>NC_083411.1:30315762-31563262 GCF_020745735.1 Hemiscyllium ocellatum
CTCCTCCATGTCTCTGTTATTGGAGGTGGGGGGTGTGTTGTCTGTAAAAAAACTGCCAATAAAGTCACTCCTCCTTTCTTGTTTCTGACTTCCACCCATATTGACTCTGTAAACAAACAGTCCTCGGTGATCTCCCTTTCTGCAGCTGTGATACTATGCCTCATTAGCAATGCCACTCCTCCATCTCTTTTACCTTGCCGCCATACTCCTTTTGAAACATTTAAACCTTGGAACATCCAACAACCATTCCTGCCCCTCTGATATCTATGTCTCTGTAATGGCCACAACATCATAGTTCCAAGTACTGATTCATGCTCTGAATACATCACCATTATTCCTGATACTTCTTGCATTAACATTAAGCTAATGTTTCCAATAAAGCTGTTGGACTATAACCCAGTGTTGTGCGATTTTTAACTCTGCATTAAAATAGACACATTTCAACTCATCACATGGACAGCACCTTGGCACTATCAAGTTCCTATCCCTCCTCACTTTTTGACTATCTGAACACTTTATCTGGCTATTCACTACATACTCCATCATCTGATCTATAGCTCAGGTTACAACCCCCCTGCCAATCTAGTTTAAATCCTCCCGAAGAACTCTAGCGAACCTCCCACCCACGATTTTGGTGCCCCTCCAGTTCAGCGCAACCCGTCCTTCTTGTACAAGTCCCACCTTCTCCAGGTAACCCAATGATCCACATATCTGAAGCCATCCCTCCTACACCAGCCCTGCAAACATGGGTTCATCTGCGCTCGCTCTCTATTCCTAGCCTATCAAGTATTTGGGTAAAAAATGAGGTCTGCAGATGCTGGAGATCACAGCTGCAAATGTGTTGCTGGTCAAAGCACAGCAGGCCAGGCAGCATCTCAGGAATAGAGAATTCGACGTTTCGAGCATAAGCCCTTCATCAGGAATATTCATCAAGTATTTGGCACCAGTGGCAATCCTGAGATTACTATTCTGCTTGTCTTGCCTTCTAGCATCCAATCTATCTCCCTATACTCTCTTTTCAGTTTCTCCTCCCTTTCCCTCCCTATGTCATTGGTACCAATGTGTAAAAAGATTTTTGGGTGCTTGCCCAACCCCCCCCCCCAACCTCCCCCAACTTCAGAATCCTGTAGACTTGATCCGAGACATTCCTGACTCTGGCGCCCGGGAGGCAACACATCATCCGGGAGTCTCGCTTGTGACCACAGAATCTCCTGACTTACAATTGAATCTCCTATCACCAATGCTGTCTAATCTCTACCCTTCCTTTCTGAGCTATAGAGCCAGGCTCAGTGGCAAAAAGCTGGCCGCTGTGTCTTTCCCTGGTAGGTCAATACCCTCCCCCCCCCACCAATATCCAAAGCAGCATACTTATTATTGAGGGGAATGGCGACAGGGGGTCCCTGCACTCTCTGCCTGTTCCCTTACCCTCTCCTGATAGTTACCCAACTACCTTTTCCTGTACCTGAGGCGTGGCTGCCTCCTTATGACTACCTCCTCTCTATCACCCCCTTAGCCTTCCGAACAATCCAAAGTTCATCCAGCTCCAGGTCCAGTTCCCTGATGCGGTCTGTGAGGAGCTGGAGTTGGGTGTACTTCTTGCAGGTGAAGTCAGCAGGGACACCAGTGGTGATCCTTACCTTCCACATCCTACAACAGGGAGCATGCAACTGCCCTAGCCTCTATCCCCTCTGCTCTAAATTACCAAGAAAGATTGAATAAGTGGAAAAAAACAAAAAAAGCCTGACCTTACCAAGCCTCCACTCATGGTCTTTTTTTTTGCTTAGAGGAGGAGGATGGGTTGGAGACATTAGAGAGGTGGTGTCTCAGATTTAGCCACAATCCCCGGGTTCGCGTCCATTCCTGTTGAGCCTTTGTTCCACGTATTCATGAGGTAAGTATTTAAGAGGTAAATTTACTTTCCTGCTTGCCCTCTGGTCCTCGCTTTCACCACTCTCATTGCTGCTGCAAATGGAGGCCACTTATTCCATAAGGTAAATATTTAAAAGGAAAATTTACCTTCCCGGCAGCTCCCTGGTGCTTGGTCTCACCACCCCTGTTGCTGCTGCAATTGGAAGACTTTATAGTCCCATGCAAGCTCAGTGCTGCAGCCCAGGCAGAAGGATTCAGAAACGTGACTGGATTTCTCCAGGTGCAGGACACATCAACTTCACACACACGACACTACCAGGGCCATGTCACAACATTGTCAAATGCATTGACAGGTAAATGTTCCATTTCATTAATGTTCGGGTGATCTGTGATCAATACTAACGTTTCCTGGAGATGCATGTCTGTTACCCTAGCAGACATCATGACTCCTACATTCTTGACCACTCGTGCTTCTGCTGCTTTTGAGGTTCACATGCTTATACAAGGCTGGTTTCTGGAAGGCAAAGACTATCCACCACTACCATAGGGCGGCACGGTGGCACAGTGGTTAGCACTGCTGCCTCACAGCACCAGAGACCCGGGTTCAATTCCTGCCTCAGGTGACTGACTGTGTGGAGTTTGCACATTCTCCCCGTGTCTGCGTGGGTTTCCTCCGGGTACTCCGGTTTCCTCCCACAGTCCAAAGATGTGCAGGTCAGGTGAATTGGCCATGCTAAAATGCCCATAGTGTTAGATAAGGGGTAAATGTAGGGGAATGGGTGGGTTGCGCGTCGGTGTGGACTGGTTGGGCCGAAGGGCCTGTTTCCACACTGTATGTAATCTAATATAAAAAAATAATAATACCATCAGGGAACCCTGTGAAACGCCAGGACCTGATCACGTGTACCCGAGAACTCTATGGCAAGATAGGGAAGTGATTGCTAGGCTGAAAATATGTTGCTGGAAAAGTGCAGCAGGTCAGGCAGCATCCAAGGAGCAGGAGAATCGACATTTTGGGCATGAGCCCTTCTTCAGGAATGAGGAGAGTGTGCCAAGCAGGCTAAGATAAAAGGTAGGGAGGAGGGACTTGGGGGAGGGGTGTTGGAAGTGCGATAGGTGGAAGGAGGTTAAGGTGACAGTGATAGGCCGGAGTGGGGGTGGGGGCGGAGAGGTCAGGAAGAAGATTTCAGGTTTAGAAGGTGGTGCTGAGTTCGAGGGTTGGGACTGAGACAAGGTGGGGGGGGAGAGGAAATGAGGAAATTGGAGAAATCTGAGTTCATCCCTTGTGGTTGGAGGGTTTCAAGGCAGAAGATGATGCGCTCTTCCTCCAGCCGTTGTGTTGCTATAGTCTGGCGATGGAGGAGTCCAGGGACCTGCATGTCTTGGTGGAGTGGGAGGGGGAGTTGAAGTGTTGAGCCACGGGGTGGTTGGGTTGGTTGGTCCAGGTGCCCCAGAGGTGTTCTCTGAAATGATCTGCAAGTAGGCAGCCTGTCTCCCCAACATAGAGGAGGCCACATCGGGTGCAGCGGATGCAGTAAATGATGTGTGTAAAGGTGCAAGTGAATTTGTGGCGGATTCCTTGGGGCCTTGGAGGGAAGTAAGGGGGGAGTATGGGCGCAAGTTTTGCATTTCTTGCGGTTGCAGGGGAAGGTGCCGGGAGTGGAGGTTGCGTTGGTGGGGGGTTGGACCTGACAAGGGTGTCACGGAGGGAGTGGTCTTTTCGGAACGCTGATAGGGGAGGGGAGGGAAATATATCCCTGGTGGTGGGGTCTATTTGAGGTGGCGGAAATGATGACAGACGATATGATGTATATGGAGGTTGGTGGGGTGGTAGGTGAGGACCAGTGGGGTTCTGTCCTGGTGGCCATTGGAGGGGCGGGGATCAAGGGTAGAGGAGCGGGAAGTGGAGGAGATGCGGTGGAGAGCATCAGCGATTACATCTGGGGGGAAATTGCAGTCTTTGAAGAAAGAGGCCATCTGGGTTGTTCGGTATTGGAACTGGACCCATCTAGGACAACCAGTACCTACAACAAGTCTGAAGCCTCCAGCAACAGACCTCCCTCTGGATCCTCTGCTCCATGCTCGCAGCCATGCGCCGCTACCTACATTCCCTGCAATTAGCCGTACCCCAGCTCAGGACAACACTCTCACAGACTTGGAAAGGACCTCTACTCTTCTTCATCCACAGAAGAATCCAAACACTAAACAAACAGTTCTTCCTAGTCATATCAGAAATTAAAGACAGTATGTACCAAAAACTTTTATGTACTTACCCCCACACTCTGGGTTCCTCAACTGTTCCAGAATCTTCCATCGGCCTCCGAAATCACTCAGGCGCCATTAACCATGCGGCCACTGTAGCGCCCGCGGCAGCAACCGCCGTCACAAACCATGACGTCACTTCCACCCCCACCGACCTTGCAGCCTCCGCGATCGCCGCCCAGATAACCGCCTCCACGATCGCCAGGAAGACCATCGCCGACAGATTTGCGGCCTCCGTGGGGTCCTTGGCTATCGGGGACAACACCGTTTCTGCTGTCGCCACAGCCACTTCCACCCCCTGGGTTACCATCGCCGCAGCCACTTCCGCCCTCAGTGACGTCACTCACCTGCACAACAACCATGCCGCATGTGTCTCAGCCCCCACGTCGTTCTCCGACACCACACCTAACCCCACCCCCACACCGATCCCCACTCCCGCCCCGATCTCCGTCCCTGCCCCGATTCCCGTTCCCACACCTAACCCCGCCCCCACTCCCAGCTCCAGCCCCACACCAGGTACTAGCTCCCAGCCCTGCCTCTCTACCAACTACCTCTCTGTGAGGATGAAAGATCAGTCCTCGGCAGAGGCCTCACCTTCGTTCCCCTATGCTCTCGGATTAACGAGTTCAACACGCGGCAAGACATCAAACAATTCTTCCGCCGCCTTCTCCTCCGTGCCTACTTCTTCAACCAGGATTCTCGCCCACCCTCTGATGGCCTCTTCTCCCGCCTCCAACGCACCCCATCCACCTGTACACCCCATGCTGGCCTCTTATCTGCCCTCGATCTCTTCATACCCAACTGCTGCCGCGACATTAACCGCCTCAACCTCTCCACCCCTCTCATCCACTCCAACCTCTCACTCTCATAATGTGCAGCCCTCCACTCTCTCCTTTCCAATCCCAACCTCACTATCAAACCAGCAGACAAGGGCGGCACGGTAGTAGTTTGGCACACCAACCTTTACACAGCTGAGGCTAAACGCCAGCTCGCGGACACCTCCTCCTACTGCCCCATTGACCATGACCCCACCTCCCACCTCCAAACCATCATTTCCCAAACTGTCCATAACCTCATCACCTCAGGGGATCTCCCATCCACCGCCTCCAACCTCATAGTCCCACAACCCCGCACCGCCCGTTTCTACCTCCTGCCCAAAATCCACAAACCTGACTGCCCCAGCCGACCCATTGTCTCAGCCTGCTCCTGCCCCACTGAACTCATCTCTGCATACCTCGACACAGTCCTGTCCCCCTCAGTCCAAGAACCCCCCACCTATGTTTGGGACACCACCCACGCCCTCCACCTCCTCCATAATTTTCGCTTCCCCGGTCCCCAGCGTCTTATCTTCACCATGGACATCCAGTCCCTGTACACCTCCATCCCCCATCACGAAGGACTCAAAGCCCTCCACTTCTTCCTTTCCTGCCTTACCAGCCAGTACCCTTCCACTGACACCCTCCTTCAGCTGACTGAACTGGTCCTCACTCTGAACAACTTCTCTTTCCAATCCTCCACTTCCTCCAAACCAAAGGAGTAGCCATGGGCCCCAGCTATGCCTGCCTCTTCGTAGGATATGTGGAACAGTCCATCTTCCGCAGCTACACCGGCACCACCCCCCACCTTTTCCTCCACTACATCGATGACTGTATCGGCCCTGCCTCGTGCTCCCACGAGGAGATTGAACAGTTCATCCACTTTACCAACACCTTTCACCCTGACCTCAAATTTACCTAGACCATCTCAGACTCCTCCATCACCTTCCTAGACCTCTCCATTTCTATCTTGGGCGACCGAATCAACACGGACATTTGCTATAAACAGACCGACTCCCACAGCTACCTAGACTACACCTCCTCCCACCCTGCCCCCTGTAAAAATGCCAATCCATATTCCCAATTCCTTTGTGTCTGCCGCATCTGCTCCCAGGAGGACCAGTTCCAATACCAATGGCCTCCTTCTTCAAAGACCGCAATGTCCCCCCCAGACGTGATTGACGATGCTCTCCACCGCATCTCCTCCACTTCCCACTCCTCTGCCCTTGAGCCCCACCCCTCCAATTGCCACCAGGACTGAGCACCACTGGTCCTCACCTACCACCCTACCAACCTCCATATACATCATATCATTCGTCGTCATTTCCGCCACCTCCAAACAGACCCCACCACCAGAGATATATTTCCCTCCCCTCCCCTATCAGTGTTCCGAAAAGACCACTCCCTCCGTGACTCCCTTGTCAGGTCCACACCCCCCCACCAACCCAACCTCCACTCCCGACACCTTCCCCTGCAAACGCAAGAAATGCAAAACTTGCGTCCACACCTCCCCCCTCACTTCCCTCCAAGGTCTCAAGGGATCCTTCCATATCCGCCACAAATTCACTTGCACCTCCACGCACATTAATTACTGCATCCGCTGCACCCGATGTGGCTTCCTCTATATTGGGGAGACAGGCCGCCTACTTGCGGAACATTTCAGAGAACACCTCTGTCACACCCGGACTAACCAACCCAACCACCCCTTGCTCAACACTTCAACTCACCCTCCCACTCCACCAAGGACATGCAGGTCTTTGGACTCCTCCATCGCCAGACCATAGCAACACGATGTCTGGAGGAAGAGCGCCTCATTTTCCTCTTAGGAACTCTCCAACCACAAGGGCTGAACTCAGATTTCTCCAGTTTCCTCATTTCCCCTCCCCCCACCTTGTCTCAGTCCCAACCCTCGAACTCAGCACCAGCTTCCTAACCTGCAATCTTCTTCCTGACCTCTCCGCCCCCACCCCCACTCCGACCTATCACCCTCACCTTAACCTCCTTCCACCTATCGCATTTCCAACTCCTCTCCCCCAAGTCCCTCCTCCCTACCTTTTATCTTAGCCTGCTTGGCACTCTCTCCTCATTCCTGAAGAAGGGCTCATGCCCAAAATGTTGATTCTCCTGCTCCTTGGATGCTGCCTGACCTGCTGCGCTTTTCTAGCAACACATTTTCAGCTCTGATCTCCAGCATCTGCAGTCCTCACTTTCTCCAAGTGATTGCTAGGCCCCTTGCTGAGATATTTGTGTCATCGATAGGCACAGGTGAGATGACGGAAGACTGGAGGTTGGCTAATGTGATGCCACTATTTAAGAAAGGTGTAAGGAAAAGGCAGAGAATTATAGACTGGTGAGCCTGACGTCAGTAGTGGGCAAGTTGTTGGAGGGAATCCTGAGGGACTGGATTTATGTGTATTTGGAAAGGCAAGGACTGATTAGAAATAGTCAGTGTGGCTTTGTGCATGGAAAGTCATGTCTCACAAACTTGATTGAGGCTTTTGAAGAAATAACGAAGTGGATTGATGAGGGCAGAGTGTTAGACATGATCCATATGAGCTGTAGGGAAAGGCTGATTCGGCTGGGGCTGTTTTCCCTGGAGCATCGGAGGCTGAGCAGTGACGTTATAGAGATTTAAAAAATCATGAGGGGCATGTATAGGATAAATAGACAAGGTCTTTTCCCTGGGGTGGTTGTGTCCAGAACCAGAGGGCACAGGTTTAGGGTGAGAGGGGAAAGATATAAAAGGGACCTAAGGGACAACTTTTTCACACAGAGTGCAATACATCTCAATGACTCTATGAGTCTAGACTGATACAGAGTGCAGGTTTAATGCCACCCATGCCTCGACCAGGACTGTTGTAGAACAGGGTATCAGGCTGTTGAAGATGCAGCTCCACTGTTTACACTGGTGTTGGGGGACGCTTTCCACTATAATCCAGACAGAGTATGCCACATCATCTTGGGGTGCTATGCTATGCACAATTGCAGCAGGCATTGCACTGAGGAACTGGGGAAAAAGGGAGCAGTTGTCTGAGGAGGCAAATGAGGACACTGGGAAGCAGAAAGCTATGGTTGTGCATGGCAGAGTTCAGCTGTATTGTGTGCTACTAGTCTGACAGCATCTCATTAGCACCCAATTTCCATCAATGGATGCAGCAAGTCATTGTGGACTGTCAAATAGTTGTTGGCACCAAAGCTCAAATCTGGTTTTCATTGTCAGGTCAAAACCCAGGCCTCTGCTGGTTTTGGTGTCTGGGAATGAAAGCTAGTGCTTGTGCTTTTTTGATTGCTTATCTGTATGTGACAGTATACAAGCTGCAGGTGTACAGTGGCATTGGTGTCAGGGTAGTGTTAACTGAGAGGTGAAGTGTATGACTTGCTGTTGAGGATGGAGAATGGTATTTTATGAATGAAGGAGTGTCAATCGTGTTGGTTATGTGCCATAGGCAGTGTGGCTTTGTGGTTGATGTTGCCAGTAAGGAACAATGCTGGATTGCCAACACTAGTCCGAGTGCACAATGGTGTCTCCAGGGCACAGCAAGCACAAGGGATGTTGGTCTTACAGCAGATATCTGCACAGTGACATTTTGGTCTGGGAACAGCACATAATAAGACACAGCCAGAATTTGATGTGGCCATGCCTTTGAGGGTGGCATAGAAGTTTGGTAACATCCAAAGCTGGATTGTTCTCAAGGAGGAAATCCTTCAAAAAAAACCCAATGCAGCTCAGTCTGAGCTAAAAATTTCATAAGATTTAGCCTCAAGTATTTCCTGGTGGGAACTGAATTCAGTCTCATTTCCTACCAAGAGGAACTTTGATCACATAGCATCAGAGAAAAGATTCTCAACAAGAAGATGAGAAAGAAAAAAATATGTGAGGTCTGTTGTACTGTTTAAACATTTCCCTGATCATATTTTACCACAGAAAACCTGCTACTGGCACATCACGCATGAAATAGAGCAGGCTTGCCTTTAATAATGCTTCAAGCAGACTCAAGTTATAATTTTATATGACTTGGCAGAGTGCTAAATAGACGACATGCAATCTTTTAGGTTGTGAATCTAAACAAATCTTTAAATTAAACTATACTATTCAGTGGAATTGCCTTCTTTGTATCTACATCACATTATTGTTAATAATCTCTTTTCCATATTAATTGCAAAGAGAAACATATATATTTTGAATACATGGCCAGGTCTTTTCTTCTGCTTATTACTTAAACCAGAAACAAATCCAGAGTTAAGATTTGATGAGTTTGACTGTAATACACATAGAGTAATTAATTTCTAAATATTTTAATATACTTTGGAAGATATACCCAATAAGAGGTTATAGAGACAATATTCCTTTTCAGAAAGGATTAAGGAAGAACAAAACACTCGTCTCTGTTACGAAGCAGCATTATAACATAACAAGAAAATGCTCAAGTAGATATTCAAGAGTTGAGATTAAATATGTGGAGACCTCTGTTGAAGCTATGTGGACAACCTGAAGATCTTTAAAGCACACTTCTTTAGTATGTCACTAATGACTACTGTTCTATTCTTCTTTTATACGTATCATAAGTAAATTCCCCAACAATTTTGGAATGCTATGCTGTTCTGCCAATGAATTTATATAGCTTTGTAACAGTTACACGAATTGGTGATATACTGGCATCTAAAAACAGTTTATTATCTTTGTCCTTTATGTCAACACTATGCATCTGCTGTGAAGCTAATAAATATGAATTTTTGTAACAACGTACAGAAATTGCTGTAGAAACTCAGCAGGTCTGGCAACATCTTTGGAAAGAGAGCAGAATTAACACGAGTCCCCTGACCCTTCTTCAAACAGGACTTGAAATGTTAATTCTGGGTTTCCCTCCACAAATGTTGCCAGATTTGCTGAGTTTCTCCAACAGTTTCTGTTTTGTTTCAGATTTCCAGCAAGTGAAGTTCTTTACTTTATCTTTGAAAACTCGTTCTTCATTTAGCCTTTTGGTTTTGAGTATTGCCTTTTTTTTAAAGCAGCAAAGCTTTAGTTTTAAACAAGATCAAGTAGTGCATTACTCAGCTATTGTTGTAAGTTATTATTAAAAATGAGACAGTTATTGCATATAGTACAGATAAAGATTAAAAGTAGAAAGTAAAATGGAATAAATGAAAAAATGAAAAAGATTAAAATAAGATTATTCTATCATTGCTGCAGGCCTGTTACTTGATTGAAGATTCTCTTTCAAATTGAAGTGGTTATAAACTTGGATAGATTCTGCAGATTGTTTCAATGGTTGAGTAGTTGAAGGTTTCTCCCACACATATAATGTGTATAGCAGACTTTTGGAGAACATGCAGACTCCTTTATTTACTTTAATGGCATTGCATGTTTTGACCCTTGATAGTCTATTGCAGGGCAACAGACCTGAAGTCGTTTGTTTTCCCCTCACCTTCCTGTTGAGAATCCTTTCTCTGATGTTATCTAATGAGAGTTTTTCTTTGAGTTCATTTTTAAAGTGGCATCACAGTTTTACACAGATCAAACATATCTTGCCTGTTATTTTCACTTTGATGAAACATTGTCACAAAGCACAGTTGATTATGTTGGATCTCTGTGGGAGATCCTGCCAGACTTCTGTTTCTTTTCCCTCAAAAGTTTTAACTCTATTTAAAAAAAGAGATTCATTATGTTTGTCCAATAATTAAGCAAATTCTAAATGCTTCCTTTGTGATTGATGCAATTCATCAACCCATCTTCATTTCTGGCAATTAGGCAACTCTTAGGATCCATCTTTTATTAAATTTTGCCACTTTAAGAGGCCAAATTGGCCTTCCTCGTAAGTGCAATTATATTAGAACTAAACAGTCATGATTTTCAAAGGAATTGCATGCACATGTGTTTTTGGATATGACTCAGTGAATCCATCCTGCTTTACATGTGTATTTCCTACATTTAGGAAAATTCATAGTTACATAAAAATTGCAAATGGCATCTCTGGAGATGTTTGTTTCTTTGTCTCTCTGCAGTGAGTGAACTTGCACAAGCCACAATGTTATTAAATATGTCAATGCCCACTTTATGCATTTCCTGTTTACATTGGCAAATGTCTAAAAAAGATCTTAACCAGCTGATAGAGATAAATAATGTTGAATATCAGGCTATTAATCGAGCAATTATTGCACATGTGATTATTTTAAGTTTTGTGTAATAGCCATCCCAATCTGGGGGCCTATGAGCAATAAAAACATAGCAGGAAAGAAAACATTCTGTGTTGTGTAACGCCAACAATACATCGAAGTACACGCAATAGAGCCATACATTTGGCATCATGCATTAACTGAATGGTGACATAATCACTTCGCTCTTTTTCATTGACTCCCTACAATGCAGTAAGAGGCCATTTGGCTCATTCAGTCTGTGTCAAACCTCCGAACATTATCCCATCCAGACACACCACCCTCTATTCATCCCCCACAAGAGGTTATTAATCCATGACTAACTCACCAAGCCTGGTCTACACATGGACCAGAGGGGTACCAATATCCCAGTGGGGCAAGTTGGGGAGGCAAGTTTGCTAATGCTGTTTGGGAGGATTAAACTAATTTAGCAGGGGGATAGGAACCTAAATTGTAGTACCAGTTTCCAGGAGGTTTAGAGTAGTAAGGTTTCAAGGTCACAAGAGTGCACCAGCAAGCAGAAAGGTGGTTTGAAGTGTGTCTATTTCAATGCCAGGAGCATCCAGAATAAGGTTGGTTAACTTGCAGCATGGGTTGGTATACCTGGACTTCGGTGTTGTGGCCATTTCAGAGACATGATCCAGTAGGGACAGAAGTGGTTGTTGCAGGTTCCAGGATTTATGTGTTCTAGTAAGAACAGAGAAGATGGTAAAAGAGGGGGGAGGTATGGCATTGTTAGTCAAGGACAATATGACAGTGGCAGAAAGGATGTTTGAGGTAGTATGAGCTGAGGTTAGAAACAGGAAAGGAGAGGTCACACTGATGGGAGTTTTCCATAGGCCTCCTGTCACAATGCTGGTTTTGTACAAGGTTACTTTACATTTGAGTTTGTCTTCCACAGAGGGGCTAATTGGCCAGACTCCATCATGTCTGAAGTTTGAATGGCTTCTTGGGGCCTTGTTGTTTACCCTAACAGATAGTGCTTCAGACCAAAATCTTGAAAGGTCTTTTAAAAAACTGGTGCAGACAAGGGGGCATGGCCAGCTCGCTAGCTGTGCAGTTCAACTCAGCTCAGGAGGGGGTTGAATAAGAATCACAGTGAAAACTAGAAACCTCCTCTCTCTCCTTCTGCCCATACGCTTTCGAACTAGAAGTTGTGCGTGCCATTGTTACTGTTTGTGTTAAGGGATGTGTGTCTTGGAACAGCATCATTAAGTCAGGTTTAACTAGGATAAGTTATCTGGGTTTCATTCCGTAATTTTGTTTTAGATTGTTTTGGCCCATCAAGTCCGCACCGACCCGCCGAAGCGCAACCCACCCAGACCCATTCCCCTACACCTAACACTACAGGCAATTTAGCATGGCCAATTTACCCGACATTTTTGGAGTGTGGGAGGAAATCGGAGCATCCGGAGGCAACCCATGCAGACACAGGGAGAATGTGCAACTCCACCCAGACAGTTGCCTGAGGCGGGAATTGAGCCCAGGTCTCAGGCACTGTCAGGCAGCAGTGCTAACCACTGTGCCACCGTGCCGCCCACAAATAAATAAATAAATTTTGTTTATCTAAAACTTGGCAGTTGACCCAGCTGATTTATTCTGGAAATATCTATTATGCACCTAGCTAAACAAATACAGAAGGTCAGGCAGCATCCAAGGAGCAGGAGAATCAACGTTTTGGGCATAAGCCCATCTTCAGAAATAAGGAAGGTGTGCCAAGCAGGCTAAGATAAAAGCTAGGGAGGAGGGACTTGGGGGAGGGCCGTTGGGAATGTGATAGGTGGAAGGAGGTTAAGGTGAGGGTGATAGGCAGGAGAGGGAGTGGGGGCGGAGAGGTTGAAAAGAAGATTGCAGGTCAAGAAGACGGTGCTGAGTCGAAGGGTTGGGACTGAGACAAGGTGGGGGGAGGGGAAATGAGGAACCTGGAGAAATCTGCTTCCTTGTGGTTGGAGGGTTCCTAGGCGGAAGATGAGGAGCTCTTCCTCCAGGCGTCGTGTTGCTATAGTCTGGCGAAGGAAGAGGCCAAGGACCTGCATGTCCTTGGCAGAGTAGGAGGGGGAGTTAAAGTGTTCAGCCACGGGGTGGTTGGGTTGCTTGGTGTGGGTGTCCCAGAGGTGTTCTCTGAAACGTTCCACAAGTAGGCGGCCTTTCTCCCCAATGTAGTAAATGATGTGTGTGGAGATGCGAGTGAATTTGTGATGGATATGGAAGGATCCCTTGGGGCCTTGGAGGGAAGTGAGGAGGGAGGTGTGGGCGCAAGTTTTGCATTTCTTACAGTTGCAGGAGAAGGTGCCGGGAGTGGAGGTTAGGTTGGTGGGAGGTGTGGACCTGAAGAGGGAGTCGCGGAGCGAGTGGTCTTTACGGAACGCTGATAGGGAAGGGAAATATATCCCTGGTGGTGGGGTCTGTTTGGAGGTGTCAGAAATGATGACGGATGATACGATGCATCTGGAGGTTGGTGGGGTGGTAGGTGAGGACCAGTGGGGTTCTGTCCTGGTAGCGATTGGAGAGGTGGGGTTCCATGGCGGAAGAGCAGGAAGTGGAGGAGATGCGGTGGAGAGCATCGTCAACCATGTCGGAGCGGAAATTGTGGTATTTGAAGAAGGAAGCCATCTGGGTTGTTCGGTATTGGAATTGGTTCTCCTGGGAGCAGATGTTGTGGAGGCGAAGGAATTGGGAATATGGGATGATGCTTTTACAGGGGGCAGGCTGGGCGGAGGTATAATCTAGGTAGCTGTGGGAGTCGGTCAGTTTATAGTAAATGTCCGTGTTGATTCGGTCGCCTGAGATAGAAATGGAGAGGTCTAGGAAGGGGAGGAAGGCATCTGAGAAGGTCCAGATAATTTTCAGGTCGGGGTGGAAGGCGTTAGTAAAGTGAATGAACTGTTCAACCTCCTCGTGGGAGCACGATGTAGCACCGATACAGTCATCGAGGAAAAGGTAGTGGGGGTGGTGCCAGTGTAGCTGCGATTTCCCCTCTGACGTGTTTGACGATGCTCTCCACCACATCTCCTCCACTTCCCGCCCCTCCAATCGCCACCAGGACAGAACCCCACTGGTCCTCACCTACCACCCCACCAACCTCTAGATACATCATATAATCCGTCGTCATTTACGCCACCTCCAAACAGACCGCACTACCAAGGATTTATTTCCCTCCCCTCCCCTATCAGCATTCCAGAAAGACCACTCCCTCTGCAACTCCCTTGTCAGGTCCACACCCCCCACCAACCCAATCTCTACGCCCGGCACCTTCCCCTGCAACCACAAGAAATGCAAAACTTGCGCCCAGACCTCACCCCTCACTTTCCTCCAAGGCCCCAAGGGATCCTTCCATATCCATCACAAATTCACCTGCACCTCCACACACATCATTTACTGCATCCACTGCACCCAATGTTGCCTCCTCTACATTGGTGAGTCAGGCCGCCTACTTGCGGAACGTTTCAGAGAACACCTCTGGGACACCCGCACCAACCAACCCAACCGCCCCATGGCTGAACACTTTAACTCCCCCTCCCACTCTACCAAGGACATGCAGGTCCTTGGCCTCCTCCATCGCCAGACCATGGCAACATGATGCCTGGAGGAAGAGTGCCTCATCTTCCATCTAGAAACCCTCCAACTACACGGGATGAATGCAGATTTCTCTAGCTTTCTCATTTCCCCTCCCTCACCTTGTCTCAGTCCCAACCCTTGGACTCAGCACTGTCGTCTCGACCTGCAATCTTCTTCCCAACCTCTCCGCCCCCACTCCCTCTCCGGCCTATCACCCTCACCTTAACCTCCTTCCATCTGTCACATCCCCAATGCCACTCCCCAAGTCCCTTCTCCCTACCTTTTATCTTAGCCTGCTTGGCACACCTTCCTCATTCCTGAAGAAGGGCTTATGCCCGAAACATTGATTTTCCTGTTCCTTAGATGCTGCCTGACCTGCTGCGCTTTTCCAGCAACACATTTTTCAGCTCTGATCTCCAGCATCTGCAGTCCTCACTTTCTCCTAGCTAAACAAAAAGCAAAGTTACTGTCTGGGCTATCTGCTTATTGTTTTGAGGGGTCTCGCCTAACACATGACACTGTAATCTTTTGCCATAAATTCTGTGTCTTATGATCCTATCCCACAGTGACCTGATGAAGGAGCAGTGCTCTGAAAGCCTATGCTTCCAATTAAAGCTGTTGGACTATAACCTAGTGTTGTGTGTTTTTTTTTAAACATTTTCTACCCCAGACCAACATCAGCACCTTCACATTTACTGACAGACTAATTAGCAAGTGTGAATACATTACTTTTACATTACTCTGAATAAAACTTCTTCTTGGCTTTTAATGGCAAATATAATAATTCAGCAAGAAATACCAACCCATTGTGTTAAGTAAGAACAAGTATATTTCCTTCATGAATGTGTGTGTAACTGCTTACGGCTTATGACTTGACTGATATACAACGTAGAGGTCCGGTTTGGACTCAGTAATGTGCTGATTTTAGGTAGTTCGAATTACCCCCAGATCTCTGGTTCCAACATTATGTAGGGAATGTAAAATAAAGAAGGCAGGAGACAGGTGTTTCAGGGCAAATGAATCTCTGTTTGTTAAAATACAAGAGGTAAGTATTATACAAGAAATACTGATAAAAGCACTAAACAGTGAAATTAACTCTATCAATTATGCAGAAGGTTAAAAATCACAGAACACCAGGTTATAGTCCAACAGGTTTAATTGGAAGCACACTAGCTTTTGGAGCAAAGCTCCTTCATCAGGTGATAGTGGAGGGCTCGATCGTAACACAGAATTTATAGCAAAAATTTACAGTGTGATGTAACTGAAGTTATACATTGAAAAATTGATTGTCTGTTAAGCCTTTCATCTGTTAGAATACAGTGATAGTTTCACTTCCTTCATGTGTAAATCACAAAACCTTTTTTCCCAAAATTTGCATTCTCGGGTTAGCTGTTAACAATGGTGATAGTTAGATAATATGTTGAAGGTGTTGGCCCCCTGTGTTCTCTGTCAATGCCATGATGTTTAGATTGATTCTAATCTAAAAAGTGAGATAACGGAGTTTTACATGAATGCATGCAGTTTTTGAGCAAAGTACAATGTTACCTTGCAAGTACAAATTCACCCTACAAAATATATGTGTGCATGTGGGTCTTTGTCTATCTGTGTGTGTGGGTGTGTATCTGTCTGTCTGTCTGGGTTGGGGGTTGTGAGTGTGAGAAAGTGTATGTGTGTGTGTGTAGTGAGTGTAGAGTGTCTTAAATCTGTGAGGGGGTGCATGTCTGAGTGTGGAAGTGTATGTGTCTGTAAGGGTGCATGTGGATGTCTGTGTGTATGTGTGTCCGTGTGTATGTGTAGGAGTGCCTGTGTGTGAGAGAGTGTGTGTGTAAAGGAGTATCTGTGTGTGTAGTGCAATGGTGGTCACCTGTAATGTGACATGAACCCAAGGTCCTGGTTGAGGCCCTCCCTATTGGTACCGAACTTAGCTATCAGCCTCTGCTTGGTCACTTTTCTCTGCTGCCTGTCCCGAAATCCACCTTGGAGGATGGTCACCCAAAGGTCCAAAGCTGAATGTCCTGGACCACTGAAGTGTTTCCCAATTGGGAGGGGACCCTCCTGTCTGTTGATTGTTGTGCGGTGCCCATTCATCCATTGTTGTAGCCTTTACTTTGTTTCCCCAATGTACCATGCCTCCGGGCATCTTTGCCTGCAACGTGTAAGATAGACAATGTTGGCTGAGTCACATAAGTACCTGCCATGTACAAGGTGGGAGGTGCCCTCACACGTAATGGTGGTATCTGTGTCTACACTCTGACATGTCTTGCAGCGTCTACTATGACAGAGTTGTATGGAGTTGTCCTGAAAGCCAGGCAGTTTGCTACGAACAATGATCTGTTTGAGGTTTGGCAGTTGTTTAAAGGCAAGTAGTGGAGGTGTAGGGAACGTCTTGACGAGGTGCTCATCCTCATTGATAATGTGTTGTAGATCATGAAGAACATGGCGTAATTTTTCAGCACCTGGGAAATACTGAACAACGAAAGGTACCCTGTCGGTTGCAGCATGCGTCTGTCTCCTGAGGAGGTTATTAAGGTTCCTTGCTGTAGCACGTCAGAACTGGTGGTCGATGAGTTGGGCATCATACCCGGTTCTTGTGAGGGCATCCTTGAGTACTTCCAGGTGTCTGTCACGTTCCTCCTCATCTGAGCAGATCTGGTATATGCGTAGGGCTTGTCCATAGGGAATGGCTGCTTTAATATGTTTTGGGTGGAAGCTGGAGAAGTGTAGCATTGTGAGGTTGTCTGTGGGTTTGCGGTAGAATGTGGTGCTGAGGTGTCCATCCTTGATGGAGACGCATGTGTCCAGGAATGAGACAGATATTCGAGAGTAGTCCATGGTGAGTTTGATGGTGGGATGAAACTTGTTGATGTCACTGTGTAATTTTATCAGTGACTCCTCGCCATGGGTCCAGAGAAAGAAAATGTCATCAATGTACCTGGTGTATAGTGTTAGCTGGAGATCCTGCATAGAGAAGAAGTCTTGTTCGGACCTGAGCATAAAAACGTTGGCATATTGAGGTGTAAATTTCATCCCCATGGCTGTTCCGTGTGTCTGGATGAAGAACTGGTTGTCAAAGGTGAAGATGTTGTGATAGAGGATAAAGTGGATGAGTTGTAGGGTGGTGTTTGGAGATTGGCAGTTGTTGGTGTTGAGCACTGAGGCTGTTGCCGCAATGCCATCATTGTGGGGGATGCTGGTGTAGAGTGCGGAAACGTCCATTGTGAAGAGCAATGCTCCCGGTTCGACTGGTCTGTGGGTGCTGAATTTCTGTAAGAAATCCGTAGTGTCACGACAGAAGCTGGAGATCCCCTATACAATAGGTTTCAAGATGCCTTCCACATAGCCGGAGAGATTCTCACACAGGGTCCCATTGCCCCACACGATGGGATGTCCCGGTGTGTTGGCTTTGTGTACCTTTGGAAGACAGTAGAAGTTGCCTACACGAGAAGTATGTGGAATGAGGGAGTGTAGGGAACTCTGAAGGACTGGATCCAAATTTCTGATCAGTGTGTTTAATTCTCGGGTATGTTCTTTGGTTGGATCAGCTGGAAGTTGCCTGTAGTATTCCTGGTTGTTCAGTTGTCGGTACACTTCCTTGCGGTGATCTGTTCTATTCTGAATGACAATGGCTCCTCCTTTATCTGCTGGTTTGATGACAATGTTGTGATTGGTTTTGAGAGCCTGGATGGCATTGCGATGTGATCAGGTGATGTTTTGCTCTACCTTGTGGGTACAGCTGATGAATCTGGCATTTATATATTTCCTGACAGTTTGAGATACATGTCAAGCCCAGGGCAGTGGCCCTCCGGTGGGGTCCATTATGCAGAAGACAGTGATTAAATACACAAATAAATTAAACACAGATTAAAGATTGTTCAAACCTGAACAGCAGTTTTACTCATAGGAATGTTAATCAGGGGTCCCGTGCACTACCACCAACAGCCTTCCCCTCCCTGCCAGCTAGGATGGAAATTTTGAGGTCTCAGGAGTTTATGTTCACCACTGAGAAAAACGTGGTTTTAAAGAGTGCCCCGTTGCTGAGGTTCTTGCTGTTGTGTCACTTGGTTCAGAACAGGCATGTGTTTGGAAGCTCGTGTCCGGATAGCACTTCGTTGGCTTCCCTCCTCTCGGATGGATGACCTTGTTGTGATGATGCCCTTGGTTTGGCTTCCCAGTTCAGCCTCTCTGTTCGGCCTGTGTGATTCATGGTTCCGAAACTACTTGCTGGGGCTGGGAACCTGTGGGGAAGCTGTTTCTGCAGATGCTTGTGGTTGAAAAAGGCTCTCCCCTCAGGACAGGTCAGGGCCAGCAGTTATACAAACTGTGTGCCCTGTTACCTCCTCTCAAATCTGTGTGTGTATCCTGGTGTTTCCTTCTGAAGTCAGTTGGCTTCTTGAACCAACTGATAAAGGAGCAGTGCTCCTAAAGCTAGTGCTTCCAAATAAACCTGTTGGACTATAAGCTGGTGTTGTGTGATTTTTAAGTTTGATAGTTAAGAATATCTGTCAATGGATTTCGACTGAAGTTGAATTTTCAGTATCGGTGTAGGTCCAATTCAGTGTGTGCTGGGTAGCCCAAGATGTTGTTTCAGTCGAGAGTGTTAGATTTGGTTGATTGTTTTCTTAGAGTGGAGGTGTAAATTGGAATTCCAAGGTAACAATCATCCCAAGCAGTCCTCTGTGTTTGTATACTTTTCCCAGAGCTCAGCCCAGCTGTCCCCTTTATGCTTAAAAGTTTTGAAAAGTTCAGGGTCTAGAAGAGTATTTTAAGCAGTGGAGATGTTTGCTCAATCCCCCAACAAACATAGGTGAAATTAATTGCCTGTGTCTGATTGAAAGTGAAGATACAGACTACAACCAAATAAAGTAAAGGATATATCAGATGATCAGACAAGTGGCTCTTGGAATTCAGTCCAGGTAAGTATGAATCCTTTCAGTGAGAAACAAGAAACAAACATTCAATGAATTGTTGGCTTCTGGAATGGAAATGAACAGAATTGCAGTAAAAGTCTACAAATTCCTGAAGATAGCAAGGTACTTAAAGGTGGTTAAGGAAGCAAACTGGATAACTTGATTCATTAACTGAGCCATAGATTTTAAAAGTGGGAGGTAATGCTGAAACTGTATTAAGAAATAAAGCTGGGTCACAATTAAAAGGTTGCAAACTGTTCTGATTACTGTATTTCAGAAATAATGTGTTAGTGTTCAGAAGGGTAGAATGGAGTATGTTGGCAGGACTGAAGAATTCTAGCGCTGATGTTGAGGTTTTAGTATGGAGGGGTAAAATGGGTCAGTGCAGGTCTGTAGGGCTGAAGGGCTATTCCTGTGCTGTATTGTTCTTTGTTCTGATGAAGGATTGGACAGACTGGGGTTATTTTCTTTGGAACAAAGGAGGCTGAATTCATATTTAAAAGATATGTTTAAAATTAAGGTGGGAAGATTCCCTAGAGATAATTGATATAAAGGTATTAGTTTCCTTTGCAGCAAGATCACTAAATGAAGGGGACCATAGATTTATAGTAATTGATAGAATGATTAGAAAAACACTTTTTGCCAACCAGAGGTTAAGGGGCTGTAGACTTCACACATTGGAGGGGTGGTACAGGTAGAAGCACGGTTTGGAAGGACTTCGATTTTCAGTTGAAGTTCTGCAGTATACAAGGCTACCCGATCAAGGTCAATATCACTTTTTTGGGGGGGCAGCATGAAATGATGGACTCAATGGTCTCCTTCAAACAATGGATTTCTATGATCTTTTGAGCAAAACTGAACACAGTAATTTGCATTTACTCAGAGCAATGATTACATTTCATTATTATAAATTCACACACAATAAACTCTCTTGTTATTTAATAGGTTTGTCTGCTAAAGTCTAAACCACAATCTGGTGAGCTGTTATTTTGCAGCTTCCTGAAATCAGAGAAGGTCAGATATACCTCTACAAACTACGTGTTAAACAGGCTAGTCACTAGGTTTCTCTGCTGATTTTCTCCCATCTCATCCAATTCCATTTTTATCTTCATAATCAAGGAAAGCTTTTCAGAGACACTAAAGTACTGCACTGAAGGAGGCCATTGAATCGATAATGCTTACACCAGCTTTCTGAAATGGACACAGATTAATCCCTTTCCCTTTTGATTACCCATTTTTCATTGAGTGGAATTCCAATTTCTTTTGAAACTTGAAATTAAATATATTTCCAGAACCCTTTCATCGATTGATTATGGCCAATAAGCGACAACTCATATCTCACTAATACGAAAAACCTTCAATTTCTCAAAAAACCAAAATCATAAGCTTCGATGTCAATCGTTTTTTGTAAATTACATTTTTGTAAGCAGTAGTCAGTAAAAATATATTTTTCTTTCCTAGGATGTAAGTGTGGCCAACAAGGCCTGTATTTATTGCCCATATCTAATTGCCAAAATCTGTAGAGCTTGCTAGGTCATTTGAGAGCAGACAAGAGACAACCAATTTGCTGTGGATCTGATGTCACATATAGGTCAGACTGGTTAACAATGGCAGACTTCCTTCCCTGAAGGACATGATTAGTATTTGTGCAATACCACCAATAATAGTGTACAATCTTCGAGTCAACCTTATTATGACATGCACCATCCTACCTTGGAAATGTATCACCATTTACTGTGTGGCATGCTGGTTCAGTGGTTAGAACTGCTATCTCACAGTATCAGAGGCCCAGGTTTAAATCCCCCCTTGGGTGACAGTCTGTGTGGAGGTTGCACATTCTCCCTGCATCTGCATGGATTTCCTCTGGGTGCTCCATTGTTAGATCTCATATTTTCCAGTCTGGGTCTGGTGATAGATTCAAGTATACAAAGAGAACAAAGAACAAATAAATTTTACAACCCAGGAACAGGACCTTTGGCCCTCCAAGCCTGAGTCGATCCAAATGTACTGTTTAAACCTGTCGGTCAATTCCCAGGCATTTGTATCCCTCTGCTCCCCACCTACTCATAGATCTGTCCAGATGCATCTTAAATGAACCTACCGTACCTACCTCTACCACCTCTGCTGGCAATGTGTTCCAAACACCCTCCACCCTCTATGTGAAGTACTTGCCGCGTGTATCCCCCTTAAACTTTCCACCTCTCACCTTGAAAGCATAACTTCTCGTTATGGAATCCTTCACTTTGGGAAAAAGCTGGTCTCTATCCACCCTGTCTATATCCTTTATGATTTTGTAAACCTCAATCAGGTCCCCCCTCAATCTCCTTTTTTCTAGTGAAAATAAATCTAACCTATTCAACCTCTCTTCATAGCTAGCACCTTCCATACCAGGCAACATCCTCGTAAACCTTCTCTGCACCCTCTCCAAAGTGTCCACATTCTTTTGGTAATATGGCTACTAGAAATGTACACAGCATTCTAAATGCGGTCGAACCAACATCTTGTACAATTTTAACATGACTTGCCAGCTCTTATACTCAATATCCCGTCCAATGAAGGCAAGCATACCACATGCCTTCTTGACCACTCTATCCACCTGTGCAGCAACCTTCAGGGTACAATGGACCTGCACTCGCATCTCTCGGCCCATCAACTTTCCCCAAGGCTCTTTCATTCATTGTATAATTCGGTCTAGAATTAGACTTGCCTAAATGCATCACCTCACATTTGTCTGGATTGAAAGCCATTTTTCCGCCCAACTCTCCAGTCTATCTATATTCTCCTGTATTGTCTGACAGTCCCTTATGCTTTCTGCTACTCTACCAATCTTTGTGTCATCTGCAAACTTGCTGATCATACCAAAAATGCCCTCTTCCAGATCATTTATGGACATTACAAACAATAGTGGACCCAACACTGATCCCTGTGAAACACCGCTGGTCACCTTTCTCCATTTCGAGAAACTCCCTTCAACTACTACTGCCTCCTGTTGCTCAACTAGTTCTTTATCCACCCTGCACACCATGTGACTTCACTTTCTTCATTAATCTACCATGGGGAACCTTATCAAACACCTCACTAAAGTCCATGTATATGACATCAACAGACCTTCCTTCATCTAACAACTTGGTCACTTCTTCAAAGAACTCTATTAAGTTGGTAAGGCATGATCTCCACCGCCCCCCCCCAACAAAACCATGTTGCCTATCACTGATATGTCCATTCTTTTCTAAATATAAATAGATCCTATCCCTCAGTACCCTCTCCAGCAACTTCCCCACCACTGACGTCAGGCTCACTAGTCTGTAGTTACCCGGGATATCCCTACTATCCTTCTTGTACAGGGGGACAACACGAGCAACCCTCCAGTCCTCCGGCACCTCAACTGTATTTAAGGATGCCACAAAGATATCTGTCAGGGCACAAGCTATTTCCTCTCTCGCCTCCCTCAGCAACCTGGGATTGATCCCATCCAGTCCTGGGGATCTGTCCACCTTAATAACCTCTAGCACACCCAACACATCTTCCCTACTTATGCCAATGTGATCCAGACTAATCAAACTTCTTTCTCTAATCTCACGATTCATCATGTTCCTCTCCTCAGTGAACACTGATGCAAAGTGTAATAGCTTCAGATTTTCTTCGCAGTAAGATACACAAAAACTTCAGATTGTATATAGTTAAAACATAGAGCACATAGATACCATTGGTCAGTGGCACTGGGTTATCCATCTGTGATTGGCTGTCTAGTACAGCATCTTAAAGAGATGGACAGGCTGGTGGTCTAGCCCCAGTCATGATGCTTTCAGGCTTTAATAATAAGGGGTAGGGGCACTGCTATTTCCTGAAACTGGTTTGAATCTTTTCTTTTGGTGTTTTTTTATAAATGTGTGGATCTATAACCACCTCGGAATCTATATCTATGATTATCTGAAGGATCTGAACTAAAACTACTCTTAATATTGTAACAGATTGATTAAATAATTCAAGGGAAACATCTACTTCATGTAAAATGTTCTTACTTTTCTAAGCAATTGCAGCTGCACGTTTTATCTCAGCCAGTAACCTTGATTCTTACAGAGCTGCTGTTTTCCTACTTGCTGAGGCTACATTAAGCAAATATTTTCCCACACGCTCTAACTACTGTCAGCCATGTTCTGCAGAGCCTGTCAGCGGAAGTTGTTGGCCATTTTGTTCCACCAACTCATGGACATCCGTAATATCTGATTTTCTCCTACAGTCTAGAGATATGCAGGTTAGGTGGATTGACCATAAATGTCCAGAGGTGTGGAGGTTAGGTGGATTAACCATGGGAAATTCAAGGTTACAACAATAGGGTAGAGAGTGAATGTGGATAGAATGTTCTTCAGAGGGTTGGTATGGACTCAAAGGGCCAAATGGTCTGCTTCCGTTAGGGATTCTATAATTCAAACAATGTTTGAGATCAAAAGCCAGATGTCACTTCATAATAGCACTTTGGGTTTAGATAGCACTTTGCATTAGATGGACTCCAAAGTGGTTCAAGAAGACAGCCAATCATCACCTTCTCAAAAACTGTTAAGAATGGGCAACAAGATCTGGCCGTGCCAGTGATACCCACTTCACATTAAATAATCATAAAAGAGCTACTCTATTGTCAAAACTGGAGATGTTGCCGCTGTTGTAATTTGCCGCATCTGCTGTGAGTTCTTGTGATACCTGCGATGTGTTAATCACAAATCTTCAGCTCAATTGCAATTACATTTAAATGTAATGATTCACACCTGGGATTCTGGAGAAACATCACTGTCATTTCAACAGCATTTTCTTGACCTGTTTTCATTTGCCAGATGGTCATATCATCACATGTAAAAAAAAGAATATCAGAAAACTGCAAGTTATCTGATATCTATCAAAGGACAACAATCATGGCTATCTCTTGACTTTGTTATAACTGTCAGTGTCTTTGAGTAGAATTGTGCACAAGAATACTTGGACTTTTTAGGTAGAAAAAAATTGACCAAACAACATTATGGAAGCAGATTATTGTTGAATCCCCTTTTTCATTAATATATCCATATTTCATTTGTGCCAAAGAAGTGTATTAAGCCTATTTGCATAATTTAATGTGACAATTTTCTGAATCTCTCATTTACATAATAGTTGCTAAGCACAGGACAATAGATGATTCATTTTGACAGACAGAATTTCTTTCCACAGCTTTCATTTCTGACTATGTTATTAAAGTGATGATAACCAAACAGTTTCAGAACAAGATATCACTCCAACAACCATATGTATACATAAACCCACAACTGTTCCTGCACCTTCGAAGATCACTGGTGCAAGATCTACTGTTTTCTGATAGTTTTTGAAGGAAATAATTGATATGACCTCTCCCTTGTCTGGCATCAATGGTGACAGACAAAATTATTCAGAATCTCAATTTTTTATTTTTTCTTGGGATAGGGACATCACTGGCTGGCCAGTAGTTACTACCCTTCTTTAGTTGCCCTTGAGAAGGTGGTCATGAGCTGCCTCCTTTAAATGCTGCAATCCATGTGCAGTAGATACAATCCACAATGTCATTCAGGTAGGAGTTCCGGGATTTTGACCCAGCAACAATGAAGAAATGGTGATATAATTCTGAGTCAGGATGTTGAGTGGTTTGGAGGGGCATTTGTAGGTAGTGATGTTCCATATCTGCTACCCTTGACCTTCTTGATGAAAATAGTCATGGATTTGGAAGGTACTGTCTCAGGATCTTTGGTAGATTTCTGCAGTGCAGTAGATATATAAGGTGTACGACAGAAGGTGGAGGGAGTGGAAGCAGTGCCAGTCATATGGGCTGCTTTGTCTTGAGTTGCACTCATCCAGGGAAGTGGAGAGTTTTCCATCACACTCCTGACTTGTACCTTGTTGATGGTGGAAAGGCTTCAGGAAGTCAGGAGGAGAGTTAAGCACTGCAGTACCTGATAGAAGTGTATAAAACAATGAGTGGTGTAGATAGAGTTAATGGTAGTTGTCTTTTCCTTAGGATAGGGGATTTCAAGATTAGGGGGCAAATTTTTATGGTGCAAAGAGAGATTTAAAAAAGGACACAAGAGACAAATCTTTTACACAGAAGGTCTTTCACGTGTGAAATGAACTGCTGAAGAATTGGTGGATGAGGGTACAATTATAAGGTTTAAATGACATTTGGAGAAGTACATGAATGGGAAAGGTTTGGGGATATGGCCCAGGAGCAGGGAGGTGGGACTAGTTTAGTTTGGGATTATGTTCAGCATGACTGATTAGACTGAAGGGTTTGTTTCCATGTTGTATGACTCTGACTTCATGTGTCCGACCTACTATTATAGCCAATGCATTTATATCTTGAGTTCAATTGAGTTTCTGTCAATGATAATCCCCAGTATGTTGACAGTTAGAGATAGTGATGGGAACATCATTGAGTATTGAGGGGTAGTGGTTAAATCATTTATGTTGTGAATGTTACTTATCAGCCTGAGCCTGATTAAACCAGTTCTTGTTGTGTCTGAACATGGACTGCTTCAGTAACTGAGGAGTTGTGAATGGGGTGCTGACCATTGTGCAATTATCAGCAAACATCCCCAGTTTTGACCTTATGATGGTCATTAGCGAAGCAGCTGAAGAAGGTTGGGCCAAAGACATTACCCTGAAGAACTCCTGCAGAGATAGACTGAAGCTGAGATGACTGACCTCCAATAGCCATGGCCATTTTCCTATGTGCCAGCTATGACTCTAATCAGCAGAAAGCTTTCCCTCCTAATTACCATTGATTCAAGCTTTGGTAGGGTTCTTTGATGCCACACTTAGTCAAACATGCCATTGATGTTGTGGGCTGTAACTCTCACCTCACCTCTGGAAGTCAACTCTTTTGTCCATATTTGAACTAAGACTGCAATGAAGTCAGGAACTGAGTGGCTCTGGGAGAATCCAAACTGGGCTTTGCTGAGCAAGTGTTGTTCAATAGCAATGTAGATAACACTTTCCAGCACGCTACTAATGATCTATGGTATGCTGATGGGTGGCATTCAGCCAGGCTGGATATATCCTGGTTTCTGAGCATCACATACATGGGCGATTTTTCACATTGTCAGGTAGATGTTAGTGGTTATAGCCAAAACTGTTTGAGAAAAAAAATTGCACTTTATCCTTCAAACCTTAAATGGCAACTACAGAATTTTACCATCAACTGATGACAACATTATTTCCATGTAATTATATCTCATTAAAGCCCCAACTCACCTTATTTACACTTTTCTTTCCTCTCGAAACAACAGTCTACACATTCCCATGGACTAGTATTCCAGGAGCCCAATTGTTCTGAGCACATGGGTGAAAGTCTCACCATCTGAGTCGTTGAAATTTTAATTTAATAAAATTCTGGAATTAAAAGCTAGCCAGTCTTTTGTTGTAAAGCCCATCTGACTCACTGATAACTTTTGTGGAAGGAATTCTGCAATCCTTACTCATTGACTTGTGTGTGACTTTAGTTGTCTAGCAATGTAATTGGCTTTTAATTATTGTCTGGGCAATTAGTGTTAGTAACAAATGCTGGAATAACTCGTGAGGACACATCCCGTGAAGGAGTAAAGGAAGATTTGGTTGCTAGAGTCCATCTGAGCATAATTGTTTCTTTACAACAATATCCTGCATGCTTCAAGGCCACCATTCTTTCATCCATGCAATCAATATTAGCTCACAACCAGCTTCACCCTATTATCCTGCCTGCTCTTAGACCAACTCATGCATCACTTCAGCCCATCAACACCTTACTTTAGAGTTAAGGGACATAAAGCTTTCATGCTTCTACCAGGCCACTGTGTGCATCGACACATGTGCATCTTACATATCTTATAGCTCTTTGCATGCTTTCTTAGTGCTCATTAATTTTGCATTTACATGGAAGCTGGCAGCTCCTCAATACTTCTTTGCACTCTAAAGCAACCTCATTGATTTCAGCATTGACTTCCACTGTCAGTCAATGTGTGAATCACATTTCTGTCCAATAGAGGGCATCTTAAGACAGTAGGATAGAATCTCAATGAATACGATGAGACGGTGTGTTCCCAAAGGTGGGGTGCATGTTGATTCACTTAGGTTATGGTAGGTCTGGCTTCCACATGGGGTGAGTTTAGAACAAAACCATGGAAATGTTTACATTTATGGGCTACAGGGTAAAGATGGGACAGCGATAATTATATAAAAGGGTCAAGGAAATATGATGAGGTTGGATGATCAATGAAACCACAGGTATAGTAAGACACAAAAGAGAACATGAAGGATGAGAGGAAATATGTTCATCATAGACAGAGCCTGCAAGTCATCATATTAAAACAATGTTGAAATCTTAAAATGTCAGTATAAAAATCAACTTTGCAATAGCTACAAAAATGGCTGACACCACATGCAAAGTCAACAGAGAAGTAACTGGTTCCTTTGGTGGTGGAGTAAAACCTTTTGAATTTAAGGCAAAGCTTTGCTCGAGGACTTGAATGAACCAGGCCTCCAGTGATTCAATAATGCTACCCTCACTTCATTCAAGAATGGCCATCAAAAATTATGTTCTCAAGCATTAACCATTACACCTCTGCACAATTGTTGCTTCTTGTCTTGCCAACTAAACAAATGTAAGCAGACGAAGGCACTTTCCATTTCACAAACATTTCATAGCTAGCACTGGAAAATAATGTTTTCCTGCCACAAAATGCATACACTGAACTGGAAATGTGAAAAGACCTTGTCTTTGATGTGGAAGGAAGTCTTTTCCATTGGGATGGAGGGTGTTATAATAATGGCTTACCAGCAGAATTCTACTGTAGCATGTAGCAGAATTCCAATGTAGCATGAAAACCTTGTTTGTGCATTATGCATTGGGTAAAGTGACATACCTACACCTCCTTTTGGAGATATGACAGTGATCTCCTGGGAAGGAATGTGAGGGCATAACATGAAACCTCATGGGGAAGGGTGTGTGGGCTCGAGGTGTTCCATTTCTGACATTCTCCATCTGCTCAAGCATATCACAGAGATCACTGTGGCTGGTGTCCTTTTGGTTCAACTACAAAACAACTTAGAAGAAGGAGGTAGCAATTAGAACTTTGTCAGTGAGCCAGCAACATCAGCAACGTCCAGTGACTGAGGCTCTGGATGTGCAGGACTTGCTATCATTTTATTCAACTAGCTGAAAGACAGCCCAGGTGTTGATTAAAGACTTCCCAGGCTAATATCCCTGAACTGTGTCATCTGCTGGATGAGAAGTTATGCTCAAAAAGCCTGAAAAGTATTTCCATGTCAGTGGTCAGAAAGTTACAGTTGCCCTGATTTTATTCAGCTACCAGCTTGTGTCAAGGAACACCTAGGGACCTTTGTAAGATTGGCTGATCCTCAGCCCATAAGTGGATCCAGGATATAAGTGATACCACATTCTCCAGATAATGGAGGGAGAATGGACATGTGAGCACCCAGACTGCAATCCCCAGCCTTGAAAGTAGGCTCTGTCTAAAAGCTGACAGATAATGATTCGATACTTCCAAGTAGATGCTGAAAATGAGGTTACGTTTCCATAACTTCTTCATTTGAATAATGTTTTCCCAGTTTTGTAAAGATGCAAAATCACAGTTTTAGTTATTAATGAAACACAACAAAGTTAACAGTGTTGCTGATGTCAGCGCTAGCACTTGTACTGTTCCTGTTACACACAGATAGGAAATGCTCAGTTTGATCTGCAGAACACAATGTGCCAATGCTTTTCAAATATTGAACCTTTGCTGATGAGGTTGTAGAATGGTCCCTCAACTTGTGAAAGAGATTTATAATAATTCACAATGTATAAATACCTAATTAAAAATGCATCATCTATGACAAAACATTTTTCAAAGTAGAACAGAATATTTATTCCTTTTGGCTCCTCACCTGAAAGACTGTTGCCCCTATTTGAGGTTGCATTGCATGTTGGTAAAAATATTAGAGACTCATGGCTGTATCTGAAACAGGAGTGAAAACCTTTGTTCTGTAGCATCATTCTTGTCTTCAAATTAGAAGGTGCACTACTTCAGCAAACATGAGAAGTCCTATTTGCTATCTCTAATGCATGCCAAGGATCATAAGTGGACTGTTTTGTGGAGGAACCTGGGAGTTCTTCCTGAAGAAGAGATGGGGGATTTTTTAAAGTGTAATTTTGGGGTTGGGGCAGTCTCAAAACCTATCCCTTCCCAAAACTAATTGGGATTATATGCTGTCTACAGATTGGGTGATATTTAATGGAGGTGATGGGGTTTTCACTTACTGCCTGAACAGTTGGCAAAAGTCCCATGTCATCTTCTTTAGGGAGAATCCACCATATGAAGTGTCACTCAGGCAGCTGGCAGCAACAGGCCTTCCCTAGGATCAATGATCCCAGTGGTGGTTAGCCTGCCCACCAAAAGCTACTGACAGGTCAGAAGCCTGTTCCATTGAACAGAGCCTTGGGAAGCGGTGCCTGATGGTGATGTAGCACTCACTTGAGCCTAACACTACCATGGATCCCATGCCACAGCTGAGGAATGATGGCTGGTGGATTGCGAATCATGAAGGAGGCATGTCATCAGCAAGGGCAAGTGGATGATTCTCAGTAGGCATCTCCTCTTTCTTGATGCTGGATCCCACAGTCAGAACAGTGAGTGCTGTTGAATGCGTGTCAACCCTGCCACAAGACTATGAATATTACAGGAAAACCTGAATGGGCTTGGTTTAAGATACTGCCTGAATGGCGAGCTTCCCACTTGCTTTTGGTTAACATGTACAATGGCAGGTCGAAATTTGAATTATACCTGGAAAGAAGTTCCTTGTGCTCTAAAGAAACCTTAACATTGTAATTGGTCTGTAGTTCTCAAAACCACAAATTGAAGCCCATTTTCAAGGCCTTACTCATTTATTTAGGGTTTGTATCAATTTTGTTGATTGTATTTACTGTTCCCATTGGCATCAGGTGTTTTAATTTCAACACCAATAAATAATTGCTGAAGAACCTATTGTCTATCCTTTTTACCTTTTAACAGTTTGCAGAATTTAGAGTACAGAGGAGCCACTATTATCAGAAGGACATGGGTGGGGAGTATTTCATTCAGTTAATTGAATTCCGGACAATCAAATGCCAGATAACATAGTTTAGGGACCATGTGATCTTGCCATATAATCTGATATTTGGATAATCAAATGCCAGATCATCCAGGTTCCTCTGTATTCAAAATAGACTTGCTTGCATACTAAATTGCAACAAAATTTTTATTAGGCCTCCAGACATTGAAGTGGTCCAGTGTTCAACTGGTGTATAAAACAAATGTTCCTGTCAATGCTGTGTTCAGTCTGGTTTAGACAGTTCTTAATAGTATTCATTAGGAAGAACATACACTGGAGCTACACTGGCACCAACCCCTACCTTTTCCTCCGCTACATCGATGACTGTATCGGTGCTGCCTCGTGCTCCCACGAGGAGGTTGAGCAGTTCATCCACTTTACCAACACCTTCCACCCCAACCTCAAATTTACCTGGACCATCTCAGACTCCTCCCTCCCCTTCCTAGACCTTTCCATTTCTATCTCGGGCGACCAAATCAACATGGACATTTACTATAAACTGACCGACTCCCACAGCTACCTAGACTACGTCTCCTCCCACCCTGCCCCCTGTAAAAATGCCATCCCATACTCCCAAATCCTTCCAACACCGTATAACCCAAATGGCCTCCTTCTTCAAAGACTGCAATTTCTCCCCAGACGTGATTGACGATGCCCTCCACCGCATCTCCTCCACTTCCCGCTCCTCCGCCCCTCCAATTGCCACCAGGACAGAACCCCACTGGTCCTCACCTACCACCCCACCAACCTCCACATGCATCGTATCATCCGTCGTCATTTCTGCTACCTCCAAACGGACCCCACCACCAAAGATATATTTCCCTCTCCTCCCCTATTAGTGTTCCAAAAAGACCACTCCCTCCGTGACACCCTTGTCAGGTCCACACCCCCCACCAACCCAACCTCCACTCCCGGCACCTACCCCTGCAACTGCAAGAAATGCAAAACTTGCGCCCACACGTCCCCCCTTACTTCCCTCCAAGGCCCCAAGGGATCCTTCCATATCCACCACAAATTCACCTGCACCTCCACACACATCATTTACTGCATCCGCTGCATCCAATGTGGCCTCCTCTATATTGGGGAGACAGGCCACCTACTTGCGGAATATTTCAGGGAACACCTCTGGGACACCCGGACCAACCAACCCAACCACCCCGTGGCTCAACACTTCAACTCCCCCTCCCACTCCACCAAGGACATGCAGGTCCTTGGACTCCTCCATCGCCAGACCATAGCAATACGACGGCTGGAGGAAGAGCGCCTCATCTTCTGCCAAGGAACCTTCCAACCACAAGGGATGAACTCAGATTTCTCCAGTTTCCTTATTTCCCCTCCCCCTACCTTGTCTCAGTCAACTCCCTCGAACTCAGCACCGCCTTCCTAACCTGCAATCTTCTTCCTGACCTCTCCGCCCCCACCCCCACTCTGGCCTATCACCCTCACTTTAACCTCCTTCCACTTATCGCATTTCCAACACTCCTCCCCCAAGTCCCTCCTCCCTACTTTTTATCTTACCCTGCTGGACACACTTTCCTCATTCCTGAAGAAGGGCTCATGTCTGAAACATCGATTTTACTGCTCTTTGGATGCTGCCTGACCTCCTGCACTTTTCCAGCAACATATTTTCAGAACATAACAATCAACACACTTAATGGGAAGGTCCTAGGGAATGTTGCTAAACAAAGAGATCTTAATGTACAGGTTCATAGTTCCTTGAAAGTGGTGTCGCAGGTAGATAGGATAATGAATAAGGTGTTTGGTATGCTTTCCTTTATTGGTCAGAACATAGAGTATAGGTTTTGGGAGGTAATGTTGCTGCTGTACAGGACATTAGTGAGGCCACGTCTGGAATATTGCATGCAATTCTGGTGTCCTCCCACTATCGGAAGGATGTTGTGAAACTTGAAAGGGGTTCGAAAAAGATTCACAAGGATATTGCCAGGTTGAAGGATTCGAATTTAAGGGAGAGGTTGAATAGGCAAGGGCTTTGTTTTCCCCTGAGCGTCAGAGGCTGAGGCATGATCTTTTGACAGTTTATAAAATTATGAGGGGCATATATAGGATAAATAGACAAGGTCTTTTTCCCTGGAGTGGGGGAGTCCAGAACTAGAGGGCATAGTTTTAAGTGAGAGGGGAAGATATAAAAGGGATCTAAGGGGCAACTTTTTCACACAGAAGGTGTTGCATGTATGGAAAGAGTTACCAGAGGTGGAGGCTGGTACAATTACAGCATTTAAAAGGTCTCTGGATGGGAAATGAATAGGAAGGGTTTAGATTTAGATTTAGATTAGATTAGATTACTTACAGTGTGGAATCAGGCCCTTCAGCCCAACAAAGAGAAAGTGAGGACTGCAGATGCTGGAGTACCTGAGTTGAAAAATGTGGTGCTGGAAGAACACAGCATTCCTGAAGAAGGGCTTATGCTCCTGCTCCTCGATGCTGCCTGGCCTCCTGTGTTTTTGCTGCACCACATTTTTCAACTTCGGCCCAACAAGTCCACGCTGACCATCCGAAGAGTAACCCACTCAGACCCATTCCCCTACAATTACCCCTTCACCTAGCACTACAGGCAATTTAGCACAGCCAATTCACCTAACCTGCACATTTTTGGACAGTGGGAGGAAACTGGAGCACCCGGAGGAAACCCATGCAGACATGGGGAGAATGTGCAAACTCCACACAGACAGTTGCCTGAGGCAGGAATTGAACCCAGGTTTCTGGTGCCCATTAAAAGGGTATGAGCCAAGTGCTGGCAAATGCAACTAGATTAGATTAGGATATCTGGTCAGCATGGATGATTTGGATCAAAGGGTTTGTTTCCATGCTGTACGTCTCTATGACTCTATAACTCTATGTACTTGCTTTGGTTCCAATCAACATTCCTGGGGGTTACTCAAGGCCTGCAATTATGAACGGTTGCCAGAGCACCATCAGTAATTTCTTCTCCATGTACATTTAGTCATCCCCAATCTGCCCGAGAATGCCTTGGTTTCCCATTTATTGTCCCTTGGCAACTTTTAGCTCCTACATGGACATCAATCTGCATTCTCACTGTTTATAAATTGAATTCCATTACAAATGTTATCATCTCTAGTTGCTTGACTGACATTATAACCGACATAAGTTCAAACGTTTTACAGATGCAAAATTCTGAGTTCCATTCCCATTTCTGATTTTGCCCATTTAGTCTCCAACTAAGTTTAAATCTGTAATTAGAGGTACAGATAAAATAATCCCTATAAGCCGAACAAACTATTGATTGAGTTATTAACTTGTTAATTTACCTTTTGTTCTCTAATAATCCACTATAAAAGTTGTGTGAATTGCAAATTGGGCACACTGTTCTTGTTCCACACAAAACCTTGCTACCCTCCACTTACCTCATTTCTCAAGTAAATATACCTGTCCCTGCAAATGATAACAGCTCTCTACCTGACTAAAGATCCAGTTGCCAGTAAGATCAACCTTTTAATAGAAACCAAGTTGGAAATTCGGAGAATGTGGTAGTCTCACATAACATGTCCACTACACTTTGTAACTAATACTCTGTATAGCAAGAATGATCCTCAGTGATAGGTGAAAATCTGACTCTTGATATTGAAAATACTTTTTCTGCTGTAGCTTCCTAAAATAATTACCATGACTATAATTTTCATCACTTCATAAAATTAATGCAAATGTAAATACACTTCCAGTTGCAATCGTTCTAGATTTTTCAAAGTAGTATTTGAAAAATGTATTTAAAATTCCTATCATGTTTATATTGCAATGCAGCTTCAAACACCTGCAATGAATAAGCAAATGCACAGCAACTTGCATTCATATAAAAGCTTTAACGTAATGAAGACACTCAAACACTGTTAACAGGAGTATTATCATCTTATGTCACAGGTATCACTCATGCCACAATCAGTACCAGCCAACTGATGGTTCAATTCTCTCTTTTTTGGAACTAACTCTTCTTGATATTCAATGCTATTACCATTTATGATTCTCCACAATCACCATCCAGAAGGTCATCATTGATCAAATTTTAATGGGACAGTCATAAATATCATGAATACAAGAGTGGATCAAGAACTGGGAATTCTGCAGTGAGCAGCTCACTTCCTGACTTGTCTGTCCACTGAGGTAAATGTTCGCTGTGTGATGCAATACTCTGCACTGCCCTAGATAAATGCAGTCCAACAGTTCAAAACCCAGAACAAAACTGCTGTCTGATTTCATCCACCAACAGAAACAATACACAAGGACAGCAGTGTGCACCATCTACAAAATGCACTGAGGCAACTTACTGAACCTCCTTGCATCATCTTCTTTGGCAGTATCTCAGGATTGAGAATGACTTGCTTCCATTTCAATCCAATGGGTTCCAAATGCCTGATAAGTCCAATGTGTGATCTGCAGATTCTGGCACACAGGCAATGTTTGAAGAGAGAGGAGGGAATGGTTTCTTTGGAGTTTAACATTGCCACTCTGATGCTTTAACTTTTTCACCTCAATATGATCTTGGCAAAGTCTCTAAATATATTCCATCTTTGCAAATAAGTTGCCATCATTTATCTTAGCTTTAAGCTATTTTCTCTCTTCAGCTTTCTTGATGCTGTATGGAGCTCTGAAATCTATGTGTGGCAGCAACTTCCAGAATCAGATGTCAGTGCATCTGAATGTCACCATGCAGAGACTTCCTGGGTAAATGTGCAGCTGTGCATTTTAGAGGGAACAGTGGATACAAGCCAAAGTCTCCTCTGGTCAGAGACTAAAAAAAAACTGCAGATGCTGGAATCCAAAGTCGACAGGTAGGAGGCTGGAAGACCACAGCAAACCAGGCTGCATCAAGATTTGGAGAAGTTGATGTTTTGAATGTGACCCTTCTTCAGGACTGAGGGACGGGGGTGTAAGGGGAACTGCAGATAAAAGGGGTGACAGTAGTAGGGTGGTGGTTGGGATAGGTGAAGACAGGTAGAGAGTGTGACGTAGTTGGTCAATGGGAGAAATGAATTTGGTTGGCGGCAGGGAGGAGTTGAAGGGAGGGGGAGGGGCTGGAAATGGAGTCGGGGTATGGAAGGGGAGGCTATTTGAAATTGGACAATTCAGTGTTAAGTCTTTTGGGCTGTAGGCTGCCCACTTGGAAGATGAGGTGCTGTTCCTCTAATTGCGGTTTGGTTTGTTGTGGTAATGGAGGAGGCCAAGGATGGCCATATCAGAAAGGGAGTAGGAAGGGAAATTAAAATAAGCGGTGAGTGGGAAGTCCGGTTGGTCTCTGAGGACCTGGCTGCGATGCTCGGCGAACTCTTCCCTAAGTTTACACTTGGTCTGTCCGATGTAGAGAAGACCACATAAAGAGTACCTGATGCAGTAGACTAGTTTAGAAGAGAGGAAGGATGGAGGTGAGGGGGGTGGTATGCCAGCAGGTTATACAACATTTCCAGTTGCAGGGGAAAGTACCTGGGGGTTCAGTAGGTTTGGTGGGGAGAGTGGTGCAAACCAAGGACTGTCGAAGTGGTTGAGGCTGGTAAAATTACAACATTGTAAAAGGCATCTGGATAGGAAGGATTTAGAGGAATATGAGCCAAATGTTGCCAAATGGGTCCAGATATATTTCGAGTATCTGGTTGGGATGGATGAATTGGACTGAAGGGTTTGTTTCCATGCTGTACATTTCTATGATTCTATGACAGCCTTTCAGGAGTCAGGAGGAGAGTTATTCACCACTGTCTTCCTAGCCTCTGATCTGCTGCTGTAGCCATAATATGTATGTGGTAAGTCACATTCCTGATGAAGGGCTTACGCCTGAAATGTTGACTCCTCGAATGCTGCCTGACCTGCTGTGCTTTTCCAGTGCCACCCTTTGACAGTTAAGTTTCTAGTCAATGGTAACCCCCAGGTTAATATTAATGTTGTGCATGGCCTTGTTTTCACTAATCCCTAGATTTTCCATTATTTCTGAGGTTGTTAGTATTTTTCCTTATGAAGACACACATTAAATATTTGCATTATTTTCTAGTGTTTCCCTATTCATTATAAATGTTTATGATTGACTTGTATGGACCCATATTTAGGTTTGCTAATTATTTGATTTTTTTTAAATACAGTTAGAGGCTTTTACAGTCAGATTGTGTTTCTTGCTAGTATACTTTCATATTCTACTTTTCCGATTATTCTTTTTGTTCCATCTGTGCAGAATTCTAAAATATTCCCAATCATCAGTCTTACCAGTTTTCCTTTAGACTATTATAATCCTTAATCTGTTTTTTTTCAGCAGAGTTGGAGCACATTTCTTGCTTTTTTTTGTGCATTAAAGAAATCAATTTATTTTGTTTTGTGACAAATAAATAAACCTAATGTTTAAGGCCCTTTATGTTTCTCTGTCCCACTCAAACTGATTGGACATGAAAATTTCGAACATTGGAGAAACTCAACAGGTCTGACACCATTTGTGGAAAGAGAAATGGAGTCAACATTTCAAGTCCAAATGCAATACTCTTCTACATTGCACTTCAACTTTAAAACTACAGGCGCCTTCATTGAACAACAATAATAAAGTATTTAATTATCACAGTTGGTCAATCACTTTTCTAGGCAAAAATGAGGGTAGGTATTGGCAGGTAGGGCAGGTCATGGGGATAGTGCTGAGCTGGACCTGAGCGGACCTGTCCTAACCACCAATCTCCCTTCCCACCTATCTGCTCCACCCTCCTCTCTGACCTATCACCTCCATCCCCATCCCCATCCCCATTCACCTATTGTACTCTTTGCTACCTTCTCCTCAGCACCCCCCATTTATCTCTCCATCCTGGAGACTTCCTGCCTCTATTCCTGATGAAGGGCTTTTGCCCGAAACATCGATTTTCCATTACCTTACTCCAGAGTCCTCTGCTCTTGAATGTCATACTCTTGGACAATCAGGAATCAGCCAAGTCACAAAATGAAGTTATAAAATGCTTTTCCATTATTTTTCAGAACATGAGAAAAGTAGTTAACCTGTAAATTATAATCATTTGATCTGCAGATAAGTCAATTTTGGATAGACTGTAAGAGCCAACAAACAACGAGATTAGTGCTTTTAAGTTTGATATTAATAGGGCTGCTTTGTATCTCCTCAGCCCTAATCTATGGATTTCAGTCATTGTCTCTATAAATTCCTCCTGGTGATCAGTGGAATCTTAGACTTCTGAGATTAAATGGCTTCATTTCAGTTTAGCATGCTTAAATGCATTGCCACTGTTACCTCTATTTTGGTCTGTCCATAATTTAGAATCTGTGCCACATTTGAATTATAAATGTAAATAAATGAGGATTGCAGAAGCTGTGCACATTTCCAAACTTTACATTCATAATTCAAAAGCACTGTCATATAGCTTGTAAATTATGCATAAAACTAAATAAGTTTGCCAGTAGACATTTCAGATTGAGAGAAACATTTTGTTTATTTTTGCATTACAACAAAAGTTTTCAATAAAGTAATGCTGCTCAATTGTACATTTGGCTTTGCATAATTCTAAAGGTTATTTAATGAAAAATGCAGTTTTGGAAGACAGAAGTAAAGTCCAGAGTGAATATTGAGAGTTATGTTGAGAGAATGGAAAATTGAACAATATGGATTTGAATGGTTGACAGTTTGATCCCTAAACTGTGTTGAGTTATGATTCCAATCTGGGTGGCCAAAAGATCCTATAACTGGCCTAATTGGGCTCAGGATTACTTAATATAATGGATTTTACATTTTTGGCAGGGGGGAGGTAAATGGAATGGAAATTATTTGGCCTGCTCATTTTCACCCCAGCTTCCACAGTTCATTGAAGTAAATAGAGTCATAGAGATGTACAGCACGGAAACAGACCCTTCAGTCCAACCCATCCATGCTGACCAGACATCCCAACCCAATCTAGTCCCACCTGCCAGCATCCGCCCCATATTCCTCCAAACCCTTCCTATTCATATACCCATCCAGATGCCTCTTAAATGTTGCAATTGTACCAGCCTCCACCACTTCCTCTGGCAGCTCATTCCATACACGTACTACCCTCTGCATGAAAAAAGTTGCCCCTTAGGTCTCTTTTATGTCTTTCCCCTCTCACCCTAAACCTATGCCCTCTCATTCTGGACTGCCCGACCCCAGGGAAAAGACTTTGTCTATTTATCCTATCCATGCCCCTCAGTTTTGTAAAACTCTATAAAGTCATCCCTCAGCCTCCAATGCTCAAGGAAAAACAGCCCCAACCTGTTCAGCCTCTCCCTGTAGCTCAGATCCTCTAACTTTGGCAACATCGTTGTAGACCTTTTCTGAACCCTTTCAAGTTTCACAATATCTTTCCAATAGGAAGGAGACCAGAACTGCATGCAATATTCCATCAGTGGCCTAACCAATGTCCTGTACAGCCACAACATGACCTCCCAACCCCTGTACTCAATACTCTAAGCAATAAAGGAAAGCATACCAAACGCCTTCTTCACTATCCTACCTATCTGCGACTCAACTTTCAAGGAGCTATGAACCTGCACTCCAAGGTCTCTTTGTTCAGCAACACTCCCTAGGACCTTACCATTAAGTGTATAGGTCCTGCTAAGATTTGCTTTCCCAAATGCAGCACCTCACATTTATCTGAATTAAACTCCATCTGCCACTTCTGAGCCCATTGGCCCATCTGGTCCAGATCCTGTTGTAATCTGAGACAATCCTCTTCGCTGTCCACTACACCTCCAATTTTGGTGTCATCAGCAAACTTACTAACTGTACCTCTTATGCTCGCGTCCAAATCATTTATGTACATGACAAAAAATAGAGGTCCCAGCACCAATCCTTGTGGCACTCCACTGGTCACAGGCCTCCAGTCTGAAAAACAACCCTCCACCACCACCTGAATGGAAGCCAGAAAACATTGGTAAATAAGGTAAGTACAGGGTACAGAAAGCAACTTTGACACAATATTAACAATAAAATGAAATGTTAGAATAGAGTAAAGAGCAGGTAAACTGGAGGAAAAGTGAAGACTCTAGGAAGAAGCATAATTTTAGTTTAGTTTAATTTTTGTATTCATTTATCATATGGTTAAGAATATAACATTAAAGCTTCCTCAGGTATTTGAAATGCACCATTTCTGTAATAAGAGAGAGGTTGATTGGTATTCTCATGAGCTAAGGACTAAAATTTAGAGCTCGGAGAACTATAAATTTCTTAGGGCTTTCCAACAATTACTACCTTTAAAAAAAATCAATGCCTCAGATCAATGTGGGACTAAAAAATGTAACATTTTCTTTCCCCTTAGGCAGATTTTACTGGGTACTAGTATTATTACAGACCAAAGGTTAAAGTTTATGTCAATTTTGAATTAGATTTAATTGTTATGTTACAAACCTGGAGAAAGACAAGCAAACTTGAGATAGCAGTGCTAAATCAATTCTTCCTTACAACAGGGATTCCAGGCTATGTTCTTATTCATTGAAAGTTCTAGGTTTGTTCCTTGTTAAAGGCCTGCAATAGATTCAGCCAAGGTACTTAACACATCAGATGCAGAAGGCAAGAATGACTCAGAATCGTTTCCTGTCTCATAAATAAGAAAGTTATATCCACTCATTCCATGATTCCTTGGTGCACCAGCACCAGCACCAGCACCAGCACCACTCCCAGCCCTGATTGCACATACTACCATTCCTAATCTCCCACCCTCAACTACCACTCGTCCCCATTCATAATAAACCCTGCAGTTTGTGCAATGTCCAATCCCCACCTGCTTTTCAAATTGATTAGTAAAAGTCAATAGATTAGATTCCCTACAGCATGGAAACAGGCCCTTTGACCCAACAGGTCCACACATCTTTGGACTGCAGGAGAAAACCCATGCAGACACAGGCAGAATGTGCAAACTCCACACAGATAGTCACCCGAGGTTGGAATCAAACCCAGGACCCTGGTGCTGAGAGGCAACCATGCTAACCACTGAGCCACCGTGCCGTCCCAGTTTCCTCTAGTGAATCCATGCTGAATTGCTAGTCCTGCCAGAAATGGCCATATCTCAAAAAGCAAAGAGAAGAATTCGAGGCCAGTGAGAATAAAGTAATGAGAATGAGAGTACCCTTTATGAAAGGCACAGACCGGCATAGAACCGGTTTAGTTGAATAGCCAGTTGTTTGCGCAATTTTAAGTGAAAGGTAGCTCAAATTAATTTGCTGCTTAATGTAGTCTGACACTGTCTTTTGATATTTTATGCTGGAGAGCTAGAGTTAAAAAGAATGGTGCTGGAAAAGCACAGCAGGTCAGGAAGCATCTGAGGAGCAGGAGAATCAATGTTTCGGGCATTAGTCCTTCATCAGGAATGGGGGTGGGGGGTTGGGGCACAGGGGAGCAGGGGCTGAGAGACATATAGGAGGGTTGAGTGGAGTTGGGGGGGCAGGTAGCTGGGAAAGCCATAGGTAGATTCAGGTGAGGGGTGACTGTGATAGGTTGGTGGGGAGAGTGAAGTGGATAGGTAGGAAGGATATTGGACAGGTAGGACAGGTCAAGAGGGTGGTGCTGAATTGGATGATTCCTCCAGTTGTTGGGTGGCTTGGAGGAAGAACACCTCATCATCCGCCTTGGGACTGTTCAACATTATTCCTGATGAAGGGCTTTTGCTGCTCCTCAGATGCTGCCTGAACTGCTGTGCTCTTCCAGCACCACTAATCCACACACAGCATCAATATCAATTTCACCAGGTTCCTTATCTCCCCTCCCCCAATTCATCCTAGATCCAGCCCCCCAACTTGGCACAGTCCTCTTGAACTGCCCGATTTGTCCAACTTCCTTCCCACTCATCCGCTCCACCCTCCCCTCCTACCTATCACTATCGCTCTCCATCTGCATCTACCTCTACCTACCACCTTCCCAGCTACCTGTCTCCCAGCCCGACCCACCCTCCTATTTATCTCACAGCCTCTTTCTACCTCCCCCCGACCCACCACATTTCTGATGTATGGTTTATGCCTGAAGCATAGGCTCTCCTGCTCCTTTGATGTTGCCTGACCTGCTGTGCTTTTCCAGCTCCACACTATTTGAGAAGGTGGTGAACTGCTGCAGTCCAGTTGCTGTAGGGAGACTTACAATGCCCTTAGGAAGGGAATTTTAGAATTTTGACTCAGCAACAGTAAAGGAACATTGATATATTTCCTAGTTAGGATATTAAGTGGCTTTGAGTAACCTTGCGTTTGCTGCCCTTGTCCTTCTAAATGAAAATGGTTGTGGGTTTGGAAGATGCTGTCTAAGGATCTTGGAATTTCTACAGTTCATCTTGTACATACATGTTCAATGCTGCTACTGAACATCTGTGGTGGAAGGAGTGGATGCTTTTGGATGTGGTGCCTATCAAGCAGGTAGCTGTATTTTGGATGGTGTCAAGCTTCTGGAGTGCTGCTAGAGCTAAACTTATCCAGGTAAGAAGGGAATACTCCATCAGATTTCTGACTGTGCCTTGTAATGGTGGACAGGTTTGAGAATCAGGGAATGAGTTGTTTTCCATAGTATTCCTAACCTTCGACCTGCTATTGTAGCCATTGTATTTATATGATGAGTCCAGTTGAGTTTCTGGTCAATGGTAAGCCCCATGATAGTGGTGCTTACAGTGATGGTAACACTATTATGTATCAAGGGACAGTGGTGAAATTGTCTCTTTTTGGAGATGATCGTTGCTTGGTATTTGTGAAGCATGAGTGTTACTTGCCACCTATCAGCACAAGATTGCATATTGTCCAGACCTTGGTTCTTTTGAACATAAACTGAGTTGCAAATAATGCTGAACTTTGCAAGATGAACATCCCCACTTCTGACCCAAACATTTGTTCCCAGAATTGTTATAAAGGTTAAACATTTTATAATTGAATGCAAATTTCTTCAATTTAGCTGTTTGCTTTTTTTTAAGACCCAGAAAGCACAGACTATATTTCTGTCTGCAATGAGAATTACAACTTATTACAAATCAATAGACTCTGGCTACAGAGAAACAATAATGAACCATTGGTATCTAACTCTACCAGTTAAAATGCTAAAGCCCTCAAAACATTTCCTACACATACAAAAAAAAGTTGTGTGGAGGGAATGACTAGTAAGGCAGTGGAAAAGGTCGCTGTCTAAGTGTTTTAATCAGATGATCCTTTCGGCTTGTCAGGTCTTGTCATCTTCCTCTACCTTCCTCCTTCAAGTACTCACACTCACTAACTTGCAGGAGGTACTGTGTGACTGTTTCATACTGATAAAATCTAACTTATTGGTTATATCCATAGTCTACAGAAATTGAGGGAAAGAAACTGGCTGAGAATGAACACCTCCTTCCTTTCTGGAAGTCTGATGGTTTCTGCCCCTAATAAACATTCACACCCACAAGCTGTTCAGCTACCTGGGAGCCAATAAGCAGAAGGTTTGGGTTACCAACAATTGGTCACCATTTAGAAGACTAAATAGCTCAGTGTTTCCAGCCAATTCTCCTTTGTACACAACCCATTGGCTTTACCTCATCCACAGTAATCTCTTGCTCACTGATTAGATTAGATTTACAGTGTGGAAACAGGCCCTTCGGCCCAACAAGTCCACACCGACCCGCCGAAGCGCAACCCACCCATACCCCTACCCCTAACCTAACACTACGGGCAATTTAGCTTGGCCAATTCACCTGACCCGCACATCTTTGTGACTGTGGGAGGAAACCGGAGCACCCGGAGGAAACCCACGCAGACACGGGGAGAACGTGCAAACTCCACACAGTCAGTCGCCTGAGTCGGGAATTGAACCCGGGTCTACAGGCGCTGTGAGGCAGCAGTGCTAACCACTGTGCCACCGTGCCGCCACTGCTTGAACAAACACTTACAATGAGTGTCAGGAGAATGGTTGCATTTTCTAAAAACAATCTCCTGAACAGTCCTTGGCTTGAAAAGAAGTCATTTTCCAATTTTAGTCCACAAGCAAAAAACTGAAAGTTATAATATTTGTACAGCCTATTTCCATTGCAAAGAATCACATGGGGCTTTTATCCAGGTCAAAGTGCTGATTAGCTAGCTTTTAAATGCTCATCTCCCTTCCATTTCATAAGTAAGTAGATACTTTAAAACATAACTTTATAAAGCATGTCGTACCTGTCAACTCCTGTAAGACTGGATTGTAAAGGGAGAGAAGTGAATCTTTACAAATATTACCGGTTCAGTCATAACTAAGTCAAAGAATGTGATTTGAGCTGCATTTGAAGCTTTTACAATATGATGTCTGACAGTTACAATAAAGAATGAAAAAAAACTTTTGCTCAGGAAATCTCGCATCAAATCAGGAGATATTAAGCAATATTTTCACAAAATTATGTTTTTGTTCAGTCAAGGTAATAAATATCAGTTTCTTATGATCAGTCAAAGATCACTCACTGCCATGAAAATCACTAAACAAAACTGGATTGCAAACATGCCAAACTTGTCATTCATGTTCTTTTAACTAAAGATTTGCATCTAAAGGAACTAAACAAGATGATTTCTGTAATACACAGCAGTTCTACAATGGGTCAAAAACAGAAGTTGCTGCAGAAATTCAGCAGGTCTGGCAACATCTGTGGAGAGAAAGCAAAGTTAATGTTTAGAATCTCATGACCCTTCTTCAGAACTAATAGTAGCTAGGTGGTGTTTATGCTGATAATAGGAACGGGGGCAGGAATGAGCAGATCGGTGGAGATGGACTTCAGAGTTCTACAAGGTAAAGTTTAGACCTTCCATCTGCTGTTAGATGTAATGCTTTGTAATAAAGTTGATTTATAATAATGTATATTTCTACTTGCGTTATGCTAGCCCATCCAAGTGACCATTCTTTATGCGAGTCTCACGGTGACAATTGCCTGGATGTCTGACTACATGCAACACGTTATGAAAGGATCTCTAAATATCAGTCTTTCTTCTTTCTTTCCAGTAGCTGTTGCTTCTTCACCAGACATCCAGTATTTCAACTTTATTTAAATGCAGTTAATTGGTGTATGTTAATATTCATAACCAATAAGCAAAGGTATATAATATTTTAAGCTTGATATCATCAATTCATAGGTAACTGTAGCAGTAGTCAAATGAGGTTTCATTTGGACCATGAACTTTTCCCGACAGCAACAACTTGAATACTTATGGTGCCTTTATTGTAAGATGTCAGTGATCCAAGTTCTACTAAATTAGCTTCATGATTATTATTAATGATCTTAAAATTTTATTTTAGATTTAATTACTAATTAAGTTTAAATTCTCTTAGTCACCCTCTTGGGATTTTAGCTCATGTCTTCACAACATCAAAAGGAACAAAGTTTAAGATGAGGGATAGCTAACGTTAGATCATTAGGGTCATGAGAGTCAAAGACATAGAAACAGCAAGAGAAGTCATTCCAAGAGATACTCTGGTTACAATTAGATAGACCAGAATGGAATCACATCTGAACAGTCCCACCCAGCTGGATGACAATAAAGAGGCATTGGGCGAGATTTGGTGTGGTGTATTTGGGTTTGAAAGCGTCTGAAAGGGTAAGAATTGATTGATTGAAACAAGAACTGGCCACTCTGATGTCATGAGGACTAACAATATCACATGGGAGACAGACCTAAAGTTAGTTCTTCCCAGTCTTTGTACTAACATTTAGCCTATTAGAAGCTGTAAATAGCTGCAGAGATGCAATAAATATATCTTTTTTACTTTATAAGACACATCTCACTACATCAGAAAGTTGATACACACAAAATGGCACATCTGAAAAGAACCCAGAATTTAGAAGGCAGCACACACTACATGGGGAAACTTGTCAAAAATGGAGACCTGTCCAGAAAGACCAGGAAGGATATTTTAACATATAACATTAAAATAATATCCAATGCAACAGTGACCCAAGAATCATTTTAGTACCATAGCAGAAACTTGTATGGAGGAATAAGGATGGGATTCCAACAAAGTATTCGAAGGGAGCTCTTGCCTGGGAAGTGAAACCATGATATCCAATGCTGGATGAATTAAAATTGTGGAATTAGTGCTGTGGGTAGAAAACTATTGAGCATTTTGTTTTAAGTAAGCAAAATCTCCAAATCATGACTTTTCTTTGAGCATGTATGCAAGGAACCAGGTCTCGCCAGTCTGACAGCCCTATTGAACCTCATAAAATATGCAGTTAATATTGATAGAATTCAAGATCCTGTTCCCCATTACAGTTTCACAATTTCAAGACATATTAGCCATCCAGTATATTGTTTCTGGGGTATTCTGTTTTGGAAATGCAAAACACATACACCCAGGTATGGATGGGTTCTGTTCTTGAGTCCTTTCACAAGTCAATTTATCTGCAAGTTAGAACACCATGCAGGGCAATACAAAGTAGCTACTCAAAAGTCCAAGAAATGTTCATGTCAGTGCTTAAGTTAGGCAGGAACATGTTGTGAAGAGGACATGAAGAGGTTGCAGACTGACACTGACAAATTGAGTGAATGGACAAACATTTGACAGGTGGAGCAAAATATGGGGAATGTTTACTTTGGTAAAAAAAAATGAAAAAAAGCATTAAGTATAATTGAAATGGAGAATGACTGTACAGTTTCAAGTCACAGCAGAATTTTATGTTCTAGTACATTAGTCAAATAAGGTTAGTCTGCAATGCCTTAACAGTATGGTTTCTGACATATTTTGATGTCATCTGAGAGTGTAGCTACCATGATTCACACTCTCGTCTAAGCCATTGATACAAATTGTGAAAAGTTTAGGCCTCAGCACAAAACCGTGACTTCAATCATACAACATGGAAACAGGCCGTTCAGCCCAACTCATCCATGCCAACCATATTTCATAAACTGAATGAGTTTTATTTGCCTGCATTTGGCCCAAATCCCTGTGAATGTTTCCTATTCATATATCTAATACAAATGTCTTGTAGATATTGCAACTGTACCTGGCTCTACCACTTCCTCTGTCAGATCGTTCCATATATGCACCTCAATCCTACAGCACACCACTGGCCACAGATCTCCAGTCTGAACAACCTTCTACCACCACCCTGTCTCTTACTGTCAAGTTAATTTTGTCTCCAAATGCTTATCTCTCCCTGGATTCCATGTCTATGATCATCTCCTTCCAATTTGTAAAAGATCCATTTAGACATATTCCATTTTCTAATGTTAACCTTCTGTCCATGCCATATGTTACCTCATATCATAAGCTTGAATTTTTCAACAATAAGCTTTGATCTGGAAGCTTATCTAACACCTTCTGGAGATTCAAGTATAGTAACCAATAAATTGACTAATCATGATTTACATTTGATAAAAAAACAAATTTTTGTTGATTATTTCATGCTATTCTAAATGCGCAGTTATAATCTTTTTTATCTAACCTATTTTTCTAATCAACCTGTTTAGAGATGTTATTAGACACCTCTAGCTTGGTGAGACTTGAACCTGGATCTCGATCTAGAGGTAAGGACACTAACACTTAGCCACAAGAGAGTCCTAGAAATAAACTCTTTAATAATTGATTGTAACACCTTTCACATAACAAACTTACTGACCAATAGTTTCTTGAATAATGGGGTTATATCTGCAACAAGGGAGTTTTAGAAAATAAATACAAATCATCCACTACCTTATTAGCAACCTCTCCTAAGACCCTAGGATGAAAATTATCTGACTTGGAAACTTGTCAATCCACAGATTCATCAGTTTGCTTTGTCTCATTTTCCCAATGATTGGAATTGCACTAAGTTCCTCTCTCCCTACAACTTCCTGATTTAATGCTATTACTAGAATATTTTGTATTCTATAGAGAATCATAGAATCCCTGCAGTTTGGAAGCAGACCATTCTGTCCATTAAGTCCACACTGGCCCTTCGAGGCGCAGCCTGCCCAGATCCACACACTTACCCTTATTGCCATTACCCTGCATTTCCCATGGCCAATCCATCTAACTTGTACATCTTTGGATTGTGGGAGGATATGGAGCACCAAGAGGAAACCCACTCAGGCACAAGGAGAATGTGCAAACTCAACACAGTCACCGGAGGGTGGAATCAAACTCTGGTCCCTGGTGCTGTTGAGTCAGCAATGCTAACCAAAGCCACTGTGCTGCCAATTTAAATATTTAATAGTGAATACTTTTTAAGATAAATTAGATTTGTTGGTTAGATTTTTGTTAGGCTGGAGAAGAGTATCTGGGGTAGATGGGAATGTGGAAGTTTGGAACTCGGACAGATCAGCAATGATCTTATTGAATGGCTCAAAGGGCCAAATTGTCCACTTCACCTTGTATTTCATATGTAAAACCGTTTTCATGCGCTATCCACATATCGCTGAACTTGACAGTCATTAAGAAATCTATGGATCACTTTCATGAAGGTGCTCAGTGATTGTACTTCCAAAGCCATCAGAGACAGAATTGCAAAGGTTTGCTACCGTGAGCGAAGAAATTGCCCCTCACGTCAGAATGGTGGCATAGTAGTTAGCATTACTGCCTCAGTGCCAGGGGTCTGCATTCAATTCTAACTTCAGGCAGCTATCTATGTGAGTTTACATGTTCTCCCGTGGGTTTCCTCTGGGTGTTCCAGTTTCCTCCCAGAGTGCAGAGATATGCCAGTTGGATAACACAGAACAGCCTCGATTATCCGAACGAGACGGGCGGGGATATTTTGTTCAGATAATGAATTGTTTGGATAATAGATAGCATTTTTATGGGACCTAGGTCTGGTTCAGATAATCCAAAATTCAGATGATTAATGTTCGGATAATTGAGGTTGTTCTATATTGGCCATGGTAAATGTGGGGTTATGAAGATCGGGGATCACTCAGAGAGTCAGTGCAGACTAGATGGGTCGAAATGTCTCTTTCTGCACTACAGGGATTCTGTGGAATAGTTTGCCCCTTATACTGAGACTGTCTGCCAGTCAACCAGGAGAAAAGAAATTCTCTCATCTAGTTTCCCTTTCACAAACTTATAAGTTCCATTAAGATCTCCTCTTATTCCTCTAAATTCCAGACCATACCTAATCTCCTCAACCACCTGTCATAGGTCAGAGCTACCATCCCAGGAATTAATCTGGGAAACCTTTCCCCTATGGAAGAATATTTTTCTTTAGGTTAGGAAACCAAGACTGTACACAATTCTCCAGGTTCAGCCTTTTCAAAGAAACTTTAGTGTACACAAATGTTGTTGTCATAAAGACCGCCATACCATTTGCCATTCTAATTGCTTGCCGTTACCTGCATGTTAGCTTTCAGTGTTGATACATCACAATTTATAATTTGCATTAATACTTAGGATTTAGAAACAAAGGAAAAGCTGGTTAAATGTGTTTATCCCTCAGGAAAAAGCAATCACAAACTGACTGCTTTTAATTATCACAGAAGGGATTGAATTTGTTAGCAGGATAATTACAAAACATTGGTAAAATCTTTCGGTCCTGGTTTACTGCTTTGTTGTTTATTTTATCTGAATTAAGGCAGACTGTAGTTTAACAGCAATGCAATATCATCAAAATGCAAACAGAGAACTGTAACCTGACAATACGTGCACAGAGTTGATGAATTAAGCTTGTAGATTAAATTAACCAATTTGTTTATATTAATAATTTAGGCCGACTGATAGGAATGCAAAGAATACAGTCTGAGAGAAAAAAAAGAACTGATTCTGCTCAAATAGTGAATCTCCTGAATTGTGAGTGGAGACCTTTCCTAAATTCCTTTCAGTTGTGACGAGCTGGTTGATAGTGCAAGCATTGTTTGAATGCCAGTCTGTGCTGATATATCTGATTGCAGTTACAATAAATATTATGACTTGCATCTGAGAACATGGAAATAATGTGTCATGATTCAGTCCCAGCCTCTGTTGGTTCAATGCTTAACAATCACTATTGACACCTTTTTATATTCCACATTCACTTTAGCTGCTTTCACTTCCAAGGATAGTTGTTTTAATAAGGTCCCAAAGGTTTTGGGGTTCAAATAATTACGGGACAAACCTCCACCATTACCTTCAAATCACAGTTCAATTCCTTACGGTCCTGAATGGATATAGCTATATTCAAGAATCTCAATAACATCCAGAAAAATACGGAATTGCTGGAAAAATTCAGGTCTGACAGGACTGAAGGGTCACTGGTTGTAAAACATTAACTCTCTCCACAGCTGCTGGCAGAGTCTTTCCAGCTTTTTCTTATTCTGTTTTATTTTATTTTGTTTCTGATTTCTAGCATTCGCAGTTTTGGTTTTTGATAACTCAGAAAAATAAGTTCAGTTGATCAACATCCCATCATCCAGCAGAAGCAGCCAATCCCTCCTGTGTCAGTGTGCTGTGGTTGCAGTGTGTCCTGTTTATAGACCAGTGGAGCAAGCTATCAAGGCTTCCATGGCAACACCTCAAACTCCTGTCCCTAGCCAACAAGGAAAAGAGCAGTAGTAATATGGAAAGGCCATCATCTCCAGATTCCTGCCCAAGTCCATCCTGACTAAGAAGTGTTTCAATGTTCCTACTTCTTTACTGGACCAAAGTCCTAGAACATCCTACCTAAAGGATCAAGAGTATACCTTGATCGAATAGGCCTTGGAACTTCAAGAAGGCTATCACTTCCTCATGGGCAACTTGAGATAAGCAATGAATACTGATCTTGTCAGTCACACTCATTCAGAAAATATATGAACAGATTTAGTATTTTAGGAGAAGGGGAGTAAAAGGGATGAAAATTGGACAAAATTTATAATATTCACTTTAACTTTAAGATCAGGTAACTTGCATATTAAGAAGATAGAAAATTTGTTGGTTTGATATGGAATGAAAGATACTTGAAGGAACATTAAGCTTCTGGTTTAACCTGAAAAACTGATAGAATCTTCAGAGAATCACTTACTCTATTAACTTGGAAAAACATTCAGGTACAGCAAATAATTAAGAAAGGAAAAAGAATATTGGCTTTTATTGAAAGGGAGATAGTATATTAAAATAGGGAAGTTTTACTACAATTATAGAGGGCATTGCTGATACTGTACATGGTGTACTGTGCACAATTTTGGTCTCTTTCTTTAGAGAGATGTATACTAGCATTGGAAGCAGATCAGAGAAGAGTCATTTGGCCAATTCCTAGAATAGGGCTTTTGTCTTCTGAGGGAGAAAGTGAGAACTGCAGATGCTAGAGATCAGAGCTGAGAGTGTGGTGCTAGAAAAGCACAGCAGGTCAGGCAGTATCCGAGGAGCAGGAGAATCGATGCTTCGGGCATAAGCCTGATGAAGGGTTTATGCCTGAAACATTGATTTTCCTGCTTCTCGGATGCAGCCCGACTTGCTGTGCTTTTCCTGTGGCACACTCTCGACTTTAGTCTTTTGAGGAAGGGTTGAGCTGGTTGAACTGATACTTATTGGCGTCGAGGAGAATGAGGTGTGCTTATTTAAAATCTAAGAGTCTTAGGAGGTTTGACAGGACAGATACTGAGAAGTTACATGTGAAGCCTTCAAGAATGAATAAATACCAGGAAAGAAATATGCTGGTAAACCAAATGACTTCAAGATAAACAGACACTATTGATTACTAATTACAGCAAACCTGGGAAATTTTAAGGCAACATTCTATGCAGAAGAGCACAGATAGTACACAGTAAACATTTCAGATTCTACAGAAGAGAAGAGGTGAAGAAACAGAAAAAAATCCTCAATTCCAAGTCAGGCAACAATTTGTGGGAATAGTTTCACATCTATATTGATCCTGTGAGGTGAACAGACAATTGGATGAATTAAAACTACCTATCCCTTTTTCAATAGGGGAAATTTTTCACAATTCAGTAATTCAGGCTGCAAAGGTCGTGACTTAAAAAAAACAAGTTATAGCTCTGTATAACGTTGCCACTGTAGCATATGGGTACTTAAAGCAGGGTTGGAGAAATAAAACCAAGATTACCATGTTAAAAATAAATGCATGCATTCCAGGAATGAAGGTCCAGGGAACATGCTAACCTAAGCTATTTAATACTTAGGCGATTTGAAGAAGTACAATTATAATAAATACTTTTTTCCAGGAGAAATGGAAATGTGGGAGTCACAGCAAGTCGCTGAAGTGCAGGGGCAAAGGTTGGAAAAGCTTCCACTAAGACTGTAAAAGGTTTCCTGACCAAATATTTAGGCGTGCGGGAATTTATATTAATGGGCAACTCACACACTTCAACATAAAGGTATGTGGAAGTGACGCAACATTTAGATAGTGACAAAGCTGCTTACAGAACTTCAACTGCATGGTCCGGGGGAGTCATATTTGATGAAAAACATATGCTATACCAACTGTCTAACATGGGAAATACTAAACACTGGAAAAATTAAGTACTTCACAACAAAACAAAAATCACTCCTGAGTAGAAGGGCTGTATTGGCTCCAATCCAATTAAAAAGGTGGAAGAAGTTCAATATCAAAAAGTCAAGGAAAACTTAGTGCAAGTTTGTGATTCTAAACAAAAAAAGCAGCAGTTCCAAAGGTTAGTTACATTGCAATAAAAAAAAACATTGTTTCACACCATAAATAAGATGCAAGGCTGTGATTATTGGTTTGGCTGACATAATTTCCACTGTTCGCAAACCGGAAGTGAAAACTCTTAAGTGATAACAAGTTTGACAAGAAGTGTGAGCAAAGAAGCGTCAACTGAACTGTTAACACCAGTTGTGAGAACATATCGTGATAGGCAAGAAAATGAAAGCATTACAACTAAATTCAGTCAAATTCCTTAAAGCATAATTAACATATCTCCACTCCAAATTCAAATAACAATTGCTGAGAGGGAAGAAGAAAACCCAAACAATCAAGATGTTTAACTCACAAAATCACAGAAGGAGGCCATTTGGCTAATTTTACATGTGCTGGTTCATCAAATGAGCACTATCATCTAGTGCCAATTCCTGATTTTCTTATACAACTTTCCTCACTATTTCTATCCACATCAACATCCAACACCTTCTTGTATGCCTCAATTAAACCTGCCTCCACCACTTCCAAGCAATGCATTTCGTGGTTCCACCACTTACTGAGTGAAATAGATTTTTCCTTACTTTTCCAATGCTTCTTCTGCAGATCACTATAGATCAATGCCCTATTGTTCCTGTTCCTTTTATGAGCAGGAACTATTTTTCCCAATTGACTCACAGATTTGAAAACCTAAGATTTCCTCTTGGCCTTCTTCTCTCCAAGAAAAGGAGTGCCAACTTTTCCAATCTGTCTTCATAACTGAAGATCTCCTTTCCTGAAACCATTCTTGTAAACCACCTCTGCACGCTCTACAATGCATTCATGTTCTTTCTATAATGTGGTACTTATTATCAGCTGAGGTCTATCAACTGTCTTATACAATTTGACATCATCTCCTTGTATTTGTACTCCATGTCCCTATTAAAAAGGGAAAGATATTGTTTGCTTTATCTGTCAGTAGCATGGAATATCTATGAATACAACTCAAAGGCAACAGACACATGACAAGTATATATTACAATTTTTGAAAATAGATTTAACATCAATGTGGTGAACATGACCGTGCATATGATCTGACCATTAGAAGGTCCATTAATTATGCAGAGAATGTGTTTTCTCCATAGATCTTTCTCTTACTTATCTATTCTACTTAACTCTGATCTACCTGTAGCGCTCAAAAGACCAAGTTTTTCACTGTGCCTTGGTACATGTGACAATAAATTCAATTCAATTCAATTAAAAAAATGAAGAATGTAGTAGCAGAGTTGGGCAGATTGGAAACTTAGTCTCAGTTCTCCAAAATAGCAGCCTAGCTCCCAGTAAAGCCCTCTCAAACTTGCGATTATACCTCCGTGCCCTAACCTTTATGCCACTCCATCCAAACCCATAGGCCCTCATCTCCCCCATGCCATCTCAATCATCTTTCATAGCTACTTACTTGGTGTCCACTATGTACTATCCTCAGGAGCTATGAAATAGCAATAAGAATTATTTTAAGTTCATTAGCAGAAAAAGCCTTGAGCAATCCAATAAAACACTGAATTCAAACATGCTATCATTAATACTGGACAGAAATTAAAAAAACACTTCTGTATTACACACAAGTTGTATTTCTTTGAATATATATTAAGTTTGCAAACAAAGAAAGTCTATATAAAAAGCATATTCTGTGTATCAGCTATGATTCCAGCTGATGTTACTAGTGGACATGACAGATCCCAGAATAAAAATCTGATTGGATGGAATATGTTTCCAGTGTGGTAGCTTTTTACTGAAATAAACCATGCCAGATTACTGACTTGCTTTTAACAATAAAACAGAAGTTTATTACACAAGAGATAATTAAGTAAAATCAAACCAAGCTTTATAAATATAACAGTCTACAATAGTTTAAAACACATTGTGTTTCAAATCCCATCTGTTCCCTAATGCCATCACTTTACAGGTAATCAAGCTCCTAAGAAATTTCCCTTCCCTATCAAATCTGTATGTTTAACCTGCTACTTCTAAAGTTGCAATGTGTTTAGACAATCATGAAGTTGGTTCGCCTTTATAGGAACAAAACAATGCTTCTGAACTGGATCAAGCCAGTTGTTCTGTTAATCAGCTTCACCTAAGAATGACTCAGCTGACTCCTGTTTCAGAAATGTGACTAAAACTACACCCACTCAAATAGAGCAGCTTTTTGTTACTAGATTAAAGAACTACTTTATCTTGAAGATTAGCACTGAAATTAAGCTTAATTGCCATTTGCAATTTACTCCCTAAAGCTCCCTGTTTGCATCCAACTCCAAAGTACTCTCATTTAGCTGACTAACACTTATAAAGCAGGATCCAGGGATAGACTTATGAGCAAAGGCTAAACAGGTTGGGATTCTACTTACTGGTGTTTAGAAGAACAAGAGATGATCTCATTGAGACATGTAGTATTCTTGAGGGGTTTGACAGGGCAAAAGCTGAGAGGATGTTTCCCCTCAAGGGAGAGACTATGACCAGAGGATATAATCTCAAAATTAAGGGTTGCCAATTTAGACTGAGATGAGGAGGAATTTCTTTTCTCAGAGGGTAGTGTGTCTTTGGAACTCCTCACTACAGAGAGCTGCGGGGACAGAGTCCTTGTGTATGTTTAAGGCAAAGATAGATAGATTCTTAGTCAGTCAGGAAATCAAGGGCTATGGGGAAAATGCAGGAAAGTGGATATGAGGAATGTTGAATAGCCATGAGGCTCAAAGGGCCAATACAGACTAGGAGAAAGTGAGGTCTGCAGATGCTGGAGATCAGAACTGAAAATGTGTTGCTGGAAAAGCGCAGCAGGTCAGGCAGCATCCAAGGAACTGGAGATTCGACATTTCGGGCATAAGCCCTTCTTCAGGAATAAGGAAAGTGTGTCCAGCAGGCTAAGATAAAAGGTAGGGAAAAGGGACTTGGGAGAGGGGGGGGCGCGATGGACTTGCGATAGGTGGAAGGAGGTCAAGGTGAGGGTGATAGGCTGGAGTGGGGTGGGGGCAGAGAGGTCAGGAAGAAACTCCTATTTCCATTTCTTATGGTCTAATATCCTCACTTCTTCCTTCAGCCGTCACTCTATTTTCTTGTATGCTCACGCCCCCCTGCTGAACCCCATTTCAATTTGTGTTTTTTCTCTCTGCTCATGCATTGTGCATACTTTGCATTTGACATCATCCATGTTTTACGTGATGATGCAATCAGATTGGAATTGTACACATACATGTTTTCAGATTAACATTCATGCACAGTTGCTCCCAGTTACGAGTATCAGTCGTCGCTGCCTTTCTTTTAGTTTGAAGTTCCCTAATGAAAGACTGACACATATTTGCCAGTAGTTTAAAATCTAAAGAAAAGCAATCACACACTTCTAGGTTCCATCTATTCTTGGATCAATAGACTGAGCTGAAGCTATGATTGGATTCTGAAACCAAATCAAACATTTACAATGATTACTGCTGTCATAATGTAAACTTCCAACTATATTGCCTGAAACCAACAGTACAGAATGGTATCCTATTTCAATTTCAAAGCAGAATGCCTGTCAAACAATGGAGGTGATTAGGTATCAAGAACTTCTTTTAATCGACTTTCAAAAGCAAGGTTTGCCTAACATCTGCAGGGTCGGTTGATTTAGATCACAGCAACAAAATGACAGTAAAGGTTGATAGGATATTTTATTTATATGTTTAATGCATTAGGGACCTTTCACCAATAGGAAAACATTGTTGGTATGATGAACCTCATTTGGTAGTGTTCAATCTAAGAGTCTTCACTTAAAGTTGCAGGACAGGTACTTATGTTTCCAATGCACTGATTGATCATATGTTACTATACATGGTATAGTCATGAAACTTAAAGGTGCCAAATCAACTATTAATTATGTTGAGGGTGTTAGTTACTCCACAACAGATTTCCCCCAATGGTAGAAGTTCAACTTCAACATTTGTAGAATCCATTCCATAGACATATTTTATAAGGCCTTTCAAAATTGATGCCAACAGGTGACAATCTTTCTGTGGTCTTCATAGTACGGACACCTACTCTTTTTTTGGAAGAGGTGGATGTTAATTTTGCAGGCAATGCCTTCCTGACTGTTCAACAGCCGCACGATATGGTTTGGGGCCAGGAAGACAGGTAAACTGTTCCTTCAGCAAAAGAAATTTCAGCATTTTGTGATACAATTTGCAACTCCCATGATAGACAAATGTTCTATGTATATATTAAGAAAGGATGTGAAATGAATAAATGAACAAGTAACAAGTATCAATGAAGCTTAGTAATTAGGCACAACAAAACTTCCTGACCAAACATAGATATGTGAAATAGACATGTCAGAATTAATAAATGCTGAGGTGTACAAGTTCTTTTAAGAGGAGGCGGATAGGCATTTAGCTATATAGTGACTTAAAGACTATAGTAATCCATAAAACTATCTTTCATCAGTGCTGTGAGTCACTATAGTTCCACTTCTATTTTGTTCCTTGAAGGTGGGACTGGGGGAGGATGTTGCCATTATCTATGGCATGTAATATGTCTATTTGAATTTACCACTCACATTGTAGACCTTTAGTTCAATTGCTTGAGAGACATATTAGAAATTCACTGTCTTTTGGGAACATTGTTTACAAATATTTATTTCATGATATTTTATGGGTTGAAATCATGCTTAATGATACTAGCTGATGTTAAAATCTTTGTGAAGAGTTCTTTATCTGTCACATTAACAAAACTAGTGACATTTGTTAAAGTAATGAAGGCATTTCATACATATGTATGAATCTGGCATTTATATAACACAGTGCAATCACAGCTCATTATAAAACAAAATCATAAATAATAATAGCTTTATGTAAACTATTAAAAGGAAGACTTGAGGCTCCAATTGTCTTGTCTTGTTCCACATTTCTGTAATGTTCTTAATTAAGCTAATGAATGGTATAACTCTTCAAACCAGAGGCTGAATTTAAAAGTGTTTCATTACTAACCTTCAATCCTCTTAAAACTCAAAATTGGGTCAATGGGTTGAGGAGTGGCAGATGGAGTTTAATTTTGGATAAATGTGAGGTATTACATTTTGAAAATACAAACTAGGACAAGACGTATAAAATTAATGGTGGGACACTAGATAGTGTTGTAGAACAAAGAGACCTAGGGGCTCAGGTATATAGTTCTTTGAAATTTGCATCACAGGCAGACAGGGTGGCTAACAAAGCATTTAGTATGCTTACCTTCATTGCTCAGATCTTTGAGTATAGGAGTTGGGATGTCATTTTAAGGTTTTACAAGATGCTGGTGAGGCCTCTTCTAGAGTAAGTTCTGGTTGCCCTGTTATAGGAAGGATATTATTAAGCTAGAAAAAATTTGGATAGATTTACCAGGATGTTGCTGGGAATGGAGGGTTTAAGGTATAAGGAGAGGCTGGATAAGCTGGGACTTTTTCACTGGAGTGTAGGAGGTTTTTGAGGAGTGACTTTATTGAGGTTTATAAGGTCATGAGGGGCATAGATACAGTGAACAAGGGTCTTATCCTGAATGTGGAGGAGTTCAAAATTAAAGGGTGTACTTTTAAGGTAAGAGGTGAAATATTTACAAAGGACATGAGGGACAACTTTCTTACACAGAGAGTGGTTCACGTGTGGAATGAACTGCTAGAGAAAGTAATAGATGTAAGTACAGTGTTTTTAAAATATTTAATGCTTAAAAGACATTTGGATAAGTTTATGAATAGAAAAGGTTTGGAGAGATTTGGGCTGGATGTGGGCAGACATGACTAGTTTAGTTTGAGGATATGGTTGGCGTGACCTGGTTGGACAAAGGTGTCTGTTTCTGCGCAGTGTGACTCTATGGTCTTGAAAGATGTTGCATTTATAAGATGAGTTATATTGCTGTTACGTTACAAACTATTACAACAAAATAGTTATGCTACAAGATGAGTAAACTAAAATGTAAGTGTAATGACCAAGAGAACTAACTGCATTCCTTGATCACCACCCCTGAGTATTTCCTGTGGCCCGGTCAAAATGAATCTACTCGACAATGGTACATAGTCAAAATGATGTGGCTCTGTAAAATTTTTAATTTGAACTTGAAGTGCACAAAAGTCTCACAGTATTGGGTTTAAAGCACTCAATGAATCCTATTGATTATTGCTCACTACCTTCCCTTGTTTGGTGACTCATTCCCCCTCTAAGTTGATGACCATGGAAGGAGAACTCAAGGTAGAAAGGTTGCAGAGAGTATTCTTGATTTTGGATATTAATGTCCTTCATAAACAGTTGTCAGTTAGCACAGCTTCCTCTCCAGCAGGGCTTTGAAATGAAGTGGACATTTGACACAAAATACAGCACATGGCAAGAGTGTGAATGTTGAGTAAAGATGGGGATGTTGTTGTGCTGCAGCTACCACGTAGCTGTGGCTGAATTGAATATCAAGCTGTTCAGAACATAGAACATAGAACAGTACACCACAGTACAGGCCCTTCAGCCCAGGATGTTGTGCCAAGCATTTACCTTAACCTAAGATCAACCTAATCTACACACCCATCAATTTACTGCTGTCCATGTGCTTGTCCAGCAGTTGCTTAAATGTTCCTAGGTCTCTGACTTTACGACCACCGCTGGCAGTGCATTCCATGCATCCACCATTCTCTGTGTAAAGAACCTACCTCTGACATCTCCCTATACCTTCCTCCAATTATGTTCAAATTATGACCCCTCGTGACTGCCATTTCTGCCCTGGGAAAATATCTCTGGCTATCTATGCTATCTATGTCTCTCATTACCTTGCACACCTCTATCAAGTCTTTTCCTTCTTCTCTCCAGTGTGAAAAGCCCTAGCTCACTCAATCTCTCTTTGTAAAACAAGATCTCCAATCCAGGCAGCATCCTGGAAAATCTCCTCTGAAACTTCTCTCGAGCATCTACATCTTTCCTATAATGAGGCGACCAGAACTGGACACAGTTTTCCAAGTGTGGTCTTATTAGGATTTTATAGAGCTGCAGCAAAAACTATGGCTCTTAAACTCAATCCCCCTGTTAATGAAAGCCAAAACACCATATGCCTATTAACAACCCTATCAACTTGGGTGGCAACTTTGAGGGATCTATGTACATGATCCATCTGATCCTCCACACTGCTAACACTCATGTCTTTAACCCTGCATTCGGCATTCAAATTTGGCTTTGCAAAATGAATCACTTTGCATTTATTCGGGTTGAGCTCCATCTGCCACTTCTCAGTCCAACTCTGCATCCTCTCAATGTCTTGTAGTCTGCAACAGCTCTCGACAATATCAACAGCACTACCAACCTTTGTGTCATCAGCAAACTTACTAACCCACCCCTCCAGTTCTTCATCCAAGTCATTTATAAAAACTATAAAGAGGAGAGGCCCAAGAACAGATCCCTGCAGGACACCACTGGCCGTCAACTTCCAGACAAAATACTTTCCATCCATTACCACTCGCTGTCTTCTTTTGGCCAGCCAATTCTGTATTCAGACAGCCAAACTTCCATGTATCCCATACAACTTAACTTTTTAAATGAGCCTACCGTGGGGAACGTTATCAAATGCATTACTGAAATCCATATATACCACATCCACTGCTCGAACCTTGTCAACTTGTCACATCCTTAAAGAACTCAATAAGGCTTGTGAGGCATGACCTTCCCCTCACGGAGTCATTCTGACTATCTTTAATCAAACTATGTTTTTCCAAGTAGTCATAAATCCTATCTCTCAGAATCCTTTCCAGTACCTTGCTTACCACATAATTCCCAGGGATTTCCCTATTCCATTTTTTGAACAAAATAACAACATTTGCCTCCTTCCAATGATCTGGTACTACTCCAGTGGGGAGAGAGGATGCAAAGATCATCGCCAGAGGTGCAGCAATCTCATTCTTTGCTTATTGTAGTAACCTTGGATACATCTCGTCTGGTCCTGGGGACATATCTATCTTAAAGCTATCCAGAATTTCCAGCACATCCACTTCCTTAATATGTTCAAGCATATTAACCTGGTCCACAGTGTTCTCAGTATCAACAAGGTCCCGCTCTCTAGTGAATACTGAAACAGAAAACTCATTTAGGTCCTCCCCTCCATCTTTAGACTCTGGGTACAAGTTCCCTCCAAGATACCTGATAGGCCCTCCCTCTCTCTGATCATTCTCTTATTCCTCACGTAGGTGTAGAGCATCTTGAGATTTTCTCTAATCCTTCCCGCCAAGGCTTTTTCGTGCCACTCTGAGCTCTCCTCAGTTCATTTTTGAGTTCTTTCCGAGCTACCATGTAATCCTCTAAAGCTATGCCAGATTCTTGCTTCCTCAAACTTAAGTAAGCTTCCTTCTTCCTCTTGACGAGAAGCTCCTTTTCTTTTGTCATCTAAGGTTCCTTCACCTTACCTTTCCTTGTCTGTCTCAGTGGGACAAAGTTATCCAACACTGGCAACAAGTGCTCCTTATATAGCCTCCACATTTCTGTTGTGCATTTCCCGCAGAACAGTTGTTCTCAATTTATACTCCACAGCTCCTGTCTAATAGCAGTATAATTTCCCTTCCCCCAATTAAAGCTCTTCCCATGCTGTCTGTTCCTATCCCTCTCGATGGTTATGGTAAAGGTGAGGCAGTTCTGGTCACTGTCACCTAAACGCGCTCTCACCAAAACATCTGACACCTGGCTTGGCTCATTGCTGGGCACCAAATTCAATATGGCCTCCCCTGTTTGGTCTATCTACATATTGAGTCAGGAATCCTTCCTGAACACAACTGACAAAAACGGCTCCATCCAGACCATCTGAACTAAGGAGGCTCCAATCAATATTGGGGAAGTTGAAGTCACCCATAACAACAACTCTGTTACATCTGCACTTTCCAAGATCTGCTGTCCAATCTGTTCTTCCATCTCTCTGCTGCTATTGGGCTGTCTATAAAAAAACACCCCACAAAGTGACTGCTCTTTTCCTGTTACTTACTTCCACCCATACTCACTTGGTAGACAAATCCCTCTCAACAATCTCCTTTTCTGCAATTGTGATGCACTCTCTAACTAACAATGCTACTCCCGCTCTTCCTTTAACCCCCCAGTCTTTTTAAAATATCTAAATACTGGAACATCGAGCAAGCATTCCTGCGCCTGTGAAATCCATGTTTCTGTTATGGCCATAACATCATAGTTACAAATACTGATCCATGCTCTAAGTTCATCACTCTTATTCTTGCATTGAAACAGACACACTTTAACCCATCCCGTTGCCCTATTAACTGTGTATCCTTCCTGACAGTCTCTCTGTATTCTATTTCGGCCTGTTCAGCAACTATCCTCTCCTGTGATCTGTAGCTCTGGTTCCCATGCCTTTGGCTGCATTACAAATGCACCTTCCAAGCCATCAACTCCTGGGGTGGGTCTCAAACTCAGAGACACCCGAGGAGCAGGAAAATTGACATTTTGGGCAAAAGCCCTTCATCAGGAGGGCTGATTCCTGATGAAGGGCTTTTGCCCAAAACCTTGATTTTCCTGCTCCTTGGATTCCGTCTGACCTGCTGTGCTTTTTCAGCACCAGTCCAATCTTGTCTCTCATCTCCAGCATCTGCAGTCCTCACTTTCACCTCAAACCCAGAGACGCAACGCACTGCATGAAAAGAACCAGTGATACCACTATCTGGCTTAGCTCGTTGCTGGTAAAAGAATAAACATGGTCATAAATCCTACTTGGTTTCACTCATTGTGTTATAGGGAGAGAGTTAGAGGGAGAGGTTGGAACTGTTTTTCTTGGGCTGTAGGAGCCTGAGAGATGGCCTTATAGAAATTTATAAAATTATGAGGGGCATGGATAGGTGAGTCTTTTCCCAAGGGTGGGGAGTCCAAAGCTAGAGGGCATAGGTTTAAGGTGAGAGGGGAAAGTTTAAAAAATTCCTGCAGGGTAACTTATTAATTCAGAGGCTGTTGCATGTATGGAACAAGCTGCCAGAGGTAGTGGTGGAGGTGGGTACAGTTACGACATTTAAAAGGCACCTGGATGGGTACATAAACTTGAAGAGTGTTGAGAGATGTGGGCCAAATGCTGACAAATAGGACTAGGTCATATTGGGATGTCTGTTCGGCATGGACTATTTGGGCTGAAGGATTTGTTACCATTCTGTATGACTCTATCTGTCCATTATAGCGTTGACAGAAGTAACCAAAAGTTATCCATGTGAAGATAAAATCTCATTTTCACACTGAGCACTCGGTATTTTATTGTATGGCATTGAAATCAGATTGACCAGCCTAAAACTGAATTTGGGTGAGGCACTGTGAGTTACCAGCAACAAAAGAATTGCATTCACCCACAATTTATAATCGCATGTCCCTGTTCATCACTTATTCTACCATCACCTTCAAATGAGGAGATCAACTCTAGTCCACTGAGGAGTGAAGCAGAGAGGTGTTTTAGGGTTTGGAATTATGCAGAGATAACACACCAGATTGTATGTGCATAAGAGGAGTTTTATTCAATGCTTTAAAATGTCTGCCCTCTCAGAATTACAGCAGCTTGTCTCAGTTTTATTTGTCTTTCCAAATGACTGCACTCTAGTTGAACTAATCATACACAATGAGCAGTGAACATCAGAGAACAGTCAACAAACACACATAAATAGCAAACAGTTGAATACCGTATTTTCCCTCGCAAATGAAACTAGTTTACATTAAACTATTTTAAACAGCAAACACATGGGCATGAAATTATTTCTGAGGGAACAGCTTGTCTGTGTTTTCGAAGTACAGAAATAACTTTTGCCACATGAAGGTTTCTGATGACAATACTGAGGTCCACAAATTTGTGGCTATGGTTGTATCAGATCAACTTAGTTGAATAATTAGTTAATTTTAGTTACATCACACTGTAAACTTTTGCTATAAATTCTGCCTTACAATCTTATACTCCACAACCACCTGATGAAAGAGCAGTGCTCCGAAAGCTAGTGCTTCCAAATAAGCCTGTTGGAATATAAAGTGCTGTTGTGTGATTTTTAGTTGAATGAAATGTGAGGTATGCAGTAATGAAGATAGGCTGACCACACGTAGGTTCACATATGAATGGATCCTAACATAGCTAACAATATGGCCCCTGCTTGGTACTTGTTTTGGGGACTAAGCCTTCGATCATGGAGATGCATGTGCAAATGTTCACAAGCATCAATACAGACTAGTTCTTCCCACTCTTCAATAGAGAATTTGCATTCAGTTTCCATGAATGGGTTTGATACATATGCAATTGATTAATTATAGAAATGTATCGCACAGAAACAGACCCTTCAGGCAAACTCGTCCATGCCGACCCATACGTCTCTAAACCCTTCCTATTTATATACCCAACCAGGTTCCTTTTCAATCTTGTAATTGTATCAGCCTCCACTACTTACCGTGGCAGCTCATTCTATACAAGCACCACACTTTGTGTGAAAATATTGCTTCTTAGGTCCCTTTTTCCTCTCATCTAGTCCTGGACTCTCCCAACCCAGGGAAAGGACCTTGTCTATTTACCCTATCCATGTCCCTCATGATTTTATAAACCTCAATAGGGTCACCCCTCAGCCTATGAACGCTCTAGGGAAAACAACTCCAGCCTATTCAGTGTCTCCCTATAGCTCAAACCTTCCAACCCTCACAACATCCTCGTAAATCTTTTCTGAACCCTTCCAAGTTTCAATGCATCCCTTCTACAGCAGGGAGACCAGAATTGCTCACAATATTCCAAAAGTGGCCTAACCAATGTCCTGTACAGCCGCAACATGACATCCCAACTCTTATACTCAGTACTCTGACCGATAACAGAAAGCATAGGAAATGCTTTCTTCGCTATCGTATCTAACGAGACTCCACTTACAAGGAATTGCTTCCTTCCTTCAGTATATAGCTCCAGTCATATTTCCTGATGAATCTATTAAGACATATGTCCTGAGTGTGGGTTAAAATATGAGTTCTAGCAGAGATGTTATCTTTGGTTTTAATAAATCAAATGTATTTTGCTGCCGTTCTCATTCTGCACCGCTCTGCAGTGGCTTTGCAGAGGCTTCACTTACTTAGCATTACAGTTGTCAAAAAATTAATCTTCCACCCCAATGTCTGACAGTACTGACAAAACAATCTTCTGGAAGGCATTAAGAGTTGAATTTAGTGCATAGGTCATCCTGCAGTACAGAAACACACTATCAGGACAAACCAAAGCTGTAAGATATCAGTTTTGTTCAAGTAATGGTAATAATCAATAGCTTCATCTCACAAAGACATTTGTCAAGAATATGGAGTCATGAAATGATCTCAACTGTTCTCAGATAGCCAGAAATTGTTGTTTTTTTGAAATTATAGCTTTTCTGACTATATTAAAGTTTAAATATTGTCAAAATTTACCATTTTTAACCTCACAAAATGACTAGGTTCATGGTCCACAATGATGAGGTGATTCATTCAAAGACTTCTAGTCATTTCAACTCCTATGAAACTTCAGCGTGGATTTCAATTCAAAGCAATCTCAAATTCTGCAAAACTGGCACAACTGACTTGCTATTGGAAGGAATATGACAGCACCCTCTAATTTCCTAAAATCCAGGAAGCAATGTAGAAAACCACAGTGTGTCAGTAAATTTAATTTGAGTTCTGCTAGCACCTTCAAGTTTTTGAAAAGCTCGACATATGCATGAAAAGTTGAAATATGAATGAAAACACTTGCCAGCAGATTATCCAATTTGAAAAATGAAGAAGCTTTGTTTTGAGCAGATTTGTAACTCATGTTGAGGTTCAAATTGTAAGTTTGCTCACTCAGCCGGCAGGTTTGTTTTCAGATGTTTCATCACCATGCTAGGTAACATCATCAGTGAGCCTCTGGTGAAGCACTGCTGTTCTGTCCTAGTTTCTATTGATGTGTCTTGGTCTCTGAAAGTGGGTGTTATCATTTCTGGTTCTTTTTCTCAGATTTTGGTAAGTGGGGTCCAAATTCATGTGTTTATAGATGGAGTTCCAGTTTGAATGCCAGGCCGCTGGGACTTTCTGTGTGTGTTTCTGTTTAGCCTGCCCGAGGATGGATGTGTTTTCCCTGTCGAAGTGGTGTCCTTCTTCAACTGTATGAAAGGATATCAGTGATAGTCTTTTGGTGCCTGGTTGATATTTGTGTATCCTGGTGCTAGTTCTCTGCCTGTCTGTCCGATGTAGTGTTTGTTGCCGTTCTTGCATAGTATTTTGTAAATGACATTCGATTTGCTGGTTGTTGTTATAGGGTCCTTTCGGTTCATCAGTAGCTGTTTTAGTGTGTTGGTAGATTTGTGGGCTACCATGATGCCAAAGGGTCAGAGTCGTCTGGTAGTTATCTCTGAGATGTGTTTGATGTATGGTAGTGTGGCTAGGGTTTCTGGGTGTGTCTTGTCTATTTGTTTGGGTTTATTGTTTATGAATCTGCGGAACGCATTTATCGGGTACTCATTGTTCTTGAATACACTGTATAGACATTTTTCTTCGACTGCTCGTAGTTATAGACTCAGAGAGTCATTGAGATGTACAGCATGGAAACAGACCCATCTGTCCAACATGTCCATGCTGACCAGATATTCCAACCCAAACTAGTCCCACCTGCCAGCACACAGCCCATATCCCTCCAAACCCTTCCTATTCATATACCCATCCAAATGCCTTTTAAATGTTGCAATTGTACCAGCGTCCACTGCTTCCTCTGTGTCTGACTGTAACAACTCCTTTTTTTTTAGGTATTTTAGGTGTTGGAGGTAATTTCCTTGAATTCCAGGAGCAGCAATTACTGTTTTATATGCTGTTGCACTGTTTTGGAACTTAGGGATAAAAAAGTCAAAACAACAGCAGTTTAAAAGGGAGAAGAACAAACGAAGGAAGCACATGGTGAGGTCAGTGCAGGAGAAAGAGAGAAAGAAACTGACATAGCAGTGAATCTGCACAGTTACTGCCTTTGCTGTTTGAATTCATGTATTGCTGGACATCGGAGGGTGTCTGGGAAAATTAACAAACAGTGAAATTCACAACTAATCTTGGAGGAACTCTTTGGGTGAAGTTCACAGCACAGAAGCAGATAAGTGTATTGTTTTTAAGTGCGACCTACAGAATGTCTGCAGAAGTAAGTAGAGTGGGTTCTTTCTTGATTATATGTTTTTTGAGATATGTATCTTGATTAAAATTAAAATATAGGCCATAACTATTAAACTTAAACTGGGGCAGTGTTTTGTAGAGGAATAAGACAGTGTTATTCTCTGGGTCTGCAGATTGTGAGGGAGCAAAAATGGCCTTCAGTAGAGTATTATGCACTTCTTGTCAGATGTGGGAGTTTAAAGAGAGTTTAAGGGTTACTGCAGATTATATCACCAGTAAATGCTGTTGGTTAATAATCTTATCAGATCGAATGGATCAGTTGGAGAGACAGATAGAAGCAATGAGAAATTTGCAACAGCAACAGTATGTGATGGATGGCAGTTATAGGAAGGAGGGAAAGTCTCAGATACAGTTACATAGATGGGTTAACAAACAAGTATGCTGTTTTGGAAAGGTAAGTGAGGATGGATTTTCAGGAGAACGTAGCACAAACAGCCGAGTTTCTGGTACTGAGACTGGCTCTAATGCAACGAGGAGTATGTCGGGTTCCAAGAGATCAATTGTGTTAGGGGATTCTCTAGTCTGAGGCACAGACAGATGTTTCTGTGGCCAGTAGCAAAAAATCAGATTGGTGTGTTGCTTTCCTGGTGCCAGGATCAAGGATGTCTCAGAGAGGGTGCAGAATGTTCTCAAGGGGGAGAGGGGTCAGCAAGAGGACATTGTCTCCATGGAACCAATGACATAGGAAGGGAAAAGGTTGAGATTCTGAAGGGAGGTGACAGAGAGTTAGGCAGAAATTTAAAAAAGGAGGTCCTCAAGAGTAGTAATATCTGGATTACTCCCGGTGCTATAAGCTAGTGAGGGCAGGAATAGGAGGATAGAGCAGATGAATGCATGGCTGAGGAGCTGGTGTATGGGAGAAGGATTCACATTTTGGATCATTGGACTCTCATTTGGGGTGGAAGTGACTTGTACAAGAAGGGCGATTTGCACCTAAATTGGAAGGGGACTAATATACTGGCAGGGAGATTTGCTACAGCTGCTCGGGAGGATTTTTACAAGTAAGGTGTGGGAGGGGTGGTGGTGGTGGGACCCAGGGATATAGTGAGGAAAGAGATCAATCTGAGACTGGTACGGTTGAGAACAGAAGCGAGCCAAACAGTCAGGGGAGGCAGGGACAAGATAGGACTAATAAATTAAACTGCATTTATTTCAATGCAAGCGGCCTAACAGGGAAGGCAGATGAACTCAGGGCATAGTTAGAAACATGGGACTGGGATATCATAGCAATTATAGAAACATGGCTCAGGGATGGGCAAGACTGGCAGCTTAATGTTACAGGATACAAATGTTGCAGGAAGGATTAGAAAGGGAGGCAAGAGAGGAGGGGGGAGTGGCATTTTTGATAAGGGATATCATTACAGCTGTACTGAGGGAGGATATTCCTGGAAATACATCAAGGGAAGTTATTTGGGTGGAACTGAGAAATAAGAAAGGGATGGTCATCTTATTGGGACTGTATTCTAGACCCACTAATAGTCATAGGGAAATTGAGAAACAAACCTGTCAGGATACCTCAGCTATCTGTAAGAATAATAGGGTGGTTATGGTAGAGAATTTTAACTTTCCAAACATAGATTGGGACTGCCATAGTGTTAAAGGTTTAGATGGAGAGGAATTTCTTAAGTGTGTGCAAGATAATTTTCTGATTCAGTATGTGGATGCATTACTAGGCAAGGAGCAAACCTTGACCTACTCTTGGGAAATAAGGCAGGACAGGTGACAGAGGTGTCAGTGGGGGAGCACTTTGGCACCAGTGACCATAGATTTAAAATAGTGATGGAAAAGGATAGACCAGGTCTAAAAGTTGAAGTTCGAAATTGGAGAAAGGCCAATTTTGACGGTATTAGGCGAGAACTTTCGAAAGCTGATTGGGGGCAGATGTTCACAGGTAAAGGGACGGCTGGAAAATGGGAAGCCTTCAGAAATGAGATAACGAGAATCCAGAGAAAGTATATTCCTGTCAGGGTGAAAGGGAAGGCTGATTGGTGTTAGGTAGGATTAACACTCAGGCAAATGTAAGATGGAAGTAACACTAAAATGTTAGATAAAAGCAGTAACATTAGAATGTTAGGTAGGATTAACACTCAGACAAATGTGAGATTGATGTAACACTAAAATGTTAGGTAGAAATAGCTCTCAGGCTGATGTGGCCAGGGGGCCCCAGAGGGGGAAACAGGCACGAGGTCTGAGGGAGATAACTGAACCAGTGGAAAAGTACTGAAAGAGAGTTAAAACTTGAAAAAAACAGAACAAAGGGGCCATCTGGTACATAGCAAGTTGAGCTAACTGATAGCCGTATAAGGCATGTTCGAACACTGATAAGAGACTGGGGCCAATGACAAACTATAGAACCGACCATTACCAAATAAGGGAACGGTGCAGGAATAAGGGGGGTATAAGAATAGACAACTTAGAACAAAGGGTTAGAACGCCTTCTCCAGCAAGCCTGATACCTTGCTGTAACTCGATTCTCTCTCGAATAAAGCAGTCTGTTTCTTAAAATTTGACCCGGTGTCTCATTCCTCCGAAACGAACACGGGGATGGTAGAACCGTCTTAACATAGGTATAAGGAATGCTGGATGACTAAAGAAATTGAGGGTTTGATTAAGAAAAAGAAGGAAACGAATGTAAGGTATAGACAGGAGAGATCGAGTGAGACCTGAGAAGAGTAAAAAGGCAGTAGGAGTATACTTAAGAGGGAAATCAGGAGGGCAAAAAGGTGCCATGAAATAGCTTTGGAAAATAGAATTAAGGAGAATCCAAAGAGTTTTTACAAATACATTAAGGACCAAAGGATAACTAGGGAGAGAATAAGGCTTCTCAAAGATCAGCAAGGCGGCCTTTGTGTGGAGTCGCAGAAAATGGGGGAGATACTAAACGAGTATTTTGCATCAGTATTTAATGTGGAAAAGGATATGGAAGATATAGAAAGTAGGGAAATAAATGGTGACACCTTGCAAAATGTCCATATTACAGAGAAGGAAGTGCTGAATGTCTTGAGGTGCTTAAAGGTGGATAAATCCCCAGGACCTGTTCAGGTGTACCCAAGAACTCTGTGGGAAGCTAGGGAAGTGATTGCTGGGCCTCTTGCTGAGATATTTGTGTCATCGATAGTCACAGATGAGGCGCCGGAAGACTGGAGATTGGCTAACATGGTGACACTGTTTAAGAAGAGTGGTAAGATCAAGCCAGGGAACTATAGACCGGTGAGCCTGACGTCGGTGACGAGCAAGTTGTTGGAGAGAATCCTGAGGGACAGGATATACATGTATTTGGAAAGGCAAAGACTGATTAGGGATAGTCAACATGGCTTTGTGCATGGGAAATCATATCTCACAAACTTGACTGAGATTTTTGAGGAAGTAACAAAGAGGATTAATGAGAGCAGAGTAGTAGATGTGATCTATATGGATTTCAGTAAGGCATTCAACAAGGTTCCCCATGGGAGACTGATTAGCAAGGTTAGATCTCATGAAATACAGGGAGAATTAGCCATTTGGATACAGAACTGCCTCCAAGGTAAAAGACAGAGTGTGGTGGTTGAGGGTTGTTTTTCAGACTGGAGGCTTGTGACCAGTGAAGTGCCACAAGGATCGGTGCTGGGTCCTCTACTTTTCATCATTTATATAAATGATTTGGATGCGAGCTTAAGAGGTACAGTTAGTAAGTTTGCAGCTGACACCAAAATTGGAGGTGTAGTGGACAGCGAAGAAGGTTATCTTAGATTACAACAGGATCTTGATTAGATGAGCCAGTGGGCCGAGAAGTGGCAGATGGAGTTTAATTCAGATAACCGCAAGGTGCTGCATTTTGGAAAAGCAAATCTTAGCAGGACTTATACACTTAATGGTAAGGTCCTAGAGAGTGTAGTTCCTGGGTGCTGCAATATGTTATAGCCTGTTTAAGTAATGTCCTGTTGCAGCTCCTTTTGTGGGTTTTGGGATGATTGCTTCCATAGTTAAGTATCTGGTCTGTGTGCATTGCTTTCCTGTAGACGCTGGTCTGCAGTTCTCCATTGAGTGTTTGTTTCACTGTGACATCTAGGACAGGGAGTCTGATGTTGTTCTCCTCTTTTGTGAAATTTATGTTAGTAGGGATATTGTTGATGATGTAGTAGGTTTCCTCAATTTTTTTCTGTTTTGTGATGACCAAGGTGTCATCCATGTAGCAGACCCAAAGTTTGGGTTGGATCATCGGGATGGCTGTTCATTCAAGTCTCTGCATTACTGCTTCTGCTTAGGAGCCTGATATTGGTGATCCCATGAGTGTTTTGTTGATTTGTTTGCAGGTCTTGTCATTGATGGTGAAGTGGGAGGTGAGACACAGGTCTACTAGCTTGAGGATGCTGTCCTTGCTGATGGAGTTGGTGCTGTCTAGTGTTTGTGTGTAGTAGTGTAGTAGTGCTGTCAGTGTTTCTTTGTCCAGGCTGATGTTAATTGATGTGAACATGGCCGTTACATCAAATGAGACCATTGTTTCATCCTCTTCCATCATGGTGTCTTTGATGATGATCAGGAATTCTTGCGTGGAGTGGGTGGAGTGGCATGTGTCTTCTACTAGGTATTTCAGTTTTCAGTGGAGTTCCTTTGCTAGTCTGTATGTCAATGTGCCAGGGAATAAGACTGCAGTTCTGGGGGGGGGGGGGGCATTCCTGATTTGTGCACCTTAGGTAATCCTTAGGAGAAGCGGTGTGTGTTGAAACCATCACTTTTCATTTTTTGGATATCTGTCTTGTTAATTTGGCCTGATTTATGAAGCTTCTTCAATGGAGCTGTGATACGGTTTTCGAGCTGTGGAGTTGGGATTTTTGCTGCCTGTTGGTAAGTGTCGGTATCTGTGAGCAGTGAGTTTACCTTTTCCATGTACAGAGGAACCTCGATTATCTGACATTCGATTAACCGAATGTCAGATTATCCGAGCAAGATTGCAAGGTCCCAACGCTTGGCCACATTGTGTTATCCGGCATTTGATTATCCGAACATTTGATTATCCGAACAAAATACTCCCCATCCATTGTTTGGATAATCGAGGTTCATCTGCACTGTGTGTTCTGTTGGACAGTCATGCACCCTTTGTCTGCAGGTACGATTACAATGTTTGTCTTTTCTGAGCCCTTCTAGTGTTTTCCTTTCCTGGGTGTTGTGGGTGGTCCCTTCCTTCTGCCTGCTCAATGCAGGTGCAATGGTCTGTCTAATGGTCTGCTGGGTTTCTTCTGTGAGTCCGTTGTCTTTCAGGATTGATTCTAATGTTGCAAAGTCCTTTTTGTCTGCACCACTGTACTTGTAGTTCATCCCTCTTACACAGATGGCTTTCTTCATGTCTGTTAGTGGTCAGTCCGATAGGTTTTTAGTCCAAGCTTCTGAATTGTCTGTGTTGTTGTTTCGTGTGAGCTTGTCCAGTTTTTCTTGTAGGGATAGGTTTTTCTTTTTCTTGGTCTGCTGTTGTTTGATGCTGATAGCTCATTCTAGCATGCTTGTCCATTCATGGTCTGTCATGTTGGTATATAAAGTCTTTGGTGCAAAATTTCCCGATTGTATTTGTGGAGTCGATTGTGGGCATCATTAACCATTTCTCTCAGCATTCTGCAGTCATTCTATCCTGATATTCTTCTGGTTTGTGAGGTGTTGAGTGGTGGTTTGTACTTGCGACATTTTGACAATACCTGTCTCCTGAGGCATGCAGGAAGTACAGTTGTTCGTGGGTAGCGCTTAGTTGGATGGCATTGGTTTCCCATCTTCAGGCTGGTTTTAGCATATTGTGCCCAAACGGTGTTTGTGATTTTTGAGAATATTTGTAGATCAGGTTGAGGTTCATGTTGTAAGTTTACTCGCTGAGCTGGCAGGTTTGTTTTCAGATGTTTCATCACCATGCTAGGTAACATCATCAGTGAGTCTCTGGTGAAGCGCTAGTGTTCTGTCCCGCTTTCTATGACCCACTATCACTAATATCCTTCTGGACAGATGAAGACAGACACCAAATTGACTGGGACAACACTCCATCTTTAGGACATGCTAAACAGAGATATGCGCAGTAATTCCTAGAGGTCTGGCATTCACACTGGAACTCCTTCAATAAACACATCAATCTAGACTCCATTTACCAACCTCTGAAAAAAAGAACTGGAAGTGATATCACCCACCTTAACAGACCAAGACACACAAATAGAAAGCAGGACAGAACACCAGCGCTTCACCATGATGTTACCTAGCATGGTGACAAAACATCTGAAAACAAACCTGCCACTCAGTGAGTAAACTTACAATCTGAATGGTATGTACAACTGAACCAAATTATCAAGAAACAGCTATTGTGCAGATCAGAAAGAAGTATGATAGGTTTACAGCAACTCAGCTGGAACACTTGCTTTCTCTGTCTCTCTATCTCTCTCTGTGTACTTATATTTTTTTAACCTCTTATACAGCAAAACACTCAATGAAAAGCAAATCACACAAATATCCATTCACTGAGAACGCAAAGATATGGCAGACACAAGTCACCACCTAAACAAATGGATCTCTGGTTAAACCTAACAACTGAAGTACTCTAAGGACTTTATTAAACTGCATATTAAGCAAAAGTGAGTACTGCAGGTGCTGGAGATTAAAGTCAAGAGTGTGGTGCTGGAAAAGCACAGCAGGTCAGGCAGCATCCAAGGAGCAGAAAAATTGATGTTTCGGGCAAAAGCCCTTCATCAGAACTTCCTGATGAGAGGCTTTTGCCTGAAACATTGATTTTCCTGCTCTTTGGATGCTGCCTGACATGCTGTGCTTTTCCAGCATCACACTGTTAAACTGCATATTAATAATCTTCCTTTTTGTACTAAATGCTCTTTCACTCATAAAATTTGTATCTATGTTTATGGATATAAATGTTGTGTTTCATTATTGTCCTCCAGCTTAATTAGCAACACAATTTCTCTTCTGTCCAATCAAGAAAGCTTTGTGATTGGCTCCTTTATTTTTCAACCAGCAAAATGCATTATATTTGAAGTGTGCTATAGCTGCATGCTAGAAATAAGAAGAAAAATCTTTGTTGCAACCAATCGTGAAGGTTAAAAAGAGGGGAGACAATTCATCCATCCTCAGCTGGTGCTAACATTTAACAAATCAATGCTGACTCTCCTTGACTACACATTGCCTTTCTAGATGACAATTTATTCTGTTACTCAGAATTTTTTCAAATATTTGCCCATCACTACAATAGGCTTATTGGCCTGTAATTATTTGATCTTACCTTTCTGCATTTTTAAACAGTTATGCAACATCATCAATGCTTTAGTCCTCTGGCACTTAGCCCTCAAGCAGAGAAGTCTGTAAAATAATGGTAACAGCCTCTGTTTTTTTTTTCATCTTTTGCTTCCCTGAACAACCTGAGAAATCATTTCTGCCAAACCTGGTCATTTATCTATTGCTAAGCGACTGGCCTTGACATCAAGACAGGCTTTGACTGAATGTGATATCAAGAACTCCTTGAAAAATGGAATTCAAGGGGAATCAAAGAAAATGTTGTCACTGGCCTGAAAAAGGAAGGTGGTTGTTAGAGGCCATTCATCTCAGACCCAGAAAATTGCTGCGAATTTTCTTCAGCTGAATCATCTTCAGATGTTTCATCAATGAGAGTCCCTCACTCATATGCTCAGAAGTGAAAAGTTCATTGATGATTGTGAAATGTTCACTTCCATTCATAAATCTTAAGATAATGAGGAAGCCTGTGCTTACAAATGATGCGTACAATATTCAGGACTGAATTGATAGGTAGACAGCAATGTCTATTGAATCCATTCCATTGAGGCCAAGTCTGCACTGTCCCTCTGAAGAGCACACTAACCAGACCCAGCCACCCCACCGTATCCAGGTAACCTCGCATTTACCATGGCAAATCCACATAGCGTACACATCCTTAGACACTATGGACAATTCAGCATGACCAATCTACCTAACCTGCACATCTTTGGACTATGGGAGGAAACCAGAGCACTTGGTGGAAACCCATATAAACACAGAGAGAATGTGCAAACTCCACACAGATAGTTACCCAAGGGTGGAATTGAACCCAGGTCCCTGGCATTGTGCGGCAGCCATGCTAACCACTGAGCCACCTTTCATCCATTTGTACCATACAAATGCCAGACAATGATCTTCTCCAAAACAAGAGAATCTTAAATGACTAGCAAGGTGCCTGGTCAGATAATTGTTGAACTGTTTACTAATGCAAGTTTTTATGGCATTTATAATTCAATATATTTCAAACCATTTTCTCTGATTCTAAGCATAAATCAAAGGTGATCATCAGAAATAATTTTTGAAATATCAATTTTAATTGAAGAAAGGACATTGGTTAGGCCACTATTGGAATATTGCATGCAACTCTGGTCTCCTTCCTTTTGGAAAGATGTTGTGAAAGGAGTTTTTGTTGCAACAAAAAAAAACTCCCAGCTCGGCGAACCGAACCACAACAACGAGCACCCGAGCTACAAATCTTCTCACAAACTTTGAAGATGTTGTGAAACTTGAAAGGGTTCAGAAAAGTTTTACAAGGATGTTGCCAGAGTTGGAGGATTTGAGCTATAGGAAGAGCTTGAATAGGCTAGGACTGTTTTCCCTGGAACCTCAGAGGCTGAAGGGTGACCTTATAGAGGTTTATAAAATCATGAGGGGCATGGATAGGATAAATAGACAAAGTATTTTCCTTGGGGCAGGGGAGTCCAGAACTAGAGGACATTGGTTTAAGGTGAGAGGAGAAAGATATAAAAGAGACCTAAGGGGCAACTTCTTCACACACAGGGTGGTATTCAGGGAGGTATGGAATGAGCTGCCAGAGGAAGCGGTGGAGGCTAGTACAATTGCAATTTTTAAAAGGCATCTGGATGTGTATGTGAATAGGAAGGGCTTGGAGGGATATGGGCCAGGTGCTGGCAGTGGGACTAGATTGGGTTGGGATATCTGGTCGGCATGGATGAGTTGGACTGAAAGGTCTGTTTCCATGCTGTACATCTCAATGACTGCATGACTAAGAACTTGCCAATAGTAATATCTTTTGCCAGATTTATGATGTTTCAAATTGCTTCACAGCCAATTCAATACCTTCCCATGGTAGTCATTATGTAGGTAAGTGTTGGAGCTAATTACCATACAGAAAAGTCTCACCGTATCCTTTGAGATTGCTTGGACAGGTGTTTGTTCAATTTAGCTGTTAACATTTGGGAAAAGCAGCAAAAGCCCTAAAGAAAAGTTTTATTTACATATTTGCTCCAACAGTTACAGACACCAGGTTTCCCCTCATGGGTAGCATTCGTTTATTTTAATATTAACTTTTGCCCTTGGGAAAGGTTCAATGTTCATGTATTAAGAGTAAATTGACTTGGTCTTTTTCTGACTGAATTATTTAGCGGTTGTTCTGTGAACTTCTGCTCTTTTTTTGAATCCTGCAATCTGTAATTTATATTTCTTTTCAGAAGAAATTGTTTTCTTGGGTCGGATGTATTGATTTTATAAAGTAAAAAAAGTAATGAAACATAACTAATTCTGAGAGTTTCTACCGAGACTTGGACATAATTTTTTTGATAAAATTGTAAATTTGAAAAGATGGAGAAGAATTGAATTGTCATGACTAAAACTAAACTGTAGAATTCTAATAAACTCATTATTACTTTGTGCAAATAATTATGTGCAAGCAAATGTATAAAATTGATGTTGCTTTTTTAAGAGTTTGGCTGGTTTTGGTGCCCCTCAGTATCACTACAGCCTTGCTCACTTTTATCTGGGGATAGGAGGCCACCCATCCTTTAGATACAAATTCCCAGCACCTCTCATGGATTTGTTAAATCTCATCCACACTCTCAGGAGCAGCCAGCTCTGCTATGTTCTCTGCCTAATCACATTCTCCACATGGAATGTATACGCCCTGATGTATCCAAATGAGAAAGCTTCCAGCGCTTCCCTCTTTCGTATGGGTGTTCAGTATCCCACAACTCTCCAAACTTCTATATGTACCAGTTGATTGGGCGTGACTGGGCTAGGATTTATTTTGGAACAGGAATATGTCGAGCAGGTCATCATTATCAGTCAGTGTGGCAACCTGCCTTCACACAGTCATTCTCTGCTCCTGGAGTTGTGTTTTTTGAGGGAGTGGGATGGACATTTTCAGCATCTCAAGGAAAACTATTTCATGGAAATCATTGCAAGCAGTTTCTATCTTAAGTGAAGATGAGCAGTCATACTGGAATGGAAATGTTGACTCTGTTTTCTGTCCACAGATGCTACCAAACCCATTGAGTTTCTCCAACTTTTTCATTGTTTGTTTCAGATTTCCAACTTCATGCTATTTTGCTTTTATTCTTATATTGCAAGACACTTTCATGAGACATGAGCAGAACCAGAGCTCTGAGGAGTAAGATAAGGATATTGAATGAGAGGAACCATCACTCAGCATGATATAGTGATGCAATATAGAATGTAAGAAGCCCCACAGAATTTAATTGCTAACCACTTCCAAGGGATCATTAAAAACCGAAAGAATTGCAGAGGCTGTAAATCAGAAACAAAGTCAGAAATTGTTGGAAAATCTCAGCAGGTTTGGCAGCATCTTGAAGAGAAATCAGTTTAAAGTTTGGGTCCACTGACCCTTCCTCAGAACCTCCTTCTAAAGCTAGCAGGGAAGGGTCACCAGACTTGAAATGTTGACATCGATTTCTCTTCACAGATATCAGATCTGCTGAGCTTTTCCAGCAACTACCGTTTTTGGTTCAGAAGTTCATTCACTGAAGTCAGATTTTCTGTTGTTGCAAAGGCAAGCAGCCTCGATTTTTGTTATGAAAGCAAATATATTTCTTTGAGTTTTTCTTTGCCTTTTTTATTGTGCAATCAACGTTACTATTTCAACTGTTTGAAGGATTTAAAACATCAGCTGCTCCCATGACATTATCTCTTCTGGTTGGTGTTAGGGAAAGAGAAGAAATCATTTAGGCAGGATTCTAACATTGTATGGCATAATGGAGTGTTAACTACTGAGGTTTCCTCCATGAACATGTATCCAGGAGTTTACTGAGTTCTAGTAAGGCCATTATCAGTTTGAGATATATCCCAATGTAGATCTTTCTCACCCACCCATCTGCAATTTCATATACATTGCTAGGTGAGCATGCAGCACATAGTAAACTTTAATGAACAAAGTGACACTGTCAATGTCTTTGCTCTATTTTCCAGCCAGAACAATGTGATATGAGGCAGAGTTTGTACAGAAGGTATTGATTATCACCATCTTTAAATGATGCATGTTCCCATGTGGAACACATTGGTAGAATGAACCATTGCTCCCAGAAATGTGTGTAGCCATGGATAGGTACACATAGGGTAGCTACTAGTGGGAAATGTGAGCAGAGACAAGGACCTGTCACAAAATATTCATGTTAAATTTACAACCAGTAATCTCCTCACCAAAGTACTAGACCTTGCTTTAGTCACAAATGTCAGGGTTGAAGAATGTCTGAAATCTGTAGCTATGCAGGATGTTTTTTTTTAGAGATAAGCAATGTCACACCGCTACAGCTTCTATCCTCCTTGGTATGTATGAAGAGATTGCTTAACTGTTATGATTTCCAGTCAAGCCATCCAACATCTCAAACAGAAATCAGACATGGAATGATTGTAAGTGCATATATTTACAGATGTGACATTTTACAGTGCAGTGTCACCTTGCTACCTGTGTGGCCTCGAAGGCTTTCATTTATCCTCCCAGTATTTCTAGGTGCAGTACTTAGGTCATAAGCTGGTGTGGCAGGATCTTGCTTAATGGTGAAGCCTGTAAGCCTAGAAGAATTGGACATTTGTGGCTAGAGGCTCAGATGTGCTGAGAGTGCCCTGTACAGTATGTGCTACCAATCTTATCTAAATATGTATCTACTGAGGTGAAAGGATGCGAGTTGTTGGAGGAGATAGGAGAAAGCCTTGCCAGTGTTTCCTGTGAGCTTTCTCCTCAGGAGCTGAGGGGTGGATGAGCTGGCCTTTTAAGGGTGTGCTGCAAATGCTTGAAAAGAGGAGACGGAATGAGTTGTGCAATAGAGGTAGAAGTTTGAGCATGTTACAAATGATGTCGCAGTGGGAAGACAGTGTTAATGGGAGGACAGAGCAGTACAACACAATGCAGCTTCCTTGGTTACCTTCATTTGGAGGTCTCGGCATCTGCAGATGAGTGGTCTTGACACTATTCCACTATATCACTGATTTTCTCCTCATAGGCGGTGAGGAGTTGGTTGGCGTCCAGCCAGTGCTTCTCTTTTCCCATTGTAGCATACTATGAGACAGTTACTTATGCAATGAGACAAATGGAGCAATTAAATGAGATGAAAGTAGTTGACGAGCAGGAGCAGAAAAGGTGCTGAGGTGACTGAGCAGGAAGTGCAGAGGACAGAAAGGCTTACTCATTTGGAAAGATGAGGTGAGCTAGAGACATTGAGAGTAGATGCTGCATGAAACAGTGACAGCAGTAAACTACCAGCATTGTTAAATTTTGTGAGAAGTGGTAGAATTGAAGTATAAATTAAAAGAGAGAAGATGGTGGTACGTACCCTTGAGGAGCACAGACCTGCTTAAGATAACGTGCATTTATTCTGACTGGAGTAATGGCATTGATCCAGGTGACTATCTCTGAGAAGGCTGACATGTTTGGTGCCATGGCCTCCATTGGCAGTACTGAAGGAAGAGAATAGCCTTCCTCTCCACAACCTCCAGGTTCCAACTTCCCTTTCTCAGTCTTCCCTGTTCACAGTGTCATGAAGCAACAGTCTTAAAATGGTCATTTTTGACTTACAACACTTGATGTGATGCGTAACTGGGAATTAAATATGGTGCCTGCAGTGTAAATGGCAGAAAGACCAGGCAGTAGCAAGCACTTCCACCTCTGTGACCCCATGTAGAAAGGAGAAGCAGGAACAGGCCATTTAGCCCTTTGAGCCTTCTCTGCCATTTAATATGATCATGGCTGATCATCCAACTCAGTACCCTGTTCTGTTTTCTCTCCATACCCTTTGGATCCCTTTAATCCTAAGAGCTTATACTCTTGCATGAAAATTATTCAATGTTGTGGCCTCAACCACTTTCCATGACACAAAATTCAGTGAGAAGGAAACGCTGGGCCCGGACAGTTGGAGAATTAACAAGTACCATTCACTGTCTCCACACACTGCCCCACGCATCCCTCCTTTGCCCCACACCCCCCCCCCCCCCACTCTAATTGCCAAGTGGTTCACTATTATTTCCAAATCATACAACAAGCTAACTTTCTCACCAGCTGGGGAGGCAGGTGATTGGGAAAGTGGTGAAATAGAGCACTAAAATAGCATTTAATTGACCAGTTACAAGTCCCAATTGCTGGTAAGTTGATTAAGTCATGCATGGTCCTTCTAACCCAGCAGTTAGTTACAGAGATAGTGGGAGGGAGATGGAGTTTCTCTCTGGACAATTTCACCCAATTATTTCTCCTTCGCACCATTTCTCTCACCATCTCCAGGGGTAGGAAAACCATGCCCTAGGTTTCTCTGGAAGATGTTTTTGTAAATTAAACGATTTATTTTAAGTAAGTAACCATGCTACAATGCTGTCTGAAAAACAAAAAAAATAGTTTACAGACAATACGGAAAATGGGATTTGAACAGTTAGATAGTTAGCTTTGACTTGCTGGAATGAGATTTTGTGAGGTGTAGACCTTTTTGACTCTATGTTAGTCACAGGGTAGATTAACTGTATTTGTGGTTTTGCTTTTCATGTAGTTAGGTTTGGAAAGAACTGGTGGCAGGGAATATCACTTTGAAGCTGACCAGATGAAATTCTAAATGCTGGCTAAATGAAACATTTTGAACAGTGAGTTGGACTTCTGGGGTAATCAAGCTGAGGGGGAGAATGTTCCCTGATGCAAGACTTCAAAATTACATCAATTGCAACCGGGAAAGTTCTGAGCTGAAGTGCCTTGGGATCCCTTTAAATTTTTGTTTTGTATTTCCTGTGTCGCATAAGATCTTATTTTACTATTATAACTAGTTATTTGCTTTACTAAATATAAAGAGATTCCAATAAACAAGACAAAAGGAATGTGATAATAAAGACCACCGAGGACATGATCCAGAAGTTGATGCCAAAGAACTATATGGGTCATATATACCCTACTAACAATGCAGTGTTAAATAAAAAAGTTTTGTTTACAACAAGAATGTATACTCACCTTTGAATGAAGGTGTGTAAGTGCAGAACATGATTTGGAGATGCCAGTGTTGGTCCGGGGTGTACAAAGTTAAAAATCACACAACACCAGGTTGTAGTTCAACAGGTTTATTTGAAAGCACTAACTTTCAGAGCGCCACTCCTTCATCATTCCAAATAAACCTGTTGGACTATAACCTGAAGTGCAGAACAGTTATCCTGATAATTGTAACATAAAAGCCAAAAGAACTGCAGGTGCTGTAAATCAGAAACAAAACAGAAATTGTTGGAAAAGCATGGCAGGCCTGGCAGCATCGTTGGAGAGAAATCAGAGTTAGTGTTTCGGGTCGAGTGACTCTTCTTCATAACCTACCAGACACACTGACCTTTTCCAGCAATTTTACTTCTTGATCCTGACATTAGAAGTAGATTTCCCCTACCCAAGAAGAATTCCAATGGGTAATTGATTAGATTAGATTCCCTGCAGTGTGGAAACAGGCCCTTCGGCCCAACAAGTCCACACCGATACTCTGAAGAGCAACATACCTGGACCCATTTCCCTACATTTACCTCTGACTAATGCACCTAATACTTCCGGGAATTTAACATGGCCAATTCATCTAACCTGCACATCTTTGGTCTGTGGGAGGAAACTAGAGCATCCGGAGGAAACCCGCACAGACACGGGGAGAATGTGCAAACACCCCACGGACAGTTGCCCGAGATGGGAATTGAACCCAGGTCCCTGGCGCTGCGAGGCTGCAGTGCTAACCAGTGAGCCACCGGCACAGCAAAAGTTACCAGTCCCTAGCAATAGAATATATCCACATGTGTTCAGGGTGGGAGGGCAGTTCTTGTCAGGTGGTCCTTGGAAAGGGCTCTGCTTTCCAGGGAAAGCTCTCCTTCTGATGAATGTTGATATTGAAGAAAGACCTAGTAAACAGCTCCCTAGCGCGTCAGCTAAAAAGTGAATACTGCCTCCAAAAGATCAACATATGTTCATTCTCCGCTGGCAGTCAACAATCCTTAACAATCACGGGTTGTAGCTATTTTTAATCAACGTATAGAGATACGTTATGACACCTTTGGAGCAGGTGGGACTTGAATATGAGCCTGCTGGCCCATGGGTAGGAATACTACCATTGTGCCACAATAGCCCTTTCATGGGTTGTATGAATTTTTTGTCTAATTAAAGAATGCATTATGTCTGATCAACCTAAAATCTAACAACATGGGGAGAATGTGCTAACTGCACAGAGACAGTCACCCAAGGTGTGGAACCGAGCATGGAATCCTGGAGCTGTGAGGTAGCAATACTAACCACTGAGCCACCAACCTCCAGGGAAATAATATATTACCTTTGGCAAAAATCCAAAAAATCATTTTTAGGTTTTACAATATCCATTCTAATTAAAAATAAATCAACAATCAGTCTTAAGAATAGTTAATCTGATAATTTCTGCGTGGGTTTTCTCTGTGGGCTCTGGTTTCCTCCTATCGTCCGAAAATGTGCAGGTCAGCGGGTTTGGCCATGTTAAAATGCCCATATTGTCCAGGGATGTGCAGGCAAAGTGGATTAACCATGGGAAATGCAGGGTTACAGCGATAGGATGGAGTGTGGGTCTGAATGGAATACTCTTGAGGGTTGGTATGAGCTGAATGGCCTGCTTCCACACTAAGTATTCTATGATATTTTTGTTTCTATTTGATGATCTTTGATCTGATACGAGAAAGGAAAAAAAAATGAATGTTGATTTTGTTTGCTTCCAATGCATATATCTTTTATAATAATCTAAGTCTGATTTGACGTAAGCCACAACTGGTTGTCATTCTTACATGTTTTGGAAAAAGAAGTCTTGATTTAAATCTATTTCCAGCTATGTAAGTTTAAGTAAATCTTAAAACTTTGTGAGTTTTATTTTTAATCAATATTTCTTATTCAACAACAAAAACTATTGCTAGCCTTTTTTTTTCTATTAATACTAATCTTTCTCATTTGCATTATAGCCGGGAGGGAACACTTCCAACATCAAAAGAAAATGTCAGTCTCAATTAAGTTTAATTAAAAAGCGGCAGATGTAAAATAATTTAAGAATACATTCATTGAACATCAGCAAATGTAAAAAAATCCATCTTATTACTCCCCTTCCCGGGAGCAAAAATCTTATTTCATGTAAAATTAGTGTAGCATCATAAAAACAAGTGGGGGTTGAAATCCCAGCACTCCAATTGGACCATGATTCTAGAACGTTATTATGTTTCCATAGAAATAGAGATGGAGAAGGATTACTGCAAACTGGTTTTTGTTGTTCTTTTGGTGCAAGTAGCAAATGAATCATTTCCTTTTGTCAGTTTGTTTCAGTTGGAAGTTGTCTCATATATAGTTTTCCCAGACTTTAAGACAGAATGTACATTGGCCAATCAGTTGGAAAGATATTGTGTGATAGGGTGTAGTGAAATTCTTGATGTTGAGAAAAAAGGACATATTATACAACCAGGTTTCAACAGCAAGGTGAAATTCTCACTTGTGAGCAGTGAGGGGAAGATTTGCATGTATTTGCATTCCAGTAGTGCCTAATATCACTCTTGATATGCATTTTCCTGTTACCCATGCACCAAAAAGAAACCAGGGGACAACAATTTCTGATCTGAGTGTCAGACCAGATGTCTGGCAACTCCAGCTCACCCCTGTTCCCCTGGGCCATCATCTTGCACTGCAGCTACTATCTTTCAGAATACAGGCAACAAGCACTTGTATCTACATCCTTGAAGATTGGCATCTGACAGATAGCTGCCTCTCTGTACCATCATAACACATTTCCAATCCACTTACAATACAGTCCTCCATTTCAATGCTGCACTGCAGAGCACACCAATACCTTTCATTGAAATGTTGCTGACAGGACATTTTACACAGAGACTATCACCAAACTCATGGATTCAATCAGGTTACACCTCATGGCTCCTTGCTTGTCCTGTCAGGACCCACTCACTTTGAGTATGCTTTGATGCATTCAGCATCTGACACATCTTGCCTTGCCCTTTTGGATTTTATCATCTCAGCCAGAATTTAAAAGGTCCCACCACTCCTTTCTTGCCTTGCCTTTCCTGTAAACACAATGTCAAGCAAATTGTCATAGTTGTCAGCAGTGAACATTCAAAGGGTGTACATATTGTTCTATGGCACCAGGTGACATCAATATTACACCTGCACCTTGTGCCAACAGTATACATGGCAAACATTCTGATACCCTTCAACCAAATGACCATTTTGCAAAGTCTCAGGGGAATAAGTCTCAGTTAAGTCAAATGAAATAGATGTCAGTCAGTGGGTCTCACACAGTGTGTCAAAGCCCTTTCATCCATGGTCTTGCACACAATAGGTTGGCCACCTTGATCACTCAGGATGAGAGGGTCCATATTAATACAGTACAGGGAGTGGGCCACGCTTAGTCCAGCACGTCCGGGGATTTGCGGCAGTTCAGAAGAGGGGATTTGCAGCAATTCAGAGGAGGGACAAAACAGAGATCCATCAGGGTTCTGATCCTCCATTAGTTGGGCCCGTCCACCCAAGTTATTCAGGGGGGAGTGGGCCATGGTCAATTCTGGAGGTTAGCTCAATGAAAGTCAACAAGTGTCATCAGGAGCTTTGATAATGCAGTTGAGAAAATCAATTCTAGTGATAGAAGGCAACATACTGAAATGCAGAGGGGACAATAATTGCAATGAGGTGAAAATCATCATATAAGGGAGAGAGAGAGACGATAGGACATAGGTTAGCACAGGAGGAGGAATCGTGCATGGTCACCACCACATTGGTTTTGACAGAGATTCAGTGCAGCATTATGGATAGCATGACCAAAATGTAGGTGTGGGGCTCAGAGGAGCAATATTGGCAGATGAAGTCATAATTCAAAGAGGTTTGTGGAAACCCATGGAAAATCAGTACTGATTAGGTCAGCAGCATGTGCAAGGAAATTCATGTGTAATGGATAGTAAGTTCGCAATGGAAATGGAAAAGGGTCGCAATCATACACAGAATGGGCAGAGTGAGTGTAGTTTTTTTTTCTGTCAGAATGCATGCATTTATGAGCTATGTGAGACTCTTCAAAGGGCAACTGCATTATTTAGACAACTTCCCATCACAGGCTTGTATGTAGTAGCTTAAGAGGCAGTTCGAGTTTTAAGTGGTAGAGCCATATATAGATAATTCATAAACAAGAATATAAATTGTTAAGAAAGCTCTGTAGGACTGGCAGCTCCGACAAAGAGAAATCAGAGTTAACGTTTCAGGTCCAGTGAGCCTTCCTCAGAACATGGATTTGTTCTGAGTCACCGGACCTGAAATGTTAACTCTGATTTCTCTTCACAGATGCTGCCTGCTGACTTTTCCAACAATTTCTGTTTTTGTTTCTCATTTACAGCATCTGTGGTTCTTTCGGTTTTTATAAGTAGTTCATAGCTGAAAACTTGTGATTAGAATGCATTTATAATAAGCAATAGCTCTAAGTTAAGTACAGAAATCTAATCAATGGTTTGTGTTAATTGTATTCCAGTAGAGGTAAACCAGGGATGTTGCATATTTTGATTAATCCTTGTAGTGACCCTTGGAGTAGAGGACCTTTCTGGAATGTTCCCTTTCTCAAGTGAGTCATAAGAAGAGTCCTACCTTGAGCGGACTTATGGACTATATTCATCAACCAACCGTACATAACTGCCTAGGTGGCTAGAAGAAGTCAATTCATCACCTTCTCCCAGGAATGTTAGAACAAGACTCAGCTATTCAGTCTGATATGCTACTCATGACTGGTCTATACCATTACTTCATAAATCCACATTGCTCCTGTGACCCTGAATACACTTACATCACAGTAAAAATCAAAATTCTTCATTTTGAAATTTCCAATTGACCCAAATGTTAGCAGTTTAGCAAAGAGATTTTGAGATTTTCACAACTCTGAGTGAAGAATTGTTTCTTGATATCACCCAAGGTAACTCCCTCATCCTAATTTTAAGGGTTAAGTTACAATTCATTAGGAACAACACTTTTATTCCTCTTCAATTTGGGAAATCCCAAAGCTAAAAGAATGAAGACTCAAGGTCCACTGTTTCAACAAAATAAGTTTATTACACAAATGTACAATGAAGGCAGTGACTTTTTCTTTAAGCAGAACTGCTGAACACAATTTTCTTTTACATCCACTTAACTTACAAACAAACACTAGTTAGTTACTTGCCAGAAAGTGGAAGATTAACCAGTTGATCAGAGCTCTGCTGTAAAGCTACAAATCAAAATTGACATTTTGTGGACCTTCCATCTGTCTCCCTGAAAGTTTTCCCTTCATAGTCCCTCCACATGTCCCTCAGTTATAGATATCCTGTTTACCACAGATGTTGCTAGTATCTTAAGTAAATTAGATTTTGGACTTTCATGATCACAATTACCTCATGAAATTGTGGTCTGATAATTTCTAATTTAGAAAGGAAGGAAATGTATTAACATAAAAATGTAGTGCATATCTGTTGAGTCCTTCGTTTCTTTCTTTAAATTTCTTTTCTTGAGCCCTTAAAACTTGAAAGCCAAATGTAAATTCCAAATCAAGTGGAATAAAAGGGAAAGATATATTCTTATTATTCAGTTTGATTGTATGTATGCAATGCTATTGAATGTAAACCTAAAAATTACTGTACTCAGTAGTGCTCATGTGAAGTCTTTCGCATCAGAAGGATATTTGAGAACATTATCAAAATTGAATTAAGGAAATTGAAAACCAAGAATGTAGGAAAAGTATAGATACAACAGATTTGAGGAAATAAATTGAGAATGGATAAGTAGATTTTCGAAAGCAGAGACAGAAGAAATAATTTGAATTCAATAACAATTCTCATGACATCGCAAAGCACTTCACAGCCACATTAATGTTTTTGAAGTGTTGGCGCTGTTAGAAAAACCTCACAAACAGCATTGAGGTAACTTGTTTAAAATATATTGTTCGAGAGGTAACTTGTCAACAACTTCTGTATAAATATAAATGTTCTTATCACAAAACAGCACAAACAAAATCTTTTGCACATTAGTTCAGTCTATCTTTTCATCTAAAAAATGGTATCTTCATCAGTGGAATGCTCTCTTACCATGGAACAGAAGTGTCAACCTAGGACATGTACTTAAGTCTCTAAAACAGAATCATGTCTTGGATATGGGGAAAAATGTTTGAGGATGCGTTCTAGAAGTGAGGAGCACAAATATTTACAAGAATATTCAATGGTAGTACAATGAAACAATGAAAAAGTAGGTCAGTGTCAGAGGAGCAAAGCATGTGAGCAAGCATATGAGACCAAAGGTAATCACGGAACTCGGACAGAGCAACAACGTTGTGACATTTGGAGGAAAGGAAATGCATCTTTATATGTATTTACGTGGCTTCAGAAAGTCAATGAGTCCACAAAGGTGGAGAATTACAAATTAATAACAATAAATGCTAAATGGTGTCCTTTATCCACAACTGAAAGATTTAAGCATCAATCAATTAATAATGTGAACCGTGAAATTTTAGATCAACCACTGTTTCTAGAGGGTTAGATCAAGGATCGTGTTCAGAACAACTATTGACTGATTTTTAATTTATTATTGCCACATGTACTAAGATACGGTGAAAAGTGCTGCTTTGTGTACTATACAGGCAGATCATACCATACCAAGTGCATTAGGATAGTAGGACAGGGTGCAGAATATAGCCACAGAGGAGGCACAGAGAGAAAATTCCAGAATTAACATATGAGAGGTCATTCAAAAGCCTGATAACAGTGGTGAAGAAGCTGTTCTTGAGTCTATTCTTATGTATATTCAAAGTTTAGTATCATCTCCCCGACGGAAGAGACTGGAAGAGAGTATAACTGGGGTGGGAGGGGTCATTGCTTATGCTGGTTGCTTTCCCGAGGCAGAGGGTAGTATAGGTAGAGTCAATGGATGGAAAGCTTGTTTGTGTGATGGACTAGTCTACGTTCGTCACTCTCTGTCGTTTCTTGAGGTCTTGGGAAGACAGTTGCTATATCACACTGTGATGCATCCGGATAGAATGCTTTCTGTGGTGCATCTATAAAAATTGGTAAGAGTCCTTGTGAAAATGCCAAATTTCCCTAGGCTTCTGAGGAAGTAGAGACATTGTTGTGCTTTCTTGATGACAGAGTCGATGTGGGTGGGTTAGGACAGATTGTTGATGATCATCATTCACAGGAACTGGACACTCGACCATCTCCACTTCAGCACCATTGATACAGACAGGGGCATGTCCTCCACTCTGCTTCCTGCTGTCAATGACTAGCTCCTTTGTTTTGCTGACATTGATGAAGAAATTGTTGTCTTTACACCATGTCACCAAGAACTCTATCTCTTTCCTGTATTCTGTCTCGTCATTGTTTGAGATCCATCCTACAACAGTGGTGTCATTATCAAACTCTTAAATGGAGTTGGGGCAGAATTTGGCCTCACATTGTGAGTGTATAAGGAGTATAGTAGGAGACTGGCATGCAATCTTGTGGGGCATCAGTGTTGAGGATTACGATGAAGGAGGTGTTGTTGCCTATTCCCATTGTATGCAGTCTATGGGTCAGGAAGTCTAGGGGGAGAGGGAGCTGTCGCTAGGTCTTGGAATTTAGAGATGAGTTCATTGCGAACTATGGTGTTGAAGGTGTTAAACATAAGATTGTAAAATATTTGATGACATGCTAAGCAGTAAAAATGGGCTGAATATATAAAGCTCAGAGAGGATAAGACAAACAATGTCAGGAAGACTAAAAGGCTAGGAGAAGAGAATAGCAACTAACAAGGGAATCGAGAAGTCTTTTACAATCTGCTAATGGCTGAAATGTGATTCATCAAAGCTATCCTCTAGGATACTGGCTATCATGATTACAAAACTGCACATTGTATAACTGAGAAATGGATTCCTTCAATCCTAAAGAGTGCCCAGCTTACCTTTGATTACCTTGGAAGTGTAAGATATTTCAAAACATGTGTAGTAAACTGCTTCTAAATAATGACAGCTCTAGCAGTTTTTTTTCTGTTAAGAGGAAGCTGCTGTCAAGCAAAAAATATATTCTACCCACAACAGAAATCAGAAATGTGGTGTATGAATTGCAGTCTCAGTGTGGTGTTGGGTTTGTACACTGAATGTTCCAAAGACTGGCACATCATGTGAAACAGCACATCCCTTCAGCTGTTTGCATAATGATCATAACAACCTGTGTTTGCAACACACATAATAAATGAGTTTGTGATTGGGCAGTACCTGCTAAACCATAACAACATAAGGCCATAAGAAACAGGAACAGGAGGAGGCCACGCAGCCCCTTGAGCATGCTCCATTATTCAATGGAATCATGGCTGATCTGATTTTCCTCATGGCCATTTTCTTCCCGATTTTCCCATAACCCTTGATTACTTGACTGATCGAGAATCTGTCTATCTCAGCCTTAAATATACACAAGGACTTTTCCCTTACAGATCTCTGTAGCAGAAAAGTTCCAAAGCTTCACAACACTCTGAGAGAAGAATTTCCTACACATCACAGTATTAACTTGGCACCCCTTTGTTCTGAGTGTATAGATGGCTGTTCGATTTACAATTTGGCACTCTTGTGATTCTGTCCCTTTGAATGCGAGACAAAAAGCTTTAACAACAGTTTTAATTGCTTCTACCAGTTCTGAAGAAGGGTCACTGGACCTGAAACATTAACTTTGGCTTCTCTCCATAGCTGCAAACGGACCTGCTGAGATTTTCCAACAATTTCTGTTCTTGTTTTAGCTTTAACAACATGTTTGTTTGTTAGTAATTATCAAGTTCTGTATTACCAGGCAAATATTTCTTGCACCCTTATTCAAAAAGGGATCTAAGGATAATACAATAAGTATTGACTGTCAATTTAATGTTTGTGGCACAAAAACATTTGAAGGTCATAATCGGGGCAACATTTTCCATCACTTGCACTTGAATTAATTGGGGAAACCAAGCATGGATTTGATAATAAGAAAGCATGTTTAATTAATGTGGATTGAGTTTTGCATGAAGAAACAGAATGGGCTGGTAGGGTAATGCAGTTGATGTGTAGTTAATAGATTATCCAACACATTGATAAGCTGCTATCACACCATGAGTACAAAGTGTCCAAATGCACTTTTTGAAATTCACTGATACTGGCACCTCTGTGCAGTCATCCTTGAGTACCATTCTGAAGTGTCAGTGCAAATTATGCACTTAAGTCTCTGGAGTGGAACTTGATCCTGCCATTTTTTGACTTAATGACATTTTGTTGGTTTTGAGCAATTTATTGCCCATCGTATAATTGTTTTGAGGAAGTGCTTCTGGGCTCCCTTCTTAAATACAACTGAGTCATCTGCTTTGCTATTTCAGCGGCCAGTTAAAAGTTAAGTAGGTTGCTGTTGCTCTCAAGATATATACAGATCGAGTGGCAAGAAGACTAGATTTTTTCCAGAAAACTCTAAGTTATTATTTTTGCAACATTCCATTAATTGCATATTCACTATTCCTGATACATCAAAATGTATGTAATTCATAAACTGAATTCATATTCTTAAGCAGATATGATGAACTTTGAGCTATCCAGATCATGAGTACAGAACAGTGGATACGAGTCCACTAGACCTATGCTATCCTCCAGCCTCATTGAAGGGGAGCACTTGGCCTTTGTAATGTTGACCAGAGGGAACTGATGCTGGTGCTGGAAAATAAAGGTAAGAAAACGTTATCTATTCCTAACAGTGAGATTCTTCACCTTCATGGTGAACACATACATAAACCTATGCCCAAAAAATGATAGGCTCATTATTCTTAAGAAAAGTGTTTAGCAAGCTTTTCTGGAGAGGTGACATAGAACTAGAGTAAACAGAGGTATAATTTTCTTTGGAGCATTTTTACACACAAGTTTTGCAACAATATGTTTGCAAAGCATTTGCACTTATTTGTCCAACACTATTTAATGAACATGATGCTTATTGAAGAAATTGATTCTTGTAGTTTCTGAGACAAATTGTTAGAGTTGCCTAAAATTTGCTGAGTTTACATCCTCTCAATTTTACACAGCTGCAATTGCTGTTAACACTCTGGGTTGGTATATTTATTTATGCTGGCTCTGCACCTCATCGCCAAGTGCCAATGCTACTTCAGCAGAATAATGGAAATATTGAACACCACACAGTGTGATCTTGCATAAATACTCATGCTTAGACTTTATCTCCCTAGGAAATAGTCATAACAACTCATAGAAACTTTCACATAATTCAGTCCATGTCAAAAAAATTGGATGTTCAGCACCTCATGTTATAACCTGAAGCTAGATAAATTTTTTTGTACTTTTTAAAATTAAATCAAGACAAGATTTTGAAAAAAAAAGCTTATCCAGTTCAGAAAGTTGGAGTCATTCTTTATTTTGTTACTGCAGACGGAAAATCTGACCTGGATACACTAACGTACTTTAGGGAAGAAAATCTGTCATCCTTACCTGGTTTGGCCCGCATGTGTCTCCAGATCCACAGTAATATGGATGACACTGAAAAGCCCTCTGGGCAATTAGGGACAGGCAAAATGTTGGTCTAGCCAGAGATGCCCTCATTCCGAGAATAAATTAAAAACCCAACTGTCAGAGAGAGGAATATAAGTATGAGAGAGAGATGGTTGTATGTCATTATTAAGCACGCTACAGAGGAACCTCTTTTGTCCAAATGACATGGGCAGGCACTACTTCGTTCAGATAATTGATTATTTGGTTACTTGATTTCCTCTGGGGCTCAGAGTGTTCTGGTAAGTCAGCTCCACATTCAGGAGACAAGGTCGCTACGTACCGCATGTGAGACCCCGCTCCCACACCCATCCCGCCCTTCAACCCTGTCCGTTCCCATCCCAACCCACAAAGCTATCTGCTCCCACCCTGCCCCCCATCCTAGCCCTTCTCAACCCAATCCGCTCCCCAAAGCTGTCTGTCCCCAACCCCGTCAAACCCCAAAGCCATGTGCCCCCAAACCCCACCTGTGCCCCAAACCTCATCTACTCCCCAATTCTGCACCCACCATCCGACCCTTGCCCACCTGGTTGACCCACACCTCCCCACCCCCACCAGGGCAGCCGGACTGTACACCAACAGTAAGACTGCTGCTGCCTTTTGTGGGGTAACAGGGATGAAACAGCTCTTTGACGTAATGTTTCTATCAGGACCTTGAGCTCTCCTTCGGATAATCCAATATTCAGATAATCAAGGTTCCTCTGTATATCAAAGTTAGATGACATGACAGTGCAGAAAATTTCCTAAAGTTCATTCTACACAGATGTGGGCTTTATCTTCTTAGGATAAGAAGTGCTTGACTTTTAATTAAGATTGGATTTCAATGTGGCCAAATGTGATGTTATTCTCTTTGAATCTGTAAAGGGCAGAACAGGTTACTTTTTAAATCGTTAGAATCTAAAACCTGTAGAAGTAATTAGATTTAGAGTCCCTACAATGTGGAAACAGGCCATTTGACCCAACATGTCTACACCGACCCTCCGAAGAGTATCCCACCCAGTCCCATTCCCCGACACCTATTACTCTACATTTCCCCCAACTAATGCACCTAACCTATACATCCCCAAAGACTATGGGCAATTTAGCATGGCCAATTCACTTAACCTGCACATCTTTGGATTATGGGAGGAAATCAAAGCACCCAGAGGAAACAATTGCAGACATGGTGAGAATGTGCTAGAGACTTTTTAAAATCTAGGTGTGCAAGTTATTAAAATGTCATGAAGCAGTTCAGAATATAAAAAAAAGACAACGGAATGCTGGCATTTATATTTAGAGGAAGAGATTACTGGGAATAATGATTATGCTTCAGCTACGCGTAAACTCTGCTTAGTCCTTACTTGGAAAAACTGAATAATTCTTGACCACAACTTCAGAAAGATGTATTATATTTGGAAGGGCTGCAATGTATATTTCAGAATGAGAACTGGATTGAAAAGTTAAATTAAGAGAAAACAAAAGTGTGCAAACTTGGGCCCAGAAAGTCGTGATGATTTGATCAAAATTTTCATGGTATTAACAGAATAGGGTAAAATGAGAAACCATCTCCATTGGTTGGGAAGTCCAGAACTAGGAAGAATTTAAAAAAAATCAGGACTGGACTATTTCATGGAGATGGCAGAGAGGGGAAATCAATGCCCACTTTACAGGCAAGGTCCTGCTGGATGGTGGTGCAGAGGAGGGATTTCCTCTTGTTGCAGACCCAACAATAAGGGTAAGGCACCTGATCATGCAAGTTCAGTACTGTAGGAATACACTGCCAGTGTAAGTACTGCCATCTTTTCCCCACAACCTCAAACTCATTGTATCTCTAATACTATCCCCACCTCCCAAAAAGACTCATGCCCTACCATTCTCACTACTGGCTGCAGCATCTTCCCTTCTCACACTGAGCTCAAACCCCCATTCCACCAATCCTATGCTGCCTACTCACCCACTCGAGAACACTCCCCGCCCCACCCCCCCCCGTGCCAAAAGTAGCTGTGGCACCCCACTGTCATTTCCCCTAATACTTGCCTCTCTCTCATTTCAGGAGGATAAAAGCCCACAATAGGATGACAAGAGTCAAGACAGGTGGTGTGGTGCATGATATTTGTTTCCTCATACCTTCCTGGTGAGTGCATCCTGGTTCTGATCACTCTGAGCAGGGTCAGGGCTGGAATCAGGGACTCCTCTTGATTTAGTCTGCTGATACCACCTGAATGACTTGACTGAGATCTGTTGATAATGATGACAAGATAAAACAGTCATTGAAACTTTTATAGGAAGTCAGGTGGTCTGGCAGCAACTGTGGAGAGAGAAACAGTGTCAACATTTTCAGTCCAGTATGATCTTTCTTCATAAATAGTTTTATTAAGTATGACAAGCTTCCTAGCTTTGTGTCTGCACTACATAGCGAGTTGAGTCAGCAGCAAAATAGTCCTAGAATCTCTGGCCAAAGGAGTAAAGTGCGAAAAGACAAAACAATGCAAGAATGGATGCTGTAAGTCTTCTGGTAGGCTCCAAGTGAGTGAGCTAAGAGCTCAGAAAGGTATGCTATCCAGCCTTCAGCTGGGTGACTGTTCTTGAACATACAATATCATTACTGCAGTAACACAGTAATAGATGGTAGTTGTTATGGACCAGACCAAACCCAGTCAAAATATTTTAAGAAGATGGCTTAGACCCCACCACTTTTTTAGTTTAAAGACAAATGTAAGGTGCTGTGTTCCAGATACAATTGATTTGTCAGACTACCAGACCTGAAGCAAAACACACTTCATTCTTACTCTACACTTGAAATACAAACAAAACAAAGAAGAACTAGAATAATTTAACTCACTTGGAAACTTTACACAATAATAGATTATTTATGAACTGAACAGCAACTGTTCCAGGACAGTAACAACCCATCAACTCACCTTTGGCAAAGGCAAATTGTGTAAAATAGATTGTCTCACGTGTGGTTTTGGCAGCAGGAAGAGGACCCATTATTTTAGCTATAATAGAGAGAGAAATAACAGCTTTAATATCCAGTTTCAAGACCCCCAATAACTACTGAAAGTTGAACTAAAACCCCTGGACCTGTGGGGGCTTGATCTCTCTCATTCATGCTGCTGCTATTGTTCCAATTATAAAAAAAAGGCCTCACAAGCTGCTTACTTTATTGCTTGGAATAGACCTCTCGGTGCTTCTATCTCAACCTCTCATCATAAAAAAAGACAAAATATACTTCGTAAAGGCATAGTATCGTCACTCAGTGCAGCCTGAATTGCAGTATTGAAGAGCAGAAGTGACTTGTCAGTGAATTGGACATGAGCGAGGAGGGTTCTCAGAGCCTGGCACATGTTGGATGCCAATGTTCATGAATGTGCAGTGCAGTGTCCAATGCCAATAGATCATGTTCAGAGACTTCAGTGCCTGGTTTCCATCATGCTGGTCATCATCATGCGCTTCCTCGTATGAAAATACATCTTTCCTTAGGCAAAGGGACCAAAATTGTATTCAATTCTCCTGGTATGGTCTCACTAAAATTCTGTACAATTGAAAAATAAATCATGATTTCTTAACACAAATCCTCTTGCACTGAAGATCAATGTACTATTTGCATTCTTATTTGCTTGTTGTAATTACATGTTGGCTTTAAGTGACTTATGAACAATGACTGTCTGGTCCTTTTGAACATCAACACTTCACAATCTCTCTGTATTTAAGAAATACATTACATTTCTGTTCTTCTGATCAAATTGGATAGCATCACACTTATTTACATTAAATTCCAGCTGCCATATTATTTCTTGCCCATTACCTCAGCCTATCTAAATCCCCTTGAAACCTCTTTGCATCAGTCTCACAGCACATATTCCCATTTAGTTTATGTCAATCACAAATTTTGAAAGATTATGTTTAATCCCCACATCAAAATTGTTGATATTTATTATGTATTGCTGAAATCCTAGCACTGATCCTAGTGACACTGCCACTAGTCACAGCCTGCCATCGTGAGAATTTCCAATTTATTTGTACTCTTTGTTTGATTTCCATTAGCTAATTCTTAATCCATACGATTATATTATCCCCAATCTCGTAGCCCACAATCTGTTTACTAATCTCCACTGAATATCCAAATGTACCAAACCCCTTGCATCTAATATCCCCACAAACTATAGCACACTTGTCAAACATTATTTCATTTCCTAGATCTGTGTTGATTCTTCCCAGTCCGATCATTATTTTCTCAGTGCCCAGACAGATCCTTCATGACAGATTCCAGTAATTTAATGACTACTGAATTCAGACTAATAGGACTATTGTTCTGTATTTTCTCTCTTTCTCCTTTTCCAGATAGTAGGGTTACATTTAACAACTTCAAATTTATTGACAAAATATATAGAATTTTAAAATATGACTCTTAGAACATTCACCCTCTGAATAGTGAACAGTATCTGTACCATTAGATGTCAATATTCAGATACTACAGATTTTTCAATTTTTAGTCCCATTAATTTGTTTTCCAATACTACTTCTTTTAAAATAATCTTTTAGTTCTCCTATTCTGACTTTAATATTGCTGGAAGCTTTTTGTATGGCACTTCCATGCAGAAAGACATGAATTAATTATTTAGCTGCTGTCATTTCACTGTTTTCCATTATAAATTTTGTTTTTTTCTTCCTGTAATTAACCCACATTTGCCATTGTTAGTCTTTCCTTTTTACACAGTTAGAAGGTTTTACAGACTCTTGCTAGTTTACATTCATATCCTAATTTCCTTCCATTTATCTGTTTCTTATGCCTCCTTTGCAAAATTCTAAAATGCTCCTGTTCCTCAGATTTACTATTTTCTTTATAACTATGTAAGGCTTCTCGTTTGATCTAAGACAATGTTTAAGTTGCTTTATTAGCCACTATTGATTCAGCTTTTCCATGTTGCATCTTTGTGTATTAAAGGAAAGTGTTTGCTGTAAAGTATGTATTAAAATTTTTAAATACTAGCCATGACATGTCAATGCTATTTTTTCTTACTTATGACAACCACTTTTCCCTTACACTTGTGTTTTGTTTATATTTTAGACCCACATTTTAAATTGAACGACATCACGTTCAAAAAAAAAATTATCTCCTCTCAAAGTGTAATGCTAGATTTAAATAATATTTTATCCTAACTGGCTCCTCAACACATTTCTCTAGAAAATAATTTTGTATACATTTCAGAAATTCATCTTCCACAGCATCTGTCCTTCTTGGATTTACCCAGTCTAATTAAAGTCATCCATTATTACTACATTACCCTTGTTAAATGCACTTCTAATTTCCTGGTTTAAACCATTCCTTATATTACGACTACTGCTTGATCTCCCATAAACAACTCTTACAACTGGTTGCTGACAAATATTCTTGCTTAGTTCCACAATGCAGATTTTACATTGCATTCTTCAGATCTAAGTCTAGATTAGAGTGGTGCTGGAAAAGCACACCAGGTCAAGCAGCGTCCGAGGAGCAGGAAAATCGATGTTCAGGTAAAAGCCCTTCATCAGGATTTTCCTGCTCCTCAGATGCTGCCTGACCTGCTGTGCTTTTCCAACACCACTCGAATCTAGACTCTGATTTCCAGCATCTGCAGTCCTCACTTTTGCCCTCTTCAGATCTAAGATCGTCCTTATAAATGCAATGGCTACATCCCTTATTAACAATGCTACCCCATCTCCTTTTCCTTTTTAGCCAGTATTTGAATAATAAAGAACAAAGAACATCGAAATTTACAGCACAGGACCAGGTCCTTCAACCCTCCAAGCCTGCGCCAATCCAGATCCTCTTTCTAAATCTGTCGCCTATTTTCCAAGGATCTGAATCATTCTGCTTCCTGCCCATTCATGTATCTATCTAGATATACCTTAAATGACACTAGTGTGCCCACCTCTACTACCTCTGCTGGCAATGCATTTCAGGCACCCACCACTGTTAAAGAACTTTCCACGCCTATCTCCCTTAAACTTTTCCCCTCTCACCTAGAATCAGTGACCCCTAGTAATTGAATCCCCCACTCTGGGGCGAAAAGAACTTCTCTCTATCCATCCTGTCTATACCTCTCATGATTTTGTAGACCTCAATCAGGGGTTCTCCCCTCAACCTTCATCTTTCTAGTGAAAATAATCATAATCTACTCAATCTCTCTTCATAGGTAGCACCCTCCATACCAGGCAATGTCATGATGAACCTCCTCTACACTCTCTTTAAAGCACCCATGTCTTTTTGGTAATGTGGCAGCCAGAACTGTACGCAGTATTCTAAATATGGCCAAAATAAAGTCCTATATAATTGTAACATGACATGTCAACTCTTGTACTCAATACCCCACCCTATGAAGGAAAACATGCCGTATGCCTTCTTGACCACTCTATCAACCTGTGTTGCCACCTTCAGAGTACAATGGACCTGAACATCCAGATCTCTCTGTACATCAATTTTTCCCAGGGCTTTTCCATTTATAGTATACTTCACTCTAGAATCGGATCTTCCAAAATGCATCACCTCACATATGCCCAGATTAAACTCCATCTGCCATTTCTCTGCCCAACTCTCCAATTTATTTATATTCTCTTGCACTCTCTGACAGTCCCCTTCACTGTCTGCTACTCCACCAATCTTAGTATCATCTGCAAACTTACCAATCAGACTACCTAGTCCTTCCTCCAGATCAGTTATGCATATCACATGCAACAGTGGTCCCAGCACGGATCCCTGTGGATCACCACTGGTCATGGTTCTCCCTTTCCTGAACTTCATTTAAGCTGGTCTTCTGATAAGGATGGTCCAGGTAAATGTATGGTGGATGACTTTTGTAGAATGTTATGTTGGAAGTATACCAAATGTTGGGGGAATTATTTCAAAAGGCAGGATCCCTTTAGAAACAGGATGGCATGTCTTAGGACAAGAAGGCAACTTCATTCTGCAGGATGGTGAAATTCCAGAACCTTAAAACATTCCTATTGCTATCCAAAATAATTTATGGATGGGAAAGCCCAAGGTCAACCATCCCACCCTGTCACCAACTGAGGCCTTTAAGAAGTCAATAATGACCTCTTGAGACCTATTCCCATTTGGATCCAATCTGTGTATTGTTGGTTAAAAATGTCTAAGTTTTCATTTTGTACCAATGTAATTTAATTTGTAGTCAGTATTACGCTGAAAGTTAAAGTTTAAATTCTGTAGTTGCCAGACTTAAGCAGGGTTTCTTCAAGGGTCCGAGAAGAAACAACACCTTGAATAAGAACCAGATAAAACTGGATCTACATCAAATAACCTCAAATACACCTTTTATGTTTGAAGCACATATAAGTCAGCTCAGCACTTAAATGCAACTTATCTTCGAGAGTGAAAGTTGAACACTTCAAGAATTTTGAGCAGGATTTGACTGGGAGAACATATACAGCCTACATGGAATGACACTAACTGTGGAGTGATATCATGAACCACCAGGTAATGTGGCTAGGGTTGATGGGTATTTTTGGCTTTTATGATAAAAGTAAGGCCATTAGTTGGCATTCAGACTTCTAAATTATTTTTGTCTCTTCTTTTCAACAGATAGTTTGGTTGGTATATGATTAATACCAGTATATAAAAAAACAATTTCAATAAAGTGTAAAGAATGGGTGTATCTTCATGCGGAAAGAGCAGGGATACAATAGAATCCCAGCAGTGCAGACAGAGGCCATTTGGCCCATAAAGTCTACACTAAACTTCTGATGACCATTCTACCCAAACCCACACCGTCCCACCTTATTCCTGTAACTCTGCATTTACTATGGCTAATCCACATAACCTGCACATTTTTGAACTGAGGAAGGAAATGTGTGCACCCAGCAGAAACCCACACAGACACGGGGAGAATATGCAAACAGACGGTCACCCAAGGACTGAAATTGAACCTGTGGCCTTGGTGCTGTGCTAACTACTGTACCACAGTAAATAATTAACAAGTTAAATTAAATATGTTTAATGGATGATGTGTTGTTGCTGGAACAAACAAGAGCTGCTGAACAGGAAGGTAATCCAGATTGAACACATCAATAGTGAATACTTACAACTTGAGGAACATTGGAACTCAGTTAAGAAGACAACTTACAAAAATAAAAGATTCTGGCCATGTTAATGTTTTGACATTTAACAGGCTGAAAACAATTAGATCTGAATGTTCTACATACTAAATTCCTGTCAGGACTTTCCAGAAAATTTCTGTTATTGTAGGTTTTGATGCATAAAATAAAGTGAGGACTGCAGATGTTGGAGAGTCAGAGTTGAAAAGTGTGGTGCTGGAAAAGCACAGCAGGTCAGGAAGATCAGAGGAGCAAGAGAGTCGATGTTTTGGGCATGAGTCCTTCATCAGGAATGTAAGGAGGGAAGGGGGTTGCGAGGTAAATAGGAGTGTCAGTGTGGGCTGTGGAAAGGTAGCAGGGAAGGTGATAGGTGGATGCAAGTGCGGGGGGGGGGGTGATTGCGATAGGTTGGTGGGGAAGGTGGAACACTAGATGGGAAAGAAGGTGGAGAGGTGGGACAAGTCAACAGGACAGTGCTAGGTTGGAGTGTTGGATCTGGGAGGAGGTGGAGGAAGGGGAGATTTGGAAACTAATGAAGTTGATGTTGATGCCAAGTGGTTGAAGGATCCCAAGGTGGAAGTTGAAGCCTCATTGGGTGGCTTGGATTTGGTTTTGGAGGAGGCCCAGGAATTGCATGTCCTTAGTGGAGTGGGAGGGAGAGTTGAAGTGGTCAGCCACAGGGCAGTAGGGTTTGTGGGGTGTGTGTGTGTGTGCGTGTGTGTGTGTGTATGTGTGTTCCAGCAATGTTCCCTGAAATGCTCTGTGAGTTGGCATCTTCACTGTAGAGGAGACCACATTGAGATCAATGGACGCAGCAGATGAGGTGGGTGGATGTGCAGGAAAATCTCTGCCGAATATGAAAAGAACCTTTGGGCTCTTGGATGGAGGTGAGGGGGAGATGTGGGCATAGGTTTTACACCTCTTGCTGCAGCAAGGGAAGGTTCCGCATGGGATGCATGACAAGATTTTACTCCTTTTATGAAAAAGTTTCAGAAGTTATTTGTGAATTATGGCTCATTCATACGTGAAGATATCTCAGATGTGCCCCTATGATTAGTACAATTTTCTCAGATGCCATAATGTCCCAGTCAAGGGTGAATGCTTCTTTATAATAGATCAATACCTGAAGACAATTGAAAAGACATAAGAGAAAATGAAAATGATAAAATTCAAAGGATACACATGATGCTATTTCTTGTGGTGTGGTTCAGGGCACCTGTCATTTCATAGTGACTCTTTCTTTAATATTAATACCTGAAATACTAGGAGAACTAGCTGTTTGGATACAGAACTGGCTCAAAAGGTAGAAAACAGAGGGTGGTAGTGGAGGGTTGCTTTTCAGACTGGAGGCATGTGACCAGCAATGCAACACAAGGGTCAGTGCTGGATTCACTATTTTGTGTTATTTATATAAATGATTTGGATGTGAACATAGGAAGTATGGTTAGTAATTTGTAGATGACATGAAAATTGCAGGTGTAGTGGAGAGTGAAGAAGGTTACCTCAGAATACAACAGGATCTTGGTCAGATGGGCCAATGTGCCAAGGTATAGCAGATGGAGTTTACTTGAGATAAATGTGAGGTGCTGCATTTTGGAAAGGCAAATGAGCACATGACTTATACACTTCATGATAAGATCCTGGGGAGTGAACAAAGAGACCTTGCAATGCAGGTTCATAGTTCCTTAAAAGTGGAGTCACAGGAGATAAGATAGTGAAGAAGCCGTTTGGTATACTTTCCTTCATTGGTTAGTGCATTGAGTATTGGAGTTGGGAGGTCATGTTACTGCTGTATGGGACAATGGTTAGGCCACTGTTGGAATATTGTGTGCAGTTCTGGTCTCCCTGCTATAGGAAGAGTGTTGTGAAACTTGAAAGGGTATAGAAAAGATTGCCAGGGTTGGAAGGTTTGAGTTATAGGAAGAGGCTGAATAGAGTTGGGTTATTTTCCCTGAAACACCAAAGGCTGAGGGGTGACCTTATAGAGGTTTATAGAGTCATGAAGGCATGGATAAAGTAAATAGACAAGACCTTTTCCCTGGAGTGGGGTAATCCAAAATAAGAGGGCATAGGTTTAAGGTGAGAGGAGAAAGATATGAAAGGGACCTAAGGGGCAATATTTCATGCATGCGTGTATTGTATGAGCTGCCAAAGGAAGTGGTGGAGGCTGGTATGATTAATCCAGTTAAAAGGCATCTGGATAGGTATATGAATAGGAAGAGTTTAGAGAGATATGGGCCAAATGCTAGCAAATTGGACTCTATTTATTTAGGATATCTGGTTGGCATGGATGAATCAGACCATAGGGTCTGTTTCCATGCTGTACAGCTCTATGACTATATGGTAAGTTTTTTTTCTGGAGATTTTGATGAGACAAAGCAGTGAGCAGAATTCCCTATGAGACAATGTAACTGCAAATTTAAAAGGGTTTTGATAGGTTTCTGCATTAACGAATTCTCATTAAGTTGGCAACAAAGTTTTGCACAGAATTGAGAGATAAAGATGAATAAAAGCTTGTATCAGATAGACTTTTCTGTGGCTAACTGGTTAGCAAGGTTGAGATGCTGTTTTGAGGGGTCACATACAGAGAATTTGAATTAGGAACATTTTCAGGCATTGTGTCATTTTTAATTAGGCAAAAGTACGCCTGTGTAGTTCCCTGGTACATTCTCCATGGCAATCCCTCAACTGTTCAGAATAGTCTGGTCAACCAATTAGTACTGTTTATCATGCAGCCTATCTTGTTGCTTCCTTTGGAGTTTGCCACTCTTGCATCTGTCCTGATGATTGCAAGATGAAAAGCTTGGATAGCACGTTGCTTTTATCGGCTACACAATGTAACTAAATGATGCATACCTTATAATCACACAAAATAGGATGCATATTTAGCACACTTACTGCTACTTCCAAAATCTCAGATTATTTACCTGTCTGTACAACAAAATGAGACAAGATAGATGTAAGCAATGTGAAGTGAATGAGAGATCTTATAAATCAATGCAATTATTGTGTGATGATAGATTTTCTTGTCACTTCAACAAATGAATGATAATAAACCAAGTCTCAATAGCCATAGCTGGTTGAAAATGCTGCATATGAAATAGTTGTTGGAGTATTAAATGGAGGCAATGACTTTGTACTGCACTTATTTGTCTTAACGTCATTTGACTGTGCTCACCTCAAATGTCGGAATTGCATACAGACATTCACTCTTCCATTTGGGTTTGCCTATGGTCCTTTTTCCCTGTATGTAGGATCCAGTTTGCAAGCTCTGATTTTGAATTTCAGATTACACTGTATTTGTCGCATGCATTGTCTTAGTGTACAATTAAGTAGCAGGCCAATCGAATCACTGCGTGTTCAAAGAGTAACCTAACACCCACATTCACAGAGTCAATCTTGCCCATTGGGATGAATTCAGAGAAGCAATAGATCCAAGTGAGAATAGACTCATATAACTGTTAAATGGAACGTGCTGATTGGCATCATAGAGAATTGGACTAAATTTGTCTAGCAGCAACATAATTCAAATAGACATAAAGCTGAAGAGACAGGTTTTCAACAAAACAGGTGGGCATGTAAGGAAAGTAGTTTGATGGCTGACTATGGTCTTGATAAGTAAATATGAATATGTGGCAATAGAGATTGAAAGAGATAAAACATCAAAGTCATACATGACCCGTTGTCAGCAATCACTCATTAACAAGTATGATTTTCTACCTTGGAAAATCAGTGTCACTGGTCATGGGTTCTGTGGGGCTGATGAGCTGAATCCCAGAGCCACGTTTCTGATCACATATTTGTCAGATGTTTCCAGGAGATGGAAGTGCTCATCACCCTTTTACCAGTTCATCTTGCTGACAAGGTTTCTTAAGAATTATATGTGCCTTCATACCAGAGTTTCCTCCAAGTCAGTTTCTTTTGAGTGAACGTGTCCCATGAATAACATCTATGTTGCATTTCTTGAGGAAAGTTTGTGAAAGATTCCTTTGTTGTCCTCTCATTTGAGTGCCTTCCTTGAGCCAGGCAAAGAAGCCACACGATTACTGTTAACAGCAAATAGTAGCTGCATGTAGGTAGAGAGGTCTGGGTGATATAGGATACTCACAGTTGTCCTCCTGATAGAACCTGTAAGATTACAATTCACTGAAGCTCTTGCTGAGGATAGTATCAGTGGTCAAGATGGCATGCTTGTAATTTCCAAAGTGACATCCTTTTTGAATTTGAATGTGTAATTAATACTAATGTTGCATATGCATATAAAAATCATGTTTTATCATTGACATGATTTAATAAAGAGAATTACTAACACATTTTCAGTATCCTCAAACTGGTACCTGAGCTGAAGAATGTGATAAAATCTGTTAAATCTGTAAGAACTCCACATCAGGGCAGGAGGAAAAGATGCTAATAGTTCATCTACGCCTTTACCTTTCACAATGGTACTACAGGCTAATGTCAAATCCATTGTACTGCTGACAGAATGCTGCAGAAGCTGGAATTGCTCTGAATGTATGGGGCTCTAGAAGTCAGAGAACATTTTATAAGACTTCAGATTTGATGAAGCCACTTCTCTGGATCACCCTTCATCCAGCATGTCTGACAAGTCCAAATACATCATGTCTTTAACCACCAATCCACAAATAAAGACCATCATTCAACAATATTGCCCACATACCAAATCTTTCTCATTAACATCTTTATTCATTGAGACATCCTATGCTTCAAGTAGAAAAAAGTCTACTCCCTTTAGTGCAATCTCTTAATTCTCACATCTTGCGGCATCTGTTGCCTTATTCCCATGAAGCACTGACAAGTTGTTGCAGCATAGCTGATGAAAGACTGTTAGATTTCAATGAAGGACACTTAGTATTGGTCTTGTCAGGTAACCTCAGCTGCTCCAGACTTTGAAGGCCAGGCATCAGACTGCACCATCTTGGTATGGATGGCAACTGTCAGGACTCTCTGGCAGAGAGGTTCCAGCAAGGGTACTGGAATTGTGGCAGTGCTGGGAGCAAAAATATTGTCTTAATGAAAGAGGAGCCAAGTTTGCCCTCCACAGAGTAATTGTTACTCCTACAGGGCAACATCATCATAGTTATAGTCATGCATTGGACAAGAGACTGCAGGACAGCCACAAAAGCCTGCATGTCCCTTTGAGCATTTAGATCCATAGCCATGATGGCAATAATCTGAGACTGCACAGCAGGAAACATGAACTAAGTCTGAGCCTCCACTACAATATTACATCGATGTGCAGCTTTGGCCTGTGTTGTAGCAAGGTAGCCAACCATCATGGTTAATTATGTTACTGCAGTCACAGAGTTCACTTGCATTCTTTAATGGAAAGGATTGGCTCAAGACCAGAGTGATGCCCTGTGCCATTCTGAAACTGGAGGGAATTGAAAAGAGGTATAATGTCAGCAACATACCACCCAAACTCGATGATTGTGGCAGCACAAGATGAAATGAATTCAGTCAAGTCTGACTCTATCAATTAGAGTACCATCTCTTCTGCTGAGCTCAGTGAATGGAGCGTTGCCAATCCATCGCTTGTTCTCTGGTTCTCTCAAGAGAAAAAGCAGATGCCAGTGATTGCACTGCATTATATTTGGGCATTGTATCTGGAATAGCTTAACAGCTGAAGGCATGTGAATGCAACAAAAGATGAATGTCAGGTTGGCAGTATTGCAAGGTGTGAAGTTGTGGTGGAGGTAAATTTGAGATTATCCAAGAATCTATTGCCTGTGTCCTGACTTGCACCAGATATATTCATCATCCTTCATTTCAAAATCCTCCATGACCTTGCCTCTCCCTACAGGTGTAATAAATAATTTGAACTCTGGGGACATCTGAGACAATTGTGTTCCTCTCATTTTAGCCTCATGAGTACCACAATTTTAATCACTCAATAACTGGTCTGGGTACCAAGCTTTGGAATTCCCTTCCTACACTACTCCACTCTATATTTCTCTTTCCTCCTTTAAGACACTCTTTAACACCTACCTTGAGCACCAAGCTTTCTCCAACTCTCAGTATCAATCAAGTGACTCCCTGTTAAAGGTACAAGTGTATGACATGAGGCCAGAACAGATTGGGGAGAATGAGTGGCAGAGGGAATTTTATTTTTAGCTCTGTGGAACATGGTAACAAGCTCCAAAGGAAAGGAAAATCAATTGCAGTGCCACATGAGGTTTGTAAAGAGTAATGCCTATTTGGAAAATGATGCACAAAAGATTTGAAGTTCATTTGCCGAATATCTCTTTATAAGGTTCAGTGGCATATTTTGTTTTGTAATGCCTCTGTGAAGTGACTAGAGATATTTCATCGAAGGTACTAAATAAATATAAATTGTTGAACAAAATAACTAAAGATCTGCAGATGCTGGAAATCAGAAAGAAAAGCAGAAATTGCTGGAAAAACTCAATAGCTCTGGCAGCATCTGTGGAGACAGAGCAGACTTAACATTTCCGGTTCAGTGATCCTTCTTCAGAAGGATATAAATTGTTGTTGTTATAAATTATTGCAATAACTTTTGGAAATGGGTTAACTTCACATTATTGATGTAGACACACATGGAAATGACATTGCAAGCACCATAGTTCATACAATAGTAGTTAACATCAAAATCAATTAAAAAGTAAACTTACCTAAGATTGGACAATGCCAGTTGGGAAGGAAGATATATTCTATTTGCAATTTGTATCACAATTCTAAGACTGTCTCTGATAAATACTAAAATAATCTCTGAGTAAGAAATAAGGATAAGTGAACTATCCTTTTGATTCAGTCAGATGGGGCTCAATAAATAAACTGTGAGGATCACTTATACATATTGTAGTCACCCCTTTCATGTCTTTCATGGAGCTTTAGCTGCTTTTGTGCAGTGTAGTGCTTACCTGCATTTTAACCTCTTTGCCATGTACTATCACAGCGGTAAGTAACGGTCTTTTGTTCTTTATTGATGTTCCAAAGGCCAATGCCTGTTCCGATAATGTGTTAATGTTGATTATGTCATTGAAAAATCAATAATATTTTTTAGAAAAAGATTGTATTGCACACTGCAGCTTGGCTGACATGAGTCTTAAGATGCTGACATGTTGCTTCAGCTGTTCATTGAAAAATAATGGAGATGTTCAAAGTTATTTAAAGAAAATTATTGAGTTGAAACTGGCTGTTTCCAGTGTAAAGCATCTGAGTCTCTCGATTTTAAATATGAATTAATATGTTGCCATGTATTTATTGTGTATGGATAAATGTTAATTAAGCTAATGCAAACATGTTGGCTAATCTATTTTATTTCTTTTAGCTTTGAATTTGCAAATTCTTATTGAATCAAGTTAATTGGCCTTTACCTGGTCAGTGAGTAATCAAATTATTGCTTTAGATACAAACTGAAATGTTTAGAATTAGCCCCAGTCTAGGGAAATAAAGAAACTGACTGGGGTACCTTGTTACAGTTTTCATCTGGTGACACACTATTAAAGGTGCAACTATCTGGATGTGAAGTATGAATGGAGGTTAGGGGTGGATGAGGTAACTGGCAGAGTGAATTTTAATTTTGGCAATATAGAACAGGATCACTGACTACAATGGAAAATATAACAGCTGCAATACCACAAAAGGATAGTAAAGAGTAAAGGCTACTTGCAATATAGTGTACAAAATCTTTGAAAGTCAAATAAATATACCTGTTAAAATATTCTAAAGTGTAAAATATAGTGACAGCTCTATCAAATGTGATTACAATAAAACAACTCATCAAAATTTCAGAAATAGAATTTGTGGCTTAATTTTATGATTTGCATCATTAGAAGAAGGGACTTTAATAATGCTATACTGGTCCTCTGCCCTACTATCATTTTTTTGCTGTTGGATTTGTAGGCAGCTAAGGCACCTACATGAGTCAATCAAGAGCCTCATGAATATATTTAAATTCTGGGGTTGTTTTACTTAACTAGAGCCCCATTAACTGATTAGAACCTCAAAAGTGAATGATACAGTAAACCATGAAAGAAGCCCTCAAATGTAGAAAATAGTTTTGTGTTGCAGCAAGGGTATGTCCAGCATGCACAAACATAATTTATGTCACAGGTACTCTAGGTTCCTCATCCCAGCCTGCTCCTTCTCTCACTTCTACTCCATCCTGGCTCCCTTCATGATCATGAACCTAACCTCAAAGCTTATAAACATATGAATTAGGAGCTGAACAATACCATTTGGTCTTTAATCCTGCTGTGCCAATCATTAGGATCATCACTAATCTGTTTGTTTTCGAATTCCACATTCCATATTCCACTTGCCTCACAAGAGTCTATCTACATTTGCCTTTTGTATTCAATATATATTCAATGAGTCCACCTCAACCACCTTCTGAGGCAGTGATTTTCAAATTTGCATAACCCTCTGACAGAAACATCCTTTGTCTTAATAGGATATCCCCTAACTTTAAAACAGCTCTAGACTCACTCATAATAGTCAAGACTATCCAGGACATTATAAATTACAATAAAATCATCTATGTTTTGCTAAAGTTTAATGAAAACAAGCTGAGTTAATCATTCCTTATAAGACAACATAATCATTCCAGGCATCAATACAGTAAACCTCTCCTGAATTGCTTCAAATATGTCCTTCCATAAATAAGGAGAGCAAAACTGCGCACAGTATTGTAGATATGATTTTGTAATTGCCTTGTATAACTGAATCCTTATTTTTATGTATCTCCTTATTTTTATGTCTAATTTATCTTGTAATAAAGGGTAGCAATACATTAGCTTTCCCAATTACTTGCTGTGCTAGTGTTGTAGCTTTTTATGACTCTTGCAATGGACACCAAGGTCCCTCTTCACCTCTGTTCATCACTTAAATAATACTCTGCTTCCTTATTCTTCCTGCCAATGCGCACAACTTCACATTTCTTCATATTATACCACATTTGCTAATTGATTTTACCACCCATTCAATCTATAGTATGTAAATTGGTCTGTATTCTCACTCTGTCCTGTTCACAACATACTTCCCTGCCAATCTTTGGTAAGTGTGAAAATCTAGCCCCTACACCTTCAATCTGCTCATTTGAATCATTATTAAAAGTTGCATTGACTCCTGCAGGACCCCACTTGTCACATTCTGCCAATCTGAAAAAAGGCTCTTTTATGCATCTGCCATGTTATAGAGTCATGAAGTCATACAGTATGGAAGCAGACCCTTTGGTTCAACCAGTCAAGGCCAACTGTAATACCAAACTAAACTAGTCTCACCTACATGCTCCTGGCCCACATCCTCCAAACCTTTCCTGTGCATATACCTATCCAAATGTTGCAATTGCACCCACATCCACCATTTCCTCAGGAAGTTCATTCCACTCAAGAATCACACTTTGTGCAAAAACATTTGCCCCTCATGTATTTTTACATCTCTCTCCCCTCAGCTTAAAAATGTGCCCTCTAGTCTAGAGATTGCTCAAGCTAGGGGAATGACGACAACCATTAACCCAATTAATGTCCCCTATTGTCTTATAAACCTCTATAAAGTCACCTCTCATCCTCCTCTCCTCCAGTGAAAAAACTCCCAGCCTATCCAGCCTTTCTTTATAACTCAAACCTTCCATACTTGGTAACATCCTGGTAAAGGTCTTTTGAACCCTCTCAAGCTTCATAATTCCACCAACTGGACAACCAGAATTGGACACAATATACCAGAAGAGGCCTCACCAATGTCCTGTACTGTTAACTGACAGTCAGGCATTTTCCTATTGACGCTAGCACATTACCTCTATTACAGTGAGCTCCTAACTTGTGTAGTACACTTTTATGTGAAACCTTGTTAAATCCCTCCAAGTACAGTACATGAGTAAGCTCCCCTTTATCCACAGAACATGATACTTCTTCGCAGGTTTCCAGTAATTGCTTAAATGCAAATTCTCTTACAGAAAACCATATTTTTCTTAAATTAGATTGGTTTTGCCTAGTGCCCAGTTATAACTTCCTTAATGACTTCTTGAGAGATGTTCAGCTGACTGGCCTCTAGTTTCCTGTTTATTTTTTCCTCCCACCTTTCTTGAATAGTAGGGATCCTATTTACTATTTTCCAGTCTAATGGAAACTCTCAAGAGTTTAAAGGAATGTTCCAAGAATCTAATAATTTTTTGAAAGTTAACTCCATCACATTTACTGCTTTATTAGCCCCTGTGTTTTAAGATTAACTAGGAGAAAGTGAGGACTGCAGATGCTGGAGACCAGAGTTGAAAAATATGATGCTGGGAAAACACAGCAGGCCAGGCTTATGCCCGAAACTTCGATTCTCCTGCTCCTCGGATGCTGCCTGGCCTGCTGTGTTTTTCCAGCATCACATTTTTCAACCCTGCATTTTAAGACCCCAGAATAATGTCCATCAGGATTCTAGAACTTATCAATTCATAGTGTCATCAGTTTGCTCTGTACTGCTCCCCTTGAGAATATGTGGGACTTATTTTATATCCTCTTTAGTGAAGACAGGAGCAAAATATTTATTCACTACATCTGTCATTGTTTTTATTATTGACCACTAACTCCCCATTCTCACCCTATAGAGATCATCATTTACTTTATTTACTCTTTTCCTTTTTAGTTATCTATCGAAACACTTGTTATCTGTTTTTATATTTCATACTAGCTTCCTCTTATGATCTAATTATTTGTCCTGATTAACCTGTAAATTAAGTCATTCTCTGTTATTCTTTCATCCTGTCCAGTCATCTGACCTGTTACCCACTTTTTCCCAATTAAATACTGTTTCTTTAAGTCTGATGCTTTCCTTAACTTTTCTAGGTGCTACAAATGGTGGATATCCCCTGTGAATTTCCTATGTATATGAATGCATTAACTCTGATTATTGTGAAATATCCATTTAAGTGTCTGTCATTACCTCTCTATTGATCTACCTCCTATCCTAATATTCCAGTTCACCTTCAGCTAGCACAACCTTTATGCCCAGATATCTGCCTTTTTAAAAGTTTAAACCACAAGTCTTAGACATACCAAGATATTGGGTTGTGTCTTCAGTCATACTTGATATAATTTTGTCCTGAAACAAATTAACTGGAATTGGATTCTCCTATGGAGCATGCCATTTGATTGGTCCAGCCCTCAAAATGGGCCAGTTCATGAGCTACATATTCGGGCCCTGTGCATGCTGATGTTTCTCTCTCAACTGGCTCATCGTCTTACCCATTCCAGATTTTCATCACTAATAGGCAACAGCTTGCCCAAAATGCTGGCTTTCAGTTGATTTCTCAAAGATGCAATTTTACCCATAAGCCCCAACATAGCTAACATTCACTACAAACACAATGGAAAAGTATCAGTTCCACAGACAAAGTTGCTCATGGCAATGGGTCCATCCACTGCTTAAAGAAATGATGGCCACTATGCCATCATCACAAAACACCTCACTGACTCGATTCAGTGGCAAACATTTGCCTGAGCAGAGTTGGGATTCTCATGATCTTCAAACTGGACATTCTGTCTCTGAGAGCTGTTGGTCAAACAGAGGTGTAACTCCCCAGTATAGGCCGCAGCACCAGGAATGATGGCCAGTGCTGGTAAAACAGAAACAGTGATGGAACTGTCAGAACAAGGAATGTGAGGAGACAGTATGTTTTGCAAGGACAGTATGTTTTCTTTTAAACTGTGGACTGAAAAAGGAAAGAGCTGTTTTAAAACAACATTTTCAAAGGGTGGCAACATGATTTAGATGCAAGTAACCTGATACCCATGCCAGGAGTTATACAAAGAATTGTTTGAACAAACAGCAATTTGAGGGTATTTTAGAGATAATTTGGAGCTGAACAGCTGAGTACAGATATAGCTTTTGTTGGCAACAAGAAGTTGGTCGGTTTATGGACTAGTGACCAGTTATAAGTGATACAGATCTTGTTGCCCACCAACAACTGAGTGATTGATTCTTAGATAAATGAACAGCTTGGAGCTGGTAGCAAGTTACAGAGAGGGAGAAGTGTTCAGTCTTTCCCAATTCAGTAGTGCTCTTTGTTCTTTACAAACAAAACTCAAAGTAAACCTGAAGAAAATCAGTTTCATTTTCCTGCAACAATTGTTGTAGAGTGAGACCTTTAACCAATACACCAAATTGCAGAGGCATCGATCATAATATTTAAGTCTTTGATTTTCATGGGGATGGTCAGAAGACTGGAGAATTGCCAATGTAATGGCCTTGTTAAAAAAAAGGTTTAAACATTAAACCCAACAATTACAGACCTGTTAATTTAACCTCAGTAGTAAGCCTTTGGTAACAAGCATTTGGTATAGAATCAGTAGTCGCATGGAAAAAGATGGAACAATTAGGAGGATTCGGCATAGATTTTGAAAGGAAAAATCATGTTTCACTCACTTGCTGAAGATTTCTGAAGCTGTATCACAATGGGTTAAAGGGGGTAACACTTTTGAGGACAGACTTGTGAGGAAAATCATAGGTCATGGTATGAAAGGAACGGTGGCATCACAGATAAAAAAAATTGGATGGGTGATGGAAAACAGACAGCAATGATCAATATGTAATTTTTGGTCTGGAGGAAATCAGGATTGGGATCTTGCTTTTCCAGATTTATATTCACAATTTGGATCTTGGCGTACAGGGGACAATTTCCAAGACACTAAACTTGGAAAAATTGTAAACTGTAAGGAGGATAATATGAAAGTCCAAGGATAAGCTGGTGGAATGGACAGAAAGTAACAAATGAGGGTCAAGGCAGACAACTGTGAGTTTCGCTTTGGAATGGCACTGAAAGATACTACAAGATAGGGGTTCAATTAGAAAAGGGTGCAGGAGTTGAGGAACTTGGGTAGACATATGCACAGATCGTTGAAGGAGGCAATAGAGGTGAAAAGCTCAATTAATGAAGCATGCCATGTTCTCAGCTTTGTCAATGAGGTATTGAGTATAAGCGCAGGTAGTGATGTTAAACTTATATAAAATACTTGTTACACCTGAGCTGAAAAGTTGTGTAAAGTTGTAGGTGTCATATTATAAGAAAGTTGTAAATGCATTGGACAGAGCACAAAAGCAAGTTACATGAATGGTTTAATGAATGAGAAACTTCAATGATGAGGGTAGGTTGAAGAAATTGAGACTATTATTCCTGGAGAGAAGAAGGCTGTAAGGAGATCTCTTTGAGGTTTTTGAATTTAGAGTAGGCTGGACAGAGTAGATAGGGGGAAGCTGTTTCCATTTGTAAAAAGCATTGGAATGAAGGGCATAGATTTAAAGTGATGTGCAAAGAAAGCAAAGTTGATGAGAAGAAAATGAGTTTCGGGGTATGGAATGTGCTGCCTCGATACGTGACAGAGGCAGGTTCAATTGAGGCTTCAAAGAAGCATTGAATGTTTATTTTATGCAGTAATGGTGTTCAAAGATATGGAGAAAAAGCCATAAATTAGTACTGGCACAAATGATGGGTCAAATAATCTCTTTCTGCACTCTAATAACTCCGTGATTCTGTGAATTCCAGAGTCCCATTTACTATAATAGCTCTGGCAAATGTACGTTTCATTTTGATCAAGTGACCAACAAAAATCCACTAATTTAGATCTAGGCCTTTTGACCTTTTAGGTTTTAACCTTTTCATCTACATTCTTCACAACTATGTTATGGTGAAACATAAATTATATGACATTCATCAGACATCCCTTTTCATCATGTAAGAGGTAATATGACTCTATTGACAGCAGAGTCAGACGAAGTTTGTTTTTATGAAAAATCACCAAACATTGTTGCCAAGGACATTTTCTTTTCATCCGTAACTGGTCTTAAGATAATGTTGAGATCTTGCAGAAAGACAAATTATTAGCAGAAATTCAAGAAATCCTGAAAAACAAAGGTCAATGATCACAGATGCATGGGAAAGTCAAATAATTCATCCCTTGTAACAATAGCAATCAATTTTGAAGTATTACTCCTCTGTAATCTGCATCTCAGAGTACTTTTTTAAACACTGTCCCTTGATATCACATAAATATGTTTTAAATCCAAAGCAAATATATTGCTTTCTAATGTTGCTGGTCACAATCAAGGTCGAGAGCTCAGCCTCAAGGTCACTAATTAAAGGGTAGATCTTTCTTTTATTTCAAAAATATACTTTATTCATCAAATAGTTTTTTTTATATGTACATAATCACAAATGCAGTTTAGTTCTGTACAAAAGCATATCAAGAACACAAGCAAACACTGGAGTTTGACTTTATTTAAACAAACCAAAGGCATCTCTTGCTTGAACCAGAAATGATTTAGATGCATTTGAGGCAATAGGAGGGTTCAATAACTACATGGTGCCCCATTTAACTTCAGTGGCAAGACCTCAGACAGGGATCTTTCCCCACTGCGCCTTAGTAGCAACTGCCCCAATCCTTCGCGTTTCCCTCAGCTCAGAGTCCTGGGCCTTGGAATGTGCCAGTCTGCAACACTTGGTCGCGTTTAGATTAGAGTGGTGCTGGAAAAGCACAGTTCAGGCAGCATCCGGGGAGCAGTAAAATCGATGTTTCGGGCAAAAGCCCTTCATCAGGAATACAGGCGGAATGCCTGAAGGGTGGAGAGATAAATGAGAGGAGGGTGGGGGTGGGGAGAATGTAGCATAGAGTACAATAGGTGAGTGGGGGGGGGGGATGAAGGTGATAGGTCAGAGAGGAGAGTGGAGTGGATAGCTGGAAAGGAGGATAGGCAGATAAGACAAGTCATAGGAACAGTGCTGAGCTGGAAGTTTAAGCTGGGGTGAGTTGGGGAAGGGGAAATGAGGAAACTGGTGAAGTCCACATTGATGCCCTGGGGTTGAAGTGTTCCGAGGTGGAAGATGAGGCCTTCTTCCTTCAGGCGTCGCATGGTGAGGGAGCGGCGTGAAGGAGGCCCAGGACCTCCATGTCCTCAGCTGAGTGGGAGGGGAGTTGAAATGTTGGGCCACAAGGTGGTGTGGTTGATTGGTGCGGATGTCCCAGAGTTGTTCCCTGAAGCACTCTGCTAGGAGGCGCCCAGTCTCCCCAATGTAGAGGAGACCGCATTGGGAGCAACAGATACAATAAATGATATTAGTGGATGTGCAGGTAAAACTTTGATGGATGTGGAAGGCTCCTTTAGGTCCTTGGATGGAGGTGAAGGAGGAGGCGTGGGCACAGGTCTTGCAATTCCTGCAGTGGCAGGCGAAGGTGCCAAGATGGGAAGGTGGATTGTAGGGGGGAGCGTGGACCTGACCAGGTGGTCACGGAGGGAACGGTCTTTGCAGAAATCAGAAAGTGGTGGGAGGGAAATATATCCCTAGTAGTGTGGTCCGTTTGGAGGTGCCAGAAATGTTGGTGGATGATTTGGTTTATGCGAAGGTTGGTAGGGTGGAAGGTGAGCACTAGGGGCGTTCTGGCATCGTTACGTTGGAGGAGTGGGGTCTGAGGGCGAAGGTGCGGGATGTGGACGAGATGCCTTAGAGGGCATCTTTAACCATGTGGGAAGCGAAATTGCGGTCTCTAAAGAAGGAAGCCATCTGGTGTGTTCTGTGGTGGAACTGTTCTTCCTGGGAGCAGATACGGCGGAGGTGGAGGATTTGGGAATAGGGGATGGCATTTTTGCAGGAGGTAGGGTGGGAAGAGGTGTAATCCAGGTAGCTGTGGGAGTTGGTGGGTTTGTAAAAAATGTCCACACTTCCTCCCTCACCTCCATCCAAGGCCCCGAAGGAGCCTTCCACATCCATTAAAGTTTTACCTGCACATCCACTAATATCATTTATTGTATCTGTTGCTCCCAATGCGGTCTCCTCTACATTGGGGAGGCTGAACGCCTCCTAGTTGAGTGCTTCAGGGAACATCTCTGGGACACCCGCACCAATCAACCACACCGCCCTGTGGCCCAACATTTCAACTCCCCCTCCCACTCAGCCAAGGACATGGAGGTCCTGTGCCTCCTTCACCGCCACTCCCTCACCACCCGACGCCTGAAGGAAGAACACCTCATCTTCCACCTCGGAACACTTTAACCCCAGGGCATCAATGTGGACTTCACCAGTTTCCTCATTTCCCCTTCCCCAACCTCACCCCAGCTCCAAACTTCCAGCTCAGCACTGTCCCCATGAATTGTCTTACCTGCCTATCTTCCTTTCCACCTATCCACTCCACCCTTCTCCCTGACCTATCACCTTCATCCACTCCCCCACTCACCTATTATACTCTAGGTTACAATCTCCCCACCCCCACCCTCCTCTCATTCATCTCTCCACCCTTCAGGCACTCTGCCTGTATTCCTGATGAAGGGCCTTTGCCCGAAACGTTGATTTTATTGCTCCTCGGATGCTGCCTGAACTGTGCTTTTTCAGCACCATTCTAATCTAAACTCTGGTTTCCAGCATCTGCAGTCATTGTTTTTACCACACTTGGTCGAGGTCAACTCCTGGTTCTGGAAGACCAAAATGTTTTAGGCAACCCAAAGAGCATCTTTCACAGAGTTGATGGTTCTCGAGTTATAGTTAATGTTTGTCTCAGTGTGTGTCCTGGGGAACAGACCATAGAGCACAGAGTCCTGTGTTACAGAGCTGCTTGGGATGAACCTTCACAAAATCAACTGCATCTCTCTCCAGGCTTCCTTTGCAAAGGCACATTCCAGAAGTAGATGCGTGACAGTTTCAACTGCCCCACAGCTGCTTTGAGGGCAACACGCGGTGGCTATGAAGTACATGAGTACATGAAGGATCTCCCTGCTCACCAACAGCCAAGTGATATCTTGCTGCTTCTTGGAAAGTTCTGGTGATGAGGCATTCTGTTAAATGACTTTGACAGTCTGTTCAGGAATCTACACGACAGAACTCACCCTCTCTTTTTCCCACAGGGTCTTGACCTGTGTTGACTGCTTCCTGATGGACTTGTGGTTGAAGGTGTTTTCATTCGCAAATTTCTCCATGAAGGACACATTATATGGAATGGTCCAACTACTTGGAGCATTCCACGGCAACAAAGCCAGTCCCATCCCTTAGGGGTGGGTCGGTGAGGGATGGGGGGGGGGCGGGGTGATGGCGAGGGGGTTGTGGTGGTGTGGGTGGGGTGTTGTCGATCATCCAGGCTTTTGTTTCCAATTGCTGGAAGTGTGCTTCATAGACAACAACTGAGGATAAAGTTGTGGTGACCCCTTGGTCTGTTAATATGTACTGGAGCTGCATACCTGATTAATGATCACTTTGACATGGTATCAGCTGCTGGGAATAGCAAATAGCAATCATGTGGAAAGCAGAACAGTGAAAAAAAAAGAATAATTAGTGATAATTAAGAAACCTACATTTTGATATTTTTCCAAATTATTTGAAATGTGAAACAAAATGCTTGCATAAATCAATAATAACAGAAAATGAATGAATTAAGTTTATTGTCACAATGAAAAGTTTTATCTTGCAAGCAATACAGCCAGATCATACAGTTAAGTAGCATAGACAAGTAAGTAATAAGTAAAAAGCGACAAAACGAAAATACAGGTACAGGAAAATGCTAAGAGTTTGAGTCCATTCAGTATTCTAACAACGGTAGGGTAGAAATTGTTTTGAAACCAGCTGGTGCATGTGTTCAGGCTTCTGTACCTTCTTCTTGATGGTAGAGGCTGTAGAAAAACATTGCCAGGGTGGGATGGATCTTTGAGAATGCTGTCAGCCTTTCCTTGACAGTGGACCTGATAGATGGATTCTGAAGGTTGGCCTTTGTGATTGCCCAGGCTGAGTTCACCACACTCTGTAACCATCTCGGATCTTGAATAGTATAGTTGCCATACCAGATAGTGATACATCCAGAAAAAATGCTCTCAATGACACACCTGTAAAAGGTGGCAAGGGTATTTGCCGTCATGTCAAATTTTCTCAGTTGCCTGAGGAGGAAGAGATGTTGCTGGGCCTTTGTAACCAGTGCATCCACATGAAGAGTCCAAAAAAGCTTGTTGTTGATGACCACTCCCAGGAGCTTGACACTGTCTGCTCGTTCCACCTCTGTGTTGTTAATGTATAAGGGGGCATGAGTAACATCCCGCTGAAAGTCAATAATGAGATCCTTGGTTTTGCTAGCATTGAGAGCTTGGTTGTTCTCAGTACACCATTTTTCCATCTGTAGTCTGTTTTGTCGCCATCTGAGATTCAACCAATTATGGTGATGTCATCAGCGAACTTGGTAAATGGCATTAGTCTGGTACTTGATGAAGCAGGCATGGGTATACAGTGAGTACAGTAGGAGACTGAGTACGCACCCCTGGGGGTGGGGTGGGGGAGGGGGGGCGGGCTCCAGTGTTGAATGTTAGTGAGGATGAAATATTGTCCCCAGTCTTCACTAATTGTCGCTGGTGGGTCAGGAAACTGAGGATCCAGTTGCAGAGAGTGGAGCTGAATCTGAGATTACTAAGTTTAATCATTAGTCTTGAGGGGATAATCGTGTTGAAGGCTGAACTATAGTCAATGAGTAGGATTCTTATGTAGCTGTTCTTGGTGTCAAGACGTTCCTGAGAGGAGTGAAGGGCAAATGACATTCATCTGACGGGGATCTGTTGGTCAGATAGGCAAATTGGAGTGGGTCAAGATGGTGGGGAGGCTGGAGTTGATTAATACCATGACCACCTTTCAAAGCACGTCAAGACCACCAAAGTTAGAGCCAGTGGATGGTAGTCATTGAGACATGCTGCATGAGCCTTCTTAGGTACAAGGATGATGTTGGCCCTCTTGAAACAAGTAGAGACAGTGGCCTGCTGCAGGGAGAGGTTGAAAATGTCTGAGAAGACCTCTGCCAGTTGATCTGCGTATGCTCTGATTGCACAGCCTGGTACTCCGTTTGGTCCCATTACTTTCCTTGGATTCACACAATTTAGCATACATGATAAACAACTTCATTCGTGGATGTATGTTCAGTCTGCATTTCCTGAATATTGCACGAAAGCAAAATGTGAAGGGATTTTCAGCCATTTGTAATACTTAAAATGAATTCATTAAATCTTGCAAGTGTCAAAAAAACATCTTGCTCATGTTATAAAAGCACTATTGAACAATATTGTGCTGACTGGCTGCTTAAGGAAGGAGATGGGTGATTGAGTTCAGAGCTCAGGAAAGCTAAAACTGTTATCAAGAGCTAAGTGCCAACTCAGCACCATTCAATGGCTGCAAATCAGCTGTTTTTTTTCAACACCTTGTTTATGAAGCGTTTAAATGTTTTGATTTTTACACAATACTTCAACATAAATGTACATTGCTCTGTGTGGAAGTGAGTTTGATAAAGGCACAAATGCAAATGCTAGATACTTTTGCAACACATTGAATAAGATGTTGGACATCAAGTTGAACACAACAACCTTTAATAAAACAATGATAAAATGGTTACCGAATGTGTTAAAGTACAATGATGTATAAGGGTAGTGATGAAGGTGGTATATGTGACATATAATGTGAGATTTGGTCCTTTGGAAAGTAATGGCATAAGCCTCATCTAAGAGAGAATTATGACTCATTTCATTAATGAGAAGCAGAAGAGGAGACCTTGAAATGGAGTATTTCTATTGAATTGATGGTTTAACTGCTGGATGAGATGCTCACCTCCAGGATTATACATGCAAAAACTTAAAGGGAATATTGGCAGTGACCAATAGTGTGTGGAAAATTGAAAGACCTTGTCATTTCAGTGACTAGTTTGCCAAAAATGATGAGCTGACTGTTAATAAGAAACTGGTAAAATGTCTCGCAGACTGCTTTAGGAAAGAGCACTACATGGAATATGAATTTTTCCATGCATATTGGAATAATCAGGTGAGAAGAAGGTATCAACTTTTCCCTTCTTAACTCCTCTTGGTCTCATAATAATTTTAATTTTTTTTTAATACGCAAACAACACACTTTAATTAAAATGTAGACTAGACAATGAAGAGCCAATGACCAAGGCTTACTTGTGTGAAATGAAAGAATACTTTACTATCTCTTAATCCTGAGGAAAATAAAAATATTGCAACATCAAACATAAAAACATAACTTTTTTAAAAAGGGAGATACAGACAGAGAGAAACAAGGCCACACTCTTTATTCGACCCTTAGAGTCTTTGACCTGAGGTCAAAGTTAACTATTTGTTGACTTGTTACCAAGATATGTCCCTATCTTTAAGTCTTCGTCATTAGCGACTTTCCTAACTTGCTTTTTCGTCAGGATTGTTTTCAGAGATGGTGTGAGAAGCAGGCAGAAGGAGAGAGAGAGTTCCAGCTCTTGCTTACAAATCCATTTCACAGCATCACAATAATAGAAAAACAGAAATGTTATTCTGTGGAAAGGAGCCCATTGTGCCCATTGGATCTGCTTTGGCTATTTGAGCACTTTGACAGTGTCGATCTACACAAAGGAAGAGTTTGGTACATTACTCATATTGTAGTTAAGGAGGGGAAGTGTGAAGTGTGAAGTGTTGGAAGTAGTAAAGATTGGGGGGAAAAGATAAATGAGATTAGAATTTTGAAAGTGGATAAACCACCAGGGATGGATGAAATGCAATGCAGGCTACTAAAAGAAACTGGGTGAAAATAACAAAGTCCAGTGATTACTTTTCAACCTCATGGGATGTAAGTGTGCTGCAGATTGGTCGACTGTTAATGCTTTTCCTTTGTTTATGAAAGGAGTGTCTGATAGATGAAATAATGGCATCATGATTATTAATCAAGGAGAGTTAGCATGGATTTGTTAAAAAAAAGTTGCATCTGATAAATCTGACTGAATTTTTTAAAGAAGTAACAGGGAGAATTGATGAGGGCAGTGCAATTGTTGTGGTTTACATTGATATTTTGCAAGGCTATTGACAGGATCCCTCATGACAGACAAATTTACCAGTTTTCTCATCTCCCCTCCCCCACCTCATCCCAGATCTAGCCCTTCAACTCTTGAACTGTCCTACCAGTCCATCTTACTCCCTGCCTATCTGCTCCCCTCCCTCTCCAAACTATCACCATCACAACCACCTACATCGACCTATCGCCTTCCCAGCTGCCTTTCCTCCACCCCCACTGTCCTATTTATTAGCAAGTTTTGAGAAGATTGTAGCTTAGTTCGAGGTCTGGATGTAGGTTTGCTCACTGAGCTGCAACGTTCATTTCCAGACGTTTCGTCACTCTACTAGGTAACATCTTCAGTAGGCCTCTGCACGAAACACTGTTCATGATTCATCCTTTCTATTTATATGCTTGGGTTTCTTTGGTTGGTGATATCATTTCCTGTTCTTTTTCTCAGGGGGTGGTAGATGGAGTCTAACTCAATGTGTTTGTTGATAGAGTTCCAGTTAGAATGCCATGCTTCCAGGAATTCTTGTGAGTGTCTTTGTTTGGCTTGTCCTAGGATGGATATGTTGTCCCAGTCGAAGTGGTGTCCTTCTTTATTGGTATGTAAAGATACTAGTGAGAGAGGGTCATGTCATTTTGTGGCTAGATAGTGTTCATGTATCCTGGTGGCTAGTTTTCTGCCTGTTTATCAACAAAGACATCGAGTTAGACCTCGTCTACCACCCCCTGAAAAAAAGAACGGGACATGAATTCACCACAGGAAATGACATCACCAACACAAAGAAATCCAAACATAAATAGAAAGCAGAATCATGAACAGTGCTTCACCCGGAGGCCCACTGAAGATGTTACCTAGCAGGGTGATGAAACATCTGGAAATGTCCCATTTATCATCAGCCCCCTTCACCACTCTCTCTCCACATTCCTGATGAAGGGCTTATGGAAGATACATTGACTTGCGTGCTCCTCAGATGCTGCCTGACCTGTTGCGCTTTTCCAGAGCCACTTTTTGACTCTGACTCTCTAGATTCTGCAGTCTTCATTTTCTGCTAATTAATAAAGTAGCCATGATATCAAGGGAACATAACAAACTGGATACAAAATTAAATCAGGGATGGGCAATTAAGAGTAATTATTATCAGGTGTTTTTGTAACTTGAAAGCTGTTTCCAGTGGGATTTTGGATGTTTTTTGTGGTCCAGGTGTTAGCGCCCCTACCTCTGAGCTGGGATACCTGTGTTCAAGACCCACCTGCTCCAAAAGTGTATCATGATATCTCTGGACAGGTTGTTTAAAAATATTCATAACATCAGGGAGAAGGCTCTTGTGGCAGAATGGCAGAATATGGGTTCAAGTCCCACTTGTGCTAGAGATGTATGCCAAAATGCCTGAACAGGCTAATTCAAAACAAAAGTTATATTCGCAATGAGAGGGCTCTCGTATGCAGTGGGCACATTTGAACTTTTAAAAAAAAAATCATTTGGCATTACTGACTTGGCCAGTATTTATTGCCCAAATCCCATTAAGAAGGTGGTGTTGAACTGTCTTCTTTATCTGCTGTAGACAATATGCTGTAGGCAGACCCACAATGCTGTTAGTAAAGGAGTTGCAGGAATTTAACCCAATAACACTGATGCAACAGTGATATATTTCCAAGTCAGGATGGCGGGTGGCTTGGAGGGCAACTTGCAGGTGGCGGTGTTCTCATGTATCTACTTCCCTCATCATTCAAGATGGAAGTGGTCGTGGATTTGGAATGTACTGTCTTAGGATCTTTGGTGAATTTCTACAGTCCATCTTATAATTAATACACACTGCTGCTACTGAGCGTTGGTGGTAGAATGACTGAATATCTGTTGATGTGGTGCCAATCAAGTGGGCTGCCTTGTCCTGGATAGTGTCAAACTTCTTGAGTGTTGTTGGGGCTACACATGTCCAGGCAAATGGGGATTATTCCATTTTTTTTTATTTATTTCAAAAATATACTTTATTCATAAAGTAATTTGATGGTCTGTACAGTTGGTCATCCATACATATGTAAACATTTGCATATAGAGATCAGGATTTATCATTTGTGTATTAAGGTCTGTACGCTTATCAATCATATGTCCATATATATATAGCTGAGGCATCAGCAGAGCCCAAAAGACCGCATGGGCCCCCTGTCCTTCTTAGGCAGGCAGATGTTACACGGTGGTCTTTCCCCACCGTGCCTTGGCGGCAGCTGCCCCAAGCTTCAGTGCAGCCCTCAACACGTAGTCCTGGACCTTAGCATGTGCCAGTCTGCAACACTCAGTCAGGGTCAACTCCTTCAGCTGGAAGATCAACAGGTTTCGGACTGCCCAGAGAACGTCTTTCACCGAGTTGATGATCCTCCAGGCACAGTTGATGTTCGTCTCAGTGTGCATCCCGGGGAACAGACCGTAGAGCATGGAATCCCGCATCACGGCGCTGCTCAGGACGAACCTCGACAAAGACCACTGCAGACTTCTTCTGCATAGGCACATTCCAGAAGAAGGTGTGTGACAGTCTCGTCCCCCCTGCAGCCACTTCGAGGGCAGCGTGCGGTGCGGCTGAGCGTCTGGGCGTGCATAAAGGATCTCACAGAAAGAGCCCTTCTCACCACCAGCAAAGCCATGTCTTGGTGCTTGTTGGAAAGTTCTGGCGATGAGGCATTCTGCCAAATGACTTTGACAGTCTGCTCAGGGAACTGCTCGATAGGATCCACCCTCTCATTTTCCTGAAGGGTCTCAAGGACACTACGTGCTGACCACTTCCTGATGGACTTGTGGTCAAAGGTATTTTTCTTCATAAACTTCTCCACGAAGGACAGGTGATATGGAACGGTCCAACTACTCGGAGCGTTCCGTGGCAGCGGGGCCAGGCCCATCCTTTGCAACACCGGGGATAGGTAGAACCTCAGTACATAGTGACAGTTGGTGTTTGCGTACCGGGGATCCACGCACAGCTTGATGCAGCCACACACAAAGGTGGCCATCAGGGCGAGTGGCATTGGGTGTGTTTTCTCTCCCAGTGCCCAGATCTTTATATATCGAGTCCCTTCGGACCAGGTCCATCTTTGAGCACCATATAAATTGGAAGATGGCCCGGGTGACTGCAGTGGCACAGGTTCTGGGAATAGGCCAGATCTGTGCCATATATAACAGCAATGACAGTGCCTCACACTTGATGACCAGGTTTTTTCCCACGATGGAGAGTGACCGTAGCTTCCATCTGCCCAGTTTCTGCCTCACTTTGCTGATACGCTCCTTCCAAGACTTGGTGCATGTCCCAACCCCCCCGAAACAAATACTCAGCACCTTCAGGTGGTCGGTCCTGACGGTGAAGGGGATCGAGGATTGGTCGGCCCAGTTCCTGAAGAACATGGTCTCGCTCTTGCCTCGGTTTACCTTGGCCCCCGAGGCCCATTCGATCCGGTCATATATGCACATGAGCCTATGCACGGACAGCGGCCCTGCTGCCAGGCATAGTCACCCCTCCCAGGCTTGCATACTTGCTGAATGGACTCGGCAAATGGCTCTATGTAACACACAAACAAGGCAGGAGAGAGAGGGCAGTCCTGCCTGACTCCAGATCTGACTGGGAAGCTATCTGATTCCCACCCATTGATTGAGATTGGACTGCACGAACAATGTTGGTGTAGAGCAGTCTGATCCAATTGCAGGTACCCTCCCCAAAGCCTATTTTGGAGAGAACATCTCTCTTATACCTGTGTGATATCCTGTCAAAGGCTTTCTCCTGGTCCAGGCTGATCATGCAGGTGTCCAACCCTCTGTCCTGCACGTGGGCGATCGTATCCCTGAGGAGTACGAGACTCTCAGTGATCTTCCTGCCCAGCACAGCACAGGTTTGGTCAGGGTGAATCACCGATCCCAGAGCAGGCCTGACCCGGTTGGCGATTTCCTTTGACAGAATTTTGTAATCCGCATTCAATAGTGAAATTGGTCTCCAATTTCTGATTTCCTCCCTCTCCCCCTTCCACTTGTAGATGAGGATGATGATGCCTTTCCTCATGGATTCACTCATGGTACCTGCCGAAGCATACTGACATACATCTCCAGCAGGTCCTGGCCAATCAAGTCCCAGTGACCAGAATAGAGCTCGACTGGTAAGCCGTCGCTTCTTGGGAGTTTTATTCTTTTCGAAGGACTTGAGGGCCTTGGTCAGCTTGTCCAGAGATAGCAGCTGGTCCAGCCTCTCCCACGTTCTGTCATCTAAGACTTCCGTGATAGAGGACAGGAACGACTGGGAGGCCGTGCTGTTGGTTGGCTTTGCGTCATACAGACTGGCATAGAAGGATTTGCTGATCCTCATGATGTCAGCCTGAGATGACGTTATCGAGCCATCTTCTTCCTTCAGGCTGCTGAGCATGGAGCTCTCTTTGTGCAACTTCTGGAAGAAGAAACGTGAGCACGTATTCCATCATATGCCTGCCTTGTATGTTATAGATGGTAAACAGGCTTTGGGGAATCAGGAGGTGAGTTATTAGCTTCTGACCTGCTCTTGCAGTCACTGCATTTATATCATGAGTGCAGTTCAGTTTTTGGTCAATTATAACCCTACATGCTGTTGATAATGGAGGAATTCAGAGATGGTCGTGCCTTTGAATGTCAAGGGGACAACAGTTAGGTTGTCTGTCTTGGAGATTGTCATTGCCAGGCATTTATGTGGTGCAAATGCCATTCGTCACCTTTCAGCCCTAATCTGCATAATGCCAGGCTGTGTTACTTAGATTAGATTACTTACAGTGTGGAAACAGGCCCTTCAGCCCAACAAGTCCACACCGACCCGCCGAAGCGCAACCCACCCATACCCCTACATATACCCCTTACCTAACACTACAGGCAATTTAGCATGGCCAATTCACCTGGCCCGCACATCTTTGGACTGTTGGAGGAAACCGGAGCACCTGGAGGAAACCCACGCAGACACGGGGAGAATGTGCAAACTCCACACAGTCAGTCGCCTGAGTCGGGAATTGAACCCAGGTCCCTGGCGCTGTGAGGCAGCAGTGCTAACCACTGTGCCCACCGTGCTGTTACATTTGGACAGGGACTGCTTTAGCATCTGAGGAGTCAGGAATGGAGTCAAAAAGCCCAGGTTCAAGTTCAACCTGCTGCAGACCTCTGAACAAGTTCATTAAAGCTATCTATTATAGCAGAGAGTTGTGTTGGAACTAAGGGGTGGCACGGTGGCTCAGTGGTTAGCACTGCTGCCTGACAGCACCAGGGTCCCAGGTTTGATTCCAGCCTTGGGCGACTGTGTGTGGAGTTTGCACATTCTCCTTGTGTCTGCGTGGGTTTCCTCCCATAGTCCAAAGATGTGCAGGTCCGGTGAATTGGCCATGCTAAATTAGTCAGAGGGAAATTGGTCTGGGTGGGTCACTCTTTGGAGGGTTGGTTGGGCTGAAGGGCCTGTTTCCACACTGTAGGAAATATAATGTGCATAAATCATTACAGGCTACAGTTCCATTCATCTCAGTGTAAAGGAGGTTAGAGAGCAGATTTACAAGAATGTTGTCACAACTGGGAAATACAGCTACGATGAAACATCTCATGTGTTGGGCTTGTTCTGCTTATCACAGAAAAGCTGACAGGAGATTTTATTGAGCTGTACAAAATTGTGAGGAGGCATGGGTACAGCGAATGAGAAGAGCATTTTTACCTTAGCAGTGACTCAGATGTGGGGATAAATTTAAAGCGGGTGTGAGAAAGATGCGTTATGCAATTCAAACTGAAAAGCCAAGAAGGCAGAAATCCTTGTTAATGGATTGACACAGATGTGATGGGCAATGCTCTGAATTTTTTAATTTTATGATGGGGTGCTCAAACGTTTCAGCAACAATGAAGGAAATGGCACAAATGACACAAGCATTGTTTGTAGGAATTCTCCCACCTTCCACACCATAGTTTAGGTCCTCATCCAATGGTGACTCTGTGTTTTTTTGAGTACGTTATGTTATCATAAAGCCAACAGCAAACCACCATCCTTTGATGCATGCTTTGTGCAGTACTGTGTACCATTATATCTATTCAATGATTGTTTGAAGCTGATGTCCTATTCAATTAGATCATCTTTCATCTATTCATCTGCGTGTAGCAGAATTCTACAATTCCAGAAGAGAAATAAAAACTATGCAGTTTATTAGTGGCCGGCTAATCTGTAATGTCAGATTTGTGCTCAGATGATAGGTTGAAAATCTACGCCATTGGTTCTTAGGCAGCAGTATACACTTCATCGACACATCATTACTTAATGATTAATGGTGCTCAGTTTCTTGAACTGATAGAGAAAGGTGATCTCAGGAGATAGATTACAACTGCAATATTGTAAAATGACCAGCACTTTTTGTTTTCAACTTTCAAATTAAAATTGGATTGCATAACATGAATTATTAATGAAATTGTAAGCATAGCTCATCATATTTTACAGTAACACAGGAAACATAATTATTTAAATGGCTTTGTTTTTATAACTGAAACAAAAATATCTAACAGTCTGCAGCTATTTTGAACCTATCCATTTAGTATTAGGTCTAATATTATTTCTTCAATTACAAGTTGAATCCAATTTGTAGTCAAGGGAATATTTCAAACTTCAGAAGAAAATTCTTCAGCAGAACCATTATAACATCCAAAGGGAAAGTGGCTGTTTAAAGCGTGCAGAAGAGTCTTTTAAAAAGTAAACAGTTTCTGATTGTGTCTTATAATGGGCTGAGAGTTTCTTTCAGTATTTTGTTGGGAGCTTAAGACAGCAATGCTCAGGATTATTCCTCAGTCATCTGAAAGGAATCCAGGATTGTGTCCATCACATCCACGGGGATTACTAACAACCTTCTTGTGACTTTGTGTGGGAATGGTGGAATCAGTGGTGGAAACAAAGAAGTAGTGTGCCTTATTAAGCCCATCCCTTTCTCCAGTAACTTACAGACAGAAGGAGTCAGGACTCTTCCCATCTTAGGGAAGGAGGCTAGGAAAGCAACAATTAGGATGTGAACCCAGCAACATGCTCTACAACCTGACATTACTACATTTTTGAAAAAGATCCCCTTGCTCTTGGCTAGGATAACGGAGAAAATAAGAACTTCATCTCTGATCCTCGTAAACCCATAAAGGTTAGATTTAACAGTTCCTACTCCTTTGGTGTCCGAGCACCAGTTACAGCTAAAGTCTGGTTTTCCCGTTATTGAAGAAGCAGGGAAGTTACTTTGTCTGTGCAGCTGCCCATGGTCACTCCTGACTCATACTTCAGTTTGATCGTAATAACTGAGCTGCCTGAATGAGAAGCAAAGCTCAGGCAATCTGGCAGAAATTACAAGCAATTTAAATGGAAGATTGAGTATAACTCCTCTTGAATGTACTGGGAAGTCATATCAACTCAATTTTTAAAATTTAATTATGACCAATAGTTCCAATTACAAACACAGATGGTGGGGGGATCTTTGCGTGCTGAGATAAAGATGGAATGAAAATTCAATAGAAATCAGTTCAGCTCCTTGCTCAGTTATGCAGATCACAACCAATGAACTACTTTTGAAGCACAATTAATATTTCCCAGAAAACAAACATTTCACATCGTAGTCATTTGCACAATTCATAACCTGTTTTGTGCTCGTCAAGGGGTGAACATTGCTGAAAATACCAGGAGTACCCTCCATGCTTGTTTGAATTGCATCAGTTGTGATGGAATCCATTTACTATTTGTTGTATGCATTTTCTGCTGGAAGCCAGCAAACATTAATAGTAACCTTCATAACTCACTTAAGTTGTAAGAGTTGTTAAGTGGCTACAGTTAATTCTACCTAGCAAACAGTGACAGAGATTCTATGTTAGAGGTATGCCTGTTAACTGAGCTGCTAAGTGTACAATATGTTTTCCCATTTGGAAATGGTGTACATGGTTTCTGGCATTGTCCACTCTGACATGGACAGCAGCAAGTGCATAGCTGTCTGGATCTCCAGGGGTGATGGTGCAGCACTTACTGTAATTGGCCAGGAGGGAAGCATATCCTGTGGTGCATTTGGACATACTGTTGATAAACAAGTTCATGATACTCATGGCTTTGGAGGTGATGCCGGTGTTGGTGCAAACCTCTTTCATCTCTTTGCTGATGTTAATGTTGTAACTTTATTTCCTGGACTTTCTCCTTCTTTTGCCACTCTTCACTGGTGCTCTCTTCTCTGCTTTCTTCATGACCTCTTGGCAAGCTTGTCTTTCTTTTTCACAACCATGGAGACAGTCAACTTTTTCTTGTGTAATGTGGATTCAGGGAAATCCTACAGCAGATGGAAAACTCTAATTAGTGAAGGTCTAGGGAAGTCCTATTTGAAATTTGTTTGAAATTCTATGCTCATTTATGCAATTTAGGCTAATTTCAGGAATTGTGAAGTAAAAAACATTACAAGAAAGTCTGTGCTGTAGGATGATCAAACAACAAATTGAATGTTTACTTGCAGTTTTATTTCTTTTCTTATAAAATTTTTGCTCAGATCATCAGCCAGCAATTTTTAAATTTCTTGTTCAGCCAAGACCTATATTCTTGCAGCATTTGTAATACTTAACTGACCCTGAAATAGGTTTTACTCTCCCTTTTGTTAATTCTGATCGCAAAGAGAGGAATCTCATCACTCTATCCTAAATGACGAGTTCAAGTACTTTGAACAATCTCAAACAGAATGATTTCCAAAATGTCCAAACTGATTTCCATTGTCAGAAGTGCACAAATTCATCCATTTGATTTGAAACTTAAAACTAGTGCAACAATTTTAACAGTATTAGATTAGATTCCGTACAGCGTGGAAACAGGGAAACAGGCCCTTCAGCCCAACAAGTCCACACCAACCCTCTGAAGAGTAACCCACTCAGATCCATTTCCCAACCAATATTTACCCCTAACACTATGGACAGCTTAGTATTGCCAACTCACCTGACCTGCACATCTTTGGATTGTGGGAGGAAACCAGAGCAAACCCACACAGACATAGGAAGAATGTGAAAACTCCGCTCAAACAGTCATCCAAGGTGGGAATCGAACCCAGGTCCCTGGTACTGTGAGGCAGCAGTGCTAACCACTGGGCCACCATGCCACCCCATTATAAATGCTACCCTCAACACCTAATTTTAGTTCAATGGTAGCATTTTAACACATTTTTTTCTTGGACTCCTGTGGCAGTATGACCATAAATCCCAATATGTAACAGTGACAGGTAATGCCTAGATCACTGCCCAAATAATCAAAAAAGTTGAAAGGACAAGTGATTTGTTCTGTCTCACATTTGTGTGCAGTACAGCTTTAAGAGACAAATTTACAATATCAGCACTATATCATGGCATTTGGACTGAGGACATAAAGGTATCAGATTCCTTTTTAACTGGGATAGCACGATATGCTGATGCAAGCATGCTTCTGTTTGTAACTGATTAGGTTATAATTAGTCACAGGCACTTCAGTGTCCAGGCTGTAACATACTCTATATATCAACAGTTATAATAAATGTCTATTGAATCTTTCAGTAATGTGTTACGTAAACCTAGCTCTCATGTTACAGAAGCTAGCATAAGCTTTTCCTCATAAATATAAATATAAATACAAATAGCCCGTTGAAGTCAATAGTCAACATCGAACTGGCAGATCATGATTGCAACATGGAAGGAACATAGTAGGCAGCAGTGCCTAATTATAAAACAATCCAGGTTCTTGGTGGTAGACACTTGGAAACCTCACTGAAGATCAGCTAGCTGACAAGCCTCAACATCAAAGCATTTGGAAAATAAAAGGAACTAATTTTTGTAAGTAGATGATTTGTAAAGATGGACACTCAAGTGGCAGAGTTATTTGCTTTTGCATTAAAATATAAGGTTTGTCAAGCCAAAATCCCCATTTTGTTTAAATCTGATATCTTGTTTTCCAATATAAAAGATTTCTTTTAGAAAGGAAAAGGATTTTTGCAACATTAAAAACAAAAGCCATCAAAGTCCAATCTCAGTTTAAATGCAGAGTTCTACCAAGCAATGTGCACCTGTTAGAACTCCAAAAGCTGCTTAATAAATTAAGAAAACTGACCTTTGCACAGAGGTCAGTTGGTTCTGCCATTTTATCTCATCAATTCATTGTCAAGGCAGAGGTGTCTCGCATGATGTCATAATTTCTTATCTGACATAAATGCCATCTATTGACTGAAACCTGCTACTACAAGCCTGTACTACTTAAAGGAAAAGTCTGAATGTCATTAAAACCAATTCAGGAACAGCCATGGTGAAAAAAGCAAAAGATGAGAAAATAAACTAACGGAACAGCAGAAAGAAGTTAAAAAATAAAAAAAAAGCCCTGCACTATACTTGAATAAAAATACAACACATCTTCAGCAAGGTGGCTCAGCAGTTAGCACTGCTGCCTCATAGCACCAGGGTCCCAGGTTTGATTCCAGCCTTGGGTGACTGTTTGTGTGGAATTTGCACATTCTCCTCGTGTCTGCATGGGTTTACTCTGGTGCTCTGGTTTCCTCATACAAGCCTAAGATTTGCAGGTCAGGTCAATTGGCCATGCTAAATTGCCCATAGTTATAAGTGCATTAGTCAGAGTGAAATGGGTCTGGGTGACTTACTCTTCAGAGGGTCAGTGTGGACTTGTTGGGCCTGTTTCCACACTGTAGGGAATCTAACTGTAGGTGAACAGTTAAATGTGGATTGATACTGTCACTGAATTTATTATGCATAATTATTTTGCAGATCAAATGATAGTTGATTCTGAGAAGAGATCCATGAAACTCTTACTTGCTATTAATGAGGAGGTACTTCCTAAAATTAAAACATCTGGTCTTTCCATAGATGTTGGAAAAATCCAGAAAAGATCTGGAAAGTATGCAAAATTCAGCTCATGGTAAGAATTAACTTCAGGTATAACAAAAGCAGAAATTGCTGGAAAAACTCAGCACGTCTGGCAGCACCTGTGAAGAGAAATCAGAGTTAACATTTTCGGTCCAGTGACTGGAGTTCTGAGGAAGGGTCACTCTGCCTGAAATGTTAACTTTGATTTCTCTCCAGAGATACTGCCAGACTTTCTGAAACTTTCTAGCAATTTCTGCTTTTGTTTGTGATTTACAGCATCTGCAGTTCTTTGATTTATTAGAACAAAAACCATCTCATAATCCCAGGAGATAATTGACTAACTTACTGCAAGATGATGAAGCAAAGGATGAGAGTCTGATTTCTCTGAAGAAGAACTCTCAGAGGTTAACCGAATTATAAGAGCTTTTCACCAATTATAGCTTTCGGGGAATATTATCTGGGCAAAAGAAAAGGAGTGACCATTAGCATATTGCTAGAAAATGGAAGCCACCATGAAGCTATAGTGAGAAGCTGGCAACAATTATATGCTTTAAGTACACCAACAATATTGTTATGATCAGCAAAGAAAACCAAACCAATAAAAACTGTAAACTATCCTAACAATTTTTCTTCATAGAATGCCTCTAGTGCAGATCGAGGCCATTCAGTCCATCAGGTAGTCACCGACCCTGGAAAGAGCATTCCATCAGCGTCACCCTATCCCCGTAACACTGCATTTACCATTGCTCACTCACCGAGCCTGCACAATCCTAGACACAACAAGGCAATTTAGCATGGCCAATCCACCTAACCTGCACACCTTTAGACCGTGGGAGAAAAGTGGAGCACCCGAAGGAAACCCCTGCAGATACATGGAGAAAACACAAACAAACAGACACCCAAGGCTAAAATCAAACGCAGGTCATTGCTGCAGTAAGGCTACAGTGCTAACCGTTGAGTGACTGTGCAAAGATATTGTACAAGGTCTGGGTAATCCAAGATGGATGACAGAAAAATTTCTGGCTGTAACAAGCTGCTCCTTTTTTGAGGTATTTTAGGTGCTGGAGGAGATTTCTTTGAATTCCAGCAGCATCAATTACTGTTTTCTATACTGTTGCATTGTTTTGAATCTTTGGAGAAAAATAAAAGTCAAAACAACAGCACTTTTAAAAGTGAGAGGAACAGACAAGGGAAGCACAAGGTGAGGTCAGTGCAGGAGAGTGAGAGAGAGAGAAAGAAGTCCACACTGCTCCCTGACATAGCAGTGAACCTGCACAGTTACTGACTTTGCTGTTTGAATTTATGTATCACTGGACATCGGAGTGCATACAATGAAATTCACAACTGATTGTGGAGGAATCTGTTTGGGAGAGGGCACAACACAGAAACAGATAAGTGAATATTTATAAACTTAAAAATATAAGCCATAAGTATTAATTTAACCTGGAACAGTGTTTTGTAGAGTAATAAGACAGTGCAGATTGAAAGAAGCAAAAATGGCCTTAAGCAGAGTGATATGCTCTTCTTGTTGGATGTGGGAGTTTCAGGAGAGTTTATGTGTTACTGAGGATCATATCTGCAATAAATGTCATTGTTTGAAAATCCAATCAGATCGAATGGTTTGGTTGGAAAGACATTTTGAGGAAATGTGGAATTTACAAGAGTAAGGGTAGGTGATGGATGGCAGTTATAGAAAGGGGGAAACGTCGCAGATACAGTCACAGATGGGTTCACTCCAGGAAAGGTAAAAGAGGTAGATAGGTAATGCAGGAGCCTTCTGTGGCTATCCCCATTTCCAACAAGTATGTTTTGTAAAATGTAAGAGGTGATGGATTCTCAGATGAACGTAGCACAAACAGCCAAGTTTCAGGTATCGAGACTGGCTCTAATGCAAAGAGGGGTACGTTGGGTTCCAAGAGATCGACTGTGTTAAGGGACTGTCTTTCCGAGGTTCAGACAGATGTTTCTGTGGCCAGCAGCGAGAGATCAAAATGGTGTTTTGCTTCCCTGGTGCCAGGATCAAGGATGTCTCAGAGAGGATGCAGAATGTTCTCAAAGGGGAAAGGGGCCAGCAGGAGGTCATTGTACACATTGGAACCAATGACCCAGAAAGGGAAAAGGTTGAGGTTCTGAAGAGAGATTACAGAGAGTTAGGCAGGAATTTAAAACTGATGTCCTCGAGAATAGTAATATCTGGATTACTCCTGGTGCTATGAGCTAGTGAAGCCAGGAATAGGAGGATAGAGCAGATGAATACATGGCTGAGGAGCTGATGTATGGGACAAGGATTCACATTTTTGGATCATTGGAATCCCTTTTGGGGTAGTAGTGACCTGTAAAGAAGGACAGATTGCACCTAAATTGGAAGGGGTCTAATATACTGACAGGGAGATTTGCTAGAGCTGCTCAGCATAATTTGAACTAGTAAGATGAGGGGGTGGGACCCAGGGAGATAATGAGGAAAGAGATCAATCTGAGACTGGTACAGTTGAGAACAGAAATGAGTCAAACACTCAGGGTAGGCACAACGCAGAGAACAAGGAAGGGCTGATAAATTAAACTGCAAGGAACAGGAAAATCGGGCACCCTGTCAGGGTGAAAGGAAAGACTGGTAGATATAGGGAATGCTGGATGACTAGACAAACTGAGAGTTTGATTCAGAAAAAGAAGGAAGCATATGTCAGGTATAGATAGGATAGATCGGGTGAATCCTTAGAAGAGTATAAAAACAGTAGGAGTATACTTAAGAAGGAAATCAGGAGGGCAAACAGGGGACATGAGATAGCTTTGGCAAATAGATTAAAGGAGAATCCAAAGGGTTTTTACAAATACATTAAGGACAAAAGGGTAACTAGGGAGAGAATAGGGCTTCTCAAAGATCAGCAAGGCGACCTTTGTGTGGAGCCACAGAAAATGGGAGAGATACTAAATGAGTATTTTGCATCAATATTTACTGTAGAAAAGGATATGGAAGATATAGACTGTAAGGAAATAGATGGTGACACCTTGCAAAATGTCCAGATTTCAGAGGAGGAAGTGCTGGATGTCTTGAAACTCATAAAAGTGGATAAATCTCCAGGACCTGATCAGATGTACCTGTGAGAAGCTAGGGAAGTGATTGCTGGGCCTTTTGCTGAGATATTTGTATCATCGACAGTCACAGGTGAGGTGCCGGAAGACTGGAGGCTGGCTAATGTGGTGCCACCAGTTACGAAAGGTGGTACGGACAAGCAAGGGAACTATCGACCAGTGAGCCTGATGTTGGTGGTGGGCAAGTTGTTGGAGGGAATCCTGAGGGACAGGATGTACATGTATTTGGAAAGGCAAGGAATGATTAGGGATAGTCAACTTGTCTTTGTGCGGGGGAAATCAGGTCTCACAAACTTGATTGAGCTTTTTGAAGAAGTGACAAAGAAGGCAGAGCAGTGGACGTGATCCATATGGACTTCAGTAAGGCGTTCCACAAGGTTCCTCATGGGAAACTGGTTAGCAAGGTTAGATCTCATGAAATACAGGGAAAACTAGCCATTTTGATACAGAACTGGATCAAAGGTAGAAGACAGAGGGTTGTGGTGGTGGGTTATTTTCAGAGGCCAGTGACCAGTGGAGTGCCACAAGGGTCGGTGCTGAGTCCACTACTTTTCGTCATTTATATAAATGATTTGGATGTGAGCATAAGAGGTATAATTAGTAAGTTTGCAGATGATACCAAAATTGGAGATGTAGTGGACAGCGAAGAAGGTCACCTCAGATTACAACGGGATCTTGATCAGATGGGCCCATGGGCTGAGAAGTGGCAGATGGAGTTTAATTCAGATAAATGCAATGTGCTGCATTTTGGGAAAGCAAATCTTAACAGGACTTGTACACTTAATGGTAAGGTCCTGGGGCATGTTGCTGGAAAAGAGATCTTGGAGTGCAGTTTCATAGTTCCTTCAAAGTGGAGTCACAGGTAGATAGGATAGTGAAGAAGGCGTTTGGTATGCTTTCCTTTATTAGTCACAATATGGAGTACAGGAGTTGGGAGGTCAAGTTGTTGGAATATCGCACACAATTATGGTCTTCTTCCTATTGGAAAGATGTTGTGAAACTTGAAAGGGTTCAGAAAAGATTTACGAGGATGTTGCCAGGGTTGGAGGATTTGAGCTATAGGGTGAGGTTGAAGAGGCTGGGGCTGTTTTCCCTTGAGTATTGGAGGTTGAGGGGTGACTTTATAGAGTTTTACAAAATTATGAGGGATAAATAGACAAAGTCTTTTCCCTGGGTGGGGGAATCCAGAACTAGGGGGCTTAGATTTAGGGTGAGATGGGAAAGATATAAAAGAGACCTAAGGGGCAATGTTTTCACACAGAGGGTGGCACATATTTGGAATAAGCTGCCAGAGGAAGTGGAGGAAGCTAGTACAATTGCAACATTTTAAAAGGCATCTGGATGGCAGGTGGGACTAGATTGGGTTGGAATATCTGGTCAGAATGGACAAGTTGGACTGAGGTGTCTGTTTCCATGCTGTACATCTCTATGACTCCATGACTCTATGAAAAGCACATTGGGTATGCATGTGCAGGACATCTGGCTCCAAAGGCTCACTCAAACCCTAGAAAAGAACACAGGTCATCAACAAATTGGTACTATGCCATTTAGCAAGGAACGTCTTAAGAATGTATGTAAATTGAAACACATTGTTGAGGTGCACAGTCAACTGAGAAGATGATCAAGCTTTCTATGTCATTAATCTCAAATCATATGTTGGTGGTATAAGTTAATCTGAAGCTTCTATGACTATTAACATCACATGTCTTGAAAAAGTAATTCAACTAAAAACTAAAATTTACATAGGAACTGGTGCAAACATGTTACCATGTCTCATCCTGAAAGACATGTGCCTCAGCAAATGGTACAATTATGGGAGATTATCTTTCAGCATCTTAGAGTTCACCAATTTTGTGCATCCGCGCAATCTTACAGCCATGCCAATACTTACTTTAGCCATCCGAAATCTACTACTTGATATGTACCAATGACCCACCAGTGGCAAGACTGTATGCACAGTTCTCAGTACAGACATAATTAATGAGTTTCAAACTATATCCGCCTGTGGTAGAATAGACCACATATGATGCAATCAAATCAGAGGAGGTTGAAGACAGTTGAAGATACATCTATTTGATGTTCCTTGAAGCAAGTATGAACAGTGTAAACAGTAACTGCCAAAGATGAGCAATGACAAATGTTGCAAAAGACTATTATCCAAGGATAGCCTGACATTATTAAACAAAGTTCCTGAGAATATTCATAAATTTTGTCCATGTTGAGACAAATTTGTTATGTCATGATAAGCTATTTTCAAGGGAAAACACATCCCAACATTGAAAGCTATGTACCTAAGCATCATGGCATCTTTATCTCACGGTTGCATAGGTAATTGAGCACAGAAGAAGGGTACTATGTGAATCTGTGTACTGGTCAGGGAAGAGTCAGAAGTTTTAATGACTCATGAATGCATGTGAGGCATACCAAACTTACCAAGCCCAAACAGCAAAGGGAGTCTCAACATCCAGATGATGTTTCATCTCCTCCATGGACAAAAGTAGCAAAAGACCTATTCACAGTTCATGGGGAAAGATTACATGTCTTAGATTATGATTTATTTTCACTATTTTATACTTACTGACCGCTGTAATGCATGTTTCTATTACAGATGACTCCATCCTTTCTTCACCATCTCTAACATGTGACTGCTGATGTCACTCTTACTTCATTATCTACCAGGATTAAAGACTAGAAGGTCAACCACTACAGTCGAATGTTTCCTTTCTTCATGATACTTTAATTTGAACTGATCATTTGGATTTTATTTTGACCAACTCCTTGATGGAATATCCTGATCTGGATACGTTCTTTAACTGCCTTTTGTGCTTTTCAGGTTTCATATAAATTATTTACTAGCTTCTGAGAAGAAATTATGACCAACAAAAATGTTTCTACTTCTGGAATAAGGACTAAATCTTCTGCTTCAGCTTGATATATTGTAGTTCTAGACAATGTGCCATGTGTGATGAGTTTTTTTTCCTAGTATAAAGACTGTTGTGTAATCAACCTTTAGATATACAATGACAGTTTCATTATTTTTGGAATTTAGTAATGGTTTGTGATTAATTTCAATCTGAGACTTTAATCGGATTAGAGAATCTGAAAATTGCTCTCACTGCTAGCGTCCCTTTCTCTCTGGTCATGTAATATCGTTCTGTTTCAATTAATGCTGGAAGTGAAGTGGGCGGCACGGTGGCACAGTGGTTAGCACTGCTGCCTCACAGCGCCTGTAGACCCGGGTTCAATTCCCGACTCAGGCGACTGACTGTGTGGAGTTTGCACGTTCTCCCCGTGTCTGCGTGGGTTTCCTCCGGGTGCTCCGGTTTCCTCCCACAGTCCAAAGATGTGCGGGTCAGGTGAATTGGCCAAGCTAAATTGCCCGTAGTGTTAGGTAAGGGGTAAATGTAGGGGTATGGGTGGGTTGCGCTTCGGTGGGTCGGTGTGGACTTGTTGGGCCGAAGGGCCTGTTTCCACACTGTAAGTCTAATCTGAAGTAGACTGCTCTACCATTAGTCAAAGAGTGTGGTGCTGGAAAAGCACAGCTGGTCAGGTAGCATCTGAAACGTCAACTCTCCTGCTCCTCAGATGCTGCCTGACTTGCTGTGCTTTTATAGCACCAGGCTCCTTGACTCTGATCTCCAGCATCTTCAGTCTTCACTTTCCTCTAACATTATCCTGCTCAAAAACCTCTTGACACCACAGCCACCCCATTGGATAATCTTGGTTTCTAATGCCACATAGAACCGAATAAATTAATTTATCTTTTATCTTCTAAATATCAATATTCCAAAGCCATGATTGACCTTTGTTCAAAATATCTTTTAAAGCTTCTATAAATGAAACTCAATTTGGAATAAACTTCTCTACTTGTTGACTATTCCCAGAAATCTCTGGACATGGTTACACTCTCTCATTATCCTATTGTTTCTTTTGTTAGTTTGTGGCTTTTATGGCTTTTCCCATAATTAAAAATGGTAGCTGTTTGACTTTACAAGTTTCTGCAAATCTTTTTGTTTACCCTGCCATGGTCTCTGAGGTATATAACGAAGTAATTCCATCCTTTCAAAACTATGCCTGTCATGTCATTATTGATGTCTCTGTTGCTTCATGTAATATGTCTCAATCTCTTTATCACATCCATTTCTGTTATAAACACTGGAGAAAGTTGCATGCTTGATCCCCAGTGATATTGATTTGGTTGATCTCCAGCTGTGCAATGGTACATTTAGCCTGAATGCTCATAAGTTAGTGAAGGGAATATCAGCCAGTGTTCACTGATTTCTACTCATGGCACATTCTTGCTGAAGGCTGCTGCCCATGCACCTGTCAGTATTTACTTCATGAGCCCACATGATCATTTGGGCAAGGTACCAGAGAATACAGAAGACTCAGCAAAGTGTCTTTGTGAAGGAGCTGGGGATGGTAGAGGAATGGAATGTGTCAGGAAAGGATAGATCATGTAGTAAATTGTAAATAAAATGTTTATCGATAAATCTTTACATTTTAAATTTAAATTTGGTTTGAATTCCATTGGCATTGAATAGACTTAATGAGCTACATTGCCAAAAATATTTAATTGGATTTCACAGCAAAACAAAAATTTTCATCTATTAAACATATGCAGCATAAAAATTATAACCTGCTTGGTGGGCACAGCTAATTATATTGCAGTTGAAATAATTCTGGAAGAGTTTGGATTATTGAAAGTTATTTCATTATTATTATATGTGGTTGGAAGTGCTAAATGGGGAATTTTACTGTCAGAAACTCATTGAAAAGTGAATAGCTTATACAGAGTTCTGTGGATCTCATGTGGTTCTGCTCATAATAAGTTGAAGCATCTCTCATCATTGTACTGCTGTTTTCTTTTTCTCTCTCTTTATTTGGTCTTCTCCATGCCTTTCAATTGGGGATTAACTTCTACCAGAAATGGAGGAACCTGCAATTTTCCCCTGCCTCCTGAATTTAACTCTTCACCTCAGTTGACCAGAAAATATCACAGTTCTTAAGTTGCATCCTAAGCTAAGTGTCACAGCATTTCTTCATTGGATCTGCTTAGTTTTAGAAATTGAATGCAACATTTGTAATACATTTTAAATTTACATTGCGAAGTAGCTGTTGCGTGTCATGCTCTGTTCCAGCACTATACGTTCACTAAGTATTGAGGTCAATATTCAAAAACTGAATACTTGATCAAAAAAAGAATTTCAAAACAAATCATAATTAATTGGAACTGTTCCATTTTTAATTGAGGTATTGATGACAAGACCTTTTTTGCAGTGGCAGTTGTAATAATGTAAAATCAATTATATATTTTTGATCATTGATTCATACAGCATGGAAACAGACCCTTTGGTCTAACCAGTCCAAGTCCACCATGTTCCCAAACTAAAATAGTCCCACCTCCCTGTATTTGGCCCATACCTCTCCAAACCTTTCCTATTTGTGAACTTATCCAAATATCTTTTAAACGTTGTAACTGCACTCGCAACCGTTTCTTTCTCTGGCAATTCAAACCACACTCTGTTAAAAAAAAAGTTGCCCTTCATGTTCTTTTCAAATCGTTCTCCTCTCAAGTTAAAAATATGCCCCCTTGCTCTGAACTCCCCGTCTCTCAGGAAAAGACCTTTGTCATTCACCTTTTCTACGACCTCATGAACATATAAACCTCTATAAGGACATAGTCAACTTCCTATGCTCCAGTGGAAAAAGCTCCCATACTTTCCAGTCTATCTCAAACCTTCCTTTCCCAGCAACATCCTGATAAATCTTTTCTGAACCCTGTTCAGTTGAATAATATCCTTCCTATGACAGGGTGACTAGAACTGCACCTCGTACTCCAGAAGTGGCCTAACCAGTCTCCTATACAACCTCAAGATGATGTCCCAACTCCTATATAAAGGTCTGTGCAATGAATGCAAGCATGCTGAAAACTTTCTTAACCACCATACCTACCTGTAACATAAATATCAAAGAATTATGTACCTAAACCCTTAGGTCTCTCTGTTCTACAATGCTACCAAGGGCCCTACCATTGATTGTATAAGTCCTGCGTTTACTTGTTTTACCAAAATACACCTCACATTTATCCAAATTAAATTCCATCTGCCACTCCTCAGCCCATTGACCCAATTGATCAAGATCTCTTCATAACCTTTGATAACCTTCTTCAATGTCCACTATGCCACCAAACTTGGTGACATCCGCAAATTTAATAACCATGCTTCCTTCATTCTCACCCATATCATTTATATAAAATGATGAACAAAGTGGTTCTTTATCTTCTGGTCACTTCAGGTGTAAATATCATGTTTGGAGATATCTGCTAATAGAGATATATTGACAATAATTTGTTCAATCTATACAATGCCTGTGGCTGAGGTTAAGAGGAACTTTTGTGTCAGTGTGTAAATATTGGCCCTTCAATATGACTTGCTGACATTTTTTGAAATATACAGAAAAAGAAATCGTTGGCATGAAACTGATGCTATACAAAACTGGTGCTATTGCATTCACTCTCTCTTCAATGCAATTTTGTGAAAATGAAGAGCTCTTTGGATGAAATTAAAGCTTACATATATTCTCTTGTATATTTAAATTGTACCTTTTGGCTTTTTTTCTCTCTAGGAGTCAACCTGGTGAAGCCACCAGATTACTTGTATGCCAAACAGCATTAACAACAAGTGATAGACAATGCTAAGCAATCCCACAACCAGATCTAAGCTCTGTAGTACTACCACATTCAGTTGTGAATGATGGTGGACAATTAGACAACTCATCAGAGGAGGAAGCTTCTAAAATATCCCCATCCTCAATGATAGAGGAGCCCAGTACATTGATGCAAAAGATAAGGCTGAAGCAGACAAATGCAGAGTGGGTGATCTATCTCAGCCTCCCACAGTGGTCAATTGACAATAGATAACAGACAATAGACAATAGGTGCAGGAGTAGATCATTCTGCCCTGCACCACTATTCAATATGATCATGGCTGATCATCCTTAATCAGTATCCTGTTCCTGCCTTATCTCCATAACCCTTGATTCCACAATCATTGAGAGCTCTATCCAACTCTTTCTTGAATGAATCCAGAGACTGGGCCTCCACTGCCCGCTGGGGCAGAGCATTCCACACAGCCACCACTCTCTGGGTGAAGAATTTTCTCCTCATCTCTGTCCTAAATGGTCTATCCTGTATTTTTAAGCTATGTCTTCTGGTTCGGCACTCACTCATCAGCGGAAACATGTATCCTGCCTCCAGAGTATCCAATCCTTTAATAATCTTATATGTCTCAATCATATCCCCTCTCAGTTTTCTAAACTCAAGGGTATACAAGCCCAGTCACTCCAGTCTTTCAGTGTAAGGTAATCCCGCCATTCCAGGAATTGACCTCGTGAACCTACGCTGCACTCCCTCACTAGCCAGAATGTCTTTCCTCAAATTTGGAGACCAGAACTTCACACAATACTCCAGGTGTGGTCTCACCAGGGCCCTGTACAGCTGCAGAAGAACCTCTTTGCTTCTATACTCAATCCCTTTTGTTATGAAGGCCAGCATGTTCTTAGCCTTCTTCACTACGTACTGTACCTGCATGATTACCTTCATTGACTGGTGTACAAGAACACCCAGATCTCTCTGTACTGTCCCTTTACCTAAATTGATTCCATTTAGGTAGTAATCTGCCTTCTTGTTCTTGCCACCAAGTGGATAACCATACATTTATCCACATTAAACTGCATCAGCCATGCATCTGACCACTCACCTAACTTGTCCAGGTCACCCTGTAATCTCCTAACATCCTCCTCACATTTCACCCTGCCACCCAGCTTAGTATCATCAGCAAATTTGCTAATGTTATTACTAATACCATCTTCTATATCATTAACATATATTGTAAAAAGCTGCAGTCCCAGTATTGATCCCTGAGGTACCCCACTGGCCACTGCCTGCCATTCCGAAATTGAGCCGTTTATCACTACTCTTTGTTTCCTATCAGCCAACCAACTTTCAATCCAAGTTAGTATTTTGTCCCCATTACTATGCACTCTAATTTTGCTCACTAGCCTCCTATGTGGGACTTTATCAAAAGCTTTCTGAAAGTCCAGGTACACTACATCTACTGGATCTCCCTTGTCCATCTTCAGAGTTACATCCTCCAAAAATTCCAGGAGATTAGTCAAGCATGATTTCCCCTTCATAAATTCATGCTGACTCTGACCTATCCTGTTACTACTATCCAGGTGTGTCGTAATTTCATCCTTTACAATAGGCTCCAGCATCTTTCCCACCACTGAGGTCAGACTAACTGGTCTATAATTTCCTGCTTTCTCTCTCCCAACTTCCTTAAAAAGTGGTACAACATTAGCCACTCTCCAATCCGCAGGAACTGATCCCGAATCTATCGAACTCTGGAAAATAATCACCAAAGCATCCACGATTTCTCGAGCTACCTCCTTCAGTACCCTGGGATGTAGACCATCAGGCCTCGGGGACTTATCAACCTTCAGACCTAACAGTCTCTCCAACACCAATTCCTGGAAAATATAAATTCCCTTCAGTTCAGGTCCTTCAGCCACAGTTACCTCAGGGAGATTGCTTGTGTCTTCCCCAGTGAACACAGATCTGAAGTACCAATTCAATTCTTCTGCCATTTCTTTGTTCCCCACAATACATTCCCCTGTTTCTGTCTTCAAGGGCCCAATTTTAGTCTTAACCATTTTTTTGCCTTTCACATACCTAAAAAAACTTTTACTATCCTCCTTTATATTATTGGCCAGGTTACCTTCGTACCTCATTTTTTCTCTGTGTATTTCCTTCTTAGTAATCCTCTGTTGTTCTTTAAAAGCTTCCCAGTCCTCCGTTTTCCCACTTACCTTTGCTATGTTATACTTTTTCTCTTTCATCTTTATATGTTGCTTAACTTCCCTCGTCAGCCACGGCCACCCATGCTTCCTCCTGGGATCTTTCTTCCTTTTAGGAATGAACTGATCCTGCAACTTCTGCATTGTACACAGAAATATCCGCCATTGTTCTTCCACTGTCATCCCTGCTAAAGTATTGCACCATTGAACTTTGGCCAGCTCCTCCCACATAGCTCCATAGTTCCCTTTTTTCCGCTGAAAAATTGTCACTTCCAATTGTACCCTCTCCCTCTCAAATTGCAGATTGAAGCTTATTGTATTTTGGTCACTACTTCCCAATGGCTCCTTCACTTCGAGGTCCCTGCCCAATTTTGGTTCGTTGCACAGTACCAGATCCAGAATTGCCTTCTCCCTGGTCGGCTCCAGCACAAGCTGTTCTAAGAATCCATCTCTGAGGCACTCCACAAAGTCTCTTTCTTGAGGTCCAATACCATCCTGATTCTCCCAGTCTACCTGCATGTTCAAATCCCCCATAATAACTGTAGTAACATCTTTGCAACAGGTCAATTTCAGCTCCTGATTTAACTTACATCCGACATCCAGACTATTGTTTGGAGACCTGTAGATAACTCCCAAGAGGGTCTTCTTACCCTTAGTATTTCTCAACTCTATCCACACTGACTCTACATCCCCCGATTCTAGGTCCCCCCGCGCAAGGGACTGAATATCATCCCTTACCAACATGGCCACCCCACGCCCTCTGCCCGTCAGTCTGTCCTTATGATAGCATGTGTAGCCTTGAATATTCATTTCCCAGGCCCTGTCCACTTGAAGCCACATCTCAGTTATCCCCACAATATCGTATCTGCCAATTTCCAAAAGAGCCTCAAGCTCATCCACCTTATTTCTAATGCTTTGTGCATTCATGTATAGTATTTTTAATTTGTTACTGCCCTCACCCTTCCCATCAACTCCTATTTCACTCAACCTTACAGCATAATCCTTTTCTGAGTTTTCTGCCTCATTGATACAGTTGTCTTTCTTGACTTCCCTTTTTCTAACTTTCCTTCCAATTTCCTTCTTAAACATCCCTCCCCTCCCCCGCTACTTAATTTAAATGTAGCTGTGTTGCAGTAGCAAACCTGCCTGTCAGAATGCTGGTCCCTAACCTATTAAGGTGCAAACCATCTCTCTTGTAGAATTTATGCTTACCACAAAACATGCCCCAGTGATCCAAAAATTTAAATCCTTGCTTCCTGCACCAGTTCCCCAGCCACACATTCAAGTCCATTATCTCCCTGTTTCTGGCCTCACCAGCCCGAGGAACTGGAAGCAAACCGGAGATAACCACCTTGGACATCCTGCTTTTCAGCCTTCTTCCTAGTTTGAAGTCCCTCTGTAGTATGTTCTTCCTCTTCTTCCTAACATCATTTGTGCCGACATGTACCATCACCTCTGGCTTTCACCTTCATCCTTGAGGATTTCCTGCACTCTGTGATGTCTTTAACCCTGGCACAAGGAAGGCAACACATCATCCTTAAGTCCGTCTGCTGCCACAAAAACCCCGGTCAGTTCCTCCCACTATGGAGTCCCCTATTACCACGGCTCTGTGCGATGTCCGACTCTACCACTCTGTCTCTGCGCCAACTTTTGATTGACGGACCTGGCCGCCTCGTGACCTGGTCCCCAGCATTACAGTCTTCATCCGTTTCATTCACTCCATATGATATCAAGAAATGGTTGGACACTCTGGATACTGCAAAGGCTATGGGCCCTGGCAACGTTCCAACACTAGCAATGAAGACTTGAGTCCCAGAACTTGCTGCTTTCTTAGCTAAGCTGTTCCTGTACAGAGATAACACTGGCATCTACTCAACAATGTGGAAAATTGCCCAGCTATATTCTGCACACAAATAGAAGCACAAGTCCAACCTGAACAATTACCATATCATGAGTCTACTCTTGATCATCCATAAAGTAGTGGAAGGTGTAAATTTTATCATTGACCAGGAACTGAACAGGACATATAAATACAATGACTCCAAGGACAGGTCAGTTGCTAGGAATACTACATCAAATAACTCACCTCCTGACTCCCCAAACATTGTCCACCAGCACAAGTCAGGAGTGCAATGGAATACCCCAACTTACTTGGGTAAGTGCAGTTCCAGCAACACTCAAGAAGCTGGACACCATCCAGGACAATGCAGACTGCTTGATTGGTACTACATCCACAAGCACTAACTCTCTCCAACACCAATACAGAGTAGCAGCAGTGTGTACTGTCTACATGATGTACTGCAGAAATTCACTGTGGATCCTTGGACAGGATCTTTCAAACTTAGAGGCAGGTAGCATTGAGGAAGTGGGTAGGCTGCAGGAGAAATTGGACAGTTTAAGAGAATGGGCAAAGAAGTGGCAGATGGAGTACAATGTGGGAAAGTGTGAGGTCCTGATCTTTGGTAGGAAGAACAGTGGCATGGACTATTTTCTAAATAGGAAGAAAATGCAAAAGTTTGAAGTGCAAAGAGACTTGGGAGTTCTAGTCCATGCAATATAAAAAAAGGAGAAATATTTCATTGCTATAATCTTTACATTGAAAGTCATACGTGGTAGTATATTTTACAGAAATCCATATGATTGCTTCCTTTGATGTTTTGGTGTCTTTAAACTTAAGGAAAATAAAATCAAGTATTGTGCCTTCTGACGAGAGGATCCCCAAGTTATATTGGTTCCAGATGGAATATCTCAAATTGTCAAGTTTTTGGGTGAAGAAGGTTGAACTTACTCCCCTCTTTCAGTTACCCCCCGTCTCCTCTTATCACAACAGGATTGGTTTGGAAAGGATCCCCACGCTTATGAATGGTTTTCTCTCAGTCATAAAATGACTTTATGTTTTGAGAGGAGACCATTTAACTAGGTTTTCTTGATTTCATGAAAGATTGAGTTTATTCATTGTGAAACATGAAATACCGCATAAGAAATATGAAATCCACATGCACACAGATTAGAAATGAGAATTGAATCCAGAGAAGTTAAGATCTTAAAAAGTTATATGGATCAGCCTCTGACATTGTGAAAAGTAAACATTAGGATGCTAGACCATTACTTTGGATGATACCAGTAGCAGAGATGTTAGTAGGTGAGCACTTGATTTCATAATGGAGAAAGTGAGGACTGCAGATGCTGGAGATCAGAGTTGAGAGTGTGGTGCTGGAAAAGCACAGCAGGTCAGGCAGCATCTGAGGAGCAGAAGAATCAACATTTCGGCCATAAGCCCTTCACCATGTCGATGCTCCTGGTCCTCGGATGCTGCTTGGCCTGCATGTGATTTCCCAGCACCACACTCTCAAGTTGATTTCATAATGCTTGGTTTTGTAGCTCAGCAGAATTCTTATATCTAGTTTCCTTCCAATAATCTCTGACATGCAACATTCAGACGTAGAGAGTCTTTTCACCTGGAGTGCATGGGTATTGAATGGCTGCCTTCAGGCTTTGATCTTCGCACTGCACTAGTCCACACATGTCAGGTTGCGAGCACACACACAAGGCATTGGAGTTGACTTTCAGTTTATATTTCTGGAAAGGTAAAACATAAGCATATCTTCCATCTCACATCAACTTGCAGGCTTTTTTTTTAAGATTAGATTACTTACAGTGTGGAAACAGGCCCTTCGGCCCAACAAGTCCACACCGACCCTCCGAAGAGCAACCCACCCAGACCCGTTCCCCTACACCTAACACTACAGGCAATTTAGCATGACCGATTTACCTAACCTGCACACTTTGGGACTGTGGGAGGAAACCAGAGGAAACCCATGAAGACATTGGAAGTTGCAAATTCCACACAGACAGTTGCCTGAGGCAGGAATTGAACCCGGGTCTCTGGCGCTGTGATGCAGCAGTGCTAACCACTGTGCCACTGTACCTGTGCCAGCAGACATAATTAGATGGTATTAAAGTCTTGCTCTTTGAAGCTTCTTTGTCACCTTGCAAGGTGAGACATTCCAGGTTTTCTCTGAAGGCTGAGGGCAATCCACACAGGTCTATCAGCCAGTCACTGATTTACATTGATCAAAATTTACATTCTTTCCTTTTCCGGGCTACACACCATCTTTTGAAAAATGCATGTTGTAATTAAAAGCTCAAATTGTCCAAAGGCAATCTGTGGTCTTACCAGGCCCTTCCCTGTTATGAATGAAAACCTAACCCTATGGCTAAGGAGTTGGGTACAGGAGATGTCTCACCTAAGTCAGTTTTATTTTATAATGAGCCTAAGCATACATTAATATGCTATTCAAGGGGGAAATCATAGCTAAGCCCACCCTGCCCTTATCAATATATGCACTAACTAGAAAGTCCTACTCAACAACAGGGAGGAGTTAGAACGCCTAGTAATCAAAGGCCACTCTGAACAGGTCCAGTTGTACAGCAATTCCTATACTAATTCAGATTGATTAATGGTATAGATTGAACTTAGGACCTTTCGACTGTATGCTTCAGATCGGTGCCTTTTTTTCTCCACAGTGGATCACTGAAGCAGTCTTAACCTCTTACATTTATAATTATCTCCCTCCACTTCTCCTTGTTGTGGTATCACATTGAAATATTTTCTTTAATGCTGAATAAAAGCATTATTCATAGCCTTTATTTTGTGTTTCTTATGTTAATGTAATAACAGCAGAAAAAAATGTTGCATTGCAGATGAAAAGTGAAAAGCTTTCTGAAGTATTTATTACAATCCTTCTTTCATTTGGGACAGATTATTCATAAACATATTGTTAAATAGCAATTACTTTATTGAAAACTAACAATATTCTTTCATAACTTTTTGTAAGATAAAATTTATAATGAGATGTGCTTTTCAAAGACACTAGTTGACACTTCACGTTTAAATTAGCAAATAACATTTTAAAAGACTTTGGAATTACTCATAAAAACAATTCATAGTTGCTTAATGACACAATGACAGCATTGCCATGCATAATTAACATGTATGTCATAAAACATAGTAATTATATCATTTAAATAATAGATTCAGATTTCCATAAACCTATAAATAGAGATTTATGACCAGTCATATTCTTCTTGGGATTCCACACAATAGAAATGAATATTTTGCAGCAATCATTCATTACAAAAAATATATCCCCACTGTTGAAAGTCCTGACACGGTTCTAAATACTTTCATTTTTTAATGTTAAGGTTTTGCAGAGCTGCAGAACGTAACAGATATTTAAGAATGGTTAAATTTTGAAATAGCTTCAGGATTTTAAAAAAGTCTTTAATACATTTTTCACTGAGAATTACATCAAAATTACATTGAATGGACAGGCCAGCAACAGACCAATGAGCCCTCTTGTCCTTCTTGCTCTTTATGATACATCTGACTCTCTGCTCACTGTATTGCAGTTAATTCATTAAATACGTTTCTCACATCTTTTGTCTCTCATGTGCTCATCTTGCTTCCCCTTAAATATATTACACATTGCAGTGTGTAATTAAACAGTATGGGTATTATCAAAGTATTCTAAGATGCACAGTGATACTGATAAAGATCATTGGTGTATTATTGACAAATCATCACATATGGTGACTCAAAACCAACTGTCAATTACAGGTGAAGCAGGGGTAGAATTCAACAGATATTTGGAGAACCTGTACATGAGTTTCTACCTTAAAATGATTATTTCTGTATTTCCATTTTGCCTTTGTCCACATTTATACTATAATGAAACATGGCCACATGAACTTGCCATGCCAAAACTACTTACTCTCATTAGCATTGACACTACAATGCTCTAGTGGAGTACAGAGGCAATTTGCATTCAAAGCGAAATGAACTTATGATGGAAAATCTGGTGGGATTGGTCTGCAGAGCAAGGGGTTGATTTTAACTTTTGAGTTAGCTAATATCAACTAATGATATTGTTGGGGTATTTTCGAGAAAGGAGATTTGATTTTTAGACCATGCTGGGGCCCAAATAGAAGCTAGAAGAGCACTAAAAAGAATTTCACCAGTCTGTGTGCAGGATGTCTGGCTACTTTGCATCTCAGAACATTTTTGCATGAAAAGGGCCACACAAGACAGCTTATTCAAAATGTGGTGACAGTATTAATGAGCATCTTTCATTTTAGGAGTGCAGGAAAACTAACATTCCAAATTCCTGATCTTTGATGCAGCAGGTACTTTTCATGAACTTTTGTTGAAAGAGATGAGGAGAAGAATTAGCTGGTGTTAACAGATGATGGCAGTAAGGAATAAAAGGATGACAAGGTAGGGCCACTCAAAGACAGAAGCGGGAAGTTGAGTGTGGACCCTGTGGAGGTCGGAGAGATGCTAAATGAATATTTCACATCGGTTTTCACTCAGGAAAAGGAGAATATTGTAGAGGAGAAGAATGAAGTAGAGATATTAGACTAGAAAGGATCGAAGTTAGTTACGAACAGGTGTTATTAATTCTAGAAGAATTGAATGTAGACAAGTCCTATGCCGGATGGGATTTATCTGAGGATTCTCTGGGAAGCTAAGGAGGAGACAGCAGAGCCTTTGGCTTTGATATTTGAGTCGTCATTGCTACAGGTTTAGTACCAGAGGACAGGAGGATTGCAAATGTTGTACCCTTTTTCAAGAAGGGCACTAGAGATGACCCAGGTAATTGTAGACTAGTGAGCCTTACTTCTATTGTAGGAAAGATTTTGGAAAGGATTATAAGAGGTAGGATTTATAATCATCTAGCAAGCAACAATTTGATTTCAGATAGTCAACATGGTTTTGTCAAGGGCAGGTCGTGTCTCATAAGCCTCATTGAGTTTTTAAGAAGTTGACCAAGCATGTAAATGAGGGTAGGGCAGTTGATGTGATATACATGGACTTCAGTAAAGCCATTGATAAGGCTCCACATGGGAGGCTGTTGGCTGTTCCAGAGGCATGGAATTGAGAGTGATTTAGTAGTTTGGATTAGAAACTGGCTTTCTGAAAGAAGACAGTGAGTGGTGGTTGATGGAGAATATTCAGCCTGGAGTTCAGTTACTAGTGGTGTGTTTTGGGACCACTGTTGTTTGCCATTTTTATAAATGACTTAGATGCAGGCATAGATGGATGGATTAGTAAATTTGCAGACGGCACTATAGTCGGTAGAGTAGTGGACAGTTTGGAATAATAGTACAGGTTGCAGGGGAACTTAGATGAACTGCAGAATTGGGCTGAGAGGTGGCAAATGGGGTTCAATGCAGCTAAATAACAGAGAAGAATATCAGGAAGGCAGAGTTCTGGGTAAATGGAAAGATTCTTGGTAGTGTGGATGTGCAGAGGGATCTTGGAGTCCATGTACACAGATCCTTGAAAGTTGCCACCCAGGTTGATAGTGCTGTTAAGAAGGCATACGGTGTTTTAGGTTTTAGTGGTAGAGGGATTGACTTCCGGTGCCGCAATATCATGCTGCAACTATACAAAACACTAGTGCAGCCACACTTGGAATACTGTCCTGGTTCTGGTCACTATATTTCGGGAAGGATGTGGAAGCATTGGAAAAGGTGCAAAAGAAATTTACCAGGATGTTGCTTAGTCTGGAGGGAAGGTCTTATGAGGAAAGACTGACAGACTTGGGTCTGTTCTCATTGGAAAGAAGAAGGCTCAGATGGGATTTGATAGAGACATACAAGATGATCAGAGGGTAAGATAGGGCAGACAGTGAAAGTCTTTTTCCGAGGATGATGACGTCAGCTTGTACGAGGGGGTATAACTACAAATTGAGGGGTGATATATTTAAGACAGACATCAGAGGCAGGTTCTTTACGCAGAGAGTGGTAAGGGCGTGGAATGCCCTACCTGCTAATGTAGCTGAAAATGTGTTGCTGGTTAAAGCACAGCAGGTTAGGCAGCATCCAAGGAACAGGAAATTCGACGTTTTGGGCCAGAGCCCTTCATCAGGAATCAAGCCCTGATGAAGGGCTCTGGCCCGAAACGTCGAATTTTCTGTTCCTTGGATGCTGCCTAACCTGCTGTGCTTTAACCAGCAACACATTTTCAGCTCTGATCTCCAGCATCTGCAGACCTCACTTTTTACCTGCTAATGTAGTCAACTCAGTCACATTAGGGAGATTTAAACAATCCTTGGATAAGTGCATGAATGATTATGAGATAGTGTAGGGGAACGAGCTGAGAATAGGGCCGAAGGGCCTGTTCTGCACTGTATTGTTCTATGTTCTAAGTGCATGAATGAGAGAGTTAGGTATAAAGTAAACAGTGCCGGGGTCCTGAGGTGCTGTAGTAGTTCCCCTACCTCTTAACTGAAGGTCATGTTGTAAGTCCCACGTGATGATGTTGAGGTGTATCGTAATACATCTGTAAAAAGTTGTTTCTTTAAGAAAAGGAGAGAAGTAAGGAAAATAACCCAAAAGGATATATCTTCCTTGAGGAGTGGAAATTCCCTGTGGATTTCACTCACTCATTTTCATCTTTCCATAAACTGTTGCTCGTTCAATTTACATGGAACTCCCTTCTTTGCTGGATTATAAAAAGTATTGTAATCCTAAGATTTACTAATATTTCTGGCAATTTAGCAAGACTTTTCTTTTAATTTTGTATAATCCTTCACTTTTTTGTCGTAAATAATTGGCTGATCCTTCTTTGAATTTTTATATCCTGAACGAATGAGTAGTTGCTGTAAGCCATGTGATGATTTTTCAAGGACTATGCATTGCCTATGGACAGTCATACCTTTTACTGTATTTTCCCAATTCACCTCAGCCAATTTATGGTTCATGTCTTCATTATTTCCCTTATTCAAATTTAACACCATTGTTTCTGTTTAAAATGACCGCCTCACTTTCAAATACAGTGTATAGATCTACCATACTTGTTGTCACTCACACCTAAAGGCAGTTTTGAAACTATTAGTGAGCAGCATTTTCTCAGGGGACAGCTGCACCACCTACCCAGGACTGCCTGATGGTTATCAGTCCCTCTATGCTCCTCACATGTGTGGTGACCACCTTCGTTAAATGTGCTATGCTATGGGTACACAACAGAGGCTTTAGGATTGTTCACATACCAGAAGGTCAAGCTTATGCAGCTGATGACACTTGCTACAGATGCTTTTACCTGGGATACATGTATGTCCAAACACTCACAAATACTGCAACATGCACACTCCATTTGAATTAACTGATCTACTATCCTGTAATTTGAAAAACCTATTTGTTACCCATGGAATAAGTATAACATTACTACAAAAAGGCATATTAGTAACTTTATTTAACTTATGTTAACTTGTATTTTTCCTTCAGGTTTACTGTATTACCTTATTTTACGTAATCTTATTGTAACTTTACTTCCTTTTTAGTAGTATTTCTTATGGAAATTCAAATAGCTAATTCTTCATGATAAATATTTTTTTAAAGTATTTTTAAGCTATTCAAACTTATCCTTAACAGCAGCTTTGCACCAATCCAAGCTCTTAACATTTTCCTGTTGTATTGGATGTTCAGTTACAGTCAGCACAGTTGCAAAGTAGCCCTTAGTGGAGGTACCTCCCGCAGGTTTAGATTAGATTGGATTAGATTCCCTCCAGTGTAGAAACAGGCCCTTCTGCCCAACCAGTTCACACCAACCCTCCGAAGAGTAACCCACCCAGACCCATTTCCCTCCGACTAATGCACCTAACACTATGGGTAATTTAGCATGGCCAATTCACCTGACCTGCTCATCTTTGGACTGAGAGAGGAAACTGGAGCACCCGGAGGAAACCCATGCAGACATGGGGAGAAAGTGCAAACTCCATACAGACAGTCACCCGAGGCTGGAATTGAACCTGGGACCCTGTTGCTGTCTCTGCTCCAAATAAAGCGAGCGAAGGCCCTGAGCCTCACCCTCACTTTATTTGCCTCCCACAGGTCTGACAGTCTCTGCTTAGAAATTTCCCAGTCTCCGGATCCTCTTCCTTCTTACACCATTATGTGACTATCTTTGTGCCATCCTCTCTCTTGCATTCTTAGTGGCGTGTCTGTCTTCAGAATCTTCCTTTCTCGGACACTTCCCTGTTTGTTGGGGCCACTGTAGATGTATGAAGGCACAATGTTACATCAGCTGCTGACTGAATTTATTTGCAATCAATTTTAACTTTGCAAGAAAGCAAAATCCAATAGTTTGATGAGATTGACTAATTACCTCTAGTTACTTATGCATGTGCAAGATAATTTTCTTCTCAACATTAATGATGCGGAGTTTACTGGGTTAACACTCATCGTTCAAGCAGTTGAAAATATCCTGCATGCATGTGAATTAATAAGATGCCAAACTGTTCATTTAAAATTTTCATAAGGTCAAGCATCACTACACAAACAGTTCTCTCAATGCAGTGACTGCGTTTCTCAAGTAACATTTAAATGAACTGCTGCACAAAAAAATTGTCAGAGGTTTTGCTAGAAATACTAGAACAAGTCTGATTGAGTTGAACATTCATCTGAGCTTTCACAGCCTCAGCTGAGTTTCTGGTAATCGCAGCTTGGTTTTTAAGTGAGGAGAAAGGTGGTCGAGGTGAGATAGAGTGAATGGTGGAGGCTTTTAATAAAAATGACATCGGATAGGTGGATAAGTCAATTTATTCATGTTGCTGTGTCCCCACCATTTAGTGCCTGCCTAATTATCGGTATCATTTCCCCAGTGGACAAAACTTAAATGGGACTCTATTATTTGTTGACTTAATGGTCCAAAGGCCAGATAAAATGGCTGTGAGGCCCAAACTCGGAGTTTCACGTAAGACTCTATGGAATCCCCATTGCTTCAGAATCCAAGGAATTTCCTCGAAACTGAAGATTCCAATAGGAAATGCCCCTGTGCCCGGACCCCTTCTGAACGCATAGTGACTTGGGAGGGTTCTGCAACAGTTAATAGCTACTCAACAAATGTTAGAAGATTAAAAGTCCAATCCAACTCCTGGCTAATTATTAAACTGACACCCTCCAACTCATCATTTGCACTCAACAACATCTCTAGACTACTTACACTGTCCAGACCCTGATTGATAATGCTCACACTGCTGTAACCAACCCAGACACTTCTTCCCTGCCTCCTCTACTCCTGGACCCTTCAAACTTTCACCAGACCCAACATCGCTCTTTCTAGTTTGCTGGACCTAATATATATTTTTTAAAACCACCTAACTGCAGTAGTGTTTATTTTTCCCCAGCAACCATGGTGTATGCATAGGTGTGAGACACAAAGTGCATGAATCTTTATTCAATTTCCACCACCAGGAAGATAGGAAAACACCTGGGTGGCCAGTGACAAGCAGTGCCCTTCACATCAAAGGGCAATGTTGTGATCAAACTGTGAAGGGAAGGGCTGGGACTAAATCAAAATAGAGTTGGAGGGGGAAATAATGCACTTCAGTCCCTGCGGCACCCACCTCTCCCCGAACAACTCCAGGGTGTTGGTGGACACTGCGTGCTCCTTCTCCAAGGACACCCAGGCTCTAACATAACCGTGGAAGAGGGGCAGGCAGTCAGCCCTAACGACTCCCTCCACAGCCTACTGCCTGGACCTGTTGTTTATGGCCAGTTTGGCCAGGCCCAGGAGCAGACCTACGAGGAGGTCTCCAGACCTGCCCTACCTCCTCCGTACCAGGTGCCCAAAGATCAGGAGCGTGGGACTGAAGTGTAACCAAAAGCAGAGGAGGAGGAGGTTTTTGAGAATCAAAAAGGGAGTGCAAACGCTCACACCCAATATACTCATGGTCCACGGACTCCACAGAACAAGCAGTTGGGTTGGGAGTCCGTGAACCACCGCAATCTGTGATTGCAGGGGACCGCTGCGTGCAGCACCCTCAACCCCATATCCCTGAGAGAAAGGGGGAGGACTCCCGCGTAGAGAGCACTCCACTGGGGATCCCCACCGCCCAGTGGCAAATGGGCACACCAAGGCGTGTCCGGACAGTGAATGAGGGAGAAGAGGTGGACGGTGTGCACCAGCAGTCGATATAGGACCAGGGAGACCGGACGCCAGTACTTCAAAGAACAAAGGTCCCCCTTCTTTGGCAGCAGGACGATGACCGCCCTGCACCAAGAAAGGGGCAGCTCTCTAGAATTTAGACACTCCCCAGGACCTGTGCGTAGTCGCTCCCTAGGACATCCCAGAACGCCCTGAAGAACTCCAATCAACTTGTCCTGCCCCAGGGATTTGCCCCTCAAGAGCCGGTCAGCTCCTCTAAAGTGACGGGAGCATCGAGCCTCCTGGCGTCCTCCGGGCCGAGCTGCGGCAGGTCCTCCCACAGAACTCTGCGAGCATCCTCGCTGGACGAATCAGGAGAGAACAGCCGTGTAATAGGTTCGGACGTGGGCCCTGATACCCTCCGGATCCGAGACGAACGTCCCGTCGTCGGCCAGCAACACAAGGAGCTGCTGACAGGTGCCACGACTTTTTTCCAGCGAGTAGAAGGGGGAGCCGCGTTCCAGGTCCTGGAGGAGCTGGATCCGCGACCTCACATACGCGCCCAGAGCCCGGACAAGCTGCAGGTCCCGGAGCACAGCCTTCTTCTCTTTGTACACCCCGTGCAGGGCCGGGTCTGCGTCGGGCTGACCGTGGCGTGACTCCAGGTTGAACATCTCCTCTCCAACTCCCCAATCCTGGATTTCCGCCTTTTTGTCGTCCCCCTTGCGTACTCCTGACAGAAGATGCAGGCGTGAGCCTTGCCCACGTCCCACCATAGCCTCAGGGAGGTGAAGCTTCCCCGCTTCCTTCTCCAGCCGGCCTAGAAACCACGAAACGAGTCCCGGAACCGCTCGTCCTCCAGCAGCAGGTTGTTAAAGTGCCAGTATGCAGAGCCGAGCCTGGCGCCGAACAGAAGGAGTTCTGCCCACACCAGGTGATGGTCCGTGCACGACACCTGCTGCATGGAGGCTGTCAGAAAACGGGAGGCGTACACCCGCGAAACATACAGGCAGTCGATTTTGGAAACTCCGACCCCAGGCCTCACGGAGGTGAAGGCGATGGAGTCAGGATGGAGATTCTGCCAGACGTCCACCAGGTCGAAGGACTTGACCAAGTCCCCCAACCTCCTTCTCAATGCCCAACTGGTACGGGCACCACCATGATCCCTGTCCTCGATGTACTGGTTCTCGTCATTGGAGGTGAGATGAGCGGACACTTGTCCGAAGAAGCTCGCTTGCCTCGGCCAGGCCAGGGGAGCGTAGACGTTCACCAAGTGAAGCACCGTACCCCCCCAGCCGAACCATCAGGTGAAGCAAACGGCCTGGCATGGGCTCCCTGACCCCCAAGATCCTTGGCTGAAAACGCAGGTCCAACAAGTTAGCCACCCCACCAGATCTGCGGGTGAGGTGACTCGCCACTCCAGGAGCCAGGTGGCTTCATCTCCCAGGCTGGTGTGGGTTTCTTGCAGGAAGCACACCGCATACCTCCCGTCCCGGAGGACCGAGGGGGTCTGGAATCTGCGCTGTGACTCCCTGCTGCCGTTGATGTTGAGGCTGGCTATAGTTGTCTCCATGTTGGAAGCATAGTGCAACCACCACCAGTACACAGTTAAAAAACTATGTATACACACACACACACATTTACTGGGAGGACGAGAGAGGGGCACAGAAGTCCCTCGCCCACACCTGGAGCGCCCCCAGGAAGTTCCTGATGTGCTTTTGTTCACTCACATCGAGCCCAGGCACCTGGCGTGCAGCGTGGGCTGACCAGTAAACTCTTTCGAAGGATCTCCAGCGGTCGAGTGCCAGTTGGGCTCTATCCCAGTGACTCAGTTTCCTCGACAACCTCCCGGAGTTCCTCGAGGGGGATGAGAAGGTGATCAGTGGGGGGGCACCTGAGACTCAAAAGTGTCGCTGGAGACAGACCCTGCATTGTCCCCAGTGTTCACCACAGATCCCGAACCCTCCTCCAAGAGGTCACCCTCGGTCTCCGACCCTTCCCTACCAAGAGAATGGGGGCTAGTCCAGCACCACCAACTGGCCTCAAACCCCCAGGGTCACTGGCGGTACCTTCCTCAGCACACCCCTTCCCAGAACACCCCAAGTTTGGGGTCATCGGGCAGCAGAGGCTCAGGGTCCCACTCCTCTCCCGACACCAGGATGCCCAGCTCCTCAGGGAAAAGGTCCTCCCCAGGGCCAAGGCCCCCAGGGAAACAATCTGGGAGGAAGGAGTAAGGATAATACCTCCCTCCCCTCCACCACTCAACAACCCAGCAGAGAATTCAACATTGTCATCTGCACCACAGGCCAGAGGAGTTATAGCAGCAAAAGGTCCAGCTGTTGCCCTTAGGGTAGGGTAGGGTAGGGTAGGGTAGGGTAGGGTAGGGTAGGGTAGGGTAGGGTAGGGTAGGGTAGGGTACACTGTTGGCTCATCCCCTAGAGGCAAGCAGCACCACCTACACCTCTTCCCCAGAGAGACAGGGGGGAATTTATGGGCCTTCCCCTCCCCACCTGCCTTGGTGGTCATGGGGCCCAAGGCCCCACCCCCCCAGCCTTTCCCAGAATACGATTGGCTGGGGGAAGACAGGGGGTGTGGTCAGCCATGTCACTTCCTGCCCCTGGTTTATCAGGTGATGGTGGGGTGGGCAGGGGTTCAGAGACATGGTCACTGCAGGAGGTGAAGCAGTGATGGTTTCCCCCAGGTTAGTGCCTGAGCTTGGGTGCCTCTGGGTCAGGTGTTACAGTGCCAGGGGCAGGCATTGAAGCCCCCTGGGGTTTCTGTAATGGGGTGCGGGTTGGGTGTGACATCTGCCATCAGGCGACAGCAGCAGTGGAGGCAGGCCTCTGGCGAGTCCCAGGCAGGCCCTTGGTCACAGTGGTGGGGCAGACCTATTGGGGAGGGTCTCCCAGGTAGCAGTGGTGGAGGTGGGCCTCAGGTTGTAGTAGTGGTGGAGGGTGTTGGAAGGGGCCCTAGGTGAGTCCCAGGCAGTGGTGGTGGAGGCAGGCCTGGGTGGGGTCCCAGAGACCAGCAGTGGGAGTGGGCCCCAGGTCAGCAGCAACACTCCCTTGACCTGGGCAAGACCCAGGCTGCAGCTCCAAAAGTAGGCCCAGGACTCAAAGCTCTCACCTCCTTTGTTTTCCTTTTTCTTCCTTCCTTCCTTTTAGCTCTCTTGATGTTGGGCAGCTGGTTCAGGGATAGTCCCTTTCCCCTCCGACACCTTCAAGGGGGAGAGTCCTTGCACACATACACACACATTGATCCAACTCAGACAGGAAAACACCTGGGTAGTCCAGTGACCAGCAGTGCCCTTCATGTCTCCTGTTTACATTTTTTTATTTACCCCCACACTACCACCTAACTGCAGTAGTGCTTATTTTTTCCCCAGCACCCATGGTGTGTGTGTGCAGGTGTGAGACAGTGAAAGAGACAAGGTGCTCGAATCTTTATTCAATTTCCACCACCAGGAAGATAGAAAAACACTGCTGTTTATGTTAGTCCAGGCTCCATGACTGGATTACATTAACTGCCCCAGTCAGGGAAGTCATTTGGAGGACCTCATTAAAATCACTAAAAGGGACAGGCTATGTAAGTATGAGCATAATGTTAATCCTTTGTCCTTTATAGGCTCTGCATCTAGAAGATTAGAGTGTGGTGCTGGAAATGCACAGCAGGTCAGGCAGCATCCGAGGAGCAGGAAAATCGATGTTTTGGGCCTGACCTGTGCTTTTCCAGCACCACATTCTAATCTTGACTCTGACCTGCAGTCCTTACTTTTGCCTCTGCCTCTGCATCTAGAAATCAACTAATTGTGTATTATTGATTTTCAGTTGAGTGTCAGGACTCTGGAATAGTCTGAGGGCCATAGGAGTTGTGGATCAGATATACCTATTAGATTTGGAGAATGTATCCTATGTGAGATCTGTGCCAATCTGAAACATTTACTCATCTATTCCTTTCAGAAATGCTGACAGATATGCTGAATACGTCTAGTATTTGCTCCTTTTGACCTCTTTATCTAGCTGCTATATTTTTGTCTTTATAAAGGAAGGTGTAAAGAGGCAAGACTTCCCCAAAGGTCTTGCATTTCAGAAAACTGATTCCTCCCTGCTCAACCAATGCAAAATGGGCTAGATGGACAGAGGGTGAGAATGAGGAGAAAATCTGTTTGCTGCATTCCAAGCTGTGACACTTCAGCTCCAGGTAGCATTGATACAATCATTGCATCATACAACAGGAAACTGACCCTTCAGTCCATGCCACGTTCCCAAACTAAACTAGTTCTATTTTCCTGCAGTTGGCCTGTATCCTTCGAAACCTTTTATTCTTCAATTTCCTTTTTCTCCCAGTTCAGGCAAAGGGACTAAGGCTGCGGGGAAGGGACAAAGAACATTCCCTTTCATGAAGTTCCAATTGAGCTCAGTCCTTGGTCATGTCAATTCATTGAGGAGAAAGTGAGGTCTGCAGATGCTGGAGCATCCCTTGTGGTTGGAGGATTCCTAGGCGGAAGATGAGGCGCTCTTCCTCCAACCGTCGTGTTCTTATGGTCTGGCGATGGAGGAGTCCAAGGACCTGCATGTCCTTGGTGGAGTGGGAGGGGGAGTTAAAGTCCCCCTCCCACTCGTGTCAATTCATTGGTCAAGATGGCAGTTGAGTAGGATGATCCAACTGGAACTCCTCCGCTCTTTTTATTGCACATTTTCTCCTCCTTCCCCCTCCCGATTCTCTCCTGAGGGAGATCGGGCCGGGGGCCCCGAGCAGGGTGGGGACTGGCAGCGGGCCGGGGGCCCCGAGCGGGGTGGGGACTGGCAGCGGGCCGGGGGCCCCGAGCGGGGTGGGGACAGTTGTTGGACTGGGGATATGTGAGCCTGGTCAGACCACGTGTGGAATCCCCCTGCACTGATCTATTGGAAGACTGAAATGCTCACCTTTTAAACTTATTCTCATTTTCCTAACTTTTCTATGAATAACCAAAAATAATGTAAGTTTTTTTCCTACTCTATTTTTCCCTTTTATTTCTGTATTTTATATCTTAGATCTGTAACTATGTACTTTGTACCTAAGATGGGACCAAACGGGTTAATATTATAAACTTTTCAGCGTCCTCCTGTACATGATGACATTTGACAATAAAGGATATTCTATTATATTCATGTACCTGTCCTAATGTCTTTTAAATGTTGTGATTGTACTCGTCCCTGCTGGTTCATTCCATATACACACTACTGTATGAAAAAGTCATCGCTCAGTCCCTTTAAGTCTTTCCCCTCTCACCTTAAAATATCTAATTTTGAATTCTCCCACATTGGAGAAAAGACCATTGCTACTCACCTTATCTATGACCCTCAAGATTTTATAAATATCTACAAGGTCACCCCTCCATTTCTATGTGCCAAGAAAAAGAAGTCCCAGCCTATCCTGCCTCTCCTTATAACTCAAACCATCTAGTTCAGGTGATGAGTGTCAGACAGGCTGAAGGAACAAACTATTAATCAGTGTACAGTGTATCTGTGGTGAAGGTTCATGCATCAATGCTTCCGGCTGTGAAGCTTTCCTGCAGACATTTGTGTTGCCTAGAATCCTGTCTATTGTAGAAGTTGATCAAAATTTACTAAGCCAGGGTTATTGGGGTATGCAGTAACTATGTGAGGTCTGTGACTGGTATAGCCTCCACGTAGTGCAATTTTTCCAAATCCGGAAAGATAATTTTTCCCGAGAGCTGTTCACTACTCACAGGAGTGCAGTTTCACGAGCATCTGCGAATGTTGTGTTAGAGTTGCAATATTGCGTCTTTTCTACACAAACTGTTCAGTGGCTATCAACAAGCCAATTACACATGACAGTCGTTATGTATGATCTTTAACAAAGGTCATTGATTTCCACTAACTCATCCTCACATTTCTCTACATAGTGAAATCAGTAGAAATTGGTTTCCTCCTGAATTTGAGTAAAATGCTCAGAAAATTTCCACTTTTTTATTATCTATGGGTTGTGGATGTCACTGGTTAGCCTACAATTTATTGCCTATCCATACTTGCCTAAGTCTGGCAGATATGAGAGGTAGTACCACTGTGGTGTAAGTGGTGTTACATTGCAATGAAGTGACAAGCATTGAGCGCACATGAGGCATCTGAATAGTACCCAATCTTGTGTGACAGTTCTCTGGAGTGGCAAACCTATAATGCTAACTCACACTTAGAGGTGAGATGAAGAATTGGATACACAATGGTATATAATCTGGTGCAGTGTAGCAGACCCTTCATCCTCTTATGGCTCTGCAACAGGGTCTCTTCAATTGCCCACAGCTGCTGTGCTCCACACCCTCCTTTGTCTGGGCTGCCACCATCAGTCAGAACAGCCTCCTCGTGCCCTCCATAGGCTAGTGAACTTGCTTTCTCTCCTGAGCAACCTTAAGGAGAATCTCTAGCAAAGGGTTTCAAATGTATGTTAGTGCTTTGTTGAAAAAAAAACGAAGGATATAGATAAGGCGAATGGCCAAAGTATTTTTTCCAAGGGTAGGGAAGTTCAAGACTAGAGGGCTTAGGTTTAAGGTGAGAACGAAAATATTTAAAACGGACCTGAAGTGCAACTTTCCATGCAAAAGGTGATGTGTGTATGGAATGAGCTGCCAGAGGATGTAATAGGGGTGGGTACAATTACAATATTCAAAAGGAAAATTGGACAGGTACATGAATAGGAAAGGTGTGGAGGGATATGGTTCAAATACAGGCAAATGACCCTAGTTCAGCTTGGGGGGAATACCTGGTCAGCATGGACAAGGTGGACTGAAGGGCCTGTTTCCAGACTTTATGACTCTATTTTTGCCTGGTCCTTGATATCTCTAGAGTGTGAGGTGGGGAAGGGTGATGAGTAGAAGTTGAGTTGATGATCCTGAGATATAGGGAGTGAAATGCTACCTGGTTGCCTTTTAAGTATTAAGCTTAAAAGGTCCCTATAGGGGGCAGAACTTTCTGCCTGTGAGATTGTGTTATGTCCAAGCATACAGATGCAATGAGCTGAGAAGAATCCAGTTCAGAGAGAGAAGATTGCCCACACCCAAAAGGAGGTAGTCTGTTCCTAGGCCTGAACACTTAATTTCAAGAAACATAATGCAGCTTACTGCTCCACCATGTTACATTTGTGGCAAATTTGATAGCATACCACACAGGCACACTGTCCTTGAACAGTGCAAATAATTCTGAGAGTTAATTTTACCTGTAAGCTTACTTGGACCTTATGTTAAATATTATGAACATTGCAAATCAAACAATGATTCATTTCAAGTATTTTATGCAGTTCTCTCTCCACAAATCTGTTCCAGCATTTTAAAGCAGGGGTCAATCCGAGGAAGATAAAACTGAACAGGAAGGACAAAAATCAAGAGGAGAAACAAAAAGAATGTATGAATCTGGATCTGAAAGTGATGCTTCAGGTGAAAGTGAAAATAAATCTGAGCATGGAGTCAAGCATCAACTAAGCCAACTTATAAAAAGAGGCAAAATGCCTGATACTGAAAGAGGAGAAGAAGAAGTGAAACCTAATGGTACTTGATACCGAAATACAATGGAAAAGAAGAATAAAATTAACTTCAAAGTGATGAGTACAGTAAATGACAATTAAAATGTGTAATCTCTTCAGTTAATGAATAATTCTAAAATGTCTGAGGGCTTGTGACTTTGAGCATTTTCTTTTGAAATGTACATCCAGGTGCAGCAGGAGGCAGACATTAACATTGACTGGACTGTGCATGCTCTCAATTGGTTGGTCTGGTGAGTTGTTTATGTAGTTCTGAAGTATTTTGTTGATATTCAATAAAGTATTTAAGAGTACCGATCTTTTAGATCTGTACATTTGTATTTGTACAGACAAGGTCGTATTTTGGCATTTAATGGCATTGTGTGGAATGAGGGTCAAAATTGAACAGTTTGGAAAGGAATGATTGGTCCCTTATTGCAGGACCTTGGTGTGTTTTATTGCAGTTGGCTATGTTCACAGTGATTTCTTTGCTATCAACCAATGTGTCACAAGAAATTAATGTACGAGTTGGGTGATCACACACAACATAGCTGAGCAAAGTTAGTTGTGAAGTACAATGTAAAAGATCAAAAGTAATAGGAGCATTAGTAGATTGTTTGGTCCATTGAAACATCTCTGCTATCCAATTAAAGCATGAAGAACTGAGTTTAGCCACAAAACACCTTTCCTGACTGTCTTTAAAAATTCTGGACTCTTCTGTAGATCAGAAATCTGCATAACTTAGTCTTAAATATATTGTCAGCTGGCTTCCAGTCATACAACAGAGAATTCCATGGACTTCAGTCAGACTTTTGACAAGATCATGCCAGATGGATTGATTAAGAATGAGAGAAGAAAATCTTTCTCATCTCCATCTTAGATGGGGCACCCTTATTTTTAAACTAAGTCCTTTAAATCTAATCTGCCCCATGAGATGCAAGATCCTTTTAACATCTGGGTTTACAAGATCCTTCAGGATCTTACTTTTCCATAAGGTCACATCTCATTCTTCTAAACTCCAATAAGTATTTTTTTTTCCCCAACATCTTCTCACATGACACCCTTTCATGCTAGGTTTTTGCCATGTGAGCCTTCTCTGAATTTCTTCCAATGCAAGTAATCTTTCTTCTTAAGTTAGGAGACAATAGTATGTAATAGTGTGTAAACGCAGAAATACCCCTTACTTTCATACTCCATCCATCTTGCAATAAAGGCCAATAGTCCACTTGTGTTTCTAATTATTTGCTGTGCCTGCATGCTGACACTTTGTGATTCACGCACATTAACACCCAGATCATTTTGTACCGCAACATTCTGCTTTCTCTCTGCATTTAAATAATGTCCAGCCTCTCTATTCTTCCTGCCAAAATGGATAACCTGACATTGTCCCACTGCCTGCTCTATTTTCCAAATTATTCCCCTCTCACTCAAACTGTCTATGTTTTTTGACAACCTTTTATACCTTACTCACGACTTATATTTAAACTTTATCTTTTAGCTGACATTCTTATACCAGCAAACTTGGTTCCAATGCACTCCGTCCTTTAACCCAGGTCCTCCCATCAAGAGAAAGATTGCAGAATCAAGGAATAAATGTCTCCTCGGACTGAACACTTTGGGATTATCAATCTAATTCTCTTCAACATCTGGGATTGGACTCCCTTCCCAAGATTATGATCAAGTCCACCTCAAGACCATGTTTCTGCCCAAGGTTTAAAAATTGGACCTATGTTGGAATCCTCCACCTTATTTGCCTAAACGCCAATTCTGCCAATGACACTAACTACTGAGAAGAAATCCACTAAGGGTAAAAGATGTATGATGTGAGAGTAAAAACCCATAGTATACAGAACCTGAAGTTTCACCCCAAAATGTGCTCTATCCCAGATAAGTAATTGTCCCTCTTTATTCTCATGTAAAATATTTCCATTTTATCACCTAATTTGAAAATCATATTCTAATATCTAATGGTGTATATTGGCATAGGCTACATTTTTTAAAAGCAAATGTAACACTTGGAGATGTTCTGTAAAAAAAAAGGCAAAGATTCTGGCAGGAAGAATAGAGAGGCCGGACATTATTTAAATGCAGAGAGAAAGCAGAATGTTGCAGTACAAAATGATCTGGGTGTTAATGTGCGTGAATCACAAAGTGTCAGCATGCAGGCACAGCAAATAATTAGAAACACAAATGGACTAAATATAAGTTCTTTCTCTGCCTTCTTTTTTATGTATACATTGTTGATAATGCTGATACCAAGGAGCAATTTGATAAAAAAAATTGTGGAGCATATGGGCTTTTTGATTTCAGTACAAACACATTTTAATATCTTCCAGCGAGCTGATTCATAATAAGAGATTATCTAATTTGATGCGAAAAGATAAATGAGGAAAAGATATTACTGCTTTCACATCTTAATTCACTGAAGTTTCACAGCTTGAAGGCAATGGTTTGCAGTTCCATGGGTTACACTTTCACAATAAAATACTTTGCATTGATTTATCTCACTGAGAATCACAAGGGATTCTGAAAGAGGCAATATTATCAACCTGCAGGGTTTTATTTATGTGCACAATTAACACAAGAAATGTGCCGCTGAAATTTTAAAATTAAGCTGACCAATCTTATCTCAGTCAAATAAGGATTTTTTTCTCTTTCAATTTTGTTGAATTTATCTCAGTTAACACAGTATAGTTAATTGTAACCATAAAAGTTAAGTTCAACAGTGTGATCCAGAGGACATATTACAGGCTGAGGTCTGACTGGCAGGAAACTTGTAAAATTATACCAGTAAAAAGCAAAGTACTTCTTTCCTAGGATATTCATCGATTTGCCTTAATCACAAATTGCATGAACTATTTGCTTGCATGTGTTCTTCTTGAAATGTGTGAGAACTTTATTTGAATTCTAAAATAAAGGAAAAGGAAAGGGTAATATGCATTAATAGAATTCCCTGAATGCTTCACTACATCTGCTAAACTCAAATGTAAAGCCAGCCTGTTGTAAATACAAGGTTGATGAATATACTTTTATAAACTCAGACCAAAACTAACCCAAAAGAAAAGTCTTCACACAAAAAGATTTAAAGAATGCATTACCCAGGGGTTATTGAGGCAGAATTGCTTAAGCTGTTTGACAAAGAGGTAGCTACTACCTTAGCAGTGAGATTATTAGGTGATTATAGAGCAAAAGCAAGAGGCTAGGATTTTAAAAAACTGCTGTGACAGCTAACAGGTTCATTGGCCTGAATAACCTGAAATTCTTCCGTTCTTATTTCTTAGATAATGCATACACTGAGGCAACAAAGTTTCTGATAGCAGTACCATCAGCTAGGATCATAAAAATAGATATTAAAAAAATAGCTTGGTTGAGAGTATAGAAGAGAGGAAAAATCCAAAAATTAGTGTCGGGCCCTACAAAAGTGAAATTATAAAACACTTCTTAAACACAAGAGAAGATTGAAAATTAGAATTCCCTTCTGTAAATAACAGTTGGTGAAAGATAATTGTAACATTTAAATCTACAATTAACAGATTTTTGTGAACCAATGGAATTAACAGAGACAGTTAGTATTGATATCACAGATCAGCCAAAACTCAACACTGGGACCCAGTTAAGAGTCTAAATGGCCCTTTTCCTCTTCCTAGGTTCATATAGCTGTATTCAAGCAGATACTCTTCATATATTTATTAAAATGAATATACATGGTTGTTCAATTAGAGGGAATCAAACCTATCCAGATGTTGTCACCATTTGGCACACTGTTTGGTTTCCTGATTGAGATTAGTTGAGATTATTTACTAACACTAGATTTGATGGCTTCATTACAGGTCACTCAATGGGGATACAAGGAAATCCAGTTAATGATAGAGATTTAATAATAATAAGTTTTACTTTAAGTAAAACATACACTCTTACAAAATGTTGTAGTGAAGTAGATATACTGGCCAGATTTTAAGTAGCAGAGAGTCTAACAGCACCTGCAATTTGCTTAATCTTGCCCTTGCACCTTTTGGCACAACAACATTTTGCTCAAATCATTGTGAGTAGCATTAGCTGCAAATAGCACAGTGAGGGAAATCAGGCATCTGAGACCCAAGTAATAGACAACCAGCAACCAATTGGATTTAGGGGCTGGGAAATAAATAGGGGAATGGTTGAGAAAAAAAGATGAAGCAGAGTGGGTGAACTCAATGTAAAATTAATTACAGAAAGGAAAGACTGGGGGTAGATAATTATTAGACTAAAAGAGAAGGGAAAGGAACAAAAAAGAAAAGAAAAATAATTTGAAAATTTAGAATTTGGTATTTTTGCTATCTAAGACAATTTAAACTCTGATAAAAGAAGACTGTACTCTTCTTGTTGTTAACTTTCATTGCCTGAGATTTTGCTGGGCATGTACACTGTTAAAAGAGAGATTGCATTTGTAATCATTAGCCCTAAATACTTGTACCTCGTATTGTTTGCATAAACACCATAAATACAGCAATTTCATAACACTCAACAATAAGGCAGGCAGCAAAATTCAACCTTCATGACACTAAAAGTGAGAACAATGCAACTCAGACATCAATGTTTAAATATTTTTCATTTAGTCATACACCCAGCCCTTGTCTGAAGTTGCTGCACTTTAACCTAGAAATAAGGGCAAACATCATTAGGTTCACTCTTACTTTAACAGCAAAATCTGGTTGCTGGCTGTGTACATCAGGCTGAAGTACAGAGGCTTAAGATTACATCAAGTTACACTAAAAGCAGAATTTAGGGAGGTAGGAGGTAAGTTGATAATGTTACAACACAGGGTAAACTCCTCTGCTAATTTAAACCTGACACAGAATCTCACCTCACACCATAATCTGTTAAATTTCAAGAGGCAAAGAACTATCCCAGATTTCATTACTTAAAGTAAACATTAACAATTTTATTTTTTAAGTCCAGCAGAGAACATTAAAACAACAGCTATTTGCAACTCATTTCTCGTAAACCTATCTTTTAGGGCACACTCTACAATATTGATCTAATAAATTTCCCTCTTACATTAACAGCAAATAAATTGCAAACCCAGCTGTCATCTTCAGATGTCAAACTTTCTCTGTGGATTCTCTAGATCAAGCTTTAGTCTTCTGCTGCACAAATTTCTTATGGACGGGTAGCTTTCAGAGACCTATTCTGTGGTAGTCTTTACTGTGGGCACTCTTTGCTGTTCTCCCCTAACTATTCAAAATGTCAGATTTTATAGCCCAACACATCAGATCATTGGTTTGATGTCATTCCAAACATGAAAATTCAAATTCGATTGGAATTTGGTATCTGTGGCATCGTTTAAACTGATTGGCCAAATTTGACTTTGTTTTTAGAGTCATAGAGTCATAGAGATATACAAGCATGGAAACAGACCCTTCGGTCCAACCTATCTATGCCGACCAGATATCCCAACCCAATCTAGTCCCACCTGCCAGCACCCGGCCCATATCCCTCCAAACCCTTCCAATTCATATACCCATCCAAACGCCTCTTAAATGTTCCAATTGTACCAGCCTCCACCACATCCTCTGGTAGCTCATTCCATACATGTACCACCCTCTGCTTGAAAATGTTGCCCCTGAGGTCTTTTATATCTTTCCCCTCTCACCCTAAACCTATGCCCTCTAGTTCTGGACTCCCTGACCCCAGGGAAAAGACTTTGTCTATTTATCCTATCTATGCCCATCACAATTTTGTAAATCTCTGTAAGGTCACCCCTCAGCCTCTGATGCTCCAGGGAAAACAGTCCCAGCCTATTCAGCTGCTCCCTGCAGCTAAGATCCTCCAACCCTGGCAACTTCCTTGTAAGTCTTTTCTGAACCCTTTCAAGTTTCACAACATCTTTCCAATTGGAAGGAGACCAGAATTGCACGCAATATTCCAACAGTGGCCTAACCAATGTCCTCTACAGCCGCAACATGACCTCCCAACGCCTGTACTCAATACTCTGACCAACAATGGAAAGCATAAAAAATGCCTTCTTCATTATCCTATCTACCTGCGACTCCACTTTCAGGGAGCTATGAACCTGCACTCCAAGGTCTCTTTGTTCAGTAACACTCCCTAGGAAATTACCATTAAGTGTATAAGTTCTGTTAAGATTTGCTTTCCCAAGATGCAGCACCTTGCATTTATATGAATTAAACTCCATCTGCCACTTCTCAGCCTATTGGCCCATCTGGTCCAGATCCTGTTTAATCTGAGGTAACCCTCTTCGCTGTCCACTAAACCTCCAATTTTGGTGTCATCTGCAAACTTACTAACTGTTTTGTTCCATGGCGACGCAACTCCAGCTATTTGTTTCAACCAAATGTTATATTTTAAAATTGCTCATCACACTCCATGTTTTCAGTCAGTCCTTACCAGCTTCCTCTCTCTCTTGAAGGTACAGTACACTTATACCTTCATAACTGTAAGTAGGAGTTCAAAGATAGCGATCTCAGGACTACTACAAGCAAGGTGCTCATCAGAGATGAAATAGCAAGCTTCATTAAATGAATACAAGAAGAAATGGTGCGAGGTGAAATGTTTCGTATTCCTCGGGCATTGGGAGCACTTTTAGGTTCGATGGAACCAATGCAAACTGGACTGTTTATATGAGCAGGCCTGGAACCAATGCCTTCGGGGGAGTATTAACTAGAGTGGTTTGGGGAGCTTAAAACTAAATGGCAGTGAAATGTGAAAGTATGAAAGGAATCAGAGGAAAGGGAATCAGGAACCAAGAGCAAACAGCAGACAAGGGAAAAAAACAAATGTGATAGACAGAGAAGTCAAGGGCGAGAATGTAACAGTACCACAGTTAAAAATAAAAGGAACGGGTCAAATAATCATAAAAAGACAAGCCTCAAGTCTTTGTGCCTTAATGAGAAGAGCATTCACAATAAGGCAGATGAATTAATCTCACAAATGAATAAAATCATGTAAGATATAGCCAGGATTACAGAGACATGGCTGCAGGCTGACCAGCGAATGGGAACTGAATGTCTTGAGGTATTCAGTATTTAGGAAGGACAGACAGAAAGGAAAAAGGTGCCTAACTTATAATTCTGGTTAAAGAGAAAATTAATACAATAATGAGGAAAGATGTTAATTCTAACAACATGGAATCTGTATAGATAAAACTGAGAATCACCACAGGTGAGAAACTTTAGTGGGGGCTGTATGTAGACCCCCTCAAACTGAAGGAAATTGCAGTAAACAAAAAATGAGAGATATATGCAATAAAGGAACATCAGTAATTATGGGTGACTTTAATCTGCATGTAGATTGATCAAATCAATTCAGGAACAATGCTGTAAAGGAAGAATTCTTGCAGTGCTTATGGTTTGGTTTTGTGGACCAATACATTGAGGAACCAATCTGAGCACAAACCATCCGAGACTGGATATTGCATAATGGGAAATGAATAATTGGCAAGCTAGTTGAGCAAGGCCCCTTATTGAACTCTAGAACAGTTACTGCAGATTGTAGGATAGCTAATATAACTATTAGAAAAGAAGGCAGAGAGAAAGTCAGGAATTATAGACCAGTCAGCTTAATGTCAATAGTAGGGAGTGTGCTGGAATATATTTTAAAAGATTTAAAAGCTGAAAACATGGAAAACAGTGGCAGGATCAGATAGAGACAGCATGGACTTATGAAAGGAAAATCATGCATGATAAATCTACTGAAATTCTTCGAAAATGTAACTCGTAGCATTGTTGAGGGGAAGCCAGTAGATGTGATCTAGTAGGACTTCCAACACGATTCAGATAAAGACCCACATAAGATATTAGCATGGAAAATTAAAATGGTTGGCAGACAGGGAGCACATAGTAGGGATAAATGAGTACTTGAACAAATGGCAGGCAGTGACGAGTGCATTAGCACAGGGATCAATGATTGGACCCCAGCTATTCACAATGCATGTTAATGATTTTAATGAGGAAACTAAATGTAATATCCTCAATTGTGTAGATGACCCAAAGCTAGGTGGGAGGGTAAGCAGTGAGGAGGATGCAGAGATGCTTCAGTGTGATTTGGAAAAGTTGAGTGAGTAGGCAAATGAAAAATAATATGGATAAATGTGAGGTTTTTCATTTTGAGGGAGAAAACAAGAAGGAAGGTTATTATCTGAATGGCTGAGACCTGGATGTCCTTGTACCAGGGAGAAAGTGAGTCTTCCTGATGAAGGGCCTATGCCTGAAACATCAATTCTCCGGCTCCTCGGATGCTACCTGACCTGCTGTGCTTTTCCACCACCACACTCACAACCCTGTCCTTGTACGCCAGTCAGTGAAGGTAAGCATGTAAGTGCAGCAGATGGTCAAGAAGGCAAATGTATGCTGGCCTTCATAGTGAGAGGATTTGAGTCCAGGAACAAAGATGTCTTCTGCAATTATACCGGGCCTCGGTGAGAACGCACCTAGAATATTGTGTACACTTTTGGTTACCTTATCTCAACTTCTTGCCATTGAGAGACTGATGTGAAGACTTACCAATTAATTCTGGGGATGGCAAAATTGTTGTATGAGGAAGGCAGAATAGCTTAAACTTATATTTGTTGGCATTCAAAAGAATGAATGGGGATCTCACAGAATACTGTAAAATTCAAAGAAGACAAAACTGGGTATAGACAGGAAGGATATTCCTAATGACAGTGGGAATCCAGAACTAGGTGTCACAGTCTGAGGTTCCAAAATAAACCATTGAGGACTGAGATGAGGGGAAATGTTTTCACCTAGAGAGGGGGGGGGAGCCTGTGGAATTCACTACCACAAAAAACAGTCAAAGCCAAATATTGAATTTATTAAGAAAGAGTTGAATACAGCACTTAGGGCTAAAGGGTTACAGAGAAAGTTGGATGGATCAGCCATGATCATAATGAATGGCGGAGGAGGCTCAAATAACTGAATAGCATACTCTTGCTCTTAATTCGATGTTTCTAAGTTTCTATTAAATTCTCTTCTCAGTAAAACACTATGAATTAGTTGGATACAGTTGAAAATCCGCAGATTAACAAATCTTCTGTAGGAATTCAATGATTCCCACTCAATGAACTACATGTTTGGAAAGGATTCAGCTAATCAGCACTCTAATAATTATCAAAACCTTAGGATTGGATAAAGTAATCCAAACTAATCCACCTTGAGTTCAGGGTTCCACCTTCCTTTCATCCCTACTTTTAAGTAAACTTGATGCCCAAAATCTTTATGTATGAAAATGTGGATAAATTAGTTTATAATCCATTAAAAATCAATTCCCTTTATTGAGATTGCTGCAGCTAGAAAAGTCTGCATCTTTGTACTGTTTACAATCTTTAAAAATCTCATGTAAGACAATAATATCTTTTCTGTCTTTACAACTAATAGGTAAGCAAGATAATACAAATGCTGGAAAGCTGAAATAAAAAGATTAAATGCCAGCAATCTTCAGTAGGGGGTGAGCCAACATTTGTGAAGGGAGACAATATTAACATTTTAGTCCAAAGCAAGTTTTGATGAATCTTGAAATTTTAATTTTTTTTCTCCAGATGCTATATTTCCAAAGTTTTACATTTTAATTTCAGTAATTCTAATCCTCACACTTGCAATATTTTTCAATGACGAATCTGGCAAATCAGATAAAATCAGGTCAATTCCAGCTATGTTTGTGCTGCAGACTCAAGTCTACTGAGGCTCAATGTAGACAAGGAGAACTTGTGACTTGGCCCATAGCATGCATTAATGAGGCTAGACAGTCAATTGAAACATTTACCATGGAGTTAGAAAGGCATTTATTGAAATTTAGTGGAGAGTTGCACTTGAACTGTTATATACAATAAATACAAGTATCTAACATCTCAAGAAAACATCCATGTTTCAAACCATGAATGCAAAGCTTATTCCTATATTTGCAAACTCACAAAGTTGAAGAACATTATTAAATTCAAACATCAAAAACTAAAACAAAGAGAGAAAACTTGTTGCTTTATGAATCTGTTCCTTACACAAAACTGTGAGAGGTATTTTCTGTTTTATTCTGGTAACAGCATGATTCTTGATTTCATGACAGTAATAAGTTGGAAAAACTACTTTATCTTATTTTTCCAAAGTTTGGTTAATTACTAATAATCAGGAACAGAATTACAAAAAGGATATAAAACACATTTTGGTCAATTTATGGCTTCATACTCCATTTGTGTGTGCTACAAAAAAGGTAGCAACTCATATCTCTATTGTGCCTGTAACATAGTTTAACACCAACACCTCCAGGCTAATTGAGTGATGATAGGATAAATAGCCAAAAACTCATCTAAATACATTGAAATATACAAAGAGCAAGAGAAAGCTGGAGAGGCCGAATAATTTAAGGAAAGTAGTTCAGAACACAAATTCTCAACAGCTAAAAGCTTATAAATAGAGTCTTTAAAAATCAGGTATGCTCAAAACACCAAAAATTAGAGGAACACAGAGATGTAGATGGTTATGGAGGGAAGGAAGGGTGAAGTAATGAAAAGATTTCAAAATGATGGCAAGCATTTCAAAATAAGATGTAGCTTTGCTGGCAAGCGTGTAAGTGGCCAGGGTGCAGATGGAGTTAGTGACTGTAGAATTGAGCTTATGATAGAGCCTGAAGACTACAGAAAAAAATTCTGTTCATCTAACAATAGATGTTGGAAAAATGTCTTGACACCTCAAAGATAATGGAAGGTTTGAGAGAGGGGCTTCTAAGCTTGGACTGCATACCATCAGTATTAGAAAACATGGAAGTAAGTCATTTAATTCTTAAAGTAAAAAATGAGGTCTGCAGATGCTGGAGATCACAGCTGCAAATGTGTTGCTGGTCAAAGCACAGCAGGCCAGGCAGCATCTCAGGAATAGAGAATTCGACGTTTCGAGCATAAGCCCTTCATCAGGAATAAGAGAGAGAGAGCCAAGCAGGCTAAGATAAAAGGTAGGGAGGAGGGACTAGGGGGAGGGGCGATGGAGGTGGGATAAGTGGAAGGAGGTCAAGGTGAGGGTGATAGGCCGGAGTGGGGTGGGGGCGGAGAGGTCAGGAAGAGGATTGCAGGTTAGGAGGGCGGTGCTGAGTTGAGGGAACCGACTGAGACAAGGTGGGGGGAGGGGAAATGAGGAAACTGGAGAAATCTGAATTCATACCTTGTGGTTGGAGGGTTCCCAGGCGGAAGATGAGGCGCTCCTCCTCCAGCCGTCGTGTAGTTGTGTTCTGCCGGTGGAGGAGTCCAAGGACCTGCATGTCCTCGGTGGAGTGGGAGGGAGAGTTAAAGTGTTGAGCCACGGGGTGATTGGGTTGGTTGGTTCGGGCGGCCCGGAGGTGTTCTCTGAAGCGTTCCGCAAGTAAGCGGCCTGTCTCACCAATATAGAGGAGGCCACATCGGGTGCAGCGGATGCAATAGATGATGTGTGTGGAGGTACAGGTGAACTTGTGGCGGATATGGAAGGATCCCTTGGGGCCTTGGAGGGAAGTGAGTGTGGAGGTGTGGGCGCAAGTTTTACATTTCCTGCGGTTGCAGGGGAAGGTGCCGGGGGTGGAGGTTGGGTTGGTGGGGGGTGTGGATCTGACGAGGGAGTCACGAAGGGAGTGGTCCTTGCGGAACGCTGATAGGGGAGGGGAGGGAAATATATCCTTGGTGGTGGGGTCCGTTTGGAGGTGGCGGAAATGGCGGCGGATGATACGTTGTATGCGGAGGTTGGTGGGGTGGTAGGTGAGAACCAGTGGGGTTCTGTCTTGGTGGCGGTTGGAGGAGCGGGGCTCAAGGGCGGAGGAGCGGGAAGTGGAGGAGATGCGGTGGAGGGCATCGTCGATCACGTCTGGGGGGAATCTGCGGTCCTTGAAGAAGGAGGCCATCTGGGCTGTGCCCCCACATCGAGCAACGTCACCACGTCTAACTCCGCCCCACTTCGATCTCTGTCCCCGCCCCTAACCCCGCCCCCAGCCCCAGCTCCAGCTCCAGTCCCACACCAGGTCCTAGCTCCCAGCCTTGCCGGATTTTCACCATCCCTCCAGACCTCCCCCTCTCTGAGGATGAAAGATCAGTCCTCAGCAGGGGCCTCACCTTCATTCCCCTACGCCCTCGGATTAATGAGTTCAACACGCGGCGAGATATTGAACAATTCTTCCGCCGCCTTCGCCTCCGTGCCTACTTCCACAACCAAGACTCCCGCCCATCCTCTGATGACCCCTTCTCCCGCCTCGAACACACCCCATCCACCTGGACACCCCGTGCTGGCCTCCTACCCGCCCTCGACCTCTTTATAGCCAACTGCCGCCGTGACATTAACCGACTCAACCTGTCCACCCCTCTCACCCACTCCAACCTCTCACCCTCAGAACGTGCAGCCCTCCACTCCCTCCGCTCCAATCCCAACCTCATCATCAAACCCGCAGACAAGGGAGGCGCGGTGGTAGTTTGGCGCACTGACCTGTATACCGCTGAAGCCAAACGCCAGCTCGCGGACGCCTCCTCTTATCGCCCCCTTGACCACGACCCCACCTCCCACCACCAAACCATCATCTCCCAGACCATCCAGGACCTCATCACCTCAGGGGATCTCCCATCCACCGCCTCCAACCTCATAGTCCCACAACCCCGCACCGCCCGTTTCTACCTCCTGCCCAAAATCCACAAACCTGCCTGCCCCGGCCGACCCATTGTCTCAGCCTGCTCCTGCCCCACCGAACTCATCTCCCAATACCTCGACACGGTCCTGTCCCCTTTAGTCCAAGAACTCCCCACCTACGTTCGGGACACCACCCACGCCCTCCACCTCCTCCAGGATTTTCGCTTCCCCGGTCCCCAACGCCTTATTTTCACTATGGACATCCAGTCCCTGTACACCTCCATCCCTCATCACGAAGGACTCAAAGCCCTCCGCTTCTTCCTTTCCCGCCGCACCAACCAGTACCCTTCCACTGACACCCTCCTTCGACTGACTGAACTGGTCCTCACCCTGAATAACTTCTCTTTTCAATCCTCCCACTTCTCCAAACTAAAGGAGTTGCCATGGGCACCCGCATGGGCCCCAGCTATGCCTGCCTCTTCGTAGGATATGTGGAACAGTCCATCTTCCGCAACTACACTGGCACCACCCCCCACCTTTTCCTCCGCTACATCGATGACTGTATCGGCGCTGCCTCATGCTCCCACGAGGAGGTTGAACAGTTCATCAACTTTACTAACACCTTCCATCCCGACCTGAAATTCACCTGGACTGTCTCAGACTCCTCCCTCCCGTTCCTAGACCTTTCCATTTCTATCTCGGGCGACCGACTCAACACAGACATCTATTATAAACCGACTGACTCCCACAGCTACCTGGACTACACCTCCTCCCACCCTGCCCCCTGTAAAAACGCCATCCCATATTCCCAATTCCTTCGTCTCCGCCGCATCTGCTCCCAGGAGAACCAATTCCAACACCGCACAGCCCAGATGGCCTCCTTCTTCAAGGACCGCAGATTCCCCCCAGACATGATCGACGATGCCCTCCACCACATCTCCTCCACTTCCCGCTCCTCTGCCCTTGAGCCCCGCTCCTCCAACCGCCACCAAGACAGAACCCCACTGGTTCTCACCTACCACCCCACCAACCTCCGCATACAACGTATCATCCGCCGCCATTTCCGCCACCTCCAAACGGACCCCACCACCAAGGATATATTTCCCTCCCCTCCCCTATCAGCGTTCCTCAAGGACCACTCCCTTCGTGACTCCCTCGTCAGATCCACACCCCCCCACCAACCCAACCTCCACCCCCGGCACCTTCCCCTGCAACCACAGGAAATGTAAAACTTGCGCCCACACCTCCACACTCACTTCCCTCCAAGGCCCCAAGGGATCCTTCCATATCCGCCACAAGTTCACCTGTACCTCCACACACATCATCTATTGCATCCGCTGCACCCGATGTGGCCTCCTCTATATTGGTGAGACAGGCCGCTTACTTGCGGAACGCTTCAGAGAACACCTCCGGGCCGCCCGAACCAACCAACCCACTCACCCCGTGGCTCAACACTTTAACTCTCCCTCCCACTCCACCGAGGACATGCAGGTCCTTGGACTCCTCCACCGGCAGAACACAACTACACGACGGCTGGAGGAGGAGCGCCTCATCTTCCGCCTGGGAACCCTCCAACCACAAGGTATGAATTCAGATTTCTCCAGTTTCCTCATTTCCCCTCCCCCCACCTTGTCTCAGTCGGTTCCCTCAACTCAGCACCGCCCTCCTAACCTGCAATCCTCTTCCTGACCTCTCCGCCCCCACCCCACTCCGGCCTATCACCCTCACCTTGACCTCCTTCCACCTATCCCACCTCCATCGCCCCTCCCCCTAGTCCCTCCTCCCTACCTTTTATCTTAGCCTGCTTGGCTCTCTCTCTCTTATTCCTGATGAAGGGCTTATGCTCGAAACGTCGAATTCTCTATTCCTGAGATGCTGCCTGGCCTGCTGTGCTTTGACCAGCAACACATTTGCAGATTTAATTCTTAAAGCCTACTCCAAAATTTATTTAAATTATCCATGAATTGTATTTTAATTCCTGAGTATTCAGCAACAACAAGCTGAATTTGTATAGTGTCATGTATCTCCTTTAACAGCTGAATTTGTTAATAAGGCAAAGACCAAGATAACACAACATGGCCAACAGCCATTATGAACCCATGAGGAGTAGCACCAGCATGGTGGATTATGTACACACAAGTTGCTGCAAAATACCAGTTTTGTTTGAAAGCACTTTTTGAGACTTAAATAATTTGTGCCTACTCGAGTTATCAATCCAGTTTAAGAATGGCGTTTCCTGTGTTAAGAAACCCAACACTGGAATAATTTAGACAATTTGAACAGTAGCGATTTTCCCCAAAAATCGAAGCTAGTGGTGCACATTTGAAAACCACAGGAAAAAGCCTGAGATAAGATCTGAAGCAACACAGGAGTAACATTTACACCGTGACCCCAGAGGATAAAAAAAATCACCATACATGAGGTGAAATGCGAGTACTTGATTTGTGAGTGGGCCAAATTGGGAGTCAAGCCAGATGGTGAGACATTCTCAAACTGGTTGGTAAAAGCTGCAAGGCTGTTGAGACCACATATACCATCCTTGTGCAAAAAGAAGAATACATGCAAGTTAAAAAAAACTTAACTTATTACAGGAAACGTATTGCAGCTGAATTTCGTAAAGGGAACCATTCACAAAAAAAGCAAAGATGTACAGCAGCTGCACTGCTGAGTCTCCACAGAGTAGTCTTTAGTCTTGCTTCTAAATATACTTTATGTTGATAGCATTTGAAAAAAAAAGAGAACAGGAAGACAACAACCAAATTCCCAAGCATGAAATGGAAGGCCATAGATATCTTATTCTGAATGAAAGTTTCTTAAATAGAAGATGGGGCAGTGCATTTTAGATTTAGCCATTGCACAACCAGGTCAGCAAGCAATGAAAATAAAAATAACCATTGGAGCCAAGAGTTGCAGACAGTCAATACTTCAGGCCTTTTTGAAAGGTGTTGGAGATCCTGCTAAGCTGTGGGCAATGTTGGAAGATTAGCTTTGTATAAAAGTGAACTTTAGAGTTCAACAGACAGAGCTGATGTCTTACAGATAACAGGTAATTACCAATACATTTTATGGGCAAGAACAGTGAGTTCTCAGGGACTGAGCTACTTGAGCAGGTAATGCAGCTAGATTTTGTTTCAACACTCATTAAAGCTTTCTGAAAAGACAACTTGAAGAAAAAGAATGGTGATGATACGAACACATTGTTAAAAGATGGCAGAAAATATGAGAATATAGGCAGTAATTTCTTAAAGGATTCTTAGGCCAGCTTACTTAACTTCAGTGGAAGATCAGTTGAAATCCAGAGAAATAGATCAACATCATAGATATAATTCTGAGACCTAAAGGGATCAATGGGTATGGGTCTAAGTGGGTACAGGGTACTGAGTTGGATGATCAGCCATGATGATATTGAATGGTGGAGCAGGCTCATAAGGCCAAATAGCCTACTCCTGTTCCCATTTTCTAAATTACTAAGTGCTGTGAATGATTATTTAGGAAATATTTCCAGGGATTCTTCTGATCTTCTGCCAAAGTTACAGAGGGAGATTGTAGAATGCCTTATCAGCACCTTATTTTCCATATAATGGGTGACTCAGGGGTTAGCAACAGGGACCCAGGTTTGATTCCACCCTCAGGTGACTGCGTACATTTTGCATATTCTCCCCAAGTCGACGCGACTTTCCTCCAGGTGCTCCAGTTTCCTCCCACAGTCCAAAGTTAGGCTGGCTGGATTGGCCATGCTAAATTGCCCATAGTCTCCAGAGATGTGTAGGTTAGGTTAGCCATGGGAAATTCAGGGTTACAGAGATTGGGTGGGATGCTCTTCAGAGGTCAATGTGACTCAATTGGTTGAATAGCCTGCTTCCACGCTGTAGGGAAAGTCTGATTATAGAACAGGCTGTAAATGAAATGTTTTCTTTGAAAAGAATGTTCGTTTTACAAATAATATTGCCTTGCATTTGAGAATGTTTGTTAGGAATGGGGGAGGTGAGTTTAGCAAGCTTCACAACAGACCATACAGCCAATTTATCAACTGAGCAGCTGGGCATCCATTTTAATGATATCATTATCAAATCTATTCCTCTGCTTTTTAGACTACCTTTCCTGACATACAACTAATAATGATTCTTTATTCAAAAATGTTATTCATTCATTTATATTTAGTTAATTTTCTCATCATATTTTCCTCTCCCTCCTAAATTGGCAGCAAACTATAAAAAAAGGGACAGAATAATCACTGTATGAGAATAGCAGATGAAGGAATATCCTTAACTAATCGCATGAGTATAACAGAAACACGCAATTGAAAATTGAGTGGGAGCAACTCTGCTCCTGCAGATTGGCAATAAATATCTGATGAGAGTCTCAGAGAGTCATGTAAATGCATGGCCAGCTTGATCACTAAACAAATTGAAGGTTGTTTGAATTGTAAGCATAGGTCTTGTTAACTATACATAACCTTCAATGGTTTTGAGGTAGTTTTATTCAGAATTATTTGCAAATGAACATGTTTAGTTTGTCCTTAATTGAATAAGTTTTAATTGTTGTCAATTTATATTATGTAGATTACCATTTGTGTTTTGGCTCTGTTTTACAGTCTACATACTTTTTGCCATTTTCTATTTGTGTTCAGTCATAAAGCTGATGCTGTGTGTTCCTTTTGTGCTTCCAATTTTAAAGGATTTATGAGCCAGACTGTTTTTGTTACAGACTTTTGTGAATGTCGTCCCAGTAGTTTTATATCAGACTATTTTAAAGAATGGAGTCTGTCAGATCTTCTGAAATGTCACATTTAGTTCCCTTAACTATTTGCCTGATGGTGGGTTGCTTAGCTTGGAGTCATTCTGCTGGCTTATTGGTAGCTGAATGAGTTTTGGTGGCAGCTTTGTATCATTTTTGATTCCAATACCTCTCAAAGTACTTTACAATTAAGGTCAGCTGACTTTGGATAGGATCTTTCCTGGATTTCAGCCAAACAGCTGGATTGTTGATTGCTTGCTTTTTAACATGAAAAAGAAAGGATACCTATTATTCTTTTTTAGTATGATCAAGAAAATGATTTTGGAAGGAAAAGCAAGATGCTTTTAAGTGATTGGTAAGTAGTTATGCCTGAGTCCTCATGGTGGTAAAAGCATTATCATGCTTCAGTACATGCATCCTTAGTAAATTCACCTTCATCAAACTTTTTCAACTGAATCTAAGTGGAATCCTATGCTGCTTTGCCTATCAATACAATAGGATGAATTCCTGTCCTGAGCTGCAGAGTGCAAGTGACTGCTTGTATCACACCAGCAGTCAGTTCATCTAGATTTTGTCAGATTTGCACTTTATAAAAGGTTGATTTTAACCTGTAGCACCGAAGGGTCCAAGAATATTGTAGCAAGGCTCTGGGTCCAGTTCAAAGCTGACCCACTATCTAGTCCCAGTTAAGGGTAGAAATCTCATTCTGATAAAGTTCCAGCTGCTCCTGTTGTATTCTATTCCAAAATTGTGAATGTCACTCCTGGTCTTAGACACAACAGAGATTGGGACCAGGAGAGGTGACTGAGCATTTAATAAACAGTAAAAAAAAGCTCAAAGATCAATAGAGGAACCACCTTGTAGACTTTGATAGAATTCCTTACACTGAAATTATGCCCTCTGTTCCTAGACATTCTCTGAAGTGGAAAACAAATTCTTCCCCTGCCACCATGACAAACCCCTTACGAATTCTATATGATTCAATAAGATCTCCTCTTGTTCTTCTAAACTGAGTACAAGCCCAATCTGTCCTCATAAAAAAGTCCCTCTAATTCCAGGATCAAACTAGTTCCCTCTACCCAGGCCTTTCAATATTCTGTAATGTTCAATGAGACACCCCTGATAGAGTCTTCACCACTCCTCATATGACAAGCTCTTCATCTCTAGGATTATTCTTGTAAACAACCACTAGATCTCCTCCAAGACTAGCACTTTGTTCTTTAGATATGGGCCAGAAACATCTCATAACATTCCAAGATGCAATCTGACCGTCTTTATACAGCCTCAGCAGTACATCTCTGCTCTTGTATTCTAGCTCTCTTGTAATGAATGCTGACCTTTCAATCGCCTTCTCACCTGCCATATGAACCTGTATGCTAACCTAAAGAGAATTCTGAACTAGGACTCCTAAGTCCTTTTGTGCTTCAGATTTTTGAAGCCTTTCCCTGTTCACAAAATAGTCTACACCTCTATTCTTCTTTCCAAAGTGCATGATCTGACACTCTCCAACATTATATTACATCTGTGACTTCTTTGCTTACACTCCTAGCTCCTTCTGTCACCTTCCTACTTCATCATCTCTGTATCTCCTCCTATCTTTGCACCATCTGCAAACTTAGCAACAATATCGTAGACATACAGCTCGAGATTAGTTAACTTGGCATAAAACTGAGTATAAAATCTGCACTTGTTTGCCTTTACATATCAGGTCCATGCTGGGCAATATATTTCCCATCAGGAACAATTTAATTATTATCAATTTATTATACTTCAAACTTTGCCTCCAGATTTTTTGCGATCTTTTTCATTGCTGTGTTCCTTGCCACACAAAATAATTAATTATTTCATAACTATTAACTCAAGTAATTCTAAAACTTTAACAGATTACAAATTTGCACACAACTCCGAACCAAATAACTGATGTCCATGAAGGTTTATATTCAATGAACTGTTTTCCCATTAAGTTCAAAATGCTGACTGGGTTATAACTTTGCATCTCAAAGTACAATAAAAACTCTGTGTCAGACTTGCAAAAAAACCATTTTAAGAGTGTCAACATTTCTTTGCACTACTAGTTACACTGACAGGATGTACAGTAAATGAGCTGAAAATGTGTTGCTGGTTAAAGCACAGCAGGTCAGGCAGCATCTAAGGAACGGGAAATTTGACCTTTCGGGCCAGAGCCCTTCTTCATTCCTGATGAAGGGCTCTGGCCCGAAATGTCGAATTTCCCGTTCCTTGGATGCTGCCTGACCTGCTGTGCTTTAACGAGCAACACATTTTCAGCTCTGATCTCCAGCATCTGCAGACCTCACTTTTTACTGTACAGTAAATGGCCAATTTGCAATTCACCTTGATAATGTTAATTGGAAAAGCAAAAGTTGTTCATGGACTCGATCTTCTCATTATTGATCTCCTGTTAGCTCCACAACAACCTGCTAACATAACAATAAACTTCAGCAACCTTAATAAGATTTTGCTTCTATCACTTTATCTTGCAAGTTTGGGGACATAAAACTAACTTTAAAAGAAAGTAAATACTTGTCAAAGTATCCTCAAAGTGGGTTCTGGCAACATAACCTGTTAGTCCATGTAATGCCATTACCTACCATTGATTTCTTTCTAGATGGCCCTTCAAACAATAAGACTATGAAAACAAGAATCCTCACTCCAAAAGTGAATGATCAGCCATATCTTTATGGCAGAACTCTGATGTGAATTTGGTAGGGTCATTGTGCATTGTGTTTTCATTTCTAGTACTACTGGACAGGTCAGATCCCGAAAAGATATCCAGCTTGATAGGATTATTTAAAATTTTATTTTAGTTAACATGATCAGTCAAAATTTAGTCACATAAGACTGCAGAGTTTCTTTAACAACAAAACTGAAACTTTGAACACAATGTAAAAAAAAATTTTAAAAAACTCAGTGTAGAACATGGTTAAAAAGATCTTTAAACACACACAAAAAAACATTTGACACATTTTCCAACATCATTTCTTTACAGAGATTTAAATCCAGAGAAATTTTGATCATTGTTTTCTAAGGGACCTTTTACTCTCATATCATTTATTAAGCCTGCTTATTTACATACCATCAGATCCAAAGTAGCCTAATTCCTGGTTGGGTCCACAACATATTGTTCTAAGAAATTGTCCCCAATGCACTATGAAAGTGTGTAAGTTCAAATATCGACCATACTATTTATTTACAGCTATTCCTTTTGAAACTCTTCTAAGAATATAAACGTGGAGGATGTATTGAGATGGAGAACCCATCAGTTCACAATACCCAACAGCATTGTGATCAAGATCAACAGCCTCCAGACTGGAAAACAAGCACACCTTGCTGACAACGGCCTCATCCTTGAGTCTATGGAGGTAATTGTTCTCAAACTTTACCATCGGCATCTTTCTCTTTTTGCAAGTTTCAGTTCGATCCATGCTGTATCATTTGTACTAGAATGTGTTTCTGCATCTATTAAGTTGTAATATATTTTATATCCCACTGAGGCTATTTGGCTACTTTATTTGTACCATCCATCATTCTAAATTGGTTTAAGGAGTGTCCAGTTTGTATTGTGTTTATTTTATTTTGAATCAGAGTGGACTGATAATCTTACATTTTTTATCTGCTATTAAAGAGCATGTGAATTGATTATCCTGAAGTACATGTTTTTGGAAATTTTCCTGATTACTTCTATGCCACATTAACCCAATATTTAACAAAAGGGTTTCTGCCACCTTCAGTCCATCAGCTCTGAAAAGCTATTAAACAATTTTGGCTCCTTTGTTCTATAAGAGTCACCAAAGTTAGTAAATCAAAAGCTTTATGACAAAAATTATACAGTGCTGTGCCCAAAATCTAGTAATAAGGTGGAAAACAAGAAACAGAAGCACAAGAGGAACATACAGCATGTTAAGCCTTCTCTACCATTCAATATTATTGTGGCTGATTTTGTCTTTCTTCACTTCTCAATACATTTTCTATTCCCCACACAATTCTGTCAAGCTTTCAACTTTCACCAAAATTAGTTTTAGGTAAAATAGCGCTGCGATTCTCAAGTTAGCTTTACTCATGAGAGCTATGCATGCCTGTAGGATAGAGGCATGGCCTCATCCACCTATGGAAACTGTGCATTTACAGTAGTGGGCTGAAAGAATGCATTGGAATATTTGTAATATTACACCATTATTTTACCCAGCCAGCCATGCCTCTATATCAAACAGTCAGGAGTACAACTTGGGCTTCTTACCAAGTGTTGTAATGCTGCTTTGTCCATCAAAGAAATTGACCAAAAGTTTCTTCATACAGCACTCAGATGAGACGTTCCTGTCCTGGACAGCGACTGTAGTAAATGACAGGCCAGATGGTGCCATACAGTCCCTTGGCTGTATCAAATGATACGTGCGACTACTGGTAACTATATAGAACATGATATGATGTTCTATTTTTGAGAATTCATGCTGATGTTTGCAGTCAAGCTTCCTGGCTATGTTATCTCTTCCCTTACAGAAACACAGACACAGCAGACATAAAAGAAATCCAGCAACTGGGAAGCTGGGGGATTTAGTATTACAGCATTTGAAATGAATAATATATTTGTGAAGCGGGGAAAGGGAAATTATGAGTTTCATTTTGAAAACCAGCCAATATCTTCGACTGAACAACATCAGCAAATGGGAAATAAACTTAGATATTAATCAGTTGTTCCAGCAAGCTATAGGCTATCAACTTGCTTTGTGGTTTACCTGGTCAATGACAAGAACTTCAGTGCAATATCCATCCATGCCTTTTTTTTTCAAAGTGTCCTTAGATTATATAATGAATCTATAACAGGCAGCTTCCATGGAAATTTAACCCCATTCTGTACTCCTATCCATAGTCATCACAAGGAGAGCCCTCCTGTCTCATTGACTGGTATTGGAGGCTCAAATGGTCCTTGGAAATTGATCTTCCCAGATAACATTTTCTTGCATCTCTTGTAATTCACCACATTTGGGATTGAGAGGCTTATTTGTAAAGCTTTCAAGTTTCCATGTTTCTTACTAGGAATATGTGTACTCTGATTTTGCTCACATGTGATTGGCCCAAAAGGGCTGACACATCATAAGTTAGATTACAATCCTTACAGTGTGGAAATAGGCCCTTCGGCCCAACAAGTCCACACCGACCCTCTGAAGAGCAACCCACCCAGACCCATTCCCCTACATTTACCCTTTCACCTAACACTAAGGCAAGTTAGCATGGCCAATTCACCTAACCAGCACATTTTTGGACAGTGGGAGGAAATCAGAGCACCCGGAGGAAACCCACGCAGAGAATGTGCAAACTCCACACACACACAGTTGCCTGAGGTGGGAAATGAACCTGGGTCTCTGGCACTGTGAGGCAGCAGTGCTAACCACTGTGCCACCGTGATAAACCCTAACCTTGCACAAACTTTGAAGCATGACTTATTCCATATTTGGCAGAGTATCCAGATTGTGCGATAGGTCTGATCAGCCACCTCAGCAGCAAATCATTCTTGACTCCAAGAAACTGTCTATCTAAGAGAGAGAGAGAGATAGAGGAAACAAAGCTTGCATTTGGTCTTTATTTGAGGATCATGTTGCTGTCCAGTGTCATACTCACTTGCCCTGTGAACACAGCTGACTATGTAAGCTTGGCTAACCTTCCCTTATATGCATCACCAAGGAAAGATAGTTGGAGACTGTTTCTAATGCGGATAAATAGACTGTTGTAAATACACTCAAGGTTCTGTAATGTTGGTGCAGGATCAGAATGAGTGGTAAACTGGCTAATATTAATGATAAAAATACAGATATCAATATGAGTGAAACATGTCTCATTAGAGATTGTTTGGAACAAAGCTTCACTCACCTTGCTGTTCCAAGTGGAATAAAATTTAAGTTCAGAAGTAGTTAAAAGAGAGATGCTGACAGGAGCTGATAGGATTTCCCAAGAATGCAATGGTATTCCAGAGATGGGACACGTGGCTCATCCGTTTCCATCTGCCTTTATTTTTTCCTTCTCTTTCTTTACTGTTTCGTTTGGCTTCCTTTTCTCTTTTCTCAGCAGCGTCGATAGTGGCTGAAATGGTGGGGAAGACAGCAGCAGCAGCAAAGTAAGCCAGATTGGGATTTGGCAACTTCAGTGTGGGGTGGGCTTATTGTTGGGTCTGAGCCCAGATCGGGACCCACCAGCTTCAGTGGCGAGAGTCACCCAGCGTGGATTCATGGCAGCGACATCAATGGAGACAAGATGGCATTGAAGAATGGTGACACATTTCCAGTGGCATGGTTCCAGGACATAGGCCAGGTACCCCATGGTGAAGGTGTTCTGGCTGTGGCAGTGTGCATGGACTTGGGGCAACTGAATGCTCATCGACTGAGGGATGGACTTTGTAGCTTTGTTTTCCTGGCAGCGAGGATTCATGGCAGAGGTGTGGGGATAATGTGGACATTTCTTTTTCATTTGGCTTTTTCTTTTATTTCTGCTTCTGTTTTTAATTCTGTCTTTTGTATACTAAAATGGCATGGGAGAATGGTGACATTGTGTACTTTCCACTGTACTCCTGTATTCAAGTACACATGACAATAAAAGCTAAATCTAGATACCTTTCTCCTGGGTGAACCAAGTGGCTTACTGACCCGGTATCTCTTGCATGTTTCTCCATTGCCCTGAAATCAACTACATTCATGGCCTCTGCCACAGGCTCATCCAACTTATTGTCACCTGAGGAGGAATGCTGTTCATCACCTCACATCAATTTACAATAGTCTTCCATGTCACATGGTCACAGTGCATTGCACACCAAGAATACTTGTGTTGCTCTCTGTGATGTGCACTGTCGAGCCCATGTGGACCAGTCAAGGCAGAGCATATGCTTTTTCAATTAGTCAATAGTTTATTTGATGATTCTAGTGGAGATACAAGCTGCATTGTAACACTCTTCTGGTGTATATGGGAATGCCTCTCTGGTGTCAACAATCATGTACGGAGAGGATAGCCTGGTCACTGTTGTCCATTGTCCTCCGCAGATCAATGTCAGTGGATACAATGATTACAGTCTGCACTGTCATTGCAATCTACCTATTGAAATCACTAAAGCATAAAAATGTGTCATGTTAAAACATAAAGCTGCCTCTGCCTCACTAGAGACTCAGACACTACCAGCACAGTTGATCAGGCTCCAGTCATACAGCTGGCTGTGTCCTTTGTCTCTGAGCTCTGAGGTCAGGGTCATGCTTCTGCGATGGTTGATCCTAGTTACCACTTTCAATGTTTTCAAAACTACTACTTTCATATGTTTTCTCTTGATTTTCAAGAAAGCTTGACTTCTGCGGATGGTCCTCATGACTCTGAGATCATCCATCCAAAGGTCATAAAATACATCTGTTTCATTGTCCTCCCTTCTGTCTTTACTTTTGTGATCTTGATAATTACAAAGTTCAGGCAGCGCTTATCACTAGATGTCTGTTAATTACCAGTTCATGGGGTAAAAAGTGAGGTCTGCAAATGCTGGAGATCAGAGCTGAAAATGTGTTGCTGGTTAAAGCACAGCAGGTTAGGCAGCATCCAAGGAACAGGAAATTCGACGTTTCGGGCCAGAGCCCTTCATCAGGAATGATTCGACGTTTCGGGCCAGAGCCCTGATGAAGGGCTCTGGCCCGAAACGTTGAATTTCCTGTTCCTTGGATGCTGCCTAACCTGCTGTGCTTTAACCAGCAACACATTTTCAGCAATTACCGGTTCATGACTCTGCCTTTAAAGTTGGCCATTTTTCCCATTACTTTTGGAGAAGCTGAGTTGTTAACCATATTGGTGCAGGAATTAAGATGCTTCTGCATCATCCAGTCTCCAGCTATCAACTTGTTCTGGAACCTCAAGAAATTTCAGGACAAGGTTGTATTGTTGGGGACCGATGGTAGCTTTCTGCTAATCACACAAAATGTAAGAATCTTGAGAGCTCCCTGGGAATGGGAACACACATGAATGAAACTTTCCTGTGATTCCAGATCAACTGCATGCCCAAAGTGAGACAAGCTCTTGCCACTCACAATTTTATGGCTGGCCCGAAGGGATTCCAATAATCACATAGGTGCAGATCGATGAACCCTGGCATTCTACAGAAACAAGCAATGGTCGCAAAGCCCAATACTATTGCCCACCTCTGTGAAGAAATTGATGTTGCATCATAGAAAAGAACTTTGTTACCCCCTTTACATACCCATGTGTGCCAGTCTTTTAAATGCTTTACATGTCACCCACAAGTCCCTGGATAATCGCTGGTGAGAAAATTGAATATTGTAGTCAGCTTAGGGCTATAGGCATAAGATTCCAGTCAAATCCATGTGACTACACAATTTGCTGCAGAATTACACGTACCTCAGTCACTGCCTCCCTGGATAGCCTCATTTCCTGCCTGGCATTGTCTCTCTTACGTTTATAAATAGTTGATTCTCATCTTGAAGACAAAATTACATGACAGTGCCTATCTCCCACAGTGGATCGCTGCCTTCTGAACAATCTGTCTTGCTGATCATGTTGCTGTTGGTCTTGTCACATCCTCTCTTCCTACTCCTGAGGTTGCACACGTGTTGAGTGTATCATACCCATAACAAATACAGCAAGTTAACTGTGTGAAGAAGGCAGGCAATGATAGGTGCTACGACACGGGGTAAGCCCTCCTGCTTAATTTAAAACCAGCAACACAGAAAAGATTTGTCCCTTGCAGTAATCTGTAAAAACCAAGTAGCCAAGAACTATTTAAAGTAAAAATTAACAACTTTATTTCTTAAAGTGTAACAAGTGCTTCATTGGACCTGAAGCATTGACACTGCTTTCTCTCCACAGATGCTGCACACCCGAGTTTCTCCAGCAACATTTGCTTTTGGTACATGACCATTATATTACTGCTTCTCCCTTGGAGTTACATTAACTAACCATGATTTACAATTTCTTTCTATAACCTATCTTTTAGCTTCCCTTCTATAATACTAGTCCAACAAAACTCACAATTAAAATTTTCAAAACTCTTCTTATTTCAAAACCAGGCAGCTATAGGTTCTTGTCTTTGGATCTTCCTGTGTCTTTTTTTCTCCTTGTTAGGAATTTCTGTGTCACAGGTTACTGATTAAAAAGGGACTTTTTTAGAGGGACATTTTTTCATGCAGTCTGTCGCATGCTAGGACATGGCAGATCTCTCAACTGATCAATTTTCTCCTGGTCTTATACCCCAGAGCATTGGATTGTGTCATTGACTTTTAAGATTCCCAATATACTCAATTCAAGCTTGCTTGGAAATTGGTATTTTTGTTGGGGTATAATTTAAACTGATTGACCGAATTCAAATTTGTTTTTGTCTCCAGCCAACGAACTATTCGAGTTGATCACCCCAGTGTTACATGCATTGTTGCGTTATTGAGAACACATGGTGCTGTCCAGTAGTTCTGCTGCCTTTAGCTCTCTTAAAGGTAGATCCATATCTTGATAACACCTCTCCTTTTAAGAAAAAATAAACCATCGTAATGAAAAGATGGCTTCACTTTTTCTCTACTTTTTAAACACATTATGCTAACATACAGATAACTTTAATGTAAGTTCACCTTAACCTCTTCCCATATACCTGTGTATATACATAAAATAATATATAAAGACAAATCTCATCTAAACTCTATCAGTTAAATCCACAATAACGCACCTGCGATTACATTCTTCTGACCCACAACATGAATTTTAAATTAAAAATCTGTAACATAAGACTCCAACAAAATAGCCTCATATTCTTATCTTTGAAATGTTCTAAGAATGTAAGTGGATTGTAGTCAGTGTACACACTCCTCTCTGACACATTGTTTGTGACATACACATTAAAATGTTGTAAGGCCAGTACAAAACACAATAGTTCCTTTTCAATTTTCTTCTGCTGGATGTTGACCTTCAAAAAGTAACCAACTGGTGGTTCAATCCCATCCTCATCTTCCTGGAGGAGTACAGCTCCAACTCCAGTGTTACTAGCATTGATGGTGACTTTAAAGAGTTTAAAAAAGTTTGGTGTAACTAAAACTGGTTTGGTGGTTAGTATCAATTTCAATTGGTCAAATGCCTCCTGGCATGGTTCTGTCCACTGAAAGTTTGTGTTCTTCTTCAGCAAATCAGTTAACGGTGCCACCATACTGCTGAAGTTTGGAATAAACTTCTGATAGAATCTGCTGAGTCCTAAGAAATGAAGCACCTCCTACTTCGAGGTTGGTAGTGGAAATTCCTCAATGGCCTTCGTCTTTGCATTCCATGGGGTCAACCTTCCATGACCGATGATATGTCCCAAGAACGTCATCTCTGCTTTTGCAAATTTGGTTTTATTTATGTTTATCGCCAGTTTTGCTTCTCATAGTCATTCAAAGAGCTCTGCCAACTGTACCAAGTGATCTTTCCAGGAATTACTAAAGATCACTACATCGTCCAAACAGACCGTCGCTCTCCTCACCACCTGATGCCTGGAGGAAGATCGCCTCATCTTCCGCCTCGGAACACTTCAACCCAGGGCATCAATGTGGACTTCACCAGTTTCCTCATTTCCCCTCCCCTCACCTTACCCCAGTTCCAACTTTCCAGCTCAGCACCATCCCCATGAACTGTCCTAACCGCCAATCTCCCTTCCCACCTATCCGCTCCACCCTCCTCTCTGACCTATCACTTCCATCCCCAACCCCATTCACCCATTATACTCTTTGCTACCTTCCCCCATCCTTCTCTCTGACCTATCACCTCCATCCCCACCCAAATTCATCTATTAGACTCTTTGCTACCTTCACCTCAGCCCCCCAACAACTCCCCAACCCCATTTATCTCTCCACGCTGGAGGCTTCCTGCCTCTATTCCTGATGAAGGGCTTTTGCCCGAAATGTCAATTTTCCTGCTCCTTGGATGCTGCCTGACCTGCTGTGCTTTTCCAGCACCACTCTGATCTAAAGGCTGTATAGTTTGTTAACCCAGCCACAACTCCATTCATGAGTCTTTGGAATGTGGCAGGTGTGTTCTTCTTTCCAAAGGGCATTACTTTAAACCGATATAGCCCATTTAGTGTTTCAAACACTGAAATTTTTTTGCCATCTCCAATAAAAGTACCTGCCAGTAACCAAGCATTAAGTTAAACTTGGTGATGTAACTGGCTTGTCCAACTTTCTCAATACAGTCCTGTAATCTCAGAATTGGATATGAGTCTGATTTTGTAACAGCGTTGACCTTCTGATAATCCACACAGAATCGTTGAGTCCTGTCCATTTTGGAACTAAGACAATCGGCGAACTCCACTCACTCTGGTTTGGTTCGATGATGCCCTCCTCGAGCATGGCCTCCACCTCCATCTGGACCTGTCTGGCTTTGAGAGGATTAAGCCGACAGGGGTGTTGTTTCATTGGAGCAGTATTCCCTACACCTACTTCATGCACAACAGCACTCGTCCTCCCCGCCTGATTCTTACATATGTCCCTGAACTGTAGCAACAAATCTTTCAATTCTGTTCCATGCTCTTGAGACAGATAACTTACTAATCTATCCATTCCTCAAGGACTTCTTCATTTTTAAATAGTGTTGAGGCACCTCAAAATCTGTATCATCTGGTTTGATTCCTCAGGCTGAGGGGCAGTAACTAACAGTTCTCCAGTTCTTTCTCTCCAATATAATACGGTTTCAACATGTTCACATGACATATCTGATACCCTTTCTTTCTATCTGGCATCTTTACTAAATATTTCACCTGAAAACTTTTTCTCAATTTGATAGAGACCACTAGAACCTGAATTTGAAGGAATTTTCAATCATTGGTAACGGTAATTACATGTTGTCCCCTTGGGAAAACATCTGAGTCTCAGAATTTTTATCTGCCACCTGCTTCATTCCGCACTGTGCTCTCTTTCGGTGCTGTTTAGCTAACTCACCTGCTCGATTGAATCTCTCCCTCCCCTCCACTATATAATCTATTTGTGAGATCGCCTACTTTGGTCCTGTCAATTTTTCTTTCATTAATTTCAAAGAGCCTCTCACTTCATGACTGAATATTAACTCAAACAGAGTAAATTGAGTAGATTCATTTGGGTCAACTCTAATGTTAAACAATACAAATGGGATATCTTTATCCCAGTCATTCGGGTAATCCTGACAGTATGCTCTCAACATGGTCTTCAAGGTCTGATGCTACCTTTCTAAAACTCCCTGGGATTCAGGATGATATGCACTGGATTTAAAGTGCTGTATACCTAAGCTATTCATAACCTCCTTAAACAGCTGAGCAGTAAAACCTGACCCTTGGTCTGACTGAATCTCTCTGGGTAGCTCATCCTGTGTGAAGAAAGCGACTAACTCCTCTATCACCTTTTTTGCCTTGATACACCGTAATTGAATTGCCTCCAGAAATCTGGTAGATACATCCATTATGATTGACAAGTACTGGTTCCTACATTCAGTTCTTGGGAAGGGACCTACACAATCAATTATAACCTGCAGGAAAGGCCTTCAAATACGGGAATTGGCAACAAAGCTGGTAGTTTTATTACCGCTCATGGCTTACCTATCATTTGGCATATATGACACGTACAGCAAATGTTAGCCACATCCTTGTGCATTTCAGACCAATAAAAATGTTTTTGTACCTTAGCCTGAGTCTTTTGAACCCCTAGGTGACCTCCTACAGGTAGTTCATGTGCAACCTGTAACACTTCCTGTCTGTATGCTATCAGGAACACAATCTGGGGCACTTTAACCCATTTCTCCTCTGCACTAACCTGCTGTGGTCTCCTTTTCCATCTGAGGATTCTATCTTTTAGATAATAACTCTCTGAAATGTTCTCTGCTTCCTTTCCAGAGTACACATCCACATATATATCTTTTATCGTCTTATCTTGCTATTGCAAGTCTCTTAGCTTTTTAGGACTAAACATTTCTGTGTGACCCTCTGCGTGTTCAGGCTTTTCCTGCACCATTACTTCAAACAGGGTGTCCACTAAATGAACCTTAACACCTTCATCTTCCTCTTTGCTTTTCACTTTATGCTGTGACTATGATAGTGGGATATGGTTACCACACAGTCTGGGAAAATACCAGGATACTTACGTTTTAACTCCTCAGTTTCTTGGATTTCCTTGGGCTTCTCCACAACAAGCGGTGTCACTCCCACCTTGGATCCTGCCAAATCATTCCCAAGAACAAACTGAATTCATGGAACTGACACTCTGTAAATCACTTCCACTGTTACATCCCCAGTCTTAAGTTGGCACTCCAGCTTGATTGTACACAGAGGAATGCTAAATTTATGTCTATCTATCTGACAAATTACCACACTTCGCATAACAGATCAGTCATAGAGTCATAGAGATGTACAGCATGGAAACAGACCCTTCAGTCCAACTCGTCCATGCCAACTAGATACCTCAACCCAATCTAGTCCCGACCCATATCCCTCCAAACAGTTCCTATTCATATACCCATCCAGATGCCTTTTAAACGTTGCAATTGACCAGCCTCCACCACTTCCTCTGGCAACTCATTCCATACACGCACCACCCTCTGTGTGAAAAAGTTGCCCCTTAGGTGTTCGCTCATCTCTTACCATCAGTGACTGGTTAGATCCTTATCTCTCAAAATTATAACTTCTTGTTCTTCTCCCCCAGTTCTTTCTGAGTAAACTTTACTCACAGAGGCGAATAGGCTGTGCACTCTCCTGTAGCTCCTTGATTTTTCTTGGGGTCTCCTTTACTACCTTCACTAATGCCACTGGCTTAGCTTCTTTTGCGACATCTTTTCCCACAGTGCCTTTCTTTAACAACCAGCACTGTGTTTTTACGTGTCCCACTTTACCACAGTGGAAACATCTGAGGCCTTTCACCTCCTCTCCACCCTCTTGGGCTTGCTTTTTATCCAGTGGTAAAATCTTACTAGTGCGCTCTACTCTTGGTTTTGTAATGTAGGATCACCCCTTCTCCCAACTTCTATCCCTTACAGGATGAAATTCTGGCCAGAAGCTTGTTTTATGCACCAATATGTACTCATCTGCTGATTCTGCTGCCCTTCTCACTTCCTGAACTTTCTGTTCCTCCATATGAATTCTTACCATCTCTGGAAGTGAGTTTTTAAACTCCTCCAGCAGAACAATATCTCTTAGAGCCTCAGATGTCCTAAATATTTTGAAAGCATGCACCCATCAATCAAATTGGTTACATTTAATTCTTTCGAACTCACCATAGGTCTGACCTGGTTCCTTCTTTATGCTTATGAACCTCTGCCTATATGCTTCTAGTCCAATTCATAAGAACTTAAAATAGCCTGTTTGACCTCTTCATAATCCCTTGACCCCTTATCTGACAGTGCGGTAAATATCTCACTAGCTCTACCTACCAGTTTAGTCTAAACTAGCATTACCCATAAATCCTCAGACCACTCCATCTGCCTAGCCAATTTTTCAAATGAAATAAAAAAAATTCAACATCTTTCTCATCAAAATGTGGCAGAGTTTTGACATGTTTAAATATATCATTACCTTCTCTTTTAATCTCCATCCTGTTAATTTGACTTTGCTGACTAAGTCACAACTTCTCAAGATTAAATTCTCTCTCTCTTTCTGTTTTTTTTCTCTCTCTTTCGCTTTCCCTTTCTTCTCTCTCTTTTTGCTCAGCCAAGAACATTCTCTCTCTCTTTTTCCTCTCTATCTGTTCTCTCTCTTTGTTTATCTTCTAGCTCCATTTTCCTCAATTGTAATCTAAGTTTTTATACCTCAACTGCATTTGTCTGTTTCTCTGATACACCTGAGTGTTTAACTGATTCCCTTACAATTTCAGCTTTATTGTTGTCCTTGATAAAACCCAAATCTAACTTCTTTGCTAATTCTAGAAGTATGGCCTTTTTCTTTCCTTCTAAACTTTTAGTGGCAAATTTGAGAATCATCTTCAAAATCCCAGAACCTAATTAGATTGGATTCCCTACAGTGTGGAAACAGGCCCTTCGGCCCAACAAGTCCACACTGACCCTCAGAAGAGCAACCCACCCAGACCCATTTCCCTACACTTAACACTACGGGCAATTTAACACGGCCAATTCACCTAACCTGCACATCTTTGGATTGTGGGAGGAAACCGGAGCAACTGGAGGAAACCCACACAGACATGGGAAGAATGTGCAAACTCCACACAGACAGTTGCCCTAGGTGGGAATTGAATCTGGGTCCCTAGCGCTGTGAGGCAGCAATGCTAACCACTGAGCCACCATGCCACCCCAACCTCTTCAGCATTTCTCTCACTTGTAATTTAATCAACCACATGTCACCAAAATTAAACAAATTGTCTCACCTACGTTTTATTTAAAGATCTAGGATACTAACCTGCAAGTGTTTAAATCTGCTGGGATTTTTGTACCCCCAAATCTATTCAAATCTGTCTATACCAGTTCAAATCACGGACCTGAGCCCCAAACTGTTATGACATGGGATAAAACCAGCAACACTGAAACGATTTATCCCCTGCAGTAATTTATAAAAATTGAGTGGCCAAGAACACAAGGTACGAATGAATTGAGTTTAGTCAAAAGAAGACGATAGGTACACTCCACTTGGTTAAGCATGAGCAATGAGATTAAGGACCACATTAACCACTGCAGTAGATAGCAAGCCATTGATGCTTGAGATCCGAGACATATCATGGTTGAAATATGCTGTGAACCTGTTCATTCTTAGAGAAACTGATTAAATTGTGATATTGACTGTTATTATGACCCCTGACAGTAGACCAACTGATGTCATTAACTATTTGTGAGATTTTGTTTTTTCTTTATCCTTTTTTTGGGATGTTCAAGTATCACTGGCAAGGCTATCATCTGTTGCCCATCTCTGACTGTGTTTGAAATGAATGGCTTTCTAAGCCATTTCAGAGGGCACTTAATTGTCAACCACACTAGGGGAGACAACAGTGTTAGTGGTATTGTCTCTAGACTGTTAATCCAGAGATGAAAAGTGTGGTGCTGGAAAAACACAGCAGGCCAGGCAGCATCCAAGGAGCAGGAGAATCGATGTTTCAGGCATAAGCCCTTCAGCTTATGCCTGAAACATCGATTCTCCTGCTCCTCGGATGCTGCCTGGCCTGCTGTGTTTTTCCAGCACCACATTTTCAACTCTGGTCTCCAGCATCTGCAGTGCTCACTTTCTCCCTGTTAATCCAGAGACTCGGGTAATGTTCTAGATGCACAGATTTGAATCTGACTATAGCAGATGTGAATTCAATAAGAATCTAGAAATAAGAGTCTCATGGTGACCATGAAACCATTGTCAATTGTTAGAAGAACATATGTAGTTCAGTAATGTCCTTTAGGGAAGAAAACTACCATCCTTACTTGGTCTGGTCTACTGGTGACTTAAGATCCACAGCAATTGGGCATAGTCAACAATGCCCTCATCCTGTGAATTGATAAAAGAAAATGCTGCTGTGGGACTGGAGTTGTGTGCAGGCCAGACCAGGTAAGAGTGGTAAACTTCTTTCCTCAAAGGGCATGTGGAGTGCTTGAAAGTACACTTCAACCATTATGAGTTATGAGTGCCAATTGCATACATTTCTTTGGATACATAAAGGATGCAATTGCAGAGCTTATAGAAATACTTTTGTATTATCAAGCAGAGTTGACATGACTCATGTAGGGAAACCATTCCTGACACATTTACTCAAATTCTTTGAGGAGGTGACAAGCAGGATAAATAAAGGGGAAGTGAAAGATACAATACATTTGCATTTTCAGGAGCCATTTGATAAGTTCCCAAACACTGCAGCTGCATGGTAGCTCAGTGGTGGGCACTGCTGCCTCACAGCATGGGAACCTGGGTTTGATTCCATCTTCAGGTAACTGTGTGGAGTTTACACATTCTCCCCATGTCTGCATGGGTTTCATAGAACATAGAACATTACAGCGCAGTAGAGGCCCTTCGGCCCTCGATGTTGCGCCGACCCGTCATACCAATCTGAAGCCCATCTAACCTACACTATTCCATATAAGTCTTTATGCTTGTCCAATGACGACTTAAATGTACTTAAAGTTGGCAAATCTACTACCGTTGCAGGCAAAGCATTCCATACCCTTACTACTCTCTGAGTAAAGATACTACCTCTGACATCTGTTCTATATCTATCATCCCTCAATTTAAAGCTATGCCCCTCGTGCTCGCCATCACCGTACTTGGAAAAAGGCTCTCCCTGTCCACCCTATCTAACCCTCCAGGTACTCCAGTTTCCTCCCACAGTCAAAAGATGTGCAGGTTAGGAAGATTGGCCATGCTAAATTGACCAGAGTGTCTAGGGATGTGCAGGCTAGTGTATTAGCTATGAAAATGCAGCATTACAGGAATTGAAGGAGTGGTTGGGCCTGGGTGGGGTGCTTTTTGGAAGGTAGATTCGAAGCGCCAAATGGTCTGCTTCTCACTGTAGGGATTCTATGGTTATACTACTTAAGATAAGCAGTCATTGTACTGGAGGTAATATATTAGCATGATTAAAGAATAGACCAACTAATAGTAGACAGACACAATGATAACCTGTAATAAGGGATATGCCACAGGATTCAGTGCTCAAGCTGCAATTATTTACAATTTTTATAATGACTTGGGTGAGGAAAGTGAATGTACTATAGCTAAGTTTGCGGATAATTCCAAAGCAGCAAAAGGCAAGTACTGGTGATTGCACAAAGGTCCGCAAAGGAATATAGACAGTTAAGGAGTTGACAAAAATGTTGCCAGATAGACTATAATGTGGGAAATGTGAGTTCTGCACTTTGGCAGGAAGAATAGAGAATGGAGAACGATGGTAGAAAGCTATGGGCCAGAGGGATTTGGGAGTCCTTGTCCAATAAACACAAAAAAGTTAGTGAAGAAAAGGTACATTGTATTTGGAGGCAGATCAGAGAAGGTTCATGAGGTCGATACCAGGTATGGTGGGATTGTCTTTGGAGGCAAACTTAAGTAAGTTGGGCGCATTTTCATTGGAATATCGAAGAATGAGAAGCAAACCTATTGAAACATGTAAGATTCTTTGGGGACTTAATAGGAAGATGGGGAAAAGTTGTTTTCTCTTGTGGGAATATTTAGGACTGAAGACATGATCTTATAATAAGATATAACCCTTTTTAAAACAGAGATGAGGAGGAATTTCTTTTCTTAGAGGGTGGGTAGTGAATCTGTGGAAATACTTATTTCAGGGTGCTGTTGAAGCTGGGTCATTAAGTATATTCAAGACTGAGATAGATTTTTAATCAATAATGGAATTGACGATCATAGAGAAACAGGAAAGCAGGGTCAAGGATTATCAGATCATCATTGAAGGGTGCAGCAAACTTGCTAGGCTGAATGGCTTACTTTAGCACCTACATCTTATGGTTTTATGAGTGAAACATTATTCTGTTTTATAAAGGATTGAGAAACTAAACACCATGCATCATCTCCACACTACTTCTTTTTAAAGAATAGAAAGGGAGGCAAGAGAGGAAGGAGAGTGGCATTTTTGATAAGGGATAGCATTGCAGCTGTGCTGAGGGAGGATACTCCCAGAAATACACCCACGGAAGTTATTTGCATTGAACTGAGAAATAAGAAAGGGATGCTCACCTTATTGGGATTGTATTATAGACCTCACAATAGTCAGAGGGAAATTGAGAAACAAACTTGTAAGGAGATCTCAGTTATATGTAAGAATAATAGTGTGGGAATGGCAGGAATTTTAACTATCCAAACATAGACTGGGATTGCCATAGTGTTAAAGGTTTAGATGGAGAGGAATTTGTTAAGTGAGTACAAGACAATTTTCTGATTCAGTATGTGGATGTACCTACCAGTGAAAGTGCAAAACTTGACCTACTCTTGGGAAATATGTAAGGGTAGGTGACTGAGGTGTCAGTGGGGGAGCACTTTGGGGTCAGCGACTATAATTCTATTAGTTTAAAATAGTGATGGAAAAGGATAGACCAGATCTAAAAGGTGAAGTTCTAAATTGGAGAAAGGCCAATTTTGATGTTATTAGGCAAGAACTTTTGAAAGCTGATTGGAGGCAGATGGTCACGGGTAAAGGGATGGCTGGAAAATGGGAAGCCTTCAGAAATGAGATAACAAGAATCCAGAGAAAGTATATTCCTGTCAGGGTGAAATGAAAGGCTGGTAGGTGTGGGGAATGCTGGATGACTAAAGAAATTGAGGGTTTGCTTAAGAAAAAGAAGGAAGCATATGTAAAATATAGACAGGACAGATCGAATGTATCCTTAGAAGAGTATAAAGGAAGTAGGCATCTACTTAAGAGGGAAATCAGGACAGCAAAAAGGGGACATGAGACAGCTTTGGCAAATAGAATTAAGGAGAATACAAAGGGGTTTTAAAAATATATTAAGGATAAAAGGGTAATAAGGGAGAGAATAGGGCCCCTCAAAGATCAGCAAGGTAGCCTTTGTGTGGAGTCGCAGAAAATGGGGGAGATACTAAATGAGTATTTTGCATCAGTATTTACTGTAAAAAAGGATATGGAAGATATAGACTGTAGGGAAATAGATGGTAACATCTTGCAAAATGTCCAGATGACAGAGGAGGAACTGCTGGATGTCTTGAAACGGGATAAATCCCCAGGACTTGATCAGGTGTATCCGAGAACACTGTTGGAAGCTAGAGAAGTGATTGCTGGGCCTCTTGCTGAGATATTTGCATCATCGATAGTCACAGGTGAAGTGCCGGAAGACTGGAGGTTGGCTAACGTGGTGCAACTGTTTAAGAAAGGTGATAAGGACAAGCCAGGGAACTATAGACCAGTGAGCCTGACCTCGTTGGTGGGCAAGTTGTTGGAGGGAATCCTGAGGGACAGGATGTACATGTATTTGGAAAGGCAACGACTGATTAGGGATAGTCAACATGGCTTTGTGCAAGGGAAATCATGTCTCATAAACTTGACTGAGTTTTTTGAAGAAAAAACAAAGAGGATTGATGAGGACAGAGCAGTAGATGTGATCTATATGGACTTCAGATTGGTATTCAACAAGGTTCCCCTTGGGAGATTGATTAGCAAGGTTAGATCTCATGGAATACAGGGAGAACTAGCCATTTAGAAACAGAACTGGCTTAAAGGTAGAAGACAGAGGGTAGTGGTGGAGGGTTGTTTTTCAGACTGGAGGCCTGTGACCAGTGGAGTGCCACAAGGATCAGTGATGGGTCCTCTACTTTCTGTCATTTACATAAATGTTTTGGATATGAGCATAAGAGGTACAGTCAGTAAGTTTGCAGATGACACCAAAATTGGAGGTGTTGTGGACAGCGAAGAGGGTTACCTCAGATTAAACAGGATCTGGACCAGATGGGCCAATGGGCTGAAAAGTGGCAGATGGAGTTTAATTGAGATAAACGTGAAGTGCTGCATTTTGGGAAAGCAAATCTTAGCAGGACATATACACTTAATGGTAAGGTCCTAGGGAGTGTTACTGAACAAAGAGACCTTGGAGTGCAGGTTCATAGCTTTTTGAAAGTGGAGTCGCAGGTAGATAGGATAGTGAAGAAGGCATTTGGTATGCTTTCCTTTATTGGTCAGAGTATTGAGTACAGGAGTTGGGAAGTCATGTTGCAGCTCTGCAGCACATTGGTTAGGCCACTGTTGGAATATTGCGTGCAATTCTGGTTCCGTCCTATCGGAAAGATGTTGTGAAACTTGAAAGGGTTCAGAAAAGATTTACAAGGATGTTGCCATGGTTGGAGGATTTGAGCTATAGGGAGAGGCTGAACAGGCTGGGACTGTTTTCCCTGGAGCATCGGAGGCTGAGGGGAGACCTTATAGAGGTTTACAAAATTATGAGGGGTATGGATAGGGTAAATAGGCAAAGTCTTTTTCCTGGGGTCGGGCTCCGGGAGTCCAGAACTAGAGGGCATAGGTTTAGGGTGAGAGGGGAAAGATATAAAAGAGACCTAAGGTGCAATGATTTCATGCAGAGCGTGATGCATGTATGGAATGAGCTGCCAGAGGAAGTGGTGGAGGCTGGTACAATTACATTTAAAAGGCATCTTGATGGGTATATGAATAAGAAGAGTTTGGAGGGATATGGGCCAGGTGCTGGCAAGTGGGACTAGATTACATTGGGATACCTGGTTAGCATGGTTGAGTTGGACCAATGGGTCTTTTTTCATGCTGTACATCTCTGTGACTCTATGACTCTAAATGGAAAAGCTGAGGCAATGAAACTGCAAAAGGTATCACAAAGTAATTGAGCGAATCAACCACAGATTTACAAGAAGAAGTCCTTGAGTGGAGAAATACATCCAGTGAGGGCATCAGAAAGTAGGCCAATCTAAAAACTAAAGGACAGTGCACCCAAGCAAATCTTGCAATAATGATAAAAAGCTACTAAAACAAAGTAGTAATAGATGTGAATGATAAATGCAGGAAGAAATAACAAAAGACTAAATTTGACTTTGATGAAATTGTCAAATATTTCCAGAGCTGAGCATTGAAGGGCTAGCCAGAGTGCAAATCTTTAACATTCCCAAACAAAGTCAGCTCATGGGACAATTGGAACCGGAGTTGAGCAGTTCTCACCTTGATCATATATGTTGAATATAAATAACTAGATATACAATTGCAATTGTAGACACCCAGGTACAACTAAAGGAGCTCTGCCCTCACTGCAGGCTGCTAACCTGGAAGATATAATTACACCAGCTTCACAAAATACAGAATGACCATCAATCCTCGAGTTCTATGAGTTCCCCAGCCACAGAAATGAATCAGTCACAACAGTTAGCATGACAGCAGCATTATTCATGGAACAACATTCCCTGAGAGTCAACATCAAACTAAGAGCAAGTGGATACCAGAGAGAAAAAAATAACAAAAATGTACATGCATGCCATTAGGAGCTCTATGTATGCAATGAATGTGCAGAGATTGATTAAATTTATGAGAGTTAGCAAAATGTTCTGTGAATTAAAAATAATTTTCTTTGCAACCAAACCTTGGGTAACATGTAACTTAAAACTACAAATAATGGTAAATGCGATTGTTTGATTTTTTTGTATGGAAATGGGAATTCTTGAAGAAATCCAATTGCACTTAATCTGCTGGTTGGCTTGACATTGTTATGTGACTGCATGCTATAAGTGTCTTTATGTGCAGATCGTGGCAACTGTTGAACAAACATCACTTGTAACAATAGGTCTTTAACAGCCACAAGCATCTATCACTGTGCTCGATATGACTCCAGCATATGAAGAAATTTCCCCATGTTTCCCATTGACTTCAAATTTCTGAGGTTTCTTTTTGCCACAATCTGTCAAATGCTACTTTGATGTCAAGGGCAGTCACTCTCACTTCACTGAGTTGCTCTTTTGGACATGCTTGGACTAAAGCTCTCATAAAGTCAGCAAATAAGCAGCACTGGCAGAAGCCAAATAAAACAGGTTGAATAGATTATTGCTATCTAAGCATCATCAGACACCTTCAATGACTTTACAGTTTCATAAAGTTGACTAATGGGGGTGGTAAATGGCCAGATTGAATTTGTCTTTGTTTTTCGCATTGTGAGTAGGTCTAAATATCTCACGCCAATGTTTCAAAGTGGGGTAGGGAAGTTATCCCCGGTGCCCTTAGCAACGATTTCATGGGAGCAGATTATCAGGTTGGTCTTTGTGGGAATTAGCAGAGTAACAACTAACTTCCATGTGCCTACATTGCAACAGTGGCTACAAATAAAAAAAAACTTATTCAAACCTGAAAGCATTCTGGAATGGCCAGAGATTGAGAAAGGTACTATATAAATGCAGTTATTTTTAAATCTGTCTCCATGTTGTCTGAATTTTGCTGCACCTCAAACAGCCTACCCCTTTTTCTGACGGTTGCTGTCTCCAAACATTAAATCTGAAGTGGATGTGCTCTTTCCTGCATCTATTTCTCTGTCTTTCCCTACAAAGCTAACCAAACCCTTTCACTGCAGCTGTATATGGTTAGCCAGTCCTCCCAGCTTTGTAGGCCTGATTCAGATTGGAAGATCACTATGTATTTATAACTTAAATCTCTCATGGTGTCATGTAGTCACACCAGAATGGTCTCGATGAATACAAAACCTACCATCCTGTTATATTGGAGACGTCACTTTCAAAGTGAACAGTTAATCTTCTCAATTTTGAGGATGTTACACAATTCTCAATGTATTTTAGAAAGTTTAATCCAAAATACTCAAGTTATTAGTGAATTGTAAACAGAAGTGATCTATTTATAAACTGACAAATTTGAAAATGACAATATTCATAAGTCTGTGTATAAACAATGCTACACAGCAATTTGCATACAATAGTGTGAGCTAGTCTAGTAGCATAATAATTTTTCATAATTTCAGAGCCAGCTGCTATTTTATACTAATATAAACTTTGTGGAATATGTCATATCCTAATCATCATGGGCTAATTCAGTATGAATTTGGTCAAGTGCTGAATACTGTTTTGATTTCCTTTAATCCTGACCACTTCCAGCATTTAAACTCCAGACAGCCAATGTTCACAGTGTTGTGCTTTTGTATTTTAGGGTACAGGGTTGCTGGAGCCTTACAGGGCACTTTGCTGCGCAAAGGCATTTGATGGAGTCTGTGCCACAAATGTCACTTCCCCAAATTATTCTGCAGTGCAGTGACATTTTTTCAAAATATCATATTTGAGTATTCACATGCTGCAGTAATTGTTGATGTTTCTGTGAACAGACATAGTAATATAAAAACAAAAAACAGTTTTATCTTTGAGGGTAACAAGCCACAGAGGACAATCAATCCACTATTTTCTGGACTTGAAAAATATTGAAGCATAGGAAAGAGGTAAGACTCAGTACATTATCATTTAGAACCTTTTCTTGCTTCAGCTATGTTCCATAAAATTAGGCAGTATTTATTCAGAGCTCCTTTCACATGGGATTGAATCAGAGCATCTGTGAGAGAGAAAATATCTATGGAAGACTGAGCTTGATGGGACAAATAAGCTTCAGATACTTTTATTGCTTTCTCTGTTATCTCTGATTTTCTTTTTACTAAAGGTATTGGGAAACCAATGTAACCACAATAAAAACAATCAGTAGATCATAGAATGGGCACTATCCACAATTAAATCTAAATAAGGAGGAGAATTTAAACAGCCATAATGGGTTAAAAAAAGGAAAGGGGTGAGTCTAGGTTAGACATCCAAAAATCTGAAACTTCAGCACAGCCTCCCTGGAATATCCAGTGTTATCAGGTTGAAGGCAGATCAATTATTCAAATAAAAACAGAAAACGCAGAGAAAACTGGCAGTTTTGACAGCATCTATGGAGAGAGAAATAAAATTAACGTTTTAAGTCCAACATGACTTTTCTTCAGAAAAACAGTAAAATATCTGATTGAGGTAGCATGCTAAAATTTTATAATTTAAAAGCTCCAGGTTAGGTTTCCTAGTGCTCAGGAAACCTGATGGCTGACTGCAGATGAAAACAGTTGGATCCATTAGTTAAGTACATTTTCAGCATCGTCTTAGGCGAGGAGGAAATGACTTGCTCCTCCAGGAGTTTCAAACATTGTGCTTCACCCCTCGTGATCCAACAGCCCTCTTCACCTCACACCTATTGGGCTGAAATCCCTTGTTTTCACATCCTTACTTCTTTTTTATTAATTCAGGGGATGTCCACTTTGTGAATTGACCTTGAGATTGTGGTGGTGAGCTGCCATCTTGAATCGCTGCAATCCATATAGTCATAGAGTCATAGACATGTACAGCATGGCAACAGCCCCTTCAGCCCAACTTGTCCACACCGACCAGATATCCTAAATATATTTAGTCTGATTTGCCAGCACTTAGCCCATATCCTTCTAAACCCTTTCTATTCATATACCCATTCAGATGCCTTTTAAATGTTGTAGTTGAACCAGCCTCCACCACTTCGTCTGGCACCTCATTCCATGCACACACCACCCTCTACATGACAAAGGTGCCCCTTAGGTCTCTTTTAAATCTTTCCCCTCTCAACCGAAACCTATGCCCTCTAGTTCTGGACTCCGCCACATCGGGGAAAAGACCTACTCTATTTACCCTATCCATGCCCCTTATGACTTTATAAAGCTCTATAAGCACACCCCTCAGCCTCTGGCGTTCCAGAGAAAACAGTCTACTCGGCTTCTGCCTATAGCTCAAACCCTCCAAATAGTATAGATACATTCATGGTGTTATTAGCGAGTACATTCTAGGAATTTGATCCAGGGACAGTGAAGGAATGGTGATATATTTCCAAGTCTGGATTGTGAGTGGCTTGGAAGGGAACTTGCAGATCATCGTGTTCCTATGTATCTGCTGTACTGTCCTTCTAGATGGAGGTGATCGTGTGTCTAGGGTGTTTTCTCTAAGGATCCTTAATGAATTTGCTAGTGCATCTTGTAGACTTTATGTAATGCTGCTTCTGAGTATTGCTGTCAGAGGATTGAATGTATATTGATGCATTACCAATTAAGTGGGCTGTTTGTCCTGTATGATGTTGAATTTGTTGAGAGTTGCACTTATCCAGGCAATCGGGGAGCATTCCTTCATAATCCTAGCTTGTGCCTTCTAGATGGTGGACAGGCTTTGGGAATCAGTACTTGAAATATTTGCTGCAGTATTCCTCCCCTCTCACCTGCTGTTTTAGCCATGTATTGAAATGGCTAGTCCAGTTCAGTTTCTCATCAATAATGACCTCAAGTATTTTGATAGTAGGAGATTCAGTGATAGAGATGACATTAAATGCCAAGGGGTGATGGTTAGATTCACTCTTGCTGGAGATGATCATTACCTGGCAATTGTGTGGCACAAACATTAATATGCCACTTGTCAACATTAGCTTGGATGTTGTCTCGATCTTGCTGCAATTGAAACAAAGATTGCTTCAGAATATGAGGAGTTGCAAGTGGTGCTATATATTGTCAATCAATGAGCAAACATTCCCACTTCTTACCTTATGATGGGACAAGGTAACTGATGAAGTAACTGAAAACGGTTGGGCCTAGGGCCCATGGAACATGTTGGTAATGATGGATGTATTCTCGATGTGAAAGTGTATCTCAATTTCTATAAGATCATGGAGTGATCACTCGTATCAATACTGTTTTGGACAAAAGCATCTGTGGCAGGCAGATTGGCAAGGATGAAGTCAACCGATTCTACAGACTTGAGCAAATAATGCCCATTCACTTTGCAAACAAGAACTATGGAAAATTCTCCCAAAGAAAAAGCTAATTTCTTTAGCAAAGTGGAGTGAGGGAAGATTAGTTGCACAGAGCAAATTATAGCTTAAAATGCAATCCTAGATTCTTACTGCAGTGATATTTCTGGACATGATTGACAGAAAAATTATCCAACCATCTGCTTTTTACCTGAGTTTTGTGGTATCATTATATTCAGCCATAAGTATGTGAATTCACAATAAAACCTAAAAAAAGGCACCATTCAATAGTATATGTGAGTTTTATTTCCCTCAAGCTGATGACTGGTTGATTGTTTTCAGCAGCAGATGTCCATGAATGGGGGAAATGGGAAAGATAAAATCCTGCAGCGTTGCAAAATAAAAAAATCAGTTCATTTAAATCCAGCAGTGTTCGCTATACTAGACAATGACAATTCATTGAGTTTTTTGCACACAATACTGACGCTGCACAGCCTATTATATTGTCAGAGTACCAGGAGATTAGGTTGCTAACATAATGTACACAGGAAAACTCCTAAGTTAATTATATAACATAATCTGTTAAAGAAAGCAATGTTAGCAGAAAAAAAGTACAATACCAGCAGAAACCTACAGATAATAAAAGTGGGAAACAAATTAAAACAAATAACTGGGGGAAATAGAATCATTGTGACTCAATGATGGCTCTTTGAAAAAAGTCAACCAGGCTTTTAAATCGGATTTACTCACACCCGGCAAAGTCTCAGAAATGGAGTAAAAGTTTACTTCTGGTCATATGGTGAATTTGCTAGCAGAGGGCACTTCATTGGGTGGGATGGAGAGGGTTAACTCTGCCACCTTTCTGCCTGCATCCTGATTAAGTGCTTTTTTGCAAAGCTCGTGGGTGTTCTTCCCATCCTTCCACCAATTGAGACCATTAAGGACCTAACCCAGTACTGTGTGGGAGCACATCATGCAGGAAATAAGACTGTTTTTTTGAGGAATCGTTTAGTGGCAGTCAGAGAGATGCGGCATCAAGAAGGAGGCACCTCTTGAGAGCTACTCTCTGCCTTTGCTGTCAAACCATGACCTCTTCCCATGACCTCAACTCATGTATTTACCTGCACCTGTGTCCCTATTTGACCTGAGGCCTTGGCTGGATTCAAGACTTACTCAAGGCATAACACACACTCTCCTCCCAAAAAAATGAGAGGTGATGCAAAGCTCTTGCTTCCAGCTGATGATGGAAACTCACATCGCCTTCAAATAATTCCTTTCATCGTGATCAAAAAAACATGAAGATGTCAGAAAAGCTTATCTGGTTCACGGATGTCCCTTCAGAAAGAAGTCTTCCACCCTTACCTTTTGTTCTACAGGTGTATGACTTTTATCTATCCCTTGAACTATCAACTAGACATTGAATTCGGGCACAACTTGATATTGTCACACTCACAGCAAATTGTACCAACAAACAGCATTCCAGTAACATCCATCATTCTCCCTCAATTTATCCTGCCCCATTAGAGGAGACAGCTTTGTGGGAGGGACTGGCCTGGGATATTAAAAGAAACTGACTCACAGGAGCAGGTCAACAACGGGCAAGAAATTTTTCCACTGATTACCAACCACCATTCCCCCAGAGCTGCAGTACTTCTCTTGGTAGAAGGGAATGTAACCTGGGAACACGGCTTTGATGATCATCATCGGCATTGATTGCACCATTACTGTTCAAGTGGGCTGACAGCACTAGCAATGGGTCATACAATCATAAAGATATACAGCATGGGAAGTGACCCTTTGGTCCAACTCAGCCATACTGACCATGTTCCCAAACTAAACCAATACTATTTCCCTGCACTTAGCCCATATCCATCCAATCCTTTCCTATTCATGTACTTATTCAAATGTCTTTTAAATGTTGTAACTGTATCTATATCCACCACTTCCTCTGGCAGTTCATTCCATACACAAACCACTCTCTGTAAAATAGTTGCCCCTCATGTCCTTTCCAAAATCTTTTCCTACCTTAAAACTATGCCCCCTAGTTTTGACCTTCCTCAATTAAGAGAAAAGTCCTTTGCTAGCCACCTTATCCACGCCTCTCATGATTTTATATATCCCTATCAGGTCACCCATCAAGCTCCTACACTCCAGTGAAGAAAGTCAGCCTACCCCACCTACATCTCAAACCTCCATTCCTAGCAACACCCTGGGTACATCTTTTCTGAATCCTGTCCAATTTAATAATATCCTTCCAATAACAGGGCAACTAGAACTGCACACAGCATACCCAGAAGAGATCTCATTAATGTCCTATACAACCTCAATATGGCATCCAAACTCCAATACTCAAAGGTCTGAGTAATGAAGGCAATTGTGCTAAATGCATTCTTAACCACCTTGTCTACCTAAGACATAATGTTAAATGGGTTAGATTCAGAATAAATCCAGTAATATAATGCTGAGAATATAGAAACACTGTGAGCAATGAGTAACAGCAGAAGTGCACCACCGTGGGTTGCTCAGTAGTTAGCACTGCTGTCTCACAGTGCCAGAGAGCTGGGTTCAATTCCCGCCTCAGGCGACTGACTGTGTGGAGTTTGCACATTCTACCTGGGTTTGCATGGGTTTCCTCGGGTGCTCTGGTTTCCTCCCACAGTCACAAAGATGTGCAGGTCAGGTGAATTGGCCATGCTAAATTGCCCGTAGTGTTAGGTGAAGGGATAAATTAGATTACAGTGTGGAAACAGGCTCTTCAGCCCAACGAGTCCACACCAACCTGCCAAAGCGCAACCCACCCATTTCCCTACATTTACCCCTTTACCTAACACTACGGGCAATTTAGCATGGCAATTCACCTGACCCACACATCTTTGGACTGTGGGATGAAACCGGAGCACCTGGAGGAAACCCACGCAGACATGGGGAGAATGTGCAAATTCCACACAGTCAGTTGCCTGAGTCAGGAATTGAACCCATGTCTCTGAAGCTGTGAGGCAGCAGTGCTAACCGCTGTGCCACCGTGTAGGGGTATGGGTGGGTTTTGCTTTGGCGGGTCATTGTGGATTTGTTGGGCTAAAGGGCCTGTTTCCTCACTGTAAGTAATCTAATATGTAGCAGGAATCAACATGCCAATTAAAGAAATACTTATGGGCTCTTCTTGAGTTTTTTAGGAGTGACATTTCTTTCTCTCCAGAGGCTTATTTCTCATGCTTACTAACTCCTTTATCAGGTGATGTAGTTCCAAAGTAAACTGGTTTCTGTACTTGAGTTGATGTTTAGGGAGGAATTTCTATCTTATCTACATAAAGCAACAAGTACCAAATACTGTATTGATACATTAAACCTTTTAACTTCGAATCCATAAATGAGATTTTTTTTTGTTAATTGCTTATAATAAATTGCTTATACTCTGTAACATTTTCTCTTAAATTAGATCAGATTACTTACAGTGTGGAAAGAGGCCCTTTGGCCCAACAAGTCCACACCAACCCACAACCCACCCAGACCCATTCCCCTACACCTAACACTACGGGCAATTTAGCATGGCCAATTCACCTAGCCTGCACATTTTTGGATTGTGGGAGGAAACTGAAGCACCTGGAGGAAACCCACGCAGACACGGGGAGAACGTGCAAACTCTACACAGACAGTTGCCTGAGGCGGGAATTGAAATCAGGTCTCTGGAGCTGTGAGGCAACAGTGCCAACTACTCTGCCACCATGCTGCCCACAATGCATGCACCACAAAATAAAAAAAATTAACTACAAAACTGTATAAAAATGATAAAATATATATATAAATGATGCAATACAGGGAAAATGTAATTTGTACATAGCTTCCTGAAAGCCTTAATAAACATTGAATACAAAATTTTAACTGGTCTTCGAGGTAAACAGGTGTCAGGATGACCATGTGGTCTAAGATGCCAGACTCAAGGAATTAAATCCTTCAGTATAAAGGCTGTGTGTTCTGGTCTCCAACTGGAGGCATGGGTCTGAATCCCACTTCTGACATGTACCTTTGGGGTGGCACAGTGGTTAGCTGCCTTACAGCACCAGAATCCAGGTTCAATTCCAGCCTCGGGTGACTGTCTGTGTGGAGTTTGCACATTCTCCCTGTGTCTGCGTGGGTTTCTTCTGGGTGCTCTGATTTCCTCCCACAGTCTAAAGATGTGCAGGTCAGGTGAATTAGCCATACTTAATTGCCCATAGTGCTAGGTGCATCATTCAGAGGGAATGGGTCTGGGTGGGTTACTCTTCAGAGGGTCGGTGTGGACTGGTTGGGCTGAAGGGCCTGTTTCCACGTTGTAGGAAATCTAAGTCATCTGCTGATTATTTAAAAACTGAAAGAACTGCAGAATCTAGACACCAAAAATTGCTGGAAAAGTTCATTAGGTCTGGCAGCATCTGTGGAGAAAGAACAGAGTTAACTTTCCAGGTTCAGCCACCCATCCTCAGAGATAGTTCTGAGGAAGGGTGACGAGACCCAAAATGACAAACCTTGTCAGGTTTGAAAATAAATATTATTATAATAAATTGCTTATACTCTGTAGCATTTTCTCTTAAATTAGATCAGATTACTTACAGTGTGGAAAGAGGCCCTTTGGCCCAACAAATCCACACCGACCCACAACTCACCCAGACCCATTCCCCTACACCTAACACTACGGGCAATTTAGCATGGCCAATTCACCTAGCCTGCACATTTTTGGATTGTGGGAGGAAACTGAAGCACCCGGAGGAAACCCACGCAGACACAGGGAGAACGTGCAAACTCTACACAGACAGTTGCCTGAGGCGGGAATTGAACTCAGGTCTCTGGAGCTGTGAGGCATAAAATCAACAGTCGAGAGTGTGGTGCTGGAAAAGCACAGCCAGTCAGGCAGCATCCAAGGAGCAGGACAATCAACATTTCGGACATAAGCCCTTCATCAAGAATGAGGCTTATGCCCAAAATGTCGATTATCCTGCTGCTTGGATGCTGTCTGACCTACTGTGCTTTTCCAGCACCACACTCTCGACTCTGATCTTCAGCATCTGCAGTCCTCGCTTTCTCCCTTACAAAATTAACAGCACAGAAAAAGGTCATTGACTGATTGAATTTGTCCCAGTTCTTAAGAATACTAATTCTATTAGTTTCATTCTCCATTTTCTCATATTCCTGCAATTTTATTCCATTTAAGTATTTACCCAGTTCCTTTTTGAGGTCTCCTTTTAAATTTCTATTCTTTGTCTCACAAAGCAATTCATTCCAAAGGTTAACCACATTTGTGAAACACTTTTTTCCCGTTATGTCTCCTCCAATTCTTTTGCCGATCACTTCAAATCTCTACACTGCTATTACCGAACTTTCAGTGATTGGAAATAGCTCATTTTTCTATATTTATGTATTCCTTTCATAAATATGATTCAACAATAGTATATCTCAGTTCTTTTATAATGGTTTACTTGAGAGATGCATTTTCTAGAGGCCCAGAACTTATTAAAGATCTGACAGGAATCAATGCCACATGTTACTTTCACTGGAATAATTGATTGATGACATCAGTGAATGCCCTTTGGAAAAAGAGTTGCAATGTGTGGCACTATAACATATAAATTACATCATCTCAGTCTTTTTTTTTGATTTACTTATTTGTCAAGTTGCTGATTTATTGCTTTTTAACATGTCTAGTTTTGCAAAGTGACACAACTGCTGATGTGGCAGCAAAGGACTGGAGTGTTAATGTGAGGATATCACATAATAGCAGTTCTTTACTCTGGCAGAATCAGCTTTCTTTCCTGATTGTGGCTTTTTGTTTCAACTGAAAATTCTTGGCATCGTTTACAGTGTCACAAACCTTGCATCATTTGGCAACACCTTTTTTGTTTTAAGTTAGACAGCTTGAACAAGAGGTAACATTTCTTAAATCTTTCAAAATATTGACTTTGTCATCAAATCAAAACATTATTCATTCTGAGATTTTTAGAAGATGCATAAATAAAAGATTTCAGAACAAAAACATAATCTTGCAATGACACTGCAATAATGACTTGCATTTTCTTGCACATATTTCTGAAGTCACAGCGCAAACTGTGTCAAATGGAGGTTGGTAAGTCACTACTTATTGATACAGACAATGATCTGTTTCTTTCTCTGTTAGACTCGGAGTTCCTCAAAGGACCAATTATTACCATTAGCAATCCTCTCCTTGCACAGTGAAGCCTTTGGAACATTATCTGAACTTTGCAGTAAGTATTAAAAGTATTTTGAAACATTTGAAAACAAGATAAGACAACATACAAATGGAAATATGCCCTTCTTCCTTTCCTTCCTTTTTTTCGTGCTTTTGCTGTGATAAGTGTTCCACTGAATTTTTATCATTTCTTTTCTCTAAAGTCACTGAAACATTTTCAGTCACACTGACTGATTCCTGTACTCATTCATCCATCACCTTCTCTAACCTCTATTTCCTCAGTACTTCAAAACAACAACGGCTAGATTTTACCAGGCACCAGGGAGTTGTCAGAGGCCAAGAGAATCATAGGGAACAGTTTCCGATTAGGTTCTCACCTTTGGGAAATTTTACTGAGAGCTGAAGTGAATGTGGAGTGGCTGTCTTCTTCCTTAATTAAAAAAAGCCAAGTTAAAGACACTTTTATGATACTGACAATATTTTGCTAGTTAAAGGAGATGACTTCTCATGGGCAGACTGGGAGGAAGGTTGATTGTGCAAAGAGCGAGGAGTAAGTCTCTGTGGCTCCAACAATTTCCCCTCCAACACTGGCTCCCATCATTTTTAAAAACTTTTAAAAATTCATTAGAATATGTGCCAGGCCACCTTCATTCTTTGGCAGTATTCACCATTCCTAATGGCACAGTTGAGGCTTACTATCCACCAGCCCTGTTTGTAAATGGCTTGCCCTATTTAGCTGGGAGGTCACCTGTAGTCACCTTGCTCAGCAGGTCCCACTGCCAGAAAGTGCTGCCTTGGGAGTCGCTTTTCTCCCCTTAAATCAGAGCCCTGACTCCTCCATTTAAATTCAACTCCATAAAGCTCCTGATGCATTCCCTTTTCAATATTCAGGCTTTCATAACACAATCTTCACACTGTTTTATCATGATTTGAAACCCTTTCAATTTTATCATTACCCTTCATCAGACATTGCTTCTCAAAACAAATGTCCTTTGATCAATTTGCTATTTCCTTGGAATTGAAGAGTACAATTTGCTTGCATGTATGGTGACATTTGTAGAACAATCTAGTTTAAAGTATTATTAAATTGCTACAGGATGGTAATTGTATACATCATGAATGTGATGAAGGGCTTTTGCTGTTATTCTTTACATTTATTTTGGATTAAGCTGGAAATGAATGTCATGTCAGAGGTTCCTCTTGGAGGCCTTAAGCCACACAATGTCTTTGGGTGGATTTTCTTAGTCACAGGAAGCAGGTGGTTTAGAATTCATGTCACGATTTTCCTGTTTACGGACAAAATGGAAATACAACAACAGTTTCCACAAAATAATTTATCTACCATATTGAAGATAGCTCCAACTGTTACCATCTTGAAGTTGAGGACAGCTTTTCTTTCCATCCTGAATTTATGAGATGAATGCATGGTGTCTTGATGTGATTGGTCAAAAGCCTCCAGTTTTGTGCACCTCAACTGGAATTACCATGAAAGTAGCCGAATCTTCAGCTGTTTGAATAAACTTGGTGGTGTACTCTCTCATTACGGATACTTCACCCATGGATTCCCCCATTGCTTACTTGGGGAAAGCTTTGAGTGCATTAACTGTCACCATGCGTTCAATTTTGAGGAGTTGCTGAAAATGGCAGCACTATCATCCTTACAAAAAAGAAACACCACCCTGCGAGTAAGGGGAGGTTGGTCCCTTTGACCTTGGTTGCGAGATGGTTCTGATGGATTCAGAAACACCTTACATGTTGCGGCTGTGGCAGCAAAGCTCCTCCAGCGATCGGGAATAGCAGTAATGGACTCTTCAAGATGGTGGCACCAGCAAGGCAACATCTGCAGCCGAAGTGGGAATCGTGGCCCAGTGGCAGCCTGGCCTAGCAGCAGAGCCAGAGACTTTTGCTTGTGGGGCAAGTTTGGGTTCAGTGACGTCGCCAAAGGGACCCAGCTGCCAAAAAATGATGCCTAAAGTGGGGCAACTCCTACATTGGTGGGTCTGGCACAGAGGCAATGAGGTGGTGGGGTAGTGGAGATCTCCCTCGAGGCTTGGTGCTAGTATGGACTGGGTCGGAAAGACTGATATTCTGAACTGCTTACTTTTTTATGTTTCTAATTTATTCCTATGACCTATAACGCTGGACTATTCATTTACTTTTTTTTTTTTTGTTTCCATAAGAATTTGATCCTGAGTATCTGTATCTTAATACTTTTGTATCTAAAATAGCACTGTAATGCAGTGACTGTAAACTTTTCACTGTACTCATTTGAATATGTGACAATAAAGCTCGTAAAGCTAACGCAATCATCACATTGCTTTTCAGGGCAGTAGAGGCAGAAACCCTTATAATATTTAAACGGTAAGTACGTGTACAGATGCAATACCAAGGCATACAAGGCTTTGGTTCAAGTGCTGGTAAGTGGCATTAGAATAGTTTTTTTTATGGCTGGCACAGTCTATAGCCCTCTAAGACTTTATGGATTGTTGGATCTCAGATTTTCTTGCCCAATCACATGTTATTTATCCTCAGAATTTGTCTTTGGCTGTCAGCCTTGTGCCATTAGACTGCTCCCTTCTTGACTTGCAATCTTGGATTCTTCTCCCAGACAAGGGCAGCTGCTTGTTTTTTATTCAAAGAGGACACACAGTTCAGCATTGTTTTCATCAAACCAGTCCTGGTGACAACCCTGTGAGAAACCAACGGCCTGGACACAGAAGTCTGGCACAACTGATTTTATTTTACTTCATTATTCTCATGAAATTGTGTTAGATGTGTGACAATTTTCCAGATTGATCGTGAGCTGCACTTGGAATTCCTCATTTAGTCTAGCTGTTACATGACTGAGACATTGAACATTATTCCCTTGGAGTTTCGGGTCATGTAAAGTCAATATTTTGTCCAACAGGCATGAATCTCCCAGATGGATCGATTGATGCAAGCATCACTTGGATGTTGACTTGAATGATAGCATAATCTACGAGGTTTCAGTGCTTTGATCTCGGACGCTTTCATGTGATTTTGTATTTATCCTTCTGGCAAAACAGAATGTTTGCTATAATAAGATCACGGTGTGTTGTGTGCTACAGCAGGTTATCTTCACCTACAATATAGCAATGCTTAGACACTTCCCACAATGTTGAAATGTAGACATTTATTACAGTTCATTGATAAATGCACATATCATAATCGTAGGCACTTCAGCATCTGGGCTGTTTTAAGTGAGCTTGCTACAAAGAGTAGCAAGAACCTTTATACCCTCAAGTCACACACTTGGACCCAGTGATGATACCATCAGCATTCTTTTAAAGGTAAACCTACATGTTTGTTGTGAGGTATAACACACCCGTGAGCATTCTTTGTCGGCAGGAAGATATCGTTTACATTGACTTTCCCCACCTAATTTTTCTCAATGACTCTTTTCCAGATACAGGATTAAAATTCTCCAGAAAGTTAATTTTTCCTTCAATTGATTTCATCAAGTCAGAGCAGAACATTTCCTTGACCATCTTCAATGGAGTCAATACCATGACATAAACATTGATGGTCTGGCATAATGATTACAGCAGAGCTGTGGGTAAAATGGCATAAGATTTTCATTAACACAACTGGGATCTGCTGGCAAGGCACCCATGATCCTAATCTGGATGGCAAAACCAAATTGTGAACATAAGGGTTTCTATAAATCTGTCTTTCCACGAGAAGATGTTTCTCCCCAGCTTGTTCCTTCAGCGACCCCACCCACTCATTGGGAAGACAGGTTCCTCAGCAAGCAATGATGCCCATTTGGATCTTTGCTATGACCCGTGATGGGATGGAGGCTCTTCTTTCTTGACTATCGCTTTTGAGATTGTCCATGTGTATTAAACTATTCTAAATTGCAAAATTGAACATTTTTTTTCCTTGATAACAAAGATGGTATTCCTGCAAGGCTTAGTTCCCCAGCCAGACATTAAGTGCAGCAGCCTATTTTTAAAACACTTTTAATAGCCACATCTCCATATGAGGTGAGTACAGTGTATTCTGAAGAGTCTTTTTCAGTTACAGACACTGCTGCTGAAAGGTACCTTTTGTTCAGGCATCTGAAATAATTCCAGAAAGGCCAGTATCCCCTCACAAAGTCATCCTTTATCTACTTGCGGGAAGTTCTTGATACTGATCCTACTCTCTGAGAGCTAGCTTTCAGCATGAATAGAATCTCTGAAACTGCTGTTTATATCTGTCAGTCAGAGCCCACTGATTGGACCAGATTAACATCCCCAATCAGGGAACACATATTCTATGAGGTCCACTTGGCTGACCTCATTATAATCACTACAGTGTCCAATAATCATCAGGTATTTATGAGAAAAACTATCCTCTTGAATTAAAAATGGTAAATACAAAGGTATTTCTATGCATAACTGAAAAGGAGAAAAATAAAGCTTTTTCTTGCTGTTTATTAATAGCTCAGGTGGTACAATTGGAGACCATATTTTCAAGGAAACGTGAGATATTTCGTCACCAATTCGATTGTTATGCCCTAGCTCAACACTTGAAAATATCAAGATGTCCCTGGTGAATCATTTGGAGAATCCAGAGGAAGAGCTTGTGGGATCAAGATCTCTCATTATTGATTATAAGGCTATCAATAATGCTGATATGATGGTAACGTTCACTGTAGTGACACCAGCCAGTTTTACTGAAGCATTTACGTACATTCTCCATTACCCAATTTTCCCATGTGGTTCACCATTATCAAAAACTGTTTGGGTTTTAGAATATTTCTGGCTTGTGAACCCTTGATGGCTTTTGTCCTCAGCAGTTCAACTGTGACACAATTGCTTGGTTCAATGTAGCCCAGAAATGTTATCATTGGCTTTGAAAATTGATACTATTTTGAAGTATTAATCCTGCACCTTGTAAGTTTGCAAGACTCTCCATATATCTGTGTCATGTTGTTTTACAGTGGATCCGTGGATGAGAATGCCATCTATATGTTGCTTTATGTGCATTTTAGCGTGTTGAATATCTTTTGTTGAAAAATCTAAGATGCATACATGAATTCAAAAGTTAATTCAGTTTTATGGAGTGTTTCAAAAGTTGTTACTAATTTGGATCCTCATTTAGCAGAAGTTGACAAAATCCCTGAAGTTGAAATCCAGCTTGGTAAATGTTATTTGTGAGTTTAACTGGACTCTTATCTACAGTTACCATTGAGTATATTTTTTTGTTGTGTTCTCTTATTCAAATGTGTTAAGTCAACACCTATTCTATTGGAACTGTTCAGTTTAAGAAATGGCACCACAGCAAAGCAACACATGGTTGGTTCTGTGACTTGCAAAATAATTCCCGAGCAAAGCATTGCCTCAGTCACACTTCTTCTTCTTTTAAGAATTAGACAAATGACATTCCTTTGTGGAAACAGGCAGATGGGTTTGGCATATGCTTTCAGTGATGTGTGATTGAAGTGTTCCGTTTTCCCAGACCTTGAAAGACTTCTGGAAATTGTCATTTCAATTAATTTATTGTTTCCTCTTTGTTGACGTCTTTCACTTTATGACTGAGACTGAGGTGTATACGTGCTCCCATGCTTGCTGGTGAACCTACCTGATTGTGTTCACTTTTTCTGAGATTTACCAGTCTCATATTGCCTGAAGATGGTCATTGACATTGTGGAGAATTGATCACGGTCTTTGCAGTTTGACAAATGAATTATGCTGGGTTTTTTAATGGCAACCAGTGATTCTATCCCTATGTTCATTTTGATGATGTCTTTTCACTTCAACGTTCACCTTGCAATATTGATTATTCTTGACTTCTCAAAGAAAAGTGAATTCTTGTGCTACATTTCCTCGAAAGGCAGTTTTTTTGCATGTTTATAAACATAGGGTTTTTATTTTAAAGCCATTCACTGATTTAAAACAACCATTGTTATCTCTGCCAGGGTATTGGCAAGGCACTCCTTCTGAGTGTGGACCTTCTTCGGACTATCATACAGTTAATACCTTTTCCACACTCATTTTCCTGTTACTGTCACAATGAGCTTTCAATCCTGCACTCTCTGTAGTGGATGACTTGGAAGTCTTACAACTAATCTGCCTTAACTTAGCCTGACTGGGACTTTCTGTACTCTGGTAAACCTTTGTGGGGGTTCATGCAGCATTCATTGCTGACTTTAGTTGAAATCTGAGTCTCCCACATGTTACATGTGTTGGTTTTGGACTGTGTTGCCAGTTTATCTACTTCAACTATTTGATTGGCCTCACAACACTTCACCTGCGACTGTTTGCAGCTAGTATGTTTCTTTTTAGAAATTTTTTGCCACTTACCATCATTTTTCTTAGTCTTTGCACTACCTATCACCATTTAGGAATATCATAAGGAGTTTCAAGGAGCTTGAGACAAACATTGACTAAACACAATGTTTGTAGAAACAGTTAAAATTTATTGTGTATAAACTATGCCCAGAAGCATGGTTGACCAAGAATTTGCTGTTGCCTTCTTCCATCAGATCTGAATACCATATGAACCAAACACCATCAGTGACATAGCTCCTAACACATATACTCAGTAACTATTAGACCCTTTACTCCACAGTGAATATTTGCTATTGTGGGCATTTTGACAATCTCAGATATAGTCCACTCACAAAATCATTCACCTTAGCTCATACCTCCTCAATAATTTCCCTTGTTGTATGGAGGTCTGTTTCATGTTCTGTTTTTACTCTTCCTGCAGCTATTAGATTTTTTTCTTCTACCTTTCCGCTCTCAACTGTAGTTAGTAGTTTTTTTCTTCTCTCATCTTTCAGTATCTGAGGTTATAGTTCTCCATCATTAAATGTTCAATCTTTTGTTGTTTATCTCAAAGTTTCTTTTCAAATATTTGCCTGCCATAATTTCTCATGTTAGCCTAATCTCACTTACCTGATCGAATGAATACATATTTCTTGGAAATCATTCTTAAAAGCTGATTCTGAGTAGATTGCTTTTGTTTCTCTTCAACTGTATCCAGAATGTCATTCAAATTGCATGATGGATGTAGGTTCAAACTGGGCAATAGATGAACAGGAAAATTAGACCACAAGGCCTGACATTTTATGTACTCTTTCATGGAATGTGGTTGTCATGGCAAGGCTGGTATTTGTTGTCAATCCTGATCTGCTCTTGAACTGACTGATTTGCCAGGCCATTTCAAGAATCAATTAAAAATGAACCACCTCGCTGTGGATCTGGAGTCATAATCAAGTTCTGGATAAAAAAAAAATAAGTTCTGGGCAATCCAAGATGGAGGACGGGAAAAACTTTTGGCTGTAACAGGCTACTGTTTTTTGAGGTATTTTAGGTGTTGGAGGTGATTTCCTTGAATTCCAGGAGCAACAATTACTGTTTTATATGCTGTTGCCATGGAACTTTGGAGAAAAAATAAGTCAAAGCAATGGCACTTTTAAAAAGGAGGGGAACAGACAAAGGCAGCACACGGTGAGGTCAATGAAGGAGAGAGAGAGAGAGAGAAAGAAACCCACACTGCTAACTGACACAGCAGTGAACCTGCACAGTTACTGCCTTTGCTGTTTGAATTCATGTATTGCTGGACATTGGAGTGCATCTGGGCAAATTAACAAACAGTGAAATTCACAACTAATCTTGGAGGAACCTGTTTGAGAGAGGTCACAGCACAGAACCAGGTAATTGAATATTTTAAGTGTGGCATTACTGTAAGTCTACAGTAGTGAGTAGAGTGGGTTCTTTCTCAATTATATATTTTATTAAGATAAGTCTCTTGATTAAACTTAAAAATATAAGCCATAAGTATTACGTTAACCTGAAGCAGCGTTTTGTAGAGGAATAAGACAATGCTATTTTCTGGGTCTGCAGATTATAAGAAGTAAAAATGGCCCTTAGTAGAGTGATATGCTCTTCTTGTTGGATGTGGGAGTTTAAGGGGAGTTTATGTGTTACCTTGGATTATATTTGCAATAAATGCCATTGGTTGTGAATCCTATCAGATCGAATGGATTGTTTGGAGTGACAGTTTGAGGCAATGAGGAATTTACAGGTGCAGGGTGTGTGATGGATGGCAGTTATAGGAAGGGAGAAAAGTTTTAGATACAGTCACATGGATGGGTCAACTCTAGGAAAAGTAAGAGAGGTAGGCAGGTATGGTAGGAGACTTCTGTGGCTATCCCCAAGTCAAATAAGTATGCTGTTTTGGAAAATGTAAGGGGTGATGGATTATTCAGGGGAATGTAGCATGAAAAGCCAAGTTTCTGACATCGAGACTTGCTCTAATGCAATAATAGGGATGTCGGATTCCAAGAGATCAATTGTGTTTGGGGATTCTCTAGTCCAAGGCACAGACAGATGTTTCTGTGGCCAGCACTGAAAAATCAGAATGGTTTGTTGCCTCCCTGATGCCAGGATCTAGGATGCCTCAGAGAGGGTGCAGAATGCTCTCAAGGGAGAAGAGAGACCAGCAGGAGGTCATTGTACACATTAGAACCAACAACATTGGAAGGGAAAAGGATGAGATTCTGAAGGGAGAATATAGAGAGTTAGGCAGGAAATTAAGAAGGAGGTCCTCGCGAGTAGTAATATCTGGATTACTCCCAGTGTTACAAGCTAGGGAGGGTAGGAATAGGAGGAGAGAGCAGACGAATGTTTGGCTGAGATGCTGGTGTTTAGGAGAAGGATTCACATTTTTGGATCATTGGAGTCTCTTTTGCGGTAGAAGTGACCTGTAAAAGAAGGATGGATTGCACCTAAATTGGAAGGGGACAAATATACAGAACGGGAGATTTGCTAGAGATGCTTGGGAGGATTTAAACAAGTAAGGTGGGGGGACGGGAGGGTGGTGGGACCCAGGGAGATAGTGAGGAAAGAGCTCAATCTGAAACTGGTACAGTTGAGAACAGAAGCGAGTCAAACAGTCAGGGACAAAGCAGAGAACAAGCTAGGACTGATAAATTAAACTGCACTTGTTTCAATGCAAGGGGCCTAACAGGGAAGGCAGATGAACTCAGGGCACGGTTAGGAACATGGGACTGGGGTATCATAGCAATTACAGAAATGTGGCTCAGGAATGGACAGGACTGGCAGCTTAATGTTCCAGGATACAAATGTTACAGGAAGAACAGAAAAGGTGGCAAGAGAGGAGGGGAGTGGCATTTTTGAAAAGAGATAGCAGTACAGCATACTGACAGAGGATATTCCCAGAAGTACATCCAAGGAAGTTATTTGGGTAGAAGTGAGAAATAAGAAAGGGATGATCATCCTAATTGGGATTGTATTACAGACCCTCAAATAGTCAGAGGGAAATTGAGAAACAAATTTGTAAGGAGATTTCAGTAATCTGTAAGAATAATAGGGTGGTTATGATAGGGGATTTTAACTTTCTAAACATAGACTGGGACTGCCATAGTGTTAAGGGATTAGATGGAGAAGAATTTGTTAAGTGCGTACAAGAAAAATTGTACGTTGATATGTTGATGTACTGTCTGGAGAAGGTGCAAAACCTGACCTTCTCTTGGGGAGAAAGGCAGGGAAGGTGACTGAGGTGTCAGTGGGGGAGCACTTTGGAGCCATGGACCATAATTCTATTAGTTTTAAAATAGTGAAGGTAAAGGATAGACTTAATCTGAAAGTTGAAGTTCTAAATTGGAGGAAGGCTAATTTTGACGGTATTAGGCAAGAGCTTTCAAAAGCTAATAGGGGGCAGAAGTTCACAGGCAAAGGGACGGCTGGAAAACAGGAAGCCTCTTGAAATGAGAAACTAGTGTCCAGAGACAGTACATTCCTGTTAGGATGAAAGGGAAGGCTGGTGGGTGTACGGAAAGCTAGATGACGAGAGAAATTGAAGGGTTGGTTAAGAAAAAGAAGGAAGCATGTGTCAGGAATAGACGGGATAGATTGAGTGAATCATTAGAAGAGTATAAAGTTAGTAGGAGTATACTTAAGAAAGAAATCAGGAGGACAAACAGGGGACATGAGATAGCTTTGGCAAATATAGTTAAGGAGAATCCAAAGAGTTTTTACAAATACATTAAGGACATTTGTATGATTAATAGTCACAGGTGAGGAGCTGGGAGACTGGAGGTTGGCTAACATGGTGCCACTGTTTAAGAAGGGTGGTAAGGACAGGCCAGGGAACTGTAGACCGGTGTGCCTGACGTCAGTGGTGGGCAAGTTGTTGGAGGAAATCTTGAGGGACAGAATGTACATGTATTTGGAAATGCAGGAGTGATTAGGGATAGTCAACATGGCTTTGTGCGTGGGAAATCATGTCTCACAAACTTGATTGAGTTTTTTGAGGAAGTAACAAAGCGGATTGATGAGGGCAGAGCAGTAGATATGATCTATATGGACTTCAGTAAGGCATTCAACAAGGTTCCCCATGGGAGACTGTAGCAAGGTTAGATCCCATGGAATACAGGGAGAACTAGCCATTTGGATACAGAACTGGCTCAAAGGTAGAAGACAGAGGATAGTGGTGGAGGGTTGTTTTTCAGACTGGAGGCCTGTGACCAATGGAGTGCCACAAGGATTGGTGCTGGGTCCACTACTTTTTGTCATTTACATAAATGATTTGGATGCAAGCATAAAAGGTACAGTTAGTAAGTTTGCAGATGACACCAAAATTGGAGGTATAGTGGACAGTGAAGACGGTTATCTCAGATTACAGCAGGAACTTGACCAGATGGGCCAATGGGCTGAGACGTGGCAGATGGAGTTTAATTCAGATAAATGTGAAGTGCTGCATTTTGGGAAAGCAAATCTTAGCAGGCCTTATACACTTAATGGTAAGGTCCTAGGGAGTGTTGCTGAACAAAGACACCTTGGAGTACAGGTTCATAGTTCCTTGAAAGTGGAATCGCAGGTAGATAGGATAGTGAAGAAGGCATTTGGTATGTTTCCTTTATTGGTCAGAGTATTGAGTACAGGAGTTGGGAGGTCATGTTGCGGCTGTACAGGACATTGGTTAGACCACTGATAGAATATTGCATGCAATTCTGGTCTCCTTCCTATTGGAAATATGATGTGGATCAAGAAAGGGTTCCGAAAAGATTTACAAGGATGTTGCAAGATTGGAGGATTTGAGCTATTGGGAAAGGCTGGAAAGGCTAGGGCCATTTTCTCTGGAACATCGGAGGCTGAGGGGTGACCTAATAGAGGTTTACAAAATTATGAGGGGCATGGATAGGATAAATAGACCAAGTCTTTTCTCTGGGGTCGGGGAATCCAGAACTAGAGGGCATAGGTTTAGGGTGAGAGGGGAAAGATATAAAAGAGACCTAAGGGGCAACCTTTTTACACAGAGGGTGGCACATGTATGGAATAAGCTGCCAGAGGAAGTAGAGGAACCTAGTACTATTGCAACATTTAAGAGACATTTGGATGGGTATATGAATAGGAAGGGTTTGGAGGGATATGGGCCAGGTGCTGGCAGGTGGTACTAGATTGGGTCAGATATCTGGTCGACATGGACAAGTTGGACCGAAGGGTCTGTATCCATGCTGTAAATCTCTATGACTCTATGATAAAAGGGTAGCTAGGGAGAGAATAGGACCCCTCAAATATTAACAAGGCAGGGTTTGTATGGAGCTGCACGAGATGGTGGAGATACTAAATGAGTATTTTGCATCAGTGTTTACTGTGGAAAAGGGCATGCAAGATATAGAATGTAGGGAAATAGATGGTGACATCTTGAAAAATGTCCATATTACAGAGGAGGAAGTGATGGATGTCTTGAAACGCATAAAGGTGGATAAATCCCCAGGATCTGATCAGATGTACCCTAGAACTCTGTGGGAAGCTGGAGAAGTGATTGCTTGGCCTCTTGCTGAAATGTTTGCATCATCGATAGTCACAGGTGACGTGCCAGAAGACTGGAGGTTGGTTAACGTGGTGTCACTGTTTAAGAAAGATGGTAATGACAAGCCAGGGAATGACAGACCAGTGAGCCTGACGTTGGTGGTGGGCAAGTTGTTGGAGGGAATCTTGAGGGACAGGATTTAGATGTATTTGGAAAGGCAAGGAGTGATTCGGAATAGTTAATATGGTTTTGCACGTGAGAAATCATGTCTCACAAACTTGACTGAGTTTTTTGAAGAAGTGACAAAGAGGATTGATGAGGGCAGTGCAGTAGATGTGATCCAAATGGACTTCAGTCAGGCATTCGACAAGGTTCCCCTGGGGAGACTGATTACAAGGTTAGATATCATGGAATACAGGGAGAACTAGCCATTTGGATACAGATTAGCTCAAAGGTAGAAGACAGAGGGTGGTGGTGGGGGGTTGTTTTTCAGACTGGAGGCCAGTGAGCAGTGGACTGCCACAATGATCGGTGCTGCGTCCACTACGTTTCAATATTCATATAAATGATTTGGATGCGAGCCTAAGAGATACAGTTAGTACGTTTGCAGATGATACCAAAATTGGAGGTGTAGTGGACAGCGAAGAGGGTTACCTCAGATTACAACTGGATCTTGACCAGATGGCCCAATGGGTTGAGAAATGGCAGATGGTGTTTGGTTTAGATAAATGTGAAGTATTGCATTTTGAAAAGGCAAATCAGGGCAGGACTTATACATTGACTGGTAAGGTCATAGGGAGTATTGCTGAACAAAGAGACCTTGGAGTGCAGCTTCATAGCTCCTTGAAAGTAGAGTCACACCTCGAATGGATAATGAATAAAGTCTTTGGTATGCTTTCCTTTATTGGTCATAGCATTGATTATAGCAGTTGGGAGGTCATGTTGAGCCTGTACAGGACATTGGTTAGGTTACTTTTGGAATATTGCATGCAGTTCTGGACTCTTCCTATCGGAAAGATGTTGTGAAACTTAAAAGGGTTCAGAAAAGATTTACAAGGATGTTGCCAGGGTTTGAGGATTTGAGATATAGGGAGAGGTTGAATAGGCCAGGGCTGTTTTCCCTGGAGCGTCGGAGGCTGCGGGCTGACATTTTAGAGGTTTATAAAATCATGAGAGGCATGGATAGGCTAACTAGGTAAAGTCTTTTCCCTGGAGTGGGGGAAATCCAGAACTAGACAGCATAGGTTTAAGTGAGAGGGGAAAGATTTAAAAGAGACTTCAGGAGCAACATTTTCATGCAAAGGGTGGTGCATGTGTGGAATGGGCTGCCAGATGAAGTGGTGGAGGAAAGTACAATTATAACATTTTAAAGGCATCTGGATGTGTATATGAATAGGAAGAGTTTGGAGGGATATGGGCTGGGTGCTGGTAGGTGGGACTAGATTGGGTTGGAATATCTGGTCAGCATGGACGGGTTAGACCAAAGGGTCTGTTTCCATGCTGTACATCTCTATGACTATACGTTAGCCAGGACAGGTAAGGTTGACACATTTCTTTTGTTATTGGCTATTGGTGAAACAGCAGATTTTCACCACTATTGGAGAATGTCTCACGGATACAATTACTGCGGCTAGATTTCAATTCCTGAGTTTTTTAAAAAATTGGTGTTAAATTCCAACAGCCAAGGTTGGATTTGAACCCTTGTCCCCCAGATCTGTAGCACAAATCAGTAGGCTAAGATAAAAGGTAGGGAGGAGGGACTCGGGGGAGGGGCGCTGGGAATACGATAGGTGGAAGGAGGTTAAGGTGAGGGTGATAGGCCGGAGAGGGGGTGGGGGCGGAGAGGTCGGGAAGAAGATTGCAGGTCAAGAAGGCGGTGCTGAGTCTGAGGGTTGGGACTGAGAAAAGGTGGGGGGAGGGGAAATGAGAAAGCTGGAGAAATCTGCATTCATCCCTTGTGGTTGGAGGGTTCCTAGGCGGAAGATGAGGCGCTCTTCCTCCAGGCATCATGTTGCCATGGTCTGGCGATGGAGGAGGCCAAGGACCTGCATGTACTTGACGGAGTGGGAGGGGAAGTTAAAATGTTCAGCCATGGGGCGGTTGGCTTGGTTGGTGCGGGTGTCCCAGAGGGGTTCTCTGAAACGTTCCACAAGTAGGTGGCCTGTCTCCCCAATATAGAGGAGGCCACATCGGGTGCAGCGGATGCAGTAAATGATGTGTGTGGAGGTGCAGGTGAATTTCTGACAGATATGGAAGGATCACTTGAGGCCTTGGAGGGAAGTGAGGGAGGAGGTGTGGGCACAAGTTTTGCATTTCTTGCAGTTGCAGGGGAAGGTGCCAGGGTCGAGGTTGGGTTGGTGGGGGGTGTAGATCTGACGAGGGAGTCGCGAAGGGAGTGGTCTTTTGGAATGCTGATAGGGCTGGGGAGGGAAATATATCCTTGGTGGTGGGGTCTGTTTGCAGGTGGCATAAATGACGAAGGATAATACGATGTATCTGGAGGTTGGTGGGGTGGTAGGTGAGGACCAGTGGGGTTCTGTCCTGGTGGCGATTGGAGGGGTGGAGTTCAAGGACGGAGGAGCAGGAAGTGGAGGAGATGCGGTGGAGAGCATCGTCAACCACATCTGGGGGGAAATTGCAGTCTTTGAAGAAGGAGTCCATCTGGGTTGTTCGGTATTGGAATTGGTCCTCCTGGGAGCAGATGCGGCAAAGGTGAAGGAATTGGGAATATCGGGTGGCGTTTTTACAGGGGGCAGGGTGGGAGGAGGTGTAACCTAGGTAGCTGTGGGAGTCAGTTGGTTTATAGTAAACATCCGTGTTGAGTCGGTCGTCTGAGATAGAAATGGAGAGGTCTAGGAAGGGAGAGAGGAGTCTGAGATGGTCCAGATAAATTTGAGGTCCGGTTGCAAGGTGTTAGTAAAGTGGATGAACTGTTAAACCTCCTCGTTGGAGCATGAGGTAGTGCCGATACAGTCATCGATGTAGCGGAGGAAAAGGTGGGGGGTGGTGCCAATGTAGCTGCGGAAGATGGACTGTTCCACATATCCAACGAAGAGGAACGCATAGCTGGGGCCCATGCGGGTGCCCATGGCTACTCCTCTGCTTTGGAGGAAGTGGGAGGATCGGAAAGAGAAGTTGTTCAGAGTGAGGACCAGTTCAGACCACTTTACTAACACCTTCCACTCCGACCTCAAATTTACCTGGACTGTCTCAGACTCCTCCCTTCCCTTCCTAGACCTCTCCATTTCTATCTCGGATGACCACCTTCGCCGCATCTGCTCCCAGGAGGACCAGTTCCAATATCAAACAACCCAGATGGACTCCTTCTTCAAAGACTGCAATTTCCCCTCAGACGTGATTGACGATGCTCTCCACCACAACTCCTCCACTTCCCGCTCCTCTGCCCTTGAACCCCGCCCCTCCAATCACCGCCAGGACAGAACCCCACTGGTCCTCACCTACCACCCCACCAACCTCCAGATACATCATATCATCCTTCGTCATTTCCGCCACCTGCAAACAGACCCCACCACCAAGGATATATTTCCCTCCCCATCTCTATCAGCATTCCGGAAAGATCACTCCCTTCGCGACTCCCTTGTCAGATCCACACCCCCCCACCAACCCAACCTCCAATCTCGGCACCTTCCCCTGCAACCACAAGAAATGCAAAACTTGTGCCCACACCTCCTCCCTCACTTCCCTCCAAGGCTCCAAGGGTTTCTTCCATATCCATCAGAAATTTACCTGCACCTTCACACACATCATTTACTGCATCCGCTGCACCCGATGTGGCCTCCTATACATTGGGGAGTCAGGCCGCCTACTTGCGGAACATTTCAGAGAACACCTCTGGGACACCCGCACCAACCAAGCCAACTGCCCTGTGGTTGAACACTTTAACTCTCCCTCCCACTCCACCAAGGACATGCAGGTCCTTGGCCTCCTCCAACGCCAGACCATGGCAACATGATGCCTGGAGGAAGAGCGCCTCATCTTCCGCCTAGGAACCCTCCAACCATAAAGGATGAATGCAGCTTTCTCATTTCCCCTCCCCCTACCTTTTCTCAGTCCCAACCCTTAGACTCAGCACTGCCTTTTTGAACTGCAATCTTCTTCCCGACCTCTCCGCCCCCACCCCCTCTCCGGCCTATCACCCTCACCTTAATCTCCTTCCACCTATCGTATTCTCAGCGCCCCTCCTTCAAGTCCCTCCTCCCTTCCTTTTATCTTAGCCTGCTTGGCACACCCTCCTCATTCCTGAAGAAGGGCCTATGCCCAAAACGTCGATTGTCCTGTTCCTTTGATGCTGCCCGATCTCCTGCGCTTTTCCAGCAACACATTCTTAAGCTCTGATCTCTAGCTTCTGCAGTCCTCACTTTCTCCTAGCCCAAATCGGGAGCCTGAATTCTGGCTTAGTAGTCCAAGTATTTTCTTGGTTGATCATTCCTGGTACGTTGTCATATCTGCCAGCCCTTGCAGTAGGTAGGACTGGGCAGGGATTGTCTGAGGGAGTTTGCTGCCTCAGAACTTTCTTTGTCTTGGACATACCTAATGTTAGTGATAAGTGACACATCGTTGTACAGTATCTACAGATGAGACTCAGCTCCTGAATAGCAAAACCATAAGTACAACTACATTTAGTCAGGCACAATTAGTAGTACCTTAGGTAGCTGGCTCAGATGCGTCTGCTCCCTGCAAAAAACTACAATATAATTCCCTGTCTCCACACACAGACCGTGTGTGCCCTCAATAGTTTGAATGGAACCAATTTAATATAAAGAATAACGCTTACAGGACAATTACCTTATCCAACAGTCTTGTGATTTTCCATTACACCACCACCTCCCATTGATTCTCCACAATTTGCATACTTAGAGTAACAGAAGCATCCAATAATATGAAATTTTACAGCACTTTGACAGTGGGACTGAACATTCAAGAAAATATAGAGAAGGAAGTCACCATATTCGAATTCAATATAAAATTTTATTTTATAAAAAACAACTTTTAAAGAGTTGAATTTCTCCTCCTAATATCAATCATGCACAAGTGCATAATTCTGTTCCCAATGCTTATTTGAATAAGACATTGCTCTGGTTGGTGAAACAAGTCCAACTCACATCATGTAAGAACATAAGAAATAGGAACAGGTGTCAATCATTCAAATCTGCTCCACCACTCACTGAGAACATGGCTGATTTAATCCTGGCCCTGACTCCATTTTCCAACATCTTTCAATCCTGAAGAAGAGTCAAACCAGACTCAAAAAGGTTAACCCTATTTCTCTCCACTGATGGTGCCAGACTTGCTGACTGTTTCCGGCATTCTCTGTATTGTTTAATTTTCATAACTGCATCTCCCAATTCTTAACTACTTTTTATCCAATTCGATCTGGAATGGTTGTCTGCTCTCTAAGATGGAAAATTCCAAAGATTAATGAATCTCTAAGCGAATAAATTTCTCCTCATCCCCATATTAAATCGAAGAACCCTTATTCTGAAATTAAGCCTTTTGTCATAAATTACAATTCCCCCTCGACAAGGTAAAGCATTTTTCAGTTTGTACTTTGTGAAGCCCCTTCAGGAATTTAAAGGGACCAACAAGATCACATCTCATTCTTCTAAACTCCAACGAATATAGGCCAAACTTGTTCAAGCACTGAGAGTAAAACATCCTCTTCGACCTAGAAACCAACCTAATGAGCTTTCTCTGAGCTGATTGAAATGTACAGAACACAGAATATAAAATAAGAACATAGAACAGTACAGCACAGGAACAGGCCCTTCAGCCCACTGCGTCTGCACTGAACATGATGCTATTCTAAACTAATCTCATCTGCCTGCACATGGCCTGTATCCCTTTATTCATTGCCTGTTCATGCTTCTGTCTAAATGCCTCTTAATGTTGCTTTTATATCTGCTTGACAGAATGACTGCATCCTCACTCAGTAGAAACTGAACTCATTGATCTGGCAGCAGATTGTAGCATCTGTAGCAAATCTTTTTTATCCATGACAAACACCACAAGTGATTGCATTGCCTAGGAAACTGAAATTATATTAAAAAGCTTCCTGTGGTAAAACTCAGGGAAAACATTAAATGACTGATATTATATATTTTCATCTGTGGAAGATGCAACAAAGCTCAGTACAAAATCAGCCATTTATTTATAATATTGATTCAGTTCTAATTATGCTTCTTTGTATCTTGTCAATGGTATTTATGAATTTGCATTCTAAGTAGTTTCTGAAAATAGACCCAGTGTATCAGTCAGTACACATACTGTGATCTGCACTAAAAGAATTTTATACAGTGCCTTTCATCCTGCATTATCTGAAACCTGACAGCAGATGTTGGCCATGCTGATGGGAAATGACCTGTTTCGCCTCATTGCATTTCTCTCTGCCACACTTCCTCAGTTCCTAACTGACCATTCAAATGCTATTATTAAATTTATAGACTGCTTCTCTTTGGTGAGATTAGAAGGCACTTATTACCGTAATACTTGTTATTGATGGGTCTGTTGAAAACTGACAATTTGACCAGTGCACAGCAGGTGAAAGGTGTCGCCTGCAATATAAAGCTTCATGGCTTTATCTCTCAGATGTTGAAGAAACCATTATGTAGATTCAGCATTTTCATTTTATTTCAATCTTCCCAATAAAGTCACCACAGTCCTATTGGCTCATCGGGCTGCCCTCTCATCAGAAAAAGAAGACAGAGATAACTGATAGTGATTTACCCAGAGGGTTACCACTCCTCAGATGAGGGGAGAGGATGAGAAAGAGAGTCCTACAAGGAGAGTTCCTCAGCTGGTGTAGGAATTGAACCTACACTGTTGGCATCACTCTACATCTAAAACCAGACATCCTATCAACTGAGCTAACCTACCCCAAAATGTCTGATAATTACATTGAGGTTATGCCCTCCAGTCCCAGACCCTCCTGCAAGGGGAAAGAACTTTTCTGCATCTAACCTGTCAGGTCCCCTGAGAATCTTACATGTTTCTATAGGGTCACCTCTCATTCTTCTCAACTCCAATGAATGCAGGCCCAATCTACTTAATCTTTCCTGATAAACTGTCCGTCCATACCTCAAACACATTTTGGGTATTAACTTTAATAATTACCACATATTGGCCCAACTTTTGCTTGCCTGACAATATTGGCAATTGGTCCCAATCAACTATGTGGGCAAATCATTAGGGGAATGGGAGCTCTGTTACTGTCAGTGCAGAGCTGATCCAAAGGCTTCTCAGTAATGGTGGAAGGAAAGGCAAAGACAGGGGTGCAAAGCATGCAGAGGTAAACAGCGGATGGGAAGATGTTTGTGGCCACAGAAGAATGTCCCTCTTTGTCTGCCTTACAAATATCAGGTAAAGATTTTGCATAAGCATTCTTGGTACAATCCTTAAACAATCCTTGGTTTGGCTGCTCTGCATCATGTAGAAAGTCAGAATTTCATCAATATCCTAATCCTATCTTTGGACCTGGATTTAAGTAAAGCAACCAGGCTTCTGCTTGTTTTGGATATAAGGCTAGCTATCTAAATTGCATTGGGCAATGCAGTTGGGTTTCAGGAGCAAACAATAAATTCTTGAACATTGTGGCTCACTACTAACCCATTCACATTGAAAAATAAAGTAATAATGAGTTGAAAATCTTTTTGTATATATAGTGAATCAGTAGGAGTAACATATCTTGAAAATTTGGAGCTTAAGAAATACATTATACATTGATGACTTATCAGTTAAGGAACTAACATGGAAGTTCCAATATGGCATACAACATGTACACGATTAATACTGTCAACAGATATGTATTCCATTAAACTTCTTGTTAATACACAGTGATCAAAGTGCCTTCCTGAAACAAGCGTTTAGTCTATTGATTATGCAGTTTAAACATCTAAGGGTTATTTCTGGCATTTTTGCCAAGTTGGTTCATGACAGCTTTTAGAACCCTTGCTGATTTTTCATTACGTTTAGTGTTATTCTTTTATTCAAAGTTTGGGAGAAGATTTGTAGCTCGGGTGCTCGTTGTTGTGGTTCTGTTCGCCGAGCTGGGAGTTTGTGTTGCAAACATTTCATCCCCTGTCTAAGTGAATCCTCAGTGCTTGGGAGCCTCCTGTGAAGTGCTTCTGTGATGTTTCCTCTGGCATTTATAGTGGCTTATAGTTCCGGTTAGAACTGACAACCGGACGCGGCAGAGACAAGCCACTATAAATGCCGAGGAAACATCATAGAAGCGCTTCACAGGAGGCTACCAAGCACTGAGGATATCACCTAGACAGGGGATGAAATGTATGCAACACAAACTCCCAGCTTTATTCTTTTATCAATATTGGTTTGGAGCTGTGATCTGGAGATTGTGAGCTAAAGATCACTTTGGGACTTTAGGAAACAGTGTGTGGTAAATGGAAAGGGACAGAAAAGATTTTTTGTTTGTGAGGCCAAGCCTAGTTTCAAGTTGATTCTTGATTAAAAGGGATCCTAGAGGCATAGCTACCCAGGAAGCAGTATTGTGTTTAAAGAGATAGTAGAAATAGGTTATTAATGAGGTCAGTAGCTGGGAATTGGTTCTGGCAAGTCTGGAAGAGACTTTATATTCAAGCAGATAGCAGTTGTTAAATGATAATTGAGGTCTTGGGAAAAAAAAAGATGGCCAGTCTTAAAGGCAGAGCCAGAGCTGAAGTTGTTTCTTTCTAATCTGTGTTTTCTGGGAAGAAAGGTTTTGACTGCTGATGAAACATCATAGAGAAGCTATCTCGTGTCTTTCACCAGCTCTGAAGCCCAGAGAGTAGAAGGCTGAGTTAGATATATTGTTAACTGTATTCTGAATGAACTGAAAAAGTGGCTCTGATCGTAGTTTCCACTAAAGCACTGGGTTCTACATCTATGCCTTTGAAACAATGTATCATGAAAACCATTTCAGTAATCTGGTTAATTTTGGTATTTTCATTCAGCTTTACCTGTGCTGTTTTTTTCTGTCTGTCTTTTATGTGAATAGGTTCTAAAATTAAATGTTTTGAGTTTAAAACATAGAACATAGAAAACATAAAACATAGAAAACATAAAACATGAAAAATAGTTTGTTTGTATTCTACATTTAATAAATTTCTAAAGAATTTTGTTTAAAAACTGGTGTCCAGAATTAATTATGCACAAATTCTTGGATTGGTTGTTCAAAAATCTGGTAAGAAACCACTGGTGTAACTGGGTCTTCAAAGGCTTAATTTTATTGTGATGCAAATACAGAGGTCGAAAGGCTAATATGGTTCAAAAGTCTCCGTGTTGTAACAATACATTTTGCAATCAATTACTTGGGTCTACTATATCTAACCAATAGTCTTTGAAGGAATTGCTGAATGCTGGTACCAAAATGGTAAGTGCAAAGTTTCATACTTAAGTGTGAATTCAGGAACAGTAACTTCCTATTGCCTTAAACCACCCCTCCAGAATGCCCTCTTAGGATAACATCTTGCTAGCCAATCCCAGAAAGTCTAACATGCCTCCCAAAGTACCTTGCAGCTTCAATTCCCTAGTGTAGAGTAAAAGATTAACTAAATCATTACTCCATTCACAACTACTGAGCATGTGCATATGAAGCCATATTGTCATGCTATCAGATCATGTGACACTGGAATTGGAGTCTGTAGGTTTACAAAGGCATCCTCTCTTACCATCTCTTGTATGTGATTATTTATCAGTAAAGTTTGTTAATGTTTATTCACCTAAGTATAGACCTGATCTTACAAAGACATAGTTTTATGAGAGTAAACGTCTCTCTTCTTTACTCATAGATGCAGAGCTTAAGATTAATTCATAGTTGAGGAAAATATTCTGCTGCAATCAATGAGTTATGATCTTATACTGGAAAATTAACTCTTCAAAAAGTGAACAGAGAACTTTGTAAAGTTCCACTACATCATGATTATCCCCAAATTTGGACACTATCCAATTTCATGGCCTCCTGACATTGATGAAAACTAATTTCAGTCCATGAATGATTCATAAATGAAACACCATTCTGAATTGATTAAACTGTAGACCTTATGGGATGAGCAATAGTTTTCCACGTGCATTTATGAAGAGCAATTTTGAGCAAGTATATAACATTTGTGATCCTTCAGTTTTTTGAAGACCTCATCCCTTTACATTAAGGAGAATTGTAAGAGTGCAGCCAGCACCTCCACATTGTCGACACCATCAAAAGCCTATCTGGACTTGTTGACTTATTTTGTGCATGTTTTTAATCTCAACTGTTATCCCAAATACTTGATTATTTATCATGACAAAGTCCACTTCCTTGGTAAATGCCAATGCAAGATACTCATTGGCTAATTTAGACAATGTTTTCTGATTCAATTTTTTCATATTCATTCAAGGAATGAAGATGTCACTGGCTTGGTTACCATTCATTGCCTATCCCTAATCACCTAGAGGGTAGTAAAGTACCAACCACATTGTAGTGAGTCTGGAGTCACATACAGGCCAGACCAGCTAATGATGGCAGTGTCCTTCCCTAATGGACATTAGTGAATCAGATCAACTCATGGTCATCATCACTCTTAATTCCAGATTTTTATTGCGTTCAGATTCTGCCATTTGCCATGATTCAAACCTGGATAACCAGAACATTACCTGGATCTCAGGATTAATAGTCCAGCAATAATACCACTAGGCCATCATCTCTCGTTCACCAAGCGATCAACATGTTAGTCCTTAATTAGAACCAACAGTTCTCTAATAACCTTTGCATTGTTAATTGAAAAAAAACATTTAGACAGACAGTCATTAGTACATTTTTTCACAGGCTGAGGAGAGGAGATCTCCCTCAAGAGAAGGCTGGAAATAATGGTAAGGATCAATTGTGATAGCAAACTTTGGGGTTTAGGGTTAAGATAATTGTTACCATCATGTAAATGTTTTGGGAGCAAGATATGATTTATCTGTTTTTCTTAATCTTGTTGTTGGGTTTAGTTCATTCGTTGACATAGGCAACTCTCATAGGGTGTTAAAGATGGCTGGATTTATTTTCCTATTATTTGATTCACTGCGTCTGACTTGAAAAATAGCTACAGTATGCAGAAAACTCTGAAATGCATCCACATTGAACCAGTCAGGCTGTTCGAGCATTCATATATAGATAGATAAATAGACAGATTGACTGACAGGCATAAATATTGCAAGATATTCATTCTAGAGTGCACAGATTACCTATTGCAACATGAACTCACATTTACTATGAACATAGTGGACTTTTTGCTGAGCTTTCAGAACAGGGTATTCAGACTTGACTATCTCTGATAAAGAGACAGCAGCATTTTAATATCAGTCAGGATTTCTATGGTAAATAGTCTGATATTTGGTTAGTGGCTCAGAGGCATCTCATAAAAATGTGACATAACTGATATGGAAGCAAGCATTTCACTTCTGTGGAAGTATTTCTCTAACTGCTTTTTTGTAACAATGTGGAGGTGCTGGGCGGATAAAGTCAGAAGTCACAAGACACCAGGTTTTAGTCCAGCAGGTTTATTTGAAATCACAAGCTTTTGGAGCGCTGCCCCTTCATCAGATGAAGTGGGGGGAAGCAGCACTCCAAAAGCTTGTGATTTCAAATAAACCGATTGGACTAAAACCTCGTGTTGTGTGACTTGTGACTCTCACCTTTTTGTTCTGAGTCATAGAATTGCAAACCCGATTCAAATAATTCCAAATAAATATACATGTACAAAATGAAAAAGCATCATATATGTTTGATTGTAGCTAAATATTACTGCAGATGTCCATAGATTCATTCTGAAGTGTGCTGTTTTCCCGTTGAAATTTCCAGTTATAGTCTGATCAAAAGCTGTGCATTTGCCAGTTTTGAAAAATATTGTGATTATCAATATTATTTTATTTTACTGAAGAGGATTAAGAGATTTATTTTCTGTTGTGTTGCAATAAAAATAAAGCCTAAAGATTTCATGCAATGATGTGACTAAAATTTCATGGTGCTCAGTTAAGATTGGAGTGAAGCTAAAAGGTCTAATGCACAACTGACTACAAAAAAAGTTCTCTGCATGGTGTTTTTAAGTCACCCTTTATCGCTAGCTTGCCTTGCAGCTGCTTCACAATAAGATTTACAACATTCACTAACAACACCTATTGGAAGCAAGCCAACAGGCTCAGACTTTTCCATCATGCTTTATCAGTGGTTGAGAACCAAATTAAGAATAACAAAATTCAACTGCTATGCCTGTTTCTGTCTGATTACATCCCTCAGAAGTGTTTGGAAAACTTTTCAACATTAAAGACTCCATAAGTAGAATGTTATTGATTGAAATATTGAAAAAAATCCAGGTGTGACGAGAAGCAAGTATTAAAAATTATCTGAAGTTCTAATAGAATTACAGAAATACTAAAAAAACACTTGAAGTTCAACATCTTAAAAGTTTGTAAGTCACCAAGAATTCATTTCAAAATCCAGTGGAAAGTGTATGTCAATCACTCTCCATGGGCCTTTCAGTCTGAAAGGGTTGACATTTATTCACAATATTTCTTCCACCTGCAGGTGGTGCTGTGATAGAGGTTTCCAATTTCAAGTCAGATGATGTTAACTGATAAAAGCCAGCACAAGATTGATGTATATCCAGCATAAATTGGGAAAAAATATTAGTTTCCAAGAAAGTAAGAAAATTGAGTCATCACAACTTTGAAAATGCTGACATCTACGCAAAAGATGAAAAATGTGGGGTTGTATAAAGGCAAGGCCATCTAGAGATAAAGGGTGACTTAAAATGCTATGCAGTGAACCTTTCTTGAAGTCATTTGTGCATTAGGCATTTGGGCTTCACTCTAATCTTAGATGAACACCATGAAGCTTTCATGAAAAATCTGGAGGAAGGCACCTGTAAAATTAATAATGCTCTGGCTTGTTCCAATCTTCAAACTCAGATCATTGCAAATATTAAAAAAAAACACCCTGTTCAAAATCAGAAATATTAGGACTGATCCTGAAAATCAAGATGATTTCAAGTGAAAAAATGGTGATTAAAGAAGGCTCTTAAATTCAGGACAAATATTCTGCTTTCTTCTTAATGTAGTTTTCTCTTTGACATGCAGCCCCCCTAAAGAAGTTATTTGCCATTTTTACCAACGCCAATGGGGGTGTTATCTACCTCCCTCTGCATAATGTATTTCAATTGTTCCCAAATGGCTTTGCCCTATCTCTACTGCTTCTCATCAAATTTGAAATTCAGAATTGTCATTCCATTCCGCACACACTTCCTGCTGTAAATTCCTTTGCAAACTCCTCATTCTTTTAAAAAATTCATTCATGTGATGTGGATATTGATGGCTGGAGCAGCTTTTATTGCCCATCCATAGTTGACTTTGAGAAGGTGGTGTTAAGTTGCCTTCTTGAAGTATGTAGTTTGTTTCGTATAAAGTACACTCACAATGATATTAGGGATAGTTGTTTTTTTCCTGTCCAAGTCCCATCTATGGAAACACTTGCTTGGCTTCTTCCTTTTCCATAGTGTTTGAATCCTCTGACCTCTTTCCCTGTTAGATATTAATATTGAGCATTCACGTCACTCACATATGCAGTAGAATGGATTCAAGATTTGAAAGGTCCAATGTATGCTTCTCTACTTCACATTTAAGTATATATACCTAAAGTACTTCACTTTCAACAGTTATGCAACAGGGTCAATGCATGTATACATGGAGTGTAAACCATTTACCTAAAGTGGCAAAATCTGTGCCCATCTTATGCTTAATAAACAGTGAAATGCTAGAAATTGTTAGTTTTTCAGTCATTAAGTGTTGTCCAATTACAGATTCATCTCTAATAGTAGATGATTATTTTTGGTTTGTAAGTTGAGGACAGAAAGCATTCTGTCTATTATAAGCAACTAAAGGAACAAGCTGTTTAAGATTATCCTATCACATTTCAGTGATAGACTGATCAAATAAGATCTGTGTACCTAGTATTACATCACCACTGAAAATCATCCATGATTTGATTCAATTGTGTACTAAATAGATCATCTTTCTCACTTGAAAAAAGCTTGGTCTACCTCAAATCCTGGAAAGGCAAAGTATTATCAAAAATTGAACTATGGATTAAGAAAGTGACAGAATTCTGCTATGTAGTGGCTGTGCAGCTGATATTTTCCATGCAGGATGCTATCATTGTTTACTGTATCACATCTCCATGACACCGAACTCCTTTGGCTACAAATTCTGTGAACATGATCTTAACCTCCACAATCATCTGATGAAGGAATGGCGCTCTGAAAGCTAGTGCTTCCAATCAAACTTGTTGGACTATAACCTGATGTTGGAGGAGAAAGTGAGGACTGCAGATGCTGGAGATCAGAGCTGAAAATGTGTTGCTGGAAAAGCGCAGCAGGTCAGGCAGCATCCAAGGAACAAGAAATTTCAGGAATGAAGGGCTTATGCCCAAAACGTCGAATTTCCTGTTCCTTGGATGCTGCCTGACCTGCTGCGCTTTTCCAGCAACACATTTTCAGCTATAACTTGATGTTGTGTGATTTTTAACCAAATCTATGAAGTTAGCTTTATTCTGTTCTTTGTGCATATTTACTGATCTAATCTGGAGTGACTATCTAACAACTCCCACTGCATATACTTGGGTTGGGATTAGCACCTCTTCAGCTGGTCATTCCCTCACTACCCTCTCACCAGTCAAATTTCCTGTTGAATGTGTTACCATTGTAGTAACTATGGACTATTGAATTCTAATTTTCATTATTAGATTGAGAACTTTCATGGACCAAAATTATTTTTAAAGAAAATGAAACATGGGCCTATCATGAATGCAATGGTGACCTGACCACAAATTAAAGAGATTCCTGGAAACTTAAGTAGAATAAACAAAGCCACCTGTACTGAAATAATCATTATTATCAGCCGACATTGAAACCAGGCAGTTAAGTCAACATCAAAAAACTTGTACGGCCTTGTTAATTTACAGTTGTATGATAGTTTCACATATTGACAGAAGAAAGTTTCATGTGTAATTTAGCAAGTTTGGAAAGACAATGAAACCAGACTCTGGAATTCACACTGACCCATATTTCAACATAGCAGAATGGAAGGAAGGAACATGAGTTGGTGACAATAAGGCTGAAACTTTCTACTTTTGTGTCTATTTTTCTCATTATTTCAGGATAAAGTACTGGATGAAAAAAATACAGAAGGAATGGTCTGTTAAGCTAAAATGGTGAACCAGTGTCCAATGAGGATATAATACTTTCAGAAGTGGTGGGGGAAGAAACTATGGTCCAATTCATCCATCCCAACTACGTTTTCCAAACTAAACTAGTCCTATTTGCCTGATTTGGCCCATACCCCTCTAAACCTTTCCCATTCATGTACCTGTACAAATGTCTTTTAAATGTTGTAACTGTACCTATATCTACCACATCCACTGGCAGATCATTCCATATATGCACCACCCTCTGTGCTGGGGTGAGGAGCCATATGCATGATCCCTTTTCTGGACATTCCACACACCCCTGACTTTTTTCTCATTACCCTTGATTTCCTCACTAATTAAAAATCTGTATCTTTTGAATATACTTAATTCCCCTGGCTCCTCAGTCCTTTCCAGGAAGAAAAAAAAATCCATGGATTCACTTTTCTGAGTGGCATTTGATAAAATATCATATATTATTGCGGAAAGTAAAAAATCATGGTGTTGGGAATAACACAATGCCATGGACAGATGATCAGCTGGCTAACAGGAAGCAGAGAGTGTGAATAAATGTTTTTTTTCAGACTGGCAGGATGTCATGAGTGATATGCCACAGGCGTAGATTCTTTACAACTTATATAAATGATTTGGATGAAGTAGTCCAAGGTATGGCAGATAAATTTGTTGATGACACAGAAATAGACAGAAAAGTGAGTTGAGAAGAGAATATAAAGACCCTAAAAATGGATATAGATAAGTTGAGTGAGTTGAAAAAGATCTAGCAAATGGAACATAATGTGGGAAAGTGTGAGATTGTCCATTTTGACAGAAAGAATTTTTAAAAATTGTGAGAGGTTGCAGAGCTCTGAGATGCAGAGAGATCTGGGTGTTCTAGAGCATGAATCTCAGAAGGTTAGCATACTGGTACAGAAAGTAATCAGACAAGCTAATAAAATGTTACGTTTATTACAAGGGAATTTGAACGTGAGAGTAGGGATGCTTCAATTATACAGGAATTTGGTGAGACCATATCTTGAGTAGATTACAGGTCTCCATGCAGAAGGATATTAATGCATTGGAAACAATTTGGAGAACGTTTACCACACCAATAGCTGGAATGAACAGATTGCCTTTTGAAGAAAGGTGGGATAGATTAAGCCTGTATCCTCTGGTGCATAACAGAATCAGAGGTGACTTAAGTGAACGATGCGGGATGCTGAGGAGACTTGACCAGGCGGATATTGAGAGGATACTTCCCCTTATGGCAGAATTTAGGACTAAGGGTCACAGTCTAAAAATAAGGGGTCACCCATTTATATTTTATTTCCTATGTGTGATGTGTTTCTGTATTAGGTTCCCTTGATTGTATCTTTCAGCGAAAGTCCTGGTCCTCATCCTGATCTTCATCTTCAGAAGATTGCTGTAGACTCCTCATCTCCTCTCCATCCCGGAATATCCTGCCTTTGCCAGCTCCAGCGGTAAAGAGCCACAATGATGAGGCATACCCTTTCTACATACAGGCCGAGTCAAAACAGTCCATGCAAAGGACCTCATTTTAAAGAGGCCTAATTGTCTGTTCCACTGTAGCCAAAGTGGGAGTGTGAGCTTTGTTCTTTCTTCATTCTGTATCAGTCTAATGTGTAATCAGCCATATTTGAAGTTTGTCTCCCAAGAGCCAACCCTATATTGAAGGAGGCAGGAACCTATGAGATCTCTGTTAAGCATGCACCATGGTAGCTTCCACATACCTAGCACGGGGCTTAAAAATCTGGCATCAATATTCAAATATAATTTGTTAGACATTTTTTTCCAAACCATCAATATTCAAATATAATTTGAATATTGATGGTTTGGAAAAAGATGTCTAACAATGTACCATTGATAAGGCAACATAATAAGAGTCAATGTCATTTTTGGAGTGTCTGGTACCAGAGGGCATAGTCTCAGAAAAAATGTCACCTGTTTAAGACAGAGGTGAGGAAACTTTTATTCACTGAGAGTCATGAATTTGTGGAGTTCTGTTGAGGCCAGATTGTGTGAAGTATCAGTAGTAAGCGAATCAAGAGTTTTTGGGAAATGGCACAAGGTGAAATTGAGGATTTTCAGATCAGGGGTATGTAGGAATGGAGAGCTGATCTTAAAATCAAATTAGCCATAATCTTATTGAATGGCAGCACAGGTTCAAGTTGCCAAGTGGACTATTCTTGATCCTGGTTCATCTAAAACCATAAGACCATAAGGAATAGGGACAGGAGCAGGTTATTCAGCCTTTCAAGCTTTTTCTGCTGTTTAATAGGATCATGGCTGATATGACATTTCTCATTTCACTTTCCTACATTTTCTCCATGGTATTCTGAAGAATCTATCTATATCAACCTTAAATATACACAAGGGCTCTACCACACAGCTCTCTGTGGCCATGAGGGGAAACATCCTCTCAGCATTTATGCTGTGGTTAGTCATGGTTAAGAATCCAGTGTTCGAATGAGATCATCTCTCATCATTCTAAACTACAGTGAGTAGAGTCACAACCTGATTAGACTTTGCTCATAAGACAATCACTACACATCAAGGATCAACGTAGTGAACAAAGTGGAAAGGGTAGGTATGACAACAAATTCTGAGAGTATATTTGAGATAGCTTCCAAAACAATATGTCATAGAGCCAACTAGGGAGCAAGCTATTTTATATCTGCTAATGGGTAATGAGGTGGGTTAAATAAATGTCCTCAGAGTAAAAGGTTCCCCTAGGAAGTAATGATCGAAACATGATAGAATTCAATATTCATTTTGAGAGTGAGAAATTTGGGTCAGAAACAACAGTGCTTAACTTCAATAAGAGGAACTGCAATAGAATGAGGACAGAGTTGGCTATGATGAACAGGGTGGAAAGATAAACAGGATTGACAGTTGGCATGCAGTGGCAGGCATTTAAGGAAGTAATCCACAAGTGTCAGCAAAAATACATGTCAGTAAGGAGGAAAGATTCTAAAAGACGGATAAACCAACCATGATTAACCACCAAAGTTAAGGAGAGCATTACATTGAAAGAAAAACATGTAAGGAGGCAAAAGGCAGTGATAGCCCTGAAGAATGGGATAAATTCAGAATCCAGCAAAGATGGACTAAAATATACTACAAACAGAGGAAATAAACTATGAAGGCAAACTAATAAGGAATGCAATAAGCGTTGCATTAAATACATAAAAGCAAAGAGAGAAATCAAAATGAACACAGACCCTTTAAAAAATTAATTTGGGGATATGGTTATGGGGAAGAAGGACTGAACCCCATTTCTCTGCACTGCACTGCACTATACACTCGCACACACACACACATGCTCGTACATACTCGCACACTAATACAGACCCTCTCTCATACACAAGCTCTCTATCAAAGCACACACATATACCCCCAATACTCACTCCCACGCACGCACTCTCTCACAGGCTAATACCCTATTACACGCACAGACATACATTACCAAGCTTATGTACACACATACACACACTCTCTCACATGCACTCACACCCACACACACACACCACTTAGATACACGCAATCACTCTGTCTTTCCTGCACGTCCACATGTACAAGTTTATGTGGTGAATCTGTATTTTTTTTGCTCAAAATGCATAACCTACAGTCAATCCATGTAAGATTCTGTAAATTCCACTTTAGAAATAGAACCAGTTAGACTCAAGATTGGCACACAAACAGACTTTAACTCACACCTTTAGTACATTGCCTGACCTGAGATGACATATTTCATTGGAAAACCTGAAGTTATCTTGACAATGTGACTTAAAAGGAGTTCTGGGATTTATATATTAAGGAACCGAAACTAGCAAAACCATTCTAAAAGATGAAAGACTTAATCTAAGTTTGTTCAATATATTTCAGCTGCATGACACTAATCTTTTGCTATAAATTCTGTATCCTGCTCCACAACCACCTGATGAAGAAGCTTGTGCTTCCAAATAAACCTATTGGACTATAAGTTGGCATTGTGTGATTTTTAACTCAATTTACAGACAGGCAGTGATACCTTAAATAACTGGGCAAAAAGTGGGTAAATGGAGTATAATGTGGGAAAATGTGAAGTTGTTGATTTTGTAAGAGAAAACAAATAATAATGTTATTTAACTTGTGAAAACTTTAGCAAGCTACAACACAACTTGTGCACAAAACACAGAAAGCTAGCAGGACCACATTACTGCAGATGCTCGAATCTGTACTGAAAGCAAAAAATGCTGGAGATCACAACATCACGCAACATCCATGGAGAGAAAGCAAGCTAATGTTTTGGGTCTTGAAGACTGACTTGAAAGCTAGAACACAGGTGCAGCAGGTAATCAGGGAGACTAATGGAGCCTTTACTTCAAAGAGGTTGGAGAACAAGAGCAGGGAAGTCTGACTACAACTGTACAAGGTGTTGTGAGATCACATAGAGTTATAGAGTCAGAGAATCCTACAGCATAGAGACAGGCCCTTTGGCCCAAACTGGTCCATGTCGACCAAAATGTCCATCCATGATAACCCCATTTCCCTGGCCTTGGCCCATATCCTTCTAATCTTTTCCTATCCATGAGTTTTTCAAAATGTCTTTTATTAAATGTTGCTAATGTACCCATCTCAACCACTTCAGATCATTCGATGTGGATACCACCCTTTGTGTAAAAATGTTGCCCCTTAGGTCCTCTTTTATTCTTTCCTCTCTAACCTTAAACTGATGCCCTCTAGTCCTTGATTCCCCAACTCTGGGAAAAGGATTGAGTGCATTAACCCTATCAATGCTTCTCAGTATTTTATACACTTCTATAAAATACCACCACCACCAGTGCCACCCCACCTCCCCCCCACCTCCCGGTCTCTTAGACTCTGAAGAAAAAGTTCCTAGCTTGTCCAACCTCTCCCTGTAACTCAGACCATTGAGTCCTGGCAACATCCCTGTAAATATCTTCTGCACTCTTTACAGTTTAATAACATCTTTCCTATAACAAGGTGACCAAAACTGAACATAATACTTCAAGTGTGGCCTCACCAACATTCTGTACAACTGCAACATTAATTCCCAATTTCTATACACAATGCTCTGACTGATGAAGGCCAGTGTGCCAAAACGCTTCTTAACTGCCCTCTCTACCTGTGATTCATTTTAGAGAACCATAAACCTGAACTCCAATGTCCCTCTGTTCCACTACACTCCTTAAGGCCTTACCATTCGCCATGAAACTTCCACATTGATTTGACATTTCAAAATGCAAGACCTACATTTGCCATTTCTCAGCCCACTTCCCCAGCTGATCAAGCTCCTGCTGCTATTTCTGGTAACCTTCTCACTGACTGTGATACCTTCTATTTTAGTGTCATCAGCAAACTTACTAATCATGCTTTGTACATTCTCATCCAAATCATTGATATAGGTAACAAACAGTAATGGGCCCAGCACTGATACCTGAGGCAACCCACTAGTCACAGACCTCCAGTCTGATAAGCATCGTTTCACTATTACTTTCTGCTTCCTACCATTATGCCAATTGAGTATCCAATTTGCCAGCTCCCCCTGGATTCTATATGAGCTAAATTTCCAAGCAGTCTACCATGTGAACCTTATCAAAGGTCTTACTGAAATCCATATGGACTACTGCCTTTCTTTCATCAACCTTCCTGGTTACTTCATCAAAGACCTCTGACAAATTTGTGAGGCATGATCTCCCCTGCACAAAGCCATGCTGACTATTCCTAATCAAACCCTGTCTTTCCAAATGCACGTATATCTTACCGCTCAGAATGTTCTCAAGTAACTTACCTACCGCAGATGTTAGGCTTATTGGTCTATAGTCCCCAGGTTTCTCTTTGCAGCCCTGCTTGAATAAGGACACAACATTCACTATTCTTCAGTCTTCCAGGACCCCACCTGTGACTAACAATGTAGCAAAAATATCAGCCAGGGCTCCCACAATTTCTTCTCTAGCCTCTTGCAGTGCTCTTGGATATATCTGGTGAGGACCTGAAGATTTATCCACTTCATACATTCTAATATGTCTCCCAATAATGCCTCCCAATTGCCAGAGATCCCTTTGCCCGCAAACAAACTATTCCAATCAACCCCTGCAAATTCCAGTCTAATTCGATCAAAGTTCACTGTGCCCTAATTGAGACTTTAAACTGTGGGCCAGTTTTGTCCCTCTCCATAACTATTTTATAACGAAAAGAACTTTGGCCACTGGTCCCAAAGTGCTCCCCCTCTGTCATCTCCATCGCCTGTCCTGCCCTATTTCCCAAGAGTAGGTCGGGTTTTGCCCCTTCCTGTGTAGGACCCTCAATGTACTGCTTCAGGAAACTTTCCTGAATGCATTTAACAAATTTGACCCATCTAAGCCCTTGATGCTATGCTAGGAAAATTAAAATCCTCTACTATGATAACCCTCTTGCTCCTCCAAGTCCCCCCAACGTCCTACACATTTGTTCCTCTCATTCCTGTTAACTAATTGGGGGCCTATTGTACAACCCCAATAACATCACCACCTCCTTCTTATTTCTTAGCTCCACCCACAAAGTCTCATTGGATTATCCCTCAGTTATTTCATTTCTGATTACTGCTGTGATATTCACCTTAGAACAGTGTAGCTCAGAACAGACCCTTCAGTCTTTGATATTGTGCCAACCTTTTATCCTACTCCAAAAATTGTTTAAATATCCCTAATGTATCTGAGTCCACTACCACTGCTGGCAGTATATCCCATGCATACACCATTTTCTGTATAAAGAACCGACCTCTGACATCTCCCCTAAACCTTCCTCCAATCACCTTAAAATTTTGCTCTCTCAAGATAGCCATTTCCACCCTGGGAAAAAGTCTTTGGCTATCCACTCTATCTATGCCTCTCATCATCTTGTACACCATTATCAACTTGCCTCTCACTTTTCTTCACTCCAATGAGAAAGGCTTTAGCTCCCTCAACCTTTCTTCATAAGACATGCCCTCCAGTCCAGGCAGCATCCTGGTAAAACTTCTCTGCACCCTCTCTAAAGCTTCCATATCATTCCTATAATAAGGCAACCAGAATTGAACACAATATTCCAAACTGTGGTCTAACCAGGGCTCTATAGAGTTACAGCATAACCTCACGGCTCTTAAACTCAATCCCCCTGCTTATGAAAACCAATGCACCATACGCCTTCTTAACAAGCCTATCAACTTTGGCAGCAACTTGTGGACCCCAAGATCCCTCTGTTCCTCCACACTGCCAAGAATCCTGCCTTTAGCCCTCTATTCTGCATTCAAATTTGACCTTCCAAAATGAATCACTTCACACTTTTCCAGGTGTGATGTAATATGTCTTGAACAGATTGATTAAAAATATCTACAGTTAAGTTTTATGGATATAGTTACTTAGATGTTATTAACCTTGAAAGATTCATTTCAATTATCAGAGAGCTTAACTTTTTGTTCTCCATCTCATTTATCATATGAGTCCTGTTAGATTTATAATTTTATTTTACAATAGAATAACTGACTCGTATAATGAAATAGTGCGCAATTAGAAAATATTGGCTCATGAAAAGTATTTGAGTTCTCAGGAATGGTCACTGGATCCAACACATTAACTTTGATTTTTTCTCCACAAATGCTGCCAGACCTGCTGAGCTTTATCAGTAATTTCTGTTTTTGATTCTTATTTACAGCATTTACAGGTTTTTCTTTCAGTTTTAGGAAGCATTGGCTCTTCTTAACATATTCCTCCCATAATTCTACATAGAAAATAATGGATGCTTGTGTAATCTCACAGAAGACTATGGGGCTTTAATTTTGTTAAAGCAAAATACTCTCGATGCTAGAAGTCTGAATCAAACACAGCTAATGCTGGATAAACCCAGCAGGTCTGGCAGCATCTGCAGAGTCAAAAACAGAGTTAATATTTCAAGTCCAGTATGACTCTTCTTCAGGACTTTTCGATTGTGCTTTAGTTGTGTTGTGAACAAACCTTTAAGTTATGAACTTACAGCTTCCCTGATTTCTTAAACAGTATGTAGACGTAAATCATCTATCATTGGGCATGCTGCTCCAGTGTATGTTCACAAGCACCAGGAGAAATGTACAGATGAAGACAGCTGCTCTGAGGCAATATGAAAACTGGGTAGTCAGGTTTCAGTTCAGTCTTGATGCAACAGGGGGAACACCGTGCATCCATTCAAGTTTGAGTAACTGAAGATTTTAATCCTATTTTGAAATACCCTATAAAGAAGCACAATTCTAAAGTAGAAAACTTCAGTTGAAAGAAATTTGAAATCCTTGGAAGCTCGGGGACAGTTTCATGAAAGAACAGCTTCTCATGTGTAATGATACTGAGGTTTCTCTTGGTTTGAAGAAGCTTTCTGTACAGCTTCCAAAATTCTTTGTTAAGTGGGCCATAAGTTATAATCTGCCTGACTAATTTGTCCGATTCTATCCTCTGTAGAAATGCACATGATTCAAATGTTTCATTCTGTATCCCTGATCCAACAATAAGAATGTCATGCTGTCATTCACAGAAAATGACATGTTATGGTAAGACGTGAAAAATGAATACCAGCCCTCCTTTAATTTGAAAACATTGAATAATAATTAATCTATAAAACCAATAACTTTTACAGAAATTCATTGTATTTCTGGATCTTAGCTGTAAAGATTTGTTACCAGGACTAACATACACTTAAGATGCCCACAATACATTTTGCTGTTGCTGCCAAGAAAGACAGAATTTAGTAAGAGCTCATCATTCTTAGCTGTTCATTGTGTTGCATATCATTTGCAGATATTGCAACTTTGCTTTTCCTACCAATTGTTTTCTGTTCACATTTCTTCTGTTCAAGGATTATTCTTAATCCACAAAATGCCATTGGAATCTAATTAAAAATTTATTGTATGCGTGTGTTTATAGCAAATTTCTGAAAGAAAACCTGAAGTATAGAATTGCAGAAATTCAGCAAGAATGTGCATGACAAGGATAGGTCACTTCTGCAGTAGTGTAAGGTCACGGTCGATATCAATTTGAGGGCTTGAAAGTGTTGCCATTATTTATATTTTGTTAATGTCGCAGGACCACATTAAAATACCACTGAATTGAATTGTTTGTATGAATGGTTATATGTATATTGTGACCTTTGGCTCATAGTTATGATATTTTAATAATTTATTGGAATGACAGTGTTTCAATTAATTGAATCTTGAGTTTTGCTGTATGGAGACTTTCTGAGAAGTACCCTAAACATAACCAAGTAAAAGTAATGCAAGCGATTTCATATAATATCCTGTGACAGGTCCCACAAATTTTTATACTCATGTAACATGGTATAGTTTGTTACCTGAGCACTTAAACTTTACATAGACAGCCAAAATACCAATGTGAATGACAGCAGTTCTCATGCTGAAAGAGTTGGAGATTTAGGGCTTCTCCTCTCCAAACAGTTCAAATATCAGATAGGTTCCAAATACAGACTTCTGTGCTGTGTCGCAGAAGGTTGTGAGTCACATGATTTCAGATGTTCATGGTCTGGGAGATATGTGTGGTATAAGTTGAGAGCAGTAAAGGATTTGCTGCTAAACCATCAAATCCAAGTGTTTGTAGAAAAGCAGGGAGAAGTTTCATACTTCGCAGTTTGAAGTTATCAAGGCAATTTATCCACAGATGTGTTCCCATACTTAGTTTGGACAGCTTTTGAGTTCAAAAGGGTTTTGGATATCACACAGAGACTACAGTTAACACAGAGGTTGCATGATTAATTGGCAGCTATACTGGTCAAACATGAACAGCTGATGCCCTGCCCAGCTGGCACCTATTCTTCTCTTACAGAGATTGGTGCCATTATGATCTGAGGCATTCTAGGATCCTTTTATGTGTTAGTCTTCACAGCAGTTCTCAATAACAAGGTAGCATTTATTGTCCATGTCTAATTGCTCTTGAGGATGCAATGGTCATCTTGGAATGTTCAACAGTTCAACATTTGAGTTGCTTGGTAGGTTCATTCAAATAGCAATTAAGAGTCAACCATGTTGCTGCTAGTCTGGACGAGAGCTATCTGGACAATCTAGACTGTGTACAGATAGTATATTTCTCTCCTTAAAGGATACTGTCTTCAGCATAATGAGCTTGTAATGACAAAGTTGTGGATTATTGATTATCATTACAAATGTTAACTTTTTAAATTCTAGATTTGTATATGTTTTTAATCAACTCATTTAGACATTATGACACACTTCTGGAGCAGGTCTTCAACTCTGATCTCCTATACCAAAGGTAGGGACACTACCACTGCACGACAAGAGCCCTTATATTTTTAACCAAACTGTTGCAGATATGTTATGACACATCTCTGGAGCAGGTGCGACGTAATGCCAGGTCTTTGGGCATTACCACTGCATTAAGAACACCTGGCTAATTCTAGATTTGTCTGATTAGTTTGAATTGTGATTCTTTGCTGTTGTGAGGGGATTGACATCACCTCCTCAGATTGTGGAGGCTCAGCCTTGAGCTCCTGGCTTCTTGTGAACGTCTGTCCAAGAACAGAGAACCACCACTTGATTAACACATTTCAACAGCACTGTTTTTATTCAAGACTGTCAGTATACGAATATACAAACAATCCTGGGAGAAAAGCCACTTTAGACCACGCCGGGTACTAAAGAGTGGATTCTCTCACTCTCGATAGGGAAGGTTGTTACATTTATACATAACTTCTCACGCAATACAGAGTCCCGTGTCATTAGGCTATCGAAAAGTATATTAATCAAAGTATACTTAATTGTAAGCTTACACATCAAAAAATGCTCTAAATCTAACACACAGACACCAGCAGCCATCTGGTTAAGATATTAACACTATCTTTAAAGTCAGACATTAGCCCCCATTATTCTTCTCCTGCTCTTCAAGGTAACAGTCAGATCTCAGAGATGCTCTTAAATGTAAACATTCAAACCTCATTACTGTGTTACAGCTAGACCGTGAGGCACCAGTACTCCTCTGATGGCTGCCCTTTGACCTAGTGCTATGTACTACATCATTCTCAGATCTGTGGGATTGGACATGTTTATCCAGCTTGTGCAGGGACCCTTACAAGTTGCTGTGTTAGCAATTTGTTTCGCTCGGCATGCCGGGCAATACAGCCAATGTGCTTCAGCCATTTTAGTCAACATTCATTTTCTATATGGTCGCTATATCTATTTCCAACTTATCAAGATCATTATCCACATTTTAGGATTACTAGTCCAGTGATATAACTCGTAACATAGATATGTTTAGTCAACCTGTTGAAATGTGCTATGAAACACGGCTGTAGGAGGTAGGACTGAACCTGGTCCTTCTAGCTCAAAGATAGGGACACTACTACTGTCCCTCAAGAACCCTTTATTTCAAGTCAATCGCCCAAACCACTACAGTACATTACCACTATCTTACCCTATTCCTTATTTGCTGATTGCTTTGTAATTCATTTACAATATTTATTATCTTGCTTATTCGGCCAGCTGTCACTAACAATTGGTTTGGGCCAAATACGTCAATAAATAGTTCCTCTGGATATCCAAATAACCATTCCATCAAGTAATATAACAATGTTATGGACCATGCTTTCTAACCTGTTTCTGTAACATGCAGTTTTATCACATTTTGAATGGATAATAATTAGTCGAATGGTTGTAGTGTGATTTTGAACTGTATTTTTACGTTCCGAGCCTATTGAAGGGGCTAAATCATTTCAAACAAGGCCTTAAAGAAGCTGGTTGCAAAATAAATCGTACTTCAGTTTTGTTACAGAAACTCCAAAGATTAATCTTGAAATTGAAGCAGCAGATGAAATGGGAAGAAGCTAAAAGAAAACATCAATCTGTTTTTCAAAAGATAGAGTGACATCTATTCAGCACCTAATAGTGTGTCAGATACCATCAAGCATTTCACACAGAATAAATTGGCATAATCCAGAGAAAAATGAGCTCATTAGTTAATTACTTCCATTAGACATGAAGAACCTTCCTAGTTTCAGAAAATTAAATTAGAAACAAGGATGTGCAACTGTTTATTGATCATTTTGAGCTTAAATGGTCTTTGACAATTTCATAATGCATTAATATTACAATCGACTGAGGCATTTTTAAAATTCAGTGACATTTTTGTGGGATTGAAATGAAAGTGAGTCTTATGGCTCGGAACTACAACAGATAAGGGAAATAAAAACAAAATGCTGTGCCTGCTGGAAATCTGAAAAAATAAAAGGCAAGCTGGGCTAAGTTTCTTATAATGCTTATAATGAGGACACTGTGGTAGATCACAGAAGAGAGTGCACTGGATAAGACCATTGACTTTCCTGAGGGCATGCTAACCATTTCTGCAGGCCATGGAGAACATACTGACTTGAATGGTAACCCCAGATCAAGTTGCCAGGGTATGATGTTGTGACCTCCATTGCTTGCTGGTCCCCCAGGAAGGGGACTCCTTTTCTCTGCACCACCCCCTGCACGAGGGCCTCTACACCCCAGTTGGAGTAACACAGTGCCATCTTCACATTTCTCAATATGTTTACATTCTGTCCTTGACCATGCAGCTTTAGAACATCAATGCTTGCCTAGCTACACAATAGTCTTTTGAAGATTGTGTGGGTACAAGGGATGCTGATCTTTCAACGGGTACCCAGTGAGTGGCAAATTGTTCTTGGAATGACATATGGTCAGATGAAACAGGGATCAGGTGAGAAAGATACAAGGCAGTGGACTAAGCAGTTAATGATGTGAGGATATTGGGAAAAATTGTGCTAGGCCTCATGACAGATATCCCTCTAAAAAACTCAAAGCACGTCAGACCTAGGCGCAACTAATGTAAGATTTAACACTCAGTCAATTATTTTACTAAACAAAATTTCAAATTATTTTTCAGCGTTTTACATTCATCCTGTCTACTAAAGTCTTATAAATGTGTTGCATCTACAGTCTAAATACCTCATTTCATGCTATGCAGGCTTAATCTAATCATGTTTGATGCCTAACAATACAGTGAATAGATCCCTAAGCGACTGACTTTGCAGTTATAGTTTGATTTTTAACGCTTTCATTCATACACCGTTAACCGCATCAATTATATATTTAACATCGCCGAGCTATATTTAGATGACATTAGTTTAAATGGCCTGAGTTTTCCTAGTCCCTGAACAATGTGGGCAATGGTGAGCCCATTGAGAAAATGAGGCAAAAATCAAAAAAATTTGATTCTTAATGTTGGAAGGAAATGTCCAAATTTTCACCCAAACTTTGTTCAATTGGATGAGAATCTCACTGGTGAATGGGAGAAGGTCCATTTACATCTCACTAAGATTAATCTTGCCTGATTTATATATTATTTCTTGTTCTTCCACAAGGCAGAAAGAAATCAGACAATGACAGTTACCACAATGAAAATTAGAGTGGGGACCTAGTGGCTCCAACTTGCTTCTTGCCTTTCTGAGTCTTCATCTTATTCACTAGTCCTCAACATCTCAGCATAGATTCTACAGGCGCCAAACACCTACACCCACAATCCACCATTCCTTCTTGGAAATTGGCACCAGATATGCAGTATTCCCACCACATCATGGCATATCTCAGACACACTTGGATTACAGTTCTCCACATCAATACTGCAGTTTGGATTGCAATGACAGCTTGCAATGCAGTGCTGCAACTGGGCACTTTGCACTCAGGGACTAGAATTTAACTCATGCTTCAGATGAGGATGCATCTTTGTGCTTGCTCCCTTCATGCTCACTCAATTTGGTACTTTTGACAGCATCTCTGCCTCATGATGCCTGTTGGCATTTTGCCACTTCATTTAAAACTGACAGGCTTACAGTCTTTCTGACTTATATTGCATTTTAGTGCAGACACAAAGCCAGGTAGCCTGTCATGATTATCAGCATTTTTCAGAAGTAGTAATGCAGAGACTTGAATGAACAGCTCTCCCCACGATCTACCCCAAACTTTGGGTCCGCTACGTGGATGACACCCTTTCCATCACAAAGCAGAACAAATTAGAGGAAATCTACAACATCATCAACAATATCCTAACTGCATAAATTTCACAAAAGAGGAGAACAACAACAGACTCCCCTTCCTAGGTGTCACAGTGGAATGAACAGTTAGTGGAGAACTGCAGATCAGTGTCTACAGGAAAGCAACACAAACAGATCAGATATTTAACTACAGAAGCGATCATCCCAACACTCACAAATGGAGCTGCAGCAGGACATTATTTACACAACACGCTGCAGCACCCAGGAACTATGAGCAGGAGAAGAAAAATACCAATACAGCATATTCAAGAAGAATGGGTAACCGATAAATGCCTGATGAAGGGCTTTTGCCTGAAACACTGATTCTCTTGCTCCTTGGATGCTGCCTGACCTGCTGTGCTTTTCCAGCACCACACTCTTGACGCTAATTTCCAGCATCTGCAGTCCTCACTTTTGCCTAACAGATAAACACAGTCTGCTGATTCTTAACCAACAAACCCAACAAGTAGACACAACATGCCCAGAAACTCTAGCCACACTGCCATGCATCAAAAACATCTCAGAGATAACAACCAGACTACTCCAACCCCTTGGCACCATGGTAGCCCACAAACCTCCCAACACACTGAAACAGCTACTGATGGACCTAAAGGGCCCTGTACCAACAACCAGCAATTTGAATGTCATTTATGAAGTACCATGCAAGGACTGCAACAGACACTACATTGGACAGACCGGCCACCAGGATACACAAACACCAACTAGTCGCCAAAAGACATGACCAACTATCAATAGTAGCCTTACATACAGATGAAAAAGGACACCACTTTGTCTGGTACAACAATCCACCCTAGGACATACTAAACAGAGAAATGCACAGGAATTCCTACAGGCTGAACATGAAACCAGAACTTCATCAATAAACACATCAGTTTGGACCCCATTCACCAACTGAGGAAAAGAACCGGAACTGATACCATCCAGCTTAATAGACCAAGACACATAAATGGAAAGTGGGATAAAACACCAGCACTTCACCGGAGGCTAACTGATGATGTTATCTAGTATGATGATGAAACATCTTGAAACAAACCTTCCAGCTCAGCGAGTAAACTTACAAGCTGAACCTCAACCTGAGCTACAAATCTTCTCAAAAATCATCAAGCATTATTCAATCAAGCGAGTGGACATGCCCATCTCATACCAGTTTCATATGGCCACAGTTTACATGATAAATGCACTACATGTTCTTCAACCAATTGGCCAAGTTGCAAAGTCTAAGAAGCGCAGTCCTCAGTCAGGTCTATGGATGTCTTCAGTCAGGGGGTGCCTTCATGTAAGTCATCATCTCAGTCCAGAGAATGAAACACAGTCAGTGGGCCACTTGGGGCATCCAAGATCAGGGGGCCTATATCATTGCAGCATGTAGAGTGGGACATGGCCAGAGGATCTGGTGGACCTGGCTCAGCAGGGGAGTGCAGAGGCTGTTTGGGAGTATGGTTGGAACAGTGGTTCCTTCCTCAGAAAAAGCATGTTGATCTGCATTTCTCTTTGTTGAGCAGACAATAGTTTTACAAAAAATAAAGTTATTTTTCTTGATGGTCTCACTTCTGTCAAGGAGGTAAACCTGATTGACCAAGCATGCAGCCATCAACATTTTGGATTCCTCTGGAGCCAGATTTTGGGACTCCAGATTTTGGGAGATGCCTCATTACTATGTTTGAGGTGCCCAAAACGTTACGCTGGGGGAATACATTAAACTACTTAATGGGGCCTAATTACAAATCACACCACAGTGACTTCCAGGTGTTAACATTATCCCTCATGTTTCTGCTCCAATGTATTAAGCCTAACACTATATTCATTATTTTGGTTATGAAAAGACATAAAAAAGGAAGATTTAAACTAGTTTGGCAGGGGAATGGGGTAGCTGGTGAACAGGCAAATACAGCGTGCAGACAGTCCATAAGGAAGGATAGACAGTTGCTAGGGCAATGTTGCAGCCAGTATGATAAGTTGAAGTGTATGGATTTTAACGCAAAATGTGTCAAGAATAAGGGTGATGGGCTTAGTGCATGGATCAGTACTTGGAGCTACAATGTTGTGGCTATTACAGAGACTTCGATATCACGGGGCAGGATGGTTGTTGGATTTTCTGGGATTTAGATTTTCAAAAGGAATAGGGAGGGAGGCAAAAGAGGTGGGGGAGTGGAATTGCTAAACAGAGATAGTATCACAGTTGTAAAAAGGGAGGTCGTCAAGGAGGGTTTGCCTACTGAGTAGATATGGGTGGAGTCAGAAACAGGAAAGGAGTGGTTACTTCATTGGGAGTATTCTATGGACACCCAATTTGCAACAGAGACACAGAGGAACAGGTTGGGAGGCAGATTTTAGAAAGGTGCAGAAGTAACAGGGTTGTTGTCATGGGTGACTTCAACTTCCCTAACAGTGATTGGAACCTCCCTAGTGCAAATAGTTTAGATGGAGCAGATTTTGTTAGGTGTGTCCAGGAAGGATTTCTGATTCAATATGTAGATCGGCCAACTAGAGGGGAGGCCATATTGAATTTGGTGCTGAGCAATGAACCAGATCAGATGTCAGATCTCTCGATGGGAGAGTATTTCAGTGATAGTGATCACAACTCCATGATCTTTACTATAGTCACAGAGAGGGGTAGGAGCAGATGGTATGGGAAAGTATTTAATTGGGGGAGGGGGAATTACAATGCCATTAGGCAGAAACTGTGGAGCATAAATTGAGAACAGATATTCACAGGGAAATGCACAGCAGAAATGTGGAGGTTGTTTAGGGAGCACTGGTTGTGAGTGCTGGATAGGTTTGTCCCACTGAGGCAAGAAAGAGATGGTAGGGTGAAGGAACCTTGGATGACAAGAGATGTGGAACCTCTAGTCAAGAGGAAGGAAGGGAGCTTTCTTAAGGTTGAGGAAATTAGAATCACATAGGGTTCTAGACAGTTACAAAGTAGCCAGGAAGGAACTGAAGAATGGACATCATAAAGCTAGAAGGGGCATGGAAAAACCTTGGCAGGTAGGATCATGGAAACCTTGAAAGCCTTCAGGAACAAGAGGATGACCAGAGTAAGGGTAGGGCTGATCAGGGATAGTTGAGGGAACTTGTGCCTGGTATCGGAGGAGATAGGCGAGGCCCTTAATGAATACTTAGCTTCAGTATTTACTACTAAGAGGGACCTTGTCATTTGTGAGGACAGTGTGAACAGGCTGATATGTTTGAACAGGTTGATGTTAAGAAGGAGGATGTGCCGGAAATTTTGAAAAACATGAGGTTAGATAAGTCCCCTGGGCCAGATGAGATATATCCAAGGTTGCTACAGGAAGCAAGGGAAGAGATTGCTTGCCTTTGGCAATGATCTTTGCATCCTCCCTGTCCACTGATGTAATACCAGATGATTGGAGGGTGGTAAATGTTACTCCCTTATTCAGGAAAGGGAATAAGGATAACCCTGGGAATTACAAACCAGTCAGTCTTATGTCAGTGGTTGGCAAATTATTGGAGAGGATTCTGAGAGGCAGATATATTTGGAAAAGCATAGTTTGATTAAAGGTAGTCAGAATTGTGAGGGGCAGATCATGCCTCACCAGACATATTGAATTTTTTGAGGATGTGACAAAATACATTGATGAAGGGAGAGTGGTAGATGCAGTGTATATGGATTTTAGCCAGGTGTTTTATAAGGTTCCCCATGGTAGGCTCATTTAGAAAATAAGGTGGCATGGGATACAGGGAAATCTGGCTCCCTTGATATAGAATTGGCTGTCCCTTAGAAAACCGAGGGTGGTAGTAGTTGGAGTGTATTCAGCCTGGAGCTCAGTGACCTGTGATGTCCCGCAGGGATCTATTCTGGGACCTCTGCTGTTTGTGATTTTAATAAATGACTTGGATAAGGAAATTGAAGGGTGGGTTAGTAAGTTTGCCGATGACATGAAGGTTGGTGAAGTGGTGGGTATTGTGGAGGGCTGTTAAAGGTTGCGATGGGACATTGACAGGATGCAGAGCTGGGCTGAGAAGTGGCAGATGGAGTTCAACATGGAAAAGTGTGAATTGATTCATTTTGGAAGGTCAAATTTGAATGCACATTACAGGGTTAAAGGTAGGAGTCTTGGCAGTGTGGAGGAACAGAGGGATTTTGGTGTCCACATCCATTAATCCCTCAAAGTTGCCACTAAAATTGATAGAGTTGTTAAGAAGGTATATGGTGTGTTGGCTTTCATTAGCAGGATAATTGAGTTTAAGAGCCATGAGGAATATTGTGTTCAGTTTGGATCGCTACATTATAGGAAAGATGTGGAAGCTTTAGAGAGGCTGCAGAGGAGATTTACCAGTTTGCTGCCTACACTGGATGGCATGTCTTATGAAGAAAGGTTACGGGAGTCAGGGCTTTTTTCATTGGAGCGAAGAAAGATGAAAGGTCACTTGATAGAGGTTTACAAGATGATGAAAGGCATAGATAGAGTGAATAGCCAGAGTCTTTTTCCCAGGGTGGAAATGGCTATCACAAGGAGGCATAATTTTAAGGTGATTGGAGGAAGGTTTAAGGATTTGTCAATGGTTGGTTCTTTACAGAGAGAATGTGCTTGTGTGGGATGCACTGCTAGCAGTGATAGTAGAGTCAGATACATTAGGGGCATTTAAACAACGCTTGGATAGACATATGAAATGATAGTAAAATGAAGGATATGCAAGTTAGTTTGATCTTAGAGTAGGATAAAAGGTCAGCTGAAGGGCCTATACTGTACTATACTGTTCTATGTTCTATTTTAAAAACAAAGTTTTCATCTGGAAAAGAGTAATTGTCGGAGATGGTGCAACCAGCACTCTGACATAAATATGCTATTGTATATGATGATTATAATTTATATAAACATAACAAGAAGCCACTAAGCAATTAGAATTATGTTATATTTTGCTGAGAATAAAAATATCATTGCATTTGAACATGCATATTTCAAAAAAATCAGATCCACTCTTGCGATATGTCATGCACTCCCCCTTTGTGATTTTATCTGGAGAACGATATCACAGTTAGCAAATGTGAATTCATGCTTAGGGATATATGCACTACAACAGGATACCAGCATCAGACTCTTACAGATGAGGAGTCCACGGATAAGATTTACGTTTAATCCTACTCCTTCTCCCAGCATAACCTCAGTTATGACATAAACAGCTGTGCAGAATGTTGCAAATGTTTTGTAAATTAAATCAGTATTTCAAATATTCCATTTTAGATAAGGAGGACATACTTTGCTGCCTGCAATACCAGTTTTTTTTAGTGTAGCTGTAGCTTTCATGGATATCTGAAACTTCAAAGCATTGTTTTATTTCTACTAAATTCCATCACCTCTTTGATATTACAATCCTGGGAATCACAGTCAGAATTTCTTGATATGCTGAGTGACAGACAAGGCTCCATGCAGAGAATTCATATTTTAAAAACCAACCTTGTAATTTATGCGATTAACGCTACGAATGGCATTGTTGAGATGAAAGGTTGATCAAGATGAATATATTCATTAAAGGCTGTCAGTAAACATAACTTTTCAGAATGGCACCAAGACACAACTTTGCAGAATGACACCAGTCTATAAGCTAACCACACCTAAAACTTCATCTCTCTGCAGCGTATCTTAAGTTGGCGATAGCAAAACAAAATCGTGAGGCTACTTCCATTCCTTATCCCACCAGTGATTCCTATTAATGTATGTACATACTAACATGCTTCATGAGGATGATAAAAAAAAACATAAGAATGTAAGAAATAGCAGCAGGTACTGTCCAAATGGCCCTCAAGTATGCTCTATCATTTAATACAATCATGTTTGAAGTTTATACATCAGCTCCTCTCTCTCCATTCTATCTTCATAACACTGATTTAGATACCACACAAAAAAGGCAGTTTTAATGTACTTTCCATTCTACAATTCCACAATTCACAGCCTTGGGAAAAATGTTAGCAGTCCACAGAGATCTGTGAAACTGTAGTCCAGCTGGAATCACCCACCACAAAAGTGAGAAAGAAAAATTAGCTGGAAAATAAGATTGCTTGGCATCATTGAGTGATGCTATAAATCTCTTCAATCGATTATGTTGAAGTGTTACATGTCCGCTTTATTATACAAACCCAATAAACTGATGTTAGATTTAATAAATGTAATAAATCAGGTCTACTATATCTATATCATTTAATATTTTATATGTTTCAGATCATGTTCCTTCTAACAGCCTTCTTTCTGCAGCAAAGATCTTAACCTTCTTTAATCTTATCTCAAAGCTTATCCCACTTGAGTCTAATCTTATTACTTACTGTTATGCCTTTTTCTCATATAAATGAATTCTCAGTGTGTCATGGTGACCAAAACTGAACACAATAGGTTTTATATATTCCCATCCCTTACCATCAACTTCAATCTCCGAGCTTCAATCAAGAGTATAGATCAGCAAGGAAGCATTGTTATCATGAGAAGATTTCTTCTTGAATTTAGTCTGGTGTGCACTGATATAGAAGCTTTACATGGTGTCTTGTTCTATTAGAAAATATAAATGAAACGGACTGTTTTGCATAGCAATGCTGTGACAGAATTACTTCACAATGTACAACGGGCAGCATGGTGGCACAGTGGTGAGCACTGCTGCCTCACAGCGCCAGAGACCCAGATTCAATTCCCAGCCTCAGGCAATTGTCTGTGTGGAGTTTATACATTCTCCCTGTGTCTGTGTGGGTTTCCTCCAGATGCTCCAGTCTCCTCCCACAGTCCAAAGATGTGCAGGTTAGGTGAATTGGCCATGCTAAATTGCCCGTAGTGTTAGGTGAAGGGGTAAAGGTAGGGGAATGGGTCTGGGTGGGTTCCTCTTCGGAGGGTTGGTGTGGACTTGTTGGGTCTAAGGGCCTGTTGCCACACTGTAACTAATCTAAACTAATATCCATGAAATAATTGATGGATGCTATTTACTCTTGTAACAAGATTACAGCCACAGGTATATTTATGATGTAAATATTCCCATCTTTGTAGATAATGTTGCATTGTTAATACGCAGCAAATAATATCAACCCACAGATGCCTTTGACATCAACTATGAGTCTGTCCAGTTAATGTATTTTCAAAACTAACACATTTCTCAAATCATTGAAGTGCTGAGAAATGAATGTCCTTTTGTCTCTCCCTAAGCTGCTGCACTTTTGTTGCAGCATGAATTGCCTTCAGGCCATGTGCCTTCATTGGTTGCTACAGCCTTCTGTGACCTGGCCATGCAAACTGAAAAGTAATCTTAATGGGACACGGCAAGCAGAAGAAAAGGCTCATTCAAGTAGAAAATGTCCTTAGCGTTTTAGATGTTTGCTGCTAACGTGACGTGTTTTGTTGCCGAACGTTGTTTCTGATTCTGTCAGCAGCTGTTCTATCAGTCTCATATTTGACAGCTCCATTGGGCTCAAGCTGAAGATACCTATTTTGATTTCATCATTCACTGTTTCTACAATTTGTACAATCAGAATTAAAATAACATTTCTTGTGGCTTTCCTTTCATTACTGAATATGGGCTTTCATTCTGATGACTGTTACTTGTCTATTCTCTCACTTTTTAAGTCTCTCCTTCCCTTTTCTTACCTGTTTTTCTAGTGATGATAGATCTTTGCAAAGTTCTACTAGACCCTACCATAAATTATTGGTTCAAACACAGAAGCTCCAAATTTTCGGGAATTGCTGGAATGTAAATATGATCTCTGATTGACAATGTGTAGGTTTTTAATTAGAGTGCACACCTTATTTTCATTGATAATTTACCCCTCTTCTGAGATCTGTCCATTAAACTCCTTTGTTGCTGTATTGCATATCTACCCCAGCCCCATGAGAAAGAGCCCAGAACAAGTCAATTGATATTCATTACACTGAGATTTAGGTTTAATGTTGGTTGTATGTGCAAATTGTTTTCATTGAAATTTTAATTTTGGAGTTTGTACTATATTTAATCAAATGTAACCAGCCTCATTTATTGCCTGAAATCTTTCAGAAATGCTCTGTCTTCATTGCAAGCAATGAAACAATTGACAGGTACATGATCAGAAGATGCTGGATTGGCCTAACAAAATGGCACAAACTGCTTCTGCACAATAATGGGGTGAGCAACAGAGGGAACAATGCTTCCCAGCTGATCTATACTGAGGCATCAAAAGAGAATAGCACAGTTCACCAAATCACAGAACTGTGACAGCACGTAAGGAGATTTGATTCCCTACAGTATGGAAATAGGCCCTTCAGCCCAAAGCGACCTTCCGAAGAGTAACCCACCCACACCCATTCCCCTACCCTATATTTACCCCTGACTAATGCACCTAACACTATGGGCAATTAAGCATAGCCAATTCACCTAACTTGCTCACCTTTGGACTGTGGGAGGAAACCGAAACATCTGGAGAATGCACAAACTCCAAACAGACAGTTAACTGAGGCAGTAATTGAACCCGGCACTGTGAGGCAGCAGTGCTAACCACTGAGCCACTGTGCTGCCCAATGTATCTGTACTGCTTCTCCAAATCAGTGTGTTACCTAATGCCATTCTTCTCACTTCTTTCTCTAACTTTACACATTCAAGCTCTCTGACTCATCATCTAATTCACTTTTGAATGGCTGATTGACCCTGTCTCTAGTAGTAAAAAGTGAGGTCTGCAGATGCTGGAGATCAGAGCTGAAAATGTGTTGCTGGTCAAAGCACAGCAGGTCAGGCAGCATCCAAGGAACAGGAAATTCGACGTTTCGGGCAAGAGCCTTCATTCCTGATGAAGGGCTCTGGCCCGAAACGTCAAATTTCCTGTTCCTTGGATGCTGCCTGACCTGCTGTGCTTTGACCAGCAACACATTTTCAGCTCTGACCCTGTCTCTACCACTGTCTAAGGCATTGCAATCCAGTCAGTAACTGTTGTGATTATAAACAAAGTCAGCCGGGTAGATCTCTTGGATATGAGTTCCCTGATTGGGGCTGTTAATCAGGGATAAGAAAAGGAGTGCCAGGCATCCTGTTCACTGTGATCCCTGGTTCTGAGGGAACTGAATCAGTGTCAAGACTCTCCATGTAAATAAAGTGTGACTTGGTGACAGGTTAACAGCCTCTGTTACTTCATTAACCAGTTGCTACAGTAAGAGTGTCTTTGGCTGTCCAGCCTGGGAAGCAGGACACAGTTGGTCCTATGGCTCCATAGTGGCCAGTCTCTGAGATGAGGATAGACCAAGTTAGGGAAATGTGCAGCCATTAGTCAGGGGTCTAGGCACTTCTTGTCTGGGGCTGCCTAGTTAGGTCATTCAGGAAGTTGGAGTATGGTCAGTCCATCACGTCCATGCACAGAAACTAAGGGGAAAGGGTATAAACATCTTTTACCACAGGAAGAAGCCTTAGTCAGGGAGCTGTAGGCTCACAAGTAGGCCGGTTAATAATTGTGAAGGTGGGAGGGGAGGGGGCTACAATATCTAATATCTACAAAAGACTTATTATAAAGAGTTGATGGGAAGGGGTCCGTGGAGGAAGAGGCTCATTCATGGTCAAGAGCAGCTTAACTTCAGAGAGTTATAGTATTTGACCACACCTGCCATGGTCACATTACGTTCCAGGAGTTGGTTGGAAAGGTGGACAGGTACAGTCTTGTATAGACAGTTGGGTGGAAACCAAGGCAGGTGTGAAGCCTATGGGGCTTATAAGATGGGCTTCTAGAAAGTAGATTTGGATGTTTTGAGGTCTCACTAGCATGTAAAGACAGAAGCTGGGAATCATTGGCCAAGCGGTACTTGCTGTCACCTTCCATCATGTTGGTAATCGAAAGTGTGCAATGTGGAAGAAAATGGCTGTGACCACACTCAGAGTGGGTGGGATAATCATGTGACCTGGAATTGGGTGGGAGATGGCTGCAGGTTTGTTTGGGTGATCCTGGGTAAGCTTGTGTCCAGATGGATCAGATATGTCAAGAGTCTTCTTGTGAGATACAAGTTGACCCTTCTCATAATGAACTTCCAAGGGTCAAAGGGGAGCAGGAATGATTGGGCTGTTGAAGAGTGTCCCAAGTGGAGAAATCTGAGGAAGCTGCATGTGGTTTCTCCTCTGGATAACACCGTTTAGTCTCCACGTTAGGAAAAAGCACCTAATGACCACGCAGGTTTCTAATCCCATGCTGCATATCTTTAGTCCTAAAAGCCAGAGAGTGGTCGATGGAGTGCAGTAGTGTGCACCTCTCCAGCAGACTCTGAGGGGCCACCCTTTCAATGGAGGCAGCTAGACATGACTTGCTGCACTGCTGAGACAATGAGGACCTTTGCATCCATCCATCGTAACTGTCAGCTCCTGCTGTTCCTCCCTGTGCGTATGAACAAAGTGCTGATTGCCAGCACCACTCTGTCCTCTCCTGCCTGAGGCTGAGCAGGACCCTGATCTCTGTCAGTTCTCTGAGTGCCAGCAGAATGTGATGTTTCTTCCTCAGTCAACTGCGTATTTGTGGAGGTGCTCATTGGATTGCCCTCCCACACTTTCTTTCTATCTACCATACTCCTCATCAGGTCCTTCCTCAGCATCTAGGAAATAACTCCAGCCTTTCCACTCTTTTGTCATTGCTGAAATTCTCCGGTCCAGGAAACATCCTGCTGAATCTCCTCAGCACCCTCTCCAGCCATTTCTATAGTGTGGCAACCAAACTGCATAGATTACTCCAGATATGGTCTAACCAACATGATACACAGCTCCATCAAACCCTCCCTACTCTTGTGTTCAATGCCTTCAATAATCAACTGTTGTATTAATGGTTGTTAATATTAACAGCTAAACAAATGTGATCACTAACCAATATAAGAAAAAGCAAGTACCCCATATACCTTCTTAACCACTTTATGTATCTGACCTGTTAACTTCAAGGATCTGTGTACACACATATCAAGGTCCATCTGATCCTGTGTATTTCCCAGAGTCCTACTTCTCATCATGTACTTCCTCACCCTGTTAGTCCTCCCATTTCCTTAAGTTGTAAAAGTGAATAATTATTGGCTTGGATTCTTAATATTAAAATAAAACATTCAGTGCATAACTAAACTCTTCAAAGCAGACACTAAATACTGGCTAGTTTTAATGAAATATATAAGATATTCATACTGAATTAAGGCAGAATCTTGATATCATAAGAATTTGTATAAAATCATGAGAGCAATCTGAAATTTGTAAGGGGAAAATTGCATCAGATACCTCGGCTACTCTGACAAATCTCAAAAGATGCCAGCAATGTTATAGCTGAATGATTGCCAAGTCTCCAACTTTATCCAAAGAGATGAGAGGATAGCAAAGGATCAGTAGAAAAATAACTTAGTCACAAAACAGTATTAATGTTAAGATCCCATCTGCAACTGTTCGGTATGCCAGAGAACCTATCTATTGCCTCTACCAGCAAAGCACAATCCAAATAATAAGTTGGCATTAAAGACACAAAGAATGAGCACAGTTGCAGGAGTAGATTTATGAATGTTAACCAAATAATTGCATACAATTTTGAAGGAATTTCTATAACTCATCATTATTTTGTTACTTTTATCTATATGTGTTTTGTATGGTATGACTCACTATGAATAATGGAACAAAATACTTCATCTCATTAAATCTCATGAGGATCACTTATGTCAAATGCTAATGTTGTCCAACAGTAACAGGAGTGCAGTCTAAACTGACTACGAACAAATATAATGCCAATCTTTGAAGCTGCAGTTGACTGATGTCAAGTTTGATGGGAGGCAGTAAAGGTCATGGCATCTTGATTTATATTGAAAAATGTGGAAAAGCTCTCTACTTCAAACCAGATATAGAACTGTGACATAATTTTGACAGATTGGCATCAAGAGCCACTCAGTAATTGTAAACGTGTTGGACATGTGCCTATGGGCCTGACTATCAATTCTAAAAGCTTCAAAAAGCTGAAGAATCTCCATATAAATAGTTTACCTGCATAAATCATCAGTTGTGAGCAATTACACTTACCTGAGCAACAAAACATTGCTTTGAGATGGGAATTTACAAGGCAAATAGTCATGACGCATGAATATTTAATAGGCAGCTCATACTAGAGCCAATATTATATTGTTAGTAAAAACTGAGAATAAATAATGTGATTTTAGTAAATTCTATTTGGAAATAAGATCCAGGTACTAAGTTGTGTTGTCAAAAGACACTGAGAAACTGAAAGCTTTTGATCTTTTGTATTTCAAAAGGATGCTGTGAAAGTATTTGGCAAATGATTCATGAAAATATAATAAAGCTAGCAGAACAAAGACTGACTGGAATCCAGAAATGATTTCTACAGAAAAGTTACTTTATTTTCATTCTTCTTGACTGAGTCTTACATATACCTTATGATATGGCTTGCACTGGGGAAATTTGTAAAATTTCTTTCTACTTTTCATTAAGTCATCTGTATTGGGAACAAAATTTGGCTCAATAGTTAGTTGCTTCAGCATCATGGGAGTCAGTTGAGGTTACAAGTGCAAGGAGTGACCATTCCCAATCTCTTTCAATTCAGATAGCCATGTTGTATGCATGTTGTGTTTGCAACAGAAGTATGGAGAGTGAAAGAGTTCATCATGTCAGTCATCATTTAATGATGGTACAACTTGTCATTTGGATCTTGATTCTCCACTTAATGCCTGTCCTATCATGCATTTAGATGCACAATGATCGCTCTTACCAGCGCTATATAAAGACATCGCTGTTCAACTTGCAAGTAACATCCTTTTTGACTATGTATTTGTTATTTCAGAGTTTGTGGAAGCATCAGGTTGGTACAGGAGTTTGGAAAAAGTTGGTTAAATCTGCAGGGAGTAGTGCTGGAAGTTTGGAAGGAGTTTTGTGTCTCTGCAAGTCCACTAAACATAACACATGTATTCATTCATAGTTGCAATTCTCTTTGGTTACTGACTAAGGAGATAGAGTTCAGGCAACAGAGAAGATCAACTCTCAATGAGCAAGGAGGCAGAGATATTTCAGCAAAATGTCTTACCTATCATGCCTTCAATACACAGTTCTTTATCTGCATCTATACCAGGAGTAGTATTCAGTAGCATTCAACAAAAGAGAGAGGCCACAGAATTATAACTAGACCACAGACTCTTAATTCTGCTAAGATGGTAATGGTCAGAATGATGATGGTGGACCTTAACTTTTATGCCATTATAGTTTTCCAAGTTGCAATAGATGACGTTACCAACATATTCCAGTTTGTTGTGCATTGTTCCCTCTGAGAAGTCACAGAAATCCACAAATGGAATTTAAGAAAGCACAGAAAGTCAGGGGAATGATTTTGTCAGGATACCGCACATCCCCAGAATGTCAGAAGCCATCAGCTGCATATAATGTGGTATGAGAGTGATACACCTCATTGGAGGATGTACTACTTCTGAAGATGTACAACTCACTCAATGTGCAGTTGATGTGTGACCATGCACAGAATATTACTCTGATCAATGTCCACTGTCCTGGTAGTGGTCATAATGCCTTCATTAGTTGCCAGTCTATAGGCCTTAGGACTCGACCAATATTCACCAAATATTAAATTTACACCTTTGGGTGTAGAAGTCCTTTTTTAGAATCAGATGTTGAATTAAAAGCTTGATATTTGCAAAATTACTTTGGGTTACTAATGTATCATCTTGACTCCTATACAATTATAGTCATGCTACAATAAAGTAAGGAGTTGAGGAGCTGTAGCAACCTGACCACTTTGGAGGAGGCCATGAAATGAATGTTGTGTTTTACAAATATAAATATGTTTTAACATTTCTTCTTGAATTGAAATTAAAATTGGGAATTCTGTAAAACATCTCCACTTGAAAACAGGCCCTTGTGATCTTGTCGCCATGAGAAGAGAAACTTAGTAACCTAATCAAATAGTAAGCTACTGAACTAGCTAAGGCAATTTTATGCTCAGGCTGATGGACAGGCAAGTGTTGTGTAGGTCCACTGTGCACATTAGAAACATGAGAAATGTTTACCAATGTGGTACCCCTCCTTCCTGCCTTGTTCACCCCAGGCTATTGCTCACCGTTGCAGAGACCTCCCAGCCTGACTAATGAGTCAAGATTAGAATGGTGCTGGAAAAGCACAGTAGGTTGAGCAGCATTGGAGGAGCAGGAAAATCGAAGTTTCAGGCAAAAGCCCTTCATCAGGAATTCAGCCCTTCATCAAGCCCTTCCTGATGAAGGGCTTTTGCCAGAAACATCGATTTTCCTGCTCTTTGGATGCTGCATGACCTGCTGTGCTTTTCAGCACCACTCTAATCTTGGCTCTAATCTCCAGCATCTGCAGTACCCACCCTCTGCCTAGCCTGAATAATGAGACCCATGCCCCCATCATATACCTTAACATCCAGTCACTGCTTGTGTTGACGCTACTGTGAAGGAGCTTTTGAAATGGAAGCTCACCCCCCAGCAGGAACAGAGTGCTCTTCTCAAATCAACTAGCTGCAAAACAATCAAATTTAGTGAGGCAGGGTCCCCTAAGCATAGAAGGCCTTTCTCACAGTGTAATGTCCAGCTCCTGATTCTCCAAATAGGTAAGTCAAAGTCCTCTTAGAGGTTAAAAGACAAGGATTTGAGGAGGAACCACATTCACTTTGAACCCAGTTTTGATTTAGAATATATGATCAAACCATTCACAGCAAGCAAGCAGGTTATTTAAATATCTCAATGAGGTTCACAACTTTCATTCTATTTTTGTCCTCAGTCAGCCTGGTTTCTAGGCCTTGAGAAAGGTTAGATTCCCTACAGTGTAAAAACAGGCCCTTTGGCCCAACAAGTCCACACTGACCCTCCGAAGAGCAACCCACCCATTCCCCTACATTTACCCATGATTAATCCACCTAACACTATGGACAATTTAGCATGGCCATTTTCACCTGACCTGTACATCTTTTGACTGGAGGGAGGAAACTGGAGGAAACCCACGCAGACATGGGGAGAACGTGTAAACTCCACACAGACAGTTGCCCGAGCCGGGAATCGAACCCGGGTCACTGGCACTGTGAGGCAGCAGTGCTAACCACTGAGCCACCATGCCATCCCTAACTCAAAAGCTAAAACAAGGGCTAATTTTACAACATGCGTGCCTTTGCATCACTGTTTTTGTGCTGGGAGGAGTATGAATACTTCCTGCAAACCAACTACTTTGAAATTACTTGATAAATTCTCCCAGCCCCATCCATAATCTGTCTGCCCCTCTCTGATCTTCAACCACCAAGGAATCCTCACCTCCTAATCAGTATCTGACCCCCCACCCAACTTTATAATTAGAGCTGACCTTGGACTACCATAGGACTCTTTGCCACCCCAACCCCTCATAAGATACTCTCTACCCTGACTGGGACACCTGAGTGACCACCGGCTGATAGGAAAGAAGAACAATCTGCTGCAAATGCTGCATTATCTTTGAAAGTTAGCTCTTTCAATGTATTTTCTTAGACCTTAGAACTGAACTCATCATATGACAAGCAAACAGGATACTGCAGCTTTAAGGGAAATGCAAGATTTTTTCCATTTATGACTGGAAAAGCTGATCATCTGCAGTGCCTGTGGTGAATAAGATTACAATTTCAGATATGATGTGTTGTACTTTAAGAATTACAAGGTGTTATCACCAGCACCAGCAGTGTGCAGACAATAGCCAGTTCTGCAGTAATGTGTATGGACGTTTTAAAGGTGGGATTAGCAAAGGGTAAGTTAAAGTAAAGTACTCACTTTGAATTTTTTTAAGGGAAGATTTGATTTAGTGTGTTGTTGGCTGAGAAATAATGAACCCTGCTGATTTTTAAAAATTCTCTCTGTGCACCATACAGATTATGTCAAAATCTTCAAAACAGTGACATAATAGAGATCCTTCTGCAGTCAGTTAAGGCAGCAAACTAAAAATTTTCCCCAAAATATGTTTCATTTTGATAATAATATTGAAGTCACACTTGTGAGTTCACTCAAAATAAGCTCAAAATATTACCTACACTTTTACAATAACAAATTCAACTTCCCCTACTGTGCTGCATAATTGAGCCCACAAGAAAAAAAAGCATTGAAAAGATACATTTACAATATATTTTCACTCCTAGAAGTTTCAAATTCGAATAACAAACACGTTTACATCATCTATTATTTAAGATGATTATAGAAGGGTAACCAAATGAGCTACATTTAAATACTAAATTAGTATTTCAGGGTAGTCTCTAAAGAGCACACCACAAATGATACACAGTCTCAGGGTGTTCAGAACACATCTGAATGTCAAGCTGGAAGAATTATGATACTACACCGTGATGTTTGATGGCATTTCTTAACCCTGCTTTTCCCTTTATGTTTATTTATGTTCTTATTTATGTTACTTAGGCCTCTGATGAATTGTATTTTGCTCATGACAAACAAATTTCTCAGCAGGATGCTTCAATAAGCATTAGATGGCATTAAGGGGAATGTACAGGGCTTAATGCTAGTTTCAATACTGGGTCATCCATGATACCTTAATATAGGTCTGGCAAGTGCAGGTGAGACTGGTCACAGGCTGTTCCATTGCTAACTTTGTCCCATTGCACCAATTTTACTCTTGAATAATGGACAACAAAGATACCCCTTCACATTGTTTCACATCATTTGTGCTTCTCCCACTAGTCAAAGAGTCATAGAATCATTCAACATGGAAACAGGCCCTTCGGTCCAACCAGTCCATGCTGACCATCATCCCAAATTAAATTAGTCCTACCTGCCAGTGCTTTGTCCATATCCCTCCATTTCTTATTTATTTGCTTATCCAATTTACTTTTAAGTGTTATAACTGTAACCACATCCACCACTCCTCTGGAAGTTCATTCCACATATTCAACACGGCCAGGTATTAGATTTGGAGGTAGGTGAGCACTTTGGTGATAGTGACCACAATTTGGTTATGTTTACTTTAGTATATACTGCAGGGCAAGAGTTATAGCTGAGGGAAAGGGTATCATGATATAATTAGGCAAGATTTAGGATACATAGGAGGGGGAAGGAAACTGCATGGATGACCACAATTGAAATTCAAGAATCAGCTACTGTGGGTCTTTGCTAAGTATGTACCGGTCAAGCAGGGAAGAAGTTGCCTGATTTACTAAGGAAGAGTGCGTGATTTACTAAGGAAGTTGAAACTCTTGTCAATAGGAAGAAGAAGCTTTATGTTAGGATGAGATGTGATGGCTCCATTAGGGTGTTTGAGAAGCACAAGTTACTCAGGAACAACCTAAAGAGAGAGCTAAGGAGAGCCAGGAGGGGACATGAGAAGCCATTGGCAGATAGGATCAAGGCTTTCTAGAGCTATTTCAGGCATATAAGAATGACTAGTGTTAAATTAGGGCCAATCAAGCATAGTAGTGGGAAGTTATGCGTGGAGTCAGAGGTGATAGGGGAACTGCTAAACGAATACCTTTTGTCAGTATTCACACTAGAAAAAGACAATGTGGTCGAGGAGAATACTGAGATACTGGCTACTAGACTAGATAGGATTAAGGTGCATGAGGAGGTGTTAGCAATTCTGGAAAGTGTAAAAATAGATAAGTCCCCTGAGCTAGATGGGATTTATCCTAGGATTCTCTGGGAAGCCAGGCAGGAGATTGTAGACCCTTTGGCTTTGATCTTTATGTCATCATTGTCTACAGGAATAGTGCCAGAAGAATGAGAATAGAAAATATTGTTCCCTTGTTCAAGAAGGGGAGTAGCGATAATCTTGGAAATTATAGATCTGTGAGCCTTACTTTCATAGTGGGCAATGGGTAAAGTGTTGGAAAGGGTTTTAAGAGATAAGATTTATAATCATTCAGAGATGAATAAGTTGTTTAGAGATAGTCAACACAGTTTTGTGAAGGGTAGGTCATGCCTCACAAACTTTATTGAGCTCTTTGAGAAGATGACCAAACAGATGGATGAGGGTAAAATGGTTGATGTGGTGTATATGCATTTCAGTAAGGTGTTTGATAAGGTTCCCCATGATAGGCTATTGCAAAAGGTACGGAGGCATGGAATTGAGGGTGATTTAGTGATTTGGATCAGAAATTGGCGAGCTGAAAGAAGACAGAGGGTGGTGGTTGATGGGAAATATTCATCCTGGAGTTCAGTTACTAGTGGGGTACCACAAAGATCTGTTTTCGGTCCACTGTTGTTTGCTATTTTTATAAATGACCTGGATGATGGCATAGAAGGATGGGTTAGTAAATTTACAGATCATACTAAGGTCAGTAGAATAGTGATGAAGGATGTTGTAGGTTACAGAGAGACATAGATAAGCTGCAGAGCCAGGCTGAGAGGTGGCAAATGGAATTTAATGTGGAAAAATATGAGGTGATTTACTTTGGAAGGAGTACTGGGCTAATAGTAAGATTCTTGGTAGTGCACATGAGCAAAGAGATCTTGGCATCCAGGAACACAGATCCTTGAAAGTTGCCACACAGATTGACAGAGTTGTGAAGAAGGCGTACGATGTGTTAGCTTTTATTGGTAGAGGGATTGTGTTTCGGAGCCCGAAGGTCATGCTGCAGCAGTACAAAATTCTGGTGCGCCACATTTGGAGTATTGCATACAGTTCTGGTCACCGCATTATAGGAAGGATATGGAAGCTTTGGAAATGGTTCAGAGGAGATTTACAAGGATGTTGCTTGGTATGGAGGGAAGGTCTGATGAGTAAAGGCTGAGGGACTTAAGGCTTTTTTCATTAGAGAGAAGAAGGTTGAGAGGTGACTTAATTTAGACATGCAAGATAATCAGAGGGTTAGATAGGTTAGACTGAGAGAACCTTTTTTCTTGGATGGTGATGGCTAGCATGAGAGGACACAGTTTTAAATTGAGGTTTAATAGATGTAGGACAGAGGTCAGAGATAGTTTCTTTACTCAGAGAGTGGGATGCACTGCCTGCAACAGTCGTAGACTCACCAACTTTAAGGGCATTTAAATGATCATTGGATAGGCATATGAATGAGAATGGAATAGTGTAGGCTAGGTGGGCTTCAGATTGGTTCCACAGGTCACTGCAACATTGAGGGCCGAATGGTCTGTACTGCATTGTAATGTTCTATGTTGCATCTTCTACACGAACCATTCACATGCGTAAAATGTTGCCCCTCATCTCTTTCTTAAACCTTTCTCCTCTCTCCTTAAAAATGTCTTGAAATGCCCCATTCTAATGAATAGGCATTGGCCCTTCACCTTATCTCTGCGCTTCATGATTTTATAAACCTCTGTAAAGTCACCCCTCAACCTCCTACCCTCCAGTGTAAAAAGTCCCAACCTATCCAGCCTCTCCTTATAACTCAAAATCTTCATTCAAGGTTTGTGCGAAGATTTGTAGCTCGGGTGCTCGTTGTTGTGGTTCTGTTCGCCGAGCTGGAAGTTTTTGTTGCAAACGTTTCGTCCCCTGGCTAGGTGACATCATCAGTGCTTTGGAGCCTCCTGCGAAGCGCTTCTTTGATGTTTCTTCCGGTATTTATAGTGGTCTGTCCTTGCCGCTTCCGGTTGTCAGTTTCAGCTGTCCGCTGTAGTGGTTGGTATATTGGGTCCAGGTCGATGTGTTTGTTGATGGAGTTTGTGGATGAATGCCATGCCTCTAGGAATTCCCTGGCTGTTCTCTGTCTGGCTTGTCCTATGATAGTGGTGTTGTCCCAGTCGAATTCATGTTGCTTGTTGTCTGTGTGTGTGGCTACTAGGGATAGCTGGTCATGTCGTTTCGTGGCTAGTTGATGTTCATGTATGCGGATTGTTAGCTGTCTTCCTGTTTGTCCTATATAGTGTTTTGTGCAGTCCTTGCATGGTATTTTGTACACTACATTAGTTTTGCTCATGTTGGGTATCGGGTCCTTCGTTCTAGTGAGTTGTTGTCTGAGCGTGGCTGTTGGTTTGTGTGCCATTATGAGTCCTAAGGGACGCAGTAGTCTGGCTGTCAGTTCAGAAAAGCTCCTGATGTATGGTAGTGTGGCTAGTCCTTTGGGTTGTGGCATGCCCTCGTTCCGTGGTCTTTCTCTTAGGCATCTGTTGATGAAGTTGCACGGGTATCCGTTTTTGGCGAATACCTTGTATAGGTGTTCCTCTTCCTCTTTTTGCAGTTCTGGTGTGCTGCAGTGTGTTGTGGCCCTTTTGAATAGTGTCCTGATGCAGCTTCATTTGTGTGTGTTGGGGTGGTTACTGTCATAGTTTAGGACTTGGTCTGTGTGTGTTGCTTTCCTGTATACCCTTGTGGTGAATTTTCCGTTCGGTGTTCTCTGTACTATCACGTCTAGGAATGGGAGTTGGCTATCCTTTTCTTCTTCTCTTGTGAATCGGATTCCTGTGAGTGTGGCGTTGATGATTCGGTGTGTTTTTTCTATTTCCGTGTTTTTAATGATTACAAACGTGTCATCGACATATCTGACCCAGAGTTTGGGTTGAATTTGTGGTAGGACTGTTTGTTCTAACCTTTGCATAACTGCCTCTGCTATGAGTCCCGAGATTGGTGATCCCATGGGTGTTCCGTTGATTTGTTCGTATATCTGGTTGTTGAATGTGAAGTGTGTAGTGAGGCACAAGTCCAGTAGTTTAAGTATGCCGTCTTTGTTGATAGGTTCGGCGTCCTGTTTTCTGTTCTGTATGTCCAGTAGGTTGGCTATTGTTTATCTGGCTAGGGTTTTGTCAATTGAAGGGAACAGTGCCGTCACGTCGAATGAGATCATGGTTTCTTCTTTGTCTATGTGTATATTTCTGATGATGTCCAAGAATTCCTTGTTGATTGTATGGAGTGTTTGGATCCGCTGACCAGGTGTTTCAGTTTTTGTTGTAGTTCTTTGGCCAGTTTGTATGATGGTGTCCCTGTGATACTATGGGTCTGAGTGGGATGTCTGGTTTGTGTACTTTAGGTAGTCCATAGAATCTGGGGGTGTTGTTGCTTTCCGGTTTCATTCTTTGTAGGTCAGCTTTGGTTATCTATCCGTTTTTTTGTAGATTCCTTAGTGTGTTATTTATTCTATTGGTGAGTTGTGGTGTGGGGTCAAATTCCTTCATTTGGTATCTGCGAGTAGTTGTTGTGCTTTTTGGATATAATCTGATTTATCTAGGATGACTGTCATTCTGCCTTTATCTGCTGGTAGTATGATTATGTTCTTATCGTTTCTTAGTGCTTTCAGTGCTTCCCTCTCCTTGGTGTTGAGGTTATGTGTTTGTCTTTTCCTTATCATCATAGGTACGACAGTTTGTCTCACTGTTTGTTGTGTCTCTTCTGTCAGTCCATTGTTCCTGAGTGTGCATTCCAGTGCTGCTAGGAAGTCTGCTGTGTTGGCATCCCTGTGGTTGTAGTTGAGTCCCTTGGCCAGTATTGTTCTTTCCATGTCTGTGAGCTGTTTGTGGGAGAGGTTTTTAACCCAGGTGTGTGTTGTAGTGTCCTCTTCGTTGTGTGTTAGTTTGACCATTTTTTCTTTTAGTGCTTTTTTTTTGAGGTGTGTTGTCCTGTTCTGTCCTATAGTGACAGCCTGTTCTATGGCCTGCTTACACACTGTAGGGATTTTATTATTCTAAATCTCCAAGGTGGCCTTGTGCATGGGAAGACATTCCTCACAAACTTGATTGAGTTTTTTGAAGAAGTAATAAAGAGGATTGAAGGACAGAGCAGTGGACTTGATCTATGTGACTTCACTAAGGCATTCAGAAAGGTTCCTCATGGTAGACTGCTCAGCAAGGTTGGATCACGTGGAATACAGGGAAAACTAGCTAATTGAACATAGAACTGGTTCGAAGGTAGAATGATAGGGAGGTGCCAGTGTTGGACTGGGGTGGACAAAGTTAAAAATCACACAAGACCAGGTTATAGTCCAATAGGTTTATTTGGAAGTAATAGTTTTCAGAGCACTGATCCTTCGTCAGGTAGCTTCATCACTAGCTCCAAAAGCTAGTATTTCCAAATAAACCTGTAGGACTATAACCTGGTGTTGTGTGATTTTTAACTTCAAAGGTAGAAGATAGAGGGTTATGGTGAAGGGTTGTTTTTCAGACTGAAGGCCAGTGACCAGCAAAGTGTCACAAAGATCAGTGCTGGGTCCACTGCTTTTTGTCATTTAAGTAAATGAATTGAATGTGAATATAGGAGTCATGGTTAATAAGTTTGCAGATGACAACAACATTGGAGGTGGAGTGGGCAGTGAAGGAGGTCACCTAAGAGCACAATGGGATCTGGTCACCCTGCTATAGGAAGGATGTTACTAAATTAGAGAGGGTTCAGAAAAGATTTACCATGATGTTGCCGGTACTGAAGGGTTTGAGTTAAAAGGAGAAGCCGGATAGGTTGGGACATTTTTCACTGCAGTGTAGGAGGTTGAGTGGTGAATTTACAAAGGTTTATAAAGTCATGAGGAACATAGATAGAGGAATAGCAAAGTTCTTTTCCTTTGGGTCAGGGAGTTCAAAACTAAGGGGCATATTTTTAGGTGAGAGGAGAAATATTTAAAACAGACCTAGGAGTTTTGTTTTCATATAGACGGTGGGTTGGTATGTGGAATGAACTGCCAGAGGAAGTGGAAGATGCAAGTACAGCTACAACATCTAAAAGATATTTGGATAGGCTAATGAATAGGAAATAAGTGCCATAGAGTCTTTTCTCTGACTATCGAATCCACCTCTGACCTTGGCCACTATACAAAACTGTTAATGAGCTTTGTGCTACATTTAACCCTTCAGTCAACTCCCAATGACATGTTTGAGCCATCTCTAAAGCTACCTATTTCTACCTGCATAACATCACCTGACTCTGGCCTGCATTAGCTGAATTACTGCTGAAACCTTCAATTACATTTTGCTCTTCTCGATTTAACAATTCGAATGCTCTGATATTTTTGACTCTTAATAAACTTGAGATCATCTGAAATGTTTCTGCATCCTCAAGTACTAATTCCAGTTTACCCATGACCCCAGTCCTTGCTGACCTACTCTCCAGTCACTGCTACATGCCCTTCCCAGCATGACCCACACTGGGAAGAGCAGTCATATATATAACTAGTTCTTTGTGTGTCTGTTAAATTTGATTTGCTGCTATCATTGTTAATCAATGTGACTGACTGATACTATGCTCTGAATACAAACCTAGATCACACAGGTTTATTACATGTTCCCTGTTAAGCATGTCTCAATTTTAAAAGTCTTATCCTATCTTTCAAGCACTTTTCTGTATCCTGTTCCAGCCCAACTACCCAAAAGACATCTGCACCCTTTCAGTTTAGATCTTCAGTGCACAACCAATTTTAATCATTTCACCTTTCATGGCTGTGACATGAGTTGACGAGATTCTAAGTTTTGCAATTCCCTTCCTGAACCTCTCAGCCTATCACACCTGAAGACCATACTTAAAGACGATGCCATTGAATAACGTCTTTCTCAACAGCCCTACTATCTGGTGATTTGCTGTCAAATTGCATATGGTAATAATCCTGTAAAGTGCCTTGTGATGTTTTACAATGATAAATGAAGCATATAAAATTAACACACCACTGTTGGCTGAAGTGCATTGATAACCAACCATCCTCCAACACACTTTGAAGAGAGAAATTGTTGGGGCATGTTTGACTGATGTAAGATGAAGACACAAAAACTGCCTGACACAGGTTTGCATTACCTTTTAGTGGTGATCACAGACAAGGCGCATGTTAATGAGTGAAACTCATTCCTAATAATGGAAATGCTGAGCAGTTTGTCCGATACATCAATGAGTGCAGCCTGTGAATTACTGAGAGGCCAGCACTCCAGAGCTCTGTCATTTTAATTGTTGGAGTCCACAGGGTAAGTGATGCATTGATTGGCTTGATGGTTTGCATTGGCAGGCCTGCTAAATAGCTTCTTGAAACTGTCAAGGACAATGGAGGAGTCAAATTCAACATAATTTAGAGGATAATGTAGAATGTCTACTCTCTGCAGCCTTGCTATCATCTACTTCTCATACTCTGGATACAGAGACACTGTAATTGCATTAACATATGTGTTGCAGCATTTGTGTGGGCAGATCAGGAAATTCTCTGACCTCCCTATGAGAATGCAACAACATGCCTTATCAAATCCAGAAACACATCATAACACTTCCATAACACCTCAGTGAACTTCCAAAGAATTTACAATCACAACAGTTATTCCTGATGAATCTGCCTGAAGATTTGACGCATAACCCTTTCTAACATTAGTGCTGCATCCCTGTTACAGCTGAATACTTTTTCTTTGATGATTGACAAACTTTTACATGTTTTGGACTTGTGAATTGAGATTTGTATTCAGAGGATCATGTCAGTTGAATGAATACGTTGAGTAACAATGATAGCAGTAAATCAGCTTTAACTGGTACACATAAGAAATAGCTACATGACTGCCCTTTCCAGTGTGGGTCATGTTGGGAAGGGCATGTAGCCATGTAGTAGTGACTGGAGATGCAGCTTGCCAAATGAAGAGATTCTTTCACGTCTATAGTCCCATCCCCACTGGTGCTCAGAATTAGAATTTTATGTCTTGGCTGTTTTAGTCACATAAATTATAGGCCTTAGAAATTTTAGTTTCAAAATCTCTCTTCAATCCCATTTCATTGGTGGTTTTAGTCAACAAAACTCTTTGATTTTCATTGCTAATACACTAAGCCTGCGATTTAAACACTGTGTGTTGGATTATATCATAAATGCTAGCCCTAGGCTACAAAGTGCTTTCGCAGTGTTAATCATTAAAACTTTTAAACCCCTTAAGTTGAACACATGCTGGTCTTTTCAAGATGAGCATTCCAATGATTTAATAAATTGCAACATTACAGAATATAAAGGTGTAACTTGTTCAAGAAAACAAAGATCATGAAGCATTATTTTGACAGGGGCAAAACATCATTTTGTTCACTAACTTGTTTAGCACATTGTAAGCAATTGAGATTCTGTTAGGCTTACCTAGGGGAAATTACACTACCAACAGCATTGATTATGCTATAGTATATCTTGCAATCACAAAGACAAAATGACCTAATTACAAAGGAATAGCATGCACTAGCATCTGAACTCAAGAAGTGCCCACATTGTATTTCAGAATGAGGTACAGGTTATTTGCTGAACCTCTTAGATGGTCTCCTGTTCCATGAAATCTCCCAATGTGAATTCCTCATATAATGTTCAATGTATATCATATATATCTAGATCTGAGATTCAATACAAAACCTCTATTCTTCATAATGAAAGTAAAGCTTGCAGCAAAAGCATGAAGATCCCACTTAAGCAGAAGTCCACATTGCCATTCATGAGCACCACTAATCTGTTGCAGAGATGAAAGAGAGACAAGAAGTCTGTCATCCTTTAAAGCAGAAACAAGTTAGCATGGACACATTCTAGATGGATCTATTTGCAAGCCGCTCTTGAAGCTCTACAGAATAAGCCACTGTCTCCATAACAGGCAGTTTGCAAATTCCTGTACTAATAAGCACCCATGGTAATGTTAGACTTACCACGTCCTCCATGGTTATGGAAAGTTTGAATGGCCTTTTTCTCAGAACTAGTGAAGTTGCTAGTATATTTTTAGGGTTTACTTCTTAATTGCAATGACCAAAGTTCAACATCTGGGCCTAGGTCAACTGAGTTTAGAAGAGATTGTTTCACCCACCGAAGCTTTCTGTGCCATGTATCCTACCGGTCTTCACTGGTGTTCTTTTGTGAGATGTCAATCATTAGTTGAAAGTCCAACTACTTATTAAGTGGACCAGTGAAAGTGTCTGTACTGGTACATGTCTGTAAGCACAATATATCCTTAGCTGGGATACAGGCCACTGAAGAATTCTCCTAATGGGATGTGCTGTGAAAATTGCCATTTGTACGAAGCAAAAAGAAAAGGATTCAATCTACTGACAGCAACATCACAAACTTGATAATCACCACTTTCAATTTTGTCATTCTTCGGTTGGTACATGAGTGTCAGGAGATATTTGTAATTCTGGCAGCAGCCATTTACAAGTTCTCTGTGTCTCTATCTCTGACCAAAAGGAAACACAATACCCTACTTGTCTTCATTATCCACTCTTGAATTGAGCAGCACCTTTTATATTGTCATCTTCAGTCTTGCTCCTCTCTTTTCCATTTTACGCTCTCTCTCTTACCAAAAGTGAAAAAAAAGAAACAAACTAGTGAGTGATTATTAGTCAAGTATTCACCTGTAAAATGTAGACCATTCAATAAGGGTGACTAAAGACAGCTATATTACAGTATGAGGATTATCGTGAATGAGAGGAACGGTCAGATAAATGGGGAATTCCTGAAGTGCATCGAAAGAGATGGTTTTGTGTTGCTGAGAAATGATTGCTTGGGAAGAATGGTCAGATCATGAAGATTTATCACGATAGAGCAAAAGGAATGGGGAATGAGGGTATTAACCACAGATAGTAGTTGAATCAACAAACAGACTCACCATTCCTGACCTGGTTAGGTTGCTGAACCATGTTTTGCATTTTATTCATGACCTTGAGGTAAACCTTGTACTGCCTACCTTCTTAACTACCTCCAACTACACCTTCTTGATGAAATTTCTATCATTCTTCCAGTCATTGCTGTGAAAATAGCATCTCCTTCCTGTTTCAGGCCAACTTGTCCACTGCAGTCCAGTGACATATTATTGAGTATAGATTAGGTTTGATTCCCTACAGTGTGGAATCAGGCCTTTAGGCCCAATAAGTTCACACTGACCCTCCGAAGAGTAACCCACCCAGACCCATTTCCCTCTGACTAATGCACCTAACAGTATGGGCAATTTAGCATGGCCAATTCAGCTGACCTGCACATCTTTGGACTGTGGGAGGAAACCAGAGCATCCAGAGGAAACCCACACAGACACAGGGAGAATGTGCAAACACACAACAGACAGGCGCCTGAGGTTAGAATTGAACCTGGGACCGTGGTGCTGTGAGGCAGCAGTGCTAAACACTGAGCCACCGCGCCACCTCATGATGCATGTTATTGTAACTGTGACTGTGCAGATCCACTGACTGCCTGTTCTTATCATTCTCAGCTGATGTGAAGCTCAGAGTAGCGCCACTTAAAGAGACAGACTTCTGACTTGAACTTTTAACTTATGTCTTCCATTGCAAAATTGGTGCAAGTGCAATCAACAGTTTTCAGAGGTCTTTTAGTTAACTTATTCATTCAATCAAAGATTAAAGATTGTTGTCCAGCTGCAAGAGATATGGGGATTAAGATGAAGGCCAACAGTTGAGCCTTTATGTTTCTGAACCCATTAACTGAAATTGATGCCTAATTATAGTGAATGGAAGGAAAATCATGAGGTGACAAACATTGAAATGGAAAACTCCAGCCACTGTTATTCTTTATTAGCGATTGGTAATTCTGCTAATTTGTGTTTATTCATGGAGCTTTCATTACCTTGTAGCAATGCTTGATGATGTCAGAACTAAATAGTAACTGAATACAATAAATTACATTTTGTTATTGCAATGCTGAGTTATCAGAGTTTGTTGCAAAAATTAATAGCTTTCTGAAGGAAACTGTAACAATGGGATGTAAAACAAATTGTATTTGCAATTATAACATGAGAAAATGGTGTTATTTTTGGTTGCTGGATATGTTTCTTTGAATGTATTTATCGATTAAAATATTATAACATTCCCTTTCTGAATACCTCACAGTTTTCAGTTCTGTGAAATGAAATGTAAATCCTGCTGCTGTCATTGAAAACACTCTCAGTGATGCCAAAATTAAATTGTTATATGGCAGGTTCAACTCAGGTTTTGTGGTTGCGTTCACAGACATGTAGCTTACCTCATGCATCATGTTAACAGTCTGCGATCTTTAACCCCCATCAAATATTTTGACATTGCCTGCACTATTATCTTTTTTTTTGATTTGGGCAGAGGATGGTATCGCAATTTTCAGATCAAAAGCATTTTCAGGTTGATGGCACCAAGGCCCAATATTGTCATGTGTCATGTAAGCATTGCTATAGCAACGCTACAGTGATTAGAATGAGTTTAATAGAAAGCATTTCACGCACAGCCAATCATTTTGTGTTTCAGATCACTCATCTGGGAAGTCAGGGATTCAAACGTGTACTGTCTACTTCTTTGCAATGTATTTTGCAATATTCATGCAACTAAAGCGCCCATCCTAAACCAATACTGTCAGCAGAAAATATTTCAGGTCCTGGCTGAAATTATGTTTATACCATGATCTGATATAATGTAATTTTGATTGAGCTATTCAGCTGCATTCACTTATAAATATTGGATCCAGCATCTCCAATTTACATTCAGTCCATCCATTGTGAATGGCAAGCACAACATCTGAATACGGATAATGCTGCAGTAATCAGGCTTAGCAGCATGGAAGCCGTTTTTGAGGCTATTGTGAATCAATCAAGTCAGAGACTCTCATTTTGTTTGTAAATGTACGAAGCTATAACAAAAAAAACATTATGGAAAGAACATAACTGGCCTGTCAACTTCTGAGAGACAAGGGAGGGAGGGTTTATATGTGCAAAATACAGCAGACCTACTTGAGCAAAGAAGATATTAATGGAATGAATACAAGCTGCTTTAAAAAAAATGGGATGCTGCAGATTATCCAAAGGATTCTGAGTAAAGCACAAAAAGACCTGGAAAAGAACAGAAGAATTTGAAAGGACCTTAGAATGATGGTAAAAAGATAAAAAGTCCATCTAAATATTCCGGATAAAACAAGATAGGAGACTAAAAAGGAAGATGAAAGATCCTGTGACATACAAGGGCATAAAGGAAAATTATAGTTTGGACAAATGTAGTTGGTTGAATATTTCCCTTTGTGTTCAGAAAGGAGGTTTGGGATGGTGATGAGGGGGATGCCAGAGGGGTGGGGAAGGACAATGGTGGTTGGTGGTGTGTGTTTAGGGACTGTAGTGATGGAGGCTTAGGAGTGACCTTTTAGAGGTTTATAAAATTGGGGGGTGGGGGGGGTAGAGATAAGGTGAATAGCCAAGGTTTTTCTCCCCCCAGGGGAACAAAGTACAAAATTAGAGGACAAAATTAAGGTGAGAGAGGAAAGATTTAAAAGGGAACTGAGGGGGAGCTTTTTCACACAGAGGGTGGTGCATGTATAGACACACTACTAGATAAAATGGTAGAGGTGAGTACAATTGCAACATATAAAAGTCTTTTGGACAGGTACATGGATAGAAAAGGTTTAGAATGATATGAGCCAAATGCTGGCAAATGGGACTGGTTCAATTTAGGATACCTGGTCGGCATGGACAAGTTGGGCCAAAGGGTCTGTTTCCGTGGTGTATGACTCTTATAGATTGGTTAGGAGAAAGTGAGGACCGCAGCTGCTGGAGAGCAAAGACAAGCGTGTGGTGCTGGAAAAACACAGCAGTTCATGCAGGCATCTGAGGAGCAGGAGAATCGACAAAGAGCCCTTGCCCGAAACATCAATTTTCTTACTCCTGGAATGCTGCCTGACCTGCTGTGCTTTTCCAGTACCACACTCTCGACTCTTATAAGTTGGTTAAAATTTTAGCATTCACAAGATGTGGATATCACTGATCAGGCCAACATTTATTATCAGAGAGCATTAAGAGTCATCAATGCTGCTTTGGATCTGGAATCATATGCAGGTCAGAACAGATATAAATGGCTGTGTTCCCCCTGAAAAGACATTCGGGAACCAAATAGGTTTTTCCTGATGACCAACAACAGTTTCATGGGCCATTATTAAACTCTTAATTCCCCGATATTTTATTGAATTCAAATTCCACTACCTGCAATGGTGTGATTCAAACCCGGGTCTTCAGAACATTACCCGAGTCACTAGATTAATCGCATAATATCAAGTGGCCATTGCCTCTCCGTACACAGGTCCTATTTTAGTCACTGTTGGTTAATTACCCCCATCTTAACGTATCACATGCATTTATTCAGGGTCACTCTTAAAGGTTGAAATTGATTTTCAGAGTTTTACGGCTTTGTTAGATTACTTAATTAAAACCTTACTTTTTAACCAAAGCTTGCAGTATTTTTTTGTCCACTGATTACATTTGCTTTAGTATCTATCTTAATGCTTTGTGAGTGGGACTTTTCCCATATGCTGAAGTAATAATGAGTTACCATTGAAGATACCTTGAATTCTGCTTCTTGGAAAAGAAGAGTATAAACTATGGAAGAAACACAGCGGGTCAGTCACTACAATGGGGATATGGTACAGAGATCATAATAGCTCCATTGGCTGTTTTAGAAATGCCAATAATAGCTATGAATGCAAGGACAACAAAGAAGGAGTGATAGTTATGAGGTTCAGTGCAAACCCCTTAAACTGGATGATGAACCACCAATTTTATCGGAGTAGTATTGTAGAGGGGAAGTTAAAAGATAAGTTAGAGAAAGGAGTTGTTAAGTATTCTCTGTTAGACTTTAAAAATTAAAGTTGTTAATTTTTACTTTAAATAGTGACTTTTGGGAATAGTTCCTTGTCTCTCAAATTTTAACAGATTACAACACGGGTTAAATTATTTCTGTATTTCAGGTTTAAATTTGCAGGGGTGCGGGGGGAGCGGTTTACCCATGTCGTAACAACATTCAGATATCTGTTTAATTTTGTAGCTAATCAGATAATGGCAAAAGTCTCAAAGTCAAAATGTGAATAGCATTGAAATAGAAATTCCCTCCCTCTCCCTATTAAAGAGACCTGCAACCCCATAAATATGGAAAAAGTCTCATGATAGTTCTGCCATGGTTGCACTTGCATTGTTCATCACTAATTAAAGATTTGTATATAATACATGGAATAATGCATGGGCCAGGATGGTGCTCAGTGGTTAGCACTGCTGCTTCACAGTGCCAGGGACCTGGATTCAATTCCTGCCTCAGGCAACTCTGTGTGGAGTTTGCACGTTCTCCCCGAGTCTGCATGGGTTTCCTCTGGGTGTTCCAGTTTCCTCCACAGTCCAAAGATGTGCAGGTTAGGTAAATTGCCTGTAGTGTTAGGTGAAATAGTAAATATAGGGGAATGGGTCTGGGTGGGTTGCTCTTCGGAGGGTCGGTGTGGACTTGTTAGGCTGAAGGGCCTGTTTCCACACTGTAGGGAATTTAATCTGATCTAATGCCCTCACAATCATAAGGTCTGGTTACAGATAACTGCCATATCTCAGCATCCGTTTAAAAAAAATCTCAATCACACTTCCACTGGCTTACTTGGTAAGAGAGGTAGAATTCTCCCAGAACTATATTTCCTCTCCCAACAGTTCAAGAATGAAAGTTACTCTTCAAGTACAATGTACATCCTTTTGAATAAGATTTAAAGAAACAAAAATCTTTTTTAATTGGAATTTTGCATCTCACGTTCTTGCTATTTTAAGTAATGAGCAAACATTCCAGTACATAATAGTGACTGCTGCTGCTTGGAATCCAGAAAACAAATTGGTGACAAATGTCCATACATATGTCAGGTTTCAGAAAATAGTTTCTGGCACTCAACTTCCAAAGGCTCCAGGCTCAGAATTCAAACCTAATTGCATTTTCAAGCTCTGCATGCTACATGTCCAGAAAATCTCGAGTGGCTTCTTCTCTGCAGTTTTGAAGATAACATGGGAGCTCACACCTGATTCCATTTGTACCACTACAACCAATACAAATAAGTCTCATTTTTCCTCTGTGTTTCCATCTATCCATAGTTTATACAGGTTAGCCAGGGCCTCCTGATTGGCCCAGATTAACAGGCCCAAGCAAGGATCTCATAGTCAATGAGATCAACCTTGTTTCAATCACTACATGTGTCTAAATATCATGTTAGAGCAATGAATATTATCTGAGCAAGACAAATTAGACAAAAGCAGTGTCTGCCAATATTGCTACTTGAAAACAATGACTTGTATTCCATCAAATGTATGCATCTTCCTGCAATATAGTCAAGCCACAAATATCACTGATACCTTTCACAGTTAGAGCCTGTTAGTTGTAAGTTTCCTGAGGTTTCTAAAGTATATTGGGCAAATTGTTCCTACATATAAGAAGGGTGAAGATGACCTTGGCATAATGGAAGCCAGGAATATTTATATTTCAAGATTCTGGAGCATTGATTTTTGATGGAGGAGAATGTGAAGAGTACAGATGCTGGAGATTAGAGTCGAGAGAGTGGTGCTGGAAAAGCACAGCAGGTCAGGCAGTATCCGAGGAGCAAGCGGATCGATATTTCGGGCATAATGAAGGGCACCGCACTCTCAACATTGATTTTTGAAGCTTGAAAGTACAGTTGGAACCACACTTGTTTCTGACTTCCCAATAGGATCAACAATCTAAAGATGTTTGTTGCACTCAGTGACCTGTTGCTAGACCCCTAGTGCTATTATCATAGAGGATGAGGAGAAATTAGTTTGGACCAAAGAAGAGTCAGTCACCAGGATCTACTCCTGTCTTCAAGAATACAAGACAGCATGTGTATATAATCGGACCATCTGAGGAATTCTGTATAAGAGATCCTTTTAGCAACAAGGAAATAGAATTTTGTCACAACCTTACGAAAACCTACAGCCAATGTGACATTGTGTTATTGGCCTTACCTCTGGATCAGTCTAGTTTCAAGTCTCATTTCAGGATGTGACAGTGGGACAGAAGTGTTTGAAAATATGTTCAAACACAATTTTTTAAAACAGAACATGTATCCATATTTATTTTCTTGCAATAGTCTCTTTATGACTGAAGATGATCACCACACCCAGTGTCTGAATTACAGTATAATTTCAAGCAGTCGTGAGGCATCTTATGCAAGTAATTATTGTCTCTACACCCAATAAATCCTCCAGAAAAGCATTTTGAGACAAATCTCAAGAATAGACCACTGATGCACTGTTATATGTCAGACACAAGTTTGAAGTCATTCTAGCATAGTAATAGCACTTTCAGGTGCTTTACTCTGCAACAGGTATCAAGCAATTTTCCAAGCGTGATGCCTCCAGTGGATATTGGTGAATAATCCAAATGGTAATCTGAGAAGACAATATTGACTGAAGGGCATTCTAACATTTTCCAAGCTTGATGCCTACAATGGATATTGATCCATACATCATTCTTCAAAATTACAGGAACTGACAACTTTTAGAATACCTTTCAGTCAATATTGTCTCCCCAGATTACCATTTGGATTATTCATCAGCCAGGCCATAGTCCAACAACAAATGCTTCATATCAACAAGAATCAACCAGGTCATCTCTGTATCAGAAGTGGCATCACAGTGTTCAATAAAAAAACTAAACATGAGCATGAAACAAGTCTCCTTCAGCTGATGGCAGCAGCAAGGAAACCTGGTTTTAGTCACAATAGTAAAAAAAAATCAAATCAATGTGAACCAAATCAATTTTTTCAGATTAATTTGCTCATCAAATGGTGTTATCTCTGACATTGACAAACTAGAAGACATACAGAAGATGCTCACACCACACCACACCTTACAACATACAAAAGTGTTATGGTTTCTTTAACCTCTTACCCCCATATATTCAGAACTCTACAATCAAAATCTCTCCTCAAGATCTTCTCGATAAAGACAAGCCATTCATTGGCAGTAAGATCATCTGCATGATCCTTTCAATCTCTCATAATTGCTTCATCATGCAACAAATGTCAACTTCAATGTTGTAATCTCTAAATTTACCACTCTGGAAATATATGCATCCAAAAAAGGCTATGGAGCATGTTTATTCCAGGATGACAAATCCATTCTGTTTGATTCAAAGGGGTGCTTTTGATATTTCAGATAAACTAAGCCAACATTGAAAGTGAAATTCTTGCTTTAGTTTTCAGATATATATAACAGTCATACACACTTATGTGGCAAACATTTCAATGTCCGTACTGACCATAAACTGTTAGAAATGATACATTGAAAGCCACTCACAAGGGTATCTCTATAACTCCAACAAAGATCCAAGGGTACAATTTAGAAACACAATAAAAGGAGGTCCTAAATAGTCACTTCTGGCATTCTGAGTCAATTTCCAAATATCATGATAAACAGAGTTATTCTTTTAATCCTGGAAGTGAATCCATGTTAAAAAAGATTACGTCAACATTGATCTTATATATTTTGGTCATAGCAAAGTAAAATAGATTCAGCAAGCTAAATAGCTCAAAGAAAATCAATAGCATCTGGCCAGGGCACATTCAGTAGCTGTGAGAGCAAGCAAATACTTTCTGGCTATTCAAACTTAAGCTCAAACTCTCCTATGAATTTTTAGATGGTAGCCATGATGCGGCGATGCCGTGTTGGATTGGGGTGGGCAAAGTCAGATGTCACATGATACAGAAAATATGGTGATCAACAAATCATTGTGTCTTCTCTGTACTCTCAGTCTAATGGTGTCACAGAATGCACTGTCCATTGTGTTAAATGCACAATTGGCAAATGATTTGCCAAGTCTTTTGGATAATTCTATTAAATCTACATGCTATTGTTCAGATGGCTCACCCTCACCAGCTACTCTCATGTTTGGGAGACTTCTTCTCTCATATACTCTCTTTACACAATCACATATGCATAATGCAATGTAAAAGAAAGAACAAACTGTTACAAGAGGATGATCAATGAGCATGCAGACTGTTATCCCATTTCGAACCAGGACAACTTTTAAGTATTCAAGTTTGCCATATGACCAGATTCAATGAAAGATAATAATGTCTGGCCTCAGTCATATAACATTGTAATGAGCAGTAGTCATATCCTGCAAAGAAATAGACAACATGTCCAAACTCATTATCAATCACCTGTAACACAGAATGATGAATCAGACACTCCAAGTATCATGTTAGTACCAGCTGGCAATACATCTGTGACAAATGATACTTATTCATCGAGAACAACTGACAGCACACCAGAGTAAGGCTATACAGCCAATTGATAACCATATGAGAATGAGAAATGAACATGTTGCACCTCTGTATATTTATAATATATAGTGATCATATAGCTTTTGATCCATGTGTATCTGTGTAAATGTTTTTCAGAAAAGGGTTCCCATTCTTTAAAGAGAAAAATGGAAACATTGTATCAATGCATAGATTCCAGACCAGAATGGCATTGCTATTTTAAGACATTAGGTGACATCATGACTTGGGAAATTCCAGAGTGGAGATCCCACCTCACATTCAATCACCATTATTGTTATTGTTGCCACAGTAATCATAGTATCAGCAGTAAGCACAGCACCCTGACCATGTATAGCAGTGCAAATAGTATTGTAAATGAACTTCAGGAATATCCGTTTCAACAAGAACCTAGTCATAAGTGTTTATACCGTGCAGGCTGCCATAAAGAGTACACTCAGACCATATCATACTAGCAGTGGTGATTTGCCAGAAACCATGTCAGCCCTCTTCACTGCTTTGTCATTCAGAAACTGCTGCTATCTGACCTGGCTAAGGAGAAGGCTTTGGCTCTACTGAATCTGAAACTATATGTGCAGTCTATGTTCTCAGAGGAATTGCCACTGACTGCTGTCGGGGCATGTTTGAGAGATCACCTCAGAAATCTCTCCACTTTGATCCTTGAGGTGTCACAATCTTTTACTGCAGCCTGGCTTCCTTCTCATCCATTTGCCAACAAAAAGACATTACCTCAACACACTAGCCACTTTAATACATGGTAATACACCGAGATAATTTTCAATAGGATATTGGCAGTAAAAATCAGCTGCTAGTTTTAATTCCTGCTCATTCAGCTTTTCAATTTCTAATGCTTTCCCTTTGGGTTGGAAATTACCCTTACTAACCCTCTTTGCTCCAGCACGACTATACTATTGAAGTCTAAACAAGCAAAATCAGGCAAGGTGACTAATTGGGAGCCCATTCCCTGTTACCTGTCTTGTGCTCATGCCAAAGTTGGAAGTTTTGCCAATATCTCTAATATGATTTGTGAACTGACAGATTATTTTGTTGTTGAGTGTTCAAAACCAGCAAATAACCTGCCATAAAATTAACACAGGGAAGAGACCTATTTTTATGTTGAGGTTTGTCTGCTGCAAACTTAGAATGAATAAGTTATCTAAAATATGAAGCTGGGGGCAAAACAAAAAGCACTCAAGAAGATCCAATGTATCACGAATATCTTTATTAGAATGCTTTAATTTAATTAAACAGCGTTAAAGTAAAGCATGAAAGGCAAAAGTTTCTGCAAATTCATTTCTGCCTCTACCATGTCCAAACAGAAAAAAAAAATCCACTGAATCATTATAATTATGGCTTTGTGTCAATTTATGTCGTCAGAAAATTAATACATTCACTTAGCAAAATACCCATACAAGTATGCCATTATGATTCAGAAGACAGTTGCAAAGTCTGATGTTACAATGTCATTACTACATCTCACCAGATAAAAAAAGGTAAGGCTGAGCAACACTAACATCAGAAAATAGCTTTTTATTGAAATCCTTGGCATAGTGTATGTTTGATTTAGGAAATACACCAGGTAAAACAAATGCATTACATCAAAGACAGTACCTTACAATCAGGGGTTTGTTAATCAATACAAAACAGAAGAACCTGTTATCATCTCTTATGTTGGTCCATTTTCTAGGAGTACAATTCCAGCAGGATTACCAAAAGAATAAGGCAGTAAAAGGATTATACAATATTATGCTGAGCACACCAAATCTGTGACCAAACAAACGAATCATTTCAGCACGGAACTGGAGTTTCTGAAAACTGTGCATGGTAGATAAGCCATTGTTGCTGCAAAACCCTACGTCACTGTTGATTTATTTATAACATTCTTCATTTATTAAAAACACATTAGCACAGTGTTCTGGAAGCTTCCCTGGTGCTGGTTAATGAAGCAACTCATTTGTATTTATTTGTCCATTACTGATTATGCATAAAATATAAAGTTAATTGTGGACTAATTACTGCCTCTCTGTTTCTTTGGACAAAACCCAAACTCTTAACACATGGCAAATTTAAAATCCCTGAATGCTCCAAAATGAACAGTTGCTCCATTTTATATTCCTGAAATCATTCCCAAACATTGCTCCAACAGGCTCTTTGTTATACCATAGAATGTGATATAAATGTCTACCATTATTTTGATTAGATAGCCATACATAAGGGATAAGGGGAATTGGGTGATGCTGTGGATTAGACACTGACCATTCACTTCCAGCACCTGGGTTCAATTAAATCCAGAATGATCACATGAAAACCTCCTCTATCTATCAGCTCTGAAAGGTCTTCCAGAAATCAGTTTGCACTTTCACAATTTAGTTATACTGGGTATATGCCTGGAGCATAAAATTGCTGCTAATTTGCCACAAAGTTCTTTTCTGTTCACTTGTAATAGTGAACTTGGGAAATGTGTACAGGCAAAAGTTGTTTTAACCTGACATTCTAATTCTGAAAACCTACAGATGGGGAATGGAAAGCATCAGGCTAGTACAGTTGTAATTCCTCCTCTTTGTTATTTTTTCAAGGAATATAGTCTTCACTGGCTCTTAATCTGAGTGGCTTGGTAAGGTATTTCAGAGGACAATTCAGATTCAACCACACTGCTGTGAGTCTGGAGTCATATGGAGGTCAGACCAGGTAAGGATGATAGATTTTCTTCCTGAAAGGATATCTGATGTTGTACACATGCACATGGTTCATATACTTATTGCAAACTTCTTATATATGATATTTGAATAAAGTAATCATTCTTTTTTAATATAGGACTTAAGATGGTGGGTAAAGTTTCAAAATTGATTTAAGACATAATGTCAGCATGGGGTGGGAATGGAGAGTTGCAGAAGTCAATGGGTGACCCTTGTGATCACTAGAGTTTTCAACTTCCAACAATGGGTTAGAGTTTGAATCTCAATGTAAATAGATTTAAATTTGCACGTGACATTAGAGTAGGAGGAGTAAAAGCATTGAAGGAGATATATCAGAAAAAAAACAAATCCAGGGCTGGCAGCATTTCTCCCGACCACCAGACACACATGATAATTTTAATCTAAAATGGCTCTTTGGCCAACTAACCTTGAAAGGTAAGGGATCAGGTAGATGAAGTGTAAAGAAGAACTGATATTACCTGTATCCTACGGGAAACCAAATACTGGTAAGATGAAGTGGAAGCTCATCCTGATAATCATTAGGTGTATCACTAACCGCAGTTACTGCCAACAGGAGGGGCATTGTCCAGGAAGACATTTCAGATGAAAGGGAGGGATTACGGTCCAAGCCACTGAAAGCTGGAAACAGCGGAGAGTAACTGTTGAATGTCATGTCGGTAGAAATGGAGGGATGTGGGATGGGGATGAGGGTGACAAGGAGGCGAGAGCTAAAGGACATCTTTCATCCAATGTTATCAATACAATGGGGAAGTAATGCCCAATTTATTATGAAGAATGGTATAGGTACTGAGTGGGAATTTACTGGTAATGAAAGAGTTATAACCCTTAAGTGTGGGATCCCTTTAAATCTCAATGATCAGGAGGGGTATACTTTGATTGATTTCTGTTCATTTAAAAAGCTGGATGGAAGTAAATATAGGATGAAAGAATCCAAAATTAACTATATTCCCTCAGAACCCTCAGGTGCCCCAAGTGATCACTTCCCCTCTGGTCCTCAAAACTTGGCCTGACACAGCACCAGCACCACAGTGTGGGCTAGTCTTGCCAAAGACTGATAAGGTCCTGTATGACAATGTCCACCATTACAACATGCCTGTCGTAATAAGCATAACTGGAATCCAGGTGCTTGAGTACTGTCCCTCCCAAATTAGGAATTTGTACGTTGATTTTATTCAAGCGCTGTTTGTACAAGAGACAGAAAGTAATGAGGAAGAAGCAAATTTAGAGCCGAAAAGGCTGTTGGACAAGAAGTTTAATCAATGATGTCTGAACAGTTTACAGCTGGGATGTCCACTGTGTATATACTTGATTTACAGAACTTAAAACCGCAAAATCAGAACTCTAACCAAAATGTGAAACAAATCTGAGGCAAAATAAATAAGGGGAGGTGTTGCATCCAGTAGCATTACTGTTAGACTACTAATCCAGAGACACAAGTAATGTTGTGGGACCTGATTTCAAACTCCACCATGGTAAAGTTTAAATTAAATAAAAACCCAGCATCAAAAGTTTAATAACAACTATTTTATATTAAGCCCCAAGGTAGGCCTAGTAAAGCTGAATGATATACTTAAGAGAAAGGAAACTGTTCTTAGTGTCACTGAGGAAATTAAGCAGTATTTGGGCAACGGCTTTGAGAAATATGAAACTAAAATTAAACTTTTAGCAGAGGATCTGTAGTACGTCAGGAAACAGGTAGCCAAAGTTCAGTCAACTTTTGTAAAGGTTTTTCAACAATCTAAGAAATTTAAGGAGGATATTGAAACATTTGAAGTGACTAATCGATGGATGACCTCTGGAATTGGGGTCCGATTCTGTGCATCCATATTATATCATATCTTACCATATTGATAATTTTCTGTACTTTGCTTTATTTGATATTCTGTATAATAATGTTTGCCAAATGGAAAAGGGATAGAACCCACCAATTACATTTGGGATTGATGTTCCATAAGCAGTAACATAAATGGTCATTAGATCAGAGTTTAGCTGTCTTGAGCACTATGATTGACCAGATTTTAATGCTGACCTCGGCAGGGTGACATGGCCAAGATTTATGATCTAATTGACTAAATACACATTGCATGAAAAGGTGGGGGGGTGGAACTGTGATCTTGTAGGTGACAATGGTTCTATAACAGAGTTGCAGCCTAACAAGCATGATGGGTAATAATGCTAACTTTATATAAACTCTCTAGATCAGCTTGCTGTGAAAGGAAGAAGTAAAGACAAACTGCTGTTTAGGCAAATGGCTGATGTTGAAGGTTGTTTGATCTCTGTGGTTGCAGAAAATGGATAAAAAAAGACATAAGAACGATGGACACAGATAGCTCCTGTCTACACAACCCTCGGACAAATTAGCTCAGAACTATGAGGATTTTATGCAAGGGAGCATGACATGGAAGATTGGTAGAACACATAGAAGTGAAGGAAGATTGAGACATCAAAGACATGAACAGCAACTCATGATCAACCATCACAAAGAGAACACTCTGACTTTGAAACTCAGAGAAAAATTGATTTGTCTGAATGAATGTGGTCAACTCACTGGGTATGGGTCGTATTGAGATAAATAAGTTAACTGTGTGGTTACTAAGGACTAAACAGTTACTGATAAGGAGGAATTTTGTTAGATTCTAATTTGGCTGTATGGCCTTTATGTCATAAAAGTTGTCATAATAGAGTCATAGAGTCATAGAGATGTACAGCACAGAAACAGACCCTTCGATCCAACTCATCAATGCTGACCAGATGTCCCAACCCAATCTAATCCCACCTGCCAGCACCCGGTCCATATCCCTCCAAACCCTTCCTATTCATGTGCCCATCCAGATGCCTTTTAAATGTTACAATCATACCAGCTTCCAACACTTCCTCTGGCAGCTCATTCCATATACATACCACTCATTGCGTGAAAAAGTTGTCCCTTAGGTCTCTTTTATATCTTTCGCCTCTCACCCTAAAACTATCGCCTCTACTTCTGGACTCCCCCACCCCAGGGAAGAGACTGTCTGTCTATTTATCCTATCAATGCCCCTCAAGATATTATAAGGGTCACCCTTCAGCCTCCAACCTTCCAGAGAAAACAGCCCCAGCCTATTCAACTTCTCCCTTTGGCTCAAATCCTCCAACCCTGGCAACATCTTTGTAAATCTTTTCTGAACTCTTTCAAGTTTCACAATATTTTTCCGATAGGAAGGAGACCAGAATTGCATGCAATATTCCAAAAATATCGTGTACAGCCACAACATGACCTCCCAACTCCTGTACTCAATACTCTGACCAATAAAGGAAAGCATACCAAATGTCTTCTTCACTATCCTACCTACCTGCGACTCCACTTTCAAGGAGCTATGAACCTGCACTCCAAGATGTCTTTGTTCAGCAACATACCCTAGGGCCTTATCATTCAGTGTATAAGCCCTGCTAAGATTTGCTTTCCAAAAATGCAGTACCTCGCATTTATCTAAACTAAACTCCATCTACCACTTCTCGGCCCATTGGCCCATCTGATCAAGAGCCCGTTGTATTCTGAGGTAACCTTCTTCGCTGTCCACTACACCTCCAATTTTGGTGTCATCTGCAAACATACTAACTATACTTCTTATGCTCACATCCAAATCATTTATATAAATGACAAAAAGTAGTGGACCCAGCACCAATCCTTGTGGTACTCCACTGGTCACAGGCCTCCAGTCTGAAAAAGAATCCTCCACCACCATCCTCTGTCTTCTGCCTTTGAGCCAGTTCTGTATCCAAATGGTTAGTTCTTCCTGTGTTTCATGAGATCTAACTTTGCTAACCAATCTCCCAAGGGGAACCTTGTTGAATGCCTTACTGAAGTCCATATGGATTATGCCTTCCACTCTGCCCTCATCAATCCTTTTTGTGGCGTCTTCAAAAACTCAATCAAGTTTGTGAGGCATGATTTCCCCCGCACAAAGCCATGTTGTCTATCCCTAAACAGTCCTTGCCCTTCCAAATACATGTACATACTGTCTCTCAGGATTCCCTCCAACAACATGCCCACCATTGATATCAGGCTCATTGGTCTATAGTTCCCTGGCTTGTCCTTACCACCACTCCTAAACAGTGGTACCACGTTAGCCAATCTCCAGTCTTCCGGCACCTCACCTGTGACTATCGATGACACAAATATCTCAGCAAGAGTCCTAACAATCACTTCGCTAACTTCCCACAGAGTTCTAGAGTACACCTGATCAGGTCCTGGGAATTTATCCACTTTTATGCATTTCAACACATCCAGTACTTCCTCCTCAGCAATATGGACATTTTTCAAGATGTCACCATCTATTTCTCTACTTTCTATATCTTCAATGTGTTTTTCCACACTAAACACTGGAACAAAATACTAATTTAGTATCTTCCCCGTCTCCTCCGGCTCCATACAAAGGCCACCTTGCTGATCTTTGAGGAGCCCTATTCTCTCACTAGTTACTTTTTTGTCCTTAAATGTATTTGTAAAAACCTTTTGGATTCTCCTTAATTCTATTTGCCAAAGCTATCTCATATCCCCTCTTTGCCCTCCTTATTTCGCTCTGAAGTATACTCCCTCTACCTTTAGATCACCAGCAGTCAGTCTATCTCTGAAAGAAACAGAAGGATCATGGAGACAGTCACCAGCGACTAAAAGCAGAAGAGAGTGGGAATGGACACCGGATGAAATGATGTGAGCTGAAGAGAAAAAAGTCTACAACTGATCCAACAGGAGCATTTGACTTGATTGGTAGTTGAGAAACTGCTGCTAGAAAATATGTTTCCACTATAGAAATTCACATAAGGAAGGAAAGAACTTACACATTCAGAAGGTGGAGCTTATTTATGAGTAAGGACAAACAATTTCTGCCATCTCCCATTGTTATACTACAAGAGTAAGGTTAAAGGAAGTTAAAGTTAGTCAGTCAAGTAGCTTAAACATATTTGGCAAAAATATGGCAGAACAATTCAGCCAAGTGGAATGCTTGTCTTGTATCATGTAGGGGGGTGTGGGGGTTGGGGGTGGGGAAGAGGAGGTGGGCCCATAAATCGACAGCCACACTCAGACAACAACCCACCAGGACAAAAGGCCCAGTATCAATCATGTGCAAGACTAATGATATTTACAAGATTCCATGCAAAGATTGCACAAAACAAGATATAGGCCAAATAAGCACACAACTAAAATCTGCATCCACAAACAAGCCACTAATTGCCAGCTGTCTCTAGCATCCATACACACAGAAGACAGGGACCTCAATTTTGACTGGGACAACACAACAAACATTGGACAAGCTAAACAGAGGACCGCCAGAGAATTTCTGGAAGCATGGCACTCTTCCACAATAAGCAAGTTGACCTCGACCCATTATATCGGCCGTTACAACAAACAAGCAGAACTGGCAATCAGAAGCAGCAGAAACAGAACCAAATAAATTCCAGAAGACACAGTACAGAAGTGCTTCACAGGAGGCTCCAAATCACTGAAAACAACTTGCCAGCTCAGCAAACATACCTACAACCATTGCTGGAAAAGCTCAGCAAATCTGTCAGCATTTGTGAAGAGAAATCAAAGTAAACATTTTGGGTCAAGTGACCCTTCTGCAGATCCTTCCTCTATGAAAGCGTCACTCGACCCCAAACTTTAACTCTGATTTCTCTCCACAGATGCTGCCTGTTGAGGTTTTCCAGCAATTGTTTTTCTTTCCAATTTACACAAACACAAGCTCCAGGTTTCAGAGCTTGAACAATAGAATCCCAAATATCCATTCATGAGGCAGAGGATACATGGATAGCATATTCAGAGAGATTGTCAACTGCAGGTTAGAAGCAAGCAGGTAGATAGGGAATGGGTGATTGTCAGATAGTGAAAGAGAAATAGGTTGCTAGTAAAGGAGATGCCAAAGGACATTTTCACAAGAGGAATTTCTGGTTAGGAAAACAGGCAGGCATTTCTGCTGGCGTCAACATGGCTTTAGAATGATTTGTTGTGTCCCTCATAGTAGGGTCAGGGAAGTCACAGAATGGATGCAGAACTTTCTTCTGGGGGAGGGCAAATAGCTAGATACCATGGTCTACATTGATACTAGCAACGTAGGTAAGATGGGAAATGTGATCCTACAATCAAAATTTAAGGAGCCAAGCAGAAAATTAGCAAGTAGGAAACTTCCAGTGCCTAATGCAAGTGAGTACAGAAATAGAAAGATAAGACAGATGAATGAGTGGCTTGGGAAGTAGCCTATGAGGAGTCAATAGTTTCCTGGGCCATTGGAACTGACTCTGGCTGAGATGCCACTTGGACAAGCCAGACTGTTTAAGTCTGAACAGATAGGGCCTCCATGTTCCTAGAGGGGCATTTTGCCCATGTCATAATAGATGGTTTAAACTAACCCTGAGGTCTGTGCATTGTAACGGCTCCGAGAAGCAGAAGACGTGCGTTGGAGATTGGCACTGAATTAAATTGGTCTAAGAGCAGATGCAGGTACCATGGACCAAATGGACTCCTTCTGCACCAAACTAATTCTGTGATTATCTGACTCTGTGTCCACAGCACTTAACGCAGCAATATTGAGGAAATACAGGGAATTCAGGGAACTGTAAAACACTCTAGTCATGTGTAAACCACATATATGCAGAGGCTTGGATAAAGAAGTGTGAAAACAATCAGGACAGCAATCAACATGAGAACAACACACATGATTCCAACACACCTATAAATTAAGAATGGTCATGCATGAAATCTAGATTTCTGAAGTTTTAAACCATCACAAAATCCAAAAGGATTATGAAACTACTTTTATGTTAAACAGTCTCTTGGAGTCTTAAACACTTATAATTTAATTTACACAAAAAGAATTGAAAAATGTAACTACCCTAATGCAAATAGATTTTTATTCCTAGTGCATGTACTTTGACCTTAAAGAAAAAAAAAATGTTGTGTTAGTATATTAGGAACTGCAAAGCTTTAAAGCATGAAATGCTACTTAACCAGGAACCGGGGTGGGGGGTGGGGGCAAAAAGTGTTAACCACATGACCAAGAAAGCAAGACAGAATATAAATCTGTAGTTGCAAGTTGTGTTCTGAGCTGTTAATAAACTTATTTGAACTTTTCAAGTTAACTGAATCCATTATGTCATTCTGTATTACTTCAAATAACAAATGCCAATATGACACAGTCCATGTGGTGTATGAACACCTACAACATTATTAGAAAGTGAATTCCAGGGTTTGGATCCAACAACAGTGGTATTCCCAAATCAGTACTGTGTTTAGAGGGTAAACTAACTCCATGGAGGTTGGCAACTGTCACCAAGTAATCCTTTATTTACATGATTTGGAGATGTCAGTGTTGAACTGGGGTGTACAATGTTAAAAATCACAAAGCACCAGGTTATAGTCCAACAGGTTTAATTAGAAGTACTAGCTTTCCAAGCGCCGCTCTGAAAGCTAGTGCTTCCAATTAATCCTGTGGGACTATAACCTGGTGTTGTGATTTTTAACTTTATTTACATGTGCATGGTACATGCACTCTGACCAGTTAGCTAAGAGTCAGTCCCCAGAGTGAAGGGAATCCCTGAGACTCCTGTTTATTTTTTTAAATTTTATTTTATTAAACAAATTACAAAACAGTTTACAAAAAAACATTTACAGCTGTACAAGGGAGAGGAGCAGCAAAGCTCAGCCCCAAACCCTACTGTTCAACCATTTTACAGGGAGACGAGGACAAACCTCAAATCCCAGTTCCACATATGACAAGACAGTGACAACAACATTTGTACATTAAACAAAATGGTTACATACAGAAGTGCAGACAATACAGACCCAGCAAGCCCCCGCCCCTCCCACCTTCCGACCACTAAGGCAGCCCGCCCCTACCCACCTTCCAGTTTTCGGTCCACCACATGCCCCTTCCAGTTGAGACTCCTGTTTATATCTGTCAGCCAGGAATTCCTGCTTAGCTGCCCCAATCTGGGAACTCATACTTAATGAGATCCACCTGGCCAACCTTGTTCCAATCACTGCAGAAGGGATCTTGCAGGTGGTGGTATTTTCATGTATCTTATGCCCTTGTCCTTCTGGGAGGTAGAAAGCATATGAATGCAAGATGCTGCCAAAGAAATCTTGATATGTTGCTGCAAAGTACCTTGTATATAATATATACTGCTATCACATATGTTGTTGGTGAAGGGATTGTGCAGTTAACGTAATGGATAGAGTCTCACTTAAGCAGGTGACTTTGTCTTCGATGGGATCAAGCTTCTTGGCTGTTGCTGGAACTGCAAACATCCTTGCAAGTGGACAGTATTAGATCACACTCCTAACTTGTATCTTGTAGATGGTGGACAGATTTTGGGAAGTCAGGATTAGAATTACTCACCAAAGAGTTAATAGCCTCTAATGTGTTCTTGCATTTCTATTACATCTATATGTCTGGTTAAGTTTATTCTCTTTTCAATGGTAACTTCCAGGATGTAGATAATGGGGTTTCAGTGCTATTGCTATTGCATTTTAAAGAAGTTGGTTAGATTCTCTCTTGTGGAAGATAGTCATTGTCAGACACTTGGGTGATCCAATATTATTTGCCACGTTCCAACCAGGCTGAATATTGTCTACACTTAGGAGCAGATGGCCAGTTTCTGAGGAATTTCAAATGTTGCCAAACGTTGTGAAATCTTCCGTGAACAGCCTAACTTCTGCCCTTATGATGAAACCACTAAAGGCGATTGGGAATTGGAGACTTTCTTGAGGAACCCTTGCAATGATATCCCGTGATTAAGGTGATTGGTCATCTCCAAGACTACTTTGATATTAAGGGTAGTCAGGCACAGCTCATCTTGAGTCCATGTTAGTTCCAAAAAAGATTCATTAGTCTCAAAACATTTATTCTATTTCTCTTTCCACAGATGTTTCCAGACCTGCTGAGTTTCTCCAGCATGTTCTGTCTTCAGTGTTTAGTTCAGCATTTTAGTCCATGTTTGAATCATGGCTGTAATGAGATCAAGAACTGAGTGCTCCAACCAGAACACAAGCTGAATGTCAGTGAGCAGATTATCACCACTACCAATAGGAGCCTCATTCTTGATGAAGGGCTCTTGCCTGAAACATTGATTCTACCCGCTCCTCGGATGCTGCCTGACCTACTGTGTTTTTCCAGCACTACACTCTCGACTCTGATCTCCAGCATCTGCAGTCCTCACTTTCTCCTATCACGACCAATAACCCAATCCATCACAATCTGCTATCTCGTGGCCTGGCACATCTCCCATTATGCTTTTACCATTAAGCCAATGGATCAAACCTGTTAAATGAAGAATGCAGGAGGGCATTCAGGAGCAGCATACCTAAAAATGCAATGTCAACCTAGTGAAGCTACAGAACAGAAATACTTGTGTGGGTCAAAAAGTGTGGTTCTGGAAAAGCACAGCAGGTCAGGTAACATCCGATACACAGGAGAGCCGACGTTTCGGACATAAGCCCTTCATCAGGAGCACTTCTGTGTCAAATAGCAGAAGCAGCAAGTTACAGACACAGCAAAATTATTCCACATCTAAAAGATCCGATAAGCTCTGCATTCCTGCCATACCGAGCCATGAATGGTGGTGGACAATTCATTGGAGGAGACTTTACAAACATCCCTGACTTTATTTCTGATTTCTAGCTTTTATTTAAATTGTGTTGAGAACCTGGTTTTGAATCACGCTATAGCAGATAACGTAATATTAATTCAGTAAATACCTGGAATTAACCACTTGCCAATTGTCAGAAAAAAAACAATGTGATTCATTAATGCCCTTAAGGGAAGGACATCTGCCATTCTTACAGGGTCTAGCCTACATGTGACTCCAGATCCATAGCAATGTGATCAACTCTAAACTGCCTTCTGCAATGTCCTAGCAACATCTTCACTTGTAACAATCATTGCCACGTTTCAAATACGAAATGAAACTGGGCATTGACAACAGCAGAAACAGCCCTGTTGACCCTGCAAAGTCCTCCTCATTATCATCTGGAGCCAGTGTCAGTGACAGTTGTCTCACAGACTAGTCAAGCAATAGCTTAACATAGGTATAATTTATCATACCTTACAGACAATGTCCCATATGCCACCATTAACTTCCTTGGATATGTCCTGTCCCACTAGCAGGACAGACTCAGCAGAGGTGGCAGCACAATGTTATACTTTCGGAATGGAATTGTCCTTGGAGTCCTCAACATTGACGCTGGACCCCATGAAATCTCATGGCATCAGGTTATACATGGGTATGGAAACCTCCTGCTCATTACCATGTGCTATCCTTCTTTTGCTGATGGCTCTATGCTCCTACATGTTGAATGATACTTGAAGGAAGCACTGAGTGAGAAAGGGCACAGAATATATTCTTGGTGGATGATTTCAATATCCACATTGAAAGTGGCTCAGCAGCAGCATTACTGATCTAGCTGGTTGGGTCCAAATAGACAGTGCTGAGTGTGTAGCAGGTGATGAAGGGAATAAACAAAGAAAAACATATTTGACCTCATTCTCACCAATTTGCCTGCTGTAGTCATCTGTCTACCACAGAATCGATAAGAGTGACCACCACAGGCATTGAAAAGTCGAAGTCCCAGTGTCACTTTGATAATACCTTACATCATGTTGTGTAGCACTGTGTAGCAACTCAAGACTGGGCATCCATGAGGCGCTGTGGGCCATCAACAGCAAAATCATACTCCAACACAGTCATCAATTTTGTGGCCCAGCCTATCTACTTTTATCATCGAGTCAGTGAAACAACCCTGGTTCAATTCAGAGTGCAAGAGGAATTGCCAAAAGTAGCACCCAAGTAAATATAAGAAATGCAGTGGCAACCTAATGAAGCTACAAAACAGGACTGCCTGAAAGTGTGGGCCACCAGACCACCAACCCAGTGACACCACCAACACCACCCTTCCACTGCCTGCCTGCCATTCATCTTTCGTTTTGAAATCCCATCTCTAAATTAACTGATCAAAACAATGAAACGGTAATGACTAACAAATACTGTCCATCAAGGGGGCACAGCAATGACAATAACAAAGGGAGGGTAGGGAAAAAAAGGATGGTAAATTAAAATGGAATTGAAAGGAGTAATAATACACTCCAGTCCCTATTGTGCCTACCTGTCTCTAAATGCCTCAAGGATATTGGTGGACACCACGTGCTCCCTCTCCATTTTTTTTTAAATAGTGAAGGGGAGGGCAGGGAATCCCCTGTTTCTTTTTTTTTCTCTGTATTTTTTTTCTTTTTTTTTCTCTTAACCCCCACACTACCACCTAACTGCGGTAGTGCTTATTATTTTTATCCCCAGCACCCATGGTGTATGTGTGCAGGTGTGAGACACAGTGAGAGACAAGGTGTACAAATCTTTATTCAATTTCCACCACCAGGAAAAGTAGGAAAACACCCGAGTGGCCTGTGACAAGCAGTGCCCTTCACATCAAAGGGCAATGCTGTGTGAACAAACAGTGAAGGGGAGGGCAGGGACTAAATCAAAATAGAGTTGGAGGGGGAAATGATGCACTCCACTCCCTGTGGCACCCACCTCTCCCTGAACAACTCCAGGGTGTTGGTGGACACCGCGTGCTCCCTCTCCAAGAACACCCAGGCACAAACATAATTGGGGAAGAGAAATAGACAGGCAATCAAGATTGATGACACCCTAACAAGCCATTGCTAGAGCTACACTCCATGTGAAAACACTTAATGCAGCAAGATGGCGCTGGATATGGTCGTCTCCTTGCGAGCACCTGCATGCAGATCTAAGTTTCCTATTTCCTACAATCGTTCTACACTCTTTACTTATCTATGCTACTTGACTCTGATGTCTGCCTGTATTGCTCACAAGACCAAGCTTTTCACTGTGCTTCAGTACACGTGACAATAAATTCTATTCAATTCACTTCAATATACAACTTGCTTTTGTTTGAAAACCCACCAGAAAATCACCTATTTGACCAATTAAACAATTAACAAATTACAAGCACTGTGTAGCCATGCAACTTTATTCTTTAATTTTGTTAAATCACCATCAAATCTCCTAAAAAGATCAACTAAACAATTGACAAGCACGACCCACTAGGGGAAATGCAGCAATTAGAAAAAGTGAACAAAGTGAGGGGATTAAAGAATACAATTTCAGGAATTTTCAAATCAGTCTACTATTAAAATACGCAAGTGCGGCTAGTGGGACTTGAACCTGAAATGCTGACTCCAGAGTATGGGGCCTGATTTTAATGAGTTGTCGAACAAAAGTCTTTCTCCTCAACATTTAATAGCATCACTGTTCTATCTAACTTTACGAAATGTATGTCCACAGAAACAGACTGTCTGGTTAAGAATGAAATCTCATCCCACATCTCAACTCCTCAGTCATGGATATCTCATTTATTATTTAGCTCTGCTTTGGTTCTGTACCGTTTTTAAATTTAACTGTACAAAACATGAAGATTTCTGACTGCAACCATAAGTAATGAGAAAGGGAATGTGCCAACAGTTTTTAAAATGTGTATAGAATAAAAAAAATACTGGCCAGCAGTAAGAAGTGAATATATGTTTTTCAGCCTGACACTGGGTACAATGGAACAATTTACAATCGTAATCATAGAGTCACAGAATCCCTACAGTGTGGGAAGAGGCCATTTGGCCCATCATAATTGCACTGACCCTCCAAAAAGCATCCTATCAACTCTCCACCCTATTTATATAACCCCATATTTACTTTGGGTAATCCACCTAGCTGGCTCATTCCTGCATACTACAGGCAATTTGCCACAACCAATCCACCTCACCTGCAAATCTGTGGACAGTAGTAGGAAACCAGAGCACCCAGCAGAAACCCACACACACATGGGCAAAACATGCAAACTCCATAAATGATCTGGAGGGGGTTACAGGTGGTCTGATTAGCAAGTTTGCAGATGACACTAAGATTGGTGGAGTAGCAGATAGTGAAGGGGACTGTCAGAGCATGCAGCAGAATATAATAGATTGGAGAGTTGGGTGGAGAAATGGCAGATGGAGTTCAATCTGACAAATGTGATGTAATACATTTTGGAAGATCCAATTCAAGAGCAAACTATACGGTAAATAGAAAAGCCCTGGGGAAAATTGATGTACAAAGAGATCTGAGTCGAGAGTGTGGTGCTGGAATGACAGAGCAGGTAAGGCAGCATCCAAGGAGCTGGAGAATTGACATTTCAGGAATGCCCAAAATGTCAATTTTCCTGCTCCTCGGATGCTGCCTGACCTGCTGCATTTTTCCAGCACCACACTCTCAACTCTTGTCTCCAAGCATCTGCAGTCCTCACTTTCTCCTAGTATAGAAAGATCTGAGTGTTCAGGTACATTGTATCCTGAAGGTGGCAATGCAGGTCAACAGAGAGGTCAAGAAGGCATATGGCATGCTTTCCTTCATTGTACGGGGTGTTCAGTACAAGAGTTGGTAGGTCATGCTACAGTTGTATAGGACTTTGGTTCGGCCACATTTAGAATACTGCTTACATTCTAGTTGTCACATTACCAAAAGGATGTGGATGCTTTGGATAGGGTACAGAGGAGGTTCACCAGGATGTTGACGTGTATGGAGGGCACTAGCTATTAAGAAAGGTTGAGTAGATTAGGATTATTTTCATTAGAAAGATAATGGTTGAGGGAGGACCTGATTTAGATCTAAAAAATCATTAGAAGAATAGACAGGATGGATAGCAAGAAGCCTTTTCCCAGAGTGGGGAAATCACACTAGGGATAACAAGTTCAAGGGGAGAGGGGAAAAGTTTAAGGGGGATATGCGTGGAAGGTTCTTTACGCAGAGCGTTGTGGGTGCCTGGAATGCATGGCCAGCGGAGGTGGTAGAGGTGGGCACGATAGAATCATTTAAGGTGTATCTAGACAGATACATGAATGGGCAGGGAGCAGAGGGATACAGATCCTTAGAAATAGGTGACAAGTTTAGATAGAGGATTTGGATTGGCGCAGACTTGGAGGGCTGAAGGTTTTGTTCCAGTGCTGTAATTTTCTCTGTTCTTTGTTCCACATAGTCACCGGAGGCTGGAATTAAACCCGGGTCCCTGAGACAGTAATGCTAACCACTGGGCCAACATGCTGGAGAATTTAGTGGAACAGATTTTTCTCTTTAATTTAATCATAATTGTTCTGGTTATTGTTCTTTTGAACTTTTATCTTTTGTTTCTCCTGAGCTGCAAGTGCAGCATCTTAGAATCATAGAGACATACAGCACAGAAACAGACACTTCGGTCCATCCTGTCCATGTCAAACATAATCTCAAGCTTAAACTAGTCCCACTTGCCAGCTCTTAGCCCATATCACTCCAAAATATTCCTTTTCATGTACTAATCCAAGTAACGCAAGAGTCTATGATGTCAGGACACTGTATTCAGAGTATATTGTTAGATGATTGTCTTCTATTAGTTAGCCAGAGTGCTGGTATAAGCCAGGTACTTTCAGAACAGTAACCTGTACCTAGTGGAGTGCCAAAGGGATCACTGCTGGGGTCACAATTATTTACAGTGTACTTTAATGACTTGGATGAGGATGATACAAAGATTTTGCGGAAGGATAGAAATAGATTAAGTGAGTGGGTAAGAAGTTGGCAGATGGAATAAAATATGGAGAAATGTGAGTTAATGCACTTTAGCAGGCAGAGGAGGAGCTGACTACTATTTAAATGGAATCCTTGAGCACAAATTGCAAAAAAATCCAGCATAAACGCTCAACGGGTAACAATCAGGGAAAATGGAACATTAATGTTTATTTCAAAGGGAATGGAATATATATGTAAGGGATCTTTGCCAAAACTATACAAAGTGCTAGTTAGGCCACATCTGGAATACAGATGAATAATTTTGGGCCATTTATCTAAGGAAAGGTGTACTGCATTGGAATCAGTCCAGAGAAAGTTCACAATATTGATCCTAGACACGGAGGGATTTTTCTTGGGAGGAAAGATTGAGTAGGTTGGACCTGTACTCAGAGGAGTTTCCATGAATGAAAGACAACCTTCTGAAACATAGTGGGCTTGAAACAGTAGATTCTGATGGATTATTTCCCTTTTGGGTGGAGTCTAGAATAGAGGGCATAATCTCAGAGTAAGGGGTTGCCCGCTAAGGAGAGAGATGAGATATTTCTTTTCCCACAGGGTAGTGAATGTGTAGAACTCTTTACCACTGAGCCCTGTCAAGACTGGATATTCAATATATTCAAAGCTGAGATAGACAGAATTTTAATTAATAAGAGAAAAAAGGGTTATGGGGAAAAGGCAGGGAAAGGGAGTCCATGATCTTGCTGAACGATGGAGCAGATTCAATGGGCCAAGTAACCTATTTTTGTTCTTACATGATATGGTCCAATGATGCAGTAATTGCCAAATAAAATGCACAAAATGAAATACTATTCAATAATCAACTTTTGGGGTCCTCCAGTATGTTACCCACCAGCTCCTGCTCCAAAGGTCCTGTCCCACAATATAAAGAAGCCATAATGATTCTCTCCTTAGCCATTTTGGTATGTTCCTTCATTACAACGTGAACAGCTAAGGTTTCCTGCTTCTTGAAACCTTCAGTTTGCTATCACCTACATACAACAGTTGGTTCTGATAGAATGTTCTGTTCTTGTACGAGCCCACGTTATACGAAAATCGTGCAATGGCCATACCATTTGAATTAATGAGGCCAGAGTCGCATTATAGTCAGTACTGGGAAAAAAAGTTCATGTTCTACAAATAATTGTCAAAATTCTTCAATGGCATTAAAGCCAATTCGTGCCGAAGACACTCTCATTATGTCAGAACCAACTTTACGTCCTAGTTTAATTCATCTTCCCTTTCATTCTATGCAACCTTGGTGGTTCATGAAATGAGCCACCATCCCTCAGCTCTAATATAAGGTAATAGTGCTACTTTCCAAGGTTTCTGATTTAGACTTCTGTTCCTAGGAAGTTTGCAGATGGTACAATTATTGCACAGCTGTGACAAGTAGATGTTGGTTATAGCATATCATTTTACGATGACAGTGCTCAAGTATGTTGCTCAGAATTTGAAGGCAATTGACAATGCAAACAGCTGGACATCATGTAACTGAGCATGTGGTAAAGGACCTTTGGCTCACTAACAGCTGAATTTATGTTCAAGTTTAATTTACAATAGAATTCCTAAGAAGGAACACTTTTTTTTTCTTAATATCAGGAGTGATTAGATAAGAGAATAAAACTTTAAATAATAAATTATTCTAAACCATAATCAATCAGCTTACTTTTAGTGATTCAAAACATGTTGCCCCAGGTGTACACATTAATGAACTATTCATGAAAAATAATGTTTAAAAATGCTCTGCCTTGCAGATTATAATATTATAATGTCTCCCAAAGCACACAGATAAGGACTACAGTGAATAAACTGATGAAATTAATCACAAGGGGTTAATTTGGAACATTTAAAGTTTCATGCCAATTGCCAAGTTTACACAATAAGTCATAAACCTATCAAGTTTTTAAGCATGTGGAACCTTCTTAAGTGCCAGAATATGATTTTGATACCATTTTGAGATGAAGACGTGGTATGATCATGATCACATAAACATTTATCAGGATCGGAGAGGATGACATTGATTGTTCCATAATTTTTCGACAAACTACAAAGTGGATTCTTTCGCATTCCTGATTTTCCTCTGGAGTATTTGTGCTGATTTATTGTCATTACTACAATGGGAAATTTCAACCATTTTCACAATCATCTCAATCTTTCAGGTTGCCTCATAACTGACAGCATTAAAATCTGGACCACAAAAATTGCACAACACATACAACAGTAACAAAAACAGAAATTGCTGGAAAATTTCAACATGTCTGACAGCATCTGTACAGAGAAATCAGAGTTAATGTTTCGGGTCCAGTGACCCTTCAGAATTGTATTGCAATCCATTCTCACTGTCATTGGCTCAGTATGGTTGACCAGGATGAACCAAACTCAATTTGACTTCTGCAAAGAAAAGTATCAACTACTGGATTTCTACATAATAAAACAAGTCTTAGGGTAAACATTTCTGAGCACCCACTTTCAAGCAAATGGGAGGTGAAATCAAACTGTCCCCACAACATGGTGTCATTGCTGGAGTCGTCTTATGAACTCACATGTATCAGAAGTCAGTGAATGCATCATCTTGTGGCATCTCCTCATCACTGCCCCACCAAACTCTCTCACTGAAAAACACTCAACTCGCTCTCTCCTCAGCATTCTAGTCCTCAGGATTCACACATTATGTTCAGGTACACCACACACCTTTCAATGACAGCAGCCTCATGCCCACCTCTCTCTGCTCCCACATACTCCAGTTATTCAGACGTGTCAGGAACATAGCTCTCACAATGAAGCACTGCTATTGATGTACTTCCCCCTCTTTTGCAGGACAATGTCACACATGGTAGAAGGGTCAAAATTAAACCAAAATGAAAGAAAGAGGTCTTTTTCCCTTGAGCATAATGTGGGGATGGTATTGTGTATTAAGGGTCCAGTAGTGACCGAGTTTGTAGTAACAAGCCTCATTGAGATTATTTGTGATGATGGTATTCTATTGCCTTGTGTTGTCCACCCCACTCTCATCCTATTATCTGGAATAAAATGCAAACAGAAAATGGGGTGATAATAGTCCTCATAAATTTACAACCTGAGACCTGTCCCTCACCTCACCCTTCTTTCCTGATTTTGTGGCTCTGATTTTGAAGAACTGCTGCTTGTTCAATGACAGCAGCCCCAGGAGGAAGAAAGAGAACAACACCACCGCACTGTTGAAGAAGCATCATCACTTGATTGGACACTCAGTCACCAGCTCAGAGACTGGCACAATGTCTACCTTAGAGATAAGTATAAAGTAAAGATCTGTATATGGTGATTACATGGGCTGTGGTCAGCCCAGTGAGAAAGGAAAGCTTCTGTCCCGGCTCAGTGGAGGGTGAGGTCTCAGGTGACTTCAGCTCCAGTACACTCAGATATACCTGTCTATTAGTGGCATCCTTTCTCTTGTGAGGCACCTCATTATCCAGGATACTTTCTAAGCCCTGTTTCAAACCTTAGCTGCTTGCTATCTCCGGGAATAATTCCTACTTGAGAGTCTAGATTACAGTGGTGCTGGAAACGCACAGCTGGTTAGGCAGTATCCAAGGAGCAGGAAAATTGACAGGTTGGGCAAAAGCCCTTCATTAGGACTACTCCTGCTCCTTGGATGCTGCCTGATTGGCTGTGCTTTTCCAGCACCACTCTAAGCTAGACTCTGATTTCCAGCATCTGCAGCCTTCACTTTTGCCTAATTCCTACTTGAGTTCTACTACAACGATATTCACTGCTCTTGTCTTCTGATTGGGCCTCCAACTACATCTCTCGAAGGGTGACTGGACCTGAAATGTTACCTTGGTGTCTCTTCACAGATGCTGCCAGACCTGCTGAGCTTTTCCAGCAACCCCTATATTTGTTAGCAACTCAGTATGGTTCAATTGCCTTTTCAGCAATGCACCTCAACAAATTATTTCTGCACAGCAATTGCTTCTCTTTCTCTGAGGACTTCCCTGAATCCCAAGTACAGTGAGACTTCTTGACGTATTTTCTTGATTACTTCAACTACACTGAGCAGATGTAGTTCAAATATTTTCCCTGCAGTATAGCTAAGAATCAATACTCCTAACGTAAAGTCAGCCCCCTCTCTGTCTCTTTCTCCAAATACTGTGCGTCTGGGACTGCATTTTCAGCGATCACTGAACTATCCTGAGTGACAGTTTAATATCCTTGCATTAATCCACACCCAAATCACAGGCCAGAATTGAGTGTTGCCACCTCACAACTTTTGGAACAGCTTATTTCCTGAACATTACAAGTCACAGATGGTGGCTTGCTCAGTACAAGGAAACATGGATAAAACTAGAGGATTTCAGCATACCAGGGCAAGAGCAAACAACATATTCAACATCTTTCAGTGTGCTGCCATTCGTACAGCCAGAAGCTAATGAAGATACAATGTGCCAAGACAGGCGATGACCTGTATTTTCTAAAGAGGGAGAAGCAGGATAAGCAGACATGATTTACTAGGAAACTACAATTAAAGAGCATTTTTCCTATTAAATATTTTTCACCAACACATCCACAGAAGAAAAAGAAATGGAATGTTTACTCTTGCGTATTCCCTTACCTCTTGACTTTGTGAATGATATTGCTTGGCTGTAGCGTTACCAAGGGTTGCCAAGGAGGGCAGACCCAGGACAGAATAGTTTTTGACAAGAACAGGAGCATTCATTGAGATAATCCATCCTCTCGAAAGGGAGCTTCAAGGCTGGATCAGTGAAAATAAAAGATTTATAAGACTTCGAGAAATGTAGTGAGATTGTTGACTCATTAAGTTCTGGAGAAGTTACTGAGGAATTAGATCCATCTTGATCACATTTGCTATTTGATGTGTGCTGTTACCTATGTTTGCCAGATATTAAGTTTGAGTGTTAGAAATATGTTGTACATATATTGTGGATTGTATTACTGCCTTGACTTGTAACACCTTTTTGCTTTGTTTTGCCATGGAAATTTTAATCATTATTCACGTAGTAAGTCCCATAGTAAGGTGTTATTCTCCTACTAAGTCCCCTGGATCAGTTTATTTTCATCAACGTAAACGTTACTGGTTCCTAATAGATGGCAACATAATTTGACAAATTTGGATCAGATCATAACATAGAATTGGCGATCTGGTGGCGATCACCTGGAAAGATGGTAAGCTACTCTTCCATTTTACATTCTGATAAGGGGACTAGCAGGGATAGCAGTGCAGGGAGAGGAGTGTTCCTCCTCCATGATGTTTGAGTTGAGGGATGCCACTAGTGTCCCATCCAAGTACACCTGCAGGAAGTGCACTTAACTCTCGCTCCATCAAGACCACATTAGGGAACTGGAGCGGGAGCTGGATGAACTTTGGATCATTCGGGAGGCTGTGATAGATAACAGTTACAGGGAAGAGTTACTCCTAGGCACGAAGAAAGCTGGGTAACTGTTCGAAGGGGTAAAAACAGTCAGTGCAGGGATCCCATATGTAAGTTCCCCTAAAAAACACGTATACCATTTTGGATACTGTTGGGTGAGATGACTTATCACGGGCATGCAGTGGGTGCAGGTTTCTGGCACAGAGTCTGTCCCTGTTGCACAGAACAGAAGGAGGGAAAGGAGGACAGTATTAGTCATTGGGGACTCAATGGTTAGAGGGTCAGATAGAAGATTTGCTCGGAATGAATGAGACTCACAGTTGGTGTGTTGCTTCCCAGGTGCCAGGATCTGTGATGTCTCAGATCTTGTCTTTGAGATCCTGAAGGGAAAGGATGACCAGCCCCAAGTCGTGATCCACGTAGGTATCAACGACATTGGTAGAAAGAGGGATAAGGATGTAAGGCAGGATTTCAGGGATCTAGGGTGGTAGCTGAGAGCTAGAACAAACAGTTGTTATCTTAGGTTTGTTACCCATGCCACGTGACAGCAAGGCAAGGAATAGTGAGAGATATCAGCTGAACACGTGGCTGCAGGCATGGTGCAGGAGGGAGGGTGTCAAGTATATGAATAATGGGGTTCATTCTGAGGAAGGTGGGACCTTTACAAACAGGACAGTCTTCAGTTGAACCAGAGGGGTACTAATATCATGGGAAATTTGCTGGTACTATTCAGGAGGGTTTAAACCAGCTTAGCAGGGGGATGGGAACCTGAGGTATAGTTCCAGTGCACAGGTGGATGAGAGTAAGGAGGGAATGGACAGGATTTCATGGTCACAGGAATATGCTGGCATAGAGCATGCTGGTTTGAAATGTGTCTGCTTCAATGCCATGTGTATCTAAAATAAGGTAGGTGAGCTTTCAGCATGGATAGGCACCTGGGAATTTGATGTTGTGCCCACTTCTGAGACATGAATAGAGCAGGGTCAGGAATGGATGTTGCTGGTTCCAGGGTTTAGATCTTTTATTTAGAACAGGGAAGATGCTAAAAGAGGGGGAGGTGTGGCCTTGTTAGTCAAGGACAGTATAAAGGTATCTGAAAGAACTTTTGATGAGGACTCATATACTGAGGTAGTATGGGCTGAGGTTAGAAACAGGAGAGTTTTTCATAGGCCTCCTCAGAGTTCCGGGGAGGTGGAGGAGAAGATCAACAAAACGATTCTGGTTAGGAGTGAAAGGAACAGGATGGTCATTATGGGGGACTTTAACTTCCTCAACATTGACTTGAAATGCTCTAACTCTAGTAAGTCAGATGGATCAGTTTTTGTCCAATGTGTGCAGGAGGGTTTCCTGACACAGTATGTCGACGGGCCAACAAGAGGGGAGGCCACACTGGACCTCATGCTTGATAATGAACCAGGCCTGGTGTTTGATTTAGTGGTAGGTGAGCACTTTGGAGAGAGTGACCATAATTCAGTTAAATTTAGTTTAGTGACTGAAAGGGATAGGTACGTGCCACAGGGCAGGGGTTATAGATGGGGGAAGGACGATCATAATACCATTAGCCAAGACTTAGGATACATGGAATGGTGTAGCAAAATGCAGGGGATGGGGACAATCAAAATGAGGAGCTAGTTTAAGGAACAGATATTGCATGTCCTTGATAGGTATGTCCCTATCAGAGAGGAAGTGATAAGTTAAGGGAACCATGGTTTACAAAAGAAATTGCATCTCTTGTTACGCAGAAGATGGAGGCTTATGTGACAATGAGACGAGATGGTTCAAAAGAGGCAATGGAGAGTTACAGATGAGCTCAGAGGGATTTTTAAAAAGAGTTAAGAAGAGTAAAGAGAGGACATGAGTAATCTTTAGCAGGCAGAATAAAGGAGAACCCTAAAGCTTTTGATAGGTATGTGGGGAATAAAAGGATGACAAGGATAGAAATAGGGCCAGTCAAAGACAGAAGTGGGAAGTTGTGTGTGGGCCTTGCGGAGATTGCAGAGGTGCTAAATGAATATTTCTCATCGGTTTTCACTCAGGAAAAGGAGAATATTGTAGAGGAGAAGAATGAGATACAGGATATTAGACTAGAAAGGATTGAGTTTCATAAAAAAAGAGATGTTATTAATTCTAGAAGGAGTGAAAGTAGACAAGTCCCCTGGGCTGGATATGATTTATCTGAGGATTCTCTGGGAAGCTAGGAAGGAGATGTTGGAGCATTTGGCCTTGATCTTTGAGTCATTGTTGTATACAGGTTTAGTACCAGATGACTAGGGGATTGCAAATGTTGTACCCTTGCTCAAGAAGGGCAGTAGAGATGACCCAGGTAGTTATAGACCAGTGAGTCTTATGTCTGTTGTAGGAAAAGTTTTGGATAGGATTATAAGAGAGAGGATTTATAATCATCTAGCAAGCAACAATTTGATTGCAGATAGTCAACATGGTATCGTCAAGTGCAGGTCACGTCTCACAAACCTCACTGAGTTTTTTGAGAAGGTGACCAAGAAGGTGACCAGGGCAGTTGACCTGGTGTACATGGCCTTCAATAAAGCCTTTGATAAGGTTTCACATAGTAGGTTGTTGAAAAAAGTGCAGAGGCATGGGATTGAGGGTGATTTAGAAGTCTGAATTAGAAATTGGCCTTCTGTAAGAAGGCAGCAAGTGGTGGTTAATGGAAAATATTCAGCCTGGAGTCCGGTTACTAGTGGTGTGCCACCAGGATCTGTTTTGGGACCACTGCTGTTTGTCATTTTCACAAATGATTTGGAAGCAGGCATAAGTGGATGGGTTAGTAAGTTGGTAAGTTAGTAAGATAACACTAAAGTCGGTGGAGTCGTGGACAGTGTGGAAGAATGTTGCAAGTTGCCGGGGGACTTTGATAAACTGCAGAATTGGGCTGGGAGGTGGCAAATGGAGTTCAATGCAGATAAATGCGAAGTGATTCACTTTGATAAGAATAACAGGAAGTCAGAATACTGGGTCAATGGAAAGTGTGGATGTGCAGAGGGATCTTGGAGTTCATGTACATAGATCCCTGAAAGTTGCCACCCAGGTTGATAGTGCTGTTAAGAAGATATACAGTGTGTTAGGTTTTATTGGTAGAGGGATTGAGTTAAGGAGCCGTAATGTCATGCTGCAACTATACAAACACTAGTGCAGCCACACTTGGAATATTGTGTACAGTTTTGGTCGACCCATTACAGGAAGGATGTGGAAGCATTGGAAAAAGTGCAGAGGAGATTTGCCAGGATATTGCCTGGTCTGGAGGGAAGGTCTTATGAGGAAAGGCTGAGAGACTTGAATCTGTTCTCATTGGAGAGAAGAATGCCAAGAGGGAATTTGATAGAGATATACAAGATGATCAGAGGATTGGATTGGGTAGGCAGTGAAAGTCTTTTTCCTCAGATGATGATGTCAGCTTGTATGAAGGGGCATTGCTGCAAATTGAGGGGTGATAGATTTAAGACAGATGTCAGAGGCAGGTTCTTTACTCAGAGAGTGGTAAGGGTGTGGAATGCCCTGCCTGTCAATTTAGCTCACTCAGCCACATTAGGGGCATTTAAACAATACTTGGATAAGCACATAGATGATGGTGGGATAGTGTAGGGGGATGGCTTAGATTAGTTTGCAGGTTGGCACAAGATCGAGGGCTGAAGTGCCTATTCTGCACTGTATTGTTCTACATTCTACAGTCTATGTTATAAGATCAAATTACACAGAAATTGAATGGTAATGTGACAGTATAATTCTTTCACTGGTATGTTGCTCCAGGGTGTGTTGAAGGTGATGACCTAGTTCCTTGACAACCTCCTTTTTCAATCTGAATCACTTCAGGCACTGGAACTGGCTTCGGCTTCTCATTCTCCTCCTCCTTTTGTGAAGATCTTCCCCTTCTTGCAGCTTCTGTTCTATTCACCGGTTGTGTTTCAGGTTCAGATTCAGTACAATGACAGGCCCCATATCTCTTGCAGCTGGACAACAATCTTCTTTAATCTTTGATTGAAAGAATAAGTTAACTAAAAGACCTCTGAAAACTGTTGATAGCACTTGCACCAATTTTGCAATGGAAGACGTAAGTTAAAAGTTCAAGTCAGAAGCCTGTCTCTTTAAGTGGCACTACTCTGAGCTTCACATCAGCTGAGAATGATAAGAACAGGCATTCTGTGGATCTGTACAGTCATAGTTACAATAACATGCATCATGAGGTGGCGCGGTGGCTCAGTGTTTAGCACTGCTGCCTCACAGCACCACGGTCCCAGGTTCAATTCCAGACTTGGGTGATTGTGTGGAGTTTGCACATTCTCCCTGTGTTTGTGTGGGTTTCCTCCCACAGTCCAAAGTATGTGCAGGTCAGGTGAATTGGCCATGCTAAATTGCTCATAGTGTTAGGTGCATTAGTTAGAGGGAAATGGGTCTGGGTGGGTTACTCTTTGGAGGGTCAGTGTGGACTGATTGGGCCAAAGGGCCTGTTTCTGCACTGCAGGGAATCTAATCTAAATCAGCTTCAGTTGTGATTAACATCATAATCAGATCTTTCCCATACAATGAGAAAGTGAGGACTGCAGTTGCTGGAGACAGAGTCGCGAGTGTGGTGCTGGAAAAGCACTGCAGGTCAGGCAACATCTGAAGAGCAGGAGAATCAAGGCTTTGTGCATAAGATTGATTCTTGATGAAGAGCTTATGTCCGAAATGTCGATTCTCCTGCCTTTCCCATACTATCTATGACGCACCAGTAACAATCACACTGACCAGTACAGTAAATCACATGGGATCTGCCAAAAGTGGCTGTCGGTGCAGCCCAGCTCATTTTATGACTTCTGAGTTCTGTAATGCTGGCACCGAATAGAGATTATTTTCCCAACCCTTACATTCTCAAGATTTTACCTTTGAGCTCTTTCCTGCTTGGTTCAGTTGGTAGGACTATGAGTAGGAGAAAGTGAGGACTGCAGATGTTGGAGATCGAAAAGTCAAAACGTGTGGTGCTGGAAAAGCACAGCAGGTCAGGCAGCATCTGAGGAGCAGGAGTCAATGTTTTGGGCATAAGCCCTTCCTGATGAGGGGTGTATGCCCAAAACATCGACTCTCCTGCTCCTCGGATTTTGCCTGACCTGCTGTTCTTTCCCAGCACCACACTTTTACAATTATGAGCATGCCTTATTGTAAAGGAATTAGTGTCATATTGCTGTATTTTTAGAATGATGCACAGTAGCACAGAGGAGTGTTACATTGTGCTATCCTTTGAATGAAATGTTGAATTAAAGTAATCTTTTCTCATAATTTAGATGGATATTAAAGATTCCTCGGCATTAATTGAACAACCAGAAATCTAACTGACATCCTGATCAATTTGCCTCCCTCAAATAGCAGTCCCAATTTATTGTATACCTCACTGATGCATGAGAGATTCTGCTCCGCACAAATTGATTGTTCTGTTTGCATAACGACAACAAATATTCTTCAAAGTAAAACATCATGGTAGGAACTATTATAAGCATAATATGAAAACGAGACTCTTTCTGTGTTGTTTGTTGTGACAAATCCTGTATATGCCTCTTTGTCCTATCCAAACAAATGAAACATTTGTTGATCTATGTTCTGCACTTTCACTCGGTAGCAGCTGTGCATTACTATCATTAAGTGGCTCAGCAGAAATGTGAAGTCCTGAGGCACAATTGTTATCTGCCGGTGATTATAGGCAGAAACTAAACAGAAATAATTCTTGACAAATCTTTTGAAGATTTTCATGAGTGCAACTAACAGGAATATGGTATGTTTGGATTTTCAAAGCATATTCAAAAAGCTGTTACACAAACTTAGGGCTCTTGTGGAATGGGGAATGTTATGTTAACTTGGTTTGTGGATTGGTTAACAGAGAATAGGCCAATCAGTTGACTGGTTGGCTGGTTTGTGATGCCAACAGTGCAGGTTCAATTCCCATATTGACTGAGGTCATCGTATAGGTGCAACTCTCTCAACCTTGCCCTACTTCATCTGAAGCCTGGTGACCATTAGGTCAAACTCACCACCTGTCTCTAACGAGAGAGCAGCTATTAATCCTCTAGAGCCATTGTGACTTTCACTTTCAGCAGTCAAATCTCAACTACTTACAATTTATACCCATGATTTTGTTGAGGGGATCAATCGTAAATGCATCTATGTTCAATGATGATGAGAATGCAAAGTTCTGTGGGAAACTAAGCAATGAGGAAGTAATAAAGAAACTGCAGAGGAATCCTTAAATTGATGGCAGATGGAATATAATGTTTTCACTAAGGAAGAATATAATAGAAAATTTGTAGGGAAGTAGTAGGTAGTTGGGTTCTTTTATGGGTTTAGATTAATGAAGAGGAGGACCAGCTGAGATGAATGTAAGTATACTGAGGGAAGTAAGGGTAGAAATTGAGGAGGTGCTGGTTGGACATTTCCAATCCTTCTTAGATAGAGGGTGGTATGAGAGGAATAGGGAATTGCAAGTGTTACACTCTTATTCAAAAATGGGTCATTAAGTGGTGAGGTACCTTTTAGAAAAATGACTTGGGATTCAAATTAGCAATCATGTGGGCAAATGCTTGTTAATTAAGAATAGCCAGCATGGATTTGATAAAGGAAAATCATGTTTAATTAACTTACTCAAGTATTCTGATAAGGTAACAGAGAGGAGGATAATAAAGCATGAATTGACTTTTAGAAAGCACTTAAGAAAGTGCCATACAAAGACCTGTGAGCAAAATTAGATCTGATGGAATAAAAGTTTCCCTAGATGAGCAATGGAGGGAATCCAGGTTGCTGAAGGTGGACTCAAGATCCAATTCGATTTTACATTTTCTGGACATATCATTCCATTTCACAACTCTTCTTTTCTAGATCCTTCATTTATTCAAATTGCAGTAAAATATCACTCTGTTCTAAATGACTTTGTTCTATTTGGTTGTATGAAGTAAAACTTTGACGCTTGCTGATGATGTTTTAAAAAAGTAGCAATGTAGTAAGTCGACTGCAGGAAAAAGGAGGACATCAGGAATTTATAGAGAGATTGGTGAAATTGGTGAACACATGACAGATACAATTTAGTGCAGCTAACTTTAAAGCAATGTGCCTTTGCAGGAACAACAGGCAGAGGCAACATAATCTAAATGGTACTATTTTGAGGTACATAGAAGAGTAGAGAGTCCTGATGTGCATATGATCAAAACTTGGAATGTTATGGTCAGGTTGATGAGGCAATTATGAAGAATTTGTAATACCAGGTCATCCTGCTAAACTTTTATGAACTAGTCAGGCTTCAGCTGGAATATTGTGAATAATTCTGAACACTTTAGAAAGGATACCAAAATCATGGGGAAATGTGGTGAGGAATTTTAACTAAGTATGAAAAATTGGAGAAGATTGGGCTCATTTTGTTTCATGGAGAGAACATTTAAGGGAGACCCATTAGAGGCATTCAATTATGAAAGGTTTCATTATAGCAGGTTGGAAGATATTGCTTTGTCTGCATAGTTAACCAGAGGTCATATGTTCTAAATGAGTCCTAATAACTAAAGAGGACTTGAAGACGAAATGTTCCAACACAGCAGGTTGTTAAAATTTGTAATATGTGACATTAAGCATTGATTTCCAATTCCAATGATAATTCCAAAATTAGGAAATTTGGGTATGTATTTCATGGGAGAAAAATTGGGTGTAAGACTAAATTTCAATAGACCCAGCACGGGTGGAAATGATTCGATTGACCTCTTCTACACAATAATATTTTATGACTGTACAATTCAGCTCTGTAATTCCACATATATGGGTGCTATGGAGATCCAAGCAGGCTATTGTCCTATTCTGGCTCCCACCCACAAATCTTTCTCCAGTATATTGATGATATCAATGGTGCTGCTTCACTTTCTTGTCCAGAATCAGAAAAGTTTATCAATTTCGTTTCCAATTTCGACCCCACTCGCACCTTTACTTGATCCATCTCTGACTTCTCCCTTCCCTTCATCGACATCTCTGTTTCCATTTCTTGTGATAGGCTGGCCACCAATATTCATTATAAACCCACTGATTCCCCCAGTTATCTTGACTATATATTCTTACACCCCGCTTCCTGTAAAGACTCAATTCCATTCTTCCAGTTCCTCCATCTCCATCACATCTGTTTCAATAATGCCAAGGGAGCCTCTGAAATGACCACTTTCTTCCTCAATTGAGGATTCCCCAGTACTGTTATTGACAGGGCCCTCAACCAGGTCTGACTCATCTCCCGAACCTCTGTCCTGCAACAGCAATACTGTCTCCCTCTTGCCCTTACCTACCATCCCTCCAGCATCCACATCCAGAGGATCATGTGCAACCATTTCCACTAGCTGCAGTGAGATGTCAGCACCAGGCACATATTCCCCTCCCCTCTCCAGCCTTCTGCAGAGATCATTCCCTTCGGGACACCCTACCTTCTCTCCCAAAACTACCCCCACAGTCACACAGCACCTTCCCTGCAACCACACATAGTGTAACACCTGCCCATTTACTTCCTCCCTGCTCAGTATCCAAGGGCCCAAACATACCTTCCAGGGGAAGCAGCGCTTTCCTGCACTTCACACAATCTCGTCGACTGCATTCGCTGCTCACAATGTGGTCTCCTTTACATTGGGGAAACGAAGATTAGACTGGGAGACCGCTTCACAGCACACTGATATTCTGCACTCAAAAAAAACCCTGAGCTTTCTGTTGCCTGCCAGTTCAATGCACCCTGTTCCCTGGCCAAGATCTCTGTCTCAGGCTTGCTGCAGTACTCCTGCAAAGCTCAACACAAGCTGAGAGAACAGCATCTAATTTTCAGTAGAGGACCCCACAACCTTCTGGACTCAATATCAAGTTCAATAACTTTAAGGCTTGAGCTCTCCCACATGCTTACCCCAACCCCTACACACCAAACCTTGTTATCACATAGTCTGCTGTCATACACAACCCATTGTTAACCACTAACAGTCTTCATTAACAGTTATTCACCCTCCCAGCCAAATCGCCGTCCTTTGTCCGTCCAACTGCTCCTCTGTCTCTTTCAGCCCTATCCCCACATATCATTTACTCCTTCCCCTCCCCCCATTCTAGCTGCTGTATATAAACTGACAGTTTCCTAGCTACCATCACTGAGGAAAGGTCACTGAACCTGAAACGTTAACTCTGATTTCGCTCCACAGTTGCTTCCAGACCTGCTGAGCTTTTCTACCAATTTCTGTTTATGTTTCCAATGTACAGCATCTGCAGTTCTTTCAGTTTTTGTTTGACACATTATTTTGCTGCTGCAAGTTTAGCAGAAGTTCTGTGTTCAGCATTGTTGGGAAAATTTCTGAAAAGTGGTTGAAATCAGACACAATTTGCATTGGACTGTATTTCAAAGAGTTCAGAGAACTTTAAATACTGTGCAAAATGACTGTTCACTAATGGAAGGGTGATATTTGAAGGTGTAGCTAACTAAGTGTCCATACTGTGTACAAATTTGGTCACCCTATATAGGAAGGATTCTATTAAATTAGAGGCAGTTCAGAAAAGATTCACACCCAGACTGGAGTGAGAGGCTGGAAAGGCTGGGACATATTTCACTGGAGCGTAGGAGGGGGTGCCCTTATAGACGTTTATAAAATCATGACGGGCTTGGATAAGATGAACAGCAACAGTCTTTTCCCTAGGTTGGGAGAGTTCAAATTAGAGTGCCCATAATATTCAGGGATTATAGGTTAGGTGCATTAGTCAGGGGTGAATATAGGATGATGGGGTAAGGGAATGATTCTGGGTGGGTTGTTCTTCGGAGGATCCCTGTGGACTTGTTAGGCCAAAGGGTCTGTTTCCACTGTGCAGGGACTCTAATCATACAAGTTCCCCTCCAAGCCACTCACCATCTAAATCTAGAAATATGTTAAGGGTGGCATTGTGGCTCAGTGGTTAGCACTGCAGCTTCACAGTGTCAGTGATCCAGGTTCGATTCCCGCCTCAGGCAGCACTGTCTGTATGGAGTCTGCACATTCTCCCTTTATCTGCATGGATTTCCTCTGGGTGCTCTGGTTTCTTCCCAAAGTATTACATCTGCAGTCAGCAAAGTTTTGGAAAGAATTCTGAGGGATAGGATTTATGACTATTTTGTAAAGCATAGCGTGATTAAAGGCAGTCAGCATGGCTTTGTGAGGGGCAGGTCATGCCTCACAGATCTTACTGAGTACTTTGAGGAGGTGTCAAGACAGGTTGACGATGGTCAAGCAGTGGATGTGGTGTATATGGATTTCGGCAAGGCATTTATTAGGGTTCCCCATGGTAGGCTCATCCATAAAGTCAGGAAGCATGGGATACAGGGAGATTTGGCTATCTGGATTCAAAATTGGCTGGCTGACAGAAGGCAGAGAGTGGTTGTAGATGGAAAGTATTCTGCCTGGAGGACAGTGTTGAGTGGGGTCCCGCAGGGCCCTGTACTTGGGCCTCTGCTCTTTGTAGTTTTTATAAATGACTTGGATGAGGAGGTTGAGAGGTGGGCTAGTAAATTTGTAGATGACACAAAGGTTGGAGGTGTCATCAATAGTATTGAGGGCTACTGCAGGCTGCAGCGCTACATAGACAGAATGCAGAGCTAGGCTGAGAAATGGCAGATGGAGGTCAACCTGGATACATGCGAAGTGATGCATTTTGGAAGGTCGAACTTGAATGCTGAATATAGGATTAAAGACAGGATTCTTGGCAATGTGGAGGAACAGAGGGATCTGGATGTGCAAGAACATAGATCCCTCAAAGTTGCCACCCAAGTGGATAGGGTTGTTAAGAAAGCATATGGTGTTTTGGCTTTCATCAACAGGGGGATAGCATTTAATAGCCGTGAGGTTTTGCTGCAGCTCTACAAGTCCCTGGTGAGGCCATACTTGGAATATTGTGTCCGGTTCTGGTCTTCCTACTATAGGAAAGATACAGATGCTTTGGAGAGGGTGCAAAGAAGGTTTACCAGGATGTTGCCTGGACTGGAGGGCTTGCCTTATGAAGAAAGGTTGAATAGGCTCAGACTTTTCTCTCTGGAGAGAAGGAGAAAGAGAGGAGACCTGATAGAGGTGAACAAAATAATGAGAGGAATTGATAGAGTCAATAGCCAGACACTTTTCCCCAGGACAGGATTGATTGGTACGAGAAGTCATAGTTTGAAGATTTTATTAGGAAGGTATAAAGGAGATGTCAGAGATAGGTATTTTACACAAAGAGTTGTGAATGCATGGAATGCGTTACCAGCGGTGGTGGTGGAAGCAGAGTCATTGGGGACATTTAAGCGACTTCTGGACATGCACGTGCATAGCAGTGAGTTGAGGGGTGCATATGTTGTTACTATTTTTTACATTAGGATTAAATCTCGGCACAGCATCGTGGGCCAAAGGGCCTGTTCTGTGCTGTACTTTTCTATGTTCTATGTTCTATTCCAAAAATGTGCAGGTCAGGTGAATTGGCCATGCTCAATTGCCCATAGTGTTAGGTATATTAGTAAGGGGTAAGTATAGGGTAGGGGAATGAGTCTGGGTGGGTTACTCTTCAGAGGGTCGTGTGGACTTGTTGGGCCAAATGGCCTGTTTGCACACTGTAGGGAATCAATCTAATCTAATCTAAAATCTCCACGAGCTCCAACCAACTAAGGAAGGAAGGGAGGAGAACTCTGGAGACCATTGTGAACTATGCAGCACTGACTTGTCAGTACACAGGATTATCGCACACAGGCCCACCATTCAAAGTGGAGCCTGTCAATGTATGCAGATGAAAACCAGGAAATTCTTCACATGGCAGCCTACAACCGCAGCTGTGATCATAGCAGGAAGTTGGTTGTGAAGCAGATTGTGTGAAAATGCAGGTGTTCTGCTTTTAAACAATGTTGGAGCACAGGCCTCTTTGCACTGGCACCAGGGTACTGCTTCCATGCATTGGCCTCTCTGTTATTAGTTGGCTGACTGAAAATTTCAGCTGGCTTCAGAACATTGCCCAATTTTTCATTTTTCTCCTTTCCTTTGCATTGCCTTTAATTACCTTTGGGAGGCCAAAAACTGTTTGTGGGCATGCCTGCCCAATGAATCTTCCAATCAAATCAGGCATCTGAAATTGTTGTGACCCTTCAAATGGAGGTTGCAAGTTATGATCAAGTGGCAATTCTTGGATATTGGAAAGCAAAAACGCTGAAGTGATAAGCTGCTGGAATGCTAAAAGATCACTAGAATAGAAAGTAAGAAGTCCATGGTCACATCACCTGCAGCTTGTTCATCATGTTAGACCATAAGATGGAGTCAAAGGTCATAGAGTTGTACAGCATGGAAACAGACTTGTCAGTCCAATTTGTCTATGTCCAACAGATAAAGTTGGTACTGCTATAACACGCATTTCTTCAGCACGAATTGGCTATAATATGATTGCCGAATCTAGACCATTATTTGCAGAAAGTGCATTTTCCTTACCTGGGTTAGCTATAATGTGATTCTGGTCCCATTGGTTTAAATGGTACTGCTATTATGCGATTTTCTTATAATGTGGGATTGCATGGAAATTGAACTATTGTGTTATATCAGAACAGACTGTATTCTAAATTAAGGTGCTCCCATTTGCCAGCAGTTGGCCCATACCTCTCTAAACCCTTCCCATTCATAGACCCATCCAGATGCCTTTTAAATGTTGTAATTGTACCAGCCTCTGGCAGCTCATTCCATACATGTACTACCCTCTGTGTGAAAAAGTTGGCCCTTAGGTCCCTTTTAAATCTTTCCCCTGTTACCTTAAACCTATGCCCTCTAGTTTTGGACTTCTCTACACTGAGAAGGACCTTGGCTATTCAAACTATCCATGCCCCTTATGATTTGTCCTTTCTGTTTAAGTATAGCACAACTTTAATCAGTTCTCGCTGTACAGAAAACTTTATTTCTCTGCCGAATATGCAGCCAATGAGTACAGAACAACCTCGATTATCCAAATGAGACGGACGGGGAGTATTTTGTTTGAATAACTGATAGTTCAAATAACTGTTCTGATCATACAAAGAAAGCCATACGAAACACAATTACAGAGTTTGTATTTCATTCAATCGATAAAATGTGAAAAAACATTTTGCTTAAATATTCATGGTAGTTTACAAATAAAATCACTTTATGCGTAGAGTTTGACTCAAGTCTGTGAAACTTTTCGCTGACGTTTTCCTCAGTTGGCTCCTGGTAGTCGGCAGCAGCCGGATCTTTCTGTTCAGTGCCGCCCCATCATCCAGATTCCCCAAGTGTTGTCCTCCCTCCTTAGCGACTGCTGAGCCCTTACAGATGGAGAGGCGCAAAATACAGGGGGAACACGAGACAGAGAGGAAAGATTTTATCACTGACTCCAGTTTCTGTCGTATTATCATTTTTTTTGGTGGTGGTGGGGGGTAATGTTTTCCTCGTGTTTCCTCCCGTCAAGATTTCCTCCTGTTTATTTTCAAGTGGGCTAACTCACTACGGTTTGCCCTTCCCCATCAAAAAAAAGTTACATTAAATTTTCTTGTCAACTGAAAGATATTGAACTAGTTTTTGTTTGCAAAAAAACAAAGAGTCGTCATGGGATAACGAGAGGAAAAAGCAACGGAAACGAAAAGTGCAAGTGACTTAACTCTCCGGAGAGTGAGTTGAGGAAAAAATTGTGTTTGCAAAACGGAGCGAGTCAATGTTGAGAGGGAATCTTGCTGTTAGCATGCACAGCTCAGGCTTGCACAGCTCAGGCTTGCATGTATGTTGTTCTTGTGTGTTCACAGTCACAAACCTTTGTCCTCGGGGAGAATAAGTATCGGAGAGCCTTTTTATAAAAAGTGTAAGACTTAACTCTAAGTTCATGTCTCAAGTATATGTTTGAAGCTAACTATTTATTAAAACAAATTTGCATCTATATTCCTGATCAAATTTACAAAATGATGAGGAATAGAATTTTCCTACTTCAGTGAAAATGCATGTACAGGGACCTTGAGATCTTGTTTGGACAATCCAAAATTCAGATCATTGATGTTCGGATAACCCAGGTTGTTATGTATTTTATTTAGTACTGGGCTAAATATACAAGCATGATATTGAGCAGACAGCATATTAATTGCATACTGACTGCACTGCCATCCTTGAATCTTTCCTACAATGATTCTACACTATTTAGCTTATCCAACAGTCCCAAAGAGTCCACCTTCTTGAACTTCATGTCCTGCTGAACATTCATTTCAGCATTGGAAAAAAACATATTTTGATATATCCAGCAGAGTTGCTTGATCTGATACTTACAGAATATATTTGTGGGCGGCACGGTGGCACAGTGGTTAGCACTGCTGCCTCACAGCGCCAGAGACCCGGGTTCAATTCCCGCCTCAGGCGACTGACTGTGTGGAGTTTACACGTTCTCCCCGTGTCTGCGTGGGTTTCCTCCGGATGCTCCGGTTTCCTCCCACAGTCCAAAGATGTGCAGGCCAGGTGAATTGGCCATGCTAAATTGCCCGTAGTGTTAGGTAAGGGGCAAATGTAAGGGTAGGGGTATGGGTGGGTTTCGCTTTGGCGGGTCGGTGTGGACTTGTTGGGCCGAAGGGCCTGTTTCCACACTGTAAGTAATCTAATCTATCCGTCATCACTACAACAAACCAGTCTTGTGTTGTTTAGCTATTAAAAATTGCTTTGGATTTTTAAAATTTTGTAAAAGACTGACCTCTCAGTACAGGCCTCGGATTAACTGGGGTGTAAGTCTAAATTCAAAGGGCTTCTGTTGATAATTACACCACTCGAGATAATGTAGACCAGCACCAGTCTTTCCTTGCCTGCCCACCATCCATTCCCTTGGAGAAAGAAAACATTAAATTCCTCAGCATATGTTCCTGGCAGTTATGTCATGATAATATCTGAAAGTGCCCTCCAACATTGTTTCCTCCTGAGAATGTAAGGGTCAGTGAGAGAGCATTCAATTTGTACAGTTCAGGTAACTATAAGTGCCTTTCAGAATAGGTATTCTCCACACATGACATATCAGTTCCCACAGCATCAGAAATTCCCATTTTGCTGCTGTCTCCTGAAAACATTTCCATTCCTAACAAGGCATGTTGAAAATCACCAGAAACAACAACACCTCATATAACCAGGTATCTGTCATTTTCCAGTGTAATTCCATCAGTTCTCCTCCACACTTCTAGCAAATAGAACAGTTGGCTCTCTACGAATTTTTGGGCACAAGTTCTCTGGGTATATGAATCCTCAGAAAATATTCAGGGCAACAGAGTGAAGAATTACATTAATGGAAATAGTCTAAACACAAATCAGAAGGACAATAGAATTCCTATTTTTCAGTTACTTATTTCACTTATTCCAACCTTAACTGAGACGTGTTCCTCTTCTTTTGATTTTATTCTTGAAAATTGATTAATTCATGTTTGTTACGATTATAGTCTTCTGTGATCAAGCTAGAATACTGTCAGCACTTATAATTAACCTATATGTGACCTCTTAGTCATTTAGAACTGAATTTACTGCTGATATGCTTTCTCTCATTTCATCCATAGGGTCTACAAATCATTGTGACAAGAGTTTCTACTTTGATGATCAAGCATTATACAAGTTTTAACCTTGAATATGCTTTCTCTGCAATAAATCTTTAATAACATCAAGGTAGAGGTGAAGCTATAACAGACAATGGTTCTTGCCAGTACATCATGTTCCTAAAAAATGTTTTCCTGTCAGTTAAAATTTAATGAACAATTCCATAAACATAGTGAAGCTGTTGTGCCTTAGGCATCTATTCCACTTGGGCACTTGAGGCATTTATGCCTCGCAAATTGGCATATGGTGTCAAACATGAAATGGTCTTCCTGTCCTTCCCTTAATATTAATACAGACATGTTTCCAGAAAATGAATACCTCTTACAAATCATTGCTTTTGATAGCTTTATTGTTCACGCATTTGGCTCACTACTTGTATTCAATGTTCGTTATTACAAGACCTCCTGTTTTTGTTGATTTCAAAGTTGAGGCCTTCAATCCTTGCTTGCGGGTATCAAAGATACCTCATAAAACATGCTTTAAATCCTTCCCCATTTCTCATCACCATGGAAACAGAAAAAAAAGTATCTCCTCAGTTTATGTATCTCAATTGCATTTACAGATGAACTTGTCATGGCGTAATTAAGTAGGGATGTTATTATTCCCTTCTTGTCTGAAGACAATACATTAGAGCTCATATTTTCATTTTTTAATTTAGCTGGTTACATGTACATCTTTTTTATGATAAGTGAATTCCCTCAGGTGTTGGCTAAAGCAGTTTTCTGTGTATGAACAGTGCAACACAACAAGCATGATGGATGGGTTTAATTCAATATTCCTAGATTGTCTTTGATGTTATTCTGGTACCAGTGCAAAATAGGCTCAGAATTAAATTATCATTGCAACTGTTCTTTATCATCCTTCCTCTAGCCACCAGTCATGAAAGCCACTTGAGTCAACGAGGAAGCAAGCATTGTAATATTACCTAGTCCCCTCAGAGGTCTTTAAAAATATTTATAGGTGGTCTTAGTCGTACTGCATTTATTTTAGGTGATAATAGCTACAGATAAACAAGCAATTATTTCTTTCAAAAATGCAGAAGCAAAAAAATTGAACATGAGCTGGCCGGAAAAAAAGGCTGTGAAATTTTGTACAATTGATCTACCATGATGCGTAGTAAGGTGTGTGTGACCTTCAACATATGAAAATCTGTTACTGTAGTTATGCTCAAGAATGAGTCTCAGACTAGTACTTGTAAAGTGCACTTTGTAAGTAACAGGGACAGGATAAAATGTTGGCTCACATTGGACTTTCTATGCACATCAACAGTCAAAGCAGCCATATAGAGTTATAGAGTCACAGCATGGAAACAGACCCTTCGGTCCAATCCATCCATGCTGACCAGATGTCCCAACCCAATCTAGTCCCACCTGCCAGCACCCGGCCCATATCCTTCCAAACCCTTCCTATTCATATACCCATCCAAATGTCTTTTAAATGTTACAATTGTACCAGCTTCCACCACTTGAAAAGAAATGATGGATCCAATTTAAATTATGACTGCTCAGTGTCAATGGGATGATAGTAACCCAGTAGGGACATTAGGTCACTTATTAGACTATTAATGCAAGTATTTTAGCCACGTTATGTTGGTAGGACCTCTTTAAACTGCTGTCCAAACATCGCTGATTCCTCATGTCTGTGGAGAGCATATGTGCCATGAACAGGACTTTATAACCCAATTAATTACTACTTTTGTTAAGATACAATAGCTAAGGTCTTCATCTCTTCCATGTGATTGTAAAACAAATTTACATTAGGGACATGTTAGTTCTCAGAATGAAGAGCACGGTTTGCTTATAACAGTATTTTGTTATGACACCAAACTGGAGAATAATGAGGGTGTGAAATTATTTTGCAGAACGTAGCAGATACTTGGAGCCATGTTTCTTAGTTCTTGCTGCTATTGCTTGCTGTGTTGGACACTCAGTGTCGCTAAAGCAGAAGGATCCATACAAGGGCATTACTTGCATTTGTTGGGAAGACTGCAAAGGAATATGTAGCATCGACAGTTTCTCTGTGTCGGAAAGATGACACCAAGATCTAGGTGCTATGGGTAAGCTCTGCAAGTCTCTGGAGAGCAAAACCAGAAAAACTTGCAAGTAATGTATTCACTTCAAAATAGGGCTCCATGATAATCAGTTGGCAAGGTGCTGGTATAATGCTAATGTCACTCAATTAGTAATCCAGAATTCCATGTTGATGTTTTGGGGTCATGAGTTCAACTCAGCAGATAGTGAAATATGAATTCAATAAAATCTGGGATCAAAATCTAACCTTTGCTATGGACTCGGCCAGACCACTCAAAACATTCTTAGGCAGGCAGCCCGAGATCTTACTTTGCAAGTTGTTTCTGTAAGTGTACCATGAAAATTACCTGGAGTAAGGTAGCTAGGTTTTAAACATTTTATTCGCAAAATTACACAATAAAACACAAAGAACAGAATAAAGAACCTCTACAGAACTCAACCTATCCAGCTAGACTTAATTATACTATTCCGAATACACATAACAGTCCCAATAAGCAAAATAAGTTGAGCATGAGCTCATTGAAAAAAATGGCTGTGAAATTTTATGCCCATGAATAATCGATACAACTGACCTCCCATGATGGGTATTAAGGTGTAAGTTCCAGTATAAATGTAACACAAGCTTACAGGTTGAAGTTGAAAGGCAGAAAAGCGAGAGAGTTTCCACACAGCTCCATGTTGAACTTCCCAGTTCAGACTGAACTAAAACTGCTCAGCTCAGCTAGCTAAAGAGCTGACCACTCCCTTTTCATTATACATATCTCTTCTAAAACATAATCACTTTGGCCTGATGTCTCATCTGTTTACATGTAAACAAAAGGCCTCTCAAAATCCTCTTCATCTCTGTACCAAACCAGAATGATCGGAGTCCGGCCCGGTTTATTGACCCTCTGAAAAAAAATCAAGGACAGAGTCTCCATGAGTCAATGAAGTTTTTAAACAAAAAATGGACTAGCTTTGTGATACCTTGTGGTAACCATTGTTGAATGTCATAAAAATCCACCTGTTCCAATAATTTCTTTAGGGAAGGAAGTCTGCTATTCTAGCCTATGGTCTAGCCTATGTAAGTCCAGATTCACAGCAATGTGGTTGACTCTTAACTGCCCCCTGGACAATCAGTGATAAGTAATAAATGCTATACTGAAATAGTTAGCAACACCCACATCTATTCAGTAAATAAAAAAAACTTTATTCATTTCAAAATGTTACTGTTTACTGCCTAAAATTATGAAAAATCTAACTGATCTCTTAAATTGTGACTACAATTTCCACTTATATGGTACCTTTAACAATGTAAACCATCACAATGTGTATATTAACAATAAAAAAAATTGAGACAGAGCTGCAGAGGGAGCAACAGAAAACCCTGGTCAAACTTTTAGTTTGAAGGAACATCATAAATATAGATCGAAAGGCATGAAGAGATTAAAAAGGTTTAGACGGAGAGTTCAAGGTGGTATGGCCAAGAAAGTTTCTCATTCCTGGAACTATTCTTGCAAATCATTTCTGCATTTGTCCCAGCTGCATCTTCAGGGTATTCCATCATTCCAATGTCAGCTTTGCCCAAGCCCAGGAACCATGAATTGAACAGTCATGAACTTTGTCTTTGTATTCTATCCTGTAATCACTGGAATTATCCTTACCAATGGTTTTGAACAAGATAATTCTTCAGTCTTCACGCACCTTTCCCGAGTCCAGGAAAGACTGAAAGATTATGGCCAATGCCCCACAATGTCTACCCTCATTTCCCTCAAAATCCTTGGATGTATCTCATTTGGTCCAGATTCCTGCCAATACTAAGTGTCAACAATCTATCCAATACATCTCCCTTATTTAGTACAGTACATCAGCATGTCATGGACTAAATCAAACTACTTTAAAATATATTAAGAAAATAGCCTAGATCCTTTTTCCCCCCTTTTTTAAAGGTTAGTATAAAACATTGCATTCCAGATGCAATCCGATTGGTCAAACTACTCAACATTAAGCAAAGCACACTTTATTTTTAAATTACAATTAAAATACATACAAAATAAAAATAATAGAATAAGCATAATTATAACTTTATCAAAATGCTTAACAAAATAATATATATATTTTAATTGTACAAATTAATTGTTCCAATGTAGGAAAATTCCATAAACACACCCTTAGCAAAAGCAAGTTCAGTAAAGTAAATTGCCTCACATGCAATTCTAGCAGCATGAAGAGAATCCCAGCTTTTAGCTGTAACAGAGAGAGGAATAAGAACCAGCTTTAAGATCCTAGCAACTGCTGAATATTAAAGCTAAAATTCTTGGTTCTATGGAAGCTTGACCCTACTCATTCAGGCTGCTTCTATTGTTCCAACTTAAAAGAAAACCCAAGGCCTCTCAAGCTGTTTATTTAATTGGCTTTAAGCAGACCGTTTTTCACCTCTGTGTCAACATTTCTTCTTTAAAATAGAAACAGGACAAAATGCACCTCTTAAAGCCATAGTATTGTCACAAACAGTAAGACAGGAAGCAGCTGGGGATAAAGTGAAGCACAGGATCAGGGGCCCAGCACTTCATCAGCAAGACAGGAGGCAGCTGAAGGTACCGTGAGGTTTGGTGTAGGGAGCTCACACTTTAAAGCCAGACAGGAGGCTGCAGAGGGTACAGTGAAGCCCAGAATCAAGGATGCAGCACTTTGTCAGCAAGAGAGGAGATCCTGTTTTGACAGTTTCAGCTTCAGGACAACATAGTGGTTAGGAACACATACGTCCCAACAAAGCAGAAACACTCCTTAGATTGACTTATCATCCATGTGCAAAAATAGGTGGCAGGTCAGTGATTGGACAGAATATAATCATCAAGAAAGAAATACTAAAATAATAAAGAGAGAAATTTTAAAGTAAGGTGGAAAGTTAACAAAAAATATAAAAACAGATAAAAAAATGTTTCTTCAGATATTTAAAATGAAAAGATTTTACAAGGCAAATTTTGGTCCTACAGAAAAGTTATGGAGGATAAAGAGATGGCAGAAAAATTAATCAGGTATTTTGTGTTGGTCTTCAAAAGTGAATGTAGAAGTAGCATCCTAGAAATAGCTAAAAATCAGGAACTGAAAGGGAGGGAGGAATTCAAAAAATTACAAATAATACAGAAGTAGTGCTCAGTAATTGTTGGAACTACAAATTGACAAAACCCCAGGTCCTTATGGATTTCATCCTCAGGCCTGAAAAGAAATCACTTAACAGTATAATTGGTCTTGATTTTCCAAAACCCATCAGATTTGGGAGAGGCTTCTTTAGTTTACAAAATAGCTGGTGTAACTTCTTTGACCATAAAGTGTGGGAGGCAGAAAGCAGAAAATTACAGACCTGTTAATTTTCCTATCTATCACACAGAAAATGTGAAAAGCTATGGTTAAAGATGTTATATCAGAAAATTTGGATAAATTCAAGCAAATCAAACAGAGCCAACATGGTTTTCGAAAGGGGAAATCATATTTCACTAATTTATTGGATTGTTTTGAAGAAGTAACTTGTGAAGTTGATAAAGGGGAACCAGTAGATATATTGTACTTAGATTTCCAGAATGATTTGACAAGTTTATTGTAAAAATGGAAAGCCTATGGTGTAGGGATAACATACTGGTGGGAAAGTAAGTTGTCAAGAAGACAAAAGGAGCCTACAAAGTGATCTGGATAGATTGATGGGACAAAGGCATCGCAAGTGAAGTATAATATGGGAAAAATGTTAAATTGGTCACGTTAGCAGAAAGAATAAGAAAGAAGTATATTATCAAAAGGATGGGAAGTTGTAGAGCTCTGAGAGAAGTCGAGGTATCCTAGTGCTTGACTCATTGAAGGTTCATATAAAGGTACAATAAGTAATAAGGAAAGCTAATAGAAGCTATGTTTGCTTGTTAGGGGAATTTAATGCAAATGTAGGGAGGTTTTGCTTTAATTATATGGGGTATTGGAAAAACAAAATCTGGAGTGCTGTGGTCACTGTACATATGGAAGGATGTTAATGCATTGGAAACAGATCAGAGAAGATTTTCTAGACTAATATTTGGAATGAGGTAATTACTTATGAGGAAAGGCTCGACAGGTTGGGTCTGTATCTTCTTGAGTTCAAAAGAATCAGAGGTGTCCAGTGATGTACCACAGAGATCAGTGAAGGGTGCATTAATGTTTGTGACATATATTAATGATATAAAAGGATCTGTGGTTGAATAATTGAGTTATTTGATGACTTGAAGATTGACAGGGTGGTTGATAGTGAGGAAGAATGCCCTAGGTTACAGGAGGATACAGACAGATTGGTCAAATTACCAGATCAATAGCTGGTGGAATTGAACTCTGAAAGGTGAGATGTGATTATCATTGGAAAAATTAACAAAATAAGAGGAGTACTCAATAGATGTCAGGAAATTAGGAAGCTCAGAGAAATAGAGAGACCTGGTGTGTTTATCCATAGACCCATGAAGGTGGAAGAACAGGTTAATTGGTAGTTAAGAAGGCATGTAATGTTTAACTTATGACTTGTGGCATAGATTGTAAAAACAGACTGTTGGAGCTGTACAGAACTTTGGCTAGACTTGAATACTGTGTGCGGTTTTGGTCACCACACGATAGAGAGGATGTGATTGCACAGGAGGGATGCAGAGAAGGTTTGCCAGGATGTTGCTTGGAATGGAACAATTTAGCTATGAAGAGAGAGGCTGGATAAAGTCAGGTTGTTTTCTTTAAAGTAGAGAAGGTTGAGAGGGGATTTGATTAAAGTGTTTAAGATAATGAACAGAATGGATAGAAAACAGCTGTTACCCTTAGTTGAAGGGTCAATAATGAGGTGACATGACTTAAAAATGAAAGGCAGGAGATTTAGAAGGGAGGTAAGGAGTTTTTATTTCCACTCAGAGCATGGTGGGAATCTGGAATGCACTACTGGGAGGGTAGTTGAATCAGGAAACCTCACAATCTTTAAAAAGCATTTGGATGAGCAATTGAAGTGTCAAATTGTCCAGGACTGTGAGCCAAGAGCTGGCAACTGGGACTAATGTAGACTTAGAGTAGTTTCTGTCAGTATAGACTCAATGGGCCAAAGGGTGTCTTCTGCAATGTATGAGTCTAGATGATTTAATTAAAACATATAAGATTTTGAGGAGACTTATCTAGGTCAATGTGGAAAAGATGTTTTCTCTTGTGGGAGAAATTAGAACAAAGAATGATAGCTTAAGAATAAGGGGCTGCCCACTTAATACAGAGATGAGGAGCTTTTTTTCCTCTTAGTGGGTAGTGGGTTTTGGAATCCTCTTCTTCAAAAGGCAATAGAGGCAAAATATTTCAATTTTTTAAAGACAGAGGAAAATAGATTCTTGCTCGCTATGGGATAAAAGATTAATATAAAGATATGCAGGTATGTAAAATTGAAGTTAAAATCAGATCAGCCATGAAATCATTAAATGACAGAGCAGGTTTGAAGGGCCAAGTGACCTACTCTTGTTTCTTGTTCATATATTTATATAAGTAACAGTGATAGCATGGAAGGATTCTCAAATAAGACTGAGAATTTTCAAACTGGGGTATTATTGGTCTCCAGGCCAGTGTAGATCAGCAATCTTAAAGAATTACTACCAAGATAGCAGTGGGTGAAATATGTGCATTCATAGTGTCATAACTGACCCCATACCCTTACTGGTAGCTGTCACTCCATTGACATTGAGCTGCCACCATTTAAATTGGGCCCATTATCCATTTCAATCATATGCAGCTGCTTCTATCTTATTGTAATTTTTCTCACATTGCCAGGCCAACACACAAATCTCTTTTAGCCATCAACAAACTAAAAACAAATTCAGAAAATTTGCTCAGGTTTGAATAGCTTTCTGACATTTACAGTATAGGCTCATACGTGAAGAATGTTGTCTCGGCTGATGAAACAGTGGGTGTCCAGTGCCTAAGGGATGTATCATAGCATTAGTTAGTATTTCCAACAGAGGATGAAAAAAAAGAAAAAAAAAACATATCTGAGCGATAAATATCACGCATGTGGTGGAGGAGAAATCTGTAATAGTTTCTAGCCCTGCATCAAGATTACAGCCTTAGAAAATCTAAACACTGGATCCAACTGAGAACTGAAAATCCCCATATACATGTGCGTCAAAGTCTTCACCAAGGCTGTCAGTCTCACTTGTTTAACCCTAGTTTGATTTATCACATTTCTATCAGCTTTGAGATAAAAGAAAAAAAAGTCTTACTTTAATTACAAAGAATATTTCTAATAATGTTAGAGCAATAATTTCACATAACTATTTAAATAATCTTTGAATTCACGACAATTCCGACTCACAGTTTGTCTGAATTTTAGATGAAGGATATTGAAGTATTGATGAATCAGAGAATAATGTGTCAGTATTCCAAGGTTCATTTAAGAGATTTTGTTTAAACTGTAGATAATGTTTGTGCAAGCCAAACAGTCTCTGCATCCATCTGAAAAATCATTTATGATTTTGTGGATGTTTGGATTGTCCATAGAACATAGAACAGTACAGCACAGAATAGGCCCTTCAGCCCACGATGTTGTGCCAACCATTGATCCTCATGTAAGGTATACCTAATCTATGAACCCTCAAATTTCTGTGACCATATGCATGTCCAGCAGTCTCTTAAATATCCCCAATGAACTCGCTTCCACAACTGCTGCTGGCAACGAATTCCACGCTCTCTCACCTCTCTGCGTAAAGAACCCGCCTCTGACATCCCCTCTATACTTTCCGCCAAACAGCTTAAAACTATAACCCCTCGTGTTAACAATTTCTGCCCTGGGATAAAGTCTCTGACTATCAACTCTATCTATGCCTCTCATTATCTTGTACACCTCAATTAGGTCCCCTCTCTTCCTTTTTTCCAAAAACGTAATCATGCATAGCAATCTTCCAAAACTGCTTAGTGTATACACGCAGTTAAAGAAATATCAACAAAATGTGTAATGGCAGTAGACATTGGTCATTTCCTAGAAATGTTCCATGAAGTGCGTTGGGAGATACAATTTTTTCAAAATCTAGCCAACTACCCCGGCCAACCCATCATCTTTGCATTCTCTTGCCCCACTGAGCTCATCTCATTCTGTCTCGACTCCATCTTCTCACCCTTGGTTCAGGCACTTCCCACCTACATCCATAATACCAAACACGTCCTCCACCTCTTCAGGAACTTTCAGTTCCCTGGCACACAGCGCTTTATCTTCACTATGGACACGCAGTCCTTATAGCTGTCCATACTCTACAAGGATGGCCTCCAAGCCCTCAGCTTCTTCCTCTCCAACAGACTCATCCAGCACCCCCCCCCCTCCACATATCCCCTCCTCTGCTTCACTGAACTGGTCCTCACCCTGAACAACTCTTCCTTTAACTCCTCTCATTTCCTCCAAATCAAGAAGGTGGCCGTGGGCACCCGGATGGGCCCCAGCTACGCCTGCCTCTTTGTCGGCTATGTCAAACAGTCCCTCTTCAGTACCTACACAGGTACTGTGTCCCAAATTGTCAGCTGTTACTTTGGTAACTGCATCGGCGCAGCGTCCTGCACCCAGGCTGAACTGGAGAAGTTAATTGACTTCACCCACAACTTTCACTCTGCCTTCAAATTCACTTTTTCCATCTTAGACACCTCCCTCTTTTCTTGATCTCCTCATTTCCATCTCCAGTAACAGTCTCCTGACAGACATTTACTATAAACCCAAAGACTCTCAAAACTACCTGGACTACACCTCCTCCCGCCCAGTATCCTGCAAGAACTCCATCCCGTTCTCCCAATTCCTCTGCCTCCGTTGCATCTGATCAGATGAGGAAACATTTCACTCCTACACATCCCAGATGTCTACCTATTTTGAACAACATGCTTTTCCCTCCTTTGTCATATAGACAGCCCTCCACTGCACCACCTCCATTCCCTGTTCCACTACTCAAACACCCCTCTCTAAACGTAATAATGACAAGGATCCCTTTGTCCTCACCATCCCACCAGTCTCCGCATCCAGTGAATCATGTCTAAACACTTTGGCCACCTCCAACTAGACCCCACCATCAAGAACATCTTCTCCTCCCCACTCTTGACTGCCTTTGGTAAGGACCATTCCCTTCGCGCCACTCTCCCCACTCAGGTACCTTCCCCTGCAACTGGAAAAGATGGAAAACCTGCCAGCGCACCACCCCCCTCACCTCCATCTAGGGCCCCAAACAGTCCTATCAGGTGAAACAGAGATTCACCTGCCTCTCCTCCAACCTAGTTTACTGCATCACCTGCTCCTCATGTGGTCTTCTCTACATCAGGGAGACCAAACGTAAACTTACAGAGAGTTTCCCTGAGCATCTCAGCTGAGCCCACAGAAGCCGACTGGACCTCCCAGTCACCACGCATTTTAATTTGCCTTTCCACTTCCTTTCCGACAGGACCATCCTTGGCCTCCTCCATTGCCACAGCGAATCAGATTGCAAATTGGAGGAACAACACCTCACTCTCCACCTGTGCAGTCAACATTGAGTTCTCCAATTTCAGATAACCCCCTTCCCAGTCCCTCCTATTCCCTTCCACTCCTCCCATCGACCCTTCCTTCTAGCTACCAATCGGATTCATTCCTCCTATCAACCAGCCAAGTCGTACCCTCTGCCTGTCTTCAGCTATCCCTACCTTACCACAATGGCTCCCCCACCCCCTTTATCTGCAACTCCCCCTACACCCATCCCCAGTCCTGAAGAAGGGTTACACCCAAAATGTTGACTTTTCCATCTCCTGATGCTGCCTGGCTTGCGTGTGTTCTTCCAGACCCCTGCTTATCTACCTTTCAATGAACTTGAGCACGGTTGGCCACTGTTGCATTAGTTGCTCAGCCCAAATCCTCTTGAGAAAGTGGTAGTGAGCTGTGTTATTGAAACATTGTAGTTATGTGATAAAGGGAGAGTCACAGAGCTGTTAAGCAAACAATTCCAGGGAATTCACGTTGTTACATAGATGAAACATAGTTCCAAATAATGATGGTGTGTGGTTTGGAGGAAAACTTGCAGTTATTTGCATTCTCGTGCATCAGTACTGGCCTCGTCCTTCTGTGTGGTAGAGGGCTGATAAAAAGCGGAGCTGGAAAAGCACCACAGGTTACAGCATTAGAGGAGCAGGAAAGTCAACGTTTTGGGTTGGGACCCTTCTTCAAGTGATCAGAACGTGCTGTCAAATGACACTAAATGAGATACTGCAGTGCATTATGTATATTATACCTGCTGCTACCATTGTGTGTCAATGGTGGAGGGACCATGTGTTTGAGGTGGTGGAAGGGTGGTGGTCAAGTGGGTTGATTTGTTGAAGTGGGTTGAAGGTTATTATAGTAGCAAGTGCAGAGCATCCAGTTGATAGCCCTAATGTGTACATTGTGCATGATGGAAAGGCACAGGGAAGTTAGGAAGTAAATTACTACTCTAGAATTTCATTTCCAAACTGTGACCTGCTGTATTTTTTAGATTAGATTCCCTACAGCATGGAAACAGACCCTGCAGCCCAACAAGTCCACACTAACCCTCTGAAGAATAACCCACCCAGACCCATTTCTGTCTGACTATGGGCAATTTAGCATGGCCAATTCACCTAACTTGCACATCTTTGCACTGTGGGAGGCAACCGGAACACCCAGAGGAAACCCACACAGACACAGGGAGAATGTGCAAACTCCACACACATATAATTCACCCTAGGCTGGAATCAAACCTGGGACCCTGGTGCTGTGAGGCAGCAGTGCTAACTACTGAGCCACCATGCCACCTTTGCTCTTGTAGCCACAATATTTATATGGTTTGTCAGGTTCAATTTCAGATCATTTCAGGTTCAATTCAGGTCAAGTTCAGTTCAGCTTTTGCTCTTGTAACCACATATGGCTGGTTCCATTGTGGTTAATATTAACCACCAGAATGCTGATGATGGGTGGTCCATGGATGGTAATGATATTGAATGTTAAAAGGAGATACCATTAGATTCTCTCTTGTTGGAAAGGAGATACCGTTAGATTCTCTCTTGTTGGAAACAGTCATTGACTGGCACTTATGTAATGCAAATCTTTTGTTTTATTTCTTCATGAGATGAGGGCATCACTGGTAGGTTTGATTTGTCTTTTTTCATCAATGAAGATGAGAAGTTTGTGGTAGCAATTTCTCCAGTTAGTTATTTAATTGTTCATTCACGACATAATGTAGTAGGATTACAGTCTTAAAAATACCATCTGTGGGTTTTGGGCTTTCTTCGTGCTCTCTATTACATGCTGCTTCAACTGTTTGGCAAGCAAATAATCCTGTGATGTAGCTTCACCAGGTTGACACCTCACTATTGGGCATACCAATTAGGAAAAGATATTCAGAAAAATAATTTTTGTCATCTATCTATGAGGGCTTCTACTTCCTCACTAGCAGGTGCTATCAAATGCACCTCCAGAGAAGACATGCAGCAATCAAAAAGCCAACAAAAAGTTCTTGGGGTCCCATCAAAGCAATAAACTGAAATCTATTCCTCTGGCTCTTGTATGTGTTAGGCATTTATCTATTAAAGCAGAAGTGGAAAAGGTGAAAGACTAATAGGAACTTTATCCCTTAATTTTTAACTCCCATGGTTTCTGTCAGGCAGAGGGAATAAAAATGTCCCCTCAATTTCTCCAGATCATTCTGAGTTTACAGAAGCCATTAGCATCAAATTAATGCAATATTTAGATGTATCCAATTGCATTCTATACTTGAATAACCAACATGTGAACTAAAGAAAAAAAATGCAATAGAAAGTCATGCTCTACCTTGGTAAGTAAAGGTCACACTAGTATTAAATTGCTTTAGGTTAAGTTTGTTTCACTTAGAATTTCAGCAACCAGAGATTTTATACCGCGCAATGTCTTCTGTCAGGTCTCAGAGCCATGAATCATCACAGTAGCAATGGTAGGTCAATACTGACTCTTTCAAAAGTGTATTTGCTGTAATGTGCTAAATGACAAAGCTACTACCAATATAGTTGTGCTTATTTATGCAAGAGAACATAAGGGCTATTATTCCAATTCAATGCAATGCTAATGAGAGAGAACTGCTCTGTCACTATTTGTATTTAAGTAAAACACAGGATTCATGGCAATTGGATGAATGCCACACTTATTTTTTTGTTTGTACTAATTCAAAGAGATGGTCAGCGTGAATCACATAATCCTAGCATGCTGTCTCTGCACAACTGGAGCAGGCTAAAAGGCGGCAATATGAAGGCTGGTGAGCTGGGAGAGTGGGAACAGACTTTTAAGGAGGAGGATGAGGAGAGGAGTAGGAGGGACATCACATTCCACATAACAGAAATGCAACTGCATTGGCACAACAAGTCAGTCAAGTCTTGATTGGCACTTGATTGCAATAAATGAGAGCTAATCGCAGTTATCCCACATTACCTGGGATATTGTGAACACAGTGAACCAAGTGTTTTGCAATCTTGAGAAGCAAATGCAGCTTCTGTTATGTTTTGGTGTTGGCAAAAACAAGTGGATGTATTGAAGTGATTGAAGGCTTGCTGTATGTGAGAGTTCCACACTGAACAATAAGATGTTGGTCCATACTGGGCTTTTCAGGAGACATTAGCAGTGATTTAGCATTGTAAGATGGGACCTGGCTACCAATAGGTGAGCTGTCTCACCTGGTGCTTAATTGGTAATTGGAGTTGGATTATGCCACTGTATGTGCAAGGAAGTGCTGGCTGTGCCACTTGTATGCCGTAAGATAGCTCGGTTAGTGGCAACTGTACCATTAAATGGAAGCTGAAGGGCACACCCAGACTGCAAACAGTTGAACAGATGCGTGGCTGAGGTCAAAGATGGCATTGGCAGTAGTGAGTACTTCTGACTGTGACAAGTAAGTGAGTTGCTAGCAGCAACTATAGCAGGGGTGTCATAGGGACACGGTAAATAGTTAATGAGGTGAGAAAATTCACTTGCGGGAGAGGTCCTCTGTGAATCTCAATGAAAACAACACTTAGTCTTGAGTATCAGTTTGCTTGGATGATATGTCTTCCTCAGTAGAATAGCTGTCACTTTGCTGAGACATGAGGAAATGTATATGTACCGGTCAGGCTGGCATTAGTGTTTCAGTGAGTGTGAGGTGAGAATGCAAAGGATGATTCTTAGCGTTAGGCTTTACCTTGCTGAGTGCTGGGGGTGGGGTGTGAGTGGCGCGCTGAGTCTGAGACATAAGGGTGCGGTGTGGGGTGGAACGCTGGGTCTGAGGTGTGAAGGTGGGGTGTAGGGTGTACTGGGTCGGAGATGTGAAAGTGTAGTGTGGGATGTTCAGGGTCTGAGATGTGAGGGTGTGGTGTGTGATGTACTGGGTCTGAGATGTGAGGGTGTGGTGTGGGGTGTGCTGGGTCTGAGATGTGAGGGTGCAGTGTAAGGTGTACTAGGTCTGAGATGTGAGGGTGCGGTGTGGGGTGTATTAGGTCGGAGATGTGAGGGTGCGGTGTGGGGTGTACTGGGTCTGAGATGTGAGGGTGCGGTGTGGGGTGTACTGGGTCTGAGATGTGAGGGTGCGGTGTGGGGTATACAGGGTCTGAGATGTGTGGGTGTGGTGTGGGGTGTACTGGGTCTGAGATGTGAGGGTGTTGTTGGGACATGGTGAGGTTGTGTGATTAGCAGAGCTCTGGATCTGGATGTGGCTAAGGGATGGGTGAGGGGAGATGATGTTTTAGGGTGTCATGAGCATGTACTGGATCTGAGATGTGTGAGTGTGGTGTGGGGTGTACTGAGGTGTGAGGGCGTGGTGTGGGTGTACTGGGGCTGAGATGTATGGGTGTGGTGTGAGGTGTACTGAGGTGTGAGGATGTGGTGTGGGGTGTAACGGGTCTGAGATGTGTGGTTGTAGTGTAGGGTGTACTGAGTCTGAGATGTGTGGTGCAGCACACTCACTCAACTTAGATTAGATTACTTACAGTGTGGAAACAGGCCCTTCGGCCCAACGAGTCCACACCGACGTGCAACCCATACCCCTACATTTACCCCTTACCTAATATTACGGGCAATTAAGCATAGCCAATTCACCTGACCCACACATCTTTGGACTGTGGGAGGAAACCGGAGTACCTGGAGGAAACCCACGAAGACACGGGGAGAACGTCCACACAGTCAGTCGCCTGAGGCGGAAAATGAACCCAGGTCTCTGGTGCTGTGCCACCGTGCCATACATAACTTGATCATGCATAAAATGGTTTCCTACACGTCTGCCATGCTAGGGAAAATACATTTGGTCATGAACCTTATTCACCACTAGTTTCATTCCTTTCTGAAAATATCTGCACTTTGAAAGTGATTGGCATAATGCCTGGCTTCCTGAACAGCATGATTGAAGTGAGGAGACCTTTCCCTTGAGTATTGTAACAACTTTCCTGACCCTGCATGTTCCAAGGTGACTTTCTTGGACAGCTTACCTTTGATAGAGACCATGCATTTAAGAAGGATCAGCTGTCTGGTACTCAGGGCTCGGCCCTAATATGATCACGCCAAACGTCACTCACACACCCTGCCCAATGCTGGCTACACATACAGCTCTACATGTCTGTTTTGTTCGGAACACTTAACAGTCCCTGCAGGTGCCACTGCCAATGCTACAGTAAGGGCAACAAGGGATCCATTTGTATCCACACTCCAAACATAAAAAGAAGGTTGGTATAACAATTTTAAGTGTAGACTACCTCATCTGTAACCAAGCAAGTTACAAAGCGCAGTGTCTGTGTCCCAAAAATATGTGCCTCTAGGTTCTGGCCCCAGGTTTAACTCCATATTCTAAGCTTTTAGATCCCATTCATATGTAATTGTCAACTCCCTATGACGTTTCACCTGCTTTGATATTTAAGTAACCTTTCAATAATATTCCCAGGTAACAACTGGAATATCTTCTGAACATTATTTTAGCTGTTTGAATTCTTCCCTATTCAACAAGCAGTCAGATATCACAACATCATGTTCCATGTTAGTTTTAAAATAGCAACTCCTTTTGCAACAAATGTTTGAATCAATACATAGTCATAATACAACATATATTCTTTTGGTGAGAATTACACTATCTAGCTCTTTGAAACTAAAATACTAAACATACCATTATCTCAACAGTAAATTCCTCTTCTTTGTAGGAACATTTTATTTACATGTTAACCATTTTCCTTTCATACACCTCTCCAGGGTATGAACTAATGTGACTTAACTCTCAGTGTTCCAAATGGGTTTTCTTTCTGCAGTTCTGAATAACTCTTATATTCTCCAGGTGGGGGTTGAGTCACTGACAACGGCATAAAAGAAACTAACTGGCTTTGACACACGTCACTGAGCAGCTCATGCAGCATTGGTAGGAACTGTGTACAAGTTTCAGCAGACGATTGTAGCAAGTCTGGATACACTGCATATAAGACTGGCAAATACACTACACAAATAGGCATTCCTATTTATCTTTCACTGAAGGCATTTGTGATTGTTTGATGGCGATTTAATCATCTGTCATTCCTAAATTATCAAAACTAGTTCAAACTATCGTCCCAACATTTATAACAATCAAAGTTAGGACATGGAATTTTACAAGGGTGGCATGGTGTCTCAGTGGTTAGCACTGCAACCTCACAGTGCCAGGGACCCGGGTTTGATTCCCACCTTGGGCGACTGTCTGCGTGGAGTTTGCACATTCTGCCCATGTCTATGTGGGTTTCTTCTGGGTGGGTTTCTTCCCACAGTCCAAAGATATGCAGCTTAGGTGAATTAGCCATACTAAATTGCCTGAAAATGTGTTGCTGGAAAAGCGCAGCAGGTCAGGCAGCTTCCAAGGAGCAGGAAAGTCGACATTTCGGGCATGAGCCTCCTGCTCCTGGGATGCTGCCTGACCTACTGCACTTTTCCAGCAACACATTTTCAGCTCTGATCTCCAGCATCTGCAGTCCTCACTTTCTCCATACTAAATTGCCTACAGTGTTAGGTGCATTAGTCAAGGGTAAATACAAGGTTGGGAATGGGTCTGGGTGGGTTACTGTTTGGAGAGTCAGTGTGGACTTGTTGAGCCAAAGGGCCTGTTTACACTGTAGGGAATCTAATTTAATCTAGTTTGCAATTGTGAACTCCCAGGAATTTTCCTGTTCTTTCAACAATAATGGCAGAAACTTTGATAAATGGCATTATTGCATGTTAGTTTTGATTTCCTGGAACTTCAGCCTTGATCATAGGAGATTTGGAGAACTCTGCAGGGGTGATTCTGCATTTCATATATTGGGTTTAATTTTGACATGTGGAAATTATTCTGATCTGATATCACATTTTCAAAGTCCTCAAATGTTAAAAAGTTGTGACTGAATTGAAAAGACAAACCAGGAAGTTGAAACCTGACTGAATTCTTCACTTTTATTACACCATGTATTTGTCTGTTCCTGCCTTCTGTACTGAATTAGCGTTGTTATTACTTATTGTGGTAAAATGTGGAGAATACACATGTAATTATAACTGTGGCCTCACATGCAAGGAGCATGATGCATTTCAATTAAGATTGTACCATGGCACAGGATGTTTGGAAACAAGGGAAAGATTAAGAAACATTTCTTCAACAATGTTGATATGCACTTAACAGCATTGGCAATCAGTTGTTACAATCAAGTAAGGAGAAATTGAATTAGCCTCCTTCTCTTACCATTCCTTGCTTGACTGTAATGGATGTTTTTGAAAAGGATTTACTTTCCAATTCAGTGAGTAGTTAACAGATTACATATTTTGACTATAAAGGATGCATTAAATGGGTTTTGTTTGAGAAGAGAATAATTTTATTGTACTCAATGTAATCAATGTAAAATATTAAGAAGGAACTGTTTAACCATAAAGCTGCCCTTGAAGTTCACACACAAATAGATTACAGAGTAGGGAGGATATCTTAAGTAAGTCACAGTTCATTAAAATTAAGTTGGTGAAGCCACTTTTTGAGTAGTGTGTACAATTCTGGTCACCCTGCTATAGGAAAGATATAATTAAATTGGCAAGGGTTCAGAAGAGATTTATAAGGTTCTTACTGGGATTGGAGGATTTGAGTTATAAGGAGAGGCTGGATAGCTGGGATTCTTTTTCACTGGAGCATAGGAGGTTGAGGGATGACCTTATACAGGTTTATAAAGTCATGAGGGGCATAGAAAAAGTGAATAGCAGTGTTTTTTTTCCCCTTGGGTAGGGGAATTCAAAACTGGATGGTTTATTTTTAAGGGGAGAGGAAAAATATTTATAAGGGACCTAAGGGGTAACTTTTTCACACAGAGGGTGGTTCATTTGTTGATGCAAGAACAGTTACAACATTTAAAAGATATTTGGATGGGTACATGAATAGGAAATGTTTAGAGGGATATGGACCAAGTACATGCAAATGGAACTAGTTGAATTTTGGAAACTTGGTTGGCATGACGAGTTAGACCGAAGGTTCTGTTTCCATGCTGTATGACTCAATTACTCTAAAAGAGTATACAGGCTTCTTAGTCATAGAGTCATAGAGATGTACAGCATGGAAACAGACCCTCCGGTCCAACCCATCCATGCCAACCAGATATCCCAACCCAATCTAGTCTCACCACCAGCACCCAGCCCTTATTCCTCCAAACCCTTCCTATTCAAATACCCATTCAAATGCCTCTTAAATGTTGCAATTGTACCAGCCTCCACCACTTCCTCCGGCAGCTCATTCCATACACATACCACCCTCTGAGTGAAATTGTTGCCCCTTAGGTCACTTTTATATCTTTCCCCTCTCACCCTAAACCTATGCCCTGGACTTCCCAACCCCAGGGAAAAGACTTTGCCTAATTACCCTATCTATGCCCGTCATAATTTTGTAAATCTGTATAAGGTCACCCCTCAGCCTCCGACGCTCCAGGGAAAACAACCCAGCCTGTTCAGCCTCTCCCTATAGCTCAAATCCTCCAAACCTGGCAACATCCTTGTAAATCTTTTCTGAACCCTTTCAAGTTTCACAACATCTTTCCATTAGGAAGGAGACCAGAATTGCATGCAATATTCCAACAGGGGCCTAACCAATGTCCTGTAGAGCCACAACATGACCTCCCAACTCCTGTACTCAATACTCTGACCAGTAAAGGAAAGCATAACAAACGCCTTCTTCACTATCCTATCTACCTGCGATTCAAATTTCAAGGAGCTATGAACCTGCAGTCCAAGGTGTCTTTGTTCAGCAACACTCCCAAGGACCTTACCATTAAGTGTTTAAGTCCTGCTAAGATTTGCTTTCCCAAAATGCAGCACCTTGCATTTACCTTAGGTGAACAGGCTTTTCAGGCTAGATTTGTTAATTCTGTTTCTTTTGTTTTATGCACCCTACTGCAATTTAATGATGTACACAAATGTTTTATCTATTCTTCTGGAGACAACAGCAATGGGTTGGGCTAATTTTTAAAAGTCTCTGTCTCTAGCGCTTGGTCAATCCAAATCAGCAAATAAGATCAAGAGAAAGTGAAAAAAGATATCTGGTGCAGCTTTTCATATAAACTGTCTCCATCTTAGTGTTTTTGGAATGCACAAGGATAAAGGGTATACATTTGCAGCCATCTTTGTGATCTCAAATCACTGGATTGTGGCTTTGATTCTTTAACAAAAAAACAATAGGGAGGGATTTCTAGACAGTAAGTTCAAAAATCAGTTTTGATATAAAGCCTAGATTCATAATATAGAGTTATAAATATACAGTGGGTTGAAATTATTATTGGAATAGTTAATTGATAGGCGTATATATTAAATACATCAGGAAGTGATAGAAAGCTTTGCTGCCATAAGATTACCCCTGAGGGTTTAATTTCAGATTTAAGAGCCGTGATATTATGGCTGCCACGGAAACAGAAAATAAATGAGATGTCAGTTTAATCTTGTACCAATTTTGTTTCTGTATCCATTTGTTTTTTTTCATTTTATCAAGTACAAAGAAGAAAATTGGATTGAAGAGTACTTCTAGTCCAATGATGTACTTTGGTAGAACGACCATTTTACAATGTAAGGAAACAAATCAGTCCATTTACATACAAATAAACCATTAACAATGTTGGTTGAAGGACAAATATTTGTTTGAGCACAAAGGAGAGCTAATCTTTTTCTCCCTCAAATAATGTCATCACAATTTTTTAACTTCAACATGATCAAATAGTTTAACATCTCACCTGAAAGATAGCATCTCTGACAGTGCAGCACTTATTCTTCCTGCACTTTAGTATCAGACTAGATTTTATACTCAAGTGTTTGGGGTGGATAAAATAAACCACAAACTTCTGATTGAACAATAAACAGAAATCTTTAAAAATTTACAAAATAATAAGTTAGAAACAAGGAATAACAGTGTGGAGAAAGGGAATTAAGTTGAATAACTAACTAGCAATTTGAAATGGTCTTGCTGATAGAGTGGATATCAGATTGGAATTGCATCTCAGGCCTACAACCAAGATTGGAAATAGTCTGGTTCATGTTCAGGAAGTGACCAGGAATGGAAATAATACCAGAAATGACCTTGTGGAAGAAACCAAAGACAATGGGCTAAGATATTCTAATTTGTTTTGGCAATGTATTACTTTCAGTGAGATTCATTTTTCTCCTGCAATTGTTCGGTCTTCACCTCATTAACGAGGTAATAGACCTCTGTAGTGGTCAGCTCATACAATCTTGCAACAGAAGAGGCAGAAGTGCTCACTACTGCCAATATTTTGTGATATTCATGACCTTTGCACACATGTTTAAAACCCAGCTCCACAGCGCATCAGATTCTATAATTACCAGGGTTGTTTCTACTCCCTTTCTTGAATAAGAGAACAATATTTGTTATCCTCCAGTCTTCTGGAACTATTCCTGTAGACAATGACAACATAAAGATCAAAGCCAAAGGCTCAGCAATCTCCTCTGGCTTCTCGGAGAATACTAGGATAAATCCCATCCAGCCCAGGGGACTTATCTATTCTTACACTTTCCAGAATTGCTAACACCTCCGTCTTGTGAACGTCTACCCTATCTAGTCTAGTTGCCTGTATCTCAGTATTCATCTCAACAACATTGTCTTTTTCTAGTGTGAATACTGACAGAAAGTATTCATTTAGTGCTCCCCCTATCTCCTCTGGATCTGCGCACAACTTCCCACTCCTATCCTTGATTGGCCCTAATCTTACTCTAGTCATTCTTTTATTCCTGATGTACCTACAGGATTTTCCTTGATCCTATCCACCAACAACCTCTCATGTCCCATCCTGGCTCTTCTTAGCTTTCTCTTTAGGTCTTTCCTGGCTAACTTGTAACTCTTTAAGTACCCTAACTGAGCCATCTCATCTCATCCTAACATAAGCCTTCTTCTTCCTCTTAACAAGAGTTATAACAGAGGGTAAATTCTCCTTCTTAATTTGAAACCAGCAACACAGAGATTTATCCCATGCGGTAATCTGTGAAAATTTGAGAGAGCAAGAATTATTTAAAGTAAAAATTAACATCTTTATTTATGAAAGTATACCAAATATTTACAACTCTGCTCTCTAAACTATTCTTTCCCTTCCCCTTCCACAATACTAGTCCGATAAAACTCCCAATTAAGATTTACGAAAAAAAACTTCTCATCTCAAAACCAGGCAGCTTTTGGTTCTTCTGTTTGGATCTTCCTGTGTCTTCTTCTTCTTAGGGTTTATGCTTCACAGGATTGATAAAGGTACTTTTAAGAGAGCTAAGTTTCAGGCAGTCTTTTACATGCTGGTAGCTTGGCAGTTCTCCTCTCAACTGTTCAATTTTCTCCCAATCTTATGTCCCCAAAGCATTGGATTGTGTCATTGGTGTTTAGGATTGTCAATATACTAAATTCAAACTGAATTGGAGTTTGGTATTTTTCAGGGTATAATTTAATTGTAGCTTATTGAGAACTCTTGGTGCTGTCAGGTAGCTCTACCAACTTTTTACTCTCTTCAAGGTACAGTACACCCACATCTTTATAATAGTTCCTCCCTAAAGAAAAAATGAACCATCATAATGAAAAGATTGCTTCAGTTTTTTGTCTATGTTTTACATTACCCTAACATACAGATAACTTTAATATAAGTTCACCTTAACTTCTTCCCATATACACATATATATATATAAAACATTAAATAAAAAACAAATCTCATCTAAACTCTCAGTTAAATCCATGATAATTCATCTGTGATTACATTCTTCCAACCTGCAACATGTATGATTTTTAAATTAAAAGTCTGTAACATAAGACACCAATTGAAATAGTGTCATATTCTTGTCTTTAAAGATTTCTCAGAATGTAAGCAGATTGTGATCTGTGCACACAATTGTCTCTGCCAAATTGTTCATGACGTACACATTAAAATATTGTAAGGCCAATACCACACTCAATACTTCCTTTTTAATTGTGGAGTATTTCCTTTGATGGATGTTGGTCTTCTTCAAAAAGTAACTAACTGGCAGTTCAAACCTATCCTCATTTTCCTGTAACAGTACAGCTCCAGCTTCTACATCACTAGCACCAATGGTGATTTTAAAAGGTTTTGAAAAGTTTGGTGTAGCTAAAACTGGTTTGGTGGTTAATATTGATTTCAGAAGGTCGAATGCCTCCTGACATGGTTCTGTCCACCGAAACTTTAGGTTCTTCTTCAGCAAATCAGTTAACAGTGCCAATACACTGCTGAAGCTTGGAACAAACTTCCAATAGAATCTGCTGAGTCCTAAGAATTGAAGCACCTCTTTCTTCGAGGTTGGTCATGGAAATTCCTCGATGTCCTTCGTCTTTGCATTCCCTGGGGTCAATCTTTCATGACCTATGTTATGCCCCAAGAACGTCACCTCTGCTTTCGCGAATTCAGTTTTATTCAAGTTTATCATCAGTTTTGCTTCTCATAGTTGTTCAAAGAGCTCTGCCAACTGTACCTGGTGATCTTTCCATGACTTACTGAAGATCACTACATTGTGCACAGTTTGTTAACCCAGCCACAATTCTGTTCATGAGACTTGGAATGTGGTGGGTGCATTCTTCATTCTAAAGGGCATCGCTTTAAACTGATATAACCCATTTGGGGTTACAAATACAGAAATTTCTTTTGCCGATTCTGATTAGAGATACCCCAAATGAATCTACTCAGCTCACTCCCTTTGAGCTAATATTCGGGCATGAAGTGAGAGGCCCTTTGAAATTAATTAAATACAGGCGGCACGGTGGCACAGTGGTTAGCACTGCTGCCTCACAGCACCAGGGACCTGGGTTCAATTCCCGCCTCAGGTGACTGACTGTGTGGAGTTTGCACGTTCTCCCCGTGTCTGCGTGGGTTTCCTCCGGGTGCTCCGGTTTCCTCCCACAGTCCAAAAGATGTGCGGGTCAGGTAAATTGGCCATGCTAAATTGCCCGTAGTGTTAGGTAAGGGGTATGTGTAGGGGTTTGGGTGGGTTGCGGGTCGGTGTGGACTTGTTGGGCCGAATGGCCTGTTTCCACACTGTAAGTAATCATCTAAAAAAAAATTGACAGGACTGAAATTAGAGATCTCACAATTAGATTGTGTATTGAGGTGAGGGAGAGATTAAATCAAGTAGGTGAGTTAGCTAAATAGCACCTAAAGAGGGCACAGTGTAGAATGAAACAGGTGGCAGATAAAAGCACTGACTCTCGGACTGGAAAAATTATTTTTATTTTTGTTGCAACCCATGAAATGAAAGTGCAACTCTTCCAGCCTCAGTCATATTAATTGAAATTGGATTATATAATAAATATAACAAGACTTTTGGACAGAGTAGATTGGGAGCAAGGGAACTAAGATTGGGAGAACTAGTCGCAATTATAAAAGGTTTGGATGAGAAAGCACAGATTCAAAGTGATGGACAAAGCAAAGGTGATGTGCTGTAAAAAGCATATAACACAGCAAATGGTTCAGGGCTGGTAGGCATTACCTACAAGTGTGGTTGGAGGCAGGTTCAATCAAGCTATTCAAGGGAGCATTATTTGAATAGTTGATTGTTTGAATAGAAATAAAATGTGCAGGAGGGCAAAAGGCAGGAGAATGGAACAAAGTCATGGCATCCATTTGTAGATCTTATGCAAACATGATGAGCTGCGGGACCTCCTGCGCTGTAACAATCTGTAATTGTGTGATTCTATATCTGTTTCATGCACTTTAAAAAACTTTTTAATAACCATCATTTCTCACTATTCCTATGAATAATCCACTTGTGGTATAAGCAGCACATTCCCTGTATCTATAAGAATCCAGAAGAATTCTGTGTCCTTCTGGAGTGCAGAAAAACCCCATTCTTATCCAACTGGTTAAAATGCCATCTAGATCAGCTGTAGTGATAGCACTCTCTTACAATGTCTTCTGGAAATATGTTCAAACTGCAGTTGTCGAAGAACTATTTACTTAATTAATAATTAATTATATTAGAAACATTCTATTCATTCCACAAACAAGAAAGCATCAAGTTGTGCATATATAATCTGACATTCTCACAAAAAGTCACACTTATTTCTAAATTCATGAATTATGTATCGAGTAATTTAATAGTTGAATGGAATTTCTATGACTAATGTTCAAAGGTTGAACCCATCCACCACCTCTCTCCTATTTAAATGCTCCTGATACATTGAAAGGTACGTTGTTTCCCAGGACATGAACATTATATCCTGTCATGCACTCTTATTTTGTGCTGTTGCTAAGGTGCAGTCATGTGTAAAATGACCTGTCCTTTCTAAGGTTACAGGGTGTAATTACAAATGCTGAGTCAATTCCCTTAAGCATTTCCGAGATAATTTTGACGATGATTGCTTCTCGGTAGATTAGCAGCAACTAGAAATGATGAACATTTTCTTTCCTGTTGTGTACTGTTTTAAAGATTTTTTGCACACACACCAACAATGAAATTAAGGACATTCTATTCTTCTAAAGTAGGTAAAGGTTTACTTATACCTTGTGTGAGTCTACAAATCGCTTGTTCATGAAAAAAGATATAAATCTGGTCATAATTGAAAATTATACCCTTAAACGTTGAGGGTTGCAACACAAATTAATAAAAGAACAGTTTGAAGAATGAAGGGTTTTTGGGGAGTTTTGATCTTCAATCCTTATTCCAGAGTAACAGTGAGTTGTGCAGGAGGTCTCTGCAGCATCTCGATCATAGCACATTCTGAAGGAATTTTCTGTGACATTGAAAATTTCACTGGATCATTCCTCTACATTTGGAACCCTCCAAAATTCCCCGTTTAATTGCAATAAAGAGTTATTCAGGAAAAGTAAGATTAAACTGACTCAATACTTGCATATCCCAACTACAAGCACCAGGAACCTGGATTCAATTCTGTTCTCGGGTGACTTGTCAGTGTGGAATTTGCATATTCTCCCCATGTCTGCGTGGGTTTCCTCCATGTACATTGGGTTCCTCTCACAGTCCAAAGATATGCAGGTTAGATGGATTAGCATGGGGAATGCAGTGTTACAGGGATAGGGTGGGTGAGTGGTGGTAGCAGGATGTTCTTCAGAAGGGCAGTGTGACTTGATGGGCCAAACGGCCTGCTTCCACACTGTAGGGATTCTATGATTCTCCTATCACTTGCAGACCCCATATATTGACTGAACACCCCTAGGACATGAATTTCCCTTTCCCCTGCTCCAGATCCGACCCCACTTTCCCCACAACTGAATCTGATTACCCTTCATTTGCTCCTAACTAAACCCCCTTCACAACTTGGGAGTCTAAACCCCCTTCAACCACTGCAGTGCCACTCACTTCTTCCTTCAACACCCTTCCTCCACCCAGGAATCGACAGTCCTACTTCACCCAGTCAAAGTCCAATATCCCTTCACCACCCCCCTGGGAGCCAAATCCCCTTTCTCCACTAGAGACACACTCCTACCTTCCCTTGACACCACCTTCCTGGTCGTTGAACCCAAACCATCTTCATCTACCACCAGACCTGACCTATCACCTCCCCTTCTTTGAAACTGATCCTCCTTCTGCTGCTTCTGGACTGAAGGCCCCTTCACCAGGTGTGGAGCTGACTCCCTTTACTTAGCACCAGATTCACTCTCCACCTCTCCACGGCCCTTTTTCCCCCACTTGGGATAGTATCTACCTCCTCCACTTGCAATGCCCTCCAACAACTTCTTTCTTCACTGCAAATGTAACCACCCATCCTCACAACTTGACACAAGCCGTCCCCTGTCTTTACTAAATCCAATTTTTTCCACCTTCTCAAATTACCTTTAAACACTTCTTCACTTAACTGGCTCCTTTTCCACCTTGTGCACTGGCACACTACCCACCTGGCACCCTACCCCCTACTCAGCTTAGCCTCACACTTACTTTATTTACTTAACAATTGCCAGTGGCTGCCAAAGCGACTGTCTATGATTCTGGGGCTTTGGATTTCAGAATACAGCAGCTGACTGCTGTGAAAATGAGGTATGGTTTCCAACACCAACACCTCCCTCCTCCCCCCCCCCCCCCCCCCCCCCCCTTAGTTCTGTGTGACTAAGCAACTGTCAAAATGGAAGCACAGCTCCATGTTTCTGAAGGAGCCCCGATCAAACTTTCTTGTCAGAAATGTACAGCTCTTTCCTTTTGTGAAAAAAAGGGTGCAGAATGGCAGCTTGCATGAGATTGGCACTCGGAAAAGCCAGCCCAACATGATGTGTGGAGTATAACAGATTACACAGCAACATGACATAACCTTGTGTTCTGAATTGCAGCCTTGCCAATTAAACTATGTCCTGAAGTAGAGTCAATGAACCTCAGGATAGAAAGAGGGGTGGAATTTAATGCAGAGAAGTAGAAGGAGATGTATTTTTGACAAAATGAATAGCGAGCACCACAATAAACTCGATGACACAGTTCTAAGTTGTAGATCTTTCAAAGTGGACCATGATGAATGTTTCAGGTCCAGTGACCCTTCTTCAAATCTGATTGTAGCTAGGAAAAGATTGGTATATATGCTGAAGATGGGAGAGGGGAGGTGTTGAATGGAGTAGATAATAAGTAGAGATGGTGCCCAAAGAGAGAGAAAAGAATGGGTAAAGGTCAGCCTGAGAGAATGAATAGCTGCCAATAGGGACCATTAGTGGCTGACAGTAGGTTGTTTGTGGTAGCAGCTCATGTGATGTCAATGCCTGGTGTGTAGAGGCTTAGGTAAGGACATGGGAAAAGGTGCTCAGGCCCTAAAATTATTGAACTTGATATCGAGTACTGAAAGCTGAAGGGTGTCTGAGTGAAAAATAAGGAGTTATTCTTCAGTGGAACACTGCAGCAAGCCCGAGAATAGAGATAGTGGCCAGGAAGCGCAGCTGTGTGTTGAAATTGCAGGCAACCAGAAGCTCAGGGTCATTTTTGAGGACAAAGCAGTCACCTAGTCTACAATTCATTTCCGCATTGTCGAGAAAACTACATTGTGAGCAGTGAATACTGTTGATTAGATTGAGTGAAGTGCAGGTAAATCGCTGCTTACCTGAAAGTCGTGTTGTGGGCCTTGCAAGGAGGAAGTAAACAGAACGGAGTTATAGCTTCTGTGGTTGCAGGGTATGGTGCTGTGGAGCTGTAGGGTGGTGTTGGGAGTGAAGGAAGAGTGGACCAAGGTACCCTAGAGGGAATGGTCCCAGCAAAAGGCTGACAATGAAGAGGAGGGGAATATGTGTCAGGTGATGGTGTCTTGTGGAGGTAGCTGAAATGGCAGCTAGTGATCCTCTAGATGTGGTTGCTGGTGGGGTGGTAGGTGAGGATGTGGGGGCACCAATCACTGTTGTGGGAGGGAAAAGAGGGGGTGAGGGTTGAAGTGTGCATGATGGCTGAGGGCCCTGTAAACCATGGTAGTGGGCAATCTAATCTACTGCATTTGCTGTTCATAATGTAGTCTCCTCCAAGCTGGAGAGGCAAAGCACAGACTGAGCAACCGCTGTGAAGAATGCCTATGTTCTGTCCTCCTTCTCTCTTTCAGGGCACCATCTCGATACACACACACACACACACACACACACACACACAGAGGCACCCCCAACCTTTTCCTAGCTACAACCAGTTCTGAAGAAGGGTCATTGGACCCAAAACATTAACTCTGCTTTCTCTAGATGCTGTCAGACCTGCTGAGTTTTTCTAGCAATTTCTGATTTTCTTTCTGATCCACAGTTCTTTAATTTTCTTTTTAATGTTGTTCATTGAGGAATAAATACTGATTATGTTACTGCAGAGAATTCATCTATTTCTTTTTGAAAAGTAACAAGGGAATAAATTATACCAACTTGTGACTTTAGTCACCTTTGATTTGAAAATCATTAAGTCAAGACTGTCATCTGAGAGGCACAAACTATGCATTCATATCTTTCATTTGTTTCTGAGCAAAGTTCTAATTAAGAAATTGTGCATATTGATAAATATTTGTCAAGCATGAAAATTTGTCCCTTGCAAATGACTGCACTCACTTGGAAAAAAATGATTCCGTGCTTTCAGAGATACCTTGCTCGAAACTATTAACTGGAAAATATCACTGTATGCTTTACTCTGGGAATAGAGGAAATTACAAAAATAACTAAAAGCAAAAACCTTCATCTCTTTCCCTGGGTGTGTAGAAAATATTGAATAGTGTAGAATAGTGCATCTGATGATTGCCTGTTTGATAGCTGAACAATATCTAATCATATAAGTAGGCACTGATATTAAATTGATCACTACATTTGTATAAATTGCAAAGCCTCTTTTTCCATTCATGCTTGGCATCCATTATTGCTGTTATTGTTTGTCATGTTCATTGAAAGCATTCAAGCTTACCCAATCATCACAATACTCCAATAAAATTCACCTTAAAAGCCAAAACCTTTCACAGCATCAGAACAATTTCAATATCAACTGCACTATTTTGGAAGAATATATTCAGGAGGATTTTAACATCTCTCCTCAACTCGGCTCCCCCATCCCCACAAAACGATTAGGGTAGGGAAGGGGAGTGGGTTATATTCATTAAAGTGTGAAACCTGCCTTCAACCTACTACATGATTATCGCCTACCTTTGTTCTCCCATTTTCCCTCCTCAGTCGAAGCAAAACACAGAGATACAGTATAGTTTTACCTCCTTCATCTTTATTCTGGGCCCTGGAGGGAGAAAGAATAATCCGCCATATGCACAGGGACATGAGTTCACTGTCTTTTCTGGAACAGTGGTTTCTCAATGAACTATATAGTCATTTTACAAGGAGGAGCTTCTAGATAAGGCAACATACATATTGATTGGGAGATCATTACAATCAGCGAATGTTAATAGTAAAGATTAAGCCTTCTGCTGTTACACAATGAATTCATATAGTGAATACGTTTTACCTTGTTAACTGACATCACATACAGAATGCTACCTCATCTTGTTAAATTGCTCTACATAATGAATGGTTTTTCCACCTTGTTAACACATTACCCTTGCCTCGAGCATCCTATTGTGAACTGAAAGTTGTTATCTAATGTGGGTCATGCTCAGCTGAACCTCTTGTTTCATAAAACACAGAACTTAACTCTTTCCCTGCCTGCTTATACCCTGTACACATTCTCACTCCCTCCTTTTATCACTTCATGATAACCAATGGCACTACAGGCTTTCGTAAGACTCTGACAGCCAGTACTTAAGCAAATTATTCACACACAACATACAATGACTATAACAAGAAAAAATTACTAGTCCATTACAGTAATTAGAGTTTGAAAAGAATCTTCCCATATGGAAAAAAAAATTCACCAGTAGAACTCTTAAATCCACAGTCCATAGTGACCACTCCATCCCCTCCAGGTCAAGTGAAATGAAACAGTTCTTCAAAGTCTCCTTCAGTAAAGTCCAACCTGATAACAAAAGTCAGTCTGTCCTTGCACACCACTCTGCAGAGAAATCTGATTTCTTGGATAAGGGCTGTTAAATGCTTCACAAAACTGATGAGACTTCCGTCCTTGCAGAGATGCTTCAGATGGAGGATACCAGCGCATCTGAGCATGAAGTGCGGTGGCTGCAAATGCAGGCTAAGTGAATGCAGCATTCTTTGCTGCCTCTGCTCCCACTCCACTGCCAAATGCAACAAAGCCAACTGGCTGTTCTGATGTTAGCTTGATCATTAAACCCTAACGTCCCTCCTCTTCACCACTGTCAGGTTCTTCACTTTTCTTGCTCATGACTGGGAGCTGATTGAAATCATTGAATCAGGTTGTGGAGGGGTAGGCAGTGGTCTGAAGGCTTGCTTTACCTGTGAATGGAGAAATGCTAGAGACGATGTTAACTGCTGAAAGTATCTTTGCATTTCCTTTCTCATTCCTTCCTTGCCAAGGTGGTTATCAGTAAGAAGACAGTTACATATTTACTACACTGAATTGTGTCTGCCTTTTTCAACATTGAATTCTTGAAGTCTATTACTTTGTTCACTATTTATTACACTATCAAGTTTTATACAATCCATAAACTTCTAAATGGTACTGCCTAATCAATTCAATCAATTATAAACAACAAGCAATGGTCCGAAAATCAAACCCTCGGGTACCCATTCTGGTTATTCAAAAATTATTTTCCTTTAACAAATTGAAACTTGGCTAATGTATAAGCTGTCAGGAAAAGTACTTCAAAAGTCTGGAACAGCAAGAAAATAACAAAACATTCCGTGTGCTTTTGCAATTAAAGAGGCAGTTTCAGTTCAGATTTAAACATTAAATATTCGTGGGAAACAAATGCTGAAATGTGTTAAAAAGTTTTCTCCAAATGAAACTTTCCAAATAAAACAGTTGAAATTACAGTGACAACTTTGGTAGTGATCAACATTCTTTGAATTTATAATATGAAGGGGATCTATGAAGTCTTAACAATAATTTACAGAATTTAGTTAAAGATCACACAACACCAGGTTATAGTCCAACAGGTTTAATTGGAAGCACACTAGCTTTCGGAGCATCGGTCCTTCGTCAGGTGATACCACCTGATGAAGAAGCGACGCTCCGAAAGCTAGTGTGCTTCCAATTAAACCTGTTGGACTATAACCTGGTGTTGTGTGATTTTTAACTTTGTACACCCCAGTCCAACACTGACATCTCCAAATCATAACAGAATTTAAGTAGCTTAACCTCAAGTTCTAATATTCTCTAAAATCTTAACAAAACATCTTCTTTTTGTGAATACTCTGCACAGTAGCAGCAAAGATATTTTAATATAATACTCTCATCTGGCTAAAGCATGACCACTGATGCAGCTGTTTCTTTTTTAAAAACAGGCATTGTAGAATTTCCAACAAATTGGGGACTCAAGGCACTCAAACAATTTGTTTTTAAGGTTACAAGTTTGATCATTTTAAAAAGGACATAATGTTGTACAATTTCGATGTAAAAACAAAATTTGCCCCACTACATAGCCCACAAAACACACTGAATTGAGGTCCTGATTCAAACAAGGCAAAACAGCGACTTAAAAGAATTTTCTGAACCAGTATTTTAACCAACCAGAATTGATAAACATCAAATACTCTCAGGATGGCACAATTTACATTGAAACTTTCCTTTTTCAACCCAAGTATTAGGACAGCCTTAATTTCAGCATTTTCTTGTTTTTTTTCTTGCATCCTTTCACTGAAATTACCCTTATAAAAAGAGAAAGCCCTTGCAGTGGACCACATGGCGCCACATTCCAGGACACTCTCTTCCCCCAGAACAAAGACTCACAAAGCCTCATATTTTGCTCCTAGGGGACTTTAACTCCTTTCTCACTTTGTTCCTCATGGGGCTCGAACCCCACTTCAACACAGACAACCTGAATCCCACTCAAACACAGACAACCCGAACCCCTCTTGAACACAGAGAACCTGAATCTCACTGAAACAGAGAGAACTCAAACCCCTCTCAAACAGACAACATGAATCCCAGTTAAACACAGACAATCCAAATCCCACTTAAACACAGGGAACCTGAATCTCACTGAAACAGAGAGAACCTGAACCTCACTTAAACACAGACAACCTGAATCCCACTTAAACACAGGGAACCTGAATCCCACTTAAACACAGACAATCCAAATCCCAATTAAGTATGAAGAGCTCGAACTTCGCTTGAACACAGAAAGCTCGAACCTCAGCACAGTGCAGAGGATTTGAACCTTAAATCAACCCACCAGTTAACTCAAACCCCAGTATCGGTAGAGGACTCGTACCTCAACCCAACCACCCTCCCCTCCCCCAGGACTCTAACCCTAGTACTGCGCAGAGGACTTAAACCTCAACCAAACCCATACCAGGGCATTTTAACCCCAGTATCACGCAGAGGACTTGAGCCGCAATCAACTATATAGTCATTTTACAAGAGCATCCAGATAATGTAACATGCATATTGATTGGGTGAATATTTCAATCAGCGAATGTCAATTGTAAAGATTAAGCCTTCTGCTGTTACACAATGAATAACTGACTTCACATAGTGAATACTTTTCACCTTGTTAACTGACGTCACATACTGAATGCTACCTCATCTTGTTAATTGGCTATACATAATGAATCATTTTCCACCTTGTTAACCCATTACCCTCCAGCACCCGTTAACGGTTAGTTGTTATCTGATCTGAGTCATATTCAGTTGAATCTCTTGTTTCACAAAACTCAGAACTTAACTCTTTCCCTGCCTGCTTATACCCTAAACACATTCTCACCTCAAGTTTAAAAGTGGCAGAATTGGGGATGTCTAATTGATTCACTCTGGAGAGGTGAGCCAATGTTTATAATGTATAAATAGTCTTCATTCCTCACATGTCTGGAGCCATTTGAAGTTCACACACGTCGGTCAGATCTCCATATCTTAGGCAATTTGACAGTGAAATGAGGTGTAAGCTACTGGATCCAGCAAATACTTTCTCAGGGTAGCTTGTGGGCCAGGAGGTACAGGAGTTATTATGCCCCATTCCTTAGGACTTTTATGCTTTGCTGTGATCTTTCGTGATTGGCCAATATTACCATCCTTTTACCTCACCCCCAAAACTCCACTACTCTGCATGATCTTCAGACCCATTCCAACAGTCACTAGGCCACATCATCTCTTGCCAAAGATGGACAGTAGGGTAGCTGGCAGGCAGCTCCTCACCTGTTGTGAGGAGAAGATCTTCAAACAGTTGGAAGAGGATCAAGACTAAATCAATACACAGTCAACTCCGTAAGCATCATTGTGGGATGCTGCACTGCTCCCCTGTTCCAACACTGGTAATTTACTCTTAAGATGCTTGAGTTTATACCCTATCTCTCTTCTCTTATGCAGCAGCATCCCTGAAGAGGTAAGCTACTTAGTCCATCTGCTCCTTCTCCATCACTGAGGGAGAAGTTACAGATACTCCAGGTGATCACCAGCAAGGCTTTGTCATGCATCGTCCGCCGGCTCAGAGGCTTCCACCTCAATGGGTTCACTTTCTAGATTAGATTCAGGAGTACAGTACTGACATGTGTTGACAGCTGATCAAAGAAGAAGAGCTATAGGTCACAGGCACTCAGAGATCTTTCAGAGACTAAGTACATGCTCAGCTTCAGAAAGAAGGTGATCCATGGTATCAGCTAATCAATGCACAGGTGGGAACAGGAACAACAAGTAGTTTTCTCAAAGATTTGCAGTGAACTTAATTGAAGATTGGATGAGTCCATCAAAATTATAAGGACCGGACTTGCTTTGGCTCTGTCCATGGATAGATTAATGGTCACCATGGAAAGCTACATCCAGCAGGCAGTTGCAGCTGAAAATGCAAGCAGACATGAGCTCCATTGCTTTAGACATTAGCTTGGCATCATGGAGGAGCAACCATGCACAGGCCCCCAGCCAGTGTCCCTCAGTGCCAGAAATAAATCAATATCTGTGTGAATGTTGACAGCTCCCATCACTTAGGACCTGTTTTGTTTTAGATATTCCCTACACAGATTCATCGGAAGCATAACCAATGGATCCAGTCATTGTAGGGGGTCATGGTCACTGTGACCCGTATGCAACAAAGGGGTAGACTGACTGAGGAGGAAGAAATGTACCAGTAAGCCAAGGGCCAGCAGCAACCTCACATGGCTGCTGAACAGCCTCCACATGAAGCGGTTGCAGCTGAAGATACATGAAGGTAGCTCAATGCGCAGGAGGTGCAGAAGGCTGAGAAGCTATCACCTTCGGTGCTGAACCTTGCAGAGGTTCAGAGAATAGCCCACTCAGGCTGATAAAAAGAAACCCAACATGAAAATTGCTAAAAGTTGACCTTTACCTAATCTCTAATAAGATTTAGCTCTCAAATTTCTGTTCCTCTTTTCCAAACCTTCTTCCATTGCCAACCTGCTGGATTTTTCCTTAGTTTTCCCATAGTCCACCCTTAGCTTCTTCTTAACTGTATGAAAAGTATGCGTAATAGCTGTGACTGATATTTTCAAACAAGACTGCAACATTTATTAACAAAATACTCTCACAATTAGCTGAGGAATAACAAATATCTGGGCAGGAAACAACAAATCCTCTGGCCTCCAGTTGCAAACTTCTTCCAATATCTTTTTTATTGAAGCCTTTCATGTCTGTCTCTACATCTTTAAACTTCCCTCTCCTTTCCTTAGATCTTCCAAGTATTTGGTTGGAAATTTTCTTGGATCCTGCAATGAGAGATTTTAAAAATCCCGGAGAAACAAATGGACAACTAAAAACAATCTTGAATTGTTTCTCCAGGATTTCTGCTGAGAGGAGATTTTGAGATTTCATTGTAATTTAGAGTCACACTGCCTTCCGGACACCACTGCATTCCTGTATTGAAAACTTAGGCTCATCAGATAATTCATATTTTGTGTTCTCATCCAGCACATTAGCTGCATTACTTTTCCATTCATGCAAGCTTTTGAAATGTGACATCAACTAATCAGTACTTCTTGACATAAATTGATCTACTCTATGACTTTTTTCAATGTTGGTGTTTTTCTGTACTGAAGGCCTTCATGTGGTATCTCAATATAAAGTGTATATTTGACATAATGCTCAATGCCACAAACCTCTTGAACTTTTGCCCTTCCATCCCTCAGGATAGCAATACATTTATATGCAGCACATCTAAAGTTAGCCTATTCTTGCATTGCTCTTCGCTTTTATTTGTAGTCTGTTAGCAAATAATATCTACAGACAAAAAACAAAAGAACTGAAGATGCTGTAAATCAGAAACAAAAATAGAAATTGTTGGAAAAGCTCAGCAGGTCTGGCAACATCTGAGTTCTGAGGAAGGGTTACTCAACCCGAAGCACTAACTGTGATTTCCCAACACAGATGCTGCAACACCTGTTGTACTTTTCCAGCAATTTCTATTTTTGTTTTTAATATCTATAGACATATACTGAAAGAGGAGGATCACATAATGATTTATTGTTCACATTTTTTCAACAACTTAAATAACTTTCAACAAGTCATTTTCTCAATGTAATTAATTTAGGTAATATTGTAACCAGAAGACACACTTAGAAATGTTAAGGTCAAATAGTCAGAGAGCTTGAATATCTTAACTTGCATATGTAACTTTTAATCACAGACCATGAAAGTTCTTGGTCAATATTTTGTTCTACTTAAATAGTGGAATAAAAACATCTATTATTGAACATTGGCTGGTTTGAGTTAAAGCACTAAAATCATTTTGAAAATTAACTAGGGAGAGGTTCTTATCCCTGATCCCAGCTCATTGCCTTTAGAACTGAACACAGTCAACCATCTGTTCGTCAATGTCAGATCATTCTCCATTGAAAATAAACTATGAGATGTTCACTGTTAACTAAAATCTATATTACCAATAATATATTGCTTGAAGACTATTTCATCCTTAATTCAGACATTAACAGCGAATGCTCAAGAATGTATGGCAGCATGTTTTAAAATTGCTCCATTATTCATATTTTGACATTCTTGACCAGCTAAGCGTTGATTGAAAAAAATAAACATGCTGTCAGAGAGAAATGGCTGGGTAGCACATGTCTAAGTGCATGATTTTCTATTACCATGGCAACTCTTTGACCTAGTTGTTCTATATTGGAATCCAGCACTTGATTCCTTTGCTCCAAATTGTATAAGCACCTTTCTGGCATTGCCCATGGGTGAAGAGAATTGTTATTTGAAGCTACAGTTTCCACAGTCAGAATCACACTCATGGTCACTAGATAAGAAAGTGAAGGTCCTCTTGGAATTCTTAGCAGGAAAATGAAAATTTGTTATTTAATAAAGAGTAGAAGGGAAAGTCTGAATTCACCATAATCAAAAGATTTTTTAATGAGATCAAAATGTTATGTGCTAACATCCGTTTCCCTCTAAGTATCAGTGATTATCATGATTGTATATTTTCTTTATCCACCTAGCTAATGTATCATAGAAGTAATGCTTTAATTGGCTTCAAGTTTGGGAAACTGTCAGAAGCAGTAGTTTTTAATTAAGGTTATCATTATGCTGGTATATTCAAAAATGCAACTTGTCAATAGTTTAATGGAAAAGGTAGGATCAACAGCAAAGGGAGCTGTAATGGAAATTGTAGAAATATGAGTGTGTCCTTGATAGACTTTCAAAAGAGGTTATGATAGGAACAACTCAGTTAGAAACTGTCCTTAATAAGTTAGCCTACAGTGCACATTTGTGTGCTTTATAATTGGATAAAGAAAATAGAAAGCTGCAAGAATAGGTAAACAAGCTGCAGGGTAAAAATAATTACAAACAGGAAAGCTCTGTACCCAATACAAGGAAAAGGACCAGCATTGCAACTGGACAAAGTGGATACTGATGTTGAAATTGACAATGAAATGGACTTCTCCTCTGATAAGGAAATCTTCAAAACATGCCTGACAGAAATCTGTGACCAAACAGCAACTGGGATTGTTATCTAGCAAGACCTTGAGAATAATGTTATCAGAGCCTCCCCCACACAATATCAAGTAGCAAGACAACACTAGCATGCAGACAATAGACAATAGACAATAGGTGCAGGATTAGGCCATTCAGCCCTTCGAGCCTGCACCGCCATTCAATATGTTCATGGCTGATCATTCCTAATTAGTATCCTCTTCCTGCCTTATCTCCATAACCCTTGATTCCACTATCTTTGAGAGCTCTATCCAACTCTTTCTTAAATGAATCCAGAGACTGGGCCTCCACTGCCCTCTGGGGCAGAGCATTCCACACAGCCACCACTCTCTGGGTGAAGAAGTTTCTCCTTATCTCTGTCCTAAATGGTCTACCCCGTATTTTTAAGCTGTGTCCTCTAGTTCGGCACTCAACCATCAGCGGAAACATGTTACCTGCTGCCAGAGTGTCTAATCCTTTCATAATCTTATACGTCTCAATCAGATCCCCTCTCAGTCTTCTAAACTCAAAGGTATACAAGCCCAGTCGCTTCAGTCTTTCAGTGTAAGGTAATCCCGCCATTTCCAGGAATTGACCTCGTGAACCTACGCTGCACTCCCTCAATAGCCAGAATGTCTTTCCTCAAATTTGGAGACCAGAACTGCACACAGTACTCCAGGTGTGGTCTCACCAGGGCCCTGTACAGCTGCAGACGCAGCTCTTTGCTTCTATATTCAATTCCTCTTGTTATGAAGGCCAGCATGCTATTAGCCTTCTTCATTACCTGCTGTACCTGCATGCTTGCCTTCATTGACTGGTGTACAAGAACACCCAGATCTCTTTGTACTGCCCCTTTACCTAAATTGATTCCATTGAGGTGGTAATCGGCCTTCCTGTTCTTGCCACCAAAGTGGATAACCATACATTTATCCACATTAAACTGCACCTACCATGCACCTGCCCACTCACCTAACTTGTCCAGGTCACCCTGTAATCTCCTAACATCCTTATCACATTTCACCCTGCCACCCAGCTTTGTATCATCAGCAAATTTGCTAATGTTATTGCTGATACCATCTTCTATATCATTAACATATATTGTAAAAAGCTGCGGTCCCAGCACGGATCCCTGCAGTACCCCACTGGTCACTGCCTGCCATTCAGAAATGGAGCCGTTTATCACTACCCTTTGTTACCTATCAGCCAACCGATTTTCAATCCAATCTAGTACTTTGCCCCCAATACCATGCGCCCTAATTTTACTCACTAACCTCCTGCGTGGGACTTTATCAAAAGCTTTCTGAAAGTCTAGGTACACTACATCTACTGGATCTCCTTCGTCCATCTTCAGAGTTACATCCTCAAAAAATTCCAGAAGATTAGTCAAGCATGATTTCCCATTCATAAATCCATGCTGACTGTCCTATCCTGTTACTACTATCCAGATGTGCCATAATTTCATCCTTTATAATAGACTCCAGCATCTTTCCCACCACTGAGGTCAGACTAACTGGTCTATAATTTCCTGCTTTCTCTCTCCTACCTTTCTTAAAAAGTGGTATAACGTTAGCCACCCTCCATTCCTCAGGAACCGAACCTGAATCTATCAAACTCTGGAAAATAATCACCAAAGCATCCACGATTTCCCGAACCACCTCCTTCAGTACCCTGGGATGTAGACCATCAGGCCCTGGAGACTTATCAACCTTCAGACCTAGGAGATTGCTTGTGTCTTTCCCAGTGAACACAGATCTGAAGTACCCATTTAATTCTTCTGCCATTTCTTTGTTCCCCATAATATATTCCCCTGTTTCTGTCTTCAAGGGCCCAATTTTAGTCCTAACCATTTTTTTGCCTTGCACATACTTTAAAAAGCTGTAACTATCCTCCTTTATATTATTGGCAAGTTTACCTTCGTACCTCATTTTTCCTCTGCATATTTCCTTCTTAGTAATCCTCTGTTGCTCTTTAAAAGCTTCCCAGTCCTCAGTTTTCCCACTTATCTTTGCTATGTTATACTTTTTCTCTTTCATCTTTATATGCTGCTTAACTTCCCTCATCAGCCATGGCCGCCCATGCCTCCTCCTGGGATCTTTCTTCCTTTTAGGAATGAACTGATCCTGCAACTTCTGCATTATACACAGAAATATCCGCCATTGTTCCACCACGGTCATCCCTGCTAAAGTATTGCACCATTGAATTTTGGCCAGCTCCTCCCTCATCGCTCCATAGTTCCCTTTATTCAACAGAAGTACTGTCACTTCCGACTGTACCCTCTCCCTCTCAAATTGCAGATTGAAGCTTAATGTATTATGGTCACTACTTCCCAATGGCTCCTTCACTTCGAGGTCTCTGACCAATTCTGGTTTGTTACACAATACCAGATCCAGAATTGCCTTCTCCCTGGTCGGCTCCAGCACCAGCTGCTCTAAGAATCCATCTGAGGCACTCCACAAAGTCTGTTTCTTGAGGTCCAATACCATCCTGATTCTCCCAGTCTATCTGCATGTTAAAATCCCCCATAACAACTGTAATAACATCTTTGCAACAGGCCAATTTCAGCTCCTGATTCATCTTACATCCGACATCCAGACTACTATTTGGGGGCCTGTAGATGACTCCCAAGAGGGTCATTTTACCCTTAGTATTTCGCAGCTCTATCCACACTGACTCTACATCCCCTGACTCTAGGTCCCCCCGCGCAAGGGACTGAATATCCTCCCTTACCAACAAGGCCACCCCACCCCCTCTGCCCGTCAGTCTGTCCTTACGATAGCACATGTAGCCTTGAATATTCATTTCCCAGGCCCTGTCCACTTGGAGCCACATCTCAGTTATCCCCACAATATCGTATCTGCCAATTTCCAAAAGAGCCTCAAGCTCATCCATCTTATGTCTAATGCTTCGTGCATTCATATATAGTATTTTTAATTTGTTACTGCTCTCACCCGTGAGACAAAGGGGTTGGAGGAAGGAGTAGAATCCTTAGGCACAGTTAGAGAAGAGACCAAAAGTCCTTTTCCTTCAGTGATGTTAAAGAAACTCTTTATGAAAATTAGATTTATTCACAGTGAGTTACCATGACAGTTACATGGACACCATCCCTTACGTTCAACTGAAATCAACACTAAAGCAAGGAGTACTCTGAAAGTATCATAGATTCAAGACTTGCAAATCTTATTTCTTTGAAAAGTTTTTAAAAATTATTTTAACTGCTGTAGAAAAGATGTTGAGGAAGAAATGCTTAAAATGTTCTCAAAACATAGACAAAACCTTTTTAGATGACATCCAATTTGAACTCTGAATTTGGAATGAGAAATGATTTGTCAATATACCTTCTTAGAATATGTTTTCTTTAAGACAATAGAAATTTAAAAATGCCAGTATGACATTATTAAAAGATTTTCTAACTATTTTAACTGAATACATGAACATTTGACATGGGGTCACCTGGTAACTTGGGCTGTAATCCTGCTGAAACCAGCAGAGTTAACTCTTCCTGCTGGCAGTATTAAATCTTCTCACATACTGTGCAGTGCCGTGCAGTGAGATTTGTGATTCTAGGTATTAATAATCCACTGAGTTTTGTTTTTTGTTTCTGAACATGCTTAAAGAGCACAGCAAAGGATGTTCTGTAGAGGCAGTCTTTGAAAGCAGGAGAACCCTACACTGACTACAATCACTGGAACTCCCAATAGAAGTGCATGGTTTAAAACCTCCATGTATTGATGTAATTGTTTCTGAAATTGGGATTGATAAAATTATTTGATACATACAGCTAATTCAAACATGAAATGGAAAATTCAATTGGAATGTATAAGTGCAAATAAATTTAAATGCTTAAATTTTAATTTACAACAAGAGCCAGTGGAAACAGTCAAGGTACTTTTAATTGGTATCAGGAAAACCTGGTTAGATTGTTTTGGAAGAAATTAATTAAAATCTGTTAGCTCAACACTGTAGGGGTTGGAAACAGAAGAAACTTGAGTCAGTTATTGTCGATTTTGTATTTAGGATAATTTTGAAAGAAGAAAGTAAAGTATAATCTAACAAGTTACATTTGAGATAATTGTATGCAACTTTTTGTAAGGAAGACCAAATTGTCAAAACTTGGCAATGCTTCAAATCACACCATGAAAATATTTGTTTGTCTCATTTAAAACTGTTGCGAAAACATGCTTTTTATTCCTTTATACTCTAGATGGTAAGGTTTCTCCAGGGGTTATGGATCAGTTATAATGGTAATGGGGCTACATTTAGAATAAAAGAATAGTGAAAAGTAAAAGAGTGACTCAAATGGAAATGGGAAGGAGTCACCTTAGGCGCAGTTAAATGAAATATACTCAATGAAATCAAAGTGTATATAGAATTAGATAATTAACAGTTTTCTCTTGGACATATATGTGCCCTTGCCTGTGAGTTCTTTTTAAATGGATTTGAATTCCCTGATTTGGCCACCATCTTGACACTGGACTATGTGAGGAGGGTACGCAGACACCCACAAGTGGCTTGTGATCTTTTGTAAAGATAACCTGAAAGACAAGAATATGTGGCATGTTCTTGGGAAACTGATGTAAGCGTGTAAAATGGCTGTTACATCTGAAGTGACTAACATGCAGGAATGCATGGCAAAAAATGCACTGAAGAATGGGTCTCAGAAATATACACCTACTTGATAATATGATTAGTGTGGCCTGGAAGAGTGCAAAAAACATGGTTTAAATGATAAGGCACTGACACGTAACCTATAGAGATGTTGACATTTGGTATTGATGAGAAAGAGGTAATAAAATGCAATGGGAGACAAAGAGAGTAAAATATTGAAGAAATATCTACAAGTTAGTAAAAAAAAAATGAAGGGAAAGCTAGATAATCTTTTAAATCCATGAATAATTTATCACCTGAGCCAATCTTAAACTATATATACATACACATATACACACACAAAATCAGCTTGCAATTATTGAATGTGTATATACTTCAAAAATAATATTTCAAAGCAAACCATTAAGAATTACTCATTAAGGGCTAATTGGTCATGACATTGAACAACTGAAATATTGTACAAAAGTAGGCAACCAAGGTTGGGAAGACAGGCAATTTCTCTTTAAAATATCTATCCAACACATCTAACTATCTTACTTTACTGAGTTTGAAAGCCATTGCAATATTGCATGGAAACTGCTTTTACAAATCTGTTTTCTGTCTGTATATTATTTAGTTTTCAATCAGTAATCTTAAAATGAAAATTAATATTATTTACCATATCTACATTATTTTGCAAACCCCCCCGATTTATCAGCCCACTCATGAATCTCTTTAAATAGCTTTGAATAATAACTTAGGTATATTTCGTCCTCCCGCATAAATTTTCGGAAAACCTTAAATTTCAGTTTGCTTTTTCTCTTAATTTTCTGTCAAGACAATTATGTAGATTGGGAATATAAAAGGACAATGGGTTGATCTCCCAGGATGTCTTAATCATTGCATACTACTGAAGAAAATGGAGGTCAATTACATCAAAGCTATTTAAGTGAAGATATTTAAAGGCTTGATTTTAAATGTATCCTTGGACTAAAATGAAACCATTTAGTGACACTTTTCAGGACTTTACAGATGAAACATTCACTCCAGTGAACTACCACACATCAATTTAACTCTTGAGGGATTAATTTATGGTCAGACTTCATCCCCATCCAAGGAGAACAGGTAGAGCTGTTGACCAGTCAGATTGATAGTTAGTGTCACTCACACTCCAAAAATGAATAAAAAAAGGGTTACAGTATTCCAAAAACTTGAAGGAAAAGCCTTTTTTGCATTAATAACTGTCTCTTGCCCAGTCATCCATTCACACTGCTATTTACCCCCTACTCTATTTGCCCTTAGCTTGCATATTAACTTTTGACATCTTATTGAATGCTTTCTGGATCTTCAAGTTTCTCATATCCACCAATTGCCCTTTTCCTATTCAAGTAGTTATCTGCTCAAAATCTCTAATAAATCTGTTAAAACACATTTTTCATTTTGTAAAATGATTTTGATTTTGATCAAACTATAATTGTTTACATACATTAGTAAAATTTTTCTGAATAAGTTCAAATTTTTTCCAAGGATTGAGTTCAGGCTAATTAGCCTGTAATTCTCTGCTTGCTCTTTCACTGCTTCCTCAAATACCATTGGGGTCAAGTGACCACAGGCCCAAAATGGGACATTCTAAATTGGCCCACAGCTGGACACATTGGACCTAGCAGCAAATTGGCCAAATTATATTAAACAGCAGCCAGCAGCTCTCAGTTACAGAGAACACTGCAAACCAAGGCCAAATACATCACAAAGGTTCAGGAGGAACCAGATAAAACCAGCCAGTTGGTTGTATATTAGAGAATGATTGATCAGACTTTCTGGCACTTTGACTTCCAGTCAATGACTAAGCCTGTGCACTCTACATCTCCCCACCATCGCAACAGTGAAAGGTGTTGGCATACCCCACTGGACGCTTTGAACTCTGTTCATGACCCCTTTGGCCACAGAACATTCAGGAATGTCCGGGATGAAGGGGATAAAAACACATACCTGGAGGCTCCCCCTTAGCAGACATTTATGGTGGAAAACTGTGTGGCATCCCAAGAAGACCTAGGAGAAGATACACTCTGATTTATGAGATCCAGCTTCATGCAGGAGAGTCAGCCCTACGTTGGAGAGGAAGGAGATTTCAATGGCCCAGTTCAAACTCATGGATCATTGAGGGTAATATCCTTTTTTAGATGGCTAGAGCTAGATAGAGACTAAATATTGTGAAAATTTGGGAAATGCTCACATGGTGTTTTTAATAAGGAACATTTTGTGAAGTAAAGTCGAATGGAACCACAAACTGAATTCTCTGTCGCTTTGCCCACTTCAACAACAAGAGCACTTTGATAATATTTTTAATGCATTAATTGGTGAAAGTGTTCAAAGCAATGTATTCAAAGTCACACACTGGACAAATGTATTATTTTCCTTCATACACACTTTTGGGGTTGATCTATCTTCTGTTCTATTCGGCTGAATTTTACCAGAATTCAGCAAAGTGTCAACTTTGGCTGGTTTCATAGGGAGTTTATTTTCAGGAAGCTACTTGCTTTTCTAAACTATTCTCTGAAATCAGCCTCACCACCAACATCTTGCTCCTACTTTCACTTTCTCCAGAGATAGAAGTACTCACCATTGCCGGGAGCTCCTTTGATTCCCAGAGACTGTGCCATTCTTATATCCCAGCCATGTACCTGGTTAGGTTTGCCAGCCAGGAGTTGCCCTTCACCATACATATAGTTGAAAGGGACCAAAAAGAAATGTCAATCAAAACAAGTAGGTGACATTGCTGAACACTTCGTTGCAAATACAAATGCACATGCATAAATGTATTGGCAGTTAAGAATTAAGCTACACAACATCCCCATCGTTAACCTCATCCCATCTTAGAACCTTGACTAAGGGAATGCTACTCTGTCCCCAATGCCCAGTGTTGCCTACAGCTTAGCCACACCAGCTAGCATGCTGCACTGTCCCCCATTGAAGCCAGACTGACCATGACCACTGAAAGGCAGCATCCAAGGAACAGGAAATTCAACGTTTCGGGCATAAGCCCTACATCAGGAATATGCCCGAAACGTCGAATTTCCTGTTCCTTGGATGCTGCCTGACCTGCTGCGTTTTTCCAGCAATACATTTTCAGCTCTGATACTCCAGCATCTGCAGACCTCACTTTCTCCTCCATGACCACTGAAACCCTACTACCCACCCCAACAAACCCTCTACCCCACAGTAACCCAGGTCCTCCAATGCACTATTGACCCCCATCTTATATGCTTGTTGTCTTCTTTCACAGTTATTGCTCTCTCTACATCTATCCCCACAACTGACTTATTCAACTTCCTTAATACAGCAGTGATCCCTGATAAACCTTTTTGACGTCATTGCACAGATCTTCAGAACTGACTTTGGCCCACCCCATTGACTGACTGACCAGACCTCTGACTAATGTCTTATAGCTCCCTGACTGACTTACAGCAATAACTAGATTGTTTGCACTGGACATGCAGGACTGATGGTGTCCCACTTCCTGGACTGTAGTGACATGGACCTACTAACCCTGAATAACTAAAGTAGCCAACTCATTGTATCAGGCTAAACCCCTTGCCTGATAGCAGATGTTGCTCCTTACTGACTGAAGACCCTGACTAAAGCCTTTCTCCTTTGGCCTGACTGAGGACGACTCCCTGTAGAATGACAGACATAGTCATTTGGTTGAAGCATATACAGTGTGTTTACCATGTAGATTGCTAGCTCATGCTGCAGCAATGACAATGACATCACAACGTATCTACTCCTTTGCTGATCACTGCTGACGAACATGACAAGATGCTAGGCTTTGTGTCTGCTCTAATCAGCAAGGCAAAACAGAAGTATTGTGAGCTTTTAAGCTGTGGCTGAAGGGGCAAAGCTTATAAAGGCAAGCCAGAGATGTTATGACCATCCAAATAGCATAAAGTGAGTGAGCACTAAAAGCAAGCGAGGAGCCCGGACATGTAGCCAATCCCTGAGTGGCTGCTTGTCCCTATGTACAAAGTATCCTGGCAGCTGTATTACAATGAAAGGTGCTGTTGCACTCCAAAGTGCAATATTTCAGTGCAGAACTGTATTGTAAGTGGGTTGGAAATATGTTATGTGTGTGCAGTAAGGTTGGAACATGACGAACACCTACCTTTTTATATGGTTGGCTGCAGGCAGTCATTTCCCATGGAGTGTGTGTCCTGAGATGCTGGTGAGTGCTGTTCAAGACCTGAACAAACAAGCAGTGGACTGGAGTTGCCAGGTACCCATCATGACTTTCCTGTAGGGGTTTATTGACATTTATCTTCTATCCAGTGCATGGGAGAATGGGATGCTACATATTTCTGAGGTGAAACCAAGGGATTGATGGTGTGCTAATACATGCAAATATGGATCTTACTGCTCACTAGTAAAAGTCTCATCCCACCATCCAAAATGTGTTTTGAGAAACAGACTTTCTTCTGTGAATGTTGAGAATCTAATTGTTCTGATCTCACCATATTTTCCCAACGGAGTCAATAACATCTACATGATTCAAGGGCTGAAAAGGTTATAACCAGTGTTTTTATCTATTGTCAGATGTCACATCACACCAAGCTATAGTCCAATAGGTTTGTTTGAAATCACAAGCTTTCAGAGCGCTCATGAAGGGGCAGTTCTCCAAAAGCTTGTGATTTCAAGTAAACCTATTGGACTAAAGCCTGGCGTTATGTGATTTCTGACCTTTTTTTACCCCAGTCCAACACCAGCACCTCCATTTCATGTTTATCTATTGTGGTGTTGCTCAATCATAACAAATTTAATGTAATTTTTTTTTCTATGACCAGTTTTTATTAAAATTGTGTTGAATAAAATTCATTCCTTTGATTTTCACTGGACCAAGTTAGTATTTTTTTGCCTTCTTAACCATTTTAAATTGGACAAGGACATTCCTCTGATGGTTCAGTTGCATTTTGCAATGAACTGACTTGGACTGTATTGGTAAAAACCTCCATCCGCCATTACCAGGGCATCCAAGCCCTCCGTTTTCTCCTCTTCAGACGTCCCTAACAATACCCTTCCACCGACACTCTCATTCGTTTGGCCGAACTGGTCCTCACCCTTAACAATTTCTCCTTTGAATCCTCCCACTTCCTCCAGACCAAAGGGGTAGCCATGGGCACACGTATGGGCCCCAGCTATGCCTGTCTCTTTGTTGGCTACATAGAACAGTCGATCTTCCGTAATTACACCGGCAACAATCCCCATCTCTTCCTCCACTACATTGATGACTGCATTGACGCCACCTCGTGCTCCCGCGAGGAGGTTGAGCAATTCATCAACTTCACCAACACATTCCACCCTGATCTTAAATTTACCTGGACCATCTCTGACACCTCCCTCCCCTTCCTGGACCTCTCCATCTCCATTAATGACAACCGACTTGACACTGACATTTTTACAAACCCACCGACTCCCAGAGCTACATGGATTACACCTCTTCCCACCCTACCTCTTGCAAAAATGCCATCCTGTATTCCCAATTCCTCTGCCTCTGCCGTATCTGCTCCCAGGAGGACCAGATCCACCATAGAACACACCAGATGGCGTCCTTCTTTAGAGACCGCAATTTTCTTTCCCACGTGGTTAAAAATGCCCTCCAACGTATCTCGTCCACATCCCGCACCTCCGCCCTCAGACCACACCCCTCCAACCGTAACAAGGACAGAATGTCCCTGGTGCTCAACTTCCACCCTGCAAACCTTCGCATAAACCAAATCACCCGCCAACATATCCGCCACCTCCAAAAAGACCCCACCACCAGGGATATATTTTCCTCCCCACCCCTTTCCGCCTTCCGCAAAAACCGTTCCCTCCATGACTACCTGTTCATGTCCACGTCCCCCTACAACCCACCCTCCCATCCTGGCACTTTCCCCTGTCACCGCAGGAACTATAAAACCTGCACCCACACCTCCTCCCTCACCTCTGTCCAAGGCCCTAAAGGAGCCTTCCACATCCATCAAAGTTTTACCTGCACATCCACCTAATATCATTTATTGTATTCGTTGCTCCCGATGCGGTCTCCTCTACATTGGGGAGACTGGGCGCCTCCTAGCAGAGCGCTTTAGGGAACATCTCCGGGACACCCGCATCAATCAACCACACCGCCCCGTGGCCCAACATTTCAACTTCCCCTCCCACTCTGCTGAGGACATGGAGGTCCTGGGCCTCCTTCACCGCCACTCCCTCACCACCAGACGCCTGGAGGAAGAACGCCTCATCTTCCACCTCAGAACACTTCAACCCCAGGGCATCAATGCGGACTTCAACAGTTTCCTCATTTCTCCTTCCCCGACCTCACCCTCATTCCAAACTTCCAGATCAGCACTGTCCCCATGACTTGTCCGGACTTGTCCTACCTGCCTATCTCTTTTCCATCTATCCACTCCACCCTCTCCTCCCTGACCTATCACCTTCATCCCCTCCCCCACTCACACATTGTACTCTATGCTACTTTCTCCCCACCCCCACCCTTCTCTAGCTTATCTCTCCACACTTCAGGCTCACTGCCTTTATTCCTGGTGAAGGGCTTTTGCCCGAAACGTCGATTGTTTGGATGTTGCCTGAACTGCTGCGCCCTTCCAGCACCACTAATCCAGAATCTGGTTTTCAGCATCTGCAGTCATAGTTTTTACCTCATTGATTTTAACCCTACTGCGAATCCTCTTGCAAGGATGCCTGCTTTGAAGAAGTTTTCCTCTTCTCTCTACAAGAATATCAGGGAGTCCCTCTCCCACTGCAACTCCCAGGTCATTTCCTCTGCCCTGAAGCTCTTCAACCATGTCGTGAAACAAACTCGCTACCACAGTCACATTTGCTTCCTCAGTGCCTGCCTCCTTTACCAACAAATCCCACATGGACTCCAGACCACCTTTAAACCAGCAGAGTTCGAACCCGAACAGGACAAACAGTACAGACTTACAGATTCAAAAACACTAGCAACAGTTCTCCTTCAAGATCCTCCGCTCCACACTCGCAGCAATGCGTCGGCACCTACCCTCTCACAGTCAGCTCTGCCTCAGCTGAGGGCCACACTCTCTCAGAATTGCAAAGGACCCACTCTGTACTACATCTTCAGTAGAATTTATACTCTCAACAAACAGTATTTCAATTCCATCTCAAACATCAAAAACTGTAAGTACGACAAACTTTTATCTACCCATAACTAGCACTCCTCAAACATTCCAGAAGATTCCCCTTGCCTCAGAAACTCCTCAGACACCATTAGCCATGCAGCTGCCACCCCCATGCTGATTGACGATGTCACTTCCACCCCCATCATGGCCACTCCCACAACGACTTCCACCCCTCACAATTGCTCATGCATCACACGTGACATCACTTCTGCCCCTCACATCACCGCTGATGCCACACGCTCAGTGACTTCTGCCATCCCTACTGCCAGGGCCACCACCACTTCTGCCCCGACCAGCGCCACTCACCTATATTCAGCTGACACCCCCCCCCCTCCACAGACCCACTGTCACTATCCCCACCCCCCCCAGAACCCCGAGGGGAACACTACCCCTGCTCGTGACTCCACCCCCATTGCCCCTACCACCACACCCACTCCAGTTACAGGTTCCGCACTCACTCCCAGCTCCACACCCACACCAGATTCCAGCTCCCAGCCCTGCCGAGTTTTCACCATCCCCCCAGACCACCCCCTCACTGAGGACAAACGATCTGTCCTCAGCAAAGGACTCACCTTCATCCCCCTTCATCCACGCATCAATGAATTTAATACACACCGTGACGTCGAACAATTCTTCCGTCGCCTCCGCCTCCGAGCTTACTTTCACAATCAGAATACCTGCCCACCTTCCGAGGACCCCTTCGCTCACCTCCAATACACTGCATCCACCAGGACACCCCGCACTGGCCTATTACCTGCCTTCAACCTCTTCATTTCCAACTGCCACTGGGACATTAACCATCTAAATCTGTCTACCCCCCTCCCCTACTCCAACCTCTCACACTCACAATGCACAGCCCTCCAGTCCCTCTGCTCCAATCCCAAACTTACCATAAAGGGGGCGCAGTGGTAGTCTGGTGCACTGACTTCTACACCGCTGAAGCCAAACGCCAACTCGAGGACACCTCTTCCTACTGCCCCCTCGAACATGACCCCACCCCCCATCACCAAACCATCATCTCCCAGACCATACAAAACCTCATCACCTCCGAAGATCTCTCACCCACAGCCTCCAACCTCATAGTCCGGGAACCCTACACTGCCCGGTTCTACCTCCTTCCCAAGATCCACAAGCCTGACCACCCTGGCCGACCCATTGTCTCAGCATGCTCCTGCCCCACTGAACTCATCTCTACCTATCTCGACACTGTCCTATCCCCCCTAGTCCAGGAACTCCCCACATATGTTCGAGACACCACCCACGTCCTCCACCTCCTCCAAGACTTCCATTTCCCCGGCCCGCAACGCCTCATCTTCACCACGGATATCCAATCCTCTACACCTCCATCCGTCATGACCAGGGCCTCCAAGCCCACCGTTTTATCCTCTCCAGATGTCCCCAACAGTACCCTTCCTCTGACACTCTCATTCGTTTGGCCGAACTGGTCCTCACCCTTAACAATTTCTCCTTTGAATCCTCCCACTTACTCCATACCAAAGGGGTAGCCATGGGCACACGTATGGGCCCCAGCTATGCCTGTCTCTTTGTTGGCTACGTAGAACAGTCGATCTTCCTTAATTGCACTGGCACCACTCTCCACCTCTTCCTCCGCTACATTGATAACCACATTGACGCCACCTCGTGCTCCCGCAAGGAGGTTGAGCAATTCATCAACTTCACCAACACATTCCACCCTGCCCTTAAATTTACCTGGGCCATCTCTGACACCTCCCACCCCTTCCTGGACCTCTCCAACTCCATTAATGATGACCGACTTGACACTGACATTTTTTACAAGCCCACCGACTCCCACAGCTACCTGGATTACACCTCTTCCCACCCTACCTCCTGCAAAAATGCCATCCTGTATTCCCAATTCCTCCGCCTTTGCCGTATCTGCTCCCAGGAGTACCAATTCCACCACATATCACAACAGATGGCCTCCCTCTTTAGAGATCGCAATTTCCCTTCCCACATGGTTAAAGATGCCCTCCAACGCATCTCGTCCACATCCCGCACCTCCACCCTCAGACACCACCCCTCCACCATAACAAGGACAGAATGCCCCTGGTGCTCACCTTCCACCCTACAAACATTCGCATAAACCAAATCACCCGCCGACATTTCCGCCCCCTCCAAAAAGACCCCACCACCAGGGATATATTTTCCTCCCCACCCCTTTCCGCCTTCCGCAAAGACCATTTCCTCTGTGACTACCTGGTCAGGTCCACGCCCCCCTACAATCCACCGTCCCATCTGGCACTTCCCCCTGCCACCGCAGGAACTGTAAAACCTGCGCCCTCACCTCTATCCAAGGCCCTAAAGGAGCCTTCCACATCCATAAAAATTTTACCTGCACATCCACTAATATCATTTATTGTATCCATTGCTCCCGATGTGGTGTCTTCGACATTGGGGAGACTGGGCGCCTCCTAGCAGAGCGATTGAGGGAACATCTCCAGGACACCCGCACCAATCAACTACACCACCCCGTGCCACAACATTTCAACTCCCCCTCCCACTCTGCTGAGGACATGGAGGTCCTGGGCCTCCTTCACCGCCGCTCCCTCACCACCAGACGCCTGGAGGAAGAACGCCTCACCTTCCGCCTCGGAACACTTCAACCCCAGGCCATCAATATGGACTTCAACAGTTTCCTCATTTCTCCTACCCCGACCTCACCCTCATTCCAAACTTCCAGCTCAGCCCTGTCCCCATGACTTGTCCGAACTTGTCCTACCTGCCTATCTCCTTTTCCACCTATCCACTCCACCCTCTCCTCCCTGACCTATCACCTTCATCCCCTCCCCCTCTCACCCATTGTACTCTATGCTATTTTCTCCCCACCACCACCCTCCTCTAGCTTATCTCTCCACGCTTTAGGCTCACTGCCTTTATTCCTGATGAAGGGCTTTTGCCCGAAATGTCGATTTTGCTGCTCCTTGGATGTTGCCTGAACTGCTGTGCTCTTCCAGCACCACTAATCCAGAATTTGGACTATATTTTTTTCCTCTCTCTCTCGAAATGTGGGGCAGCTAGTCCAGGGATATAGAATTTGGACTCTATTGGTGACAGGCTTGCCTTGCTCTTAATAACTAATTTAGGTGCCATAATTAGTCATGTTGCATCTTGATTAATGAGGGAGTCTTTAGCCGTGCTTTCTGTTACTGATTGCCATTGAACAAGTCACGCTGAAAATGTCTGTGGACATCAGTTCAAGATAAGTGGTGCATCAGTTGTATGGCTCCCAGCAGTTAAACAGTCTGCAAACATTGCCTATAAAGTATCAACATTAAATAATAGAAACTTGTGTGAAATATGGAGTGTGTTCAGTCCCTATCGGATTGTATGCCTGCAAGAAATCAGCAACTACAGGAGACCCAATGGAATCAAATACTATTTTCTTTTCTTCTCATGAAGAAAAACATACAAAAAGACCATAACTTCTGTTCACATACAAATAGAAACTTCCTGACTTTTGTTATTTTTAGCTCATCTTTTTCTTGGTAAAACCAATGAATTGTGTGTGTGTTTTTTAATTTCCTTATTGTTTTTACCTTTGTTTCATGTTGTTGGTGAGAAGGACAACATGGACTTGTGATAATCTTTCAATTTTCAATAAGCAGGAAGGAGAAAGTCCTTTGATTTAATACTGTGGCAGAAAACAATCCCACAGGTTTCCTCAATTCTTTTCATCGACTCTGACATAGTATAATGAGAATGGATAAGGTAATGAGATTGTGATCTATACTATTATGTCACAGTCACATCAACTGTCACATACAAGAAACTGAAGAATGGAATAGTTGGTACTAATGAGAGAAGTACTTCCAGGGAACATTATTATGTGTAAGAGTGTCAACAACAGAGTTAGTAGAAAATGACCAGAGTCAGATACCAGGTGCCCCTAGGGAAGAAAAAACTATTACAGGCCACATACGACCAACAAGAGACAAGAAAAGCCACTTCTCCAATGTGCAGAACAGAACATTGAGCTACAATCCCTCTGACATCACAAACCATGACCACTAGCCAAATTACAAATCATTTTGAACCTTCTTGAAAGTCCACTGTATTTAGTGCCATTGCAGATTTCTGACAAGTAGCAGAGATGTTTTTAAATACATTATGGGCGCATTTCAAAAAAAGTGGGTAAATAGAATGAAGATGAATCAGTGTTGAGACAATGGGGGGGGGTGCGTTTTCCCAGCCCCCAGTTGCTTAGTAATAGTAACAGTTGGGAAAATATGGCGAGGTCAACAGAAATGAGATTATTGATCACAAGAAAATGAAGTCCGATTCTGCCACCCATTTTTTTGAAGGGTGGGAGGAGTATCTCACGAGTGAGCTGAGACAGGTTTATTTTTGTATATTTGCATAGCCACGAGTACATAGTCTCACCTTATTGATATGCATTTTCCTATTCTCTGCACTGGAGAGAAACTTGACATTGACAATTTTTGGCTTGAAGGTTAGAGCAGGTAACTGGTGGTGCTTGCTTGTTGCTTTCTCTTCCAAGCCTCCATCTTGGACAGCAGTCCTCAACATCTCAGGGCACACTGTACAGACAGCAACCACCTACTACTGGAAATTGAGCTTGCTTTATATTATTTTTTCCCTCAGTATTTCCAGTGTAGCATGAAAGGTTCATTGATTAGACTTACAGTGTGGAAACAGGCCCTTCGGCCCAACAAGTCCACACCGACCCGCCGAAGCGCAACCCACCCATACCGCTACATTTACCCCTTACCTAACACTATGGGCAATTTAGCTTGGCCAATTCACCTGACCCGCACATCTTTGTGACTGTGGGAGGAAACCGGAGCACCCGGAGGAAACCCACGCAGACACGGGGAGAACGTGCAAACTCCACACAGTCAGTCGCCTGAGTCGGGAATTGAACCCGGGTCTACAGGCGCTGTGAGGCAGCAGTGCTAACCACTGTGCCACCATGCCATCAGGTACATAGTTCCTTGAAAATTATGTCACAGGTAAACAGGGTGGTTAAGAAGGCATTTAGCACACTTGACTTCATTCCTCAGATCATTGAGCATAGGAGTTGGGATACCATGTTGAATTTGTACAGGCCGTTGGTGAGGCCACATTTGGAGTACTGTTACAGCTCTGGCCACCCTGTAATAGGAATAATATCAGTAAACTGTAAACGGTGCAGAAAAAAATTTACCATGGTGTTGCCAGGATTGGAGGGTTTGAAGTATAAGAAGAATTTGAATAGGCTGCAACTTTTTTCACTGAAGCATTGAAGGTTGAAGAGGTTTGTATGATCATGAGAAGCATAGATAAGGTGAACAGCAAGGGTCTTTTCCCTAGGGTAGGGGAGTTCAAAATGAGAGGGTGTAAGTTTAAAGTGCGAGAAGAAAGATTTAAAAGGAAAACCTGGGACAATGTTTTCATAGAAGATGTTTCAGTTGTGGAATGAATTGCCAGAGGAAGTGGTAGATGCAGGTACAGTTACAATATTTAAAATACATTTGGACAGGTGCATGAACAAGAAAAGTTTGGAAGGGTATGGACCAAACGCAGGCAAATGTGATTAGTTTAGTTTGGGAAAGCTGGTCAGCATGGATGAGTTGGACCAAAGGGTCTGTTTTCATGCTTTATGACACAATGATTCTATGACTCTCTTAGTGACTAATCTTCACCAACAAATTTATGGTAAATGAAAACAGGAGGCCACCAGAATCATTAGGATCACCGAGGCCATAATGAGCCACTGAACTGATGTCAAATATTTATCCAGCACTGTACATATCCTATTATCTGTGCAGTGTTTGGGAAAATAGGAGTTTTAATCTTGGAAAGAATAGCAACTAACCTTTGGATGACAGTGGGCAATATAAATAGCTGTCCCCTGTGGTTACTGGCCAAAACGATTCAAACAACCTGGCAGGTGGGTTGGGATAACTGATCGGCATGGACAAGTTGAACCAAACGGTCTGTTTGCGTGCTGTACATCTCTATTACTCTATGACTCTAAATGATTGGCAAAGCATAGATTACCAACACCAAAAATAGAGTACATCAATAGAGGTATGTGAAAGTGAGGTTGAGAGGTCCAGAGGTAAAAATCATCTTCTTCTTGGTCGAAGGACAGGAGTTCCCATACATCAGCCTGAAGGAAGAACAAAGACTATTGCTGTTCAAAATCTGCCACCAAAGAACCAACTGAGATAAGGATCACACCACCCCAAACATCGAGGTTCGACTTCTCCATTGAATGGAATGGCTTCAGCATCATGAAAGCATTCTCCTCTGTCACAGGTCCTAAATTTTCTAGCTTTGTCTAATTATATAATGCTTCATATCTAAAAATGCTGAATCATAATTAACGTAGTAGGCTATCTAAACATTTCTTATGAAAGGATGACTGTCTATATTAAGTGCCTAAGGTTTTCAAACCCAAAATCTAACACCAACACCACCACCAGCCCCCACCAGCTGTTTATGGAGGTTGGCATTAGGCATACATAAGCTTCTCTGAATTGTCACTCACTATACAGTTCTGCTCTTCCGTGTTGCACTTTGGGATACAACGGCATCTTTCATTGTAATTCTGTCTCCAGGAGACTTTGAACGCAGAAACAAACACCTGTCTTATGGATTAGAGTAGAGTACACCTCAGAGATTTTCACTTTATCTGCTTGTGCTCGCTCTGACTCTGCCTCATTGCACACTCACAATAGATCTGCCTTGCCTTACCTTGTGTGTCTTTTTGCCTTCATCACCTTATTGAGCACTTAGTCCCTGTAGGATCCCAATACTTACATCTTGCCTTGCTGTTTAACACAGGTACAAAACCAGCAAGTTGTGATGGTTATCAGCAGCGATCAGACAACGACATGGACATGGACATGTTGCTGCACTGTGCTACATTCATTTTGTACCTGCACCATGTGCCAGCAGTTTACACTGAAAACACACTGAATGTGCTTCAGCCAGATGGCCATGTCTCAAAGTCTAAGTGCTCTTCAGTCAGGTGAAGGGGGACAGTCACTAGTCAGGGGGTTCCAGTGCAGTAAGTCAAAGCATTGTTGAATAATGGTTCAAGGACCTGGTCAGTTGGCCCCATGGGCATCCAGAGTCAAGGTGTCTGTATCTATTCTAGGGAGTGAGCCATGGTCAATCCAGCAGGTCCAGTTCAGCCTCTCTGGGGATTCTGTGTAAATCAGTCATGAAGCTACACAGATATCCATCAGGGTCATACATCAACAGGGGATTCTTTCAAAGTCAGTCTGTGGAGTTGGCTACATTCAGCCCTGGGAACCTGTCCACCTTAAGGTAAGATGTGTCATCCACATCACCTAAGAATTTCAACTTCCTCGCCCTCTCGCTGTGTTTGTGCAGTGCTCGGGTTTACATCTTGTGGAGAGAGAGAGACACTACCCTAAGGTGGAGCCTATGGTCCTTGGTGGTTGGGCAGGGGTCTTCAGTGTATTATGTGTTCAGAGAGGCCAGGTATGCTGAGCATGCCCTGCCTATTTGCAAGTTCACCCTCCTCAGCATTGACACCCTTGAGTATGACGATGGAGATAAAGGGCCTGGCCACCTCAGGAGTATCCGGAGAGGTGACTAATGTGAGCGTGTATATGGCTGCTTCTCAGCTGGGTACCTCCTTGTGAGGAAAGGACTCCTCGACTGCGTTCAATGTCCCTTGTCCCTCTGCCTGCTTATTGTTGGCCCTGAGCACCAATGGCTGGAGCGATGCAGTGTAAATTTGTGCACATATTCAGCAGAGTGAGAGTGTGCTGGCCCTGGTTATTTATGGCAGCCATTAACTGGTTCATGTAGGCAGCTAGTTGTTCATATCCCTGAGGTGGAGTGGTATAGACAGCACTGCTAGAGTCTTCCAACTTCCAACAAATCCACCTGCAGCTCTTGTACCAACTTGTACTATTGGATAATGGTCACCACCAAGGGGTCAGCTCCTGCTGGGGTTGAGCAGATGTCTGGTCTCTGGCAGTTCTCTGACATACCAGTGATCTGGGATCTCTTCTGCAGCCAACTATGACTTTCTCATCAGGATGGCTTCCAATTCTACGCTTATTAATGTACCCGCAGAGGTGTCAGTGTCTGAGCTGGTGGAGGATGCAGGAAGCAGTCTTACCAATGTGTCATGTGAGGGGCCAATGGCTTTTTTAGTCCTGCAGGAGGAAGTAGTGTTTTGCTGAGCTATTGTAACCAGAGTTCTTGCCAAGCAGTACTATTATATTTTGTTTCTTTTGAAAGCAATGTTCTATGGAAATTCACCAAAGATCCCGGGGCAGCACCTTCCAAGTCCATGACCATTACCATCCAGAAAGATAATGGCAGCAGATAAGAGGGATCAACATCACTTGTGTGTTCCTCTCCAGCCACTCACTATCCTGACTTGGAAATATATCACTGTTCCTCCCTTGCAGCTGTGTCAAAATCCTGGATCTCTCTCCCTAACAGCGCTGTATGTCAACTTACAATAAATGAACTGTTGCAGCTCAAGAAGGCAGCTTTTCACCACCTTCTGAAGGGCAACTGGGGCTGGGCAATTAATGCTAGCCCTACAACCAACAACATCCTCATCCCATGAATGAATAAAAAGTCTCTTCTCACATTTCACCTTTTCTTTCTTCACTTAGCTGCTGAACTTTCCGTACTCAATTTGCCCTCATTTTTATAATTAACTTGATATCTGTCATATGTATCCTTTTCAACTCATTTTACTCTCTGGATTGATTATTTTCATGGATACATCTTAGCAACATTGTGAGCAGAGGCATGTGCCCAGATCTCACACCCATGAAGCCAGTCCCTATCGTTTTCATAGGATGGAATGGGGCCATGTTCCAATTCATACATTCATGGTTCATATGGGTAACTGCACACATCAAAATGCTGACAGTTCACTCATTTCTTATTTTTACTCCTGGAATGTCCAAAATATGACATGTTCTTCAGACCTGGTAAGAGAAGTACCAAAGCTGTTTGAGTTCTTTGCTGAGGTGGAGAATCCTGAGGTGGAGACATAAGGTAATCTTTTGAATGTGGTCCCATGACATCAGTGAAAAAGGTCAGGTTCCCTTTGGGAGAGATACTATGCCTTTTGGAATTTTTAAATTCAAACATGAATGTGTGTAAAATATGGATAAATCATTAGAACAGTCAAGCTCATTAGAACCATCAAGAGAGTTGTCAAGAAAACTACAAAGGAAAGAAGAATATCAAGTCAAGTGAGCTGCCATGGCATTTGAAACTTCTGTTATTCAAATATCTGTGAAAAAAATGTCTGCATTGTTAGTATAAATTAGTGTTTGCTATTTCACTCTGTTAATGCAAACTTGAGGGTTATCATTACAGAACAGTGCTGCGTGACTGATTTCACAGCCTCTCATTATTACAGAGGAGTACCTGTCAGTTCATTGGACGCATGAAGTGTGCTGGAGATTTGGCATGAATCAGGATGTGTGGTCCATCAGTCCAGGATGTCCTGCCATGCATGCTTTTAATTAAATTACTAATTGACTTCACAGAAATAATCAGAGGAATTAAGGGTTAGGGTGAGTGGCCGGTTAAGTGGAACAGAGTCCAGGCAAAGATCAGTCATGACTTTAATAAATGGCTGAGAGGACCCAAGGCGTCAGACGATCGACTCCTGCTTCTAGTCCTTACGTTCTTATAATATTACTCCTTTCAAATGCCTCGCCTTTTGTGTCCTTTGATAAGTGAGTTAGTGGCAATAATCACCATTCAAACTAGGCTAGATTTGCTTTTGAAGGTGATAATCTCTGATAGATTAAATCACAATCAATCATATTGTTGGTGTTGTTAAATAGTATTAGAAGTTCAATGTCAAATTTAGTTTTGGAAGGTATAATATGGTCAGGCATCATCACACATGACAAAACCTTATAAGATTAAATTGTGCTTGGAAAGAAAATAGTAGAACAAAAGGTGAAACAGAAATGAAACAGGTCAAACTTATTACTCTGTCTATTATTGATTACAATTAAATGAATATAAAGTTTTGTATTTCATGGATTGGGTCACACAGTTGTAGCTGAACATAAATTGCACTCACTTGTCTCCAGAAGTGACAAATTGTAAATGAAACTAGAATGGGAATAACATGATGAATTGTGAATCCCTATTAAATTGTAGTTTGTCTTGATGTTTTCACTATGTCTTTTTCACCAGCTGTTTTTCTTATTCAACCTCTCCTGTCATAATTTCTTGTTTCTCTTTTCATGTCTCTGTTTCATCTAGAATCATATTTTCTGAACTTTGTGAATATAAAATATCCTCACCTTGTAAAATTTACGAAGATTTCTCAAAATAATGATGTGTGCAATTTTTCTGCATGAGTTCATGAGGCATAGATTCATTTGGTGCAAATAAAAAAAAACGGTGATTTTTAAAGAAGTACACTCATGCTCTTTTCTCACTTCTTAATTTAGCTCAATTGGTACTTAACAGGTTGGGAACAATTAAACCTTTCCCTTATTATGGCTTATTGCATTGAATTCTTTCTTGCTCATCACAGTACACAACACATTGAAATTAGTTAATGCAAGGAACACACACCAGATTTTCTATGAGACCCACACCTCGACATAATGATATCAGAACCTTTCTGAACCAACTTATGTCAAGTTTTACCATTGACTTCAGCTGAAGGTCTATCCATCTTGTAAGGAGCTGTAATATTTTTGACTGACTTAATTATATTTTAAATGAAATTCAAATTCAAATTTGTGAAACATATTCAGCCTGAGTGGGAGGTACCGATAGCTTCAACAAAATATTTGTTGGCCTCTGCAGACAGGAGGTCATAAAATTGAATTTTGTGAAGGCCAAAAGGCTTTTTGAACCAAAATCAAGTAATTTGATTTCATCACGAACAGACACTTTACATTTGCCTTTAAAATAAGAAAAAGTTAGAGTCTGGGCTACCTTCTTAAAATATTTTGAGAGGGTCTGATCTGGTCCATAACAAATCCCACCAAGGCGTAAGTTCTGACACACCCACTGTTGTGTGCAGCATCTTCTTTAACTCACTCCCCTTACTCCCATCCTCCCACATCACTAACCATTCCCCCCACCCCCCACCCCACTTGCCTCCGCACTCCCTTAGAACACCTCAACACCATTTCTCCACATGCAGTCACTCCATCCAGCCCTGTTAGGTAATTACAGGGGAAGACATCCCACAAGAGATGAGAGGGAAGATGAACTGGTAGTGAGATTCTGGATGTCAGAGTCCTTACTGCTCATGAGGAGATGATGCTCGTTCTGGCTGGAGAGGACCAGGAGACATCCTGCAACAATGCAGGGACAACCATGTCCCGGCAACTGAGTAAGTATCATGTATAGTAGCACTGAATTGCTGACATGTGCCAGGCAATTCATGATCTCCATCTGGCAGTGCCTCTCACCCTTGATCGTGATGCCTTCTACCTGTTGTGTCTTACAGCTGTAGCCAGTTAGCCAAGAAAATTCAGGGAAAGGCAGCCGGAGGAGACCTCCGCGACATTGTGGCATTCTGACTGAGAGGCATTCAGTCATAATCCCACAGATGGTAGCTTCTCACCATTGGATCCTCAGCCAAGCACATACACCAAATGTCTGAATCTGCGGTTGCTCTTGTACTGAGCAGGATGGCTTAGAAAGGGCGGACAATGGAGAATTGTTTCCATCAGGCGGTTCTACTAGAACTCGTGGGCACAGCCTTAGAAATAGAGGAGGGGTCAATTTAGAATGGAAATGAGGAGACATTTCTTCAGCCAGGGTATGGTGGGCCTATGGAATTCATTGCCATGGAGAGCAGTGGAGACCAATATGTTAAATGTCTTCAAGGCAGAGATTGATAAATTCTTGATCTCATAAGAAATTAAGGGATATGAAGAGAGTGTGGGTAAATGGCGTTGAAATGCCCATCAGTCATGATTGAATGGCGGAGTAGACTCGATGGGCCGAATGACCTTACTTTCACTCCTATTTCTTATGGTCTTATGGGCTTATGGAGTTCAGTGGAGAAGACAGTTCAGGTCCTGGAGGAACCAATGGCAAGGTTGCACCCTGCAGAGATAGCACCAGATAGTGTAACATATTGGAAACTGGTATTCATTCTCGGCAGACCAAGTAAAAACATTAGCATTTCTTTTGAGGTTTAAGTGTTGTTTCTTGCAACTCTGATGTTCAAACTGAGAGTAAATCAGTCATGTGTAAGAATTTGCATCTTGCAAACTAGTCATTCAAATCCATTATTCAATTCAAATACAAATAATGCATGAAGCTGTTTACTGTATAGGTATGCCAGCTGTATATGTGTGGAAAAATGCCATTTTTGAGAATACTATAAGTGGAAATCATTTATTTACCTTTGATGAATCCTGCTTTTAATGCTCTCCAACACACCTAGAAACAATAGTGGATCTTAAAAAAAAAAGAGGGCTGGCTCCCCGTATACCAACAGAAATTCTCAGGGTGAGCCTAACTCCATTTAACTGGACAACCAGGCTTTACTTTTTTAGGAGAAAGTGAGATCTGCAGATGCTGGAGATCAGAGCTGAAAATGTGTTGCTAGAAAATGTGTTCCTTCTTCAGGAATCCTGAAGAAGGGCTTATGCCCGAAACGTTGAATCTCCTGTTCCTTGGATGCTGCCTGACCTGCTGCGCTTTTCCAGTGACACATTTTCAGCTTTACTTTCTTAGGTGATGGCACTTTAAATTTTCAAGAAGTATTTAATGAGATATGGCACACGGTTATCTGGACCAGCCTTTATTTCCCATCCCCAATTGCCCTGGAGAAGGTGGTGAGGAGCTGCCTTTGGGAACTGCTGCAGTTCTTGAGGTGACTGAACATGTACAATTCTGTTAGAAAGGTATGCTTGGATTTTGAATCAACAACAGTGAAGGAATGGTAATACAGTTTCAAATCAGGATGGTGCACTGCTGATGAACATGTTTTGATAGACTCTGGGACAGTACCCAATAATTGGAGAGTTGCTAATGTGGCCCCGCTTTTTAAAAAAAGGACATAAAAATCAAACTGAGAATTGTTGACCAATGAGTCTGATACTTATAGTGGGAAAGATGCTCAAGTCCATTATGAAATACTTCATAGCAATGAACCTGGAAAGCAATGACAGGATCAGGCAAAGTTAGAATTAAGGTGAGGCATGACTGAGTGGAACAACAGTGAATACACCATCAATGACATGGTGCCTTATTATTCAGGTCCAACCACAAATGTCCAGTAGGAATCAGTCCATGGATTTGGGAACTCTCTCTCTCCAGCTGTGATATTTACTTAAGGCCTTTGTGTTGGGATAAACTTACAGCAGTTTAGCTCCTCAACAATCACATGCCCCCTGCACCATCTGAAATCCTGGTATCCTGCTTGAAGGGCTCCTGCCCAAAATGTTGATTTTCCTGCTCCTTGAATGCTGCCTGACCTGCTGTGCTTTTCCAGCACCACACTAATCTTGACTCCTGCTTGTCATTGTCTAATCTCCATTGACGCTGCAAAAAAAGTGGCAAAATTCTTCATACAGAAAGTGCACCTCACATTTGAAGAAGTGCAAACTGCATTTAAGTAATGCCACACAGAGTCGGGCAATAAATGCTGGTCAGCCAGAGACATTCACATATGAATAAAGAAAAACCCTGCTGATTTTCTTGCAACTACAATGGATCAGCTGCTTAGTAGCAATTATCCTTGAAAAGTAAAGTGAGATTTGGCCACGAAAATATTTTAGGACTCCCACAAATGTCTTTTGACAGGCACAATGAATATCATGCCAACTAGCTGCCCGAGAAATGTATAGCATGAAAATTGTCCCCATGGTCCTCCTCAGGCAGTAGAACAGTCTACTTTTTAATGATGAACATTGATAAGGTATCATGATTCATTCAATTTATCTACTTAATAATTTCAAGCCTCTATTGATAAACTCAGATTTTACCAATAAATGTTTAATGCTGTTTGGATCATTATTATTGAAGAGTTATATCAAAAAAATGGATTTCAGGATGAGATTAAATATTGCATGGTGACAGGAAATTAATTTCAGAATTTTAAATTAATTCATACAGCCAGACATAGGGTAGTTTATGACATAATCACAATTGCAGTTTGATTCTACTTCAGTACATAAGAGGTTTCTATTATTCATTGGTCCATCTGTTGGCTTTGTTGTCATTTATAATTAAGCGAGCATGAAAACACAAGTTGGAAAAGCAGAAGTGATGTTGCACAGCCTTGAACAATCTTACTAGCAATTCCCAATAAAACAAATCAAAATAAGAAGCCAGATATTACAAAATAAATTATTTCAAAATTTTAACAAGGTGATCAATAATACATTTGACATCATCACATTAAAAAGAAAGTTTCATCATGCAATATGCTTTCTTTCTCTTAATTAACTGCACTTTTTTTGTCACTTGTGCCTAATTGCCCTTGAGAAGTCTTTACTGAGCTGCCATCTTGAAATGCTGTCATCTATTTGTTGTAGGTAGAGCTACAGTGCTGTTAAGGAGGGAGATCCAGGATTTTGACACAGTCACAAGGAAGGAACAGTGATACCCAAGTCCAGTTGGTGAGTGGCTTGGAGGGGAACTGCTGCCCTTATCTTTTTAGGTGGTAATGGTCATGGATTTGGAAGGTGATACCTAAGGGTCCTTGGTGAATTTTGAAAGTGCAGCTCCAGACAAAACAGTAAAGTAAAACAATAATATTTGCAAAGAATTCAGTGGCTGCAATAGCCCAGCAAAACATTATCTCCTCCTGCAGCTCTGAGGAAGCCACTGATCCCACACAAAGCACTTTGGCAAAGTTTCCTCCTGCATCCTCCACCAACTCAGACACGGACATCTCGGGGGCTACATTAGCCAGAGTAGAATTGGGAGCCATCCTGGAGAGAAAGTCACTGCAAACTCTCCTCAGCTGGTTAGAGAAGAGATCCCAGATCACTAGCACAGAGGACTGCCAGAAACCAGACATCATGGTGGCGACTATCATCCAACAGTATAAGTTGGTACAGGAGCAGCAGGTGGATTTGTTGGAAGTTGGAAGATTTTAGCAGTGCCATTTGTACCACTCCACCTCAGGGATAAGAACAACTAGCTGCCTACATGGAGCAATTAATGGCTGCCACAGACAGCCAGGGCCAGCACACTCTCACTCTGCTGAATATGTGCACAAATTTAAACTGCATTGCTCCAGCCATTGGTGCTCAGAGCCAACAACAAGCAGGCAGAGGGACAAGGGACGTTGAACTCAATCTAGGAGCCCTTTCCTCACAAGGAGGTACCCAGCTGGAGAAGCAGCCATATACATACTCACATTAGTTACCTCTCAGGATACTCCTGAGGTGGCCAGGCCCTTTATCTCCATCGTTATACTCAAGGGTGTCAATGCTGAGGAGGGTGAACCTGCAAATAGGCAGGACATGCTCAGCATACCTGGCCTCTCTGAACACATAATACGTTGAAGATCCCTGCCCAAACCACCAAGGACCATAGGCTCCACCATAGGGTAGTCTCTCTCTCCACCAGATGTGGGCCCTAGCACTGCAGCTAGACACAGTGAGAGGACAAGGAAGTTGAAATTCCTAGGTGACACATCTTATCTTAAGGTGGACAGGTTCCAAGGGCTGAATGCAGTCAACTCCACAGGCAGATTTTAAACAATTCCACTGTTGATATATGACTCTGATGGATATCTGTGTAACTTCATGATGATTTACACTGAATCCCCAGAAAGGCTGAACTGGACCTGCTGGATTGATCACAGCCCACTTCCTAGAGTGCAAAGATAGAGACGCCTTGACCCTGGATGCCCAAGTTGCTAACTGACCAGCTCCAAAACCCTTGAATCATTATTCGACAATGCTTTGACTTACTGCACTGGAACCCCCTGACTAGCGACTGTCCCCCTTCACTTGACTGAAGAGCACTCTTCTTAGACTTTGAGACATGGCCATCTGACTGAAGCACATACAGTTTGTTTTGTGTAAACTGCTGGCACATGGTGCAGGTACAAAATGAATGTAGCACAGTGCAGCAACACATCCATGTCCTTGTCTGATCGCTGCTGATAACCACCACAACTCTGTTTTGTATATGTGTTAAACAACAAGGCAAGATGGAAGTACTGAGAGCCTATGGGGTTGACGTTCTGAATAAGATGCAAAGTGCAAAATCGTACACAAAATATGGCAAGCTGGAACCACTATGAGCATATAAGGAGTGTGAGAATGAGCAAGAAGTGATCAAATGAAGATCCTGGAGGTGTACTTTATCGATAGGCTCACAATACCATGAGGAGCCCAGCAACAAGGAAAGAATTGCTATATGTTTCCAGTTTCAGATGGTGAATGGCTTAGAGGGGAACTTGCAGGTGTTACTTGATGGTAATGGTAGAGTGGGAGAATCTGCCAGGCCATGAGGCTGCAGATTGCGCAGGTGCGATTCTGCTGATGTTGATGGCCATAGTGCCTCATGGATACCCAGTTGGATAGATTTGGGGGAGTTAGAAAGTGAGGTATTCACTACATTATTCCTAGTCGTTTACCTTCTCTTGGAGCCACTATATTTATATAGTGAATCCAGTTCAGCTTTAGTCAATTGTAAGCCTTAGGATGTTAATAATGGTAGTTTAGTAATGGTAATGCCATTGAATGTCAAGGGATAGTGGTTAAATTCTCTCCTATTGGAGATGGTCATTACCTGGGGTTTGTCTTGTCAATGTTATTTGCCACCTGTCAGCCCAAGCCTGTTGCATTTGAACATGGACTGCTCTACTATCTGAGGAGTTGTGACTAGTGATGAATATTGTGCAACCATCAGCAAGCATCCCATTTCTGACCATATGATGGAGAGAAGTTGATGAAGCAACTGGAGAGTTCAACCTCAAAAGACTGCTGTGAGGAATTCCTGTGGGGAAGTTTGAGAGCTGAGATGACTGACTCCCAACAAGCACAACCATCTTTATATATGCCAGGCATGACTCCAACCAGCAGAGAATTTACCCCCAGATATCCACTGATTCTAGTTTTGTTAGGGTTCCTTGATGCCACTATCCATTGCAGCTTTGATGCCAAGGGCAGTCACTCTCACCTCACCTCACCTCTGGAATTCAACTCTTTTATCCATGTTTGAACCAAGACTGTGTGGCCTTAGCAAAGCTTGGTGTCATTGAGCAGTTCATCCCTGATACCACTATTGATAACACTTGCCATCACTTTACTGACAACCAAGAGTAGACTGATGGGACACTAATTGGCCAGTTTTAATTTGTCCTTCTTTGTGTACAGGTCATAACTGGGCTGTTTTCCATACTATTGTGTACTGGCAAGTGTTGTAACTGTACTCAAATAGAGTGGCTAGGAACGTGGCAAGTCCTGACAAACAAGTCTTCAGTACTAATAGTAGGATGTTATCTATAGGGCTTGACTTGGCAGTATCCAGTGCCTCCAATCATTTCTTGATATCATGTGGTGGGAATCTATGACTGCCATCTGGGATCCTGGAGACCTCTGGAGCAGGCCATGAAGGTTCATCCACTCAGCACGACTTGCTGAAAATTGTTGCAAATGCTGTCTTTTGCGCTGACTTGCTGGGATCTCAGATCATTGAGGATGGGGGTATAGTACGGTCTTCTCCTCCAATGAGTTAGATTGGACACCACTATTCATGACTGGATGTGATAGGACTGCAGAGAATAGATTTGATCTGTCTGTCACTTGCTGCTTGTTCTGTTTGGCATACATTGAAGAAATATTTTGCAGCTTCAGCAGGTTGGCACCTCATTTTTGAGCTGTGCCTTGTACTGCTTCTATCATGCCCTCCCCTGCACACTTTATTGAGCTAGGATTGATCCCCTGGCTTGATAGTAATGGTAGAGTGGGAGAACCTACCAGGCCATGAGGCTGCAGATTGCGCAGGTGCGATTCTGCTGATGTTGATGGCCATAGTGCCTCATGGATACCCAGTCTTGGGTCACTGGATCTGTTTGAAGTCAGCCTCATTTATCCTGGTGATAGTGCCAGATGATGTAAAGGTTTTATCAATGTGAAAGCAGAACTTTGTCTTTAAGGACGGAGGCAGTCACTCTTACTGACCCTGTCATGAACAGATACATGTGCAACAGGCAGATTGGTAAAGATATGGTCAAGTATGTTTTTCTCTCTTGATTCCCTCACCATCTGTGGCAGATGCAATTTAACAGTTATGTCCTTTAGTATCCAACCAGCTCAGTCGTATTGCTGCTGATCCACTCAGTGGTGGACATTGAAATCCCCTTCCCAGAGCTTGCCTGACGTGCCATCCTCAGTGCTTTCTCCAAGTGTTATTCAACATGAAGAAGCAGTGTCATCAGCAGAGCATGCTCAGTACATGGTGATAAGCTGAAGGTTTCTTTGCCCACATTTGAGCTGATGCCATGAGGCTTCATAGCATAAGGAGTCAATGTTCCCTACCTCTGGGCCAGGAAACCTCCATTCAGGTACCATCTGCGACAGGTATGTGTGAACAGGTTGCTTAAAATATCTACATCAGTTCTGTGTGTGTCAAGACGACAGAATAAGCTTTTGAATTAAATGATGACAGCTGAATATGGGAAGATGACAATGAGCTGCAACCATCCAAGAATTTATGGACACTTATGGGAAAGAATAATCATCACAACAGCCTTTACTGCTAGTGATGGTCTTAATACACTACACATTAAGGAAAACATCTCAAGAAAGTTACTCAACAAAACAGGGGTAAAGGGATGCAATGAGATCTTTAATGCCTCTTGGCTACAATGGCAAGCTGGGATCAACTATGAACTGTTTGCTAAGACAGCTATTATTCCTTGAAGAGTATGATAGGTTAACAGAGCAAGTTCAATTCTTGTTTAAATTGTAAAATTACCTACAAAAAAAGTTCAGTCAAAAGTGCTGTTTCAATCGTTTGTTACAGTAGAAGTTTTAAAGCATGAAATCTTGATGTAGCATTTATTCAGGCATTAGCCAGAAGTTCAAAATTTCTTTTTAATGGTTATTGGTCTCAAATTGAAGTTATAACAAAATACTATTCTAATTATGAGATGCAATCACAAAGAAAAATCTGAAATGATGATTGCTCTTCCAAAACATTCTTGACTGTAATTGAGCAAGAGTAGAGCAGAACAAAAAAGTAATTTTGACAATATAAAGCAGGAAATATTGAATAAGTTGGTCTTCATATACCATCCTATTTTTACTGATCAACCCTTCTCATTGGTTGTATCAGTTAATCTGTTTATAATAATTGGTTTATTATTTTAAAAGTTAACACTTTTCAATTAACATGAGAGTTAACCAGATCAAAATGAGTGCCAATTCCAAGGTTTTCTTGAAGAAAAAAAATGGAGAATTATAAAAATCAAAGAAAAATAAGAAATGTCACATTAAACAATGACAGAAACACAAGCAATAACAGAAGGATCTGGAACAGAAAGGAGGGTAAAGGCAATTACCATTTAACTTTTTTTAAAAAAGAGTCATTGAGTTGTGAAAGTGAAAGTTAGGTCCCAATGATTTAGTTGCTGTCCTATTGAGGAGTAAAGCTTGCAGATACCCTTGATTTATTAGTGGATTGAGATTATTCTGAGTTACTTTTTCGTTTCAGTAATTTTCACAAGAGCTTTCAGTATCGATATTCTTATCTGTTCATGTTACTTTGTCGCTCCTTTGTTGCTCAATGACTGCTAGTAACATATCATTCCTTTGTAGATTCTTGTGTCTATAACAATTCAGCTAAGAATGAGAATCTTTTACTTCAATACACACATTTGTCATTCAAGTGAGTCAAATCAAGAAATGAAAATTTCTTAATACCTCATTGATTTTAATGCCTCTTGGCTACGATGGTCTTTTCAATGCAACAAGCTTTGAATATTCCATGTGAGTTGACAACATTTGTCAGGTTGTCACAACAGCCATTTTAGGTCAGCATTGACTAAAAAAATGGTTTGAAAGTACAATGAGAGCATTAGACAGTAAAATCAAATTATGAAAATTGAATATTGATTGTCCATTTTTACTATCATTGTAGAAATTTCTACAAAGTCTCACCTCAGCTCACTCAATCAGCAAACCTTTCTATAATGATGTTACTACTCTGACACTTGGGCATTCCTCTTTCATCATCCTTGGCAAAACAGTGAGAAGGTGAATGGGGTGGCATGGTGGCTCAGTGGTTAGCACAACTACCTCAGTGGTTGGGGACCCGGGTTCAATTCCAGCCTTGACAACTTCCTGTGTGGCATTTACACATTCTTTACGTGTTTGTGTGGGTTTGCTCTGGTTTCCACCCAAAGATGTGCAGGTTAGGTGGATTGGCCATGGTAAATTGTTCCATAGCCTGCAGGACCAGAGGGTATTGAGCTACTCTTCAGAGGTTCTGTTTGGACTCATTTGCCAAATGGCCTGCTTTCACATCATAGAGATTCAAATGTGATAGCTTCATGACCAAGCACTATTTAAATGGAATGAAACCAGTTTCAGAATGCTGTCAAGTAAGGGCGTGGGTGAGTGGGAAGTACTGCTCGGAATTAACTTTAACTAGTTGGCCCCAGCTCCAATGGTAAGTTCCTGGGGAACCTAATACTGAATTGCGTTTTGTTTTTATGCAAGTGTTAAAATATATGGCAACTTCACACACAGTTATAACAAAATGAGAAGCAAAAAGACATTTCAGCTTGAAAATTTTCTAAATTTCAAAAAAAGACATGACACACTAGTCAGCATCCAATTCCCTGCTTAAAGTGAAGTAACAAAAAGGTTGATGAGAGCAGAGCAGTAGACATTGTTCACTTGGACTTCAGTGTAGCATTTGACAAGGTTTCACATGGTAGACTAATTAATAAAGTTAGATCACATGAGATTCAGGTGAACTTGGATACAAAATTGGCTTTATAGTAAGAAACAGAGGGTTGTGGAGGAGAGTTGATTTTCAGATTGAAGCCCTTTAACCAGTGGTGTTCCACAGGGATTGTTATTGGGTCCACTTTGTCTGCCATTTATATAAATGATTTGGATAAAAATATATGAGGCATAGTTATTATATTCACAGATAGGTGGTATAATATACAGTGAAGGTGGTGATCTAAGATTACAAAAAGAAATCTTGATCAATTGGCTGAGTAGTTGCTGATGGAGTTTAATTAGGGAAAATATTGCGAGGTACTGCATTTTGGCAAAACAAGGAAGGGCAGAACTTACACAATTAATGGTAGGACCCTGGGTAATGTTATAACACAGATAGACTTAGGGGTTCAGGTACATAATTCTTTGGAATTTGTGTCACAGGTAAATAGGGTGGTTAAAGCAGCATTTAGCATATTTGCCTTCATTGCTCAGACCTTTTGAGTATAGGATTTAGAACATTACGTTGAGGTTGCACAGGACATGGAGTTCTCTTTTGGAGTACTGTGTGCAGTTCTGTTCTTCCTGTAATAGGAAAGATATTTTGAAACTGGAGAGGGTTCAGAAAAGATTTATGAGAATGCTGCTGGGAATGGAGGGTCTGAGATAAAAATAGACTGGAAAGACTTGAGTGTTGGACTTTGAAGGGTGACCTTAAGGTTTATAAAATCATGAGGGGCATAGATAAGGCAAATGGCAAGGTTTTTTTCCCCTTGGTCAGGGGAGTTCAAAACATAGGAGCATATTTTTAAGGTGAGAGAAGAAAGATTTAGAAAGGATGTGGGGGCAACATTTTTTTCAAAAAAAAATACAGGGGAAGTGGTTTGTGTGTGGAATGAACTACCAGAGAAAGTGAGGGATGCAGGTACAGTTAAAACCTTTAAAAGTCATTTGAATAAATTCATAGATAGGAAAGATTTGTAGTGATATTGGCCAAGCACAAACAAGAGAGACAAATTTAGTCTGGGAACATGGTCAGCTTTGATTGGTTGGACTTGAATGGTTTGTTTCTGTGCTGTATGACTATGACTATATGTGGAGGGAGAAACAAAGTTAAATCAGTAGAATTTTATGAGCCCCCAAGAGGTGTACTGTGCACTGTGCACTTAGTAAAATCATACAGATTCAAATCAGAACAATTCTCCAATCTTGTGCCACTACTAAGTCATTCAACTGCAGTTTGCTGTGTGGCTCCGACTTCAAGGAAGTTGGCAGCCAATTTGCAAAACAGCTAAAGGTCATTTCACGGTGCCATTGAAAGGGAGAGTAAACCCTCTAGGGCCATGGTTGCAGCCTCCTTCGGGCAGTATAGGGTTCCCATTGGGATCAGAGGACAATTGTCATTTTGTTCTTCTATTCAAGAATACATTTTGTAGCAAAGCACAAACTCCACACTGTAGGGAATCTAATCTAATCTCTAATCAAGCAACAGCCCACATCAGACGAAACAGAAATAAATTTACATTGCAATATGCAGAGTAACAGGCATATACCCTCATCACACAAACACAAAAGGAAGATCAATATTTCAGATAACCTATCATGATCAGAGCCAAGATTTCAAACTACTTGTGAATTTGATTTTTGCTGAAGCCGAATGGTTTTGGGAGAATTATGGCGGTCTCTTCCTGTGCACTGTCACTCACCCATGAATGTAATAATACCAGAAATAAGTTAACGTTGCTTCTTTGGAATTTCCACAGTTCTTCTGCTGAGGTTGACTCAGATGAGTGGAAGATCCTGATGCAAGTCTACTACCCTCCATCCTCCTGTACCCAGCAATTTTCTGAGAATTCCTGGTCAGATCACATTTGGATTATTGTGGGCAGTTTTACACACCATATCTCAGGAAGGATGTCATGGCCTGGAGCATGCTGAGAGGAGCTTCACAAGTACGTGCCAGGAATGAAAAGCTTTTCATATGAGAAATGTGTGAGGACTCTGGGTCTATACCCAATGTTTAGAAGGACGGTGTGGGGGTGGGGGGGAGGTTATCTGATTGAGACATACAGGATACTGAATGGCCTGGACAGGTTAGATGTTGGGAAGATGTTTCCATCGATAGGAGAGATTAGGACCCGAGGGCACAACCTTAGAGTAGAAGGAAGACCTTTTAGAACGAAGATAAGGAGAGACTTCTTCAGCCAGAGACTGGGCAAATTATGGAATTCATTGCCAGAGAAGGCTTGAGGCCAGGTAATTGAGTATATTCAAGACTCAGATAGATCAGTTCTTGAGTATTAAGGTAATCAAAGGTTACGGGGAGAAAGCTGGGGAATGGAGTTGAGAATCTTATCAACCATGATCGATTGGTGGAGTAGACTCATTGGGTTGAATGGCCTAATTTCTGCTCCTGTGTCTTATGGTCTGCTTAATTAGTATTTTTAGAATCAATGTTTTTTTTCAGTAAAATCAGAACTTTAGAATGACACAATAAGATGCAGAATGTACACTGGACCAAAATTAACACTTATCGATGACTGTTCATAAAGTTCAGTTCTTTGGTATGAGCCAGAAACTCTGACGCTAGTTATCATTTTCCCAAGCAGGATATTGGTGCAGAATTTCCTTCAATGTTTGGACCTGCACACTATAAAGTTACCCACCTAAAGCTCCGATCTTGCCATCGAAAACATCCTCCAAATTTTGGCTTCGCCTTTGAAAATATGCTGTGAATTGCTACATTATAAATATATACAACTATTTTCTACACAATTGCCTGACAAGCAACTTGAGATACATTGAATGTTTGCCACAAAATTGGAACCCAGACAGACATCGGTGTGAAAGGCAGGTCTCCAAGTCAACATTTGATTTTTAATTTTACTGCAGGCAACTTTGATTTCCTGCAACAGCAGCATTCAATTAAGGTTGGTGGGAGATTGTCCAGCTTGACACAGTCATTTAGCATGTCTTTGGAGTTTCATTATAATGAATATGTGGTCACTTGAATGGGTGCTGTTAGATAACTTTTCTTCCAGTTTATAACTCCAAAATTAGCTGTCAGAGATGTTAGTAAGGGCATTAATAAAGCTTTGGCCTTCACTATCTCCTTTACAGATTGGAGCTTAAATTGCATTGCAGAACTCTTGCAGTCTGCTCTCCCAGAGAAGTGGGAATATTGCATTGTAGTATGTCTCAATGGAACACTGCATGTGGTCTTCTCTTCAGGTGACTTTTCCCCATCATTGTCTTAAAAAAAATGTCCAACATGGCATCAGAAAATTGGGTCAGACTGCCCCACCTGATGGCAAAATGTTGCCTTTTGCAGTTGGATCCTCCCAGATCTCATCATAACAATCTCAGGAACTATCATCTAAACAGCCTTTTCCTTCCTGTCTCCTCCTTCAAAAAAAAACAACATTCAAGGGAGACATTGCAGACTTAAATCTGGGTGGAAGTTATTTCAGAAAGTCAAAAACAAGTTATATAGTTTGAGATTATAACCTCAGCAGCAGAATTCCAATGTTATAAAGTTAGCTAGAATGTAAAGCAATGACAACCAGTTCCAGAATTCTTTACTACATGGAATGTGTGAAGAAAATGGGTAGAGGCAATGCAGTTTGTATTGTAAATAGGGGAGTAGGTATTGAGGAAGGAATAGTTTTGGTGAAATACACAATGTATAACTGTTGGAGAAACGTTGAAGCAGCTGCATCTTTCCAATTCAGTTCCATCTAGTTCTTCAAGTCCATCTTGATAGAAAACACATTTTAGACTTAGCTATTTTGAATTTCAAAGCTGGACTGGAGAACTCCTCATACCTATCCCATAAGCTGCATGAATGTAAACATTACTATACAGAAGATAACAGGCCACAGGAATATTATTGTATGTAAATTATATAGAAAACAGTTGTATACATTACATAGCAAATCAGTGTATTTTCTAAAAGGAGAAGACCCACAGGGTTGGGGTAAAAAAAAGCTGCTTTCATTGGAATGCCACCAGTAAGATTCATGCAGAAATCAGTTCAAATATCTTGGTAATTTCTGAATAAGTCTAATTTAGGAGATCCAGGCCTTAGTTTGAAAATACACTTAGTTCCTCATCCATCTAAAAGAAGAAACATGTACTTTAAGATAAATTTAACTCACAAAATACAATAATTGTTCAGGATAATTGATTACAAGCACCTCCAGGTTTAACTTTGACAATCAACAGCTCACTCCATATAAAATCTGTAATAAGCTGTTGCACCTGAGCATGATTTTACAACATGTGCTCAAAAATGGTCAAATTTGATTCTTGGTAGCACATTTATTCTAGTACTATCCATCCTCCCCTGGAGAGAAAATGGGAGGTTGGCACAAAGTGAGAAGCTTTTTCAAAATTTGAAGTCCCAGAAAAGATTTGTCTTAATAATACCCAAAGAGCTGTTGACAGATGGTTATTCAGAAGTAGTTTATCTCTTGTCATGCACATTGAAAATGCAGGTTTCAAAGTGTCAAGGTAAAAATAGAAAAGACACATTCATACATAATGGAACATTCAGTTTCCACAACTTGCCCCTTATATTCTTCCCTGTTCAATTAAAAGGTTGCATCCTCATTGTCAAAAGGTGTCACATCTGAAAGAATTACTTTGGATGAGTTATGCCTCAGATGCTGCACCTCCAAAACATAACACATCCAAAGCAGATATAACCATTCATTTGTCAAGCCATTTTCTTAGCTAACCATAAATGCTTTGAAAGCTCCAATTATAAGAATGTCTTTTTATTTTGTGATTTTTCAAAAAAAAAACCTTGTTTAACAAAGGCTATTTCTCATTTCAGGTAGGTAAAAACAATGCCTGCAGATGCTGGAACCAGATTCTGGATCAGTGGTGCTGGAAAAGCACAGCAGTTCAGGCAGCATCCCAGGAGCAGCGAAATCGACATTTCGGGCAAAAGTCCTTTTCAGTCCAGTGTTTGAAAAGGTGGCTGTAGTTTTGAAAAGTGAATAACCTGACATTGTGGCAAGCAACTGATTAAATAAGCAGTAAATAGAGTTTAAGATACAGATGATTGAGTTGAGAGGGTATACAGATGCGACAAGAAGTTGATTGGTTTATGGAGTAATGACTAGTTATGGATGATTTTTGCCTGGCAGCAAATGAGTGATGGTTTCTCACATATCAGAACAGCTTTGAGCTGGAAACAGGTTAGAGAGAAATAAGCATTCAGTTCTTCCACAGCTCAAGAACAATGTCACTTCTCTAATTAAAACTTGCCGCAACCTCAAGTAAGCTAGTTTCTCTTTGCTCCAATGGTTGTTGTAAGCTGTGACTTTTAACTGATAAGTGAGAGAGATTTTTGAGAAGATTTGTAGCTCAGGTTGACAATAAGTATGTAAGTTAGCTTGCTGAGCTTGAAGGTTTGTTTCAGATGTTTTGTCACCATACTAGGTAACATCATCAGTGAGAATCTCCAGTGAAGCACAGGTGGTATGTTCTGCCTCTCTATTTATAGGTTTTGGTTTCTTAAGGTGGTGATGACATTTCCGGTTCATTTTTTCCCAGGGGAGGTAGATAGGATTGAAATCTATGTGTTTATTGATGGAGTTCTGGTTAGAATGCCATGCCTCTAAGAATTCTCATGCATGTCTTTGTTTCGCTTGTCCTAGGAGGTGTGTGTTGTCCCAGTCAAAAGTAGCATCCTTCTTTGTCTGTATGTATAGAAATTAGTAATAGTGGGTGGTGTCTTTTGGTGGCCAGTTGGTGTTAATGAGTCCTGGTGGCAAGTTTCCTGCTAGTTTGTCCAATGTAGTTTGTTTTTTTTTAACAGTTCTTGCATGGTATCTTGAAAATGACATTAGTTTGCTGGTGGTTCCTAATGGATCCTTCAGGTTAATTAGTCACTGTAGAAGTGTGTTGGTAGGTTTGTGGGCTACCATGATGCCAAGGGGTCTGAGTAGCCTGGAAGTCACTTCTGATATATCTTTGATGTAAGGTAATGTGGCTATGGTTTTTGGTTGTGTTGTGTCTGCTTTTTTGAGTCTGTTTTTGAGGAATCAGTGGATTTTTTTGGGTCCCCATTTTTCTTAAAAGAAAGTTGTACAGATAATATTCTTCTTTCTGTAGATGAGTGAGAGACTTTTTACTGAGTAATCAGATCACCCAGTATCTTTTATCAACCAATGGAAGTATCTGCAGAAAGACAGCTGAAATAATATACTGACCAGAGACCAAAAAAAAGGTCATAAGGATTGTCTCAACATGAGATCAAAGACAAATAAATGGTCTTTCCCATTTTACCCACTGCCCATAAATCAATTTTATTCCATCAATTTATCTGTGTGTATGAAAGGGGTAGTTATAAGTGATTTAGAGTTTTTAAATTAGTAGAGTTATATGCTAACGGTTTGTAACTTAACTTTAATCTAATAATCCTCACCTCCACTCTTTGCTTTTTCCCTGTAACTTTTGATTTCATTACTGATTAAACCTATGTCTAATTTAGCCTTGAATATCCCTAACAACCCAATAATCTACAAAATCACTCCTGTCTAAGAGAAGAAATTCCTCCTCATCTGCCTTAAAAGGCAGATACCTGAGATTATGCTCAAGCCTAGGTTCTCTCAAAGCGTGAGCCAATCTTTCTGCATTTAATCTGTCAAGTCCCCTAAGAACCTTTTATATTTCTATAAATTTGTCTTTCATTTTTCTAAAGTCCAATGAATGCAGGCCCACCTATTCAATTTCTCTTCAAAAGAAAAAAAAGTGCCTCCACAACTGGTTTAGCCCAATAAGGAGCACTAAACTATTCAGTTTTTCAGTTATGGTTTGACTAATGACTTGTATAGTTTTCGCAAGATTTCCTGATTTTTATTCTTCATTCCCTTTGAAGTAAAGACCAATATTGCATTTGATTTCCCTACTAACTGCTAAATGTATGATAGCTTGAGATGTATGCCCAAATATCTCTATTCCATACCTTTCTGCATGTCCTTCATTTACATAATATTTAGCTCTTCTGTTCTTCCCAACAAAGGACATAATCACGTTTTTTCCACATTATGCTGTACCTGCCACTCACTTAGTCTGTCTTTAAATTGCTCTATTATCCTCAAAACTTGCCTTCCTACCTACTTTTGGCATCTGCAATGTTGACAGTACATTCATTTTCCTCATCCCAGACAACATACTCAAAGGAGGCTGCCAGTGTACAGTTAATAAAAGACAATGAACATTTATTACACACAATAGAAAAACATGCATGAGCAGTGTTACACTAAAAAATATTCAAAACATTATAAAGAGCAGAAAGAGAGTCAATCTTCACCCTCTCTCCCCAAACAAATTTACCACTCAAATCTCACTGAAGTGTCATCCCTATAGCACCTCATTCAGCAGGCAGGCTCGAAATCAATTTCTTTGTGGCAAAGTTCTATGTATTCGCTCAATGCTTTTTCTTTTGCTAATGTCTCTTCCTGAGAACCTTAAGCAAATTGCTATTTCAATCAAAAGTTGGGAAATTATGTTGAGGTTGCACAGGACGTGAAGCTCTTCTGGAGTACTGTACCCAGTTCTAGTCTAGATCAGAGTGATGCTGGAAAAGCACAGCAGGTCAGGCAGCATCCAAGGAGCATGAAAATCGACATTTCAGGAAAAAGCCCTTCATCTGGAATAGTTCTAGTCGCCCATTACAGGAAGAATATTATTAAGCTAGGAAGGGTTTAGGAGAGATTTACCAGAAAGTTGCAAAAGGTTTGAGTTATAAAGAAAGGCTGGGACTTTTTTCACTAAGCATAGAAGGTGACTTTACAAAGGTTTATAAAATCATTAGGGTATAGATAAGGTTGATGGTCCTTATCTTTTCCCTTGGATGGGAATGGGAAGGGTGCAAGGATTTCAAGTCTGGGCATATTCTTAAGTTGAAGAGAGTTTTAAAAAATACGTGAGGGGCAATTTTTTTTTAATAGTGGCTCAAGTGTCAAATGAACTTCCTGAGAAATGATGGACGTGGGTACAGTTACAACATTAAAAGACACTTAGATAAGTGCATATAGGAAAGGCTTGGAAGGATACGGGCCAGGAGCAGTCAAGTGGGACTAGTTGAGTTTGGATTATATTCGGCATGGACTGGTTGGACCAAAGGGTCTGTTTCTGTGCCATATGACGGTTTCTTAAATTCATTACTTTAATAGCCCTATAGGATGTCTTCTCCTCTGACACCTTAACAGCCTCAGTTTCTGGACCTTACATTTTTTGGCCTCTAAACTATTCAAGCTTCTTTATAGCCCAGACTGTTTGGAGACGGTTGGTAACAGCACCTCTGCTATTAGAGAACTCTCCTCTGAATGTAACTGCCTTACGTCTCCAGACGCATTCTGACTTTCTGGACGACCGTCTCTAGGCACTAGCTGCTTACTATTCCTCTCTTCTGCCTTTTATTTCCAAATGTATCTGATTGTCCACGTCAAGGGTTTGAAATTCTCATTAAAATGCATGTAAACAAAACAAACCTCCAGACGCCCTGGCAGAACTCAGAACAAATTGAAAAATAAATCAAAGAGTCATATTGTCTCCCTTCTTACAAACAATATAGAAATACAAACCTAATCTAATTGAGGGTAGGGAAAATGACAAAGTATAATGTTAAACAGATAAGAAAGTAGCAGGTTAACATGCGTGCAGGAGGGTTTAACTACATGTCTGTGAAAGAAGTTAAAAAGGAAGGAAAATGCAGGAGGTATTATTGATGGAGATGTTAGAATTCTAAAAGGCATAAAAACTAGCATAAGGACACTCTACCTGAATGCTCTACCAGCATTCAAAACACGGTAGACAAGTTAATGGCACAAATCATCATGAATGAGAATGCTTTAGTACAAAGTTGAAAATCGCACAACACCAGGTTATAGTCCAACAGGTTTAATTGGAAGCATTAGCTTTCGGAGCGACGCTCCTTCGTCAGGCTATTGTGGAGTACACAATTGTAAGACACTGAATTTATACCAGAAGTTACATTCTCAGATGAACTGTAACAATTGGTGTCAGCCAGATAATGTGTAGAAGGTGTTGGCTCCCTGTGTGCTGTTGTCTGTGCCATAATGTTTAGACAGATTCTAATCTTAAAAAAATGAATTAACAGAATCTTATCTGGGCTGACACCAATTGTTAAAGTTCACCTGAGAATCTAACTTCTAAAAAAAGGCTTTGTGATTTACATATGAAAGAAGTGAAACTAACATGGACATTCTAACACAGACTTAAACAATCAAGGTATTTTTTCAATGTATAATTTCAGTTACATCACACTGTAAATAAATTGTGTCTTACAATTGTGTACTCCACAACCACCTGATGAAGGAGCAGCACTCTGAAAGCTAGTGCTTCCAATTAAACTTGTTGGTCTATAACCTGGTGTTGTGTGATTCTTAACCCCAGTCCAACACCGGCATCTCCAAATTATGCTTAAGTAGGCATTGCGGAGACATGATTGTAGGATGTTCATGACTGGAATTAATTATCCAGAGGTATCAGATATTTGGAAGGACAGACATGATCGTAAAGGAGGTGGTGAAGCTCTGATATTTAAGGATGACATCAGGGCAGTAGGGAGATGATAGGTTCTATGGAGAATAAGGTTGAATCCATTTGGGTGAAAAATTTGGAATTCTAGGGGAAAAAGTCACTGATAGGCATATTCTATAGGCTACCAAATACTCAGGATCCTACAACCACACTGCATCAATGTTGACTTCACCAGTTTCCAAGTCTCCCCAATACCCTCCATCCCATCCCAGATCCAACACAGCACTGGCCTCTTGACCTGACCATCATCCTTCCCACCCATCTGCCCCACTCTTCCCACTGACCTATCACAATTAACTCCCACCTATTGCCAACTCACTTATCTCCCCTCCACCCCACCATTTATCTCTCAGCCCCCTTGCCCTCCATCTTTCTAATGAAGAGCATGTCTGAAACGTTAAGTCTCCTACTCCACTGATGCTGCCATATCCACTGTGTTTTTTGCATCACCACACTTTGACACCAAATAGTTGTTTCACATTGGGGCAGGCAATAAATAAAGAAATAACGAACAGTTGTAAAAATGGTATGGCAATTATCACGAGATATTTTAATCTGCATGTTGATTGGTCGAACCAGTTCAGTCAAGGTAGCCTTGAGGAGGAATTCATTGAGTGCGTCTGTGATAGTTTTCTTGAACTGTACACAATGAGGGAGCAAGCGATCCTAAATCTGGTACTGTGTAATGACACAGGAATATTAATGATCTCTAATTCGGGATGTTCTTGTAAGGAGAAAATACCGTTTAGTTGAATTGAGAAATCAGATGGAAAGTGAAAAGATAAAATCCAATACCAGGATCCAGTGCTTAAACAAAGCAGACTATAACAGGAGGAGTGAGGAGTTGACTAAAGTAAACTGGAAACAAAGACTTTATGGTGGGACAGTTGAGGAACAGTGGAAGAATTCTTAAGCAATTTTTCAATCTGCTCTGCAAAAGAATATATAGTGAAAAGGAAGGATTGTTGAAAAGGGGTAATTTGCCATGGATGTCTAAGGAAATGAGGGAGGCTATCAAATTGAAAAGTAAGGTATGCAAAGTGGCAAAGACCAGTGGGAAACTAGAAGAATGGGAAAAAAACTTTAAAAGGTCAACAGAAGGCCACACAAAAAAATAAAGTAAAGTAAGATAGATTATGAGAATAAAGTAGCTCAGAATATACAGGCAGATAACAAAAGTTTCTACAAATACACAAAACAAAAGAGTGGCTAAGGTACTTTAAAAGATGAGAAGGGGAATTTAATAATGAGAAAAAGCAAAAGCATTGAACAGGTATTTTGTGTCAGTCTTCACAGTGAATTAACATGCAATTGATGACAAGAATAAAGTAGGTGAACCTTGAAATGATCATTATCATGAAAGATAGTGTTGGACAAATTAATGGATCTCAAGATAGATAAATCTTCCAGCCATGATGGAGTGCACCCCAGGGTTCTAAAAGAGATGGTAGGAGAAATAGCAAATGTGCTCGTGGCAGTTTTCCAAAACTTCCTGCACGCTGGGGCAGTTCCAGCAGTTTGGAGAACAGCAAATGTGATGTCATTGTTTAAAAAAAGGAGAGGGACAAAAGATGGGGAATTATAGGCTGGTTATCTTAACTTCTGTAGTGAAGAAATGCTTGAGTCTATTTTCAAGGAAGAAATAGCAACACATCTCGATATCAATTGTCCCACTGAGCAGACACAGAATTGGTTTATGAAGGGCAGATCATGTTTAATTAATTTACCAGCATTCTATGAAGGCATTACAAGCAAGATGGACAACGGGACCCAGTAGATGTGGTGTATCTTGATTTCCAAGAGGCATTCGACAAGGTGCTGCATAAAAGACTGTTGCACAAGATAAAAGGTGTACTGTGTTACAGTCAATTATAAGCATGGATAGAGGATTGGTTAACTGACAGTAAGCAAAGAGTGGGAATAAATGAGTATTTTTCTGGTTGGCAATCAGTGATTAGAGGTGTATCTCAGGGATCAGTATTGGGATCAGAATTATTCACAATTTAAGTAGATGATTTGAAGTTGGGAACCATGTACAGTATGTCAAAGTTTGTGGATAACATTAAGATAATGGTAGAGCAAAACATGTAGAAGATCTGAAAGTTTGCAAAGAGGCATGGATAGTTTAAGTGATGGAACTAACATCTGGCAGATGAAGTAAAATGTTGATAAATGCGAGGTCATCAATTTTGTTAGGAAAAGGATTATTATTTGAACAGTAAAAAAAAATTAAGTGTGCTGCTATGCAGAGGGACCTGGGTGTCTTTGTGCATGAATTGCAGAATGTTGGTTTGCAGATGCAACAGGTATTTAGGAAGGCAAATTGAATTTTGTCCTTCATTGCTAAAGCGATTGAATTCATGAATAGGGAGATTATGTTGCAGCTTTACAGGGTGCTGGTGAGGCCACACCTGGAGTACTGCGTATTTTTGTCTCCTTACTGGAGAAAGGGTATAATGGCACACTGGAAGAGGTGCAGAGGAGACTCAAATAGATTGATTCCAGAGTTAAGGCTTATAAGGAAAGACTGAAATTATATTCATTGGAATTTAGAAGAGTGGGTGGGGTTGCTGGGGAGAGTGCGATCTTATAGAAAGAAATTATGAACAGAAAAGAAGCAGGAAGGATGTTTCCACAGGCAGGTGAAAATTGAACAAGCGGGCATAGCCTCACAATTAGAGGGAGCAGATTTAGGATTGAATTGAGGATGAACCTCTTCATCCATAGGGTTGAGAATCTGTGGCATTCCCTGCCCACTCAAGTACTTCAGGCTTGCTCATTGAGTGTTTTTCGAGCTAAAATGGATAATATTTTGAACATTAAAGGAATTAAGGGTGATGCCGAGAGGGTGGGTAAATGGAGCAGAGGCCACAAGATGATCAGCCATTATCTTATTGAATGGCAGAGCAGGCTCAAAGCATCAGATGGCCTACTCTTGCTCCTGGACCCATGTTCTTATGTTCTAAAGCATTCCTGTAGAACCCAACCTCTGGAAAGTTTATTACATTAGTAACAATCTTGAAAAACAACTATTTGTGACCAAGTTTCTGACTAAATTTCAATACACTAAACAAAAGTCAACTAATTCTTCTTCAGTGCCTGTTTTGTCCATACTTTTGCATGTCCTAATGGTGCTATACAACAAAGTCTCTATCTGCAACATAACTGGTAGAGGGTTGCTGACTTTCACTGGGGAAGATGTTTGCTGAAATTGCAAGACTTTTGAGCTACACAATGATCCAGTTTCAGATTGTACTCTTCTCGTATGTGAGACAAGATGTGTTAGAGTAATTTCAATGGAAGCATAAGCAACATCATTCTTAAAAAGGACAGCAGTTTTGTGCACCACAGTGTCACTTCCACTCCTCAGGGAGGGTTCCTCAGCACTCCTAGCTATTGACTTGAGCATAGTTGTTTGGGTATTAGCAAACCATGAAAGCCCCTTTACGTGCCTGTATCCACAACCAAAACAATTGAGCCTGCAAGGCTGCAGACTGAGATATTATGACTCAAGTCAGATCTTCCACTGCAGTACTCAGACATTGGGTTACTTGTGCCGCTGCTGTACCCCGGCCAGATAACTACAAACGTGATAAAGAAATGGAAACTTCTGGCACATAAAGAAAATCTGCTAAAACTTGTGCCAAGTTGAAGCTGGACTCCTCCATTCTGCTTGATGGGAGAGATATACCAAGCATTTCTGAGTGCATACCCATTGATCTATTCTTTGCAGTCTGGCACCTGCATCACCAGTGTCCTAGCTCTTGCTGCAGTACCGGTGAAGGTGGCATAAGGGGCAAGGAGCAAAGTTGTGAATGAAACTCATGATTCATTTGTCAGCATTTGGTATTTGAAGATATATTTACCCACCGTGACCATTTGTGTGATCTAATTGAATTTTTACAACCTTGTATCCAGCACCTTGGGGATAGAGAGCTAAACTAGAAGTGGCTATCTGAACTCACTGCCTTTGTGCAGACTGGTGAGAAATTGCTAGACCTTGAGAAGAGAGAGGACCTTTTGCCTCCTGTTTACTTTCTGCACCAAGGTCTTCAGTGCTACATTGTAGGATTTAATGTTAGACTTGTTCTCCTATCATACCATTTCAATTCTCCTCATAAGAAATAGACAATAGATAATAGACAATAGGTGCAGGAGTAGGCCATTCTGCCCTTCAAGCCTGCACCACCATTCAATATGATCATGGCTGATCATCTTTAATCAGTATCCAGTTCCTACCTTATCTCCATAACCCTTGATTCCACAATCCATGAGAGCTCTATCCAACTCTTTCTTAAATATATCCAGAGACTGGGCTTCCACTGCCCTCTGGGGCAGAGCATTCCACACAAATAGTTCCAGAGCAACTGCTGGAAAACCAGATTTTGACTTTTAATAGTCCAGGCTGGTTTTAAGTAGTGGAGACTAACTTTACATGGTGCTAGGCTCATCGGAATCTATGTCCCTGTTGATCACTAATGTGCACACACCGTCAAGTGTATTAATAGGCAATACGGGTTTTTCATTATTCTGCATTTGCTTGAAATGACGCAGACATAATCAGGTATCACAAACCCCATGTCCAATTACAAGCCATTTTTATTCCCCCAACCCCCATTATTTCAATTCCACATGTAATTGAAAAGTTCCACAGAAACAAATACAGAGAGAATAACTGAGATACTTTAAAGAAAATGCAAATTCACACTTAAGCAAAATTTATACTTAGCAAATGCTGAATAGAATGGCTTGTATCCTTAAGCAGCAAATTAGTTACCTAACGATGTTTGTGCTTTGAATGATTTGAGAAATATATTGTTTGTGCACAACATTGTGGCTTAAGATTTAATGATGGTAAATAAATTTGATGAAAAATTGAATGGGAAACATTTCAAAGTGATTGAAAACGGTTGCTTTCATCAGATCTCAATCACACAACTGTTAAGGCACAGAAGATGGTTATTCAAGCCATCGTGTCAGCATTAGCTCTTCAAATCAGCATCATTACCAAAGGTCCTGCTTCCCTTCACCCCCTACCCTTACCCACTATTCCTATCCCCTCTTGAATGTCTCAATTGAACTGCCTCTACCACACTTCCAGACAGTGTATTATGTAACTTGACTACTTACTGTGAGAAAAGACCTTTTTGCCCCTCATCTTACATTTGAAAGTCACCTTAAATCTGTGCCCTCTGGTTCTTGATCCTTGTCCAAGTGGGAACAATTCCTCCTTAGCTATTCTGTACAGCCCTGACAAGATTTTGAAAACCTCAACCAAAACTTTTAGCCTTCTCTCCAGGGAGAACAGTCGCAACTTCTTCAATCTATCCTCATAACTGAAATTTCTCATCCCTGAAACCATCCTTTTAAATTGCTTCTGCATTCTCTCCAATATGTTCAGCTTTCCAGTAATGTCGCAACAGTACAATACACAATTCTCCAGCTGAGGCCTAATGAGAGCTTTTTAGAAGTTCAACATCACCTCCTTGCTTTTGTACACTATGCCCCTATTAATAAAAGGAAGGATACTTACTGCTCCCTCCACCTGTCCTGACATCCTCCATGAACTATGTACCTATACACCAGAATCCCTCTGCTCCTGAGCCCACTTTCAAATGGTATCTTTAATTTTAATTGTCTTTCAATGTTGCCCTATATCAATGCAGAAAAGTATGAGGTGATGCACTTTTGATGAATATCAGGTGACAAAGGAGCAGTGCTCCAAAAGCTTGTGATTTTAAATAAGCCTGTTGGTCTATAGCCTGATGTCATATGACTCCTAACTCTGGAAAAGGACAGCCTCAAAGACTGGTATGATGCATTGTACCACATTGTAGTCAAAAACCCCCATGCTCCTTGACAGTGACAGGAGTCTGTCTAGCAAAGACACAGGATTGTAAATTGTGAAAAGACACAGGAGGCTACAAGTGGGTTAAGTTACTGGTCAAAGAACTGGCAAAGTCAGTATAATGTGGGAAATTGAGGAGTTGTCATTTTGGCATGACAATTTTTTGAAAAAGCTAAATGGTGAGAGATTATAGAACCACAAGATACAGAGCAATCTAGGTGTCCTTGTGCATGAATTGCAGAAAGCTGGCATGTAGGTACAGCAAGCAACTAGGGAAGCTAACAAAGTTATTCATTTATTCCTAGAATAGAAAATGTTAATTACTAGGGGACATAGGTTTAAGATAATGAGGGCAAGTTTAAAAGAGATGAGAGAGATGAGAGAACAGAAAATGGTAAGTACCTGGAATGCACTGCCAATGGAGTAGTGGAGGTGGTTACATAAGCAACACTTAAGAGACATCTTGATAGATATATGAATAGGCAGGGAAAAGTAGGATATGGACTGCTTAGAGGCAAAATGTTCTGAGTTTAGAAAAGTATCATGTATCAACACAGTGGGTCAAAGAGCCTGTTCCTGTATTATACTGTTTATTCAGAGAACAGATTAGACATGCCATGCTTCAGTTATACAGAGCCCTATCGAAATCATATCTGGAGTACATTGTATATTATTGGTCACTTTTATATAAGTGCATTGGAGGTATTTCAGTGAAGATCTACTAGGCTACTGAATGACTCGTCTTATAAGAAAATGTTAGACAGGCCAGGCTTGTATGCATTCTTGTTTAGAAATATAGGTGGTGAATTGATTGAAACTTAAGATTAGATTACTTACAGCATGGAAGCAGGCCCTTTGGCCCAATAAGTTCACACCAACCCGCCGAAGCGCAACCCAACCAGACCCACTCCCCTAACCTAACACTACGGGCAATTTAGCATGGCCAAATCACCTAACCCTGCACATTTTTATCCTGTGGGAGGAAACCAGAGCACTCGGAGGAAATCCACACAGACACGGGGAGAATGTGCAAACTCCACACAGACAGTCGCCTGAGGCAGGTATTGAACCTGGGTCTCTGGCACTGTGAGGCAGCAGTGCTAACCACTGTGCCACCGTGCCACCCACAAGATTGTGGAATGGTGACATAATATTGTTATGGACTAAGCCAGACCACTCAAATCCATTCTTGAGCAGGCTGCTCAGGCCATAAATTTTGCAATTTGTTTCTGTAAAGTTACCTAGGTCGACGATTGGATTTTAAAGTAGACAAAACTTTATTCACAAAATTATACAATAAAACAAAAAGAACAGAATAAAGAACCCCTACAGAACTCAACCTATCCAACTAGACTTAATTACACTGTTTCGAATATACACAACAGTCCCAATAAGCAATTCCCTTTAAAAATCAGTATAAATGGAACACATGCTTATGGTTGAAGTTGAATGGCAGAGAGCACACGCAGGGGGGGAGGGGTGGGGAAGAGAGAGAGAGGGGAAGGAGGGAGAGAGAGGGGGGAGAGAGAGAGAGACGCGGGGAGGTGAAGAGAGAGACGTGGGGTGGGGAAGAGAGAGACGCGGGATGGGGAAGAGAGTGGGGGGGAAGAGAGTGGGGGGGAAGAGAGTGGGGGACGAAGAGAGTGGGGGAGGGGGAAGAGGGGGGTAGAAAAGAAAGGGGGTGGAAAAGAGAGGGGGGTGGGAAAGAGAGGGAGGTGGGAAAGAGAGGGGGGTGGGAAAGAGAGGGGGGTGGGAAAGAGAGGGGGGTGGGAAAGAGAGGGTGGGTGGGAAAGAGAGGGGGTGGTGGGAAAGAGAGGGGGGGTGGGAAAGAGAGGGGGGGTGGCGGGAGATAGGTTCCAAACAGCTCCCTGTGGAACTTCTCACCAGGTAAGACTGAACTAAAACTGCTCAGCTCAGGAGCTGACCACTCCCTTTTCATTATACAGGTCACTTCTAAAACATGACCACTTTGGCCTGACATCTCATCTGTTTACATATAAACAAAAGACCTCTCAAAATCCTTTTCATCTCTGTACCAAACCAGACTGCTCTGAGTGAGGCCTGGTTTATTGCCCCTCTGAAAAAAAATCAAGGACAGATTCTCCTTGAGCTAACGAACAGCTTTTAGAAAAATAAATGGACTGGCTTGGCGACAATATATTTGCAGAGAATGTTTGTTTGTTTTTTAAATTGAAGAACTAATGGACATTGTTTAGAAGTAAAGGTATTCTCCATTTAAGACTGAAATGAGGTAATTTCTTTCTCTTGCAGAGAATTGAGTCTCTGGAACATTGATTGGTGCAGAGTCATTAAAAGGCAAAGCTGGATAGCAACTTATTGAAAGGTTATCTGGGGTGGTTGGAAATATAGATTTGTGGCTTCAATCAGACCAGCCCTGATCATAATTAATCATAGAGCAGGCTTGAGGCACTGAGTAGCCTATTCCCGCTCCTTGTGTGTATATTGTTCCTCAGAGTTCTGATGAAGGACTGTATGGCTGGTATAGGTGTGGCTTCTTTGGAAATGTGGACAGTGTTTTCCTGTGACGACGTAGATGTCCAATCTTAGACCCTTGTGAAGCACCACACATGCTGCTGGCAGCCAAGCGCTCCATGATGCGGCCACAAGAATACCTCCTGCACATAGCCATTCTGAAGATACAAAGCAGAGTTCATCTGATATACCAGAGCCATCCAGTAAGACAAAAAAAATGAAATTGCTGGAGAAACTCAGCAGGTCTGGCAGCATCTGCAGGAAAAAAAAACCCAGAGAGTCAACAGACTCGAGTCCCTTGACTCTCCATCAGTTTCTCAAGCAATTTCTGATTGGCTTCAGAACTCCTGTACCTGCAGTTGTCGTATTTTAGTATTCCACCTAGTGAGAAGCTGTCAAATGGACAATGCTGGCTTCATTACAAATGAGTGGCTTAGCATTCTTTTGGATGTATCTTAACCTTACACAGAGCTACTTATCAGGCTGTGAGAGGCTACTGGCATGCTTGCAGCACTGCAACCACAAGATGCTATTGAGCTCTACAGCAATCTCTATCCAGATTTGCTTAGCTTCCGCCCTTCCCTGGGGAAGAGGATATCCCATCTTGCTTGAACAACTTGATAGGGTAACTGCAGGCAGATATCTGTGAATGTAGGGATAGCCATGATCTTTCTTTACCATTCTCCATCAATTCCAGCAATGTGACTTGATACCACCCAACTGGACTGCTTTTCCACTTTCTAGCTATTAATTTGCTAGCAACCACAGAACTCTATCCCTCTGTATTCAGTAAACCACCACCTGACAATGACTCAGACCCTCCACAAAATTCAGCCCTAAGTTTCTATGTACATGGGGGAAATCACAACTTGCATGTGCTAGTTGTAAAACTGTTGCAGTATGCCTAAACAGAAGGGTTTGTGTGTAAACTTGAGGTGATGCAAGATGTAAATAGCATTCATTTAGTGCTCAGTTGGGAATTTTTTTTTCCCATGGATTTTGGTGGGTTTTGGGAGCGGTGACAAGAGATCTTTCTGAAATGGTGTTAAACATGTGATATTTTCACCTGTTTCCTTCCCATTCTTAAAACTGGAGAAGCTTCACAAGAATGAATAGTGACCATGAGACAGTGGCAAATGTCATTGAACTACCCAGAAGAAAAAGCCAGTAAACTTTGGAAATGAACATACTGGATATCTATTTGGAATTATACAATACGGATTGCCGCAGTATGTCTCGTCTATTAGTTTTACTGGTTTTCAGAGCCCCAATCTAATGCTCCGGTGACACAGGTTTGAATTCTACTATGGCAGACGGTGAAATTTAAATGCATTTAAAAAGTCTGCAAAGAAAAAAAAAATTATCCTAATGGTTCCTCCTCAGATCATTGTCAATTTCCATTTAAAAAAAAGAGTAAAACATCTGGTTCACTCATGTTCTTGAGGGAAGGAAATCTGTCATCCTTACCATCTCTAACCTACATGTGACTCCAGTCCCATGCAATGAGGCTCACTCCACTCTGCTGACTGACAATTAGAGACAGGTCATAAATGCTGGCCTGACCACTGCTGCCCACATTCCATGCACAAGTACAAAAATAAAGCATGTTTCAAAGAAATGAACTTCTTCTGTAGTCAATAAAAAAAGTGTTCTATGTGCAAAAGCATTAAGTAAAAGATTTCAGAAGCTTATATCTCACTATAATTAAACAAAAGCAGCCACAATATTTTACCCATTCTATAAAGCCAATGCAAAGAAAAAAGTAAAATGATAGAGTTCTTTAATATTGGTGTTCTATGAGTAACATAAATCATAGACCTTATCAGTTGCAACAGCTGTGTGCAGAATGTTAGTTTTGAAGGTGAAGAGAATTTATGTAGGAGGATCACGAGAAGGTAAACATTCTCCCACGAACTGTGTTTATTTTTTTCTCAAAGATTTTTCAACTTCATTTAGCAGAAATTTAATATAAATAGCATTTATTAGATTTGTCTTTGACCTTTGTACATCAGAAAACTCAGAGAGAATGTATCACAATAAACATTCTTAACCAAATGGATGCTTCCATCACGATCGTGGTCTCTGTGTGGATTCACTTCACTACATGTCCATGTAAAAATATTCTCTAAGCAATGCTGCTATGTAGGATTGGATTATGCGACTAAGCAAGTCCTAAAGGGAATTTAAATTAATCTATTGGAGTCATTTTGACTTCTACTTTTCTTTACAATGTATACACAATGGAGCAACGAAATATTTCAAGAGAAATACTGACATGTCCTCTGTAAATGTTAGATGATAAATATAATTTTACGCGAAGCATGTTATTTCAGTTAGCCACAAGGTCTGTCCCTGCACTGCCTCTTGATATTGTAGAGACTTCTGAGACACCACCTATGCCCTCCACCTCCTCCAAGACTTCCATTTTCCCGCCCCCCAACGCCTCATCTTCACCATGGATATCAAATCCCTCTACACTTCCATCCGCCATGACCAGGGCCTCCAAGCCCTCTGTTTCTTCCTCTCCCGACATCCCCAACAGTACCCTTCCACCGACGCTCTCATTCATTTGGCTGAACTGGTCCTCACCCTTAATTTCTCCTTCGAATCCTCCCACTTTCTCCAGACCAAAAGGGGTAGCCACAGACACCAGTATGGGCCCCAGCTATGCCTGTCTCTTTGTTGGCTATGTAGAATAGTCCATCTTCCATAATTACACCATCATCACTCCCTACCTCTTCCTCCGCTACATTGATTACTGCATTGGCACCGTCTCATGCTCCTGCGAGGAGGTTAAGCAATTCACCAACTTCACCAATACATTCCACCCTGACCTTAAATTCTCCTGGACCATCTTTGACACCTCCCTCCCCTTCCTGGACCTCTCCATCTCCATTAAAGACGACCGACTTAACACTGACATTTTTTACAAACCCACTGACTCCCACAGCTAACTGGATTACGTTTCTTCCCACCCTACCTCCTGCAAAAACGCCATCCCACATTCCCAATTCCTCCGCCTCCGCCGTATCTGCTCCCAGGAGGACCAGTTTCACCACAGAACACACCAGATGGCCTCCTTCTTTAGAGACCGCAATTTCCCTTCCCACGTGGTTAAAGATGCCCTCCAACACTTCTCATCCACACCCCACCCCTCCAACTGTAACAAGGACAGAACTCCTCTGGTGCTCACCTTCTACCCTATCAACCTTCGCATAAACCACATCATCCACCGACATTTCTGCCGCCTCTAAATGGACCCCACCACCAGGGATATATTTCCCTCCCCACCCCTTTCCCCTTTCCGCAAAGACCATTCCCTCCATAACTATCTGCTCAGGTCCATGCCCCCCAACAGCCAACCCTCCCTGGCACCTTCCCCTGCCACCACAGGAATTGCAAAACTTGCACCCACACCTCCTTCCTCACCTCCATCCAAGGCCCCAAAGGAGCCTTCCACATCCATCAAAGTTTTACCTGCACATCCACCAATATCATTTACTGTGTCCGTTGCTCCCGATGCGGTCTCCTCTACATTGGGGAGACTAGACGCCTCCTAGCAGAATGCTTTAGGGAACATCTCTGGGACACCCGCACCAATCAACCTCATCGCCCTGTGGCCCAACATTTCAATTCCCCCTCCCACTCTGCCGAGGACATGCAGGTCTTGGGCCTTCTCCACCGCCGCTCCCACACCACCTGACGCCTGGAAGAAGAACACCTCATCTTCCGCCTTGGAACACTTCAACCCCATGGCATAAATGTGGACTTCATCAGTTTCCTCATTTCCCCTTCCCCCTTCCAGCTCAGCACTGTCCCCATGACTTGTCCTCTACCTGCCTATCTTCCTTTCCACCTATCCACTCCACCATCCTCTCTGACCTATCACCTTCATCCCCACCCCCATTCACCCATCGTACTCTATGCTATTTTCTCCCACTCCCACCCCCCTCATTTATCTCTCTGCTTTGCAGGCACCCTGCCTCTATTTCTGATGAAGGGCTTTTGCCAGAAACTTCGATTTTCCTGCTCGTTGGATGCTGCCTGACCTGCTGTGCTTTTCCAGCCCCACTCTAATCTAGACTCAAAATATTGTCTGTCTGCATTGACTATTTCTGTCCCTGCTCTCCCAGAGGGGGATGAATCTTCAGTCTCATTGGAAATATTTCTATGCATTGCCACAGCATTACTTTGCTTCCTCCCATCTTGACTAGAATCCTTTCCCTGCCTTCAGTGTTGTCTTATCACTGAATGTCTGACTATTCATTCATACTACCCACATTTCATTATCAGTTGTGAGCACTATTCACTCTTAGCCAGAGATGATAGATTCAAGCTCCAATCTGTGGATATAAGTAGTTTATAAGTTAAAAATCTATATAGTGCTGAAGGAATGCTGGATGGTTAGAGGTAACACCTTCCAAAGTAGATGTTAAGCCACATTCCAGTCTCCCCATTATTCAAAGAGCAGAGGAATTTTCTTAGCATCACGGCTAATGGCCATTCCTGAGCCAAAACCATTAATACTAATTATTTGAAGATGTATTTCATTGCTGTTTGGGTCACCTTTTCATTATCAAATTACAACATCACACACTTCATGCTCTGAAATGGTTAGAGATCACAAGCTTTTGGGGTGCTGCTCCTTTGTCAGGTGAAGTGACGAAGGAGCAGCACTCTAAAAGCTTGTGATTTCAAATAAAGCTGTTGGACTATAAGCTGTTGTCATGTGACATCTGACTGTTCACCCCAGTGCAACACCAGGACCTCCACATCATAAAATGGTTTGAATTACTCAAATTGTAAAAGCAAGTTTTTTTCTTTACTTTTATATATATATATATATATACACATACACACACACTTGACATACTGAGTGAGCTGAGGAGGTCCACTGAGCTGATGCAAGGAATGGCAGGATAGTCATAGAAGGAGGAATTGGTTAGCTTGGGTCTATATTCACCTGTGGCAGCCTAGTAACTTTCATGGGCTAAAATGCTTTTTTAGCAAGGAACAAACAGAATAGATCAAAAAAAATGGTGCCATTTCAGAAAACAGCTCCCTGTGAAAAAGAAACTGGGAATAATGACCATGCATTTTCAGAAAGTGCAAGGATCAGGTTGTCCAAGCTGACAGGAAAGTCCTTGGCCCTTGTGCTTTAAGCAAATTGGCCTGCCTGATGTCATATCATTCCAGTACTGTAACAGCAATGTAGAAGGTATAGTTGAGAATCGTATAACATGGTTGTGACTTGAGAAGAGGTTATGCCTTTTGTTCTACATCTCTTCATCAGTTCACCTTTAAGTTGCTTGCTGTTGAATTGTCAGAGCACAGCTGTTCCAGATCTTCTCACTGTACCTTACTAAAAAACAGAACTTGTAGCATTCCAAACAAGCATTCGCTCATATGTTGAGAATCACATGAAACCGCCCTGACTTATTAAACCATGCAGAGTGATACAGTCAGCACTTTGCCCACATTTATTTCTGCCTTCAGCCTAATCACAACCTGCTGTAGCTTTTGATTAGTGACCCTACAGGGGTGAAAATAACAGCCTTAATGAATATAATCACATCTGAATACATTACCCTTCCTTCCATACTTTTTTTAAAAAACCAACCTGTTCAGATATGTTATGACATTACTGTGAAACAGGTGGACTTGAAACCAGGCTTTCTAACTCAGAGTCAGGGACATTGTCATTGCATTACAAAGACCTTTAATTTGTCCTTTTTTACTCTTCAGCAGAGGGAATGCAGCTGTGGTTCATCAAAGCTAATAAATTATATGTAGCCTACCAACACCCATCATTAAAAACTAATTAAGTAAGTTGTAAATTGGACAAAGAAATAAACATAATACTAATTAATGTATTACAATTTATTATCAATTGTTTAAGGTGAATTGACATTTTAAGGTGAAATCACAGTTTAAGATAAATTGACTATACCAGACAAGATTGCAGTTTTTAATTCTTCTAGACTTGTCTTCCTAATGACTCGCAAATCTATATTTCCCCAACAAAGATGCTTTTTTTTTCTAAATCTTACTTTAACACAAATTAGCATCAATACGACACAAGTATCAAAAGGCAAATAAGAGTCACTTTGAGTTTCATGAGAATGATTATCATTTAGCAAGAAATACATCTATGGACTGTTTCTCCTTCAGCTTCTGATAACTCTGATACTGTAACCTTCCTGATTTCTTTTCAACTGACCAACCAATAATCTCCAGTTCATTATTTGGTCACTGCAGGAGAAGTGTCTAGCTCTAATGTCTTGGACATACACACAGCTTCTGGACTCAGCTTGGAAAAATACATTTTGTCTCCTTTTCTGACAATGAGAAAAATTGAATAACATCAACAAGGATTTGTTTCTGCTCTTTACAAGTAATATTTGTGTTCTTCTTTCTTTCTTTCTTTCTTTCTCTGTCTGTTTTCCCTTTGTATGTTCCACCTGCGTGCTGATTACCTTCCCCTCCAGTTTCTTTGCTTTTACCTCTTCATATAGTTGCTTGCTCAATTTCCTTCCTGTTTGTACTGCTGTCAGGTAAAGGGTTGCCAGGCCATATGGACTGCACACTTTGTTATCCTTGAAAATTATCATTAATCATGTAGCAATTGATGAAAACTATTAAAAGTCCTTTTCAAACATTCATAAAACTGTTACAGATTTCACATACTTTTCAAGAAATTACAATTTTCCCTTACAATATTGCTTCCAGATCAAAGGCTGTCACATATATAAACATATACATGCTATAAAATATATGCACCGTAATTTGTGAATTAGTCATTTATAAATAAATCTCCATGTTATTCCAGGTACATAGTAGTGTTCTAAAAATGAACAGGCAGTGGGGATATTGATCTATTGACAAATATCTACTGAATGGCAAGTTCACCCAGGAATGAAGCATGGTAAGATGGATACAAAATAGAATATTAGAGTCATAGAACCCTATAGCACGGAGACAGGCCTTTTGGCCCAAACTGGTCCATGCTGACCAGAATGTCTGCTTATGCTAACCCCATTTCTCTGCACTAGGCCCATATCCTTCTAATCATTTCCTATCCATGTATTTGTCCAAATGCCTTTTGCCTGTTGTTAATGTACCTACCTCAAACACTTCCACTGGCATCTCATTCCATTTGTTTACCACCCTCTATGTAAAAAAGGTTCCCCTCAGGTTCCCATTTATTCTTTCCCCTCTAACCTTAAACTGATGGCCTCTAGTCCTTAACTCCCCAACCTTGGGAAAAAGACTGAGTGCATTCACCCTACCTATGCCTCTGATGATGTTATACACCTCTATCAAGTTCACTCTCAATCTCTTCTGCTCTAAAAAAGAAGTCTTGAATTTTCTAAGCTCTAAAAAAGATTCTTGAGTCCAGGCAACATCTTTGTAAATTTCTTCTGCTCTTCTTCCAGTTTAATTTCATCCTTCTCATAACAAGCTGACCAAAACTGAGCACAATACTCCAAGTGTGGTCTCACAAGCATCCAGTATAACTGCAACATAACTTCCTAACTTCTATACTCAGTGCCATGACTAATGAAGGCCAATGTGCCAAAACCCTTCTTCATTGCCCTGTGACTCCACTTTTAGAGAACTATGAACCAAAAATCCAAGATCCCTTTGTTCCACTAAATTCCTTAAGGTCCTACTATTCACCATGAAACTGCTACCTTGATTTGACTTTTCAAAAGGGTTTACATCAGAGTGGTGCTGGAAAATCACAACAGGCCAGGCAGCATCTGAGGAGCAGGAATATCTACATTTCGGGCAAAAGTCCTTCATCAGGAATAGAGGCAGGAAGCCTCAAGGGTGAAGGGCTTTTGCCCAAAACGTCAATTTTCCTGCTCCTTGGATGCTGCCTGACCGGTTATGCTTTTCCAGCATCACTCTGATGTAAGCTCTGGTTTCCAGCATCTGCAGTCCTCACTTTTGCCCAGCTGACTTTTCAAAATACACCTCACACTTATCTGTATTAAACTCCATTTGCCATTTCTTGGCCCACTTCCCCAGCTGATCAAGGTCCTGCTGCAATTTCTGATAATCTTCTTTACTGTCAACAATTCCACCCATTTTAGCGTCATCAGCCAACTTACTAATCATGCCTTGAACATTCTCATCCAAATCATTGATATAGGTAACAAACTGGGTCCAGCACTGATGCCTGCGGCACTCCACTAGTCACAGGCCTCAAGTCCAACAAATATCCTTCCACTGTTACCCTCTGCTTACTACCATCATGCCAATTCTGTATCCAATTTTCCAGCTCATCTTAGATTCCGTGCAATCTAACCTTCCATATTAAAAATGTATAAGTAGTTTAACATTTCTCAAGTTCCATAATGTTAAATCAGATATTCTTGGATGAGACAGAGAGAGTGTTGATGGAAGCAATATGATGTGGTGTTCACTGACTTCCAAAAAATAATTTTATATAGCATTGCACAATAGACTGATGAGCAAACTTAGAATTCATGGAATAAAAATGTTCATAGCAACATAGAATTATCTAAGTGACAAGGAATGGAGCTTATTGTTAATGGTTTGTTTTTGCCTAGAGGAAGGTTCCGCAGGGGTTGTTGTTCGGATTTCGTTCTCTTGTTGATATATGTTAATGACCCAGACTTTCTTGTAGGAGACATAATTTCAAATTTTTAATATGATTCAAACTTAAAAGTGCTGTGAACTATGAGGCAAATAAAACAGAACTTCAATCAACAATTTAGTGTAATGAGCAACCAAGTGGCAAATGGCATTTAATAAAGAGATATTTGAAGCTGATTATTTTCATACGAAGAGAATGTGAAAACATGTATGGGCAATATACAACATGAAAGTATATAAAGGAATGAAGGAGCAAATGGACCAGTGTGTATATAGATATAAACCACTAAAAATTGCAGTTCAGTTTGAAAGAGTAGTAAATAAAATGTACCATATTGCTGGTTTTACCAGCAGGAACATAGAATTGAAAAGCAAGAAAGTAATGTTAAACCTGTATAAAATATTGGATCAGCTTCTACTGGAATACTGTGCCCACATTTAGAAAGGATATGAAGGCACTAAAGAGGGTCCAGAAAAGATTCATGAAAACAATTCTAGGGATGATAAACTTTATTTATGTGGATATATTTGAGGAGTTGGGATAATTATCTTTGGAGAAGAGGAAAATGGGAGGAGATTTGATGAGGTTTTCAAAATTTTGAGGAGTTTAATAGAGTCGGCATGGAGCAACTATTTCTATTGGTGGAATGATCAAGAACTAAAGGATCGACGTTGAAAGTTATTGATAAAATAAATAATGGTAACATGAAGACAAGTATTTTATTGTGTATCAAGTAGTTAGGATCTGCAATGCACTGCCTGAAAGTCTGGTGGAGGCATGTTCATTCAAAAATTCAAGAGGAAATTTAATTGTTTCTGAAAAGGAAGAATTGCAGGGTTATGGGGAGGAGACAGGCTGTGGATGAATTGCTCCTTCAGAGACCTAGCACTGATACAATGGGCCAAATGGCCTCCATCTACGATGAAATCATTTTATGAATCTGTGAGGAAATGAACATTCAAAAGTCCTAGTTGTACAATCTTTGCAAATATAATACGTTTTTTATAAGTCCAAGTTTAAACCTGAACTTGGAAGAATAAATCAGGTGACTGTCAGGCCTTTGATATATTATTATAGATAAAATTGAGTTCACTATTCTCCTTTATTTGGACACTATGATGTCTTTAAGCATCCAAATTGGCATTCCTGGCAAGCTGGTTCATTTTGATAGGAACTGCGTCAGATGCTGTATTGGAAATTATCCCCAGCAATGCTATTTAAAGGCATCATCAGATACTTAAAAATTAATGGTTTGTTTTCTTCTTTCAACTGTTCCTTGAATCTATAAGCTTTTCGTTCTTTCAGAATTTGTTAATGTTTCGATAGTCAGCACTTAATGGTTTGAAAGCAGGTGCTGAAGTACTTTTTTTATTGACTTGAATGTTCTCAACAGACCAGTTGCTCTCATTCAGCAGTAAATCTGTAATCCCTCCTCTAAGCATAGAGTTTGACTGCGAGAACAAAGGGGGCAATCAGAGCAGCCCGGTTATGAGAAGTGCAATCGGGGTGCAAGATAGAAGGGCTCTCAGCAGGAGAGTTTTTCCACAGAAGATACCTCAGGAATAATTCTCCAACCTGATTTTTGAGGATGATTAACTTTTGAGAAGCTTATGTCCCATAACAAAGCCCATGACTGAAATTTGCAGTCACAAGTTCAATCTCAGAGCAAGGCAATCAACTCATTGCTTGAAATTGTCAATTTTTCTGAGACTTTAATGACCTCAGCTTCTTCCAAACATGATCATTCAGTTTGTAGTGTATTGCTATATAAGGGAGGTTGCTGAGTCTCTCCATACGAAGGAACATAAGGTTATTTAATTCTTACTTTCCAGAGGCAAGCAGGTACAATAAGTCTGAAAGTTTTCAAGCTTCTCCATGGTTCAGGGTACAACTGACTGCGTACATACCCCTTTGTGTTAACTCTTTTGTGTATCTGAATGGGATTCCAATCCTTCAGCTTCCAAGTGATTGTGTGAACAGTGACAACGAATCATGGAAGTCAGTGCTTGATAAGCTGGCAACATCTGTGGCATCCCACCACACTCATGGCATTTCAGCTACTGTGGTAAACAGAAGTACATCTATTCAGTGAGAAGCACTAGGTGAAGATGTGGGAATAGGCTGTCTTGAAAGCTGCTATTGTGTCTGCTTCCACCACCTCCTCTGGCAACGTGTTCCAGGCACTCACCATCTTTGTGTGAAAAATGTACCTTGCAATCTCTTTTAAAGATCCCCCCATATGTCTTTTTAAAATTCCCCACTTGCACTTTGAACCTGTGTTCCTTAGTAATTGATCCCTTCAATCTGGGAAAAGGCCTCATACTTTCCACTCCATCCATGCCATTTACAATCTTATAAACTTCCATCAGGTCGCCACTCAATTTCCTGCATTCCAGTGAAAACACACCCAATCTATCTAGCCTTTCTTCATAGCTAAAATCCCTCCATACCAAGCAACATCCTGGTAAATCTTTTCAGTACCCAATGCATCCACATCCTACTGGTAGTGTGGTGACCAGAACTGTATGTAATATTTCAAGTGTGGCCTAACTAAATTTCTATAAAGCTGCAGCATAACTTATTTATCCTTATACTCAATGCCCCTTCCAATGAAGGCAAGCATGCTGTAGCCCTTTTATCACTACCTTGTCTACCTGCACTGTCACCTTCAGTGATCAATGGATCTGCACACGCGTATCCCTCTGCATATCAATACTCTCAAAGGTTCTGCTATAAGTTATCAGTTGAGAAACTGAAAAACAAAAGGAAAAGCTGGAGTTGAGAATGAGAAGGACGAAGTTCGACTTAGATAGTCCCTTTCTGCCTGGACTCTATGTGACCCAAAAATTAATATCTAATTGGTCAAAAAGTTTAACTGCACCATTCCATTCATCATTATTCCCACGTTCCCTCCCTTCCTCTGATACTGACTATCATATCATTTCTTTCTTTTTTATGATATAAGAATAAATCAAATGCAAAAACATATATTTAAATTCAAATTTATATCTTGAGCTATATCATAATATATGCAAGACTAATCATGTTTGTGCTTTCCTTGGTGTCTGAACTGTGTGCCTTTGATCTGATGTTTCTGCAAACTCTTTCCTCATTGGTTAAAATACAGTTGGTTAAAACTTTCAGCTTTCAGTGTATAGGACCACAGCCACTCTTGGAGGACAACTTTAAGGAAGTCTGCACTTCGATGGCCCAGTCGTACCAATTTGGTGTGAATTGCAACAGTCTGGATTAGTGAGCTGACAAAGAACAGCAAGAGTGTTGGCAGTGTGGAACGGAGGGGTGGAAGCAGAGACACTACAACAGATTCACGCTCCTTGAAGCCACTACTGCTCTCCTGGGAAGTGCTTCGGCAGCGCCGGAATTCTATTGGAAAGCAGAATGTTGGAGCGCTGCAACATAATTGCAGACCATTCAAGCAAAGGCTTCCACAACGAAGATGTCATCAATCTGAACTTACCTGGCAGCAGGTTGAATTTGCGAGTATCTAGTTAAGATTGCATGACACCAGTCTGAGCTTTCACTGCACACTCAGAAATTCAATGGAAACTGATGCAATACTGCTTCATCTCGGCATTTCTGCAACAAAGTTGATAGAGGTGATTATGTGTTCTCTGTTAGAAGGAATGGGCTCCAAGATTTGCACAAAACTCAGTGCCAAGTCAATGCTGATCCCATATATTTCTTGATGTTGAACACAGGTCTATGAGCACATTTCCAATTAAAGTGTATTAAGCTTTCCTTGAGCCGCTCAATCTTTCTTGTTCTGTTAATTATTGAAAATGATGACTGAGTTGTCTGTAACAGAACAAGCATGTGAACTCCTCCTCTGGTGAGTTGTCAACTGCACTGTCCTGTGTTCTTGGTTTGGCAACAGCACACCTAGGGTGGTGTCTCAGCATGTACACGTCCTGCTTCTGCACTATCCTCGAAGTTATGTGCAGTATCAATATCTGAGCTCATGGCTGCCATTGAGACATCGAGTGATGATATGTCTTCATTTTCATTCTTGTTCAGGCTGCATTGCCTACCCAGGCTCTGGGTTACATAGAACATAGAACATAGAAGGATACAGCGCAGTACAGGCCCTTCGGCCCTCGATGTTGCGCCGACCGAATCCTACCTAACCTATACTAGCCCAATAACTTCCAAATGCCTATCCAATGCCCGCTTAAATGACCATAAAGAAGGAGAGTTCACCACTGATACGGGCAGGGCATTCCATGAACTCACAACCCGCTGTGTGAAGAATCTACCCCTAACATCTGTCCTATACCTACCACCCCTTAATTTAAAGCTATGTCCCCTAGTAACACCTGACTCCATTAGCGGTAAAAGGTTCTCAGTGTCTACCCTATCTAAACCCCTAATCATCTTATACACTTCTATCAGATCTCCCCTAAACCTTCTCTTCTCCAATGAGAACAGCCCCAAGTGCCTCAGCCTTTCCTCATAAGATTTTCCTACCATTCCAGGCAACATCCTGGTAAACCTCCTCTGCACTCGTTCTAAAGCTTCCACATCCTTCCTATAGTATGGCGACCAAAACTGCACACAATACTCCAGATGAGGCCTCACCAGAGTCTTATACAACTGCAACATGACCTCAGGACTCCGGAACTCAATTCCTCTGCCAATAAAGCCCAGTACACCATATGCCTTCCTCACAGCACTATTTACCTGGGTGGCAACTTTCAGAGATCTGTGTACATGGACACCAAGATCCCTCTGCTCATCCACACTACCAAGTAGCCTACCATTAGCCCAGTAATCCATCATCTTGTTATTCCTACCAAAGTGAACGACTTCGCACTTAGCTACATTGAATTCCATTTGCCACATTTCCGCCCAGCTCTGCAACTTATCTATATCCCGCTGTAACCTACCACTTCCTTCCTCACTATCCACAACTCCACCGACTTTTGTGTCATCCGCAAACTTGCTTACCCAGCTTTCAAGTCCTTCCTCTAGATCATTTATAAAGATAACAAAAAGCAATGGTTCTTGGGTATCTAAAAGTACATTGAGTTAAGGTTAGAACTGTGATGGGGAGATAGAAGAGAAAGTTAGATTTTAGATTAGATTAGACTTACAGTGTGGAAACAGGCCCTTCGGCCCAACAAGTCCACACCGACCCGCCGAAGCGCAACCCACCCATACCCCTGCATTTACCCCTTACCTAACACTATGGGCAATTTAGCATGGCCAATTCACCTGACCCGCACATCTTTGTGACTGTGGGAGGAAACCGGAGCACCCGGAGGAAACCCACGCAGACACGGGGAGAACGTGCAAACTCCACACAGTCAGTCGCCTGAGTCGGGAATTGAACCCGGGTCTACAGGCGCTGTGAGGCAGCAGTGCTAACCACTGTGCCACCGTGCCAGTTTACACCATCAGTAGCCTCCCCCTCATAAGAACTTGTGGAATGAGGGAGACATGCAATGAGAGGAGAAGGATTAGGCACATAAATCACCATTAGCCCTTCGATTCAAAGGCGACATCAACTCAGAGTCATGTGTTTCCATCTTGTGTCTCCTTGTGACTGAGTAGCTGAATCCAGCTGAGCAGACCATTCGTCATTGAGGCAGGAGAACCTACAGAGCATATTTATTTCCCTTTTCTTTCCTTCATGGAGTTGTTTGAACTCAATAGATGATGTTGTTCACATATAATAGTATCATAGAGTTGTAGTGTCATACAGCACGGAAACAGATCCTTCAGTCCAACTTGTCCATGCCGACCAGATAACTCAACCCCATCTAATTCCACCTGCCAGCATCCGGCCCTTATCCCTCCAAACCTTTCCTATTCATATCCTCATCCAGATGCCTTTTAAACGTTATAATTGTACTAGCCTCCACCACTTCCTCTGGCAACTCATTCCATACACGTACCACCCTCTGTGTGAAAAAGTTGCCCCTTAGGCCTCTTTCATATTTTTCCCTTCTCACCCTGAACCTATGCCCTCTAGTTCTGGACTCCTTCAGTCCAGGGAAAAGACTTTGCTTATTTATCCTATCCATGCCCCTCATAATTTTACAAATCTCTATAAGGTCACCCCTCGGCCTCCCTTGCTCCAGGGAAAACAGCCCTAGCCTATTCAACATCTCCCTGTAGCTCAAATCCTCCAACCCTGGCAAAATCCTTGTAAATCTCTTCTAAAGCCTTTCACATTTCACAACATCTTTCCGATAGAAAGGAGACCAGAATCACATGCAATATTCCAACAGTGGCCTAACCAATGTCCTGTACAGATGCAACATGACCTCCCAATTCCTGTACTCAATACACTAGCCCATAAAAGAAAGCATAACAAACGCCTTCTTCATTACCCTGTCTACCTGCGACTTTACTTTCAAGGAGCTATGAACCTGCACTCCAACGTCTCTATGTCCAATAACACTCCATAGGACCTTTCCATTAAGTGTATAAGTTTTGTTTTGCTGTCATTCAAGGACAGGCTAATGGTCTTGTATGGAAGTTTGAAAAGATTAAGAATGGGTTGCAAATCTGGGGAAGAGTGGGCATGATGTGCACAAAGTAGGTCAAGTGTGTTAATGTGGTCAGTTTAATTTTAGCTTAGAGGTCACTGGAGTTAAAGAGTTTTCACTGAGTTAGCATTTAATGCATACACCAGGGAGTGGTGGATCTTTAATGAGGTGAATAACCTCATGCAAAGTACCTTTAAGAGAGAATGAAAGCTGTTTAGGCACTGAATGCATGCAAGCACTTGTCATGTGACTGACTAACAGTCTCAGAGTGTACTGGAAAATTGAAAATATGTAACATTTGGCTGTTACCTAGATTCCCCAGTTGTTATGACCACAAATCAAATCTAACCAATCAGTTCAAATTTTGCCCCATGTATTAAAACCCAATCAAATTTGAATTTATTGTTTTGACAACATCAAATCAATGAGACAATCCGATGTTTAGCGTATAACGAAGCAGGCATTTCGGAGAGTTAGCCAGAGAGAGTGACCAACTGTCAGAGTTACTGCCAGCAAATCACTCCCTATCAAAGGTAACTTTTCATATAAAATGTTGCTGCAGCAAAAGACCGAAGACGACTCATAAAGGTCTACAGTCAGAGGAAGACAGACACTAGAGACAACAGCCGCTGCCTGGTTTTGAAAATTAAGTTGATATAATTTTAATAGGGGCTTTTATTGGAACAATATTATTATAGAGTGGGAGGTAGATAAATATTTAAGAAAAAGGAGGCTTAAAGTTGTAAATAGTTGTTGTTTAATATTCACTTTTACAGTTAAATAATAAATTGATATTTGTTCTTTAAATAGCGGAATTTGGAAGTTCTCTGTCACTCATACTTTGAAAGCTTACAAGGCAAGGTGAGCCTTTCTGGGTGTTTAGTTTAATTAGCAGAGGGAAAGGAAGGCTGTGTGTCTCACTGCCTGCAAAAGGAGAAGAATGTTGAAGCTGCAACTGCTGGTTCCAGTCATCATGATTTGAGAGGTTGTTGAAATCTCACCTACAACCCATCAATACCATGTGAACAATGATAGTATACCAAGGTCCATCATTACACAAAGATACAGATAGGATTCCATTAGGGTATGCAGATAACTTCATCTCGAATCCCTTCAGACCAGCCATTGGTCACTGTATCAGTAATAGTGCTTCCCAAAATAGCCAGCACTATCCTCTCCATAGGAGTGTAAATATACAAAATCCCAACTTCAGCTACATCCAGACTGGACCACCTTCTATTGCAAAAGTGAGGGAAGTGTGTACTTTAGAGACATATAGTCTAGTGTATGATGTAATGGATTATGTTGTTGTCACAGTTGGATAGATGACATTGGGAAAGCTGTGAAAAATGTATTTAAGGCTTGCAACAACAGTGTAAGAGCATGAAAGTGAGATCGAGCTTACACATGTTAGGTATTCATAGAGATTTTGGTACAAGAGTGATAAAGGTATCATGAATTGAGCAGTGCCTGAAGCTAGCCAAACAGCTGATGAGTTGTGCATTTGAAAATGCATTTATAAGACTTGACAGTTTGTGAGTGATCACAAAGCATTTCCTACTCTCCATCTAGGTCCTCAGAGCTATATTCCTGTAATAGGCTTGAGCAACTTTTTTTTTGACACTGTTGGTTGAGCATGTGTCTGGAGGACCTTGTGATCGCTAAGGATATCAGATATTTCACCTCCATTCCACCTTTCAACCAAGTACAATATTTGAAAATCATGTTGCCTGCCCTTTCACATGGTTAGCTTTTGTTGATCATTTTGCAACATATTGTTTGTAGGAGCTACAGTTCAGCTTTACATAACACTAAGCAGAAACATTATCAGGCTGTTATTGAGTGCAGCCAACAATAGTGCTGGGATCATTGGTCACTTGTTAAAGCATTAAGGAAGCTCTGTCCTGAGCATTTATGGGCGGCATGGTGGCACAGTGGCTAGCACTGCTACCTCACAGTGCCAGAGACCTGGGTTCAATTCCCGCCTCAGGTGACTGACTGTGTGGAGTTTGCACGTTCTCCCTGTGTCTGCGTGGGTTTCCTCCGGGTGCTCCGGTTTCCTCCCATAGTCTAAAGATGTGCGGGTCAGATGAATTGGCCATGCTAAATTGCCTGTAATGTTAGGTAGGGGGTAAATGTAGGGGTATGGGTGGGTGGGTTGTGCTTCTGCGGGTCGGTGTGGATTTGTTGGGCCGATGGGCCTGTTTCCACACTGTAAGTAATCTAATCTAATCATTTATAAATTAAAATGCATTCTTTAAAGCAACTCTCCCTCTGTTACATTGCATTGCCTTATTCAATTTTTAATTTAATTGTACAATATAAGTCACTGGAATATGGGAATATCCAAGTGACTTATTTTGTACAAATAAAATAGAAGTTGAACATATAGACAATGACAGGAGTTCAAAGAGAGAAATTGCAAACAACGATTAAATGATCACAAAATCCAAAGTCAAATATGCAAAAAAAATCTCATGAAATATCACAACTGACAAAGTACAATTACATCTATTTGCTTGTTAAGCATCCAAGACTGTATGGCTTATCTCTGCTTCTACTCTGATTAAAGTCCCCAGCCTCATAGCTTTCTTTGGTTAACTCAAGAGATTCAAAGAAAGAGAAGGGACTCAAGAGAGTGAAATCCATGAAGTCTAATTAAATGCAATGGTATCCAAACATTTAGTGATAAAAATGATCAAATGATGCACATACTTAGCATTAGCGCTGAGTTCCAAATATAAGGCTTTTGATGATAACATGCACTGTGGCTAATGTATATGCTTTCATTAGTAATAGGTTGAGCAATCACAGCAACCGTGGAGGTTGATAAATTTACAAAGCACTGAAGATGAAAGTTATCTTGAGCCACTCAAGCTATGTTTTGCCCACAGCAATTTCATACAAATGTATTTTGAATAATCTGGTGTAGAATTGGCGGATTACTTTGCAAGAAATGGTTTTTTTTCTCTATATGACTGCATGACAGAGCAACCATCAAAGAACTAAATGTCCCTAATATTCTTGTAGATCAGTAATGCCTTCTGGATGAGTTAGAAATGTTTGCAATAATTTATGCTGAAGTAATGTGTATTTCCAACTGCTTGTGAGTTTTGTTTTGCATGAAACATATATTTTAAAAGGTCATGAAACAGAATTTAGTTTTCATGGATTTTAATTTGTTCATGTGATGTGCCTGCCAGTACTAATTGCCCATCCTTAACTGCCCTGGAGAAGTGGTGATGAGCCAGCTTCTTGATCACTGCAGTTCATTTGATGCAAGTTGCACCCATTAGGAAGGCAGTTCCAAGATGTGGATCCAGTAATGGAGTAGAAACAGAGAGATAACTCAAATTGAAGATGGCACATGACTAAGGCCAGAACAGAGAAGGTACATCAGGACAAATAACTGGAGTCTGGGACACTGGGAGACAGGACAGGAGCAACACTGGATCTTGTGAGTTCTGTTCCTGCCCCTGCACGTGACTTAGAGGGAACTTATAAATGGTGGTGATGTCCTTGTTTGCCCTTGCCTTTTTAAATTGTAGAGGTTATTGGTTTGGAATTTACTTTTGCTGAAGTCTTGGAGAGTTGCCCAGGCCACTGTGAAACTAATCATTTTAATCTTATATCCATAGAAGAAGACATATTTTCTGCCACAATGGAGGAAGTGTCATCTTTCATTGCATATATTTTTTCTTCTAAAATTCTCTAATAATTTTTTTGAGAGAGACGGCTTTTTGTTGGAATAATCCTTTCCAGTTTCATCTACTTGTTGAGATATAAAGTAATAATTTGATGGAACTATGTAAATTCCACATTACTATTGGCTAGATGGAGGTGAAGAAATATTTTTTGTTAAGTTTAAGTTATTGCCTCTAATACGAAGACTTCCATTTTCGAATACATTATTAAACTGTTTCTTTTATAGATCCAGTATTCTAAACTCAATTTACTTTTTTTGTTGCCAATTCCAGATGCGGATCATCTTTTGTGAAACAACATACTTCCTTATGTCAGTCCTGAATTTTCCCAGTACATGCGTTGTTTTGTCCTGTCGTATGGTGAATCTGTTTTGGGCTTACTTTCACCATTGCGCTAAGTGTTTTCTCTACTAATATATGGTTTGCTTAAGACCTTTTTAAAATTGATTTATCTTTCTAATACTTTTGATTATTTACTTCCAATGGTAATTTCTTCTTAAGTGAGAAATAGAGAAAATGATAAGATTTAGCTTAAGATCTAGTATGAAAGATACAAAAAAACTTTCCAATTTTCAAAAATTTACTACTGCATAAAGAGGAATGTTTCTGCAATGTACTGTTGACATAAGTTAACTAATGTGAAGATATGAATAATTTCATGTATGCCAATGGGATAACTCTCATTTTACATTTATTTACAATAACATGAGCACAACAAATCTAAATTACCAACATGCACACTGATCAGGAAGAGCACGAAAGCATTTAAAACCACTCAGAGTGCGAATTGTGAATTTTATGCATTTGAATCCTTCTGGATGCTGTAGAAAATATAAACAATATTCACAGTTTGCAATGCACTTTTTTTAATAAAGAAACTTACTGAGATTCTTCACACAAAACAAAATTACCTCATTCCCTTTTGCCAAAGTTAAACAGGAGGAACATCATGGGGGTTTGACAGACTGCAGAGTATTGCCTGGTAACACATAGTATTGACTGCGGACAGATCACCTTGTATGTTCCTAAGTTGAACTTCGCCATTATCACGAACAGAAATAAATCCACTCCCTCAATGTGCGACTAATATGCAACCTCAGGAATGATATTATGTAGGTGAATGCCTATTATTCTGGCAATGGTCATAATTTTTCAACCAGCTGTAGTCCTCTATTCTTCTTTATTTGAGCTAAAGTGAAAAGCTGAGAATACAGTGTGACGAATGTTATGTTCTCATGCTTTGGTGCTTGACTCTGTTCAGGATCACATACATGAACATGAATTGCAGGCATACAATTAATACCATGCTCCAATGATGTACATGCATAGGCACCCTCAAAAGTTACATTTGTCACCTGGACTACTCTGGAACAGCCCTGAAGTACTCAGCTGAGCAAGTACTAAAAGCATATTGCAAAATCCAGCCATTATGTCTTTCACGCAAGGAGCAAGAACAGGTGATGGAGGACCAAAAGGAAGAATGATTATTACAACACAGAAAACCCCTTTCTGACTAGATTCTATGTGATATGATTATTCCTGAGCGACACAATCAATGAAATCTGGAATACTGCATAACTACCTTTCTACATTCTCATGTTGCCTGTTTTCTGTGTGCCTTATTTCTCCTAATGTTCCTATGATGGACCTTTCTAGTGGTACAACGTCAATGTTAACAGATGTTGATCTCCAAATACAAACAAACAATGATAGAAAGAAACTCTGGGTCTAACTGTGGACTGTGCCTGGACGTGGGGTGACAGCAGTGGGCTTGCTGACTGCCAGGTAATATCATAACTACTGATGATGTGGCAGGACTCAGAATAGAAATACTGCCATCCTGAGAGACAACAATAGATTCCTGTCCAATGAAGATATCATTATCTTCTAGGGTGACACTTCAGCAATACTGATAAATTGTTGGAGAAGATACTGATAGATTGCTGCAATACCCTGGAAACCCCTTTGAGCATTGGTATCCATATTCATGAAGGCAGCAAAATGTGGCTCTTCTTCAGAAATCACATTTTTCATGGAATAGTCTTTGTTTTGCAGTAGAAGTTATGATATTTCCATTAGATGTTATGTAGTGGTGGGTTTCTCAGCTGTATTGATTGAAGTTTCCAACTTTCATGTTGCACAGGCTTTCTAGTAGACTTTGCTTGGTGCCAAGCAGTTTATTGTCAATATCTACAAAGTTTCTTCCATAATCTGACACATCAAAGCCCTCATCTGAATGTTCTGCAGCAGAACTAATGTTTGGCATCAACTTCCAGTGAGTTGGCATCTGGGAAAGATATGAATTATGCATTCAATGCTTTTGTACTTCTCAGTATGTTTCAGTTTGTAGCAGTCCCATATCATGTGAGATAGAAAGTTCTATCTAGGTATAAGTCTCCTGCAGGTCCTTGAGCATAAAATTCAAAACTGACATTCCAGTTCAGTACTGAGGGAGCATCACACAGTTTGCAATGCAATGCCTTGGCTGAGACATTCAACTGAAGTCTTTTTTAGCATCTCAGGTAAATGTGAATGATTCCATGCTGCTATATTGAAAAAGAGGAGCAGAATTCTCTGCAGTGTTCTGGCCAGTATTTATATCTCAATCAACATAATAAAAGCAAATGATCATGCCACTGTCACACTGTTAGAGACAAAAATAAACCTGCACATGCTGGAATCCAAAGTAGACAGGCAGGAGGCTGGGAGAACACAGCAGGTCAGGCAGCATCAGGAAGTGGAGAAGTTTGTGTTTTGGATGTAATCCTTCTTTAGACTGTCACATTGTGGCAACTTACTTTCACAGTATTTAGAGTCATAGAGATAGACACATGGAAACAGACCCTTCGGTCCAATCCATCCATGCCAACCAGATATCCCAACCCAATCTTGTCCTACCCGCTAGCATCCAGCCCATATCCCTCCAAATCCTTCCTATTCATATACACATCCAAATGCCTCTTAAATGGTGCAATTGTACCAGCCTCCACCACTTCCTCTGGCAGCTCATTCCATAGACATACCACCCTCTGCATGAAACAGTTGCCCCTTAGGTCTCTTTTATATCTTTCCCCTCTGACCCTAATCCTATACCCTCTAGTTCTGATCTCCCCGACCCCAGGGAAAAGACTTTTTGCCTATTTACCATATCCATGCCCCTCATAATTTTGTAAACCTCCATAAGGTCAGCCCTCAGCCTCAGACTCTTCAGGGAAAACAGCTCCAGCCTGCTCATCCTCTCCCTGTAGCTCAAATCCTCCAACTTTAACAACATCCTTGTAGATCATTTCTGAATCCTTACAAGTTTCACAACATCTTTCCAATAGGAAGGAGACCAGAATTGCATGCAATATTCCAACAGTGGCCTAACCAATATCCTGTACAGCCGTAACATGGCCTCCCAACTCCTGTATTCAATACTCTGACCAATAAAGGAAAGCACCCAAACACCTTCTTCACTCTCCTATCTACCTGCGACTCCACTTTTAAGGAGCTATGAACCTGCGCTCCAGCAACATTCCCTAGAACCTTACCATTAAATGTATAAGTCCTGTTAAGATTTGCTTTCCCAAAATGCAGCACCTCGCATTTATCTGAATTAAACTCCATCTGCCACTTCTCAGCCCATTGGCCCATCTAGTCAAGATCCTGTTGTAATCTGAAGTAACCCCCTTCGCTGTCCACTACACCTCCAATTTTTGCTGTGGTACTACCTACATTCCATCAATAACTGCATTGAAAAAAATGTACAATATTGGCTGTAAGTATCTTTACGGTCAATGTCCTCTATGTTCCTGTTTTTAGTGCAAAAGCTAATTAATGGACAGGATCTCTAAATTATTCTGCTTCGCTGTGTAGGTGTGATTACTTAAATGTTCTGCAACATACTTGGATTGCAAGGGAAATTCTGTATTACAGCCATGCTGCTATTCATTCAGATGTTCATATTTGTGCAAAATCCTTTGTAAGTACAATTATTTCCTGTTAATCATGCTATATGTATGAGGATGATAAAAGTCCTATGAATTGGCGGGTTGAGTACTGATTGAATTCCCCTAACCTGACTCCTGCACAAATGCAGAAGGGTCATAGGATTTGAAATGTTAACTCTGCTTTCTCTCCACAGATGCTGCCAGACCTCTGAGATTTTTCCAGCATTTTCTGTTTTTGTTTGTGATTTCCACTATCTACAGTTACTTGTTTTTTTTAACAGCACCATTGGGCTTGGTGTCTTAAGACATGCAGATCCTCCTCCTCCTGACTTTGAAAATAAGCATTGTGTCACTCTGAAAGTGATGGTTGTGAGTGAAGGTGTCTCTCCAGACAAAGACAGAAGGATTAGATTTGTAGATAGGTCCCTCATTGATCCCTCACTATCCATGAGTAGGCGAAGAACTTAGTGATGCTCCTTTCCGTGATAGCCACCAGTCTCGTCCATGAGCATTACAATATGAATGGTGTGTTTTTTTTTGCTGCTTCCCTCTCCCTCAAGACACATAAAGGTGCATCACTGAGTGTCCTGCTATACGTGGCTGATATGGATTTAAGACTGTCAGTGTATAACCCATATGAGACTTGTAACAGTACAAAGTATATGTGAGTAAAGTAAATCATATGAATTGCAAGGCAGAGTGTTGCTAATTCAGGTGATGGGAAGTGCAGCAAATTAAGCAGAAAATGAAAATAGCAGGACTCATTCCCTTTTACAATTTGTCAGATTACATGTCTTCTTTTGCTTGAGAAATAGTTTCAAAACAACACTTCAGATATTGACTTTAACAGTTGCTTCATTGCACTGCATCCTGAGTGTTTGTCTGGCAGACTTACTGTCCCACAGGATACAATGTATTTCTCCACATCTTGCATGAGGGCCCCAGAAAACCACCTGAAAATTTTGTTACTTGATTTCTCACATGTTCAGCAATTCTTCAGTTTTTCACAATACAAATACTATTCTTCAAAGGCACTGTCGCTTCTGCCATCCATTCAACATCTCACTCTTTCAAGAGAAGTGTTTTTAAGCTGCAAAATTGTTGTGTGCTCCTAAAAAACAGCATGGGTAGTACATGGTTATACAACAATCATTTCAAGCAATGGGCAGCACAGATTTAACTTGCTGTCTACGATGCAATGGGTCCCGTATTATTTTCAAGACCTCTCCAATTTAACCTGCAAGTTCTTTCAACTTGTGTTCGCTACCCAAAAGCAGATGTGATTGAATTTGCAGCAGAAATAGTTAATTATTTTAAATTACAAAATAGGAATAATTATACTAGATTTATGTAATTTTCAATAATAATTGAACAGATTTTTCACTGAACCGGCTAAAAGATTTTGTGTCCAAATGTTCAAGAAAGCAGAGCAGCAGGGACATCTGAAACGGTGAATTGTGATGATGTTCTGGGAATTACAACACTGCTTTTGGATCTGAGGAAGTCACAGTTATTGCTCAAGGCTTGAGTACAGTTCATCATCCATTCAGTCACACAAGCTTAACATATACTTATGTAACTAAAAATGGGGGAATCATTTATTGACTTTATAGCTAAACCTGAGCTAAGGAAAGCTCCTATTGATTCCAAAAGTTAGCCTGATGGTCAAGAGTGATCTTCCAAGTAAAAGGCAATTTTTTAAAATAAGAAATATGAATTGGTAAAACTAATGATTGAACATACTTTATGATGGGGCAACATTGATTGTGGAAATGTCTGAATACTTTTCTTGCTTTCTTGTTTGTGCTACCTGACTTTTCTGGATGACATTTCTAAGATTCTTTACCTTATAGTGAAGTAATTGGTAACATCAGAGTCTGCATTGTTGAAGCCAGGGAAGAAATTATTAAACTGTGGGCCTGAGAAGGATATAGTGATTGTTTTGCAGGAAGATTTAATGAAGGACTGGTTATTTTACATCTTCTGAGATTCAATTACAACAATTACTTAGGAGCTTCATTTGCTGTCTGTAAGATATGAATGGTTTGTAATTTTTACTTGACTATAACGCTTCATATCATTCTGCAATAAGAAATGCATGCTTCTGTTTTGATCAGCACTGCAGCCAGAACCCTGACAAATTAATTTTTCCCCATTTCATCAAGATTCTTTTCAAGTCTTCGAATATTGATGAGGTGCCGTTTGTCTATTTTAGTCCTATATTCCCAGGAAGTGCGATGGCTGTTTTCCACTGAATTTTTCCCCACGTCAGTAGGCCATTCAACACAATGTGCTAGCTCTCCTCTTTTTTCCCTCTTCCCTCCCCCTCTCAAAACCAAATGTATGAGAACAATTTGAACTTACCAGTTTGGATTCTCCTGCTGTTGGCTGTTAACATCATAGCAGGAATATATAAGCCTACTATCAAGCCAATCCACCCATATTTACCTTTCAACTAAGATAGGTTTCAATGATCAGGGACCATTTCCGTGTTCCTAAAATGAATCTAACATTATTTCTCAGACGTTAATTGAAAGGATTATCAGACTGCCATTTTCAAAGTGGTACCTGATTCCATCCTATTAACTTAGTATTACCTCCCAAACCTGCAATACACAAAATGCTAATTTGCAGAAAAATACATGTTAACGAGTCTCAATTGAGCCAACAACCTATGACAATCTGATTTGAAATTGAAACAAACATAGAAAATGCTGGAGAAACTGAGTAGGCCTGGCAGCTTCTGTGGGGAGAGAAATGAAATTAATATTTTGAATCTGGTATCATTCTTCTTGATTTGAAGTTGATTTAATTATGATGTTGACAATCTAGCCCTATTCAACTTAAATTCGCATTATATCAACATTAAACAAAAGGTACTTGGGTTTCATTGCTGGATCAAATTATAGGGAAGAAAATTTTAAGTTTGCGTGACTTAAAACTGTCATGATTCCCATGGAGACCAATAAATTTTAAGAAGAGGTATGGCTTTCCCTGGGATTAATGAAAGGAATAGAAATTAAAAGGTTTTACCTTTTTAGTCGTCTACTCGAGCAAGCAAACATAGACGAAGCTTTAGTTAATAGAAAACTAATGTACCAAACTGCAGAAAAGTTATTGTCCCATGAAATAATTAACACAACTACAATTATTTATGATGTGTTCCCAGTAGATATATAGCCTTGAAGGTTCAGTTGCACATTTTGAAGCAAACTCCCTCTTCCCAGTCATGTGAGGGTAAGTCTTCTGGTGAACATTGATCCAGTCAAGCTTATCAGTATCCACAAGTTCTCTTACAGTGACAAGGTGCACTCACTGATCCTGAAAATTTCAAACATCCCTCTCTTTGAATAAATAATAGTTCAAAATTGGCACCCTGCACAGTTGCTACTCCAAAATAATCTTTCGTCTGCTTTTCTCCACATCTCGAAGATTGAGTGTCTCTGTCCAGAAAATTAGGTGCCATTATTTTGTGATGAGGTACGAAGCCTATTATTTGATTTGAGCTTCTTCCCCTATGACAACAAAATCACATCGTACAAACTAAAGTAGAGTTTAGTATGATTTTTCCATCCCCATTTTTTTGGGCCCTACTTTGTTACTTTAAATTGAGGGATAGATTTCAAAACATGACCAACATATCCAGTCTCTCGTTTAATACAAAAATATCCACTCAAATACAAGTTATCCCTGAATCCTTCCTACAGGAAATGATCCAATTTTCATAAGGAGCTGAAGGAAACATTACTTGTAAAACAAACTAATATTTTGACCCAAGAATGCATGAGCTTGCGCTCTTCACTGTGCTTTATACAAACAAAAACTTGATTCAAAATTATCTTTGGTATGGTTGTGATGCAGCAATAACAGATCATTATTCATGAATCACAGAAAGTTATTAGTAACCAGGAACACTAATGGAATGTTACATTTTATTGTGGGGGGAATTGAATGCAAGAGGACGAAGAGCATGTTGGAAATTGGTGAGATTGCATTTGGAGTACTGTGTACAGTATTGGTCATCATACTTGTGGAAGTGTGTCAATGGATTAGAAGCAGGTCATGAAAGATAGACTATTATTAGACTAATGCTTGGAAGAGCCGATTATGTTATAAAGGAAAGGCTAAACAGGCCAGGCCTGTAGCCTTTGGAGTTTGGAAGAATCAAAGTTAACTTAATTTAAACATTCAAGATCCTGAGAGGACTTAATCAGGTGGATATTGAAGGGATGTTTCCTCTTGTGACAGAATCAAGCAAAACAGAATACAGTAGCAAGCATGTTTTAAAAAATAGACAGTTTGTTCCAAGTCTGAAATCCAGTAGAGCTAAATCTGTGAGCACCTATAACAGTCCCAATCAATTTTAACAATATCAATGAATACTGACAGTTCTTAGCCAGCTTAACAAGTGTTTGACAGTTGATGTTCCAATTAGATAGTCCAGTTTTATGCATGTTTATGTCTGCTTTTAACAATCCCAAAGTTCAACTTATCTCTCTAAGTGAAACTGAACTCTCCCCTAATGGATGTGCTTTCTTGTCTCTGTCAAAGGACACTTGAATTCTCAAAATTAAGTCTTGGAGTCACATAAAAAGGGATACCTTACATTGCCAAAAGACTACCCTGACTATCTAATGAATCTACAAGGTTCAGACCTGTTCTAGTTATATCTCATTGACACATGTGGGTTTCAGATATCTACCTCACTAAAATCACACAATTGGATGTAGTCACTGATTTATCAGAACAGCTGCCTCCAAGAATGAAGCCCATGCAATTTAAAACCTATGTTCATTCAACCAACAATCCTCAACTCCCTACAAAAAATCACAGAGGTCAGATTTGGATGTGGAACTTCCAAATCGCTTTTGCACAGACAACTTATAACCCCAGCAATAGCAAAATAGTCACTTAAATTTAGCCGGCTTTGCCATTTTAATACTGGAACCCAAGAGATGCTTCTGTTTTATCTCAATATATTGTACTAATGAAAATCAAAATCTATTGCCAAAAAGTTTCATCTACTTATATTTCTTTGCGTTTTACATTCTCGAATTATTCTCTCTGATGTACTTTGATTGCTATAGCTTGTCACTCAAGCATCATAATTTTGAGCAAGATTTGCATGTGTTTAACTAAATAATAAGTCTTCCAAAGAAAACTAATTGCTGTTCTGTTGCCTGAAATACCTATCATGGTTTATGGCTGATGCGTAGCTTCTATGAAAATGTCTATTCACCATCACTTACTGAACCAGGTTTGAGTCTGAAAGTAACTCTGTGTTATTCTATCAATTCTTCCTATACCTGCAGTTACTTCTAGTGTAAAATTCATTGGTATATCTCTCTTTCACATACATTTCATATTCTATCTGAATGAGAAAATATCAAAATCACACTCTCAGTTTAATTGCAACCAAGGTTTTGGCTCAGGTATTTGCTTACTCTTAGACCATAAGACATAGGAATGGAAGTAAGGCCATTCGGCCCATCGAGTCCACTCTTTTTTCATATAATCTCTATTTTGCTCCATGAACAAACAAAACATTGCATGTATTGCAATTAAGAAGGAATGAACATGATGAAAAACATAGAATTTTGGAAATAAAAAAGCAGCTCGTGTAGAATTGAAAGAAAATTTCAAGTTCAGTCTTAGATGGAAACCAATAATCAGAACAACCTTCAGGTTGTTTTTTTAGCACCAAGGTATCATTCAAATTGCTTTGCTGGTGACATGAATAAATAGACTAATAGAGTGTGTCTGTGCTATGTATCAGAAAGAAACAGCTTCATCATGCTGCCATTAGTATGCAATGATCCTACAGTTTCAGCAATGTAGATGATGAGTAATCCATTTCCCTCTGCTTTCAGCATCTTCTTCATTTTGTGTTCATTTCTTGACCAAATAGCATCATCACGAACCATGAAAGTTGCTGTGGACTATAATAGTCCTTCTATCACAATCTTACAAGTTGCCTCTTCAATATGATTAATCTTAAGAACAAATTTGATTTTTTTTCAAGAATTATGTGATCAAGTATAACTTATATGGAAATCTTCCCTATTTGAGAGAGTTTTTCTGAGTTTTTTGTTTAACAGTCAACAGTTTGCTATTCTCATCAGTCTCTACATGTGCAGTGCACACGTATTCTTTTAATCAGCTGATTTCTTAATGATACACATCCATTTTGTTGTTCATTGTTCATTTGAATGACATTCCATCCCAGGAATATCTTTTCTATGTGGCCTGTTGGTGTTCGATTTCCTTTGTTGGGATGCTGTAGGACTCTCGGATTGTTGGCTGCTTTGTAGTCTATGCAGATTGGTGAGCTCGCAGCTTTCTAACCACTCACTTGCAGTTGAAGAACAGCTTCTCCACAGTATAGCTAGCTGTTCACATCTGCAGCATATGGCAGGAATGAAACTTTTTTTTATGCAGATACCTAGTTGCCATTTGTTATAACTTGTTGAGACCACTGAAGATTTGAACTCTGATGGTTTCTCTAATGCTCAACTCTGGCAATGGTTTAGCTGCTTTTTCAGCTTTATTTTGTCATTTACATCTGTCACTATTTCTGGTTTATTACTATTTCCATGTCATTACATTTGGTAGTGCTTCCCATGAAAGCAATAGATGTTTTTTTAACATGGTGATTGTTTTATTGGTTAGGATTTATGTGTGTGAGATTTGTTCAATCTCTTTATGATGCCTTTGCAGGCTTTTATTGCCACCTCAGCCTTTCCATTTCATTGTGGCTAGTCCGGAGATGATGCATGGTGTTGAATTCCCTAATCTTTCATGAATTCTTCACTTGCGAACTGAGGGTCATTGTCACTCATCACAATGCCTGGCATGCAGAAACTGCTGGTGTGTCTTCAGGTATTCTGTAATCAGAAGAGAATTTTGTTCTGAAGGAGATAGCTGAGGAGATTGTGGAGACATTGGTGGTGATCTTCAGGAATCATTGGAGTCAGGGACAATACCAGAGGATTAGAAAATGGTTAATGTAACATCCTTGTTTAAGAAGGAAGGGATATAGAAGATGTGAAACTATAGGTCAGTTAACCTGATGTTAGTCCCTGATAAGGTTTTAGAGTCATCATTAAGGACAAAATTGTGGAGTATTTCGAAAAATAGGGCTGAGTCAGCATGACTTTGTCAAATGAAGGTCAAATGTGTTAGAATTCTTTGAGGAGGTGACAAACATTTTAGACAAAGGAGAGCCAGTGGATGTTATCTATTTGGGTATCCAGAAAACCTTTGACAAGTTGCCGCAAAGGAGTCTGCTAAATATAAGAAGAGCCCATGGGAATGGGGGCAAGGTACTGATATAGATAGAGGATTGGCTGACTGGCAGAAGGCAGAGAATAGGGATAAAGGAGTCTTTTTTAGAAGGCAGCCAGTGACTAGTGCAATTTCGTAGGATTCAATGGAAAGAAAGTCAAGGGGATATGTCAGAGATTTGGTGTGATGTCAAGAATTTTAAATGAGACATATGAAGAATGGAATAAGTAGGCTGCTTGAAGGAGGAGGATTGTCTAATAACTATGGAGCAAGTAGAAATAAGGTCTATGAAGTCATCTCACGGTTCAAATGGGAAAAGGTATAGTCTGCTGGGCAAAGTTGTCACTATCCCTCAGTCCTTGCTTTGTTATGAACAAAATGTCAATGTATTCATCCACAATAAGCTCATAGGCAGCAGGATTTAACTTGACAAGTAAATATTCATTCTGAGGAATATATGGAGGGGATCAGTGCTTGTCAATGGGCAGAATTTATAGTGGGAATAATGAAAGGAAGGAGGTTGGCAAGATTAAATCCCAACAGTTATCGGCAGTAAATAAACTTTAATCTCCTGGGTTAGCTGAAATGAGAGAGAAGTGTGTAAAACTTGCTTTATTGGACAGATCGATTGAATGGTAACCTCGCCATTAGAAAATCACTGGGCCATGTCTTGACCATTTTCTGTGCTCCCTGAAGGGATGTGTGCTATTACATCTCAGGAGGTGGTGAATTGGACTGGTGACACTGCTTGTCTGGCTGAAGTTCTTGTTTTAAAGCAGACACAGTGCACTAAATACGTAATGTACCAATTGTTACCAAAACTAAGCAAGGTTGAATAAAATGCAAATATCATATGATTGATAGATAACATAAAAGCTGCAAGGAAATAGTTTATATGACAGTATGAAAAAGCTAGCTGGAGATCAAGGTTCATTAAAACTGAGAGATAAGCCTCTTTCCAGAGAAAACAAGTGATTGTATGAATAAGCAAAGTATTAAATGGATCGTAGTAGATGACACATTTGTGACATTTGCCTGTGGTCTAATTGATCAATCACTGAAGACTAGACAGTGCTGGTTTTGATCACGCAGATTGCTTCCATGGAAAAGTAATGTACAAAAGTGTGCCTCATTGCAGTAGTTAGCCAACTCAGGTACATGTAGATATCAACCTAACATTTATCAGGTTAGCTAAATGAAGTTAAATGATTGAAATGAGAAGGAGAAAACCTGAAACTTGGTGACTAACTAATTATTAGAAAACTCATTGGTTTTTAAGGTGTTTGTTTTAGGTTGAAGGCATGTGTGTATTTTTAACATCAATAATAATGGACTGAATTGTCATAGAAGCTGTTGAAAAGGGAGGGGATCTGTTTAAAACAGACATGGTGATTCAGGTGCACTAAATAAACTGCTTATCAGCTCAATTTGTGATTGTCATGGAATTGTGCTGTGTAAATATCCTACAGTTGATTGGATGACATAAAAGTGCTGAACAGCAAATGCAAGCTACTCTTTTATATCAAACTTCATTAATGGCAAAAAATAAGCATTTTTCCAAGGAGACACAAGCATGTTGTAAAGAGTGAATAGATCAAACTGACTTGTAAGACAAGACATATTTGTAACATTTCCCTGTGGTCAAACTGATCATTTGCTAGAGACTGAATAGTATCAAAACTTTGAACGTACAACTTCTTTGTCTCGAAAGAGTTTAAAGCAGATTGACTCACAGTAAAAATGTAGCTAACTTGAGGAAGTCGATTGATCATTGTCCAGAAGTTGAGCTGGAGCAGGCTGATCACCTCTTTTAGTCTAATCTTTGAACAAGTCCAAATAAAAGGATTCACTTATGATTGTAAACATTGTATAGGTAAACGTTTGCAATAGTTTCCATAATGCACTTGCTTTAATAAAGACCATTGGGAATTACCTGCTATTGATATCCATAGTTAACCTAATGGACCAGGGAAAGTGGAAATAAAAGTCAACAGGAGTCATCTGATCAGTGACTGGAGGTTGAGACAGGGCAAACCAATCACTTGTTTTGGTCCTTCGACAAGTCCACTTGTAATTATTGTACGGACAAGCTTGTGATACATTGTTGTTTTTGCAATATTTTTGTAAGGTACTTTGCTTTTGTGCTCCCTGAAGGGATGTATGCTATTACATCTCAGGAGGTGGTGAGATCCACAGAATAAAACCATGGACCAGAGAAAGTAGGAATAAAAAAATCACACAGCAATATAGAGAAGCAAGTGTGGAGAGAAAATACCTTCAGGCAATTGGTAGTGTTCCTCATTAGGAGACAGCATTGAGTGTCGATCTCCCTTTTAAGCAACAATTGATCTCACATTAATGTGTTTTTGGCAATTTGAATTCCCCAGTCTCAATTTTTGTTTTGTGAATACATTTACATCAAATGACTTTTGGCCAACTTATTTCTAATTTAATTATATCTGTGTATTCTGGATTCCTATGGAGAATTATAATTTCCTGTCTGACTTGTCAAGTCTGTTCTTATTTTTAAAACACCTTTATAACCTCCTTATCTCCAGGGAACCCGAATCACATTAACCCTAAGTCCCATTATACACCACCTCGGGAAATCATCATTGACCTTCCTCCAAGGTAAGATATATCCTTTCTAAAGTGAACTACTCAAACCTGAATTAAATTAAATCAATCTGGCTATCAATATAAATGAAGTAGTACATGCTTGTTTTTATCATGTATTCCTCTTGTAATTACGCTAACTATCTCAATAGTCATCTGATTCCTTTTGCCTCTGCAATTTTGCTTTCAACATTATTTTTTACACTTGGGCTCCTAAATACCTTTAAATCTATTTGCATTATTTCTTTCAATGATAATGATTGAATCTGTATGCCAAACTGTTATCCCAGTGTCAATTACTTCATACTTGATTTTGAACATTGTCTGACAGAAATCTTTTCTATATATGGCCACTGGATGCTTCAAAGTGCTTGACAGTTAATGAATTAAAGTGAAGTCACTGTTTTAGTTAGGTTAGGTAGGAATGCCAACCTGTTATCAATCAGCTAAGTAATTATCAATACTGGAAATATTGGTCTGTCTTTTGAAGGGAAAATATTGAGTGTCATTGATTCGGAGTCGAAAAGTATGGCACTGGAAAAGCACAGCAGGTCAGGCAGCATCTGAGGAGCTAGAGAGTCGACATTTCGGGCATAAGCCCTTCATCACGCTTATGCCTGAAATGACGAGTCTCCTGCTCTTCGGATGCTGCCTGACCTGCTGTGCTTTTTCAGCAACACACTCTTGACTCTGACTCTCCAACATCTGTGGTCCTTATTTTCTCCTGTCATTGATTTTGGAAAGGCTAAAAGTAATTCATGAGATAAAATTTGGGGCCACTTCAGTTGATGTCTGTAATTAAAGGCACATTTGTTAAGGGAACTGGGGTTGGTGGTTTTATTTACACAAGGGGCCAATGAGGCCTTCTGAATCAAAGCCTGACATACATTGCTTAAGCTGTCAAAAATTAATTAGGAGTGTTAGTTTGAGCCTACACATTATCCCTCAAATCCTTATCTTTTCACCTTTTCCAAACTCAGTATCAAATAAATAGCAACACTGGATAATGTAACAAATCACAATAATGATGATATTTGGAATAATTGCTTCAACTTGTCTCTGTTGTGTTCAGTAATAGATCTCGTAGATCTCGTACACATTCTACTTGTGTAAGGGCAATAGAAAACCCAGCACTGCAGCTTTATTCTTGGTGTCCCAGAATACTATCATATAACCTATTAAGAAGTTGAAAACGAGTCTTGCCCAGCTATTTCAAATACTGTCAACATGATTGTTGTGATGTCATGCATAACTTTCTGTAGACGATCAAAGACAACCTGAATGTTGACTTGTTAGTAAGACTTTAGCAGGATTTGAATAGGGAGATGTTTCTGATGTCCACCCAAATGCAACTGGGGAGCAACATGCACATCATTGTTTCTGAACAATTACATAAGTTAGACCCCTTATTTAAAAAAAAATTGATAGCTTATGCCCTAATGTCTACTAAGCATCATTTGAAGGGGATGTATTGACCACCAATCATAAATATTATAAATGGACTTCTCGCCATACTTACCAGTATCTCATCTCTGTCTTGGTATTATTAATCTGTGTGCAAAAACAGGAAGAAGCATCACAATCTGAACACTGGAAATAATCTGATTTAAAAATTCCGTTATATAAATTGAGCATCCACTTTCAAATGCCAATAAATGCGAACACTGGTGCAGATTACAACCATATAAATTCCTGCACACTAAAACAATTACATCCTCAGCTTGCCAAAGCTTGAATGGTGACAATGAATTGGGAGTTCAGATTGTCTGTTATATGTTGTATGCTCTATATTTTAATTTAACCAGGAATAAGCTTTAAATTCTGAAAATTAGAAAACTAATAGTAAAAAACTACAGGATCTTTTATATAGGGAAATCAACAGTGTTTTAAATTAGCCAAACTTAAATATAATTTACTAACCTAAAACAATATACACTGCTGTGAATTGGCCTCTTGGCCTTTTGCGGAAACCTAATAAATTACAGTGTTTTAGTTTCATCCATCTCATCCTTACAACAAATGCTGATATAATCTTAAATTATTCCACAAGTCCTAAGCATAGGCATTTATTCTGCTTACGATTAGTTTAGGTGGCGAATATAGCTAGTTCCCATTAGTATTTGTATATATGTGTCATTATTGATACAGATAATAGAAATTGCTGGTGCAACAAAAGCTAAAGAAAAGCTAAAAATATGAAATCACTGAGATCTGACTCATTTCTTTCTGACATACTACAAACGGACAGTTAATCTGGCCTGGAAAGAACCTAAGCAGCTTGATTTGTTTACATAGGAAATAATCAAATAAGTTCTAGTTTCTTGAGTGATTTACTGTTAATATTGACTTGTGAATGGATTCTCTGGCTGATATACTTATTTCCCCAAATAAAAGATTAGCTGGTAATAAATTATATTATCTTATTTTCATTTAAGACACATTTCAAGTAGTAGATTCATTGTTATTACTTATATCACTTTGTTACTCTGCATCTTGCATTTTTTTTCTTAAAGGTAACTATGTACAATGACATTTAGTTAATAGCACCACAGGAATGAGTTTGATTACAATGCTTTAAATTTTGAGGAGTTTAACTTTACTGCCTATAAATTAGTTTGTAATACAACAATGTGATCTAGGATTGTCATAATTAAAGCCTTTTTTGTCTGAACTGCGTACAAAAGCCCACATGTCATACCAAAAATGGATGAGCTATGATTTTAAGTGCCTGAGTCAGCAGACTGATTTATTTCAAAGCCACCAAATGAATTTTAAAAATGAAATAATTCCACAGGGGGTGGTATCCTGTCACCAAGTCACCCTTTATTTACACATGCATTGTACTTGATACTGGTATGTCTTCCTCAGAGCCAGATCTGAGAGCGAACAGAACCTCTGACACTCCTGTTTATATCTGTCAGCCAGGGCTCCCTGATTGGACCAGATTAACAGCACAAGGAAGGAACTCATATTCTATGAGGTCCGCTTAGCTGACCTCGTTATAATCACTACAGTAAATTTAAATTACAGTGAATTAAATCTTATTTCATAAAATAGAAAATTAACAAATTATTGTCTATCTGCCAGAAGCTAATTAAGTGAAAGTGAGTGGAGTGGAGTGGAGTAGAATGGAAGACAGGAGGGCTCCATAAACTGGGAGCCCATTTGTTTTGGTAGCTAACTTTTCAGAGGCTGTTTAATATGGCCACAACATTATAATCTCACCTTCAAGTTTCTTGACAAACCACAAAGTGCATACTGACCACTAGTGTCCATAAATTAAAGGATTTTTATGTAAAGAATGTGTTAGGTGATCAGGACTGTCTACAGTCAACAGTAGAGGAAGGAGAAGAATGTAAAGAAGCCTTGGGAAGGTCAGCCCCTGGGTTTACTGACTCTTTGCTCAAGTTGAAGCTGGACGTGGTTAGATCCAAATGAACCAAGAAAGGGGACAGAGGATAACCACGCAGACTAAAGATGTATTTTTGGAGGTTTTTAGAAACAAGACTGTGGTCCAACCAACATAGATTCAGTGTTGCAAATCATTGCATGACCTAACTTGGTCAAGAAACGTGAGTAAAATACCACTTCCAACCACAATGTTGCATACCAGTATCAACCACATATTGCTGTTCCCTTCCCCTTAATAATATCAATACAATCATTATGACTACTCCTTGTAACAGTGAGTTCCACTTTCTCCCTACTCTTTCAGTAAAGAGGTTTCTCCCTCCTTCTCTAGTTCTACTTGACATTGAATAGGCACTGAAAATGGCAACTGCAAACTCAGACCTATTGACCTTGCAAAGTCTTTCTTATTAACAGCTTCGGACTTGGGCCAAAATTGGGAAAGCTGTCTTGCAGACTAGTCAACCAACAGTCTAACATAATCACACTTCATGATAGTACCTTATAGACCAAGGCCTAAACAACATCATCAGCATCAGGACAGAAACAGCCAGAAGTGTGGCACAGTCATCTACAGTCAGGAGGGCACTGGTCTGGAAGTTCGCAGCATTAACTCTAGACCCCAATGAAGTCTCATACTATCAGGTCAAGCATGAGCAAGAAAACCTGTTACTGATTACCTCACATCACTACCTTCTCAGTTGACTAATCAGTGCTGTTCCATGACTGAGGTGATAGAATCCTAAAGGACATAGCGGCTAGACTAGCTCTATAGCAAGTTGTGAGGAAACTTAAAAGAAGGAAAAACATGCTTGACAGCATCCTTGTCAATCTGCCCACCATAGATACATCTATCCATGTTTTTACCAGTAAGAGTGATCACCGCACTGAAGATGAAGAAGTCCTGTCTTGACACCAAGAATACCTTACACCATTTTGTGTAGCACTATCATTATCACATGCTGAATGGGACAGAGAGAGATCTAGAAACTCAAAGTTAGGTATCTATGAACCACTGAATTGGCAGAAGCAGCAGAATGGTACCCAACTACAATCTGCAACCTCATCCTGAATGTCCCCCACTCAACCATTTCCATCAAGACAAGGATCAACTTTGGTTCAATGAAAAATGCATTTCATCAATGAGGGCATGCCAAGAGAGCATCTGGCAGACCTAAAAATGAGGTGTCAAGCTGGCAAAAACACAACACAGAGCTGCTTGAATGCCAAAAACCACAAGCAGCAAATGATAGAGCTAATCAAATCCACAACCAATGGATCTGTTCTAAGCTCTGCAATCCAGCCACATCCAATTGTGAACAGTGCTAGACAACAGAAAACAGGTGTGGAAGGCTACATTAAACAATGGGATAGCATAGGATAACAGTGCAAAAATGACATGGAAGTATTTGCAACAATCTTTAAACAGGAATGATGATTCATCTCAGTCTCCTCCTCAGGTCCTTGGGATCCTAGGTGCCTGACTTCAGCTAATTCGATTCACTCCAAGTGATATCAAGAAATGGCTGAAAGCACTGGATACTGCAAAGACTGTGGGCCCTGACAGCATTCCTGTCATAGTACTCGGGGCTATGCTACAGAATTTGTTAAACTCCTAACCAAGTTTTTCCAATATAGCTACATCACCGGCATCCACAGGACAATGCTGAAAATTGCCCAGATATGTCCTCTACACAAAAAGCAAAACAAATCTAATCTGACCAATTACCTCCCCATCAATCTACTCTCAATGATCAGTAAAGTGATAGAAGATGGCATCAACAAAGCTGTCAATAAACAGCTCACTGTTTGGGATCCCCTAGGTCATTCAGCTCCTGATTTCATTACAGCTTTGGTCCAAACTGAATTCAAGAGGTGAGATGAGGTGAGAGTGGCTGTCCTTGACATCATAACTGCCTTTGACTGGATGTGGCACCAAGGAGCATTATCAAACTTGAATCAATGGGAATTGGGAGGGAAACCTCACTGCTGATTGGAGTCGTACCTGACACAGAGGATAATGGTTGTGGTTGTTGGAGACCAGTCATCTCAACTTGGACATCAGTACTGACTGTCTCTGGTAGAATTATGTCACCATCTCTCTTTTCTAAGTTGGGTCTAAAGACCTGTTGAGTTAAGATTAGTGGAGAATGAACCACTATTGAGTCTTAACAAGAAAAGGACCTTGTTCTAACAACACAACATAATTTATTGCACAATAGCAACAGTTACAAGTTACATCAGGACATATTTACTAAGACTATCAGAAGAACGATGATTTATCTCACCCCATTGGGATTTAGACCTGATTTCCTCAATTCTACAGCCAAGACCACACAACATCATCAGATTGGGTAGGGCTTAATGCAGTCTCCAACATTAACCCTTTCAGAAACATTATCGTATACAATAGCTTCAGATGAAAGTAAACATACACAACTAGATCTCACTCTCATATCAGCCTGTCACATTTAAACCTCAGATGTCTCAATGTAAGCTTCAAAGCATGAACAGCAGATTTTCTTTTTGCAGGGGAGGAGAGCATGATGCTTTTGAGGGTCCAGGACAATTCAAGGAAACCTGTGAATACAATAGTGTGCATTTCAATCCCATAGCTGCACACTCCTCAGATATTACCGCCTGCATGGAAAAACTAAAGCAGTTCAGTTTCAGAACAAAATAAGATTAAGCACCATTTTCCATCTTTGTAAATCACATTTTGGTTGTTATTTGGAAGCAAGAACATCAACCAATATTACTTCTGATTTTTGTGCATATAGAATTATTGTGCAGAGGGCATAACCCATCATATGTTAAGTCCAACTAAAGCAATAAACCAGCTCGAAACAACATATGATTTGAAGGAAGGAAATGAAAGTGCTGTAGCCAAATTTGCAGATGACACAAAAAGAGGTGGAAAAGCAAGTTATGAGAGAAATGCAAACAGTGTACAGAGAGATATGGACAGGTTAAAAAAAGTGGGCAAGAAGTTGTCAAATGGAAAGGGAGAACAAATGAACAGAATATTATTTAAATAGAGAAAAGCTACAGAAAGCTGCAAAACAAAGGAACTTGTGTGATCTTACTGCAACTGTACAAGGTGCTGGTGAGAAAATGAGAAGTTTTGGTCTTAGTTAAGGAAAGATATTTGAACTAACTCCTAGAAGGCCAGTATCTCATCAGGAAATCACCTTTTATTTATATGTGCGCAGTACATGACACTGACTCAGCTACTCAGAACCGGCTCCCAGGGAGAACAAAACCCCAATACTGGTTTTATCTGTCAGCCAGGACTCCCTGATTGGACCAGGTTAACACTCCAATCAGGGAACTCATATTCTATGAGGTATACTTAGCTGGCCTCTATCCATCCATCACATCCCTCCCTTTCCACATCTGGCACTGGAGGTCCATTCTTTTTCATGCAGCTTCTCCTGGGATGTTTGCGCACCAGATCTGGTTCCTCTGACACTGCTTTGGATACCAGTGACACATACGGACTGTAGCTCACTTCTTGCACCGAAGCATCTCAGCCAAAATTCATCTTCTTTAGGCCATGACGGCATTGAGGCGCTGCAACATCTCCATGTTCATCTTGGACTGTGAGGTTTCTTCAATGCCAGGCAGAGGGGGAGAATGCATGGGCTTTGACAGCCTTCTCCGATGTTCTAGAGGACCAGGGATGTTTTGTTCCTGCCCGATTTGCAACGTTGCAGCTTCCATGTGATCCACGTGCTTGTTCAGGACCACTTCTCTTATGTCACTGGACCTGACCTTGTGTCGACCATGCTTCTTACCCGTCCATGGCCATTCCCGTTATGGTCCCTACACCAAATGTTGTCCCCTGAAGTAACGGTCTTTGTCTCTTAGAGGAGCCTTGCTTTGGTGTTCCTGATGCTGTTTCACCCCAAACCCCCTGGGTCCAGGAAGATCAGATTTAACCTGATGCAGGGTTTTCTTCCCATTAGCAACTCTGCCAGAGTTGTCCCTGTAATTGTTTGAGGGGTAGTCCTATAATCAAAAAGGAACTGTGACAGTTTGGTATCGAGAGAAGCTGTAGGATATTTTTTCAAGCCTGCCTTCAAAGTTTGTTCTTCCCTCCAGACCACTGAACAGTGGATGGTGTTGGTCTGTCCTTACATGCTGAAAGCCATTCAACTTTAGGAAATACTCAAATTCCCTGCTAGTAATTAGTGACCCATTGTTTGTGACCAATACCTCTGGGGACCAAGATATTGCAAAAGGTGCTTGCAACTTTTCAATTGTCACCCCAATGTTTGGCGAATGAACTCTATGCACATCCAACTGCTTTAAGTGGACATCCACAAGGATTAAAATCATAGAGCTCATGAAAAGACGAGCATAGTTGACACGTAAGCAAGTCCAGGGTTTACCGAGCCATTCCAATGAATGCGGGGGAGCAGCTGGCAGTAATTTTTGGCTTTGTTGGCACTTTACGGGCACTGTCTGTGTGGAGTTTGCACATTCTCCCCGTGTCTGTATGGGTTTCCTCCGGGTGCTCTGGTTTCGTCCCACAGTCCAAAGATGTGCAGGTTAGGTGAATTGGCCATGCTAAATTGCCCGTAGTGTTAGGTGCATTAGTCAGAGGGAAATGGGTCTGGGTGGGTTACTCTTCAGAGGGTCGGTGTGGACTGGTTGGACCAAATGGCCTGTTTCCACATTGTAAGGAATCTAATCAATCTAATCTAATCTAATCTAGGCACTGCCTCATCAATGTGGCTATGTCAGCATCCAATCCTGACCACCAGGCATAACTTCTTGTGAACATCTTCATTTTGGAAACCCCTGGATGGTCCTGGTGGAGTTTAACCTGTGTCTTGTGGAATTGTTTTGGGACAATTACTCTTGCTCCCCATTATAATATGCTGTCCTCCATGGTGATCGAGTCTCACTGGGTCCAGTAAGGCTTCAATTCTGGCTGTGAAGCCCCTTTATTCTCCTCCAACGCCATCAGTTGTTTTAGTTCTGCCAGGAAAATTACTTGCCCCATTGTCATTTGCCTGGAAAAAATTATGCATTCTTCCCACACACTGAGCCCAGTCTTCGATGGAGGATCGAATGAGTCAACCTTCCCAAATAGCGGCATGATGCCAGAAATTTTTACTCCAACTCAAAGGTAACTGTTACGAGCAAATCTGTACAAAGGCATGATTTTTCTCTCATCTCCACTGAAGGCTATTTTTGATCACTAAGTCACCCTTTACTTACACATGGATTGCACATGACACTGACTCAGCTAGCTCAGAGCCAGCTCCTAGACTGAATAGAACTTCTGGCCCTCATGTTTACATCTGTCAGCCAGGACTCACAGATTGGACCAGCCCTAATCAGGGAACCCACACTTTATGAGATTCACCTGATTGACCTCATTCCAACTACTAAAATATTGTTTCATTGGAGGCAGCTCAGAGAAGTTTCACAAGCATGATCCCCAGTGTGGACAGATTGTCTTATGAACAAAGGCTGAGCAGGTTGGGATTCTGCTCACTGCAGTTTAGAAGAGTGAGAGGTGATCTCATTGAAACATACAGGATTCTTAAGGGGCTTGACTGGGCAAATGTGGGTCGAGAGTGTGTTGCTGGAAAAGCACAGTAGGTCAGGCAGCATCCGAGGAGCAGGAGAACCAACACTTCGGGCCAGAGCCTTTCATCAGGAATGAGATGGTCATTCCTGATGAAGGACTCTGGCCCCGAAATGTCGATTCTCCTGCTCCTCGGATGCTGCCTGACCTACTGTGCTTTTCCAGCAACACACTCTCGACTCTGATCTCAGGCATCTACAGACCTTACTTTCTCCCTTGACTTGGTGAATGTTGAGAGGATGTTTCTCCTCATGGAAGCATCAAAGACTAAAGGGGTGCCCAATTTAAGAATGAGATGAGGAGAAATTTCTTCTCTTAGGGAATTGCGCTTTTGGAAAACCTTCCTACAGAGAGCTGTGGGGACAGAGTCCTTATTTATATTTAAGGCTGAAATTATTGAACAGTGGAGGAATCAAGCATTACGGGGAAAACGCAACCAACTGAGCATGTGGAACCATGCTTCTGCCATGATCCGACAGACTCGAGTGCTGATTGGCCCACTCCTGTTCTTCTATTTTATGAGCTTATGAAAATCTAACTCGCAGAATCTTTCAGCTGTGTTAAAATCACCTGTTTATGGTCAGGTTGCTTCAATATTAAGCCCAAGCAAGAATACTATCAATATTGTGGAACTAATAATGTTTCAAAATATGCTTGACACAAAGAGAGAAAAGAAAATATTAAAATGATATTAAATGTTGCATATTGGGTGACATCAAACATACATCAAGACTGATGGAGGCTGTGAACACTCTGATCCATTATTCCCCACGATGTTTGAATAAGTGGTTTAAACAGAGCAGGTCATTTACCATGTTCTTGTGCTAGGGAGGTGATGACTTGTTTCAGTTTGAAATGGGTGTTCAGGAACTAAGGTAAATGAGCAGGAGGAAGGGTAAAGAGACACTCATCATTGTAACGTCTTCTAATTTTGGAAAAGATCCAGTTTGGCTAACACAGTGAAAGAAAATCAGCATGCTGATGGTAACAGAGACACTGAAAATCATTAACATTACAGCCTCTTCAGACATGTTTTATTAAATTTCATACTTAGAAATTCATTAAAAATGATATGTACAGCAACTACAGTGACCTGGTAATTCCAATAGTTGCATATTGAATGTTGAGACAACTCAAGAGAGATATAGTGCTTGACTGAATTATTCATTATACTGAAAGCATTACAAATTATAGATGACTATATTTACATTGGAGCGCTGACTTCCTTTTTGTTGGAGGTGTAGGAAGAAACAAATGAGCCCAGTACCAAATGAGGAGAAATACTGCATCCATTTCTTGCATTAGGTTCTCACCAGGTATACATAACAGGATCAAAATTTACTTTGTGCATGTTTCATGCAGGATGGGGTGTTGGAAAATTGGGAGCTCATTTTATATTCCAGCTGATGCATGTTTTCACTCAGTTTGCCATGGCACTACTCATTTGTTTTTCGTAGAACAACAGAGAAATTTGCAGCGATTTTCAAATTTTTTTTTCACATTTCTTCAAATTGTGCAATTAACCTAGCATTAATTGTCGGTGTTCAAAGTTTGTGAAAAGATTTGTAGCTCGGTTGCTCGTTGTTGTGGTTCTGTTTGCCGAGCTGGGAATTTGTGTTGCAAACGTTTCGTCCCCTGTCTAGGTGACATCCTCAGTGCTTGGGAGCCTCCTATGAAGCGCTTCTGTGGTCTTTCCACTGGCATTTGTAGTGGCTTGAATCTGCCGCTTCCGGTTGTCAGTTCCAGCTGTCCGTTGCAGTGGCCGGTATATTGGGTCCAGATTGATGTGCTTATTGATTGAATCTATGGATGAGTGCCATGCCTCTAGGGATTCCGTGGTTGTTCTCCGTTTGGCTTGTCCTATAATAGTCATGTTGTCCCAGTCGAACTCATGTTGCTTGTCATCTGCGTGTGTGGCTACTAAGGATAGTTGGTCGCGTTGTTTCGTGGCTAGTTGGTGTTAGAGTCCTAGAGACATGGCACTCATCCACAGATTCAATCAGTCAATAAACACAATGATCTGGACCCAATATACCAGCTACTGCAACGGACAGCTGGAACTGACAACCGGAAGCGACAGATTCAAACCACTACAAATGCCAGAGGAAGGATCACAGAAGCGCTTCATAGGAGGGCCCCAAGCACTGAGAATGTCACCTGGACAGGGGACGAAACATCTGCAACACAAATTCCCAGCTCGGCAAACAGAACCACAACATTAATTGTCGGGCTGGTGAAAGAAATAAGATGAAAAATAAACCTAAATTCTGCTAACCTGATGTCCTGACTCTTATTCAATTGAAGCCCTGATGAAGTCCACTGGAAAATTTAGCATCAGAGATAAAGCAATGAAAGATCCAAGTTAAAACAAGACATAGAAGTGGCAGATGGAGTTTAATTCAGATAAATGTGAATCTTAGCAGGACTTATACACTTAATGGTAAGGTCCTAGGGAGTGTTGCTGAACAAAGAGACCTTGGAGTGCAGGTTCATAGCTCCTTGAAAGTGGAGTCGCAGGTAAATAGGATAATGAAGAAGGCATTTGGTATGCTTTCCTTTATTGGTCAGAGTATTTTGAGTACAGGAGTTGGGAGGTCATGTTGCAGCTGTACAGGACATTGGTTAGGCCACTTTTGGAATATTGCGTGCAATTCTGGTCTCCTTCCTATCGGAAAGATGTTGTGAAACTTGAAAGGGTCCAGAAATGATTTACAAAGATGTTGCCGGGGTTGGAGGATTTGAGCTCGAGGGAAAGGCTGAACAGGCTGGGGCTGTTTTCCCTGGAGCGTCGGAGGCTGAGAGGTGGCCTTATAGAAGTTTACAAAATTACGAGGATGGGTAGGATAAATAGACAAAGTCTTTTCCGTGGGATCAGGGCATAGGTTTAGGGTGAGAGGGGAATGATATAAAAGAGACCAAAGGGGCAACATTTTCACACAGAATGTGGTACAGGTAAGGAATGAACTGCTAGAGGATGTAGTGGAGGCTGGTACAATTGCAACATTTAAGAGGCATCTGGATGGGTATATGAATAGGAAGGGTTTGGAGGGATATGGGCCGGGTGCTGGCAGGTGGGACTAGATTGGGTTGGGATATCTGGTCGGCATGGACAGGTTGGACCGAAGGGGCTGTTTCCATGCTGCACATCTCTATGAGTCTATGACTCTATATAACAAGAACAGATCCTCAAATGTTTTCAGGATGGAAAAGGTCTCGTTTACCTCCCTTTGCCACATGCTGTGGAGTGCAAGTTTACGTAAAAATGTCAACATTGGAAAATAAATAACTTGCTCTCACATTACCACTGTATAATCTCAAAATAATTTATCAAGTTGTAATAAGTATTATGTTATTTGAGTAAATAATTTCAGATTATGAAGAAAAGATGTTGTTGAGTAATTTGTTAGCAAAATTATTAACTGTGATGGCCAAAAGGAGCTGCAACTGTGAGATTAGATAAACCGTACACATTAAAGAAATTGGTGTGCTACTCAAAACTTTTGACAGTTGTTTTAGGAATGCAGTTATGAAGCAAGCTAATGAGCGTCTAATGGGCGGAAAGGCAGAGCTTTCATGACAAACCACTCATGGGGACGTCTTGTCAAATCATTTGTGGCTTTTTCTGCCACAGATGTTGACGCTGGCGTTTCACAAATCAGGTCATTATATTCCCCACTTTGCATTTGACTCTGAAGTAAAACCAGAAAGTAGTGTAAATAATCACCAGTGAATGCAGGAACTGTGGGCAAAAGATGTAGGACAACAGAAGATAGAGATGGGACAAACAGCAGAACAAAAGATGGATGTAGAAAAGAACATCAATCGTAAATTACTCCCAGCTCAACCCATCTAAAAAACGTGCAACCTTCTGGAATCAAGAGGGAATTTAACAATTTCAGATCATGACCATTGCTTACAGTTTTGCTTTGCAATATAATTTCTTTGTCATTAAGTCAGTCCTGTCTTCCACTCTTACTATGCCTCTAACCTTTTCCAGATTTTGAGCCAAAATGTTAACTCAGTTTCTCTTCCCAAGGAAACTGCCTGATCTGCACTTCCAGTGTTTTTATTTTGTATTCCAGCGTACACAGTACTTTAATTTGCTGTTTGTGTTTGACTGTAGACTTTTTGAGTGCTGAGCTGAGATCTTACCTTTGACTGGTTATTTACTTTATTGATTGTGTGCAGCAATCAAATTAATGATTGATGACAAGCCACACATTGTTGTGTAAACAGGGCTTTTGGAGTGTAAAATTGAATATGAGCTAATTATCAGCATCAAAACAAAATACAGCGAATGCTGGAGATCTAAAGAACAGAAAGTGCTGTAGTGGGTCTGTCAGTTTCTGTGGAAAGAAAAATAGAGTGCTGAATTTTACCAAAAGTAACATTTTGTTGGAGTTTCAGGGTGAATTCCTCTCTTGGAGCTCTAGTAAATGTGCCCACAGTGTTCTGCATTGCTCACTCATTATCTATATGCCATACATCTATGGCATTATTATACATTCTAGTGGTAGAACTGGCTACCATAGCAGCATCTTCCAGGATTCATGACCTTGATATAATATTCAAACCACAGCTGGCCACCAAATCAAGGCCTGTCAATGTGGAACTGCCCTTCACAGTTGCCCAGGCAATTTGGCCCCCACTTCACCGACAGATAACCCAGAAATTCTGATTGTTGAGATGTTGGAAAGGTGAGAGAAGTTTTTTCATCAGAACCGCCAGAGAGGATCATAGCACCAGCCTGGTCTGAAGTTGCTACCCAGGTCAGTGCAATGTCCATGATATGAAGGAATGCCTAACAATGCAAGAAGAAGGTTAGTGACCTTCTGTGCCATGTGTAGTTATGTGTCAGCATCTTCCCCATACAGCCTCAACCTCATTCCATATCTATGACTGAATCCACCTCCCACCAAGACCTTTGGCCTACTATCTTCACTATTGCCTGCAGCATCTTCCCTCACTCACTCTGGCTCCTCCCTCAGACTACTTACCCTGCTTGTCTGCTGCGCTGCCTCATGACACTACACCAACTTTCTCCTACCTGTACCAGCACTGAAAGTGTGCCAACCACTTTCATCTCGCTCAGTCCTTCCCTATGTCTCATTCCAGGAGAAACCATTCTGCAATAGGGTGGAGCAAGCTAAAACAAGTGTGTGTGAGCTGGAACAGGGTTGATGTGCTATTCATCACCTCATCCCACCTTAGGAAGAATCTTTCCCTTAGAAGAGAGGACAGTGACCATTCAGGTGGTGTTGGTGAGACCTCAATGTCCTGGCAAACACGTGATTCAGTGTCAAGCATTGTGCTATTCTCCCGGTACCATAACTGTGAATTATCCTTACCTTACCCAAAATTCTATGCCTATTTCACAAGTCATTCTCTCTCCTATGTGGATACCAGTGGAATCCACCCAATTGTTGCCCTAAAGAGACTTTGATATAATATTCAAACCACACCTGGCCTCCAAATCAAGGCCTGTCAATGTGGAACAGCCCTTCACAGTTGCCCAGGCAAGTTGGCCCCTACATTATCCCCTACTCCACCTCTGAGCAAGAAGCCACAGCTCTCTCAGAAAAAGCACCAGCGAGTCTGCCTCTCTCTCAAATATTAACCCTTTGGTGGGTAGCTTTGCTGGAGGATACAGAGTGTGGTGCTGGAAAAGCACAGCAGGTCAAGCAGCATCCGAGGAGCAGGAAAATCGATGTTTCAGGCAAAAGCCCTTCAGCAGGATTCCTGACCTGCTGTGCTTTTCCAGCACCACACTCTTGACTCGAATCTCCAGCATCTGCAGTACTCACTTTCGCCTTGCTAGAGGATATGGAGCTCGTGCTGGTGGGAGCATCACCACCACGTCTCCATAGCTGGTCAAGAAGGAAATGCCGCGGGTCACTGACACTCAGAGAGCTGCTGGAGATCAGGCCCCTTAGCTCAGGTAGGAAAGGATCCCATGGTGTTGGCCTTTAAGAACTTCACCCAAAAGCATGGGCACATACAGGAGCAACATGCAGATTTATTGGAGCCACTGAGAAAACTGACTCAAAGGTTTGAGAAGTCTACCATCCTGTCTGTACAAAGCAGCCTCTGACATGCAAGGGTCTGCCTGTCTTCATGGAGAGGTTTACAGCTGACATAGAGACCGAGGTCCATCATATTCAATATCTGCTGGCATATGCATCGATCCCCACTCCATTGGTACTTAGAACCAGTGGCAAACTGACAGGGGTTGAGGAACCTTGACCACATTCCAAGTGCTCCTGTCTTCTTGTGAGTATGATCCCACCTGGAGGAGGAACTACATATAGGTAAGCTAGAAGTCTCTTCTCAAGACACTGCAGAGGTGGATGGAGCTTCTGTCTCCACCCTACTTTCTATCCTCAACCCTGAGAGAGCTCAAGCTGAAAGGGGTGAATTTTCTTCAGGGCTGGGCATACTCAGAATCCTCTACAAACATCCCTAGGGTAGGCCAACCAAAACCCCAAGGCCAACAGATTCCACTATGCAGCTCCCTCAACCCTAGACTCTGAGACTGCATCTCGATGCAATGAGAGGGAAACATAAAAAGAAGAGCGTCAGTGTAAATACTTCATCACACTTGTAAATATATGTTCACTTTTCATCATTAGCAGAGTGTCCAAATATTATTTTGGTTGTAATTGCAAGAATGAAGGTACAGAGGCTATAAATCCTTAGCATGACATGACTGATACCTACATACCTGAATAATAACCATCATCTCCATAGCTTCTATACTGGCAGGAAATTTTGTCATGAATGAATGAGGAAACATCAGACATTGCAAAGGCTTCTGTCAGCAAAAATATGAAGGATCAAGCAGAGTCCTGCATAGTAATGGTACAAAGCCCCAGACATGACCTGCATGGAGTCCTCAAATGGTGGTGCCCTCATATAGCCTTTGTGATCTGATGACATTGCTTTGTAGATACACTAGACATCGTGATATGACTTCCAGGCAGAGTGTAGCCCAATTGTTCTCTCTTACCTGCATAGCACTCCATGAAAACCAATGTCTCTGGGGCTCCTGCATTGTTGCCCCATCTGCTGCATGCATCTAGGTAGGCACAATGTAAGTTAGCATTAATGAGCAAGTGAGGATCCCTGAAGTGTAGACTGGTCAGTCGTGAAATGGATCTCTATCCCTGTACACAATGTGACTGAGAATCAGCTTGTAATAAAAGTATTAGTGCACTCCAAAGTGCAGCACTGAAGTGGAGAACTGTATTGTAAGTGAGGATGTGGTGAGGCTGATGCAGTCCAATACCAATCTCTGTGGATGGGGGATTTATACTGCAGCTGTCACTGGAGCATGCCCGGAGAATTTGGGGACTGTCCAATATGGGAGTCTGGAGAAATAAACGGTGAGTTGGACTCACTAATTCTCACTAGGCTGAGAATTCATATCATTTTTATAATTGCCATTTAGTTTCTCTCTCGGATGTATACTGTAAAAGATTCGGAAACTGCATACCAAATGAGGTGAGACTAGGTACTAATGACATGTTAATTTATGCATTAACAAGATTGTAAGCTCACTTGGGTCACTGGATTTGAAACGTTAACTTTGATTTCTCTTCACACATGCTGCCAGATCTCCTGAGCTTTTCCAGGAACTTCTGTTTTTGTAATCTCACTGTTCAAAACCTGGCTAAAAGTTGGACTTTCTTGCCATAGTTCCTCATCTGACTCATCAGTTCCCATTTCATTCAGCTGCTCATTTTGAGTCTTGTCTGACTCTGCTTCAGAATATTAATATATTGAACAATTAAAAAATTAATATTTTGGCAAATGATCTAGTGGATTTAATATTGGAATTGAATATAAAGTATATTTTTTTTCCATTTCCCATCACTGTAATCTTTCATTACGTAACATCAGGTAATAAGTGTTAATTTACAGCCAAGTACATTGATAAAGTATAAGAGGGGAAATTTAACCCATGCCACAGAGTAGCAATGAGAAGGAGGGGGGGGTCCTTTAAAATCTGTATTGCACTGCCAATGGAGTCCTGAGGCCAGCAGAGCTCTCACTGCAATTAAGTGGTAGAATCCAGATCTGGACTCCAATGTATCGGCGGCGTGGCCCAGCACTGGCAGGTTTCAATTGTGTCTCAGCACTCGTACCAGTCACACGTCCATCTGCTGTCAGGAAATCATTTTTATTTCACTGTGAAAATGCCGTTTAATCCGAAATCCGAAAAGTTCTGAATTCTGAAAAACAATTGGCCCCCAGGATTTCAATACAGATTTGTGTACCTTTATGATCAATGTTTAGCTGACCAGCAATCACTTTCTACTCAGTATGAGAAGTAGCTAGTCCACTTTATATACATATGTATGTGTATGTACCACATCCTAGACCATGTGATTAAGAAGACAAGATAAAAGCTGTTAGTAATCATTTTATCTTGATTCAAAAATTATGTTAGAGATATAATACACAGATATAAATAATGTATGATGTCAATTGGAAGTGGAATCGATGACTTTGGACTTCTAATTTTATTTTTATTTGAATTACTACATTAGAGGATATGGATTTGAAATCACTTTCATTAGCAGGGCATGTGTGTGAACAATTTGTATCAAGTTTCAGGAAGTCAAGAGTGAAAAGGGATATCAATTCACCCTACATTTCCTTTTCATCCTACGTTTGAGGAAGAGCTATTGAACAAAGACATTTAAATGAATTCAAGGATTTTATTTGTTTTTTTTATCTCAGCTGAGTTTGTTGTTATAAAGAACATTCAAATGCATCACATTTATTTAGTTTTAACTATTTTCTATGTTAAGAACTGCAAGTTGAATATATCGATGACGTCAATGTTTTGTGATAAGTACCTTGGAAGGGGCAGGATACTGAATCAATTATGAATGACAAAGCTATTTGTGGGAAATGTTTAGCATCTTGAGTAGAATTATTTATCACATGACAGAGCTAACATTACATAACAACTCTTCTTGCTTTTGGTTAATACAAATGCAGAATTGAAATTCCCGGAAAGGAATTGTAAGATGCAATAAGAATATTTCAGAATTAGAATTGTGTGCACTATTGAAATATGGGAATTAATTATACGCATGGCATGCAGTGCTCAAACATCGCCCAAAGTTGGTGCTACAATGTGTGATGTTCAACAAGACTGATAAGCAGCAATAAATACAGGAGGACATACATTTAAAGGAAAGAGGAAGTGAAAGAAATGAATATTAACAGGGAAATGTGTTGAGGAAATTGATGGGATTAAAGGCAGATAAATCCCCAGATCATGATAACCGTCATTCCAGAGTATTTAAGGCAGTGACTCTCGTAAAAGCAGATGCGCTCATCTTTCAAAATTCTATCAACTGTAGAACAGTTCCAATGTGATGGAAAAGAAAAACAGAAACAAAACACTCAGAAAAACTTAGAAGATAAAGACAAACGTGTTGGAATTCTTTGAGGAAATAACTTTAAAAAAATGGGGGAGACCAATGGAAAATCCAAAGACAGTTGGATTTTCAGAGAGTTTTTGATATAAGATTAGTATGCAGTGACTAGTAAAATTCTATAGGGATCAGTGTTTGGACCCAAGCTGTTCACAAAATATGTTAATGATTTAAAAATTGTCCCTAATTGGATCCTCTGCAATAAAATTGGCTGCCCACATCATTACAGCAGGCAGCCTCCTACTTCCTGGCCCATCTCAGTTCAGAATTGGTGGGAATCCCTCTTCTACCAAAAATATCTCTTTATTCCTCATGGGATGTGAATTCTGCCAGAAAGGCTTGTATTGATTGCCTATCCATTATTGCCCCATTGAACTGAATGACTGCGAAGCCAGTTTAGATGTCATTGATGGACATTGAGTTACTGTGATAGCAGATATCATTGATGATCACAACCACCCAGGATTTGATAGAATGAAGGTGCAGCATGATGTTCAGTATGACTAAATTATAGTACTGGGGCTCAGGGGGTAAATGTTGGGAGGTGAAGTAGTGATCCAGAGGTATGTGAGAACATGTGGAAGTCCAGTACCAATGGGCTTGACAGGGAGTGCAAGGGAGAAAGGAACTTGGAGGTTCTGCTGGGCCATTTGATTAACAGGTTGTGATTCACTCTACCAAGCACAACCTGTATTGCCTTTCGTTCTTAATCATCAAAAATATGCAGTAAAAATGGAAATGGCTGTGACTACACCCAAGGTGAGTGAAGTAGGCTGTCTGAGCATTGGACTGTACTTGGGATGATTGTGAGGCCCATGAAGGGGTAATTGCATTAATTGTGCCCTTTCAAAATATAGGATGAAGTCATCTGTCATCACCAACCCCACATGTGAAATGCAAGCAGTGTCCTGCAGGGTGGGCTAGAAATCCTGGTCACTAGTAATCTTGGCCATTTCATTGGCATTGTAAGTTGCAGGTGGTCATTTCTGTAGAGAAGAAAAAATCATCGGCAACCTGAACATTGGCACCTGTAGGCTACAATTCACAAAGATAATCCAAGATCTCGTTGGTTTCACAAGGGCATGCTGCTGATTTCCTGTCACCTTCAACTGTGTGTATTCACCAACATACTCTTATATACAGTGCTGCCTTCCTAGGGTGATGTGGGGCTGCAGGTTACCAGTAATCTTAAACTTACAATCTCCTGCACAATTTGCACAAAATGGCTTGAGCTAGATTCATCAGAGAAAAGTCCCTGTTCAAAGATCCATAGTGGCATTGTATGGCCTTCCTTGTATACCAAAGCACTAAGGACTGGAAGACAAACAGAGATGGTTACTGGGACACAAGTAGTATTCTTTTTGACCATGGTTAATGACTCTACTCAGTAATCCTGTCTGAGATCAAGCATTGACACAATGTAATCTACTTTTCCAACAGGAAATGATTGGAACAGCAGACGATTGGACTGCTGAAGGTGAATTTCTAGTATTTTGATCAGTCTGCAGGTGGTCTTGCAGTATAGTTCAAGCATATTTTTTAATTCATTCATCGGATGTGGATGTCACTCGTTGGGTGAGCATCTAATGCCTTGAGAAGATTTTGGTGAACTGTCTCTTGAAACACTGCAGTCCAACGGCAGATCTACATGCTGTTTGGGACGGAGTTCGATGACATTGAAGGAACAGCAATACATTTCTGAGTCAGGATGGTGAGTGCCGTGGAGGACACCTGGCAAGTGGTGATGTTGCCATATATTTGCTGCCATTGTCCTGCAAGATGGAAGTGGTCGTGAACTTAGAAGATGCTGTCTAAGGAGCCTTGCTGAATTTCTGCAGTGCATCCTATCGCTGCTAAAGGGTGATTTGCAAGTGTGCTGCTTGATCTAAGCATGCTTTGCACAATTGGAGCAGACAAAGAGGAAATGTGATACACTGAAGAACTGAGAGAGTGGCAACTGTCTTTGGAGGAGGGAGATGAGGACGTTGAGTGTGAGGAATATCACCTCTGTATGATAGAGTGGGGTAGTATCAAATGCAACAAGCCAGACAGGACTGAATCAACACCTGGTACCAAAAGATGTGAGCTGGTGCGGTGATCATTCCTTGACTGTAAGTTTGCTGCTGCTCAAAGGCCAAATAGTTGCTCTCTGTTCCCAGAAACAAATGCGGCTTTTGCAGATTTAATTCTACTCTTGTGCTGCTGCTGAATAAAAGTGAACATTTGCAAACATTTGAAGACTTTCTAGTATATAATATTCCATATTAAATGCTGACTAGGCTGCACTGGCCATTGATGAAAGAGTAATACTTTCTAGGACAGGGTTCTAAGAAGAGGTGATGTTAAGAATGGGTAAACTGTATAAATTGGTTACTAAATAACAATACATTTTTGAATGTGTAGTTGTGTTGGCAATGAGGTGTCAGCCATATCATCTATGTGGTCTGGCAAGCTTTATTTTGATTCCCCTCCCACTCTGTGCATTGTGAAGGGCAATTCCTGTCTGGCAGTGCTTGCTCAGGCACATGGCTGAGCTTTTAAAATGATGCGCACACCTGGAATTCCAGGAGGTCCCAAGAGGGACAAGTATGGAACAAGAGGGACACAACTGCCTATGCAATGAGGAAAGATAGTTTGAGCAGGATGCCACAGAGATATGTTACGTGGATGATCAGATGAAAGTCAGAGATCAGCATATCTCACAAAGGCTCATGGAGAAGAACTCCCTTGAAACTTGACAAAATTGCCACTTAGCTGATTTCAGAATGAGAAACCTGTATAACTTGGTTACAAAATAACAATACATTTATCAATGTCTACATTCAGTCCAATATCTTTCAAGATAATTTCTACCATTTAACAATGTGATGTTTTAAAACATACAGAGGAGACTCTTTCTTTAGTGTTCTAATTAAATTACAAACTCATTCTTATTCCATGGGTGTGCATTTTCATGAGAAATGCAAATCAGAGACTACTCAGACCTCTTGGCATCATGATAGCCCACGAACCCACCAACACACTAAAACAGCAGCTAATGAACTTGGAAGACCCTATACAGACAACAGGCAAAACTAATGTCATTTACAAAATATCATGCAAGGACTATAACAAACACTACATTGGACAAATAGGCAGAAAACTAGCCACCAGGGTACAGGACATCAACTAGCCACAAAAAGACATGACCCTTTCTCACTAGTATCCTTACATACAAATGAGGAAGGACACCACTTTGACTGGGACAACACATCCATACTAGGACAAGCCAAAAAGAGACACACACAAGAATTCCAAGAAGCATGGCATTCTAACCGGAACTCTATCAACAAACACATTGACTTGGATCCCATTTACCAATCCCTGAGAAAAATAACAGGAAATAACATCACCTCAGGAAATGACATCACCAACCCAAGGAAACCTAATCACATAAATAGAAAGTGGGCAATACCACCAGTGCTGCATCCTGAGGCTCATTGGTGTTGTTACCTAGTATGGTGACAAAACGTCTGAAAATGAACCTTCTACCTCAGTGAGCAAACCTATATCCATAAATATTTGTACTCAGTCGATGAATAACTAATGAATTTGATTTGCAATTAAGTTTACTTATTCATTCTTCCAAGCAAGACTGGATTAATATAAGAGCCTCTAGTTTGGAAGTTATGAAGTTATGTAGTTTGGAATGAAGGAAGAACAGAAATGGTAAGTATTATATAAATGGGGGAAGATTACAGAAAGCTGCAGCATAGAAGGATTTGGGAGTCCTTGTGCTTGAATCACAAATTCTCACATACCAGATCAGCAGGTAATAAGGAAGGTAAATCCATTTTGGCCTATATTTCAAAGGGAATGGAGTACAAAACAGGGATGTCTTACTAAACCTTTACAAAGCACTTGTCAAACCACAACCTGAATATTGTAAACAGCTTTGTATCCCTGACCTAAAGAAAGTTAGACTAGCGTTGAATGCAGTCCAGAAAAGGTTCACTCATCTGATTCCAAATCTGGAGGAATTTTCCAATGAGGAGAGGTTGGGTAGGTTGGGCTAGTACTCATTTGAGTTTAAGAGAATGTGGTGACTTTACTGAAACATACAATTTCTGAGGGACTAGACAGGGTAGTCATAGAGTCGTAGAGATATACATCAGGAAAGTCAAACTTGTCCATGCCGACCAAATATTCCAACTCAATCAAGTCCCACCCACCAGCACCCAGTCCATATCCTTCCAAACCCTTCCTATTCATATACCCATCAAAGTTTGGGAGAAGATTTGTAGCTCGGGTGCTCGTTGTTGTGGTTCTGTTTGCCGAGCTGGGAATTTCTGTTGTAGACGTTTCGTCCCCTGTCTAGGTGACATCCTCAGTGCTTGGGAGCCTCCTGTGAAGTGCTTCTGTGATGTTTCCTCCAGCATTTATAGTGATTTGTTTCGGCATTCGTACAGGAACCGGAGTTGTTCGTATGTGGCGCTTAGGTGGTTGGCGCAGGATTCCCATTTCCTGGCTTATCTTAGCGTCTCTCGCCCATATGTGTTCAAAGTTTGGGAGAAGATTTGTAGCTCGGGTGCTTGTTGTTGTGGTTCTGTTAGCCGAGCTGGGAATTTGTGTTGCAGACATTCCCAGCTCGGCAAACAGAATCATATACCCATCCTGACGCCTTTTAAATCTTGCAATTGTACTAACCTCCACCACTTCCTCTGGCAGCTCATTCCATACATGCACCACCCTCTGTGTGAAAAATTTGCCCCTTTGGTCTCTTTTATATCTTTCCCCTATCACCCTAAACCTATGCCCTCTAGTTCTGGAATACCCCCACAACATGGAAGAAACTTTGTTTATTTATCCTATCCATGACCCTAATGATTTTATAAACTTCTATCACATCACCCCTCAGCCTCCGACTCTCCAGGGAAAACAACCTCAGCCTATTCGGCCCTCTCACTGTAGCTCAAATCCTCCAACCATGGCAACATCCTTGTAAATCTTTTCTGAACCCTTTCAACCCTTTCACAGCATTCTTCCAATAGGCAGGAAACCAGAATTGCATGCAATATTCCAGAAGTGGCCTAACCAATGTCCTGTACAGTCGCAACATGATCTCCCAACTCTTGTACTCAATAAAGGAAAGCATACCAAATGTCTTCTTCACTATCCTATCTACCTGCAAATCAACTTTTTCAAGGAGCTATGAACGTGCAGTCCAAGATATTTTTGTTCAGCAACACTCCTTAGGACCTTACCATTACTGTATAAGCCCTGCTAAGATTCGTTTTCCCAAAATGCAACACCTCACATTTGTCTGAATTAAACTCCATCTGCCACTTCTCAGCCCACTGGCCCCTCTGATCAAGATCCCGTTTAATCTGAGGAACCTTCTTTGCTGTCCACTACTCCTCCGATTTTGGTGTCATCTGCAAACTTACTAACTATACTCTTATGCTCGTATTCAAATAATTTATATAAATTTTGAAAAGTGGTGGACCCAACACCGAACCTTGTGGCACTCCACAGGTCACAGGCCTCCACTCTGAAAAACAACCCTCCACCACCACTCTCTGTCGTTTGAGCCAGTTCTGTAACCAAATGGCTAGTTCCCCTCGTATTCCATGAGATCTAACCTTGCTAACCAATCTCTCATGGGGAACCTTGTCGAACGCCTTACTGAAGTCCATATAGATCATGTCCATTGCTCTGCCCTCTTCAACTAACTTGTAGATAACTAACTAACTTGTAGATTATGGGAGAGCATAATCTCAGAGTATGGGATTGCCTATTTAGGACAGAGATGAGAAAGATTTTATTCCCTCATAAAATGGTGAATCTGTGGAATTCTTTACAGTAGAGACTGGGTCTCTAACTATATTCGAGGCTGAGATTGACAAATTTCTGATCATTAAAGGAATCAGTGCTTATGGGGATAAAGCAGGAGAGTGGAGTTCAGATTTACCAGATTACCAGTGATTTCAGTAAATGGATGCGTGGACATGATGGGCTGGCTGGACCATTTATTTTCCTACATCTTATATATGAGTTGAATGTCCTCCATTGTGCTATGTTATTCAATTGTCCATTTTGACTCCCTCATTCAAGGTAAATGTCAATCCAAACCTTTTTTGCATATAAGCAACATTTAAATGTCCTTTCAGCACAAGATGAAGACAATTCAATGGAAACAATTTTTAATTTAAAGCCAGTAACAGGAGGGCATGTTTGTAGATTTCAATAGGATAGATGTATCATCTTCAGTGAATGGTAGAATGATGTTACAATTGATGGCAAATCTTCCTGTTTTGCTATTATGACCACTGATGTTGTCTAACCAGGCTTTCCTGTCTGTTTCAAGTCCCAGGAGTCACATCCATTGACAAGACCTAATTATTCCCATTTAGCAATTAATTAAAAAGATTATAGCTCACTGAGCATTTGAAACTTTATTAAGATCTCTTGTCATTAACAATAGCAAAGCAACAAAAATGGCTCAACAGAAACAAAGAATTGTAGTCAATGGTAAGGAGCAATTCTTACACCAGCTTTTCATGTTAATATCGACAAATGTAGATGGTGGCGAGCGGTGCAGCTGGCTTGTTACTGCCATCCGTCTGATAAGAGACACTTCAAAGAATGGTGGGAGGTGTCCTGAGTAAATAAACTGTAATCAGGCCAGGAAAAATATCTTTGCAGCCTGTTATCCTTGAGTGCTCCTCCGATGACTGTAGTCTTTACAGATGCGGTTCACTTCTGCACTGATGTTATGCGGGACATAATCTGGTCAGTCCATTTTTGAAATGCGTATGATATGCAAAAGAGCTTACCTGGTCACAGATGTGAGGGGTCCCTAATGGCTGGCCATCCTAATGTCTTGGCTCAATGGGTGCTGCGTACCTCCTGTCTCAGGCATTGTTGACAAATTTATTCGCACCAGTACTTTTGCACACAGAGGCCATGAAAGAATAGGGATGCTGTGGGACAAGAGTCAACAATGTCAGCAGGGCCCTCTGACCTCAGTCCAGCTTGGTCCTCATGTTTGGCCATAGATGTTTGGATGTGTCTGATTGGGCCATAGATGTATGAGAGTCATATGGCCAGATGCAAGTGGAACCTCCTCAATGTCACCATTCAAGAATCACATGTGGGTCGGAGAGGGGGTAGCGGGGGAGTGAGGGGAGCAAGTACAGTGGAGGCAGAAAGCTTAGTTACCTCATAGTTATCCTGCTGGAAACGTCAAAGGGGGTTATATTCAGCTCATCCTCTGGCTGATTGCCCCCTAGAGTTCTTTGTGAGGAAGGGATACCTGGAGTACTTGCCAAATTCTTTAGCCCCCTGTCTCAATGCTTATGGTCCTGAAGACCAATTCCTTCTTGTTAGATCTGGCCTATCTCTCCACATCAGGTTGACCCTGGCTGTGGATGCAGCCAGATAGTCACATGGCTTGCTGCACTGCTGCAGCCTCTGGCTAACAAGGGTCATTGAATCCCTCATATCCGCCTGCCATTCCTTTTCCTCCCTGTGCATGTGGATCAAGTCCCTTATTGGCATTAACCACTGACTTCTGTCCTGTTGTAACTGAGCCAGTGCCTGGTCTCCAGCAGTCCTCTGAATGCGAATGACCTGGGCTGTTTCATCCTTGATAAGGTGCTCATCAGCTTGTGGTTCCTAGACTGTGTAAGGCTGATAGTCCCACCAAGGTGTTAGGATCTGGGCTCATGGAGGGTAGCGGAGGAAACCTTGCTGATACATCCTCTGAGGGTTAATTATGCTGGTACTCCAAAATCAAAGAGGGGGCTTCCAGAGGAGTTCACTCTTTCTCTAGGAATGTGGTAGACAGGTTAACGTTATTCAATAAACTAAAGAGAGAGAAGGAATTGCAGCTGTCTGTTAGAAACCGTTTACAATGAATCAGACCAATAGTGGGGTTAATGTAAGATTTGCAATGAAAGGAAACATGGTAAGCATCGGTTGGCGAGACATTAGTGTTTCAGCATCCTGATAGGGTGGGCAGTGAGGAGTGAGAGAACAGATATGGGAAGATGTGCAGGCAATACTGAGAATTATAAAATATGACCTTGGTGGAAGGTGGCAAATAAAGAGTGAGGGTGAGTTAGCAAAGAGAAGAGATTGCCCCTTCGCTGGTACTGTGGAGGTCATTGACTTTCTGCTGACATTACCAGCCATTCATCGGGACTCTCAAGATGGCACTGATCTAGGTGGTAACCTCGGATCAGACTGCCAGAGTCTGCTGGTCCAACCTCATCTATTCCCCTGGAAAAAAGATTTCTCTATTTTGCATCATCCCTCGACCAGGACTTTTCGGTCTCTGCCGGAGAAACATTATGGTATGTCCTTCCCTTTTATTAACATTCTTCAGGAATGTCCTTGGCTGGGTAGACATGCTTTAGAATGCCAGTTCTCATCTCTGTGTATATCAGCCTTTTAAAGATGGTGCAGTTGTAAGGGATGCTGGTCTTTTGGTGGATATCTGGTGAGTGGTGAATCTTTGTGGGAATGGCACATAGTATAACAGGGCTGGAAGCAGATGTGACTGATGCTGTAGAGTTCGTATTATGAGATGAGTTTAGTAAGATATGATGAGAGAGTTCTGTTCCTTTCGAACTTTGCTTAATTCAAATAACAGAACATTTTACATCTCCACCCAAAAAGAAAACATACACATTCACTTTCTGTTATTCTCTTTGTCTTTTTTATTCCATAGTGCTTTCATCCTGATCCCAGGAAGACGCTGACATCATATTAGCTGCAATTTCCTTCTGAGCATGTTTGTGCTCAGTAGTGCTTTGTACCTTTTTCTCATAATTAATTCTCCTTAAGTCTGGTGTTTTTTTTTTAGCCTGGATGCTTCACCTCTGCAGTGGGGATGTTCCTGGATGCAGTAATATCACCACTTTATTTTACTGTCATTTTCACAGCATTCCACCAAATAAGCCCATTTGTCATTCTGTATTCATTTATGTGGTTAGAGGGGAATTACCATCTGCTTCCAACTTTTGTTTAAAAATGCAGCAATAAATTCAAGGACAACCAGCTGTAATTATCCCTCACATTTCACTTTTTGATTAGCAAAATTTACAAGGCTGATAGTAGCATCAAGGGATTGAATTATGACGAAAGACTGAAAAAATGCTACTTGCCAAAATAAAAGGTAGCTACTGAGAAATGATTTGTTAATGCTAAAATTGCAAGTAAAATACTTATGATAAATTGACAGCAGTATTGTAATGGCATAACGACAAATCAGGGTACCATAGGGTTTAAGTGATTGTGCAAGAAGGAATTTGGACTTTTGGTATGTCTTTTCACTTCCTAAGAACACCTACAACAATACATTATTTTTGAAGGGTAGTCAGTATTGTTCTGTAAGAAATGCCGCAGCCAATTTCCTCATGGTGATGTTCCACAAATGGTGCATAAGCTAAATGATCACTTAATCTGCTTTGTTAAAGTTGTACGCAAGACAAACATCAATACACTGGGAATGTTCTCCATTCTCCTTTGAATTATGCTGTAACACCTAAACAGGCAGACAGAACCTCAGTTTAATATGAAAAGACAGCAACTCCAATTAATGTCAAACTCCTCAGTACTGCAGTAAAGTGTCAGCCTGGATTGTACGCTTGAGTCCTGCAGTTGAGTTTAAAATAAATTTCTAAATTAGAGTGCTACTGAGCACAGCTGACATTCAGTTTGATATGGAAATATACAGTGAGTTAAATAACTTGGACCAAACCATAGGTGACTATGTGATTTATGTCATTTAGATGAATGGATCCATAATATAGGCAGGCAGAATAGACTGCAACTGAATTAGTAAACTCTCAGCATATCTACAAAGCTGTAGCTTGATGGTAGCATGCCTGTTTCTGAGTCACTAGTCTGTGGGTTCATAGACCCACAATGGACTTGAGAGCAATATTGAAGTTTTTTTTATTCATTGTGGGATGTGGGAGTCACTAGCTGGCCAGCATTCATTGTCCGTCCTTAGTGTCCCTTAAAAAGGTGGTGGTGAGCTGCCTTCTTGAACCGCTGTCGTCTATGTGTTGAGGATTGATCCACAATGCCATTCAGGAAGGAATTCCAAGGTTTTGACCAAGCAATAGTGAAGGAATGGAAATATACTTCCAAGTCAGTGTGGTGAGTGGGTTGGAAGGGAACTTGAAGGTGGCAGTATTCCCATAGATCTGCTGCCCTTGTCTTTCTAGATGGAAGTGGCCATGGATTTGGAAGGTGCTGTCTGAGGATCTTTGGTGAAATTTTGCAGTGCAACTTGTAGATTGTACACACTGTTGCTACTAAAAGTTGGTGGTGGAAGGAGTGGATGCTTCTGGATGTCGTGCCAATCAAGTTGGCTGCTTTGTCCTGGATGTTGTCAACCTTCCTGCATGTTGTTGAGGCTATATTTGTCCAGGCAAGTGAGGAGTATTCCATCACACATCTGACTGTGCCTTGTAGGTGATGGACAGGCTTTGGGGTGTCCTGAGATGTGTTACTCCCTGCAATATTCCTAGCAGCTAACTGCTCTTGTCGGCAGTGTTTACGAGCTGAGTCCAGTTGAGTTCCTGGGCAATGATAACTCCCAGGATGTTGATAGTGGGGGATTCAGTGATGTCGTACAACTGAAGGTCAAGGGCTAGTGGTTAGATTGTCTCTTATTGATGATGGTCATACCCTGGCATATGCGTAGCACAAAGGAGAAAGTGAGGACTGCAGATGCTGGAGATCAGAGCTGAAAATGTGTTGCTGGAAAGGCGCAGCAGGTCAGGCAGCATCCAAGGAGCAGGAGAATCGACATTTCGGGCATGAGCCCTTCTTCAGGAATGAGGAGAGTGTGCCAAGCAGGCTAAGATAAAAGGTAGGGAGGAGGGACTTGGGGGAGGGGTGTTGGAAATGCCATAGGTGGAAGGAGGTTAAGGTGAGGGTGATAGGTCGGAGTGGGGGTGGGGGCGGAGAGGTCAGGAAGAAGATTGCAGGTGAGGAAGGTGGTGCTGAGTTCGAGGGTTGTGAATGAGACAAGGAGCGGGGAGGGGAAATGAGGAAACTGGAGAAATCTGAGTTCATCCCTTGTGGTTGGAGGGTTCCTAGGCAGAAGATGAGGCGCTCTTCCTCCAGTTGTCGTGTTGCTATGTCTGGCAATGGAGGAGTCCAAGGATCTGCATGTCCTTGGTGGAGTGGGAGGGAGAGTTGAAGTGTTGAGCCACGGGGTGGTTGGGTTGGTTGGTCCGGGTGTTCCAGAGGTGTTCTCTGAAACATTCCGCAAGTAGGCGGCCTGTCTCCCCAATATAGAGGAGGCCACATCGGGTGCAGCAGATGCAGTAAATGATGTGTGTGGAGGTGCAGGTGAATTTGTGGTGGAGATGAAAGGATCCCTTGGGGCCTTGGAGGGAAGTAAGGGGGGAGGTGTGGGCGCAAGTTTTGCATTTCTTTTGCAACCAACCCAACCACCCCGTGGCTCAACAATTCAGCTCCGCCTCCCACTCCACCTAGGACATGCAGGTCCTTGGACTCCTTCATCGCCAGACCATAGCAACACGACAGCTGGAGGAAGAGCGCCTCATCTTCCGCCTAGGAACCCCCCAACCACAAGCGATTAACTCAGATTTCTCCAGTTTCCTCATTTCCCCTGCCCCCACTATGTCTCAGTCCCAGCCCTCGAACTCAGCATCACCTTCCTAACTTGCAATCTTCTTCCTGACCTCTCCGCCCCCGCCCCCGCCCCCACTCCGGCCTATTACCCTCACCTTAACCTCCTTCCACCTATGGCATTTCCAACACCCCTCCCCCAAGTCCCTCCTCCCTACCTTTTATCTTAGCCTGCTTGGCACACTCTCCTCATTTCTGAAGAAAGGCTCATGGCCGAAACGTCAATTCTCCTGTTCCTTGGATGCTGCCTGGGACCTGCTGCGCCTTTCCAGCAACACATTTTCAGCATATGTGTAGCACAAATGTTACTTGCCACTTGTCAGTCCAAGCCTGGACATTGTCCTGATGTTGTTGTATTTGAACATGAGCTGCTCCAGTATCTGAGGAATCACAAATGGTGCTGAACATTGAGCAATCACCTGCAAACTTCCTCACTTATCATGGAGGGGAGGTCATTGATGAAGCAGTTGAAGATAGTTGGGCCAAGGACACTATCCTGAGGAACTCCTGCAGAGGTGCCCTAGAGGTCAGATGACTAACCGCTAACAACTACAACCATTTTCCTAGGTCAGGAGTTGAGTAGCCCTGAAGGAACCCAAACTGGATGTCACTGAGCAGGTTATTGCTGAGCAGGTGTTGCTAACTAGCACTGTTGATGACACCTTCCATGACTTTTCTGATGATCGGCAGTAGACAGATGGGTCATTAATTGGCTAGATTGGATTTGTCCTGCTTTCATTGTATAAGACATATCTGGGCAATTTTCCACATAGTCAGGCAAATGCCAGTGTTGTAACTTTCCTGGAGCAGCATGGTTGGGGGAGCAACAGTTCTGGAGCACAAATCTTCAGTACTACTGCCGGAATATTGTCAGGGCTTGTAGCCTGTGCAGTATTCAGTGCCTCCAATTGTTTCTTAATATCACATAGAATGAATTGAATTGGCTGAAAACTGATATCTGTAATGCTGGGAACCATTGGAGGAGGCCAAGATGAATCATCTACTCAGACTGCTGTGACTGCTTGAGTCTTACCTTTAGCACTGATGTGATTGGCTCTTGCATTATTGAGGATCAGGATATTTATGAGACCTCCTCCTCCAGTGAGTTGTTTAATCGTCTACCACCATTCATGACAGGATTTGACAGGACTACAGAGCTTAAACCTGATTCATCTGCATGTGGAATCGTTTAGTTCTGTCTTGTGCTGCTTATGCTGTTTGGCATACAAGTAAGCTGAAAATGTGTTGCTGGTTAAAGCACAGCAGGTTAGGCAGCATCCAAGGAACAGGAAATTCGACGTTTCGGGCATAAGCCCTTCATCAGGAATCATGATGAAGGGCTTATGCCCGAAATGTCGAATTTCCTGTTCCTTGGATGCTGCCTAACCTGCTGTGCTTTAACCAGCAACACATTTTCAGCTGTGATCTCCAGCATCTGCAGACCTCATTTTTTACCCTGGCATACAAGTAACCCTGTTTGACAGTTTCACTAGCTTGACACCTTCTTTTTTGCTATGCTTGGTGCTGCTCCTGGCATGCCGTCCTGCACTCTCAATTGAATCAGGGTTGGTCCACTGGCTTGATGGTAATGGTTGAGTGGGAGATATACCGGGTCATGAGGTTACAAATTATGCTGGAATACAATCTGCTATTGTTGATCGCCCACAGCAGCTCATAGTTGCCCAGTATTGAATTGCCAAATCTGTTTGAAGTCCATCCTATTCAGCACAGTGATAGAGCTACACAGCACAATGGAGGTTATTCTCACTGTGAAGGCAGGACTTCATTTCCACACGGATTATGCGGTGGTTGCTGATGCCGATATTGTCATGGAGAGATGCATCTGAAGCTGGCTGATTGGTAAGAATAAGTTCAAGTATGTTTTTCACTCTTCTTGGTTCTCTCAGCACCTGCCACAGAGAAAATATGGCAACTATGCCCTTTAGGACCCGACGTGCTTGATCAGAAGTACCGCTGCCAAACCACTCTTGATGGTGGGCATCGAAATCCCTCACTCAGAGTAAATTTTGTGCCCTTAATGTCCTTCAAAATGCTGTTCAATATGGAGGAGTACTGATTCATCAGCTGAGGGAGAACGGTATGTGGTATTCAGCGGGAGGTTTTCCTGGCCATGTTTACCATGAAGCCATGAGACCTCATGGGTTCCTGAGTCAATGTTGAGGACTCTCAGAACAATTACCTCCCAGCTTATATGACTGTTCCACCATCTTTACTGGTTCTGTCCTGCTGGTGAGCCAGGACATACACAGAGAGATGGCAATGGTGGTGACTGCGACATTGTCTGTAAGGTATGATTCCGTGTGTATGACTGTGGCTGGTTGTTGTTTTACTAGTCAGTGAGACAGCTCTCCAACTTTGGTACTAGGCCCCCAAATGTTGGTGAGGTTGACTTTGCAGGGTCGGCAGGTTTATTTCTGCTGTTGTTTCTTCTGGTGCCTAGGTCAATGCCAGATTATCAGTCTGGATTCATTTCTTTGAGACCTTGTAGTGAATGGTACAACTGAATGGCTCACTAGACCATTTCAGAGGGTAATTGAGAGTCAACAACATTGCTGTGGGTCTAGAGTCAGATGTGGGCCAGACCAGGTGAGGATGGCAGATTTCCATCAGTGAACCAGATGGGATTTTCTGAAAATCGACATGGCTATCAGTATGTTCTTAATCCCAAATTTTTAAAAACTGAATTCAAATTCTACCATCTGCTGAAGTAGGTTTCAAATCCGGGTTCCAGATTATTAGCTGAGTTTCTGGATTAATAGTCCAGCAATAATATCATTAATGCAACACCTCTCAGTGACAGTCCAATGATGTGTTTAGAGACTGCTTTGCTGCTGGAGTAACTGTCTTTTGATGAGTTGTTAAAATGCGTCCCTGTCTGCCTTATCAAATGGATGCATAAGCTGCAAAACATAACTTTGAAAGACAGCAGTGAAATAAGTTCCATTGTCTAAACCAATATTTACTCCTGAATCAAATCACAAAAGCAATCAGGCTACCAAGTCATCATCAAATGCTATCTGGACAAATTTGTTGTGTGCAAATTGGCTATCACATTACCTCCATTACAACAATGGACAAACTTCAAAATAGCATTTCATTGGCTGCAAACTGCCTAGAGGCATATTTTCATCATGAAAAGCACGATAAATGCAAGCATTTCTGTTTATTTTTCAAGGATGTCTATTAAAGAAGAGTTGGTGATTGGGGGTTCATCATTCATTAATAGTGCACAGGCAGTATGAGGTCTCCATATTGAAAACAGACAAATTTTTAGATTTTATTGACAAGAAATATCCTAACAAAGGTTGAAAAAAACACTAAAATGTCCACAATTTGAGTATTGGATATAATTTGATTTACTTACAAAGTAGAGGATGTTGTACAGGAGGATAATAAATCGAATATCCAATCTATATGTTCTTAATTGAGACAATTCCAATTGTTTGAATAATGTATTTTTAAGAAGTAAAGTCTATCAGGTATTGCAATGTTGTTAAAATGATGGAAAGAAATGGTCCAACCTGGTTAAATAGGTTGTCTGAAATTATGGAGTTGACAGGACTGAAAGATTTTGCACAAAGTTTTGAAGGTATTAACACAGAGGAGTGCCATAAGCATCATTCATTGATTCAGGGGATTCAAACATCTTCATGGTGCTTCCAATGCATAGTCACTGTCTGGTTTAACCCTGACTCAGCCCTGATCCTATAGACAACGTTCATGCAATGCAGCTGACTATCTGCATGCAAAAGCAACTAATGCTGTCTGAGGGTATTGAAATATGTTCGGATCTCCATTGCATCCAGCATATCATGTGTCCAGTCGGGAATTTTTAGGGAAAACAGCTTAGCAGCTCAAAGGAGATTTAACACCTGGCCCTTCTTGAAATATCTGTAACAGCATATTCAGCTAGCAATGTAAGTTGTATCTAATTACTGACATTTAATAAATAGTTTCTTGTTGAAAACCATAGCTTCTCTTAGACTGAAGAGGAAACCATTTTCCTGTATTACACTTGGACCAAGAAAACCCTGGAAATTTCTCACAAAATGTGGCAACCTTTTTCCACTTTTCACTGTACCTAGGTACAAATGGCAATATTAAATAAATCTAAATCTAAATAAATCTAAATCTAATCTAAACTTAAAGAGGACAATCACAATAAACCTACTCATGGTGAGTTATATTCAGTTTAGCTACATATACAACATAGTGAGCAGCAATGTGAATTTTATTTAGCTACACATATAACATGGCAGGCAATAATGCAGCTTTAAAAAGACTGGACATACAACATGCTGGATGTAATGGAGATCCGAACATATTTCAATACCCTCAGACAGCATTAGTTGCTTTTGCATGCAGATAGTCAGCTGCATTGCATGAAAGTTGTCTATAGGATCCGGACTGAGTCAGGGTTCAACCAGAGAGTGACTATGCATTGGAAGCACCATGAAGATGATTGAATCCTCTGATGGGCCGCAGAGAACTTCAAAAATGGTGTAGTGTTAAAGATGGGGATCCCAAAACTTAAGGAATATTCTTACAGCTCAGATGGTGGTTTGTGACCACTGAGGTAAGATTATGGCAAGGGAACTAAAGACCACAAAAGCAATTTAAATCAAGTTCACAGGTCCAGGGATGTCTCAAATCTAGAATTAAAATAGCAAAGGGCCAGATTAGTAGTCTAAGCAGTCCTGGACTAATGGTAAATACATTCAGGAGACTTTATTGAGGTTGCAGCAAAGGCAAAAGATTCTTTGTGAAAGATGCATTAAATGTGGGAAGTATTTATTTAAATCACAGGAGTGGGAATCATAGAAACACAGGGACGGGAGTAGGTCATTCATCCCCTTGAGCCGGCTGTGCCATCCAATAAAATCATGGCTGATCTGTGACCTACTTCCATTTACCTTCCTTGGGCCCAGATTCCTTGATTCACTTGCTTGATACTTGTATATCTCAGATTCAAATTTAACAACTGGATTAGCTTTGACCACCATTTGAGGAAGAGAGTTCCTAATGTCCACTACTCTTTGTATGCAGAAATGTTTTCAAACATTTCTCCTAAGCACCCTTGCCTTCATTCTTAAACTATACTCCCAGTTCTAGAATCTTTAAACAGTGGAAATAGTTTATCTTTATCCCTCCCTGACTTTCCAAGTTAATATCCTGAAGATTTGATCACCCCTTAACCTTCTAAATAATTAGGAACAAAGGCCAAATTTTGGTTAATCTCTCCTCATATCTTAGCCCCTGAGTACAATTAACATCCTTGTAAACCTGTGAGTAACTCACTCCACAGCCGTACATCTTTCCTAAGGGATGGGGCCTAGTTCTGCTCATAGTACTCGAACTAGGGTCTAACTAAAGTTTTGTATTTGTGTTTTTGCCACCACACACTGCAGCACAGATGAACTTCAGAAAACAGAGGAGAACCACCTATACAATGTATTCAAGAAGAACAGATACTCAAAAAATACAGTCCGTAGATTCCTCAAGAACAAACCACGACAAGCAGACCAAACACAGCCAGAAACCCTAACCACCTGACCATACATCAAAGAAGTTTCAGAAATGACAGCCAGACTACTAAGACACCTCGGAATCCTAGTAGCACACAAACCCACCAACACTCTCAAACAAAAACTAACAAACTTAAAAGACCCAGTACAACCCATGAACAAAACCAACGTCATCGACAAAATTCCATGCAATTCAATGAAAAAAACCACCAATTCAACAGGGACAACACATCTATCCTGGGACAAGCTAAGCAAAGACATGCCAGAGAATTCCTAGAGGCCTGGCACTCCAACCACAATGCCATAAACAAACGCATAGATCTAGATACCATCTATCAACCCCTCAGAAAATGAACAGGAAATGACATCACCACAAATCCCAGGAACCCCATCCAGGAGAAAGATATAAATAGAAAGCAGAAGATAACAGCTTCGCTTCGCTTGGAGCTCACCACTGATGATGTTACCTAGCCAGGTAATGAAACGTCTGGATATCAAACCTACAGCTCATTGAGCAAGCCTACACTCTAAAGTTTTGTATATACTGCAGCATAACATCTGAATCCCTATATGCCAGTCCTTTAGATTTGAAGGCCAGCATTCTATAAGCTTTCTTGACGATTTTCTGCATCTATTCATGACATTTTAAAGAGCCATGCACCTGAACCGCCAAAACTGGACAACCACTGTGTTTAACATCTACAAATACCCCAATTTATCCATTTTCAGTCCGGAACAGAAAACTTCACATTTGCTTATATTAAAATCCACCTGCCAAAGCTTTACCCGCTGACCTAATCTGTCAATATCTTGTTGTAATTTTATGTTGTCACCAACACTATCGACAATGCTGCCCAATTTTGTTTCAGTAGCAAATTTGGACATTAGATATTTTTTATGTCATTGTCCAACTCATTAATGAAATCATGAATAATTAAGATAAAAACTGTGAAAGAACTGGTGATTACTATTAGAGTCATGGACAATAGGCATCATCCAGAAAAGAAAACATGGAAGATATAGGATTAATTTCAAAGTTAGAAATATCACAGATATGATTTATTAAAGCTACAAATTGAGGGATTCATTCAGTAAAGCCGAAATAACTCCATGAAGACTGGTATCCAATTGCCAGATCATCCTTTATTTACATGTGCAGAGTCCTTGGACACTGATCCTGCTCCCTCAGAGCCAGTTTTCAGGGTGAACAGAACCTCTAACATTCATATTTATACCTGTCAGGCAGGGCTCTCTAATTGGAATAGCTTAACAGCCCCAATCAGGGAACTCATATTCTATGACAACCATCTGGCTAACTTCATTACAATCACAACAATAGTCATTTAGAAAACAGGAGATATTTATTAAAGCTGGGAACAGTGAGGTCCATCCAGTGGCACTTTGAAAACAATGTACAGGAAGTCTATTTTAACTGTTAAAGACAACAATCTTCTATATTACCCACAAAAGGTGGGACTCAACCATTTTAACCTCAAGAAGGAATAAATCTTCCATGTTGACTGCAAAATGCAGGAAACATCCAGTATATTTATGCAGTTAGACCTGATAGATCATATAGAGTCATAGAGATGTACAGCATGGAAACAGACTCTTCGGTCCAAACTGTCCATGCCGACCAGATATCCCAAACCAATCTAGTCCCACCTGCCAGCACCTGGCCCATAGCCCTCCAAACCCTTCTTATTCATATACCCATCCAAATGTTCACTAATAACAATAGCTCCCTTGGGGGAGCTATATTATGAGAGTTTGAAAAGAGTTTGAAGAAGTTAATACTGAAGAGGGACTAAGCACCACCCACTACGATGATTTTGTACAAACTTATGGGAATTAGAATCTCAAAGGGGTAAGGTCATCAAGATCCTCTCTGAGTCTGTAACAATGTCTATGATATCAACCTAAACTAAAACTAATTGCTAATATTTTAATTAGATTCCCTACAGCATGGAAACAGGCCCTCCAGCCCAACCAGTCCACACTGACCCTCCAAAGTGTAACCCACCAAGACCCATTTTGCTTTGACTAATGCAGCTAACACTATGGGCAATTTAGCATGGCCAATTCACCTGACCTGCACATCTTTGGGATGAAACCGGAGCACCCAGAGGAAACCCACACAGACACAGGGAGAGTGTGCAAACTCCACACAGTCAGTCACCTGAGGATGGGATTGAACCTGGGACTTTGGTGCTGTGAGGCGAAAGTGATAACCACTGAGCCACCATGCCACCCTAATATGCAATTAGCTACTTCTTATTTAATTAGATCAAATAGTTGTTGCGCTTTCTGGATGTACTCTGCTTTGTCCAGGATGACCGTCATTCTGCCTTTGTCTGCTGGTAGTATGATTATGTTCTTATCATTTCTTAGTGTTTTTAGTGCTTCCCTCTCCTTGGTTTGAGGTTGTGTGTTTGTCTTTTCCTTTTTATCAGGGTATGATACTTTGTCTCACTGTTTGTTGTGTCTCTTCTGTCAGTCTGTTGTTTCTGAATGTGCATTCTAGTGCTGCTATGAATTCTGCTGTCTTTGCATCCCTGTGGTTATAGTTGAGTCCCTTGGCAAGTATTGTTCCTTCTGTCTCTGTGAGCTGTCTGTGGGAGAGGTTTCTGACCCAGGTATGTATTGTGGTGTCCTCTCTGTTGTGTGTTAGTTTGGCCATTTTTTTCTTTTAGTGCCGTTTTTTTGCAGTGTATAATCCTGTTCTGTCCTATGGTGACTATACAGTCAACACAGGAATTCTTGGACATCATCAGAAATATACACATAGACAAGGAAGAAACTATGGTCTCATTCGGTGTAACAGCACTGTTTACCTAGCCAGAGAATCAATAGCTAACCTGCTGGACATACAGAACAGACAACAAGATGGGGAACCTATCAACATAGACTGCATACTCAAACTATTGACCTGTGCCTCACAACACATTTCACATTCAACAACCAAACATATGAACAAATCAACGGCACACCCATGGGCTCACCCATCTCTGGACTCATAGCAGAAGCTGTAAAGCAAAGATTAGAACAAACAGTCTTAACGCAAATTTGATCCAAATTCTGGGTCAGATATGTGGATGACACCTTTGTAATCATTAAAAACACAGAAATAGAAAACACACACCACATCATCAATGTCACAGTCACAGGAATCTGATTCACTAGAGAGGAAGAAAAGGACAACCAACTCCCATTCCTAGACGTGATGGTACAGAGAACACCGAACAGGGAATTCACCACAAAGGTGTACAGGAAAGCCCCACACACAGACCAAGTCCTGAACTACGAAAGCAACCACCCCAACACACAAAAGAAGTTACATTAAGACACTGTTCAAAAGGGCCACAACACACTGCAGCACATCAGAACTGCAAAAAGAGGAAGAAGAACACCTCTACAATGTATTTGCCAAAAACAGATACCCCCGCAATTTCCTCAACAGATGCCTAAGGGAAAGACAACAGAATGAGGACACAACTCAAAGGACTAGCCACACTACCATACATCAAGAACATTTCTGAACTGACAGTCAGACTACTACAACCACTAGGACACATAACAGCACACAAACCAACAGCCACTCTCAGACAACAACTCACCAGGACAAAGGATCCGATACCCAGCATGAGCAAAACCAATGTAGCGTACAAACTCCCATGCAAGGACTGCACAAAACACTACATAGGACAAACAGGAAGACAGCTAATGATCCGTATCCATGAACACCAACTACCCACGAAATGACACGACCAGCGACCCTTAGTAGCCACACACGCAGATGATAGGCAACATGAGATCAACTGGGACAACACTACTATTATAGGGCAAGCCAAACAGAGAACAGCCAGGGAATTTCTAGAGGCATGGCACTCATCCACAGAGTCTATCAACAAACACATCGACCTGGACCCAATATACCAGCCACTGCAGTTGACAGCTGGAACTGACAACCAGAAGCGGCAGAGACAAACCACTATAAATGCTGGGGAAAACAACATAGAAGTGCTTCACAGGAGGTTCCCAAGCACTGAGGATGTCACCTAGACAGGGGACGAAATGTCTGCAACACAAATTCCCAGCTCGGCAAACAGAACCACAACAACCCATGTTAGAGCCTCATCCTGCCACTGTTGGCATTCACCCAGTGGCAGATAGTGACACATTGCATTGGAGTTTCTTGTACGCTTCTGGATGGTGGTGGTCCCATTTTCAAAGGCCACTCTGTGCCCCTTCAAAGGACCTTGTTTTCAATGATTTACGAAGTTAAAAATCATACCAGCTGATGAAGGAACAGCGCTCCAAATGCTAGTGCTTCCAATTAAACCTGTTGGACTATAACCTGGTGTTGTGTGATTTTTAACTTTGTACACCCCAGTCCAACACCGGCATCTCCAAATAATGATTTACTAGAGCTTCTTAAAGTTATGAAAGGTTTTGACAGAACGGGTGCAAAGACAATGTTTCCTGGTGAAGTGTATAACAAGAAGCCATCAATGTAAGATAATCACCATTAAACTCAACAAGGCATTCAGAAGAAACTCGTATGCTCAAAGTAAGATGAGAATGTGGAATATAATGGAAGAATGTTGTGAAACTTGAAAGGATTCAGAAAAGATTTACAAGGATGTTGCCAGGGTTGGAGGATTTGAGCTCCAGGGAGAGGCTGAACAGGCTGGGGCTGTTTTCCCTTGGAGCGTCGGAGGCTGAGGGGTGACATTATAGAGATTTATAAAATCATGAGGGGCATGGATAGGATAAATAGACAAAGTATTTTCCCTGGGATGGGGGAGACCAGAAAGAGAGGGCACAGGTTTAGGGTGAGAGGGGAAAGATATAAAAGAGACCAAAGGAGCAACTTCTTCATGCAGAGGGTGGTGCGTTTATGTAATGAACTGCAAGAAGAAGTGGTGGAGGCTGCTACAATTGCAATATTTAAAAGGCATCTGGATGGGTATATGAATAGGAAGGCTGTAGAGGGAAATGTGCCGGGTGCTGGCAAATAGATCTAGATTTGGTTTGGATATTTGGTCAGTATGGATGAGTTGGACCAAAGGATCTGTCTCCCTGCGATACATCTCTATGACGATATTATTACAGGTGAGCGGTTGAAGTGAACAATAAGATAGACACATTGTTAACGTGAAGACAAACAAGCATTTGACGATGAAAGGAATGGATGGGAGGGCACCCCAGTGGAGTATAAGCATCAACATGAACTGTTTGGGCCAAATGGCCTGTTTCTTGTTTGTCTTTTTTCCTGGCTTATTTCTGGAATTTTCTATTTGTATTACATTTAGATATTGGTTCTAATGTAACATTGTGTCACAAAGTGGTTCATGGGCCGCATTAAACAAACTTTGACACTGAACAACATGAGAAGTTATGATCTTAGACAGCTTGATCAGAGGATGTAAAAGAGCATCTTTAAGGAGAAATGGAAATAAGAGAGCAAAGTCAGATGTTGTGGAGGAAGTTTCAGAACTGAGGATCTCAAACGTTAATGATATGACGACCAGTTCTGGAACAACTAAAATTGGGGATTTACAAGACATCAGAATTAGAGCAGAAAAAAGATCTTGCACAATTAAGTCTGCTGGAGAGAGGAAAGGTCATGAGAAATTTAAAACCCAGATTAGAATTTCACAATAGCAACATTGGACTAGAAGGCCAATGAGCACAGGAGTCATGGGTGAACAGGACATAGTGAATGTTAGGCTAAGGGCAGCAGCAATTAGTTGAACTTAAAGATGAGAAGTGGAAAACCAGTCAAGAGAAGAATGAAACAATCCAGTCTAATGAATGGTCCAGTAAATTGGCAATTAATTGCCATGGTGATGTGATCATGATCCGAACCTTGTTGCATCGCTGCAGAAAGTTGGACAATAACTTCCTTAGGTGTTGTTCTGATTTAGATAACAGTGTTACTTTCCTTCAGAATACTGTTTTGCTGGAAGTGGGTGATCAATATGGAAGCTTATACCGTTCACCAAATGGAATTGGTTTGATGGTCTGTCTCAATATTCACTTTAATTGCTCAAACAGTGGAAGGCAAATTTAGGATTGATGCCAGGTTGTTACCTAATACATTTTTTTTAATGGATGAACTAAGATTTCTATAATTGTCTTGTCCATCATTTCGGGTTTAGAATTCCATATGCTAGTAATAAACAGTTGTTGATTAAAGACCTACTTAAATTTGGTAATTATTTTCTCATTTCAGATACATCAAATGACCGTGCATCAGTCACTGAGCTACTTCTATCGCTGTCAAAGTCTGCAATTCTCAAAAATTGGAATGCACTGTAATGACTTCAATTAATTAAAATGTGCAATATTAAAAGTTTATGCACTAATCAAATTCCAGTGTGTTACATTTAAAAATTCTGTTGAATGTTATACATGCTGTTACCGACTGTTCCACGCCTCAAGAATCAATTACTCTTTCAACTGCATTAAAGGAAGCACAAGCATGATCTTCAGATCATTTGCAATGAAACCTTCCTGTCAATCAGCAATATTTTGATGGCTAAACAGGACTTTCTAGTATTTGGGAAAACATTGAACTTTCTAATCTGTCAATCTCCATTCTAAGTATAATGCCTCCTATTTTTTGTGATTTCATCTCATTGTTTCCCTCTTAAAACAATAATTTGTTCAAACTCAATGTATGAGGCAAAATTTGTGAGCCATTAGCAAATGATCAGCATTGCTAACCAACATCACTTTGTGCCATAATGCAGATTTTGCTAATGCTTCTTGCTGGCATCTGCACAATCACCTAGCATAAGCTACAACCATAAGACCACAAAACATAAGACCATAAGACATAGGAGTTAAAGTTAGGCCCATCGAGTCCACTCCACCATTCAATCATGGCTGATGGGCATTTCAACTCCACTTACCCGCATTCTCCCCGTAGCCCATAATTCCTTATGACGTCAAGAATTTATCAATCTCTGCCTTGAAGACATTTAGCGACCCGGCCTCCACTGCACTCTGCAGCAATGAATTCCACAGGCTCACCACACTCTGGCTGAAGAAATGTCTCCGCATTTCTGTTCTGAATTTACCCTCTCTAATTCTAAGGCTGTGTCCACGGGTCCTAGTCTCCTTGCCTAACGGAAACAATTTCCTAGCATCCACCCTTTCCAAGCCATGTATTATCTTGTCAGTTTCTATTAGATCTCCCCTTACTCTTCTAAACTCCAATGAATACAATCCCAGGATCCTCAGCCGTCCCTCGTATGTTAGACCTACCGTTCCAGGGATCATCCATGTGAATCTCCGCTGGACACGCTCCAGTGCCAGTATGTCCTTCCTGAGGTGTGGGGACCAAAACTGGACACAGTACTCCAAATGGGGCCTAACCAGAGCTTTATAAAGTCTCAGTAGCACAACAGTGCTTTTATATTCCAACCCTCTTGAGATAAATGACAACATTGCATTCGCTTTCTTAATCATGGACTCCACCTGCATGTTTACCTTTAGAGAATCCTCAACTAGCACTCTCAGTACTCCCTTTGTACTTTGACTTTATGCATTTTCTCACCATTTAGAAAGTAGTCCACACTTGTATTCTTTTTTCCAAAGTGCAAGACCTCGCATTTGCTCACATTGAATTCCATCATCCATTACCTGGACCACTCTTCCAAACTGTCTAGATCCTTCTGCAGCTTCCCCACTTCCTCAGTACTACCTGCCTGTCCAGCTAACTTTGTATCATCGGCAAACTTCGCTAGAATGCCCCCAGTCCCTTCATCCAGATCATTAATATATAATGTGAACAGCTGCGGCCCCAACACTGAACCCTGCGGGACACCGCTTGTCACTGGCTGCCAATCCAAAAAAGAACCTTTTATCCCAACTCTCTGCCTTCTGTCAGACAGCCAATCCTCAATCCATACCAGTAGCTCATCTTGAACACCATGGGCCCTCACCTTGCTCAGCAGCCTCCCATGTGGCACCTTATAAAAGGCCTTTTGGAAGTCTAGATAGACCACATCCACTGGGTTTCCCTGGTTTAACCTACTTGTCACCTCTTCAAAGAATTCCAATGGGTTGATCAGGCATGACCTCCCCTTAGCTGAAAATGTGTTGCTGGAAAAGCACAGCAGGTCAGGCAGCATCCAAGCATCAGGAAATTCAACATTTCGGGCCTAAGCCCTTCTTCAAGAATGAGGAAAGTGTGTCCAGCAGGCTCAGCAGTGAGCCTGTTGGACACACTTTCCTCATTCCTGAAGAAGGGCTTATGCCCGAAACGTCGAATTTCCTGTTCCTTGGATGCTGCCTGACCTGCTGCGCTTTTCCAGCAACACATTTTCAGCTCTGATCTCCAGCATCTGCAGACCTCATTTTCTCCTCGAAGATTATGACCTCCCCTTACTAAATCCATGTTGACTTGTTCTAATCCGACCCTGCTCTTCCAAGAATTTAGAAACCTCATCCTTAATGATGGATTCTAGAATTTTACCAACAACTGAGTTTAGGCTAATTGGCCTATAGCTTTCCATTTTTTGTCTTGATCCTTTCTTGAACAAGGGTGTTACAACAGCGATCTTCCAATTGTCCGGGACTTTCCCTGACTCCAGTGACTTCGAAAGATCTCAACCAATGCCTCCGCTATTTCCTCAGCCACCTCCTCAGAACTCTAGGATGTAGCCCATCGGGGCCAGGAGATTTATCAATTTTAAGACCTTTTAGCTTTTCTAGCACTTTCTCTTTTGTAATACTCAACTCAGCCCCCTGACTCCCTTTAATTGTTAGGATATTACTCATGTCTTCTACTGTGAAGACTGACGCAAAGTACTTATTAAGTTCTCCAGCTACTTCCTTATCTCCCATCACTAAGCTTCCAGCATCAGTTTGAAGTGGCCCAATGTCTACTTTTGCCTGTCGTTTGTTTCTTATGTATTGAAAGAAACTTTTACTATCATTTCTCATATTACTGGCTAGCCTACCTTTATATTTGATCCTCTCCTTCCTTATTTCTCTCTTTGTTATCCTCTGTTTGTTTTTGTAGCCTTCCCAATCTTCTGATTTCCCAGTGCTCTTGACCACTTTATAGGATCTCTCTTTTTCTTTAATACATTTCCTGACTTCCTTTGTCAGCCATGGCTGTCTAATCCCTCCCCGGATAATCTTTTTTTTCTTGGGGATGAACCTCTGTACAGTGTCCTCAATTATACCCACAAACTCCTGCCATTTTTGCTCTACTGTCTTCCCCATTAGGCTCTGCTTCCAGTCTATTTTCATCAGTTCCTCACTCATGCCCTCATAATTACCTTTATTTAACCGTACATCATTACATCCGATTTTGCCTTTTCTCTCAAACAAAAAAGGCAATGGTTGTGACCTTGTAAGCGACTGAATGATTGCAACAACAGTAGACACATCTCTCTGCTGAGCATAATCAGGAAAAGTGTTTGCATTTGTTGCCCTTGACTGAACAAGGATGTTGCCAGGACTGGAGATTTTAAGTCATTGGGAGAGGCTGGATAAGCTGGGACATTTTTCACTGGAGTGTCGGAGATTGAGCGGTGACCTTATGAAAGGTTTCTAAAACCATGATTTTTTTTTTCCTTGGATAGGTGAGTCTAAAACTAGAGGGCATGATTTTAAGATGAGAAGGGAAAAATTTAAAAGGACCTGAGGGGCAACATTTTCATACAGAGCATGCTTCATATAATGGATATAAGTACAGCTGCAACATTTAAAAAACATTTGGACAGGCACATGGATAGGAAAGATTTAGAGAGTTATGGAACAAACACAGGCAAATGGTACTAGTTGAGTTTGGGAAAATTGGTCAGCATGGATGAATTGTACTGAAGGGTCTATTTCCATGCTGTATGACTCTATGACTATCCTAAATCTGTGTGGATTCAGAACTGGAAGATCTACAATTTTCATCAACTCACATACTCACTACAGTGGATGGAAAACTGATCCGTTTGATCTGCTTGAGACCCAAGACAAAGAAGTGCTTCAAATCCTCCTTGGTTTTGCTTTTTACATGACAATACTGTGCTAGCATTCCAGAAAGAGTCCTCAATGTTTAGAGAAAGTAAAATCTCAGTTCTACAGCATTATTAAAAGTGGGGTCATATCGCCAGTGACCATATCGCCGATACTCATAGCCAATAACTATTCACAAGACAAACGGTGAAGTAAGATTGCATCTGGATCTCACTCAATTAAACAAGGGAGTAAGAAGGGAAATCCAACCTTTTAATCTGTTGATAGCTTGGAAAAATTAGCATCAAGCAAGTTTTTCACAAAACTGGCTGTTGATACTTTAGTGAGTCAGTATTGTTTCATCCATGTATTATTTGAGGTCTCTTCGATGCCAGAGATTTTCAAAAAGAAAATGTCAAGAATCTGGGAAGGGGAAAAGGAAACTAATTGTCACACCAATGATTTTTTATTGCATGAAATTAACAAGGTACACAACTGAAGGATTTGTGATGAGTTCAAAGGTACTATGAATTGAAGACCTTGTATTAAAGGAGAAATCTCAGTTTTTTATAATGATTACATTTTTAGGACATATTATCCAAGAACACCAGCATATATGAATCAAAAGCAGAAGGGAAATCAATTAGTTTTCCATGAAAAATGTAAATACCTATCGGACTTCAGGGACATGGTAAATCAAGAGGAGAACTTTCTCCCCCAACTAATTCAATCTTATTCAACCATGTCAGAAATAGACTGTAGCTTTTAAAAGGAATAAAGAGAAACTATTTTCTCTTGAGCTTTAGCACATTGCACTCCACTACACGATAGTAGTTATATGCATCTTCCACAGAATTTGGAGCAGTCCTTCTTCAAACACAAACTGACTGAATATGAAAACCAGTCTATTTTACATCAAGAGCTTTGACAGAGGCTGAACGTGGGTAAGCAACCATTTAATTGGAAGCATTAGCAGTTACATGGGATTGTTAAATGTTCTCAGGCTACCTCATGGAACTGAAATTCAAGATTAAGACAGGCCCCACATCTTCACTAAAATTTTTGAGATTTCTTTCAATTCCAATAATGCATCTACGCATATAAATTTACAGCTGATGAAATCCAACTACATAAATTGAAAGGTACAAATAATAGCTGAGTGTTTTTGCTACACTGGATTGAACATAAAAAAGAGGAGCTTATTCTCAAAGTAGATTCTTAGTTAACGCCTATAACCAACATTTCACTAGTTGCTGAAGGAAGACTCAGACAAATTTGCGCAGTTCTAAGACCTGACAAGGCCAGACAATGTTTTCCACGAGTGTGGTCAAAATATCATCTAGGTGTACAAAATGCTGAAGAGGTCTCATATACAAAGAAACTGTTTGACAATAGTGGAAGTTTTTATTGGTGTACAACCAGAATGGTTACAAATGTGAGGTGATGCATTTCAGAAGATTTATTGCAGGGTGGAAGTATACAGTTACTGGCAGAATCCATAATAGCATTAACATATAGAAGGATCTGGGAGTACAGGTCCAAATTCCCTGAAAGGGGCAGCACCAGTGGTTATGGTGAACCAGAAGGCATATGGCAGCTTTGACAAAGAGTCAGTTAGACTTGAAACGTCAGCTCTTTTCTCTCCTTACAGATGCTGCCAGACCTGCTGAGATTTTCCAGCATTTTCTCTTTTGGCTTCAGATTCCAGCATCTGCAGAAATTTGCTTTTATGAGGCCTATGGCATGTTTGCCTTCATAAGTCAGGGTATAATGTATAAAAATTGGCAAGACATGTCAAAGACTACAGACAGATGGGTAACAGTGAAGGGGACTGGGAGGAAGCAGCCAGTGCAGGGACCCCCTGCGGTCGTTCCCCTCAAAAACAAGTATACTGTTTTGGATACTTGTGGGCAGGACGACTTACCAGGGGTAAGCAATGGGGTTCAGGCCTCTGGCACGGAGCCTGTCCCCGTTGCACAGAAGGGAAGGGTGGAGAAGAGCAGAGCAATAGTTATTGGGGACTCGATAGTTCAGGGCACAGATAAGCGGTTTTGCGCCTCCCAGGTGCAAGGGTTTGTGACGTCTCTGATCGTGTTTTCCGGGTCCTTAAGGGGGATGGAGAGCAGCTCGAAGTCGTGGTCCACATTGGCACCAACAACATAGGTAGGAAGAGGGATGAGGATGTTAGGCAGGCTTTCAGGGAGCTAGGTTGGAAGCTCAGAGCTAGAACAAACAGAGTTGTTGTCTGTGGTTTGTTACCCATGCCACGTGATAGAGAGTCAAGGAATAGGGAGAGAGAACAGTTAAATGCGTGGCTACAGGGATGGTGCAGGAGGGAGGGATTCCTGTATCTGGATAACTGATGTTTTTTCTGGGGAAGTTGGGACGTCTATAAACAGGTCGACATCTGAACCTGAGGGGCACCAGTATCCTTGGGGGGAGGTTTGCTAGTGCTCTTTGGGGGGGTTTAAACTAATTCTGCAGGGGCATGGGAACATGGACTGTAGCTTTAGGGTGCAGAACCTTGAGTGTAGGGAGGTTAGGAACATGGCATCGATCTCAAAGGAGGGTGCCTGTAAACAGGAAGGTGGCTTGAAGTGTGTATACTTCAATGCGAGAAGTATACGAAATAAGGTAGGTGAACTTGCAGCATGGGTTGGTACCTGGGAGTTCGATGTTGTGGCTATTACGGAGACATGGGTAGAACAGGGACAGGAATGGGTGTTGCAGGTTCCAGGATTTAAATGTTTTAGTAGGGTCAGAGGTGGGGGTAAAAGAGGGGGAGGTGTGGCATTGCTTGTCAGGGATAGCATTACAGCGGTGGAAAGGACGATGGATGAAGACTATCCATCTTAGGTAGTTTGGGCTGAGATTAGAAATAGGAAAGGTGAGGTCAGCCTGTTAGGAGTTTTCTACAGGCCTCCTAATAGTCCTAGAGAAAGGATTGCGAGGATGATTCAGGAGAAGTGTGAAAGTAATAGGGTGGTTGTTATGGGGGACTTTAACTTTCCAGATATTGACTGGGAAAGCTACAGCTCGAGTACGTTAGATGGGTCGGTGCTTGTCCAATGTGTGCAGGAGGGTTTCCTGACACAATATGTAGACAGGCCAACAAGAGGTGAGGCCATACTGGATTTGGTTCTGGGTAACGAACCAGATCAGGTGTTAGGATTGGAGGTAGCTGAGCACTTTGGGGACAGTGACCACAATTCAGTGACTTTTACTCTAGTGATGGAGAGGGATAAGTGTGCACTGCAGGGCAAGAGTTATAGCTGGGGGCAGGGAAATTATGATGCGGTGAGGCGTGACTTAGGGTGCGTGGCTTGGAAAAGTAGGCTTCAAGGGAAGGGCACAATCAATATGTGGAGCTTGTTCAAGGAGCAGCTATAGAGTGTCCTTGATAAGTATGTACCTGTCAGGCAGGGAGGAAAGGACTGTGTGAGGGAGCCATGGGTTAATAAGGAATTGGAATCCCTTGTTAAAGGGAAGAGGGCGGCCTATGTAAAGATGAGGCATGAAGGTTCAATTGGGGCAATTGAGAGTTATAAGGTAGCCAGGAAGGTTCTAAAGAGAGAGCTAAGAACAGCAAGGAGGGGACATGAAAAGTCCTTGGTTGGTAGGATTAGGGAAAACCCAAAGGCTTTCTATAGGTATGTCAGGAATAAAAGAATGACTAGGGTAGGGATAGGTCCAGTCAAGGATAGTAGTGAGAAGTTGTGCGTGGAGGCTGAAGAGATTGGAGAGACACTGAATGAATACTTTTCGTCAGTATTCACTTAGGAATAGGACATTGTTGCTGATGTAAATATTGAGTCACAATTAATTAGAATGGATAGCTTTTTCAGGTATGTAGGGAAGAGGTGTTGGAAATTCTGGAAAGGGTGAAAATAGATAAGTCCCCTGGGCCTCATGGCATTTATCCTTGGATTCTCTGGGAAGAAAGGGAGGAGATTGCAGAGACATTGACCTTGATTTTTATGTCCTCGTTGTCTACAGGAATTGTACCAGAAGACTGGAGGATAGCAAAAGTGGTTCCCTTGTTCAAGAAGCGGTGTAGAGATAAAACTAGTAACTATAGGCCGGTGAGTCTCACTTCTGTTGTGGGCAAAGTCTTAGAGAGAATTGTAAGGGATAGGATTTATGAACATCTGGATAGGAATAATGTGATCAAGGATAGTCAGCATGGTTTTGTGAAGGGCAGGTCGTGCCTCACAAATCTTATTGAACTATTTGAGAAGGTGACTAAGGAGGTGGACGAGGGTAAAGCGGTAGATGTGGTGTATATGGATTTTAGTAAGGCATTGATAAGGTTCCCCATGGTAGGCTACTGCAAAAAATACAGAGGTATGGCATTGAGGATGCGTTAGAGGTTTGGATTAGGAATTGGCTGGCTGAAAGAAGACAGAGAGTAGTAGTTGATGGTAAAGGTTCATCTTGGAGTGCAGTTACTAGCAGTGTTCCACAAGGATCTGTTTTGGGACCATTGCTGTTTGTCATTTTTATAAATGACCTGGAGGAGGGGCTAAAAGTTTGGGTGAGCAAGTTTGCGGATGATACGAAGGTCGGTGGAGTTGTTGACAGTGAGGAAGGATGTGGCAGGTTACAGCGGGATATAGATAAGCTGCAGAGCTGGGCAGAAAGGTGGCAAATGGAGTTCAATGTAGGTAAGTGTGAAGTGATTCACTTTGGTAAGAGTAACAAGAAGATGGAGTACTGTGCTAATGGTCGGATACTTGGTAGTGTGGATGAGCAGAGGGATCTTGGTGTCCATGTACACAGATCTCTGAAAGTTGCTACCCAGGTAAATAGTGCTGTGAAGAAGGCATATGGCGTACTGGCTTTTATTGATAGAGGAATTGAGTTCCGGAGTCCTGAGGTCATGTTGCAGTTGTATAAGACTCTGGCGCAGTCGCATCTGGAGTATTGTGTGCAGTTTTGGTCGCCATACTATAGGAAGGATGTGGAGGCACTGGAACGGTTGCAGAGGAGGTTTACCAGGATGTTGCCTGGTATGGTAGGAAGATCGTATGAGGAAAGGCTGAGGCACTTGGGGCTGTTTTCATTGGAGAAAAGAAGGTTTAGGGGTGACTTGATACAGGTGTACAAGATGATTAGGGGTTTAGATAGGGTTGACAATGAGAACCTTTTTCCACATATGGAGGGGGCATAGCTTTAAATTAAGGGGAGGTATGTATAGGACAGATGTTAGGGGTAGATTCTTTACTCAGCGAGTTGTGAGTTCATGGAATGCCTTGCCAGTAACAGTGGTGGACTCTCCCTCTTTATGGGCATTTAAACGGGCATTGGATAGGCAAATGGAGGATAGTGGGCTAGTGTAGGTTAGGTGGGCTTGGGTCGGTGCAACATCGAAGGCCAAAGGGCCTGTATTGTGCTGTATTTTTCTATGTTCTATGTTCTATGTTGCAGCTGTACAGAACTTCAGTTAGGCCACATTTGGAATATTGTGTCCAGTTCTGGTCACCACATTGCCAGAAAGATGTGGAAGCTTTGGAGAGGGGACAGAAATAGTATACCAGGATGTTGCCTAATGTAGAGATTAACAGCTATGAAGAGGGATTTGACAAACTTGGCTTGTTTTCACTTGAACTTCAAAGGATGAGGGGCAATTGGATCAAAGTTCACAAAATTATGAGAGACATCGAAACAATGGATAGTCAGAGTCCTTCTTCCCAGGATAGAAATGTCAATTACAAGAGGACATAGCTTTAAGGCAACAGGGTGTAAACTTTTTTTTTTACACAGTGTAGTAAGTGCCTGGAATATACTGCCTGAGGAGGTACATGAGGCAAAACAATAGCAATGTTTAAGAGACATCTTGACAGATACATACATAGATGAGGAATAGAGGAATATGGTCGCATACAAGCAAAAGTTTTTTGTTTAAAATGATGCAGTCATGGTGGATGAAAAGGCCTCTTCCTGTGCGTGAGGAATTATAAGAACCTTACTTAGAGATGAGAAAAGAGCAGGCTCAGGGACACTGCATGTGTAGATACTCACAACTCTACAATAATGTACAAATAGCAGAAATAGCTGAAAGCACCAGACAAAGCCGACTGCGCCAATTCACTCTACTATCTTTATATGCAGCCAAGACTACCATGTCAGAATGAGACATCTGAGCCACATGAACTAATGATTAAAATATAGCATTGACCACCAACGTCAATCAGCTCACAAGACTGATGGCTACCAAAAATGTTTACGCATACATTCAGCCTCATTCATATTAATACAATTGTTGTGTTCACAGATTTCCCACATACTAAAAAATTGATTTTTAAGTTTAGCTATCTTCACATTCCTCCACATCTTGCCCTTCCAATCTCTGAAAACACTACCACAATGTGCTCTTGCTTGCATGCTCTGACACTGGATTTTATGATTTAATATTTAGATGTAACACAATGCAATTTTTAAATAACTTGTAGAAGGCTTCAAATATATAGCATACTTACAAAACTAGTTCATTTTAAATCTGTCATTTCTAAAACAGAAATCTTAAAAGATTACGGTACATACTATATCAGCTTAATTTTCTGGACTGACAGATTTACATTCTCATAACTTTACATTGCTGAATAATTACAGAAGTACTCATCGAACATTATACGAGATGCATGCATTCACATTATCAGTACTGGTGCATGTCAAAAATGAGAAAAATAAATGATGAGCACAAGAGTTTAGTGACATCAAAGTCACCAAGGTCAGAAATTCAGATTGAATCTGAATTCTGCGCTGTGCAAGATAATGCAGAGAGATCTATTTTTAATTCAAACAATTGAGTTAGAAGAATCCTGTTGTGAGAACTGCTGGCAAATAGTGTATGCCCTAAGGGGGAGAAAAGTGACTAAAACTGTCATTCTCAAAGCCAAACCATATAAAAAGATGGTACAGCAATTAAGAATGAATGATCCCAGAGCCACAGGAACCTGAAGCATGAAATGGTTCGACACATTCTGCTTCCATACATTTATGATGCAATTATAAAATTGGGGAACACTAGGTAATCTGTCTCTTGCTGTTTGAGAATTATATGACTGCAAAAAACTATAGCGGATATTATAGCTAATTAACTAAAACCCCAGACATTTAACTAAATGTATGTCAAATGCTAACTGTTTGCTATAACATACATTGCAGTAAATAGACCAAAGTGGAAAATTGATCTCATTTTCTTATTAACTCGATGTGCTGACCTTTCCTAATTTCCCTACAATGCAGATGATGGACATTTTTAGATCACCACAGTCTTTGGTGTTGATGGTACTACCATGACCTCTGATGTAGCAAATTCTAGGAATCTGGCCTAGAAGTTGTGGAGAATACATATTTGTCCAAATTAAAATGGTGCGTGACTTGGTGTGGCAATAAAAACAATTCTATCCCCACAATATTGCAAAGAGTGGTAGTAGATTTACCAGGACAACATTTACTAGGACAGCATTTGATACGTCATTTTATGGTCCAGAGATAGATGGCAGGTTAAGAACAAATGGAATTGGTAAAATAGATGCAATAAAATTATGAGATTCGAATGTTGTTTCCAGGGCTCATTAGAACCTTAACAAGTGAAGGTTAGATGACTTACTTACAGTGTGGAAACAAGCCCTTCGGCCCAACAAGTCCACAATGAAGGTGGGGATGGTTTGGAAAGTAAGCATGTTTGCATGCTGTGCTCTAAAGAAGAAGTTATGACATAAATAATTCCGTAAGAACATTAGATCATAAGATACAGGAACAGAATTAGGTCATTCAGTTCATTGAATCTGCTTCTCCATTTGATCATGGCTGATTTGTTTCTCAACTCCACTCTCCTACCTTCTCCTCATAACCCTTGATCTCCTTACCTGTCAATAACCTGTTTCTCTGTCATTAAATGCACTTAATGACATGGCGTTCACAGCCCTCTGCAGCAATGAGTTCCACAGATTAACCACACTCTGGCTGAAGAAATTCTTACTCATTTCAGTTTTAAAGGATCATCCCTTCACACTGAGGTTGTGCCCTCAGGTCCTAGTCTCTCCTAGTGGAAACATCTTCTGCATGTCCACTCTATCCAGGCCTCTCAGTATTCTGTAAGTTTAAATCAGAATTCCACTGCACCCTTCTAAACTCCATTGAGTATAGACCTAGAGTCCTTAACCATTCATCTCTGGTATTATTATAGTAATTGTGGTTTTGTATTATAGTAATTGTGGAGCTGGGAATTTGTGTTGCAAACGTTTCGTCCCCTGTCTCGGTGACATTCTCAGTGCTTGGGACCCTCCGGTGAAGCACTTCTGTGATGTTTCCTCCGGCATTTATAGTGATTTGTAACTGCCGCTTCCAGTTGTCAGTTCCAGCTGTCCATTGCAGTGGCCAGTATATTGGGTCCAGATCGATGTGCTTATTGATTGAATCTGTGGATGAGTGCCATGCCTCTAGGACAGCCTAGGACTGAAAAGCTAGGGAATTCCTAGAGGCATGGCACTCATCTACAGATTCTATCAACATATTGATCTGGACCCAATATACCAGCCACTGCAGTGGACAGCTGGAACTGACAACCGGAAGCGGCAGAGACAAACCACTATAAATGCCAGAGGAAACAACACAGAAGCGCTTCATAGGAGGACGAAACGTTTGCAACATAAATTCCCAGCTCGGCGAACAGAACCACAACACCGAGCACCCGAGCTACAAATCTTCTCCCAAACTTTGAATTATTATAGTAAATCTCCTCTGGAGACTTTTCAGTAACAGCACAATTTTTCTTAGATATGGGGGCCAACTTGCTCACAGTATTTCAAATGCAGTCTAACCAGATTCATACGGAGTCTCATCAGTACACCCTGGTCTTGTGTTCTCGGCCTCTTCAGATGAATGCTGACAGTGCATTTGCCTTCCTAACTGCCAACTCAACCTGCATGATAACATTAAGAGTATCCTGAACTAGGACTCCTAAGTCCCTTTGTGCTTCAGATTGTCAAAGCCTCTTCCCATTTAGAAAGTAGTCTACACCTCTATTTCTCCTCCCACGGTGCACTGTTCCACCCACACTGAAAGAAGCTTCAGAGGTAGGATAGCAACCATACTGCAAAAAATATAACTATGTCCCAAATGAGAATTGAACCTTCACATCCATGTATCAAATATACACAAATAATCACAATACTGCTTGTGTTGTGACAATCAAAGTTAAGTTTGGCCGTATTTGGGCATTTGGAATATCTTTCCCTCTATTTGCCATTTTTAGAAAACAGTGAATTCTGATCATATTCAAATTGGAAAGCAGATTAGATTCAGAAAGATGGAATATTAAATGAAGTATTAGACTGGCACAATTTCTAGTTTTGTACAGGTTCATATGGCAATTCCTTCAAAATATTATCACTGTTCAAAATTAGTATCCAAAACATACACATATATCAGTGGCACACAACCCTAACCAGAAACAAAATTATATTTTTGCCCCATTCATTGCACATTTGTATATACCTATCTTCCTGATCGTTTCTGTTATCAGAGTTAAATCTCTTTTTTTTCCCAATAGGCATAACTTTTCTGGATAATGACTTTGAATGCAATTTTTCAGAAGATTTTGTGGCTCAGGTTGAAGTTCAGTTTGTAAGTTTGCTCGCTGAGCTGTCAGGTTTGTTTTCAGTTGTTTTGTCACCATGCTAGGTAACATCATCAGTGAGCCTCTGGTGAAGTGCTGGTGTTCTGTCCTGCTTTCTATTTAGATTAGATTACTTACAGTGTGGAAACAGGCCCTTCAGCCCAACAAGTCCACACCGACCCACCGAAGTGAAACCCACCCATTCCCCTCTTTTACCTAACACTACGGGCAATTTAGCATGGCCAATTCACCTCACCTGCACATCTTTGGACTGTGGGAGGAAACCGGAGCACCCGGAGGAAACCCACGCAGACACGGGGAGAATGTGCAAACTCCAGACAGTCAGTCACCTGAGGCGGGAATTGAACCCGGGTCTCTGGCGCTGTGAGGCAGCAGTGCTAACCACTGTGCCACCGTGCCACTGCGTCTTGGTCTGTTAAAGTGGGTGATATCATTTTCAGTTCTTTTTCTCAGAAGTTAGTAAATGGAGTCCAAATTGATGTGTTTATTGATGGAGTTCCAGTTTGAATGTCAGGCTTCTATGAATTCCTGTGCATGTCTCTGTTTAGCATGCCCTAGGATGCATGTGTTGTCCCAGTCTAAGTAGTGTCCTTCTTTGCCTGTGTGTAAGGATATTAGTGATAGTGGGTCATGCTGTTTAGTGGTTAGTTGGTGTTTGTGTATCCTGGTGTCTATCTTTCTGCTGGTCTGTCCAACATAGTGTTTATTGCAGTCCTTGCATGTTATTTTGTAAAAGTTTTGCTGGTTGTTGGTTGGGGTACTTTAGGTTCATCAATAGCTGTTTCAGTGTGTTGGTAGGTTTGTGGGCTACTGGCATGTTAAGGGAGTAATCTGGTAGTCATCTCTCAGAAATCTTTGATGTATGGCAGCGTGGCTAGAGTTTCCAGGCATGTTGTGTCTACTTGTTTGGGTTTGTTATTGAAGAATCGGCGGACTGTGTTTATCAGGTACCCGTTCTTCTTGAATATGGTGTACAGGTGTTTTTCTTCTGCAGCTCATATTTCCTGAGTGCTGCAGTGTGTTGTGACTTGTTTAAATATTGTACTGATGCAGCTCTCTTTGTGGTGTTGGGATGATTGCTTCTGTAGTTAAATATCTGGTCTGTGTGTGTTGCTTTCCTGTAGATGCCGATCTGCAGTTCTCCATTGATTGTTCATTCCACTGTGACACCTAGGAAGGGAAGTCTGTTGTTGTTCTCCTCCACTTTTGAGAATTAATACTATTAATGATGATGTTGATGATGTTATAGGTTTCCTCTAATTTGTTCTGTTTTGTGATGATTAGTCACCACCGCTCCCCCCCCAATTCCCACAATCCAATCAAAGCTTTGGGTCTGCAATGTGAATGATATCTTTGTCCTCACAAAACAGAACAATAGACTCCCTTTCTTAGATGTCACAGTGGAATGAACAGTCAATGAAATCGCAGATGAGCATAGACAGGAAAGCAACACACACAGAACAGATACCTAACTACAGAAACAATCATCCCAACACCCCAAACAGAGCTGCATCAGGACATTATTTGAACGGGCCACAACACACTGCAGCAGCACCCAGGAACTACGAGTAGCAGAAGAAAAGTACCTATGCAACGTATTCAAGAAGAACCGGTATCTGATAAACACAGTCTGCCGATTCTTAAACAACAAACCCAAACAAATAGACAGAACACACCCAAAAACTCTAGCCACACTACCATACATCAAAAACATCTCAGAGATGACTAACGGACTACACCAACCCCTTGGCATCATGGTAGCCCACAAACCTTCCAACACACTGAAACAGCTGCTGATGAACCTAAAGGACTCCATACCAACAACCAGCAAATCAAACGTCATTTACAAAATACCATGCAAGGACTGCAAAAAACACTTCGACTGGGACAACGCATAGAGTCACAGAGTCATAGAGATATACAGAGCGGAAACAGACCCTGGGGTCCAACTTGTCCATGTCGACTAGATATCCCAATCCAATCTAGCCCTACCTGCCAGCACCTGGCCCATATCCCTCCAAACCCTTCCTGTTTATATACCCATCCAGATGCCTTTTAAATGTTGTATTTGTACCAGCCTCCATCAGTTCCTTTGGCAGCTCATTCCATACACGTACAAACCTCTGCAAACGTTGCCTCTTAGGTCTCTTTCCCCTCTCACCCTAAACCTATCCCCTCTAGTTCTGGACTCCTCCACCCCAGGGAAAAGGCTGTGTCTATTTATCCAATCCATGCCCCACATGATTTTATAAACCTCTATGAGGTTACCCTCAGCTTCCAAATCTCTAGAGAAAACAGCCCTAGCTTAATCAGCCTCTTCCTATAGCTCAAATCCTCCAACCCTGGCAACATCCTTGTAAATCTTTTCTGAACTCTTTCACATTTCACAACATCTTCCGATAGGAAGGAGACCAGAATTGCATGCAATATTCCAACAGTGGCCTAACCAATGTCCTTCCATCTCCTGTATTCAATACTCTGACAATTAAAGGAAAGCATTCCAAACGCTACCTTCTACATTATCCTATCTACCTGCGACTCTACTTTCAAGGACCTATGAACCTGCAATCCAAGTCTCTTTGTTCAGCAGCACTCCCTAGGACCTTACCATTAAGTGTATAAGTCCTGCTAAGATTTGCTTTCCCAAAATGCAGCACATCTCATTTATCTAAATCAAACATGCATCCTAGGACAGGCTAACAGAGACACACACAGGAATTCCTGAAGGCATGACATTCGAACTGGAACTCCATTAATAAACACACCGATGTGGACCCCCTTTACCAAGCTCTGAGAAAAAGAACTGGAAATGATATCACACACCTTAACAGACCAAGACACATAAATAGAAAGCAGGATAGAACAACAGCACTTCACCGGAGGCTCACTGATGATGTAACCCAGCATCATGGTGATAAAACATCAGTGAGCAAGCATACAACAGAATGACTTTGATATCACCTGCTTAAAGTCAACTAAGAAAACAAAATAATTTCAACTTCCTGTGCAATGGAATTGCAGCACGCATCCTGCCAGTGTTGCGAGTAATTGACAGGATATTGTGCTGATGATATGGAGTGAGCCACTTGTGTGGTGTCAGAATTATCATATCAGAGAGAGCATGTGTTAACTGATCAATCACAAAACTCCAAAAATTAAACCGTCATGAGTCAAATAATCTATTAAAAACTGTTTAGATTGCAGCATTAAGATTAATTGTAGGTCTGCTAGATTTTGCTGGTAATGTTATTTGGAACTTGTTTTGAGAATGAACTTGTTTTAACTTTCTAATTCATGATTAAATGAGAAGTGAATAATCAGCCCAATAGTGCTTACAAAATCCGTCTGCAAATTCGACACGAATAATCTAAATTTAAGAGTTTTTAAAATTGTTGTTCTGTCAGAAACTGATTTCTCAGTTCAAGGCATTGTTGAGATCACCATCTTTTTTCTCTATTTTTAAATTAGGACACAATTTCTTGAGAAATAGTGCAGAGAAGGTTCAGTTAACTGGTTATTGGGATGATGGGATAAGGTTAAGCTTGTCTCCATTAGAGTTTGGAAGGATGACAGATTATTTTATTGAAATGTATCAGACTGAAAAGGAACTTGACAGGATGGATGCTGAGGGTGTGCTTCCCTAATTGGAGAGTCTACAATGAGTAGACACAGTTTAAGAATAAGGAATCTCCCATTTAAGATGGAGAGGAGAAACCTGATTTTGAAAACTGTCTTTAGTTCATGGAATTCTCCTCCCCAGAGACCACTGCAAGCAGGGACATTGAATATTTTTAAAACTGAATTAGATAACTTCTCGACTGACAAGGGAGTCATAGGATATAAGGGTTGACAGGAAAGGAGAAGCCACAGTCAGTTCAGCCATGATTGTATCAAATTATGGAGCAAGCGCAAAGACCCAACTCCTAACCTAGCTTTGGATTACCTTGAATCCATTTGCTGCTTACTGAGGACATGATTGTGTGCTTTATCTTTTCATGAAATCAGGCATATCGGAGGAAGTCGGGTCTGAAAGTTGGATTGCTGTGTCAGGATGTTGGCTGCTTGTTTTGAGTGGCAAGGTGGGAGCGTACTTGGGGTATGGAGTTGGTGTATGTTTGGGGAAATGATGGTTTTAGTTGCATTGTTATTTACTGAGATAGATCTGAGAGTAAAACATGAAGCAATTCCAGGGTTAGTAGGACAGCTCTCCTGAAGTCATTCCTGAAGAAGGGCTTATGCCTGAAGCGTCGATTCTCCTGCTCCTCAGATGCTGCCTGGCCTGCTGTGTTTTTCCAGCACCATGCTTTTCAACTCTGGCCTCCAGCATCTGCTGTCCTCACTTTCGCTTGGTATGACAGCTCTTGCCAAGTCTCTGGCAATGAGATCAGTACAAGATAGTCAAGTAGAAGATTTGGTGGATTGGACATTGTACACACTGGAGCTTAGAAGAATGAGTTATGATCTTATTGAAACATTTAAAATCCTGAGAGACTCGACATGGTGAATAGTGGAAGGATGTTCCTCCACATCAGCTCAATAAAGACTTACATTTTCCAGACAGTTATAGTGCATTGCACTCATAAGGACTGGAGCCTTGGCTTGCACACTTTGTGTTTCAAGTTCAGTGCATCACTATTCCCAATATTGGAAAATCTGGCTCGCTCTTTAAAAAAGGCAACTCCAGACAGTGCAGCACATCCAGTAATGCACTCGAGTGTCAATTGAGATTATGTAATTAAACTCTAGATTAAAGAGAGACAGAGAGACAAAGAGGCATAAAGAAAGATTTATCATCAATCCAAGGCTAAGACTAAACTAAAAGGGTTTATTGAAACAATGGGACAGTTTTAATTCACTGAACATTTATTCTGTGATTCAAGTATTAATTCTATGAGGAGAAAGTGAGGTCTGCAGATGCTGGAGATCAGCGCTGAAAATGTGTTGCTGGAAAAGCGCAGCAGGTCAGGCAGCATCCAAGGAACAGGAGATTCGATGTTTCGGGCATAAGCCCTTCTTCAGGAATGAGGAAAGTGTGTACAGCAGGCTAAGATAAAAGGTAGGGAGGACGGACTTGGGGGAGGGGCGATGGAGATGTGATAGGTGGAAGGAGGTCAAGGTGAGGGTGATAGGCCCGAGTGGGGTGGGGGCGGAGAGGTCAGGAAGAAGATTGCAGGTTAGGAAGGCGGTGCTGAGTTCAAGGGATTTGACTGAGACAAGGTGTGGGGAGGGGAAATGAAGAAACTGGAGAAATCTGAGTTCATCCCTTTTGGTTGGAGGGTTCCGAGGCGGAAGATGAGACGCTCTTCCTCCAACCGTCGTGTTGCTATGGTCTGGCGATGGAGGAGTCCAAGGACCTGCATGTGGGAGGGGGAGTTAAAGTGTTGAGCCACGGGGTGGTTGGGTTGGTTGGTCCGGGTGTCCCAGAGGTGTTCTCTGAAACATTCTGCAAGTAGGCAGCCTGTTACCCCAATATAGAGGAGGCCACATCGGGTGCAGCGGATGCAATAGATGATGTGTGTGGAGGTGCAGGTGAATTTGTGGCAAATATGAAAGGATCCCTTGGGGCTTGGAGAGAAGTAAGGGAGGAGGTGTGGGTGCAAGTTTTGCATTTCTTGCGATTGCAGGGGAAGGTGCCGGGAGTGGAGGTTGGGTTGGTGGGGGTTGTCGACCTGACGAGGAGTCACGGAGGGAGTGATCTTTTCAGAATGCTGATAGGGGAGGGGAGGGAAATATATCCCTGGTGGTGGGGTCCATTTGGAGGTGGCGGAAATGACGGCGGATGATACGCTATATATGGAGGTTGGTGGGATGGTAGGTGAGAATCAGTGGGATTCTGTCCTGGTGGCGGTTGGAGGGGTGGGGCTCAAGGGCGGAGGAGCAGGAAGTGGAGGAGATGCGGTAGAGGGCATCGTCGATCACATCTGGGGGGAATCTGCAGTCCTTGAAGAAGGGGGCCATTCGGGCTGTACGGTATTGGAACTGGTCCTCCTGGGAGCAGATGCGGCGGAGACAAAGGAATTGGGAATATGGGATGGCGTTTTTACAGGGGGCAGGGTGGGAGGAGGTGTAGTCTAGGTAGCTGTGGGAGTCAGTCGGTTTATAGTAGATGTCCATGTTGATTTGTTCGCCAGAGATAGAAATGGAAAGGTCTAGGAAGGGGAGGGAGAAGTATTAATTCTATGCCAAGTTAAAATTACACAACACATATAGTCCAACAGGTTTAATTGGAAGCACTCTAGCTTTCGGAGCAACGCTCCTTCGTCAGGTGATAGTGGACGATTCAATCCTAAAACACAGAATTTATAGCAAAAATCTACAGTGTGATGTAACTGAAATAATACATTAAAAAATACCTGATTTTTCTGTTGACTCTTTCATCTGTTTGAATACTATGATAGTTTCACTTCTTTCATATGTAAATCACAAAAATCTTTTTTTAAAGTTGCATTCTCAGCTTAGCTGTAACAATGGGTGATAGTTAGACAATATGTTGGAGGTGTTAGTCCCCTGTGTTCTCTGTCTATGCCATAATGTTTAGATTGATTCTAATCTAAAAAGTGAGATAACAGAGTTTTACATGAATTCATGCAGTTTTTGAGCAAAGTACAATGTAACTCTGTAAGTACAAGTTCACCCCCAAAAATATGTGTGTGTGTGTGTGTGTGTGTGTGTGTGTGTGTGTGAATGTCTGTGTGTATAATGCAGTGATGGTCACCTGTAATGTGACATGAACCCAAGGTCCCGGTTGAGGCCCTCCCTATGGGTACCGAACTTAGCTATCAGCCTCTGCACACCCACTTTTCGCTGCTGCTTGACCCGAAGTCCACCTTGGACGATGGTCACCTGAAGATCTGAGGTCGAATATCCTGGACTGCTGAAGTGTTCCCCAACTGAGAGGGAACACTCCTGTCTGTTGATTGTTGTACGGTGCCCATTCATCCATTGTCTTAGCCTTTGCTTGGTTTCCCAAATGTACCATGCCCCAGGGCATCCTTGCCTCCAACGTATAAGATAGACAATGTTGGCTGAGTCACATGATTCATGTACAAGATGGGAGGTGTCCCCACGTGTAATAGTGGTATCTATGTACATATTCTGACACGTCTTGCAGCGCCTACTGTGACAGGGTTTTATGGAGTTGTCCTGAGAGCCGAGCAGCTTGCAACGAACAATGATCTGTTTGAGGTTTGGCAGTTGTTTAAAGGCAAGCAGTGGAGGTGTGGGGAAGGTCTTGGCGAGGTGCTTATCCTCATTGATAATGTGTTGCAGGTCACGAAGAACATGGCGTGGTTTTTCAGCTCCTGGGAAATACTGAACAACAAAGGTTACCCTATCGGTTGCAGCACATGTCTGTCTCCTGAGGAGGTCATTACAGTTCCTTGCTGCGGCACATCAGAAATGGTGGTCGATGAGTTGTGCATCATACCCCATTTTTGTGACGGCATCCCTGAGCACTTCCAGGTGCCCGTCATGTTCCTCCTCATCTGAGCAGATCCAGTGTACACGTAGGACTTGTCCATAGGGAATGGCTGTTTTAATATGTTTTGGGTGGAAGCTGGAGAAGTGTAGCATTGTGAGGTTGTCTGTGGGTTTGTGGTAGAGTGTGGTGCTGAGGTGTCCGTCCTTGATGGAGATGCATGTGTCCTAGAATGAGACAGACAGTCGAGAGTAGTCCATGGTGAGTTTGATGGTGGGATGAAACTTGTTGATGTCACTGTGTAGTTTTATCAGTGACTCCTCGCCATCGGTCCAGAGGAAGAAAATGTCTTCAATGTACATGGTTTATAGTGCTGGTTGGAGATCCTGCATAGAGAAGAAGTCTTATTTGAACCTGTGCATAAAAATTCTGGCATATTGGGATGCAAATTTGGTCCCCATGGCTGTTCCATGTGTCTGGATGAAGAACTGGTTGTCAAAGGTGAAGACGTTGTGATCAAAGATAAAGCGGATGAGTTGTAGGATGGTGTTTGGAGATTGGCAGTTGTTGGCGTTGATTACTGAGGCTATTGCCGTGATGCCATCATTGTGGGGGATGCTGGTGTAGAGTGCTGAAACGTCCATTGTGACGAGGAATGGTCACGTTTCGACTGGTCTGTGGGTGCTGAGTTTCTGTAAGAAATCTGTAGTGTCATGACAGAAGCTGGGGATCCCCTGTACAATAGGTTTCAAGATGCCTTCAACATAGCCAGAGAGATTCTCACACAGGGTCCCATTGCCTGATACAATGGGACATCCTGGTGTGTTGGCTTTGTGTACCAAGGTATTTTTCAATGTATAATTTCAGTTACATCACACTATAAATTTTTGCTATAAATTCTGTGTTTTAGGATTGAGCCCTCCACTATCACCTGATGAAGGAGCAACGCTCCGAAAGCTAGTGTGCTTCAAATTAAACCTGTTGGACTATAACCTGGTGTTGTGTGATTTTTAACTTGGTACACCGCAGTCCAACACCGGCATCTCCAAATCATAATTCTATGCCAGTTTTAATGCTCATCTGCAATTACCCTGAAGAAGATGGTGGTGACCTGCCTTATTGAAAGATTGTAGAATTTGGGATACAGAGATGCCCAGAGTGCTGTTAGAAAGGAAGTTCTAAGATTTTGATCCAATTATAATGATAGAATGCTGATATAATTCTAAATCGTGCTGGCATGAGACTTTGCAAGGAACTTGCAGGTGGTGAAGTTTTAGATGGTAGAGCTCATGGGTTTGGCAAGTGCTGTAAATGACCGTTAGTAAGTTGTTGCAGTGTATCTCTTATACATGGTACACATTACATTACTACCACTCTGTATTAGTTGTGAAGAGAATGAATGGTAGATGACTATCAAGCAGGATGCTTTTCCCTATATAGTGTGAAGCTTCTTGAGTGTTGTTGTAGCTACATTCATTGGAGGTAAGTGAACAATATTTGATCGCATGCCTTATCTGTGCTGTGGAGATGGTGCATAACTATCGGAGAGATAGGACAGAGTCACTTGGTGCAGAAGTTCTATGCACTGACCTCTTTTTGTAGCTGGGTTCAATTCTGGTCAACAGTGACCCCAGCATGCTGATAATGGAGGATTCCATAATGTTAATGTCATTGAACATTAAGGGGAGATTGTATGACTTTGATTGCCAGAATTCGTCAGGGTTCACAGATCTTGCAGTGTCTTCATTTGTTTCTTTCTATCATATGGAGTGAGTCATATTGGTTGAAGACTGGAAATTCTGATGCTGGAGATCTCCAGAGGAAGACAAGATGGATCACCACTTTGCACTTCAGCTTGAAGATGGATGCAGATGTTTCAGACTCATTATTTACACTGAGGCATTGGGCTCCTCCATCATGGAAGATGGGACTATTCGGAGAGCTTCCACCTCTTGTCAGTTATTTAGTTGTCCACCAACTTTTATTGCAGAATGTGTCAGAATGATAGAGCTTAGATCTCACTTCATGTTTAGCGGGAGTACTTAGCCCTGCATATTACATGCTGCTTCCACTGTTTAGCATGCAGGTAGTCCTGACTGGTATACTCAAATAATCTCTTAAAACTTCATCTTTCTGCTGTTTAGAATGATTTGCAACACAGCTCAATTTCACTCAGAAGAGGAATGGAAGTCTTATCATTCCATGCTTCCCATAAGCATAAAATTTTCCATTATCTGGCAGTATAAAAATTAATGTTGTACGCTTTTCATATTTTAAAGCATTCAATATTACATCAATGCATTTTCATGTTCAGTACAACCTGAATGATCTAGTGACATATATCATGGAGATTTCTGACATCAATTATGACCAGCGGAATAAATCCCAACTTCTCTTGTCTTTTGATTCATGGTAGAATCATAGAATAGTTTTTTTAAAAGTTCCATAATGCTCCAAATCCTTATCACATGCTTAGGGTGAAATAGGAAATGCAAATTACATATTTGGTTCCACATTGCATCACAGAATTACGTGAATTTTAATCTTGAAGAAGAAATAATAGAAGTTTTTTTTCAAGGTTTGTGCGAAGATTTGTAGCTCGGGTGCTCGTTGTTGTGGTTCTGTTCGTCGAGCTGGAAGTTTTTGTTGCAAACGTTTCGTCCCCTGGCTAGGAGACATCATCAGTGCTCTGGAGCCTCCTTCGAAGCGCTTCTTTGATGTTTCTTCCAGTATTTATAGTGGTCTAGAAACATCAAAGAAGCGCTTCGAAGGAGGCTCCAGAGCACTGATGATGTCTCCTAGCCAGGGGATGAAACGTTTGTAACAAAAACTTCCAGCTCGGTGAACAGAACCACAACAAGAAGTTTCTTTTATTTTAGATTAAAAAGAAATTCAGAATTGAAGTTGTGGAAGTTCTGAAGCACCATATTTATATAAACTTTGCTTCACACAGCAACCTGCAGGCAAACTTGTCCCTCTTCCACTTGCTCTTCTTCTGCCAGAGATTTCAATAATCCATTCACAAATAGCGATAGAAAACAACCATACTACAGTTTCAAAGCAAGTCATATTCATTACCAGTGATTTTCATTTAAACAGTTCCATCTTGTAGACTGACTTCTCAATTTGCATCTAACCTAATCTATTTGCTTAATTTGAATGTATAGTGATATTAAAGGGACATTTACAATTTTTCATACTCAATTGATACATTACAACATTACCAAAATGCAAATCAACCAATGTTACATACTGCCCAGCAATCACTCATTCAAAGTTAAAACCTGTTTTCATCAACACAAATTTGTCATACCGGATCAGGCAATTCACTACAAAGCTATTGGAAAGTGAAAATGTGAATGAGCATGCTTAATATCTGACAAAAAAATCAATAATGCATAAATCTTCCATTGAATTGTAAGAGAGAATATTAAAAGGTTCAGAAAATTTTGGTCAATGAACATCAAGGACCAAACTTGAAGCATAATCCAAAGGCTATGAATTAATTAAGTGTACCTTCGGCTGAGGTAAGAGTTAACTTTTTCAATTATTTAAGTGAAAGCATAGTCAAAAGCAACTGAATTATATATAAATTAAGTTGATTTTTTTGTCAAGCACAGTATATCAAAGAAGATTTATAATCATTCAAATTATGTCTAGATGTATTAGTCCTTGTTAGCTTTAAACATTCTTATTTACCATCATTTGAGTATTGTGAACAGTTTTGGACCCCTTACCAGAGGGGATCTTGCTATATTGGAGGCAGTTGAGAAAGGATCACAAGATTGATTCCAGAGATGAGAGATGAGTCTTACGAAGAAAGATTGAGCAGTTGAGGCCAAACTCACTGGAGTTTACAAGAATGAGAGGAGACCTAATTGAGACAAATAAGATACTAAAGGGGATTGTCAAAGTAGATGTAGAAAGGGTATTACTTCACGTAGATAAGGGTATCAGATTTAAAACAGAAATGAGGAGAAATTGCCTCTCTCAAAGAATCTGTGGAATTCACTCCCTCAAAGTATGGTGGATAGTGAGTAAATTTAAGGAGAAAATACACATATTTTTCATTTGTGATGGGTTGTAAGGTTATTGATTGAGGGCAAGAAAATGGAATAGATACAAATGCGATCAACCATGATAGTATCAAAGAGTGGAGCATGCTCAAGAAAGGTTGTCTATTCCTGCTCCAAAATCTTATCTTTTTATGTTCTTATTTAAGACGACTGTGATATTGATGAAAAAAAATCCTGATTTATCCCAAGACAAAGAACCAAAGCAAAAGTTCTGAAAATGTTGGCTTTACTAGTGTGAAATTATTTGATTATTTAATAGAAAACTCTAACTAAATCTTTTTATGAAATACCAAGCAATATGACCCCATCCAAGGTAGGATGTGAGCAATGGGCAAAAAGGTGGGAAAATACAGTGGGAATTTGAAAATCAGATTCTCAAACTGAGAATTCTTTTCCTAATTTTATCTCAAGTCTCACCAATAAGCAGCAATCAGCCTATGTCTGTCACCTTATGTGTAGCTTATTAAAACTCCAGGTTTCCTTATTTATATGCCACTTCCAATGCTCTTCCACCAAAAAACATTCCCAACATGTAAACCAGGACAGGTACCTAAGGTGCAACGCACTGAATGTCGATCCTTGATATCATGAAACCGCTTCTCCACAACCATGCTCCTGCATGCCCCATAGCCACCACTCTCTAATGCAAGTTCACATCGACAAACCACCAATTGCCATGTTTGCTCTGGGACCAAGTCTGACACCACTTTAACTCTTCAAATTTTGGATGGAATCAGATAGGGGCCTGACCGAGGTAGAGGACCTAAGAGAATAACACAAAAGGCCAGGAAAAGGCTTTTGCCAAGTCAGGAGAAATTTGCTGCGTTTTCAGAGTTCCAGGCATCAAGTCAAGATTTTTGCAAGACAGATGCAAAACACCTATGAACAGGGATTTTTGCTTGTTAACAGCTTCATTAACTGCATATTTCGCTTCATTAACTTCATATTCTATCACCCACCATGAGGAAACTTGATGTCACCAATTTCTGGCATGAAAGTCACAGTGGGTACCTGGCAACTTCAGCTCACTACTTGCTCCCTCAGGCTTCCATCTTGAAAAACCAGCACTAATGTCTCAGGGAATACTGAATGGGCATCAGTTACATCTAATATACAATGGATGCTGGCATGGATCTGCAGAGTAGTCAATCCTGGGAACTAACTGGTAGAGACAAGGAAAGGAGGGCTGGGATGAAAGGAATGTTCTGTGGTGATGGAGAGTGGGAGTTTCAAAGGTGGGGGTGAGAAGTAGAAGCACATGTTGAAGTGGGGACAAGGATGGTAACATGGGGAAAATCAAGTGATACAGAATGAGAGACCATTGAAGACTCCAGAGGGAGAGTATGAAGGACCACAGTGGGCACCTTTAAAGTATAATGTCAGGGCTCAGGGGTCAAAGAGAAGAATTGGAAGTAGAGTTCAATCTGTTGAATTTTCACATGAGGGGAATCGGTGTAAATGAGCTGTCTGGCACAGCAACGTTAAGAGGAACTTGTAGACTTGAAGGGGTTACTTGGCGAAGGTGGTGAGTCCTGTGCTGAAGTTGTCCACTGTGAGCTGCATTCTCCATCATAACTTACAGTTTACTTGAAGAACATTAGATTTAGATTTATTTAATATTGTCACTCGTACATAGGCACAGTGAAAAGTGTATAACGTCAACATGTTCCGGAACCATCTTCGATTATAGAATAAATTCCTAAATAAATAGGATAAATTGTAAAATACTGAATAAATTGATATTAAATTGATGTTACTAAAACTGAAAAAACTTCAAAAGTTCATTGTTCCGTCTCCGTAGACTTCACCCTCTCTGCTCCTCTAGTTGCCACCGTCCAACATCATCCCCAGGGTCCTGGTAAAGTGCTTCTTTTACTTTTACTTCTGCCAACTCTGAACTGGAGATGGTCACACTGCACATGTCCTTCACCTCCTCCAATACTGGACATCGACCAATGGAGTCCTGGCACATCTTCTGGTGTTGCCATCCAAAATGGAATGGGCATGGAGGTGATCCAGGGTGAACAAAGTCAGTGCCAATTTGTTGGACAAAAATGTGAGAGCCACATCTGCTGGACAGGGAGACATTGAAAGGGGAAAAATATCAATCATGTGCTTGAAAATTGCAAGTGCACTTAATTTGCAATCATGTCATTGTACATGTGAAATGCATGCAATGTAAGAATGTTTGGGAGTTAAATGTTTGGTCACAGGCAATACCCAACAAATCATTGGTCTTTGCAAGTTGAACACAGAGGTCTTGATGAAGCAGATTTTATGATCACCAGTTTGAAAAGATATTGGCTATAACCAACATAGTATTTGTGAGACTTCTAAAGAGCGTGGAACTGATCCCCTCTACACTTGCACCAAGAGTATTATGATTGAGGCTATTGCATGCACTGAGAGCTTCTATAGTTCATTTGAGATTGGAGTGGGAAGGGTTCAGAGTGTGAGGAACAATCTCAATATACTGAGCTGTGTTGGCCAGTCAGTCACTGTAGTATCTGTGTGAGATCTGTGAAAATTCCATACACTCTGAGAAAAAGAACAATAAATGACATCACCACAGGAATTGGCATCACCATGGAAAATGACATCACCAACCCAAGGAAATGTAACACATAAATAGAAGGCGAGTCACTAACACCAGTGCTTCACCGGAGGCTCACTGATGATGTTACTTAAAATGGTGACAAAGTGTCAGAAAATGAATCTCCCAGCTCAGCGAGGAGACTTACATCCAGAACCTCAACCTGAGCTACTAATTTTCTCAAAACTCGCTAATTCCATACATGACCCTGATTGACATCACTGACCTGATCCTGAACTGTGATGTTCTCCCATTGGATAATGATACGATGCCAGTCTATCTTGGACATTGGGGACACTGTCACAGAGGGTGGTTGATAGGATGTGGGTAAGGACAGGTGGACCATGTGGCTAGGTGATACAGTCAGTAACTGAGGGTGAGAAAGTGAAGCTGCATGTGCCAGGGAGTGTCAGATTTGTCTGCCCTGTGTTGTGAGTTGCATATGTTTGAGGCTGCTGAGTCATTATATGCATCAAATGCATCTTATGGCTTTTAATCTGCTTTCTTCATGCTTATTCACATTGAGATTACTTGGAGGCTATGAGCTTCTGTCTTGCTTTTAATTTAGCTCACACTCACTGACCACTGCATTGACATACAGGGGGCCAACTTCTGTGTGCCTCACATTGCTTTCCTAACACAGGCTTTTAGTTCACAGTTACAGGCTGCTGACTTCCACGTAAATTAGTATTTCTTTCTGGCAAGGCTGCTTGAATTGGTGGGGAGGATTGAGCAATCAGTGGGTTGGACAGGTTGCTGTACATCAATATCATGCCTGCAGCAGGTGCCTACAACTTTGCTGCAAACACACAGTGCATGTGCTTCTAAATGGCTATTTATAAATACAGTCATTAGTGTAGTAAAGAGAGACAATGACCACCAAAATCATTCAAGGGGCTTGACAGAATCCAGTCCAGAGGGTTAATGACAGTCAGTTAGCCCTTCGATCCCCAGACTCTGGTAGGATCAGTGTCCTTTAGCTTTGGCCAGTCCTTCAGGCCAGCAATCCAAGGATCACAGATAAGTCAGCCTGGGTGCTACGGAAAATTCAAAGTCCAAAATGTGAGCCAGTTTCCCTGGCAACAAATCAAAGTGAGGAATTAATTGTGATAGAAGTGGATGCAATAGCAGTTAGTGGTGATGTGTGAGCAGCAGAGGAGATGTGAGGTCCCTAATGAGTGCAAAGGAAATGCAGAGGACAGGAAATATTATTAATTTACACTGATAGATTAGACCCGTTGAGTGGACATGATGTATGAAATAGTGAGAGTGACGTTTATGTACCTTGGTCGTGTTTGTGTGGGATGGCAGAGTTACTTCCAAATTTCCATCACCCCACCATTACACCTTCAGGCCCCTGGCAACAAAGTGAGGAGTGATATATTCTTTCCTCTACTCCATGCCCTGTTTATGGAGCCTTGAGTGCCATAGTGTGACCTGCAGCATCTGAAATGTGTGTAACTGATTTAAAATCTGGTGCCGAAGCCAAAAGCTGGAAAGTCTAAACAATGGCCAGCACCTCCACCTTCCAGCTGTGTGACTCCTGGAGAAAAGTGCTCAAGAGCATAGGGAACAGCAGCACACTGCATGGACTGAAATTGCTCTGAACCATGGCAGACAAGGTATCATGAATCTCATTTGACAAAACACTTAAACTGAAAATGGGAGCATTCTGCTCATAAATTCTGATGCATTTCCAGTCCAATATTTTCTGTCAGTTAATCTCAATGATCTTTAAATTTGCCAGACAGGAAACTGCAAGTTACTGCCTTCGTATAACCAAGCAAATCCATTTTAATAAATAGTGATATTTTGGAAAAAATGCATTTCACAAGTAATTGCACCATCTGATATGTTACTGAGTCCAGCTCAACTAGAAGCTCTTTTATTCAAACTTTGGTTTATACCTAGTTAGGTATCACAGCCAGGTTGTAGGAATCACCTCCTATTTACCAGAAGGAAAACCACTAATTACAATTCATCCTTTTCTGTTTAATTGAGAATATATTGTAATTTATTGAAACATCTTTTTTGCTTTGTTACACTAATTCAACCTCTTTTAATCATTTTCTTCTCAACACATCAACATGTTTCCTCCTCAGGGTCTAAGTGCACAGAGTGTGTTCAAAAAGGTAATAAAGATGGAAACGCACATCTGGTAAGAGACAAGTTCCCGAAAAGAAATAACGTTTTCTGTAGATTAATTAGGGTGTATGTAAGTTTTGTGAATAACCGGTTTATTGTATGATTTATGTAATATTCAGTTTAACTGTGCTTGCACGTTGAATTAATTGTGTTTTCCCAGTAAAGGTCTGACAGAGAGAGTTAATGTTTTTCACAGTTTCTCGACTAGTTTGCCAGGATTAAACACATCATGCTGGAAAGCAAGGTCTTAATTTGTTGGAAGTAGAATTGCTGATTCTTTATTTACGTAAATTATATTCAATTTATATCATAAAACAAACAGATGGCAATGGATTGTTAGCTCAGTAAAACCAACTAGTATTGACTGACACCAACCTGTGGTGACAATTCCAAGCTTTGACTCTGTCCATATTAAAATACCCTTCGCTCATTCTCGGTGAAGCCATTTTAAAAACAAAATGAGATTCCAAGTGACCTTACACTTTCTGATCCTGACTTTACAATTCCCATCTGAACAGATCAAACTTCTCACAATGTGACTGTGAACATGCCCTCTGCAGGCTAATGCCACCGCAGGCATTATCAGAGAGGACCGTCTCACAGTAAAGTCCATGACGTGGACAGCAAGCTCCCTTTGCCTCCTTGCCATTCATTGCTCGAAATTCACTGGGACAGGGCAGAAATGCAGTGAGGTCTACCCTTCCACCTTTGTCTGGATAATGCCCCACCCCTGGATAAACAATGCCCCACTCATGCTCCCAGCCTTTGGCTGCTTTCGCTTCAGCCTGCTCTATGGACACATCAAACTTAGTCCCTTTTGAAACCTGAACAGTACTTGGAGACCTTACACAGCCAATCACTGCAAGTATCATTTAAAACAATATTGCTATAAATCCAAAACAGTAAGTACTTATTCCGAGCCCAGGGAGAAATGAAGGTAGACAAATATACAACTCGTATATGCAGTTGGGCATAACTGAAGCAATAGATTTCTCGATTGAGTAGATATAATTGAGAATGAGCATTTAATTCCAGAGAATTGTGTTTTTAATGAGATTCAAATGCATGCAGATAGACTTCCTGATGTGCCCAGTCAGGAAGGCTCACCCACCATTTGAGGTCAGAGAATTCAATTGCACACATTTAGCCCACTGACAAGAATTTGCTTTTTTGACTCCTAACCAATTAAATTCAACTGAAGATTAATGGGCGGCACGGTGGCACAGCAGTTTGCACTGCTGCCTCATAGCGCCTGAGACCCGGGTTCAATTCCCGACTCAGGCGACTGACTGTGTGGTGTTTGCACGTTCTCCCCGTGTCTGCGTGGGTTTCCCCCGGCTGCTCCGGTTTCCTCCCACAGTCCAAAGATGTGCGGGTCAGGTGAATTGGCTATGCTAAATTGCCCGTAGTGTTAGGTAGGGGTAAAATGTAGGGGGTATGGGTGGGTTGCGCTTCGGCGGGTCGATGTGGACTTGTTGGGCCGAAGGGCCTGTTTCCACACTGTAACTAATCTAAGTAATCTAATCTAAATCTAAACAAGATTCAGTCCAGTAAATCTCCCACATTCAGTTACCTTGTAACCTGTTCACCCATTTCCAAACAATCTCCTGAGAGAGGTATAAGAGGAAGGGGAGAATGCTACAGAGAGAAGTGACTCTGTGTGAAGATAAGAGTTGTGAAGAGTTATGCAATTCGAACTTTGTTTTAACATGTGGCTCATACCTCATGACTTGTAAACAGTGAGTCAGAGGAATCAATGTTTTGTAAGAATGAAGTAAATGATTAGATCAGTTCCCCTAATGTAGAATGACTGAATAATCACATTCCCCATGGGGCTCTTAGATTTTTAATGAAGATTAACCTTCATAGTTCTGGCTCATTTTCTCTGCAAACTTTAAACATCTTCATTTGATAGTTACAGGTCTTTCATTCCATTGCTCATAGAAAAAAGGGTACGGTGTCTTTTTTATTTTGTGTTTTCAGTGCTTTGTATACGTAGTTGGTTTTGAGTCTTTCAATTGATAGTATGTTTATCATAATTAATACGGCTTCCATGTCTTGTTTGGTTGCTTGTTTCCAACCTATGTTGTAGTTTACCATGGTTCACGTTAAGTCATTACTGATCTACTTCAATTTCATGTCTCATTTTCACTGCCTTTTTTTGGAACAAACAAACGAATGCATTTATAAAGCTGGAAAGGAGAATGAGTAGGAGAAGATGGGAATTTCATAATTTCCCAGAATTGGTATTCACAATTTATGTCATGATTTCTTTTCCCGCATAATTATGTATAGTAATCAGGAGACAACACCTGCTGTCAGCATTGGAAGAGATGACTTGGACGACATTGACGAGGATCTTAGGTTTTGGATGAGGTTAGCTGAAGGACCTTTCTGAAATTTATTGGAGGAAGAAACAAGGGTTTTGGTGACAGCCCTGAGAATAAATGAAGAGGAGCGAGATAATGAAGCAGAGATAGAGGACTAATAGACAATGGGAATAGAGCAGACAGTGACATAAAAAGAGAAAGTGCTGGAGAAACTCAACAGGTCTGGCAGCATCTGTGTAAAGAGAAACAGAGTTAAGGTTTAATGTCTAATATGACTTCTTCTGAACCAAGGTCAGGGCTGCTATGCTCATGTCGACAGTGGAGACAGTGGCTCAGGGGTGGGGCCACTGTGTTCTTGTTGAGGAGGGTGGGGCTGCTGTGCCCAGGACAGGTGTGGAAACCTGTGTTCTGTGTATCCAGGCATAGAATAGCACTGAGGCCCATGATTTCTGTCTCTGCCACTGGCTAGAGGTTATATGTTTGGAAGAATCAGTCAAAGGGTCTTTGAGAGTTGCTGTACCTCTTATTGCAGCTGAACACATTGCTGCCACTGCACCTCAGTACTGAAGAGAGTGTATTGTGGATGTAGTGCCAATGAATGTCCTGGATAGTGTTAAGCCTCTTGCATGTTGTTGGAAAACAACAATCCAGGCAAGTGGAGAGAATTTCATTAGACACCTGAATTGCACCTTGTAAATGATATACAGGATTTAGGGATTCAGAAGGTGAGTTACTCACTGCAGTATTCCTAATCTCTGATACGGTCTTATAGACACTGTATTTCTATGTTGAGTCCTGTTCAGTTACTGGCAATGGTAATCCCAGGATCTCGATAGTGAAGGATTCAATGGTAGTAACACCATTGACTGTCAAGAGGTGGTAGTTAGATTGTCTCTTATTGGAAATGGTCACTACCAGGCATGTTTGTAGTGAGAATATTACTTGCCACTTGCCAACCCAAGCCTTGATATCCCAGGTCTCGAATCATTTGAACATGGACTGCTTCAGTATCTAATGAGTCTTGAATGGTGCTGAATATTGTGCAATCATCAGCAAACATCCCCACTTGTGACCCTATGGCAAGGGACAGTCATTGATGAAGCAGTTGAAGATCATTGGGCTTAGGACACTACCCTGAGGAATTACTAATACCTACTGATTCCAGTTTTAATAAGAACCCTTGATGTCACACTTGATCGAATGTGGCCTTGATGTCAAAGGCATTCACTCTCTGGAATTCAGCTCTTTTGCCCATATTTGAACCAAGGCTGTAATGAGTTCAGGAGCTGAATATTCCTGGCAGAACTCAAACTGGGTGACAGTGAACCAGTTATTGCTGAGCAGATGTTGCTTGGTAGCACCGTCAATGACACCTACCATCACTTTACTGATGATTGAGAGTGGACTGATGGAGCACTAATTGGCCAGGTTAGATTTGTCCCGGTGTTTTTTCTCAGGACATACCTGGGTACTTTTCTGCATTGTTGGGTCGTAATATACCAGACTTCTTGGCTAGGATCTGGCTAGTTTTAGAGCATATGTCTTATGTATTATTACCAACCCTTGGCAGGAGATGAAAAAGGTTAAAAAAGAAAATCAGAGCTGACGTCACTCTGTATCGGTGATGCTGGGAATCAAAGGCAACAGCAGAAATTGCAGCCACTGGTGCTGCTCTAGGCCTAAGCTGCTCTACCTATGGCTCGACCCAAGCTCACAGGCCCCTCCACTGACCTGAGATACAGGTTCTGCTCTGAACCTGAGTACAGTGGTCTCCCTAGAACACTGAATCCTGGTTATTGTCAGCCACAGTGTAATCCGTACCAGATCCTAGTGGGGACTTCAGAGGAAGGCCGAGAATGATCAGCCACTCAATACTTCAGCTAAAGACTGATACAAATACTTCAACCTTAACTTTTGTCTTTACGTGCTGGCCTTATCTATCATTAAGGATTGCAACATCTGTGGAGCGACCACTTCCTGTTAGATATTTAATGCCATTTCATATATTGTCCCCTACCATTTACAACCGGATGTGGCAGGAGTGAAGAGTTTAAATCAAAACCGTTGTTTGCCAGACAGCTTTGTCCTGTCTATTATATGCTACTTTCACTGGTTAGCACACAAGTCGTCTTACATTGTAGCTTCAACAGGTAGTCATCTCATTTCTACTTTTACCTGGTACTGCTCTTGACATGCCGTTCATCACCCTCAGTTGAACCAAGGCTGATCTCCTGGCTTGATACTGTTAGTCATGTGGGGGAATATGCAGGACCTTGATGTTGTAGATTGTGCTTAAACACCATTCTGTTGCTGCTGTTGGCCTGCAGCACCTCCTGAATGCCCAGTTCTGAGTTCCTAGATTTGTTTGAATTCTATTCCAGTTAGCAATGTCTGCTTAATTTGTGGTGTGACAAGATGGTGGTCTGTAAACCTGCCTAAGTTAATCTTCTGTGGGAATAGTTTCTGTACAAGTCTTCTAAACACTGCACAGCATGTACTAGAATGTATAATCAAACATGCTTTATTTTGTAATTAGATACTTATTATAATATGCACCCAGTGCTTAATTTCCCTGAAGCTTTCTATTAAAAATAAATTCAAAATGTTGTAGGCTGAACATGCGCCAGCTTTTTGTAACTTGGTAATGGCTAAAACCGGGGCTGGATAAAGATATGAATGAGGTGGTAGAAATTGAACCAGGGCAAAAAGGAGCATTGATCATTAAAAAAAAACAAAATCTTGTGAAAGTAAAATGCAAGCTATGAGTAGAAATTTGCAAAATAAGCCCAGGTGTCTTTAAAAACCAGGACACTAATGACGGGAACATATGAAATTAGACCACCTATTTTAGTTTATTTTGAACAGAAAGCTTCCAGTCCTCCTTACATTATTTAGAGATAAGTTTCCGTTTACAATAATTGTGTGTCAATGGTGTCATTTGAAGCCAGTCTATATATTTAAAGTTAAAAATCATACAACACCAGGTTATATTCCAACAGGTTTAATTGGAAGCACGAGCTTTTGGAGCGCTGCTCCTTCATCAGGTAGTTGTGCTCCGAAAGCTAGTGCTTCCAAATAAACCTGTTGGACTATAACCAAGTGTTGTGTGATTTTTAACTTTGCATACCCCAGTTCAACACAGGCATCTCCAAATCATGTATATTTTAAAGGTGAGATTCCCCTTAGATGCTGCAAGCTGATATTCTGCCATTGTCAAAAATGCCAAGTGGAATTACTTTGGAGCCCTCTCATTCTGCACTGCAGGTGTTGCTGTGAGGAGAGCACCAAATGGAAGGGGACAGCTATTTACTCCTGATAGCAGAATAATGTGTCGAGAGAAATCACACAGCAACAGTGGTCAAATAGAGCAGGCGAATGTAAGAGCATTGCACACAGGACCTGCCTGGTTTACCATAAGAATGTCAGTGATCTCATTGGAACTGCTAGATCACACTTCCACTTGCATCACTTTTTTAAAAAAATGCTGCATTACCTGGAATGCCAGCATTAATAAACTTTCTCTGGCTCCTTGTTCATCATGTTCCTTCAACCATTTCAGCACACTTCATTCATGTTTGTAATACTGCCACTGACACACTGTCAATGTGATCCTGTCTTTGCAATTATTACCTTGCTTTTCACAATCTTAAAACAGTGCCCTTTTTCATGCATCTTCTATTTTATTCCACTGAAATAGTTGAATCTTCAGAAATGCTCCCTGGCCAACATGATAACACCAACCTTTTCTTCATGCATATCAAACTGGATACATCAACAGGAATCAGGCACAGTCAAGAGAGACAGAGGTCACTTATCCATGACCTTTTGTGAACATTGAGGACAGAAAACTGTTCAGCAGAGGTGCGACTGGCAATGCTGGAAGGTCTGCTCTAAAGGCTATTTGCCCATGCTCTTTTTCTCTTTTCACTGATATCTCTCCCCACACACATGACAAAGAGATACTTATTTCAGTACACTTTCTGTATCTTATTACTCTTGCCATTAACTGATGACTTTTTTTTAATTACCTTTCTAAAACCCATTCCATCTTTAAATCTTCGCCTTACAGATATCTGATCAGAACACTTCTGGTGAGATAAAGGAATCTAAACTTGGAAATTCACAAAATACAATTGTGCAGAAACAAAGAAGAGAGAGGAGGGTCCAGGGACAGGTTTGCTGGATGGACAGGTGTAAAAGACAGACATTAGCATTTTACACCAGGCTGATTATTCATTCTCAGATAACTGTATAAAGGAATCATGATCAATCAATTTTCTTTACTACTTCATTTCCTTTGCATTAACATATGCGCTTACAGTTAAAGTATTAATTAACTGACTATAGCAATGGTCATTAATCTGGAAGGGAATGTTAAACCATTGTGAGGATGACAATTCTACAAAAATATTCACTGATTAGTTGCTATTGAAGGGTTGTCAGCACTGTTGGCCTTTCATTTGTATCTTCAACATCAGCTGTCTCTTCACCTTGCTGAACCACAACCTCATCATAAGATAACTTTAAGTAAGGCCCACATCTGGCAACTTTCTGGAGTATGTCCTAGCCCAATACAAATTTGGAAACTCCAAATTGTTTTGGAAACCCTCTCTGAATTGTATTGAAAACTTCTCCAGATGTCTCCAGGTAGAGGAACTGTTGCTTCAGAAGTTCAATGCATTTCTCTGTGAGATCTCGATGTGTGCCATGACTTTGATGATAACATTGATCAGTATTGGTGCTCAGGTTCTGAACAACAGTGATAAATAGTTTGATCAGGAGTCCCCAAACAACCAACCTGATATCTAATGGTCTGAATCAAACATAAGGGACTAAGGACAAATATCGGACAAAGGAATCATGACAATTGCTAAGAAAGCAGGCAGAACTTGACCTATTGGCTGTAGTCACACATCAGTTGCTAAAGCAAAGTGTTGAAGATTGTCCAGTTGACAAACTACTCCAGATTCTTCATACTGAGCAGACAAATACAAATTGTGCACTGTCAATTATTCCCTGAACTTGAGGGACAAGCAACTCAAGTAAATCCCAGAGGTCTCTACTCCTACTTGACAGTCTCCAGAGGGAAAGTGATGAAATTATTCCTCTTGCTGAAACATGAATCTATTACTTGCACTGCAAGATGATTGATATTGCCAAAGTCAACCAGCCAGGCTTGAATACTTTTAGAGTTCCAAATAATTAATTGACAGGAATGACTGAAAACCAACGACCCAAAGTAATGTGGAAACATTAGATTTCTGATGAAGATGCAAAATGCCACCACTCAAACGTTAAGCCCCCAAAACATGCAACACAGTCAGATACACTGTCTAGTTCGATGGATGACTTGTATGTAACTGTGCTGTTATTTTCCAGTATTTACACTTGTAGCATTTAAGTCAAATGATCAATCTTTGCGCAGAATTTGCTTGCATTTCTGTAATGTGTATAGAATGAGAGAAGAGGTAGATAACAAAAGTGAATTTGACTTTATAGTTTTGATCAGAGAGGAAAAATACAATAGAAAGCTCAACTAAAGAGTTTAAAATGCTAGAGCTCTTAAAGTTGGCTTTGCAATGGTAATGAAACCCATCACTATGGAGTTACTGAAAATAATTGATACATCACCATGCTGAGAAGGGCAATTACAAAGTTATAGCGCCATACAGCACAGCAACAGACCCTTTGCTCCAACTAGTCCATGCCAAACATAATACCAAACTAAATTAGTCCCACCTGCCTGCTTCTGGCCCATATTCCTTCAAAACTTTCCTATTTTTGTATCTATCTAAATGTCTTTTAAACATTGTAACTGTACCAGCATCCACCCCTTCCTCAGGAAGCTCATTCCACATGCAAGCCACCCTTTGTGTAAAAAAAGATTTTCCCCCTGTCCTTTTTAAATTTGTCTCCTTTCACATTAAAAATGTACCCCCTAGTCTTGAAATTCCTCATCCTAAGGAAAAGATAACTACCATTACCTCTCTCTATACCTCATCATTTATAAACTTCTATCAGTTTGTCTTTCAATCTCCTATGTTCCAGTGAAAAATTCCCAGCCTGTCCAGTCTTTCATTAAAACTCAAACCATCCATACCCAGCAACATCCTGGTAAATTTCTTCCGAACCCTCTCCAGCTTGATAATATCCTTCCTATAACTGGGTGACCAGAACTGGACACAGTACTCCAGAAGAGGCCTCACCAATGTCCTGTACAAACTCAACATGAATTCTCAACTCCTATACTCAAAAGTAATGAAGGCAAGCATGCTTTGTCTATATGTAAAGCAAACTTCAAACAATTGTGTAAGAATACCATGAATGGATTTAAAATTTTTATATGATGTTATCATGAAGTGAAATGAACAGTCTCTCAGGCTGACTTTCTATACTCTCTGTGAACTTTTCCAATTAATAGCAACATCCTGAACATTCACAGATGACCATCTGCTCAGCTGTACAAGGGCATCCCCACACCAATGAGCGTTATTTAAATGACCAACTTGTACAACTTAGAGATGAGAAGCTTCTGACTTCAACTTTTGCCAAGTTTGTGGAAGAGTAGTGGTGTATTCTTGGAGGGCGGTTTGGCGTCCTGTTGGATTTGAAGGGAATGCTCCTGCAAGTGGAGGGGGAAATTAGAATGTTTTGTGCACCTATTGATGTAATGGCACAGGCTCTATTGAGCTGCAACACAACAGAAATATGGAGCACAAGGACAAGAAGCTGTGTCCACAGGGATAAAGAAGAGATTTTCAGCACAAAACCCAAACCATATGGAGGTATTTTAGGGAGCACTTAGAACATAGAACACAGAACAATACAGCACAGAACAGGCCCTTCAGTCCACGATGTGGTGCCGAACATTTGTCCTCTTTACAAGACATTCAACCTCTCTCATCAACCAAGGTTCCCTCACATGACCATCTCTTTCCTGCCTGACAGTTACATACATATCAAAGACACGTCGTATCTGTTCTTTGAAAAAGTTCCACATTTCAACGACATCCTTTCCTGACAGCGTATGCTCCCAACTTATGCTCCTTAGATCCTGTCTTGCAGCATCGTATTTACCCTTCCCCCAATTGTAAAACCTGCCCTGTTGCACGCACCTATCTCTCTCCATAACCAAGGTGAAAGTCACAGAATTGTGGTCACCATCACCAAAATGCTCACCCACTAACAAGCCCATCACTTGTCCCGGTTCGTTACCAAGTACCAAATCCAATATGGCCACCCCTCTGGTCGGACAATCTACGTACTGAGTTAGAAAGGCTTCCTGGACACACTGCACAAACACTGCCCCGTCCAATCTACTTGATCTAAAGAGCTTCCAATCAATATTTGGGAAGTTGAAATCACCCATGACTACTACCCTGTGGCTTCTGCACCTTTCCAAAATCTGTTTCCCAATCTGTTTCTCCACATCTCTGCTGCTATTGGGGGGCCTATAGTAAACACCCAACAAGATGACTGCTCCTTTCCTATCTCTGACTTCAGCTCATACTACCTTCAAAGGCAGATCCCCCTCGAACTGCCTTTCTGCAGCCGTTATACCATTTCTAATTAGCAATGCACCCCCTCTCCATTTTTACCACCCTCCCTAAACTTACTGAAACATCTGCAACCAGGAACCTCCAACAACCATTCCTGTCCCTTTTCTATCCACTTTTCCGTGATGGCCACAACATCATAGCCCCAAGTACCGATCCAAGCCTTAAGTTCACCCACCTTATTTCAGATACTCCTTGCATTGAGGTATACACACTTGAACACATTTCTGCGTCCGCAAGTATTCCCTGTCAGTGCTACCTTCTCCACATCCTCCCTACATTCTTGGACATCCTGAAAAACAGCTAACCTACTTGCTGGTCCAGACAAGTCCTGATCCCATCCCCCTGCCAAATTAGTTTAAACCTCCTCGAAGAGTGCTAGCAAACCTACCTCCCAGGATATTGGTGCCCTTCTGGTTCAGGTGCAACCCGTCCTGCTTGTACAGGTCCCACCTTCCCCAGAATGCAGTCCAATTGTCCAAATATCTGAAGCCCTCCCTCCTACACCATCCTTGCAGCCACGTGTTCAACTGCACTCTCTCCCTATTCCTTGCCTCACTGTCACATGGCACCGGCAACAACCCAGAGATGATGACTCTGTCTGTCCTAGCTCTTAGCTTCCAGTCTAATTCCCTGACCTCCTGAATGACCTCCCCACCCCTCTTCCTACCTTTGTCATTGGTGCCAATATGCACCACGACTTCTGGCTGCACACCCTCCCCCTTAAGGATTCTGAAGACATGGTCCGAGATGTCTCGGACCCTGGCACCCGGAGGCAACAAACCATCCGAGAATCTAGCCCATGTCCACAGAACCACCTGCCTGTCCCTCTAACTATAGGGTCTCCTATAACTAGCGTTCTCCTCCTCTCCCCCTTTCCCTTCTGAGCCTCAGTGCCGGACTTCGTGCCAGAGACCCGGTCACTGCAGCTTGCCCCTGCTACGCCGTCCCCCCCAACAGTATCCAAAGCGGTCTACTTACTGTTGAGGGGAATGACCACAGGGGATCCCTGCACTGCCTGCTTTCTCCCCTTCCCACCTCTAACTGTTACCCAGCTACCTCTGTTCTCTGGCGTAACTATGTCCCTGTAGCTTCTATCTATCACCCTCTCAGCCTCTCATTCTGCAACTCCAGCTCCAACTCCACTAACGCGCTCTGTGAGGAGCTGGAGCTGGCTGCACTTCCTACAGGTGAAGTCGGCAGGAGCATCAGTGGTCACCCCTACCTTAAACAGCCTGCAGGGGGAACATTCCACAGCCTGCGCTGCCATATCTCTACACTTAGTCTCCAAAACAAGAACACTAAGTAGCTTACCTGTTCAGCCATCTTTACCAACATTATCTTTTGTATTAGCACTGGACTAGTATTCCAGATGGCAAGCTTAAGCTATGGGACACAGGGTACAATTCTTGCCATGATAGTTGGTGGAATTTAAATTTAATTAATAATTCAGGAATATGAAGCCAGTCTCAAAATGGTGATCATGAAGCTATCATCAATTGTCTTAAAAACTCACCTGTTTGTTATTGTCCTTCAGAATCAATAAACTCACAGCAGAATGAGGGCAGTGCTGTTAGTGTTAGTTATGGTCACCTTTATCCAGACAGAACAGGTGACAGAACCAACATTTTCCAGTTACTGACCCAGATGCAATCATTTGTGTTCCTTCTACCAGGTCCTCAGGACTAACTCTGGAAATAGATTTCTGTGGCTGCATACTCCCATTCTTTTCTGAGCACTTGGTCTCTTGGGTTCCCCACACAAATATTACTTCTCTCCTCCTTTTGACATCCTGTACTAATGTTGCCAAATCTGTAGCAGAAAACCTGGCAGTCATCTCTCTTGGTGGTTATTCTGTTTCTGCATAACTTCTGTGTGACTGGGACTGCTTCTCAATTGCTGACAAGCTGAAAAACACATTAACTATACACATTACCACACTGCCTTGAGTGGGCAGCCAGGCAGCATTGGGACTGGGTGCGGGGTAACCACATATGACAAACTGTGCTCCCAAAAGCAGAGGCATTCTAATTTTTACCCATTTGTGTTTTGACAATTAATCACAGGGTTTACTACTACAGGAAATGCTGAACATTTTTAATTTATTCCAGGCTGAATGAGTCTTGAAATTCTACAAACTATCAGCAGTCTACAGGTCAATATTGTATGTTAAATTAAATAACTAAACTTTATTCATAAATGTTACAGAAATAATTTATTAATAATGAAGCACTTTGTGATAGCCTGAGATACAAAATTGCTGTGTAAACACATCTTCATGTTTTTTTTTCTTTTCCTAGTGAAAAGTCAGTGAATTTCTGGAGTACCTCCTCTCGGAATGAAACCAAACTGTCCTCTCTTGCCTCCACTGACAACCAACAGCTGCTCTTTGTTTCCCCATTGGATTGGGCCAGGGAAATTTACAGTTCAAATAGACATTAAATTTTTCACAGATTTCAGCCAGGCTGTTCCAAAGTTCAGCTCTAGCAGCTGTGTTCCAATTTCAATTGGAAGACTCTGATCTTGAGTTTAAGTCATTGGTTGGATTGCTAAAAAAAGAGCTGGGCAAATGTACTGGCAGGGAAAAAAAAACAAGCATATCACACTGTCCTTGATAAATATAACTTCTTATATTATTTCTTCTTTTAAACCTAGTTACTGCATCTTAAAATTAAAATGTGCCTCCCTTACCAGGTCTTACATAACTGCACCAAGCTATAAGATCATCTGCCCATTGTTCCAGCAGCTTGCCCTCCAAATCTCTTTATCTTTCTGGGAATTACTCAGTATGACTGGGAATTAAACCAGATCCTGCCCTTCCCAGATAAAGTTCCTGCTGAGCCCAGATACATAGACCTTCCTGATATAATTATTGTAGACAGTCCATGCAATGATCTAAATGATTTTGCTTATCTAAAGTTGAAGTGGCATTTGAGAAAGGTTTGTTCAGCATCTGAAAGAGCACATCTATCACTGCTCTGCATTGAATTTAACCCATTCAAAGCTACAGTAAGCTATTAATTGTATTTTTGTATAAATTATTTGAGATCCCTCTATGAATCAAAAATCCCAAAACATGATGAGACAAGCGAAACAATGTAGAAGTGAAGGGATGACAATTGCTGCATTATTCGTTCAACACTCACACACACTCACACACTCAATGTGTTGTGTATTTGTTTCCAAAGTGTCAGATCAGCTTTTTTTGACTGAGGAACAGACTATTTGAGGAACTTGATCTTAAACCAAGATTATGCTGACAGGTTGAAAATGTGTTGCTGGAAAAGCACAGCAGGTCAGGCAGCATCCAAGGAACAGGAGAATCGACATTTTGGGCATATGCCCTGATTCCTGAAGAAGGGCTAATGCTTGAAACGTCGAATCTCCTGCTCCTTGGATGCTGCCTGACCTGCTGCGCTTTTCCAGCAACACATTTTCTGCTCTGATCTCCAGCATCTGCAGTCCTCACTTTCTCCTCGAAGATTATGCTGACAGGTTACCAGGAAACAATGATCTTCACTCTTCACATTTCAGAGATTTAGACAAGTTACAGCACGCACTTTACAGCATTGGAGAAATGCCACCCATCGCAAGATCCTTTAAATTTAGTGGCAGGAAAAGTCCAACAGCATCTTTTCCTAAGCCATCACACTCCAGCAGTAGAGTGCTAATTACTCAAAGCCAGTTTAGACATGTTGATTGCATACGCAACCTCACACTCCCTAAGCAACTGGAAAACAGTTCGAGTATGAGACTTCCAAGAGGATAGCTGTAGTACTTTAGGGATGACCTCAAAATATCTTTGAAGGCATCAGAAATGCTTGTCTTTTCCTCACAAGGACACAGAGCAGTGTGTGGAGGCACTCAGCCAGAGGAGGAACTACACAAAGTTCCCTCAGTTATCCCCTCTCAGATCCTTTATTTCCAACCTGACTACCCTTTCCAACCTTTGGAGGGTGAAGCTGAGGTGGGTCCACATACCTCTGGCAAAATGATCCTCAGCATTTTTGCACTATCCAGGCACAAACGGTGAAATTGAATTGAATATGAAGCCTCACATTTTTATAAATTTCACTGTTTTGGCACTACATCTGTTTGTTTGAGAGTCTGTGCAGCCCTGAATAAAACTGTGCTAGTATGACATCTAATATTTGATGTCCCTACAGGATGCACCATCAATTGATGCCAGTGTTGAGAGCCCGCAGCAGCATTTGGAAGTAAGATGAGCAAGACATACATAAGTGAAACAGGGGAACAGCACAGCTTTGAAAGAGAGTGAGTCAACTTCCACAACAGCACTGCTAACATGGCTTCCTTCTTCCGTAACCATGGGCTTCCTGCCCATGTGGTTGACAGGGCTCTCAACCACATCCAACCTATGCATACGCCCTTACTCCTTCCCATCACTCACAACAGCGTGATTGGGTTCCCCCATGTCCTCACTGCTCATCCCACTAGCCTGCATTTTAAAAGGATCATTCTCTACCATTTCAGAGAACTCCAGCAGAACATCAACACCAAACACACCTTCCCCTTACTCTCCCTGTCTACATTTCACAGGAATCATTCCCTCTGGGACACCGTGGTCCATTCCACAACCACAAACATCACCATCCCTTCCAGTGGGCACCTTCCTATGTAACTGCAGAAGATGCAAAACCTGCCCCTTCATCTCCTCCCTGCTCATCATCCAAGGGCCTAAACAGTCTTTCCAGGTGAAGCAGCATTTCACCTGTACTTCCTCCAATCTTGTGTATTATATTCACTGCACCCAGCGTGGCCTACTCTATACTGAAGAAACCAAATGCAGAGTGGGTGACTGTTTTGTGGCACACCTCCAGTCTGTGTGCAAGCATGACCCTGAATATCCCATAGCCATCCATTTTAACACAGCATTCTGCTCTCATGTCCATTTGTCTGTGCTCGGCATGCTGCAGTGTTTCAGTGAATCACAGCGCAAACTGGAGGAGCAATAACTCATCTTCAGACTAGGTACTTCACAACCTTCTGGACTCAATATTGAGTTCAACACCTTCAAATTGTGAACCCAGTCCTTCCCTTTCCTTATACTCCACCTGTTACATTTTCTGTCACTCTCTTTCTCCTCTCCCTGCCCCAATGGGGACTGTCTGATCTCTTCAGTCTGTCAGTTAGACAAACCACTGTTCTGCCATTCTCACATGCTGATCACTTAGTCTGAACTATCAACATCCTTTCTCCAACACCCCTCCCCCTATCCCACTATTGCATGAATGCTGTCCCCTCTACATTTCATTTCAGCTCTGATGGAAAGTCATCTAAATGTGAAACGTTAGCTAGTCTTCTCTCCATGATGCTGCCTGACCCCCTGTGATCTCCAGCATTTTTATTTTCAGTCAAAACATATATGAGGTTGTGTGTTAAGCTGAAATCAATGCTCCATTGTTCTAATATTCTCTGTTCTTTCTCAGGCTTCTGCGGCAAAAGCACTAGTATGAATTAAGCATTCAGCAATAGCTGAAGCAGGGAGATATGCAGTACTCAGGAAGCACTGCGTGAGGATCAACAAGAATTAGAGACCCCACAGGTCTATGTTGAGAATGGGGTGCTGGAAAAGCACAGCAGGTCAGGCAGCATTCAAAAAGCAGGAGAATTGACATTTCAGGCAAGAGCCCTTTATCAGGAAAGAGCCTCATCGCACTCTGATCTCTGCAGTCATTACTATCTCCACGCCACAGGTCTATGTCCCATACAGCGCATAGGTCTGTGTGTAATGTTGTTTCCCTTTAAGGGACCTCAGATCAATGACTCCTCCATCATGGGTTCATACGCTTAGCCAGCCCGTTCGAAGTATGGGGGACATAGTCATGTTCTTTCCCATTGCACACTTTCAGTTTCCAGCACAATGGAAGGTGGCAGTGGGTGCTCTTTGCCCAGTGATTTCCAGCCTCCACGTTTACATGTTGATAGGGCCCTCAACATCTAAATCCCTATCCGGGTAGCTCTTCCCCAGATGATTTGCATCTTGTCTGATTCCCATCCAACCTACTTACATGAGCGTTCACATGCCCATCTTCATAACAGTCCCTAGCATTTGAGATGGCTATGCCAGATATGATCATCCTCCTTGCTTGAAGCCACAGGACTAACTTTAAGCCATGCAGAGGCATGGATCAGCAAAGGCACAGACTCCTGACTTAGATCACTCCAACTGGATGTCTGACTGTGTCAAATCCTCTGTGTTAGTACTAATGGCTGCCCTTGACTTACTGTGCTGGGACCTCTTGACGAATGGGTGCCTCCATGAACTTCATTTAGGTTGGCTTTGGGGGCTCTTGGTGCCTGAATCACTAAAGCTAGTCTACTTCAGCTCTTACATCTTATGGTCTTATTTAGTCACCCATTCACTATGCATGCAGAGTGAAGTTGCATTGCAATCAAATGTTAATCAAAGGTGATTTGCAACATGCCATAGATGTTTGTGAATTGAATTAAGGAATTTCAATAATATGAAGTTAGCCACAATGGCATTTATAAGGGCTAATACTGGCTAAAGGAGAACAGCTATTCATTCAGCTTCCAAGGAATCGGTGTGAAATTTGCAACATCACTGCAGTTCCAACACAGCCTCCATATGTTCATGGGCAATATCCAAGCAATGCTAGATACTGGAACAGGACCGGAGGGCTGCAGGATTGGGAGGCCATCCTCTGTGGCTGTGATGGTGACAGTTGTTCTAAACATCTATGCTACTGACTCCTTCCAGGAGTGATGCGTGACCCATAAAAGCATCAGGACAGTGACTGATGCCAGCTATGCAAGACCATATTGCTCCACAATGACAAAGTCAGTGCTGTAGCCCGGGCGGTAGGACTCAGGAACAGAGCTAGATTTTCCCAGGTACAGGCATTAAGAGGGCTGTACCATAACACTGAGAATTCAACAACATCAAGGGCTTCCACTCGATTAATATTCAGGTGATTTATGACCACCCCTACTTCTGCCTGGAGATATGTACTAACTTCCCTAAAATCTCACTGGTCTATAATTCCCTGGCTTGTCTTTACCACCCTTCTTAAACAGGGTTTGCCAACCTCCAGTCTTCCAGCACCTCACCTGTGACTATCGATGATACAAATATCTCAGCAAGAGGCACAGCAATCACTTCTCTAGCTTCCCACAGAGTTCTCGGGTACACCTGATCAGGTCCTGGGGATTTATCCACTTTTAACCATTTCAAGACATTCAGCACTTCCTCCTCTGTAATCTGGACATTTTGCAAGATGTCACCATCTATTTCCCTACATTCTATAACTTCCATATCCTTTGCTGCAGTAAATACTGATGCAAATTATTTATTTAGTATCTCCCCCATTTTCTGTGGCTCCACACAAAGGCCACCTTGCTGATCTTTGAGGGGCCCTATTCTCTCCCTAGTTACCCTTTTGTCCTTAACATATTTGCAAAAACTCTTTGGATTCTTCTTAATTCTATTTGTCAAAGCTATCTCATGTCCCCGTTTTGCCCTCCTGAATTCCCTCTTAAGTATACTCCTACTTCCTTTATACTCTTCTAAGGATTTACTCGATCTATCTTATCTATACGTGACATATGCTTCCTTGTTGTGGTTCTGTTCGCCGAGCTGGAAGTTTTTGCTGCAAACGTTTCGTTCCCTGGCTAGGGAACATCATCAGTGCTATTGGGGCCTCCTGTGAAGCGCTGCTTTGATGCTTCTTCCGGTATTCCGGAAGAAACATCAAAGCAGTGCTTCACAGGAGGCCCCAATAGCACTGATGATGTTCCCTAGCCAGGGAACGAAACGTTTGCAGCAAAAACTTCCAGCTCGGCGAACAGAACCACAACAACGGACACCCGAGCTACAAATCTTCAACCAGACTTTATATGCTTCCTTCTTTTTCTTAACCAAACCCTCAATTTCTTTAGTCATCCAGCATTCCCTTTACCTACCAGCCTTCCCTTTTACCCAGACAGGAATATACTTTCTCTGGATTCTTGTTATCTCATTTCTGAACGCTTCTCATTTTCCAGCTATCCCTTTACCTGTGAACATCTGCCTCCAAACAGCTTTCAAAAGTTCTTACCTAATACCGTCAAAATTGACCTTTCTCAAATTTAGAACTTCAACTTTTAGATCTGGTCTATCCTTTTCCATCACTATTTTTAAACGAATAGAATTATGGTCACTGGCCCCAAACTGCTCCCCGAATGACAACTCAGTCACCTGCCCAGCCTTATTTCCCAAGAGTAGGTCAAGGTTTGCACCTTCTCTAGTAGGTACATCCACATACTGAATCAGAAAATTGTCCAGTACACACTTAAGAAATCCCTCTCCATCTAAACCTTTAACACTATGGCAGTCCCAGTCGATGTTTGGAAGTTAAAATCCCCTACCATAACTAACCTATTATTCTTACAGATAGCTGAGATCTCCTTTCAAGTTTGTTTCTCAATTTCCCTCTCACTATTGGGGTGTCTATAATACAATCCCAATAAGGTGATCATCCCTTTCTTATTTCTCAGTTCCACCCAAATAACTTCCCTGGATGTATTTCCGGGAATATCCTCCCTCAGCACAGCTGTATTGTTATCCCTTATCAAAAATACCACTCTCCCTCCTCTCTTGCCTCCCTTTCTATCCTTGAGACTGAGGGGTGACCATATAAAGGTTTACAAAATTATGAGGGGCATGGATAGGATAAATAGACAAAGTCTTTTCCTTAGGATCAGGGAGTCCAGAACTAGAGGGCATTGGTTTAGGGTGAGAGGGGAAAGATATAAAAGAGACCTAAGGGGCAACGTGTATGGAATGAGGATGTGGTGGAGGCTGGTACAATTGCAACATTTAAGAGGCATTTGGAAGGTATATGAATAAGAAGGGTTTGGAGGGATATGGTCCAGGTACTGGCAGATTGGACTAGATTGGGTTGGGACAGCTGGTCAGCATGGACGGGTTGGATCGAAGGGTCTGTTTCCATGCTGTACATCTCTATGACTCTATCTGTTATGACTCTTACCCTGGCGCACCCTTGTGTTCTTGTTCATTTCAGAGTATGGGTGCTTTACAAGGCTGGTTACTGGGGGAAAAGGGGCATCCACTGCAATGAGTCAGAACTGCATTGCACAATGCCCTGAGCACTGCAGAGCACAGATACAATGTTGCCCATGCCTTCACCAGGACAGTGGTGGAGCAGAGTATAGACCAGTTCTCTTCAGTATAGCCCAGGCAGAGTATGCTACATGATCCCGGCATGCTGTCTCTTTGCACAATTGGAGCAGGCAATGAGGTGATGAGATAAATGGTGAGGAACTAGGATAACAAGCATAGTCTTCCAAGGAGAAGTGAGGCCATTGGCAGGAGGAAGCTATCATTGCCCTTGACAAAGCTCTTCTGCATTGGCTGCTACAAGTCAGGTGGGACCTCAATGACAGCCACTTCCAAAAGTTGAGAGCTGGGTGCAGCAATCATCATGGACTGGAAAATATTCTTTAGTCATGTTGCCACAAACTAACTCACATTTTCAAGACAAATTTCAATCTATTATTGTATTTGTTTGTGTTCCATTTTGCTTTCTGCAACTAAAAGCAGAATGTGTCTGATTGCTTACCTGTCTAGGTGGTTCTCATATAACACCATCGTTGCATTCCAGCGAAACTTCACTTAATAAAAAATTGCTTAATACAAATAATGGGGCCAATGGGAAAAGTGGGGTTCGGGGTGGACCAGCAAAAACAAAATCACTCAACAATCATGAAAAAGCCTAACACAAATAATAGGACAGCCTGAATGAAGATTGAAATCATATTCATTAACAAAACAAAACTAAATTTAATGCAGTACATTTAAAAAGCATAAGAAAGCTGTTGTCTGTTTAGTACCTCTCCCAGCAGTCGCCATTGACGCAATCGCAGTACAGCATGAAGACTGACGCAGTCATCGGCGTATGCGCAGAATGGAGCAGAGATTTTGGCACAGTCATCGGCAATGCACAGAACAGTGCAGAGATTTTGGCACAGTCATCGGTGCATACGCAGAACGGTGCAGAGATTTTGGCACAGTCATCAGTGCAGGCACAGAATGGTGCAGAGATTTTGGTATGGTCATCGGTGCACACGCAGAATGGTGCAGAAATTTTGGCACAGTCATTGGCACGTGCACAGAACGGTGCATTGATTTCGGCGCAGTCATCGGTGCATGCACAGGACAGTGCAGAGATTTAACACCAAAGGATTGGGGGATTGTAAATGTTGTGCCCTTGTTCAAGAACGGCAGGAGAGATGACCCAGATAATTATAGACCAGTGAGCCTTACGTCTGATATAGGAAAAGTTTAGGAAAGAGTTATGAGAGATATGATTTATAATCATCTAACAAGCAACAATTTGATTGCAGATAGTCACATGGTTTTGTCAAGGGCAGGTCACGTCTCATAAACCTCATTGAGATTTTTGAGAAGGTGACCAAGCATGTAGATGAGGGTAGGGCAGTTGACGTGGTGTACATGGACTTCAGTAAGGCCTTTGATAAGGTTCCACATGGTAGACTTTTGGAGAAAATGCAGAGACATGAGATTGAGGATGATTTAGCAGTTTGGATTAGAAACTGGCTTTCTGTAAGAAGGCAGCAAGTGGTGGTTAATGGAAAATATTCAGCCTGGAGTCCAGTTACTAGTGATGTGCCACAAGGATCTGTTTTAGGACCACTGCTGTTTGTCATTTTTATAAATGGCTTAGACGCAGACATTGGTGGATGGGTTAGTTTGCTGATGACACTAAAGTCAATGGAGTAGTGGACAGTGTGGAAGAATGTTGCAGATTGCAGGCAGACTTGGATAAACTGCAGAATTGGGCTGAGAGGTGGCAAATAGAATTCAATGCAGATAATTGTGAGGTGATTCACTTTGGGAAGAATAACAGGAAGGCAGAATACTGGCTCAATGGAAAGATTCTTGGTCATGGGAATGTGCAGAGAGATCTTGGAGTCTATGTACATAGATCTCTAAAAGTTGCCACCCAGGTTGATAGTGCTGTTAAGAAGGCATATAGTGTGTTAGGTTTTATTGGCAGAGGGACTGAGTCCTGGAGCTGTAATATCATGCTGCAACTATACAAAACACTAGTGTGGCCGCATGTGGAATATTGTGTACAGTTCTAGTTACCCCATTACAGGAAGGATGTGGAAGCATTGGAAAAGGTGCAGAGGAGATTCACCAGGGTGTTGTCTGGTCTGGAGCGAAGGTCTTATGAGGAAAGGCTGAGAGACTTGTTCTCATTGGAAAGAAGAAGGCTAAGAGGGGATTTGATAGAGACATACAAAATGATCAGAGGATTAGATAGAGTAGACAGTGAGAATCTTTTTCCTAGGATGATGACATTAGCTTGTATGAGGGGGCATAGCTACAAATTGAGGGGTGATAGATTTAAGACAGATGTCAGAGGCAGTTTCTTTACATTGGCAGGAATGCCCTACCTGCCAATGTAGTTAACTCAGCCACACTAGAGAGATTTAAACAATCCCTATGGATGATGATGGGATAGTGTAGGGTGATGGGCTTAGATTAGTTCACAGGTCAGCGCAACATCGAGGGCCGAAGGGCCTGTTCTGCACTATATTGTTCTATGTTCTATGTTGATATCGAGTTGTTCTGAAAGGTGTATCGTAAGATAGTGCCACTTGACATATTCATTTGGGAAGGAGCAGCATATTTGTTAAGATATGATGAGAGAACAAGCTCGGTCTCATTGAGAAAACGCCACCAGAAAACCTGAGCAGCTCAGACTTAGCCAATAAAAAAAGATACGACTCAGCTCAATATTTCAAGTTCCATGACTCTTCTCAAGAAAAGTCCAACTGAACTCGAAGTGTTGACTCTGCTTTTCTCTCCACAGATGCTATCAGATCTGCTGAATTTCTCCAGTAATTTCCGTTATTATTTTGTGTGATTTATTTTCTGTTGGCTGCCACAGTCTCAAAGTGTACATTTACAATCTGAAGATATTGTTAAAATATGTTGAGCAATATCAATAAAATGCTGATGGCCTGCAATCTGTGATTCTGATATTTCTGTGATTAGGAAATTTGTTGCTGGAAACACATGCAATTACGAAAAACAATACCTAGCTCCAGAATAAGGTCTGTACAGTTCCTGTTTTTGGGCATGGCTTGGATTGCTAAATTCCAATATGAGAGGCAGAAAGTGAGTGCACTAACCATTATATTGGGAAAGACAATTTTCCATGCCTAAATAGGTGGTCTAGGTGATACATTTAGAGAGGGTGGTGCAGTGATAGTAACCTGGGTTAATATTGTGGGACAGGGTTTCAAATGGCAACTAGTGGAACTTAAATTCAATAAATAAATGTGGAATTTAAAGTTGGTCTCAGTAATGCTGAACGTGAAGCTCTTGTCAACTGTTAACGAAAGCCATCTAATTCATCAAGGTCCTTTAGCTATCCTGTAAGACAATGGCTCCCCTGATCCAAGTGGCGGTATGGTGGCTCAGTGGTTTGTATTGCTGCCTCACAATGCCAGGAACCTGGGTTCACTGCCAGCCTCAGGTAATTGTCTGTGTGGAGTTTGCGCATTTTCCTTCTATCTGTGTGCGTTTCCTCTGGGTTTTTCAGTTTCCTCTCAACTCAACAATGTGCAGGTTAGGTCGGATGGCCATGCTAAATTGTCCACAGTGTCCGTGGGTGTGTAGGTTAGGTGGATTAACCATAGAAAATGCAGGGTTACAGGGACAGGGTAGGGGGGAGGGTGCTCTTTGGAGGTGTGGTATGGACTCAATAGGCCAAATGGTGTGCTTCCACATAATAGGGATTCTATGATCTTGCTATATATCTTAAAACTCATGAAAAAGCCCAAGGCCTAGCACTTCCATAGCTGAAAAATGTCCAGTTTATCTCAGATTACCCTGGAAGAGTAAAGTATCTCAAAGATTTGAGGTACAGGTAATGTAAATGTTTCACACCACCACTATGCAGCAACAAGAGAAATGGTGTTTGCCACTATCAAGATGCTGCCACTCAAAGGTCTTTCTGTCACAAAAATGGAAAATGTTGGATATGCATTTCAGTGTCATTATGATTCAATGTACACATAGCATACATCATAAAGATTGTTGGAGCTTATCAAATAAAATGCCCCTTTGGCTGTTCGCAACAGGCAAGTTACTGATCAGCCTATGCTTGTGTTGGACACTGTGCCCAACATAAGATATAATACATTCAGACAGCATGTGCTACATAACCCTGAATGTGAAAAGCATTACACTGGTAACTGATTTAAGATTGTCAGTAGGGCTCACAGTAGGGCTGGAAAAGCACAGCAGGTCAGGCAGCATCCGAGGAGCAGGAGAATCGATGTTTTGGGCATAAGCTCTTCAAAATGTCGATTCTCCTGCTCCTCAGATGCTGCCTGATTTGATGTGCTTTTCCAGCACCACACACTCGACTCTGATCTTGAGAATCTACAGGGGTCCTCACTTTCTCCAAGTAGGGCTCGCAGTATGGCACATTTATATATACTAGAAGCTATGAATATTAATATACAGTTCTTTGTAGACAACAATAACAAATACACATCACACCTGTTCCATTTTGCCAAAATAAGTGACAGACATTATCTAGTTCATTCATCAGGGCAATGCCTGAGAACTGGAGTTGACTCGGTTGCTTTTTATTTAACAAAGATTGGCAGTTAAATGTCAGTTATCATATAACTGGTCCATTTTCAGTGGCAATACTGCTACCAATCAGAATCCACTTGCTAATCAATAAGCACTCTTCTTATACAGTGTAAAAAGTCATTTATCCTTTTACTAGTCTTCTCACAAGTGCAAGGTGAAAAGCTTATACAAAATGTGTCAATTATGCGTGGGCAACAAATTTAGGCCTTTCCAGTAATATCCACATCCCATGATAAAAGGTTAAAGAAAGACCCATTACATATGCAATTAAGGGGCCAAAACCCTTCTGTATTCAGGACAGTCCATACTAAGATGATGAAGGGCTTATGCCAGAAACATTGATTCTTCTGCTCCTCGGATGCTGCCTGACCCGCTGTGCTTTTCCAGCACCACATTTTCGACACAGTCAGACTATCATTGGCTACAAATTAGCCTTTGGGATCACCTGCTACCAAAATGGGTAAGGAACTTAGCTCAGTGTTGAATTTGGAAGTGCACGACCCTACCATATATGGAAGGATTTCATCACCATTTCTAATCTCTGTCCTTAGCCACTGCTCTCAAATTTATCCAACCTCCACCATCGATCTCACATCTGCTTCCAACTAACATCCTCTGTTGCAATACCAACATGCCTACAGTTCCCAAAACCATCAGGTGTAGTCAATGGCACTAAGCCCCATGGTCCTCAACACCATCACAACTTTAGTGATATGGACCCTGGTAAACCCAACACTGAAACCAGTGATCCCTGACTCAGATCTCAATTAAACAAGAACTGTTCTCTGAGGGATACTCTGCAATGGACGAACCCAGAGTTATCTTCAACAACAAAGTTCTTCATGACCCAACAGCTATGTTGAATGGACACTTAAAGCTTGATATCTGAACAGACTGAGGCTAAGTTATTTCTAGGCTCTAGTTTTTATATTTTGTTGAAGTTCACTAAAACGACATTTCTAAATACTAGCCATTTTTATTCAATGATTATGTTCTTTTCAAATTAGCATTTCATAAGATGACGAAAGAGTTTGGGTTGAATAATTTGAAGCAAAATCTTTAAAGAAAAAGCTGAATTAGAGGATTTTCATCTGATTTTTCTTTAACAAGTTCAAAAAATGCGAACTGTCATTATAAAAAACTAACTGAGAAGGAAGATTACAGGAAACCAGTGTGTAGGTGCATGTTTATTAGCGCAGAACGGCTCTGTTATATTCAGTTGAAAGCTGCAGGCTTCTGTGAAAGCAACTTCAAATAAAATGCTAATCTCCTGACTGTGCCCTTGGAAGGACTCCCATGAGACTTACTGCACTCCATTCAAGCTTGGCACTGAAAACGAGTACAGCATCTTTAATTTGCTTCATATAATGATCAACTACTTTATAAGAATGGTAGCAGAAAATACACAGATGAAACATTTTTACCCCTTAATCACTTTCCTTTGTTGCAAAAATACAAATATTTAATACCTGTTGGATATGTATTTTATGTTGCTTTTTTTAAAACAGCATATTAACATTTTGCTAAAATTCTAACAGGTACTGCCACTTAGTAACACGAATTCCCAGAACACGGAAAGTAGGCAGACTGTGGGTTGAGTTCTGAACAGATTTTGCGACCTTCATTATGTTATGCTCTAGAGAGGTTTACTGATGAAAAGTATTTCAATTAATCTCAAAGTTATTACCTTGCATTCTAGGTACCTATTTTTGAGGGAGGTAGAACTGCAATGCAACATAGAGTCAGCAGAGACATTAAATGACCCAGATATTCCAATGGCCAGAATTGCTGGGGCAGCATAGGCTGTTGGAACATGCAAAATCCCTAACGCAGCTGACTTCAGGATAATTACCCAAGAAATTGAAAATTACAATGGGCCCTGAACAACACCTTCAGAAAGTCAACCAAGAAACAATCATACGTACTTATAGAACAGCACATTGTGAAAAACTGCTTAAGTAATCTGGCCAGTTTTGTATTTTTTTTATTTAGCCCTTAACTGTGTTTGTTTGCCCAGTCTGTCTTTTGTATGAATGGGGCTGAAAACAAAGTTCACTGTGTTTAAATCTGAGACATCAATTAGATTACTTTGTAGTTTACCTTTCCTCACTAAAGTTTCTGTGTCACTGATAAGCCTTTTGTTTAAGCTACAAACCCCGTGTCTAGAATTGACTATTCAATTCAGACCCTAGGATTGGTTGTTCAAAAAGTCTTGTTAGGTACCATTGAGATCAATTTTGATGGTTTTGAAGGTTTTAATTTTACTGTGTTCAAATACAGAGGTAGTAAAGCTGTCTTTCCTGGACCTGAACCCTTCTTTCTGGGCCAACCCTGTTGAATTTGACAATGCCTTCCCAACTCCCAGACCCCGGCCAACCCGACCCCACTAGACCCAATAACCCAATCTTCTAGCCCAAAGCAACACAACCCAATCATGCTGAAACCCAAACAACCATTCTCCTCCTGTCTACTGTAAGTATCCATCCACATAACAATCCCTACTCACTTCATCCGCCTGTTATCCTGACGAGCTGAGCCACATGATCAACATACACATGTGACTCATCTACCACACTTTCCCCTCACACATAACACTTTCCCAACTTGCCTTCATCAGACCTGACACCCTTGGTCCACTATCCATCTTATCATCCACTGGTAGGCTGTCCACCACATCCACTTTTTTAGATTAGATTACTTACAGTGTGGAAACAGGCCCTTCGGCCCAACAAGTCCACACCGACCCGCCGAAGCGCAACCCACCCATACCCCTACATATACCCCTTACCTAACGCTACGGGCAATTTAGCATGGCCAATTCACCTGACCCGCACATCTTTGGACTGTGGGAGGAAACCGGAGCACCCGGAGGAAACCCACGCAGACACGGGAAAACGTGCAAACTCCACACAGTCAGTCGCCTGAGGTGGGAATTGAACCCAGGTCCCTGGCGTTGTGAGGCAGCAGTGCTAACCACTGTGCCACCGTGCCGCCAATTTGGTACACTATTACCTTATCTAGCCACCGGCCACACAACTCACTGATTTAACTTACACACCTACCTTTCTTTGGTCACTGTATATTTTAGGTCTTTAAATCCTGAAGAACGGCATCAGGTTTTGTAAAAAAAGGACAGGATTTAGCTTCCAATACTACTCCTGTGTTGTATGGATTTCTTCCCAGCTATGTCTGACAACTATGGCATATTTGGGAAATGAAAATGTGTTGCTGGAAAAGCGCAGCAGGTCAGGCAGCATCCAAGGAGCAGGAGAATCGACGTTTCAGGCATGAGCCCTTCTTCAGGAATGCCCCGATCCCCCCACCCTGATCTCCGCCCCCTTCCCCATTCCAACCCCTATACCTAACCCTGGTCCCACTCCCAGCTCCAGCCCCACAACAGGTCCTAGCTCCCAGCCCTACAGTGTTTTCACCATCCCACCAGAACTATCCTTCTCTGAGGATGAAAGATCAGTCCTCGGCAGAGGCCCCAGCTTCATTCCCCTATGCTCTCGGATTAACGAGTTCAACACGTGGCGAGACATTGAACAATTCTTCCGCCACCTTCGCCTCCGCGCCTACTTCTTCAACCAGGATTCTCGCCCACCCTCTGATGACCCCTTCTCCTGCCTCTAACACACCCCATCCACCTGGACACCCCGTGCTGGCTTCTTACCTGCCCTTGATCAATTCCTGAAGAAGGGTTTATGCCCGAAACATCGAATCTCCTGTTCCTTGGATGCTGCCTGACTTGCTGCGCTTTTCCAGCAACACGTTTTCAGCTCGATCTCTTCATAGCCAACTGCTGTCACGACATTAACTGCCTCAACCTCTCCACTCCTCTCACCCACTACAACCTCTCACTCTCGGAACATGTAGCCCTCCACTCCCTCCGTTCCAACCCCAACCTCACTATCAAACCGGCAGACAAGGGAGGCGCGGTGGTAGTTTGGAACACCGATCTTTATACCGCTGAGGCTAAACTCCTGCTCCTTGGATGCTGCCTGACCTGCTGTGCTTTTCTAGCAACACATTTTCAGCTCTGATCTCCAGCATCTGTAGACCTCACTTTCTCGTACCATATTTGGGACATGCCATACTCAGAAAAATTACTATCAGGCTAAGTGGGTAACTTTACAGAAGATTACTGGGGTTAAATCTGTTTTAATTTTCATTGAAATATCTGGGCAATATGGTTAAATGCAATCATAAGCAAAGTGGTGGACAGTTGACAGTGGCTTTCTCTCAAACAGGTTTTACTCAGCAATGAAAAACACAGAAAAAGTTGGAGAAACTCAGCAGGTCTGGCAACATCTGTGCAGTGAGAAACACTGTTTGCACTTGAAATGTTAACGCATTTTTGTCTCTTCACAGCTGCAGTCAGACCTGCTGAGTTTTCTGTTTTCTGTTTTCATTTCAGATTTCATGTTCTGCAGTGGTTTTCTCTTACTTAGCAATAACCTAATCATTAATTCTCGGTTTGAGTTCCATGGCAATCACTAAGCTCCAGAAGTCATTTCAACTTTGATCCAAACATGGAAAAACTAGTTGAATTCCAGAGGTGAGAGTGCTTTGTAGGAACAAATTACTGCAGATGCTGGAATCTGTACTGAAAACAAAAATGCTGGAAAATACAGTGGGTCGGGCAGCAGCCATGGAGAGAGTGTTTTGCCCTTAGCACAAAGGCAGCATTTGACACAATTTGGCATGAATGCACCCCAGCAAAATTGAAATAAATGTGAATCAGAGTGCAAGTTCTCCATTGAATAGAATGAGTTCTGGCACAAAGAAGGGGGTTGCGGCTGTTGAAAGCCAATCATTTCTGCCCAGGACATCTCTACAGTAGTTCCAGAGGGAAGTGTCCTTGTCCACCATCTTCAGCTGCTTCATCAGTGATCTTTCATCCATCATAAGGTCAAAAATAATTTTGTTAAGGGACAATTGCATAGCATTCATTGCAATCTGCAACTCCTCAGATAACTGCAAAGTCTGTAACCCCATGCAGATAACATTCAGACTTAGTGTGTAAGCTGGAAGTAACATGCACACTGCACAACTATTTCAAAATTAAGCAACTCCCCTTGATACTTAATGGAATTACTTTGTTAAATCCTTCATGATCAATATCCCAGGTTATTATTGGTTTGACCAGCCATATAAATACTATGGCTACAAAAGCCTGAAACTTTGTGGCATGTAAACCACCTTCTAACTCCTAAAATCTACGCACCATGTACAAGACGCAGTTCAGAAATGTAGTGGAGAATTTGAGGTGGTCAAATGGCCCAGTTGAAAAGCTGGCTCAGATTAGTTGTAGAAGAATGGCAACAGTGCAGGTTCAAACCCCCCCTACTGGCTGAGGTAGCAATTGTGGTCTGCCTTCTCACCTCACCACAGGGTGTTATCATGGTATAACCTACAATCACTGTTCTTTGAATACTTCAATATCTTTTACTTATCTCATCACTATAACCCTTTATGCTTTGGTAATCAGAAATCTTATCAATTTCCAACTCGAACATAATCAAAGATTAAATCTCCACACTAGAGAACTCCACAGATTTAGAACCCAAAATATTTTTACCTCATCAAGCATATTCAAATTCAAATGTTGTGGAGCCAACTTGGGATAAAGCTAATTTAAGCCTGGTATTGTGCAATAAGGCAGGATTAACTAGTAATGTCATAATAAAAGATCCACTGGGAAATAGTGATCATAATACAGTTAAATCCTACATTAAGTTTAAAATTGACATACTCTAACCAGAAACAGAAACTTCTGCTCCAGAGATGCATAATAACATTTTTGAACAGGTTGATTATAAAATATCTATAAGAAAAGAAGAGAGCAGCTAAAGCAGAAACAGAAAAAATAATGCTGGGAATGTGGAAATAGCAGCAGTAATGAACAAATGTTTTGTGTCTATCATTGCACTGGGAGAAAAGCAACCCAGGTGCTAATGTGAATAAGGAAATTAAGCTAATTAACATCAGAAAAAAAATTGTGAAACTCAAGTGACTATAATCCAACAAATCCACAGACCTAGTCACTTGCATCCTAGGTTTCATAAAGACTGAGGCAAAAGTGAGGACTGCAGATGCTGGAAACCAGAGTTTAGATCAGAGTGGTGTTGGAAAAGCACAGCAGGTCAGGCAGCATCTGAGGAGCAGGAAAATCAACATTTCAGGCAAATCAGGAATAGAGGCAAGGACCCTCCAGGGTGGAGAGATAAATGCGGGGACCTAGCTGTCTTTGTACTAACAGGCAGATTGACTTAAGATTCATTTTCAGTGGTAATTAGAAAAGTGTACAATGTAACTTTCCACGTGTGCAAAATAAACTTACAGTCTTTTACACAGAGACAAGAAATCAGTTAGCAAACTACATTGATTGAGGTATTTACATATCATGGTTTCAACTTCTTTGATTGCCACATTTTTCTCATTTGCTTTCACTGACAAGTTCCAGAACACTGAGGAAACCTGTAGAACCAAAATTAAACTGCATGACCCATGTTAATATCAGGCTAATTGATCGCTTAATATTGAAATTGGCTACATGACTTCCCTGAGAGCCTGGCTGCAAGCAGCACAAGACAAGACAATTAAAGGCTGTGTTGGAGATGGATTCCTGATGTACTGTCAATTTGCTCCCATCGCAGTCTGTCCTATCCATTGTGTTTTTCCACATTAAAGTCAGCACATCAACTTCTAAACTAAACTACAAAATTCTACTGTAAATTTTCCTTATGTGTAGCAGATGGACAAATGTTTCCTCTCACCTGGGCCATGATGTGAATTATTTGTAAACACTGTATCAACACAATCATTGCAGCCAGTGACTCTTTGTTCTGGAATGTGTAAGTTTCAGTTTAGATTAGATTCCCTACCATATGGAAACAGGCCCTTCAGTCCAAACATTCTACATCGACCCTCTGAAGAGTAACCCACCCAGACCCATTTCCCTCTGACTATGCGGCACGGTGGCACAGTGGTTAGCACCGCTGCCTCACAGCGCCAGAGACCCAGGTTCAATTCCAGCCTCGGGCGACTGTCTGTGTGGAGTTTGCACATTCCCCTCGTATCTGCGTGGGTTTCCTCTAGGTGCGCCAGTTTCCTCCCACAGTCCAAAAATGTGCAGGTTAGATGAATTGGCCATGCTAAATTGCCTGTAGTATTAGGTGAAGGGGTATACAAAAGGGAATGGGTCTGGGTGGGTTGCATTTCAGTGTGGACTTGTTGGGCCGAAGGGCCTGTTTCCACACTGTAAGTAATCTAATGCACCTAACACTGTGGACAATTTAGCATGGCCACTTCACCTGACCTGGACATCTTTGGACTGTGGGAGGAAACCCACACAGACACGGGGAGAATGTGCAAACTCCACACAGTCGCCCGATGCTCGAATTGAACCTGGGACCCTGGTGCTGTGAGGCAGCAGTGCTAATCACTGAGCCACCGTGCTATCCTTAGGCAGTTAAGAATGCAAAAGGATTTCTTCTCAGAGCTTTCCAGAAACGTTTGCAAACTAATGCAGATGCAGCACACAAAAGAAGAAAGTGAGGAATAAGGAAAGTCAACCAACCTGGAAAATTAACTTTGTAGTTCATATTTCCAGCAACTACAGGATTTTATTTTTGTAGTCTGTTTGAAAGTCTGGGGCCACAAAAAACTAAAACTTCAAAAAATTGGAAGACTCCTGCTACTTAAACTATAGATTGCATGGCATACTGTATAAGTGCACCAGTCTAGTTGTGTGGCTCATGCAGAATGGTCAGATCATTATACTACATCGTTTCTTCTGCCAACTTAGTCCACAATCTGACTTTTGGGCTGCAAAATGTCCTATTACCACCCCTGTTAACTGCTCTTTGTTCAACATCTATTTGGCTGCATAAGACCCCTCCTGAGGGGTCCTATTTAAAGAGCTGACCGCACAAATTTCAGGTAAGTTGATGCATTTTCGTTGACTTTTCCCTTCCTTGAGCAGAGTTAGCAGAAATACTGTGTTGAGTATCATTGGTGGAGCTTTGCACACTTTCTAGGACTTGTAGCAAAGTGGAATTTTAACAAGAAGGATCAAAGGATTTGGGAGATCCATAAGAAAGAAAGCTTACTTCAGAAATCGGTTTGGTGTTTCTTGGCCTCAGCACAGAATGGAGGTGGAGCAGAATTAGCAAAAAAGTGCACATTGTAATGAATGAATCAACAGAAGACTCCAGACATGAGGGAATAATTCTTTTATCACCAGCTCAGCCAGAAATAGTGTATGAGGCATCTCACCAAGAATGTGGTGACTACACTGTATCATTTCCAAAAACTGAACCAGTGGCTGCACAACATGATGAGTACAGCATTGCCAGATCCAGATCACTGTAGCCCAGAATTTCAGTACAGGGAATCCTTTTAGGTAGGATGGGATGTCATTAGCAACACTGTGCAGTTCACTGTTCATCATTGGTGAGGTCATCTATATAGGGTTATTGTCACCTTGCTGGTACAGACAGAATGAGAAGCAGTCATTCTCTTCATGAGGCTTTTCAAGGCTAGTGGAAACAGAATATCTTTCTTTACACTGTCAAAATTGTTCATAATTATTCTCAACATCTTTATCTTTCCTGGTCCAAAGAGAATAAGCCCCTAATCTTTTCTTATATCTAAAATTCCTCATTCCTGGTATCATTCTAGTAAATCACCTTTGAACTGTCTCCAGGGCTTTAACATCTTTGCTTAAATTAATTACCCAGAATTGAACACAACAGTCCAAATATTGTCTGATCTATGATTTGGACAAGTGTAGCATCACTTTCTTTCTTTTATACTCTATATATCTATTTATAAACCTAAGGAGAGATCGTTATAGTAGCTTTACATTCTTCATGATTGTCTTGGGGTGGCACGATGGCACAGTAGTTAGCACTTCTGCCTCACAGCCAGGTTCGATTCCAGCCTCAGGAGACTGTCTGTGTGGAGTTTGCACATTCTCTTTGTGTCTGCATGAGTTTCCTCCCACAATCCAAAAATGTGTAGGTCAGGTGAATTGGCCATGTTAAATTGCCCATAGTGTTAGGTATGTTAGTCAGAGGGAAATGGGTTACTTTTCAGAGGGTTGGTGTGGGCTGGTTGGGCCGAAGGGCCTGTTTTCACACTGTAGGGAATCTAATCTAATCTTATGACTACATGTCCTCAGGCCTCCAATAACACATCAAAGAACCTTGGAGAATCTCTTGGCTATATTAAGGTCATGGAAATGTGAAGTTTGTATGCAGCCAGCATCAATAAGACCAGGCACACGGTAATCACAAATCATGGCTCATCCCCAGAAGTGAGAACAATCTAATGTTTAGTCACTTCTTATTGTAAGAAAATAAGTGATATGAGCAAAACATTGGTCAAATCCTGCCATAGTAGTTGAGGGAACTTATGTTCAATTCAGGAATCTGAAATTGAAAGCTAGTCTCATTAATAATGATTATGAAAATACTGGATGGCCATAAAAACCTATCTGGTTCACGAAGTAAATGTACTGATGTACTGGCCTACATATGACTCTACTCCCACTGCAATGAGGTTGCCTTTTAACTGCCCTCTGAAATAGCCATGTAAGGTACTTAGCATCTGGAGTCATGACAAGAAAATTCAATAATGTATCTTCCCATACACTGGGAAATTACCTCACTAACATCACAGATTTACAGGATTGTGATAGCATGGAAAGAAGCCATTCGGCCTCTCGTATCTATGCTGGTTCTACTACCTAGTGCCGATCTCCTCCCTTTTCCCTACATCATTGCATTCAATTTCTATCCAAATAATCGATCAATACTCACTTAAATATTTCAGTTGAATCTGCTTCCATGACATTTCCAGGCAGGGCATTCCAAACCCTTACAACTTGCTGTGTGAAAAACATAGCTCTTACACCACTCTTGCTGCAATTGCACAGTACTTTATATCTTTTCCCTCTTGCCCTTTCTTCTTTTACAAGTGAAAGCAGCTTCTCTCCATCTACTATTTCCAGTCCATTCATGATTCTGAAAACATCTATTAAATTTCCCTTAGTCATCTTCTCTCCAAGGAGAATGGTTCTAACTTCTTCAATCTAACCTCATAACTAAAGTTTTTCATTCCTTGAATCGTTCATGTGAACCACTTTTACAATCTTTTCAATGCATTCCCATTTTTCCTATAATATAGGACTTGCATTGTATCCAAACCTCCAGCTGCGGTTTAACAAGTGTCTTATAAAAGTTCAACCATCTCCTTGCACTTGATTTCTATGCACCTGTAAGTAAAGCTGAGAACTTTGTATACTTTATTTAACTGTTCTCTCCACTTCTCCTATGGTCTTCAGCCATCTATCTTATATATATTCAAGTCTGTCTGCTCTTGCCCCCGATTAAGAATTTTACCTCCTGGTGGCTCAGTGGTTAGCACTGCAGCCTCACAGCACCAGGATCCCAGGTTCAATTCGAGCCTCAGGTGACTGTCTGTGTGGAGTTTGCACATTCTCCCTGTGCCGGCGTGGGTTTCCTCGGAGTGCTCCGGTTTCCTCCCACAGTCCAAAGATGTGCAAGTTAGGTGAATTGGCCATGCTAAATTGCTTGTAGTGTTAGGTGTCAGAGGGAAATGGGTCTGGGTGGTTGCTCTTCAGAGGGTCGGTGTGGACTGGTTGGGCCAAAGGGTCTGTTTCTATACTGTAGGGAATCTAATCTAGTCTAAAAAAAATTTTATATTGTCTTTCAATATTTTTCCAGCCAAAGGATATCACTTCATATTTCTCTGCATTGAATCTTATCTGCTGCCTATTTGCCCATTCCACCAACTTGTCAATGTCCCTTTGGAGTTCTAAACTGTCCTCCTTATGGATTACACTTCTTGAAAGTTTTGTGTCATCTGCAAACTTAAAAGTTGGCCCTTCCACACCAAGATCTAGACCATTACCATATTTCAGGAAAAACAAGAGTCCCGATTCCAACCACAAGGGAGCTCCTCTACAAAATATCCTTGAGTGTGAAAAATATCCATTGATGAGTCTCTCTGTCGGCCAATTTTGTATCCATTTTGTTCCTGACCATTTTATTCCATGGCCCATAAATTTCCTCACATGTCAGTTGTGTGACACTGTATCAAATGCTTTCTGAAAGTCTGGGTACAACTTATCAATTGTGGTACCCTCACTGAGCCTGTTACTCTTCAAAAACAGATAGCTAAACACAATTTCACCTGTAGAAATCCATGGTGACTCTTCCAAGTCCACCTACCATTTTTCTCTAACTACGAATTTTATTCTGAGTATTCTGAAGGTTCCCCACCATTTGGTGCGGATGTACTTCCTTATAGGTCTAAGATTTAGGATACAACACATCCGTGTCACTGTTATTTTTCAGCTGATACTAAATACTAGTAAGCATTGTGAACAGAGAGGACAACACTGTGGAACTCCAAAAGGTGAAGTTAACCTGACGGTTCTGTAATTGTTGGGTTTATTGTTATAACTTTTTCTTGAACAAGGCCACAATATTTGCAACTTTCCAGTCTTTGGTCACAGCTTTTGAGTCTGAAGAAGACTGAAAGATTGTAAACAGAGCCACTGAAATTTCCACTGTCACTTCCTTCAAAATCCCTGATGCATCTCATCCGGTCCCAGTGCCTTGTCAACTTTTCGAATGTGATATAGAGGTGCTTGTGTTGGACTGGAGTGGACAAGGTCAAAGGTCACATGACATCAAGTTATTGTCCAACAGGTTTATTTGAAATCACAAGCTTTCGGAGCGCCAGACCTTTCATCAGGTGAAATCATCTGATGACAGGGCAGCACTCTGAAACCTTGTGATTTCAAATAAATCTGTGGAACTATAACCGGGTGTCGTTTGTCTTTTAAACGTTGCATACCAATAGTCTATCTAATACTTCTGTTCTTCCAATTTTGTACCCTTCTATGATTACTGTATTTGTAACTGTTCTTTCTACTCGGGCAAGATTTGGAAATGTTATGTTCCAAGATGTTAAAATCAACAGTATGCCCAGAAATATCTTTTGATCTGCTTGATGGAAACAAGTGTATTTTCTCCTAATTGATCAATAACCAGAGTATCAAATTTAATAAAAGATGGTAACATAGAGTCATAAAGTCATCCCGCACAGAAACAGACCCCATGGTCCCACCAGTCCATGCCAAACATAGTTCCAAACTAAACTAGTCGTACCGGCCTGTTTCAGGTCCAAATCCCTTCAAATCTTTCCTATTCATCTCTGATATTTGCTATCCTGAAGGCCAAACAATTGATCCTGGTTTCAATAAACATTTTTTGCTGTATTAAGAAGCATTTTATGTATTTTTGGATTTGCCTGCACCTTCCCTCCACCCAGACACCATTCACTGAGTTTATTGTCTGTGTTGCTGTCATCTCAAAGCATCTATTTTGAAAAAAAATGCATTAAGCATCAGCAATAAACCAAGATTGAATGTGATGAATTAAACATGCAACTGAAACAAAGCTTAACTGACACTAACATTTTTAATTGCAAGATTAACTGTACCTGATTATATTAATAAATTTTAACTCTACCTGCCCTTCTTGATCATTTTTAATGAACTCATCCTGATTGTCCAGATTGCAATTTCAAAACTTGTGGATGATATGAAACTTGGATGATATGAGGAGAATATGTAAAACTTCAAAAGGACATAGACAACTGACGAAATGTACACGCAAGTGACAGGTGAAATTTACTATAGTGAAGTGATTCATTTTGGGAGTAAAAATGGAAGCATGCAATATGAACTATAGGATACTGCAATAACTTGACAGGGCTAACTAAAAGATTGTGTGCCAAATGGAAACATCAAACAGCCAACATATACTGTTTTATTCCTTTACCAACTAAAATTAAGTATAAATACAAAAATGGGCACGAGAGGGTATTCAGGTACAAATCTGAAAGGGATGGGGATCAGAAAAAACTACAGATTAAAAGTGCATAAATCATTAATTGTTGCAGGTTGTTTGAGAGAAGGACTAGTAAAACATACAGTATCCTTAAGGCTTTATCATTAAGGGCATAAATTACAAAAATCAGGGAAATTTCCTGCGCCATGTGTAAAATATTGTTTTACTTCCAAGTATTGCATCCACTTCTAGGACCCACAGGAAAGACATGAAAGCATCAGAGAAGTGCAGAAAACATTGACGAAGTTGACTCAAGGGATGAAGAACTTCAGTTACTGAAAAAGAATTGAGAAGCTTTTCTTTTAGGGTAGAAGTGACCTGTACAAGAAGGACAGATTGCACCTAAATTGGAATAGGACTAATATACTGGCAGGGAGATTTGCTAGAACTGCTTGGGAGGATTTAAACTAGTAAGGTGGGGGGGTGGGACCCATGGAGATAGTGAGGAAAGAGATCAATCTGAGACTGGTACAGTTGAGAATAGAAGCGAGTCAAACAGTCAGGGCAGGCAGGGACAAGGTAGGACCAATAAATTAAACTGCATTTATTTCAATGCAAGGGGCCTAACAGGGAAGGCAGATGAACTCAGGGCATGGTTAGGAACATGGGACTGGGATATCATAGCAATTACAGAAACATGGCTCAGGGATGGGCAGGACTAGCAGCTTAATGTTCCAGGATACAAATGCTGCAGGAAGGAGAGAAAGGGAGGCAAGAGAAGAGGTGGAGTGGCTTTTAATAAGGGATAGCATTCCAGCTGTGCTGAGGGAGGATATTCCCGGAAATATATCTAGGGAAGCTATTTGGGTGGAACTGAGAAATAAGAAAGGGATGGTCACCTTATTGGGATTGTATTATACACCCCCTAATAGTAAGAGAAAAATTGAGAAACAAACTTGTAAGGAGATCTCAGCTATCTGTAAGAACAATAGGATGGTTATGGTAGGAGATTTTAGCTTTCCAAATATAGACTGAGACTGCCATAGTGTTAAGGGTTTAGATGAAGAGGAATTTATTAAGTGTGTACAAGACAATTTTCTGATTCAGTATGTGGATGTACCTACCAAAGAAGGTGCAAAACTTGATCTACTCTTGGGAAATAAGGCAGGGCAGGTGACTGAGGTGTCAGTGGGGGAGCACTTTGGGGCTAGCAGCCATAATTCTATTAAATTTAAAATAATGATGGAGAAGGATAGACAGGATCTAAAAGTTGAAGTTCTAAATTGAAGAAAGGCCAATTTTGATGGTATTAGGCAAGAACTTTCAAAATTTGATTGGGAGCAGATGTTTGCAGGTAAAGGGACAACTAGAAAATGAGAAACCTTCAGAAATGAGATAACGAGAGTACAGAGAAAGTATATTCCTGTTAGGGTGAAGAAGGGCTCATGCCTGAAACGTCGATTTCCTGAAGAAGGGCTCATGCCCGAAATGTCGATTCTCTTGCTCCTTGGATGCTGCCTGACCTGCTGCGCTTTTCCAGCAACACATTTTCAGCTCTGATCTCCAGCATCTGCAGTCGTCACTTTCTCCTATTGTAGATCAGTGAGCCTAATGTCGGTGGTGGGCAAGTTGTTGGAGGGAATCCTGAGGGATAGAATGTACACGTATTTGGAAAGTCAAGGTCTGATTAGGGATAGTCAAGGTCTGATTAGGGATGGCCTTGTGCATGGGAAATCATGTCTCACAAACTTGATTGAGTTTTTTGAAGAAGTAACAAAGCAGATTGATGAGGACAGAGCGGTAGATGTGATCTATATGGACTTCTGTAAGGTGTTCGACAATGTTACCCATGGGAGACTGATTAGTAAGGTTAGATCTCATTGAATACAGGGATAACTTGCCATTTGAATTCAGAACTGGCTCAAAGGTAGAAGACAGGGGGTGGTGGTGGTGGGTTGTTTTTCAGACTGGAGGCCTGTGACCAGTGGAGTGCTACAAGGATTGGTACTGGGTCCTCTACTTTTTGTCATTTATATAAATGATTTGGATGCGAGCATAAGAGGTACAGTTAGTAAGTTTGCAGATGACACCAAAATTGGAGGTGTAGTGGACTGCGAAGAAGGTTACCTCAGATTACAACAGGATCTTGATCAGATGGGCCAAAGTGCTGAGAAGAGGCAGATGGAATTTAATTCAGAAAAATGCGATGTGCTGCATTTTGGGAAAGCAAATCTTAGCATGACTTATACACTTAATGGTAAGTGTTGCTGAACAAAGAGACCTTGGTGTGCAGGTTCATAGCTACTTGAAAGTGGAGTCGCAGGTAGAAAGGATAGTGAAGAAGGCGTTTGGTATGCTTTTCTTTATTGGTCAGAGTAATGAGTACAAGATTTGGGAGGTCATGCTGTGGCTGTGCAGGAGTTTGGTTCAGCCACTGTTGGAATATGGTGTGCAATTCTGGTCTCCTTCCTATCAGAAAGATGTTTGATTAGATTAGATTAGATTAGATTAGATTAGATTTGATTAGATTAGATTACTTACAGTGTGGAAACAGGCCCTTCGGCCCAACAAGTCCACACCGACCCGCCGAAGCGCAACCCACCCATACCCCTACATTTTACCCCTTACCTAACACTACGGGCAATTTAGCATGGCCAATTCACCTGACCTGCACATCTTTGGACTGTGGGAGGAAACCGGAGCACCCGGAGGAAACCCACGCAGACAAGGGGTGAACGTGCAAACTCCACACAGTCAGTCGCCTGAGTCGGGAATTGAACCCGGGTCTCAGGTGCTGTGAGACAGCAGTGCTAACCACTGTGCCACCGTGCCGCCCACTAATGTTGTGAAACTTGAAAGGATTCAGAAAAGATTTACAAGAATATTGCCAGGCTTGGAGGATCTGAGCTTTCAAGAGAGGCTGAACAGGCTGGGACTGTTTTCCCTGAAGCGTTAGAGGTTGAGGGGTGACCTTATAGAGGTTTACAAAATTATAAGGGGCATGGATAGGCTAAATAGGCAAAGTATTTTCCCTGAAGTCGGTGTGTTCCAGAATAAGAGAGCATAGGTTTAGGGTGAGAGGGGAAAATATAAAAGAGACCTAAGGGGCAACTTTTTCACACAGAGGGTGGTACATGTATGGAATGAGGTGCCAGAGGAAGTGGTGGAGGCTGGTACAATTGCAATATTTAAAAGGCATTTGGATGAATATATGAATCGGAAGGATTTGGAGGGATATGACCTGGGTGCTGGGAGGTGGGACTGGATTGGGTTGGGATATCTGGTCAGCGTGGACGGGTTAGACTGAAGGGTCTGTTTCCATGTTATACATCTCTATGACTCTATGACTATAAGTTTCGACTAATCTCTTTGGAGAAGGCTGAGAAGGATTTGATTGAGGTATAAAATTCACTAGGCATTTGGAATGAGTAGACCAGATGAAGCTATTCCCTTTGATGCAACATTCAAGAATGAGGCAGAGAATTAAACTAATTAGTAAAAAAAAATACAATGATGACATGAAAAATGTTCCCATGCGGTGAGTGGTTAGGATATGGAATGAATTGCCTGTGATTCTGGTGGAGGTAGCTCGTTTGAGACTTTCAGAAGGGAATTAGATGGTTAACCGAAAAGAAAAAAAAATTGTAAAGGTGCCAGGAGAAAGTATTGATATGGCACACAGTGATTGGCTCCTTTAGAAAGCCAGCACAGACATGTGAGCTGAATATCCTCCTTCCATGCTGTAAACTTGCATTAATTCCATATATCAACACCAGAAACTGCGTAATTAAGAAGTGAGTTGCTTATCCATCAGAATATTATATGGATCCAATCAGGTCTTTTGATAGGCAGCAAAACGATTTTCCTTTAAATGTGCAAATTGGAATAATTGTCAGTCTGAGTGGGAAGGTCCTGCTGCTTTACTTCCAGACTGAAGAGAGTTCGCATCTACTGAAGAGTACCAGGAATCCTAAACAAGTTCTCATTTTTACCTTCTCCTGTTTGGCAATAAGGAGATCGAGTGCTCTTCCCAACCCCTACAAGGAAAGCCTCCCCAACATGGCATGTTAATGCAGTATAAGGGTTATAATAGTTCTTGTCTTATAATTTCTCCAGGAGCTGCCAAACTGCTTCAGCACAGCAGAGAACCACTGGTGGTCAGGTTCCTATTTTATACTCATTTATCCTGACCACAATTCCCCAAACTTGCCACAATTAAAAATACACAATAAAATCATAATTAATGAAGGTGGTGACTTGTAGAGTAGAAAACTATAGGCAATCATTGAGATCTTTGCAGTCCAATTAGTGTATAAGCCACATTGTTCAATTTCATTTATATATACTCTGGAGACTGCCATATTAAGTGGATGCAGTTAATTGAGTGTTTTGTCAATATGTTAAAAGAATTGATAATTCCTCAGTAGTACTAGAGACTGGCTGATTTGTAATTTAGTTGTAGGGCTGAAGCTAATTATCTAACTCGCATGGCATCTGGCATAAAATGGAAAATGAGAATCACAAGGTCAGAATATGTAGGTTGATGATCTAACACTATGATAGCCTAATGTTACCAACTTATAACAAGGATGAATATATATTTAAGCTGCAATATTGGTAGAGGAGTCATCCTGCTAATCCACTACAATTTGCAATAGGCTGAGCATTTCAATCATGGAGCTGCATTTAAAGTAAGCTGACTTATATTAAGTGTTCACACATTCTGTTCAATCTTTTCTCTAATTTAATTTTATATGTGAAAAAAATGCTGTTTAGTCAGTGGCATAAGATTATTTCCATTATGAGCCACTAATTCTGGGATTCCTCCTTCACTTTTGGAAATGTAGCAAAGTGAGTCTGCCAGCTATCTGCAGGAGAGGATGTGAATTATGTTCTAGAGCCTAAAAACAATGACAGTTTGTATAATTAGACGCAGTAACCGAGGTATATAGTCACAATGAAGGCACCCAACAAACTGTCTGGTTAAAAAAAAATGCTTTGGCTATCTGATAATGGTGAGAAATCATTGTCGTAAATTGACCACTTAAGAAAAAGGAAATCAATCTACTTAAGGAAACAATCTCTCAGCATGTACTTTGCAAGCTCCCCTCAAAATGATTTTTAGGACATGTCTCATTTTTCTAGACTCTACTGAGTATTAGCTGAAGCTGTTCAATATATCCTCATAAAATAAACGTGCCATCCCAGGGAATCTGCTTCATGAACCTTCATTGAACTTCCTCCTATACAAGTTGTCTCGTGAAGATCAAATTTGTGTCTTTGCCTTGAATACCCACTGTGAATAATTATGTCAGAAATAATGTCATGAACAAGGAACAAAATGTTAATTCCTTCAATGAAGAGGATAAAGTTCCAAACTGCAGAAAATCAGTTGCCTCCCTTTGCTTTATTGAATAAACTAATTTTCCTGTATAGGTTAGCTCAGCTGCCTACTTAATTTCTCACTCGGACTTGATGACAGAAATCTAATTACAGGCATTAGTTTAGCACTGTGACCATAATCAATGGGAGTTACAGCATAATGAAATGGAAATTGTTTTACTTTTTACTTTGATAGGAATGAAGTCTGATATTGGTTTGGGACACAGCCATCATCAGTTGCTATCTTTCTCATTTACAACATGTAGGAACATTCCCCAGTATATGTAATTGCTTTACAGAGCCTTTCAGATGTCTTACCAGGGAAAGAATAAGAATTAATGCAGTCTGCATTCTTCTTTAATTTTCATTGTTTCAAGTGTCACACTAATTATACTTTAAATCTTCATAGCTATTTTCAAAAGCTTCATCTAAAAGAGGAAAAATCAAGGTAACTTACTAAAGTTACCAGACACTGGTTGAGGGCTAAAGAGCTATCTCATCGAGAGAGAGAGAGAGAGAAGAAAGAAGACATTCTTTCTTATATGATTCACTCTTGGTCAGGCTGAAAGGTAGATGAAACATCCCCCCAAACACACCTTCATTGTAGCAATGTTGATTTGCCCTTTCAAATAAAGGGCTTTTTGGTCGACTGAAGTCAAGCCAGATACATTTTGGTTTCCTAAAGCAACAACTTTGGCCAGTAACCCTAAACATCATAGGAGGTCACATAATAAAGTGGCCATCTTTTTATTCCCCTACTAGTGCAATATTGGGGGAGTCAAACATTTTCAGCAAATCCAGCAAATAAATCCATCATACTATCACAGTCAGGTAAATAGCAAACTGCCATGTCTCAAAAGGTAAAGGGAGACTCTATCCTCTAACCTGCCGCAACTTCAGGTTCATCTGAGAAATTCACTTTTGGCAAGTCAACTATAAAAATATTTTCTCAAGACACTCCCACTACTTAAATAATCTATTCAACTGGCTAATATCAGGCCTGAAACGAAACAGAAACTGAGCCAAATTCAATTTCTATAATTATTGTTTTACCTTCATATCTAAACCTCTGTGTGTGATACTGAGCATAAGTCAAGTCAGTGAGATGTTAGGTTTTCATTAATCTTTTGGGGCAAGTGTATGAGAAATAATACAACCATTGTTATTTCAAAATATGCAAAAGCTTTCTGCTAGGTACTAAAATTGAGTCAAGAAAATGCACACATTCATTAAGAAATATATTGATTACTGGCAAATGAAAGGAAACAGCTAAAATTTGTCTGTAACACATGTGGCTTATGTTTGTTCCTGATATTCTCTAATTTTATCATCATTTGTTTTAGCCATGAAGGTAACACTGACTGGATGTCTCAGTTGGAGGATAAAGCACCATAAAGGAAAATACCTACAGTCTGAAATTCAGCAAAGTTTGTTTCATTTCAACTGTCAGGAATGCATGTGAATGGGCCCTGGGTGCTCAAATTAAAATTGTCTTCGAAGAATCTGATGCATTTCATTGCAATTTTGATTCAAGTTAACATTAGTATGTTCATAATCTCAATGGCTATATGACATGTCTTATACCATATTGCGGAGTTATCATTTGGTGTAGCTTTTGCAGTTATTTGTTTTTGAGGTAAGAGTAGCCAAAGAAAACAATGAAGTACAGGATATATACTTTGAAGAATGAGCAGCTACTTTTTTAATCTATCCTATGCAGTAAGTGATAATTTAAATAACATGAATTTCTTCATAAAACTATCAGATAATTTATCAAATCTAATTACAAGCTGATCAAATTGTTATTCTTTTATCTGGCATCTCACATTTTGTGATTTTTGGCAAATTTTACAAATAGCCTTGCTTTTAGGAAGCAGTTTCCAATTGATTCAAATATGATTCACATACTTGTGCCTTATACAAAAGCACAATTCACAGGGATCCTGTTATGGATCAGCTCAGAAACCCTCAAAATATTTCATGAAGGTAACCCAGACCAAAACATTTCTAGTTGTTTTAAGCAGGTGTACAATGGATATGCCAGGAGTGATGCAGTTAACCCAACCACTCAGTTTTAAACAAAACAGAATTTATTTATACACAAACAATGAAAACCAAATTTAGAATAATATAACTATTTGAAAACTCAATCAACTCTATCACAACTTAATGATGCTGTTCCAAATACTTGCAACATCGCGATAAACACCGCTTGGCAAAAAGGTAAATTCAAACACAGGTTCTTACAGGAGAGAAATTGCAGAGAGAGAGGATTAGCATGGAACTGTTTCTTTGGGTCCAGCAGCTTCTCTGTGTTCCCAGCTAAAAAAACACATTACCACCAGCTGCAAACAAAACAGCTTGCTAAAACCAAACCAAACCAATCCCTAAAATGGGAGAACTGGTTACTCCCCTTTCTTTATACAAGTATTAAAAAAAACTTTAAAACTTCTTCAAGGAGATAAACACAGACATATTGAAGCCTCTGGCTTTACAACCCCTCTGAAAAAAAAACAAGGACAACATAACTCTGTTAAAGGAGCAGCATAGCCACAAGCCCTTTTATTTGCATTATTTGGCTATTTCACGAAGGAACTTACCCTTAAAATGTTAATTTCAAATCAAGGGCTCTCGAGAAACAAAAAACTAATAGTAAAATGGTAGTACAATATTTGAGTATTGTTGAAAAGGAAAGAACATCTATAAATGTTATGCCTGTTCAATCTAATAGCCAAATAGGTGATGGTCTTTCGCTACTTTCTCAGGACAGTACCCTGAAGAAATAAACTCAACAGGCCTGGTTTAAAATAAATATTAATGATAGTTAACCCATCTTCACACCATCCAGCAGCACTTCATAACCACATATGAGATACTCCAGCACCATTTGGAAACAGAGGAAACAATGCACATACATGGCATTAAGTCATACTGACAGCTTTGAAAACTCTATGTTCAATATCCCTACTGTTTAGCTCCCTTTGTGCAAAGATGTTGTGATCAATAAGGTGCCCATCAATGGCTATGCCAAGAAGGTGCAAAACAGAGAGAAGGTCAGTGTTGGAGATGGCCAGGATGTAGGCAGGATGTTTTCCTATGTGATGGACATTGCATGAGCCTATGACCAATGTTGCTTTCTTTTAAAAGTCCCATGATCAGTCACTTGATCAGTTACTGTGGCCTCCCTTATAGTTTGCAACTTAACTGACTGAGTCTGTGTGTAATTGCAGCTATTTCTATTCCCAATGTGCAATTTTGATTCGCACCATGATGGAGGGTGACAGCGAACATTGCCAGTGGTTTCCAAATGCCCCAAATCCCCTTCCTGGGAGCCAACCCATGAAACTCCACAGGCTTCACACTTCCCTAAGTCCCCCACACAACTTACCTCCGTGCTCTTGCACCTGTCTGCTCTTTCCACGGAGAACCTGGTGCTGGAGCTGACTGTGCCTGGAGTGGTCATACATGACCCCCACCCCCCTCTTGAAGCCAGAGTGCTTCTGATCAAGGATGACCACCCCTCCTGCATTACCCCCTTCCCTGACATCTTTTACCAATCTCTCCTTTCAAATCTTTTCAGCCATATTCGCAATTGCACTGCCCTAAACAACAGAGCCTGAAGGTCCCAGTGCCAGACAGAAACATTTGGAGGCTTAGTCCAGCAGCTACCATCAGACTCGACCCTTCCTTTCCCCCTTCCCCATGCTTCTGAGGGCAGACACTGAAGACTGACTGTGGCCCACCCCTTTGGATGACATGACAAGAAAGCAACAGGCAAAGGTGGATCCAAACCCCTGACTGGTGTATCTGCATTTCCCTGACTGCATTATCCATAATCCAATCTCCTGGCCACTATGGAGGCAACCGACTCATTGTAATCTGCTCGCTGGTCAGGAGCATCATGGACCCCTCTGGCCAACAAAGCCCTAATGAGACACTGGATTACAGCCAATATTCTTGTATAATATAGGAGGCTGCTCCTGACCCTCTGAACGATTGCTGCCTTCATGGAATTAATTAGGAATATTCCTTATGTGTTGCATACATGGCGAGCTGCTTGCTCACATGCAGTGATTGCTAAATTTGACATGTGGTGCACCCATGAGATTGAAGTAACACACTGCCATACTGCAAGGTATGCACCCCTTAGACTGAGAACTGCTGACCAGCAAGGCAAGTTGCCAGTCTCTTGTGGGTGGGCGTGGTTAGCACCGCTGCCTCACAGCGCCAGAGACCCGGTTCAATTCCCATCTCAGACAACTGTCTGTGTGGAGTTTGCACATTCTCCCCGTTTCTGCGTGGGTTTCCTCCGGGTGCTCCGGTTTCCTCCGACAGTCAAAAAATGTGCAAGTTTGGTGAATTGGCCATGCTAAATTTCCTGTAATGTTAGATGAAGGGGAAATGTAGGGGAAAGGGTCGGGTAGGTTGCTCTTCGGAGGGTCAGTGTGGACTTGTTGGGCCGAAGGGCCTGTTTCCACACTGTAAGTAATCTCATCTCTATGACTACACTAATTGGCATGGCAAGGTTTGACCAGACAAGGCAGGGATGCTCGAGCTTGCAGGTGGGTGAGTCTGCAAGCTGCGTGTCTGTGCCTGTGCCTGTGCACGGTGGCCCCACCACAGCCTTTCACTGCTAAGAGCAAGTGGGCCCTGAAATGCAAATGTCAGTGCCAGTGCCAGTAACAGGATGGCCATGAGGTGTTGGCAGATGCCAAGGTCCGTAGGTGAGGGAGACATGCAGCTGATGCCCAGGATCATGCCCTGGGCTGTGGATTGACTGTGGCCGATACAGATTTGCTTGGAGCAAAGCAGCAAGCTGAATCCACCAAGTAACTGCTTTGATTTCCTTGTGGTGTTTTCCGAACTTGTTTGGCAAGTTTGGTAAGATGGAAGGCTGCATGTTAACGAGGCAAGTTGTGGTATTAACAAGGCATTCAACAAGCAATAATTGAATCAATTGCTGCTGCCTAGTGAGAATCTTGGCATGATGCTTGTGAGCAGTACAAAAGCTGGAGCAATTGCTTCCAATGTCAACTTGGCCCTTGATGCTCTTGAATTCTTGCCCTTTTGAAATGAATACTAATGTTGCATTTATCTTCAATTCTGCCAACTAAACTTGCATATTAACCTTAACAGATCCTTGAACTAGGACTCCCAAGTCATTTTGTGCTTCAGGTTTTCAAAGACTTTTCCCATTTAGAAAACAGTGAAAGCCTCGATTCTTCTGACCAAAGTGCATAACCTCACACTTGCCCACATTGTATTCCATCTGTTTCGCCCACTGTCCTAGCCTGTCCAAATCCTTCCACAGCCTCTTGACTTCCTCAACACCACTCCCCCTCCACCTATATTTGTGTCAAAAATGCCTTCAGTTTCTTCATGATTTGGAGTTGCCGGTGTTGGACTGGGGTGTACAAAGTTAAAAGTCACTTTGTACATGGCAGGTACTCATGTGACTCAGCCAACGTTGTCTATCTTATATGTTTCAGGCAAGGATGCCCAGAGGCATGGTACATTGGGGAAACTGAGCAACGGCTACGACAACAGATGAATGGGCACCGCACAACAATCAACAGACGGGAGGGTTCCCTCCCAGTTGGTGACCACTTCAGTGGTCCAGGACATTCAGCCTCGGACCTTTGGGTGACCATCCTCCAAGGTGGACTTCGGAGGAAGCAGCAGAGGAAAGTGGCCGAGCAGAGGCTGATAGCTAAGTTCAGTACCCATAGGGAGGGCCTCAACCGGGACCTTGGGTTCATGTCACATTACAGGTGATCACCATTGCACTACACATTCACACAGATATTCCTACACACACACACACACACACTTTCACATACACACGGACACAAGTACACACAGATGAGCACACAGACACCCACACACACCCTTATAGACACACACACTCCCACGCTCACACATACACCCCCTCGCAGACTTAAGACATTTTGCACCCACCACACACACACACACACACACACACTTTCTCACACTCACAACCTCCACCTCAGACAGACAGACAGACACAGACAGACAAAGACCCACATGCACACATATATTTTGAGTGGTGAATTTGTATTGCGCAGTTACATTGCACGTTGCTCAAAAACTGCATACATTCATGTCGAACTCTGAGCTCAAAAACTGCAGGAATTTATGTAAAACACTGTTATCTCACTTATTAGATTAGAATCAATCTAAACATCAGCTCATAGACAGAGAACACAGGGGGCTAACACCTTCAACATATTGTCTAGCTATCACCATTGTTAGCAGCTAACCCGAGAATGCAACTTTAAAAAGAAGGGTTTTGTGATTTACACATGAAAGAAATAAAACTATCACTGTATTCTAACAGATGGAAGGCTTAACAGACAATCAATTTTTCAATGTATAATTTCAGTTATATCACACTGCAAATTTTTGCTATAAATTCTGTGTTACGATCGAGCCCTCCACAATCACCTGATAAAGGAGCGTCGCTCCGAAAGCTAGAGTGCTTCCAATTAAACCTGTTGGACTATAACATAGTGTTGTGTGATTTTTAACTTAGATTTCTTCATCTAGGTCATTAGCATGTAATGTGAAAAGTCATAGTCCCAACACTGACCCCTGTAGAATTCCACAAGTCACCAGCTGCCAGCCTGAAAAAGATTCTTTTATCTTCATTCCTTGTCTTCAGCCAATCAGCTAAGCCTCTATCCATGTGAGTAATATTCCCCTAATACCATGGGCTCCTATTTAGCAACTTCCTATGTAGTACCTTGTCAAAAGTCTCTGGAAATTCAAATAGATCATGTCTTCTGACTCTCCTTTGTCAACTTGCTCAAAGAATTCTGACAGGTTTATCAGGCATGACCTGTCCTTGTGCAGTGGTGCTGATTCAGCTCTTTTATAGCATGCACTTCCAATTCCTCCTCAATTTCATCCTTAATATTGGACTCTAAAATCTTACCAACAACTGAGGTCAGTCTTATTGGCTTTTAGATTCTTGTCTTCTGTCTCCCTCTGTTCTTAAGCATGGGTGTTACATTCACCACTTCCCAGTCCTCTGGGATTCTCCCTGACTCCAGTGATTCCTGAATGATCACCACCTCTACAATCTCCACAGCTATCATGTTCAGAAATCTGGGGTATGCTCTATCCGGTTCATGTAATCTATCCACCTTCAGACCTTTTAGCTTCCCTACCACCTTCTCCGTAGTGATGGCCATTACATTCACCTTTGTCCCCTGACCTTTTTGAAGTTTTGGTATGCTACTTGCCTTCCACTGCAAAAATTGATGCAAAACAGCTCCTCTGTTATTTCTTTGTCTCCTATCACTAGTCATCCATCCTGTCAAATAGCTTGCAATAGCTCACATCGCTCAGTTCCCTTTAAGATTCGAACAATACATTGTTTATTTTACTTTAGTGTAATTAAAATAGGAAAGTATTTTGTTGTCCTTTGAGACTGAAGTGCTCGTAAGTGAAATTGAGCAAAATTATCCATCACCTTTTGAAGCATTGAGCATATGGTTGGTTAATATTGTTTTGAATTGCATTTAATAACATCTGGGATATGAGCTTCAGTATCTAATGTATTGTTTTTATAATTGGCATTTAATTGATGTTAGAGTGCTTAATTGAATAAACTCTAATCGTGTATCCAAACAGACGGTGAGGACTCCTTGGATCTTCCTTCATCCCAGAAATTTGATTTTAAATAGTTTGGCAACATCCTGTAATGGGCACCCGGGTTGGGGAGGTGGGGGGAGGAACTGAAATGAGCTACATCAGCATGGTCCAAGATTGAATAGAGCTATATGGAAAGTTGAACCTCCTCTCCTGATCTATTAGTAACTCATATGTAGTGTGCAGGAATTGTCACCATGGGAATTAATATGAATGAAAGGTTTGAAAGAAAATTTTACCTGGCACTTTAAAAATCTTTAATGTCTGCAAAATACAAGGGCTGGATATTTGCTAAACACAACACTAATGAAATATGGAACATATGTGACTTCTGGCAGAGAGCAGTTAGTCTGTGGAACCCATTGACGAAGAGGGTTATGGAGGCCAAGTCATTAACTGCATTTAATACAGAGATCGATAAATTTGTGATTAGTAAGGGGATCAAGGATTACAGGGAGAAGGCAAAAGAACGGTTTGAGAAGTTAATCAGCCATGATAGAATGGTGGAGCAGACTCGATGGGCAGAGTGGCCTAACTCTGCTCCTACACCTTATGGTCTTTTTTGTCTCATGGAAAGCATTGTGGTTATTTGTACATAAAAACTATGATTGGGTGATTTGTTTGATACATGGACATTTGCTGTTGGATGCATGTTTAAAAGATATACTCCAATTTTATACATATTGATGTGATACTTCATCTAGTGGAGGCTTTGGCCACAGATGCAGCCTGAAAAGAAAGCAGCATGGAACATGATAATGATAGTATGGCCTGAGTACTTTAGGTAGAATGCTATCATCAATTCTTCTTCCTATTCTAGACCAGGAATGTTTTAGTAGTTTGTGTGAAGGATGAACCATAAATAAGTGTCATCAGAAGAAGCTCATCATTTAGATAACAAGTTAACTATTTTGACATCTCAGTAATTATAAACAGGTTTCATTATACTGATAGAGAAAGTCATGTTTTCTACTGTAACCAACTGCAATTGCCCATAAATGCTCAGAGGCTCTCCAGTAGCTAGGTGACATGGCTGAAAAGTGATGGTGCTGTTGTATTAACATTAGCTTGTCAATCTAGAAAGTCAGCTAATGTCCCGTGGAGCTGGGTTTGAACCACTCCACAGCAGATGGTGGAATTGGAATTCGATTTTTATTTTTAAATTTACTGATGACCATAAAATCATTGCCAGTTGCCAGAAAAAAACAAGATGGCTCACTAATGTCCTTCAAGGAAGGAAGTATGTGATCCTCATCTGGTCTGGCCTACATGTGACTCCATTCACACAATGATATGGCTGAGTTTCAACTGCCATGTGAAATGGCATTGTAAGCTACTCAGTTGTATCAATAGCTACACGGTCTGAAAGAAATGAAACTAGACAGACCACTGGTATCAGCCTAAGCACTGGAAAAGACAACATCGGAAACAACCCTTTCAATCCTCCTTAAGCTCGTTATTATGTTCTCCTTACTAACATCCAGGGGCTAGTGTCAAAATTGGGAGAGCAGTCACACAGACTAGTCAAGGAACAGCATGACATAATTCTAATCATGGAATCATACCTTATACACAACATTCCACTCAATACCGTTACCATGTCCTATTCCTTTGGCAGGACAGACCCAGCAGAAATGGTGGCACAGTGGCATACAGTTGAAATGAGTTAACCTTGGAGTCCTCAACATTGACTCCCAATGATATGGAGTCTTATGGCTCATGTTAAAGAAACCTCCTGCTGATGACCATGCCCTCCCTTAGCTGATGAATCATTACTCCTCCACATTGAACAACACTTGGAAGAAGTACTGAGACTGACAAGGGCACAAAATGGGTAAAAACAATTACTGCAGATGCTGAAAACCAGATTCTGGATAGTGGTGCTGGAAGATCACAGCAGTTCAGGCAGCATCTGAGGAGCAGTAAAATCGACGTTTCGGGCAAAAGCCCTTCATCAGGAATAAAGGCAGAGAGCCTGAAGCGTGGAGAGATAAGCTAGAGGAGGGTGGAGGTGGAGAAAATGTACTGGGTGGAGAAAAGGGCACAAAATGTACTGGGTGGGGGATTTCAATGTCCACCAACAAGTGTATCTTAGCTGGTTCTAAAGCTCATAGCCACTAGACTGGATCTGCAGCAAGTGGTGAAAAACATACTTGACCTAATCCTTACCAATCTGCTGCTGCAGATAAATCTATTTATGACAGCATCGGTGAGAATGATTAGATTAGATTAGATTACTTACAGTGTGGAAACAGGCCCTTCGGCCCAACAAGTCCACACCGACCCACCGAAGCGCAACCCACCCATACCCCTACATTAACCCCTTACCTAACACTACGGGCAATTTAGCATGGCCAATTCACCTGACCCGCACATCTTTGGACTGTGGGAGGAAACCGGAGCACCCGGAGGAAACCCACGCAGACACGGGGAGAATGTGCAAACTCCACACAGTCAGTCGCCTGAGTCGGGAATTGAACCCGGGTCTCAGGCGCTGTGAGGCAACAGTGCTAACCACTGTGCCACCGTGACGCCCACGATTACTTACAGTGTGGAAACAGGCCCTTCGGCCCAACAAGTCCACACCGACCCGCCGAAGCACAACCCACCCATACCCTTACATTTACCCCTTACTTAACACTACGGGCAACTTAGCATAGCCAATTCACCTGACCCAGTGACTACTGCACAATCCCCATGGAGACTAAGTCCCGCCTTCACATTGAGAACATTATCCATCATGTTATGTGGTGCTAACACTGTGCCAAATAGGATAGACTTTGAACAAATCTAGCAACTCCAGACTGGTCATCCATGAGTTGCTGTGAGCCTTCAACAGCAGCAGAATTGTACTCCAGCGCAATCTGCACATGCACAATCCTCATGACCTGGCATATCTCCCCTTCAACCATTAGAATCAAACCCTGGTTCAATGAAGTGTGCGGGAGTGCATGCCAGTAGTAGCACCAGGCATACCTAAAAATGAGATGTCAACTTGGTGAAGCCACCAAACATGACTACTTGCATGCGAAACAGAATAAGCAGCAAGCGATACTCATAACTAAGTGATCTCACAACCGATGGATCAGATACAAGCTCTGCAGTCCTGCCGCATTTAGTCATGGATGCTGGTGGACAATCAGACACCTCATTGCAGGAGGAGGCTCCAAAAATATCCCCATCCTCAATAATGGACGAGCCCAACATATCAGAGCAAACGATAAGGCTGAAGCATTCACAGCAATCTTCAGGTGAAAGTATCAAGTGGATGATGAGCCTTGACTTGGGTACCAGCATTACAGTTATCAACCTTCAGCCAATTCAGTTCACTCCACATGATATCAAGGAACAGTTGAAGGCACTGGATACTGCAAAGGCTACAGGACCTGACAACATTCAAGTGAATTAAAAGTCATTAAGAAGGGAGCCCAGAAATACAGGCACCTCAACTGAAATAAACAGGGCAAAATTGGCCAAAAAGCAAAGTATTTTGGGAGTGCTTGAGCCAAGACAGACACATAAGAGACAATTCTGCCAAGGGAAAAATCTTTGCAAGATCTAAGTTCAGACAACTGAAAACCAGACAGGCACCAGAACTCATTAGAAAGCATGAAAGGGCAATTCAACCCTTCGTGACAAACAAATAACACCTGGGGTGGACATGCTTCGGTAAGACATAAGACCAATTGTACGGCCTTTTTAATTTTCTAGAAAACCTTCTCCTCTGCTTATGAGTGCACTTCAGTCCCATGCTCCTGATCTTTGGGCACCCGGTGTGGAGGGGGGAGGATAGGTCAGAGGACCTCCTCGTGGGTCTGCACCTTGTGCCTGGCCAAACTGGCCATAAACAGGTCCAGGCAGCGGGCCATGGAGGGGGTCATTAGGGCCGACTGCCTGCCTCTCTTCCACGGTTGCGTTCCATCCCGGGTGTCTCTGGAGAAGGAGCACTCAGTGTCTACTAACTCTCTCGAGCTGTTCAGGGAGAGGTGGGCACCACAGGGAGTGGAGTGTTTTATTTAACCCTCCAACTCTATTTTAATTTAATCCCTTCCCTCCCTTTCACATTTTTGATCATGCAGCACTGTCCTTTGATGGGAAGGGCACAGCTTGTCATTGGCCACTCGGGTGTTTCCTTTCTTTCTGGTGGTGGACTACAAATAAAGATTTAAACACCTGTTGTTCTTCACTGTGTCCAACACCTGTTGTTCTTCACTGTGTCCTACACCTGCACACACATGACATGGACGCTGCAAAAAAGTAAGCACTCCCACAGTTAGACATTCGTGTGGGGGTAAGAAAAAAAAAGAAAATGAAAAAAGAACAAATAGGAAAAAAAAGACCAATTGTATATTCTGGGATGAAACCAGGCTTGAAGGCCCAAGAGCAGACACAAAGACTTCATTGTTAAACAAGCTATTGTGGAGTCAGAGTCATAGAGATGTACAGAAGAAACCAGATCCTTTGGTCCAAGCCGTCAATGTCGACCACATATCCTAAATTAATCTCGTCCCATTTACCAACATTTGGCCCATATCCCTCTTAACCTCACCTATTCATATATCCATCCAGATGCCATTTAAATGCTGTAATTGTACCAGCCTCCACCACTTCCTCCAGCAGTTCATTCCATACGTGCACCACCTTCTGTGGGAAAAGGTTGCCTCTTAGGTCCCTTTTAAAGCTTTCCTCTGTCACCTTAAACCTATGCCCTCTAGTTTTGGGACCCCCACACCCTGGGGAAATTCACCCCATATCCATGCACCTCATGATTTTATCATCCACTATAAGGTCACCCCTCAGCCTCTGATGCTTCAGAGAAAATAGCCCCAACCTATTCAGCCTCTTCCTATAGCTCAATCCCTCCAACCCTGGCAACAACCTTGTGAGTCTTTTCTGAATCCTTTCAAGTTTCACAACATCCTTCCTATAGCAAGGAGGCCAGCAATGAATGCAGTATTCCAAAAGTAGCCTAACCAAGTCCTGGACAGCTGCAACATGATCTCCCTATTCCTCTACTCAATACTCTGCCAATAAAGGAAAGCATACCAAATGCCTTCCTCACTATCTTATCTACCTGTGACTCCACTTTCAAGGAACTATGAACCTGCCACTCCAAGGTTTCTTTGTTGAGCAACATTCCTCAGGACCTTACCATTAATGTATGACCCCTGCCTTAATTTGCCTTTCCAAAATGTAGCACCTCACACTTATCTCAATTAAATGCCATCTGCCACTCCTCAGCCCATTGAACCTTTTAATCAATATTCAGCTAACCTTCTTTGCTGTCCGCTGCACTTCCAATTTTGGTCCGAGAGACATTAGTAGCATTTCAAGGTGATAAAACCAATTAATTCAATTCCTCTGATGGGTCAAGTCCTTTGGAAAATTCAAGAAGCTAGCCAAGAAGGTATAAGAACCCAGCCTGGCAGGACTCAGGAGACCCCACTCTCCAGCTGACCAAGAGGCACATGCTGATGCAACAGTGACCAGAGCAACTTGTTTTTTGACCATAGAGAGCATTGACCTGTGAAGACAACAACACCACCAGACCATCAAAATGTACGAGTCCCTGGGAAGTATTGTAAATTTCTAAAGAATCAGATAGTTGGAAATACAGTTGTTAACCTTTGTTGCCTTCAAATAAAGTTGTGACTTAGTTGAATGCAGAGTTGTGCTGTGTAGTTCTTGCCTGATACACGCTAAGTTGCCTGGATAAATTAATATTGTGCAGACTGATTGAGGAGTCTGCATGGTTTCAGAGACACCCTGTTCCAAACAACAATATCATAAAATGGCAAACTGTATTGCCCTGACAACATTCTGTTATGGACCATACCAAACCCCTCAAAACATTTCAAGGAAGTAGCCTGAACCTAACTTTGCTGGCTGTTTTAAGGCTGGTGTAAAGTGGATATTCCTGGAGGATGCAGCTGGCCCAACCACTTAGTTTGAAACAAAACAGAATTTATTTTCAAGATTATCAAATGAAACAGAAACAAGAGATCAGAATATAGAATATCTTGATCTATTCAAAAACCCAACATATTATCCCAACTTAATTATGCTGTTCCAAATTCCTTCAACAATCCCCATAAATACTCCTTGGCCAAAAAGCTAAAATCAAGCACAGGCTCTTCAGGAGAGATGTCAGAGAGAGGAATGGCAAGGAGATTTAGCATGGAACACCTTTTTCCATGTAGCCATTTCTTTCACCAGAAATCTCAAACAAACTGACTGCTTAAACCAAACCAAATCAGACCAGAGCAAAGCAGAGCTGGGGGAACTGGCCAATCTTCTTTCATCAAACAAGTGTGTTTTTTTAAACTTGAAAACCTTTTGCCTGAGGCAGTATCTGTTAGCTTGAATCAAATCGGCCCTAAAACACATTAAAAACCAGACTTCCCAGTGTCTCTGCATTTTGGACCTTGCTGAAAATAAAAGGATAACATAACCTTGGCAAAGGAGCAATGTTGTCACAATTTCAGCAATAGTACTGAAGAGTTGTACTCTGGAACTTGCTGGTCCCTTAGCCAGGCTCTTCCAATACCGTTACAACACTGGTGTCCACCCAACAACAGAATGGGACTACTTGACATGCCCTTTTGGCGCCGATCATTTGGCCCCACCAATTTGGCTGTAAACTGTTTTGGAGTTCATTACTTTGGCGCTGAGCTGTTTTGGTGCCAATTCAGAATAAAAAAAGTCTTGTAGAGCCCATAAGAAATTTGTTTTTATTGCATTGTAAGAAATAAATCTAATTCTTTTTTATTCATTGAAAATTGTATCACAACTTTCCAATGTGAAGACAGAAGGGCTTAAGTATCATCAAGGTAGTAGATGACTATTAACAATTGTTAAATGGGAAAATGATTACAAAACGAGAATCTACAGCGGGTCATTACAGCTTTGACTATCAACTCTTGCTAGTTGAGAAAATTACATCGGATTGTTAGTCATCCTCTGTTCTTAACCAAACAAGACTTTTTTTAAAATTTTGAATTGGCGCCAAAACAGCTCAGCACCAAAGTAATGAGCGCCAAAACAGTTTAGAGCCAAAACGGCAGGATCAAATGATCAACACCAAAAGGGCAGCAGCAAAACATACCCGATCCCCCCCAAAAATGGCAAAAATTGATTGGTTATGTCTTTTACATAAAAGGCTGGATTAATTGAACTTGGCCAATTACCACCCCATCAGTCTACTCTTGAACATCAGTAAAGTGATGCAAGGTGTCATCCACAGTGTTATCAAGTAACACCTGCTCAGTGATGTCCAGTTGGGTTTAACCACTCAGCTCCTCACCTTGGCTTAAACATGGACAAAACAGCGGAATTCCAAAGGTGAGGTGAGAGGCATCAAGGACCCTAGCAAATCTAAAGTAAATTGATATTGGGGGCAACTCTTCACTGGTTGTGGTCATACCTATCAGATAGGAAGATGGTGGTGGTTTTGGAGGTCAGTCACCTCAGCTCCAGGACATTTCTGCAGGAGTTCCTCGGGGTAATGCCTTTGGCCTAACCATCTTTAGCTGCTTCAACAATGACCTTCCTGGCATGACAAGACCAGAAGTGAGGATGTTCACTGATTGCACAATGTTCAGCACTATTTGCTACCCCTTAGACACTGAAGCAACCCATGTTCAAATACAATAAGATCTGGACAATACCTAGGCTTGAGCTGACAAGTGGTAAATAACATTTGTTCCATGCAAATACCCACCAATGACCGTCATCAATAAGAAACAACCTAACCACTGCCCCTTGACATTTAATATTGTTACCATCACTGAATTTCCCCACTATAAACACCCTGGGGATTATCATAAACCAGAAACTCAAATGGATTCACTATATGCTCACTGTGGCTACAAGACATCAAAGGCTAGGAATACTGCAATGAGTAACTCACATCCTGACTCCCCGGTTCCTATCCACCATGCACAAGGCATAAGTCAGGAGTGTGATGGAATACTCCCCACTTGCCTGGATGAGTGCAGCTCCAATAACACTCAAGAAACTTGACACCTTTCAGGACAAAGCAGCCCACTGGATTGGCATCAACTCCACAAATACCTTAATTCTCATTAGCTCAAATAACATCTCTTCCTGAACATCTTTTTCCTGAATCTCCTCATTATACAACAACATAAAACTCTATGTTAATGTTGCCATCATTTCTGCCTGATCCCCACACCCCACCAACTTTAAGAAGTCTCCAACTTCACAATTTCAAGTGGTTTGACAAATTTTCCAGAACGTATTTGCTTCGGAATTAGAAAATCAGTAGATTATGCTAACTTTAGGATTGTTGACCTTGATGCTGACGATTCTTTTATTTCACCTCTGGAGGAACATTTATCACAGAAATCTCTTTCAGTGAGGATTTGGGGCCAGTGATCTATAATCTGATGTGCAGGATGTTGGATTTCATATTTTCCTTCAAGGAAAGTAATTGTCATAAATGAAGGTGTCACTTTAGCAAGATGTTCTGGGCTTGCACCTGTTTTCTCTAAAGTGGTTAGATGTTTTAGACAGTTTCCATTATGCTATCTTTTATTTTATCTGGTATAGTAGATTTCCTTAGAATTCTATCATGCCAATGTCATTTGTTGTACTGACTGTTGAGTGCAGTAGACTGCTGTGTTGTCAGCATTGGTTCAATTAAAAGTTCATTAATATGCTCAATTTGCCGTATTTGGTTGTTGTGTCAAATCCTGTTACTAGTTATCCTCTGAGGATTCTTCAGTGACATCAAGAATGGAGAACATTTCCTGCAGTCATAGAGTCATAGAGATGTACAGCATGTAAAACAGACCTTTCAGTCCAATTTATCCACGCTGACCACATATCCCAACCCAATCTAGTCACACCTGCTAGCATCCGTCCATATCCCTCAGAACCCTTCCTATTCATATACACATCCAGATGTTTTTTAAATGTCGCAATTGTACCATCCTTCACCACTTCCTCTGGCAGCTCATTCCATACACATACCACCCTTTCGTGAAAACTGTTGCCCTTTAGGTCTCTTTAACATCTTTCCTGTCTCATCCTAAACCTATGCCTTGTAGTTCTGGACTCTCTCACCCCAGGGAAAAGACTTTGTCTACTTATCCTATCCATGCCCCTTATGATTTTATAAACCTCTATAAGGTCACCCCACAGCCTCCAACACTCCAGGGAAAACAACCCCAGCCTATTCAACCTCTCCCTATAGCTCAAATCCTCCAACCCTGGCAACATCCTTGTAAATCTTTCCTGAACTTTTTCAATAGGATAGGGAGGAGACCAGAATTGCACACAATATTCCAACAGTGGCCTAACCAATGTCCTGTACAGCCGCAACATGACCTCCCAACTCCTGTACTCAATACTTTGACCAATAAGGAAAAGCATACCAAACGCCTTCTTCATTATCCTATCTACCTGCAACTTCACTTTCAAGGAGCTATGAACCTACACTCCATGGTATCTTTGTTCAGCAACACTCCCTAGGACCTTACCATTAAGTGGAAAGTCCAGCTAAGATTTGCTTTCCCAAAATGCAGTACCTCACATTTGCCTCAAGTAAACTCTATCTGCCACTTCTCAGCCCATTAGCTCATCTGATCAAGATCCCATTGTAATCTGAGGTAACTTTCTTTGCTGTCCACTACACCTCCAATTTTGGTCTCCTCTACAAACTTACTAAGTATACCTCTTATGCTCACATTCAAATCATTTATACAAATGATGAAACGTAATGGACCTAGCACCGATCCTTATGGCACTCCACTGGTCATAGGCCTCAAGTCTGAAAAACAACCCTCCTCCACCACCCTCTGTCTTCTACCTTTGAGCCAGTTCTATATCCAAATGATTAGTTTTCCCTGTATTCCATGAGATCTAACCTTGCTAACCAGTCTCCCATGGGGAACCTTGTCAAACACCTTATTGAAGTCCTTTGATTCTTTGGCATCTTCCTTACAAACAGTGTGAAATCAATCCTGAACACCAATATGGGTGATTTCTGCTGGTTGAATCGACTCCTTAAGATTAGCCATTAATCTTGCAAGGTCTATGAAATCTTCCAATGATTGGTCAATCATGGAATTTCTGAAGTGTTTGACCTTCAGTAATCAGTCGACAAAAGGTGCATCCTTGCTCAAGACTAAGCTTGCTGATTCTGAAATCTTCACTACCTGACGTCCTTTAACATGAGGAGATTTTCCAAACTTAACTAGACTAACCTGTCCATTGATATAAATGGGGACAGTATATCTGGTTGTGATGGATCTCCTATTTTCTCTAGAAATGGCTGCGGTGTCTCCTCCAGTTGAAACATATCTTAATATGTAAGTATCACTTTTAATGGAAGTTGGTAATCAACAGTGTAGAGACGTTTTTTGTGTGTACCAACTGCTGCTTCGCATGAGGTTTTTCCAATTCCACTGCACTGAAACTGGCTAGGAGAGGTTAATGTTTTGCCTCCTTTTTATGTTGGCGTTTCATGTGTCTGCTTATAATATCTGTCAAATATCTGCTCTTCTTGTCAAAAGTTAATTCTTTTCCACTCAGGGTTTGTCTGATTTTTCCTAGACTCTGCCTCTGAGTTAAGTTAGATGGCTTTCTTGAAAGTTAAAGATTCCTTGGACTGTATAAAAGAGTGGGAGAAACTTCAGTCTCTCTCCTGTATTAATACCTTAATTCACATTTACATGTTAATGAGGACTGAACTTCTACTTACAAACACAAACTAGAATTGCTGGAACAACTCTGCACGTCTGGCAGCATCTGTGGAGAGAAAGCAGAGTTAACATTTTGGGTTCAGTGACCCTTCTTCACAGTTACGAAGAAGAGTCACCAGTCCTGAAACATTAACTTTGTTTTCACTCCACTGATGCTGCAAGACCTGCTGAGATTTTCCAGCAATTTCTGTTTGTGTTTCTGATTTCCAGCGACCACAATTCTTTGGGTCATCTGTCTATGAATTCCAATTGCAAGGATACAGAGGTCATTAATGATATTATCTATGGATTCTCCATGAATTTTCTGGCAAATTACGCCTCTTCAAGAATGCTATTTGTAATTATTGAAAGCTTTTACAGCATCAAAAATGTTTGTTTCTTTATTGTTTGTAACATCATCAGCAAAAGAACCAACAGATTATAGCAGTGTATCAACGTTCTCTAACTCTGATTTGGTATTCAATTGAGAAGCAATTCTATATATTAGGAATTGTTTTCTCCATGATTTCCAATATTGCGTTCTGTTAGGACTATTTCCGATGTCAGTTCTGTTGGGAAGTATTGTTTCTTTTTACATTTTTCCTAAAGTATCGATTAAACTTATTACCGTGAAGCAATTAAATCTGTATAATTTCAATATGATTTTTTTAAAAATCTGTAATCCTATATGTTTAATTTCTTATCTTTAGGAATAATATTTTATTTTTAACTATCCTAAGTCTTACTAGTGCTTTTGCAGCTTTTTGTTTATTTATCATACTTTCTTAATGCTGTATCACTGTTGAACTGTATCAGTAAAGCACTAAATTATATTAATTGATTGTTCTGGAGTACTGCTGCCTCACAGCGCCAGAGACCCGGGTTCAATTCCTCCCTCAGGCAACTGTCTGTGTGGAGTTTGCACATTCTCCCCGTGTCTACGTGGGTTTCCTCCAGATGCTCCAGTTTCCTCCCACAGTCCAAAAATGTGCAGGTTAGGTGAATTGGCCAAGCTAAATTGTCTGTAGTTTTAGGTGAAGGGGTAAATGTAGGGGAATGGGTCTGGGTAGGTTGCTCTTCGGAGAGTCGGTGTGACTTGTTCGACTGAAGGACCTGTTTCCATACTATAAGTAATCTAAAAGTAATCTAATCTAAAAATTACCGGACAGGATTCTGAGAGACAGGATTTATGATTACTTAGAAAACCAAAGTTTGATTAGATATAGTCAGCATGGCTTTGTGAGGGTTAGATCATGCCTCACAAGCCTTATTGAATTCTTTGAGAATGTGACAAAATACATTGATGAAGGTGGAGCAGTGGATGTGGTATACTTGCATTTCGCAAGGCATTTAATAAGGTTCCTCATGGTAGGCTCATTCAGAAAGTAAGGAAGCAAGGGATACAAGGAAATCTGACTGTTCTGAATACTGAATTGGCTGGCCCATAGAAAAGAGAGGGTGGTAGTAGATGGGGCTCAGTGACCAGTGGAGTTCCACAGGGATGTGTTTTGGGACCTCTGCTGTTTGTGATTTTTATAAGGACTTAGATGAAGAAGTGGAAGGGTGTGTTAGTAAGTTTGCCGATGACACAAAGGTTGGTGGTCAGTGTGAAGGGCTTATTAGATTAGATTACTCACAGTGTGGAAACAGGCCCTTCGGCCCAACAAGTCCACACCGACCCTCCAAAGCGCAGCCACCCAGACCCATTCCCCTACACCTAACACTATGGGCAATTTAGCGTGGCCAATTCACCTGACCTGCATATTTTTGGATTGTGGGAGGAAACTGGAGCACCTGGAGGAACCCACGCAGACACAGGGAGAATGTGCAAACTCCACACAGTCAGTTGCCTGAGGCGGGAAGTGAACCCATTGCCACTGAGCTGCTGTTGTAGGTTGCAATGAGACATTGACAGGATGCTGAACTGGGCTGAGAAGTGGCAAATGGAGTTCAACCTGAAAAAGTATGAAGTGATTTATTTTGGATGGTCAAATTTGAATGCAGAATACAGGGTAAACAGTAGGATTCTTGGCAGTGGGGAGAACAGAGGGATCTTGGGGTCCATGTCTGTAGATTCCTCAAAGTTGTCACCCAAGTTGATAAAGTTGAAAAATGTGTTGCTGGAAAAGTGCAGCAGATCAGACAGCATCCAAGAAGCAAGAGAATCGATGTTTCGGGCATAAGCCTTTCTTCAGGAATCATTCCTGAAGAAGGGCTTATGCCTGAAACATCGATTCTCCTGCTCCTTGGATGCTGTCTGATCTGCTGCGCCTTTCCAGCAACACATTTTTCAGCTCTGATCTCCAGCATCTGCAGTCCTCACTTTTTACCCTAGTTGATAGGGTTGTTATTAAGGCGTACGGTGTTTCGACTTTTATTAGCAGGGGAATTTAGTTTAAGAGCCACGAGGTTATGCTGCAGCTCTGTACAGCCTTAGTTGAACCATACATGGAATATTGTGTTCACTTCTGGTCGCCTCATTTTAGGCAGGATGTAGATGCTTTAGAGAGAGTGCTGAGGAGATTTATCAGATGCTACCTGAACTGGAGGGCATGTCTTATGAAGAAAGGTTGAGAAAGTTAAGGCTTTTCTTATTGGAGCAAAGAAGGATGAGAGATGACTTGATAGAGGTGTACATGATGATAATTTGGAGGTGCCGGTGTTGGACTGGGTGTAAAATGTTAAAAATCACACAACACAGGGTCAAATTCCAACAGGTCTATTTGGAAGCACTAGCTTTTGAGCGCTGCTCCTTCATCAGGTGGTTGTGCACCAGATAAACCTATTGGATTATAACCTGGTGTTGTGTGATTTTCAATTTTGCATAAGATGATGAGAGGCCTAGATAGAGTGAATAGTCAGAGACTTTCTTCCCACGGCAGAAATTGCTATCGCAAGGGACATAATTTTAAGGTGATTGCAAGAAGGTTTGGGGGAGATATCAGAGGTCGGTTCTTTCCACAGACAGTGGTGGGTGCATAGAATGCACTGCCGGCGGTGGTAGGAGACTGCTAAACTTTAGGGACATTTAAATGATTCTTAGATAAAAACATGGATGATAGAAAAATGAAGGGTATGTAGGTTAGTTTGATCTTAGAGTAGGATAAAAGGTTAGCATAACATCAAGGACTGACTGTGCTGTACTGTCAGCTATGCCTGCCTCTTCGTAGGATATGTGGAACAGTCCATCTTCCGCAACTACACTGGCACCACCCCCCACCGTTTCCTCCGCTACATCGATGACTGTATCAGCGCTGCCTCGTGCTCCCACGAGGAGGTTGAACAGTTCATCAACTTTACTAATACCTTCCATCCCGACCTGAAATTCACCTGGACTGTCTCAGACTCCTCCCTCCCCTTCCTAGACCTTTCCATCTCTATCTCGGGCGACCGACTCAACACAGACATCTACTATAAACCGACTGACTCCCACAGCTACCTGGACTACACCTCCTCCCACCCTGCCCCCTGCAAAAACTCCATCCCATATTCCCAATTCCTTCGTCTCCGCCGCATCTGCTCCCAGGAGGACCAGTTCCAACACCGCACAGCCCAGATGGCCTCTTTCTTCAAGGACCGCAGATTCCCCCCAGACGTGATCGACGATGCCCTCCACCGCATCTCCTCCACATCCTGCTCCTCCGCCCTTGAGCCCCGCTCCTCCAACCGCCACCAAGACAGAACCCCACTGGTTCTCACCTACCACCCCACCAACCTCCGCATACAACGTATCATCCGCCGTCATGTCCGCCACCTCCAAACGGACCCCACCACCAAGGATATATTTCCCTCCCCTCCCCTATCAGCGTTCCGCAAGGACCACTCCCTTCGTGACTCCCTCGTCAGATCCATACCCCCCACCAACCCAACCTCCACCCCCGGCACCTTCCCCTGCAACCGCAGGAAATGTAAAACTTGCACCCACACCTCCACACTCACTTCCCTCCAAGGCCCCAAGGGATCCTTCCATATCCGCCACAAGTTCACCTGTCCCTCCACACACATCATCTATTGCATCCGCTGCACCCGATGTGGCCTCCTCTATATTGGGGAGACAGGCCGCTTACTTGCGGAACGTTTCAGAGAACACCTCTGGGCCGCCCGGACCAACCAACCCAACCACCCCGTGGCTCAACACTTTAACTCTCCCTCCCACTCCACCGAGGACATTGAGGTCCTTGGACTCCTCCACCGGCAGAACATAACAACACGACGGCTGGAGGAGGAGCGCCTCATCTTCCGCCTGGGAACCCTCCAACGACAAGGTATGAATTCAGATTTCTCCAGTTTCCTCATTTCCCCTCCCCCCACCTTGTCTCAGTCGGTTCCCTCAACTCAGCACCGCCCTCCTAACCTGCAATCTCCTTACTGACCTCTCCACCCCCACCCCACTCCGGCCTATCACCCTCACCTTGACCTCCTTCCACCTATCCCACCTCCATCGCCCCTCCCCCAAGTCCCTCCTCCCTACCTTTTATCTTAGCCTGCTTGGCTACTCTCTCTCATTCCTGATGAAGGGCTTATGCTCGAAACGTCGAATTCCCTATTCCTGAGATGCTGCCTAACCTGCTGTGCTTTAACCAGCAACACATTTTCAGCTGTGATCTCCAGCATCTGCAGACCTCATTTTTTACTCTATAATTTAGCATGACCAATCTACTTGCACACCCTATCAGAGCACCCAAAGGAAACCAACGCAGACATGGGGAGAATGTGTAAACTCTAGACAGGCAGTCACCCGAGGCTAGAATTAACCTCTGGTTACTAGCGCTGTGAGGCAGCAGTGCTAACCATTCAGCCACTGTGCCACACCTATCTATTACAGGATATAGCATGGTACTGGGCCTTGAAAGAAATGGATTCCAGAAAGCCAAATGACTCATTTAATTGATTCCAGACAGAGACAAGCTGATGTCTGAAAAGTTACAAAAAATGCAATAGCTTTCTCAGGTGCTGTGTTGCTAGATTTCTTCCAATGAAATGCTGAGGTAATAAGAGCAATGGCTGCTGATACTAGACCTGTCAGCCTTGTGAAAATGAGATTTCAAATAAAACCAGTTAGTCAGGATGGTCAGAACTGGTCTATTGATGGAATATGAATCATATTCCCATTCTGTTTCGTTCATAATGATTTAATGCCATTGTCTGGACAAATGTTACATCAATACTGCATTTATATTAGCAAAACTGACTGAAGAAGAAATTGATATCTTTTTAATCCACAAGGAAGCCCAGCAAAGCAGATAGAGACCAGCAAGATCAAACACACATTGCAAAAGAAAAGAATCCTACATTGACAAGATAGTGAACTGAAAATTAAAAATGGACCAGTCAAAACAGCACTGCAACAATTTTACCTAAAACAGTCAGAAATTTCCAAACTCCATTTCTCTTCAAGAAGCACGAAGTAATCCATCAGACCCGCACATTATTCAATTGCCATCTTGAGACTTTTTTTAAGCAAGTGACTTGTTTCTTGTTACTCTATGAGCAATCTAAGTCCATTTCACATTTCTCAGAATTGTCTGTTCTCGTTTGTCTGTGTGTTTGTGTGTGTGTCTGTATTTTTGTGAATGGGTGCTTATTGTGGTCATTTTGAATGTTGCGGTCACCCAGGTTATGCTTCCTTTCCCCAATGTAGAGGACACCACACCATGAGCCACTCTATTCTCCAGCCTCATTTTCCAGTGGTCCAACATCCATTTCTGCTTCTCTTTTAGACGTCTAAAAGACTCTTACAATCTTCTTTTATATTCCTTGCTAGCTTACCCCCATATTTCATCTTCTTCCCATTTATTGCCTTTTAGTTGTCCATTGCTATTTTTAAAAGGCTTCCCAATCCTCTGGCTTCCAACTGAACTTCACCATATTGTATGCTCTTCCTCTTGTTTTTGCACTGTCCCCGAATTCCCTCGTCTACCATCGTTGTCTCATCCACCCCTGAGTATGATTCTTTCTCCATGAGATGAATTTCGGCTGTGCCTCCTGAATGTCCCCAAGAACTTCTACCATTGCTGGTTCACCGTCTTCCCTGATAGGCTCCTTTTCCAATCAACTCTGGCCAGCTCCTCCCTCATGTTTTTGCAGTTATCTTTACTCCATTGTAATACCATTACATCTGATTCTGGTTTCTCCTTCTCAAACTGCAGGGTGCATATTATAGTTACTACTCTCAAAAGGTTCCTTCACCTTAAGCTCTTTAATCAAGTCTGCTTTATTAAGCATCATCACATCCAGAATTGCTTGCTCCCTGGGGGGCTCTAACATAGGTTGCTCCGAAAAAAAAACTTCTCAAAGTCATTTTATGAATTCCTTTTCTTGAGATCCATTACAAGTTGATTTTCCTAGTCAACTTGCATTTTAAAAGCCCCCATGATAACATACCTTTCCTACATGCCTTTTCTATCTTGATTTATATTTTTCCACATGTCTCGGCTACTATTAGGAGGCCTGTGTGAAACTCCCATCAGAGTCATTTTCCTTTGTGGTTCCTCAACTCAAAACACACAGATTCTATGCCTTCTGACCCTATATTACTACTTGCTATTGATTTGATTACATTTCTGACTAACAAGGTAACCCTGCTCCCTCTGCCCATCTGACTTTAAAGAGCCTGTAGATACTTGCAGCCTGATAATACAGCACTATAAGCTCATTTGCCTTGTTCCGTATACTGTGTGTGTTTAAATACAGCACACCCAGGTCCTGCATTGACTGCTTCCCTTCTCAGTCCTGTCCCCGACCTGCTGTGCCAGAAGTTAGAATCCCAACCCGTTCATACTCTCTGTCTTATTACTTATTCTGGAAACTTGAATAACCTCTCCTGAGACATCCCCACCACCCCTCTTTCACTTTTTCTGTAATTTTTCATGCAACTGAAACTACCCCCTCCACTACTTAGTTAAAAGCCCTGTCCACAGCCCTAGTTATGTGATTTGCCGGGATTTTGGTCCCAGCATGATTCATGTGGAATCCATCCCATTGGAACAGCTCCTTCCTTCCCCAGTACTGGTGCTAAAGTCCCATGAATTTGAAGCCCTTTCACCCATGCCAATTTCTGAGCCATATGTTTGCCTCTTGTTGACCCTGTGCCAGTTTGCTCATGGCTCAGGTGGTAATCCATGATTATTACGTTTTTTGGTCTGCTTTTTTATCTTAGCTTCTACCTGCTCAGTTTTTCCTCAGCAGACCTTCACTTTCCTTTATCTTTATATTGTTGGTACCTACATGAGCCTCAACAACTGGATTTTCCACTCCACCAACCTTCCATCCCCACCCTATACCCCAAGTTCCTCTGCAGCCCAGATGTGATATCCTGAATCCGGACTTCAGGTAGGCAACATAGCATTTGGGACTCTCAATTCTGGCCACAGAGAACAGTGTCTATTTCCCTAAATATACTATTCCTGACTACAACTAAGTTTCTCTTTACTCCCTTCTCATGAATGACTCTCCATACCACAATGCTATTGTCAGTTTTCTCATCTTTCCTGTAGTCCCCACTCTTATCCACACAGGGAATGAGAATTTCAAACCTGTTAGACAAGTTCAAGGCTTAAGTGTCTTCAGCACCATGTCCTGGATCCCTTAACATACTTCACTCATAATCACAGAACTAACTGAACTTGAGGTAGTTAATCAAAGGAGTGGGACTACCTGCTGAAACTCTCCCCCTCCATGATTTGTTGCAGTGTTTGAAGCTCAGACTCCAGCTCATCAATGCTGAATTGAAGTTCTTCAAACAACTAACAATTATTACAGATGTGGTTACTATGACAAACAATGAGGTCTACCAGCTCCCACATCATGCAGGTACAACACATTGCCTGGTCTTGCATCTGTATTTTATTTACTGAGATCGTAATTTTTTAAAAAAAATTTCCAACTGGTCTTTTAGTTTGTAACCTGTAAATATTTCCCTCATTTACCTTCAATTTGAAAGTAATCTATAATAGATAGGAAAATGAGTAGCTATCACTAACCCATTAACTTATGGTTTATCTGTCATGTAACTCTTTCATGCTGGGCCCCTGATCCTGGGCTTCAATTTATCCTGTTTTAAAAAAAACCCTTACAAATTATGAACCACAAGAACAATCAAAAGCACTTCTTCCCCTCTGCATCAATTTCGTACAGTGCCTCCAAATTCCCCAATCACTCGGACTGTGTCTCACTCCAGTTGAGATCTCTTCTTCCTGACTATGTGAAGCCTTATTCTTCATTTTCATGATCTATGATATGACCAGAAGTTCCTAGTTGCTTTTTGTTTTGTAATTTCCTGAGAGACATCTGTCATAGGCTTCATGCCATCATCAATATATGTGAATGTGATATGACTATGAAACCACTTCATATGTTGTTATGTTTGGATGAAAGAATTAATAGAGCTAGTGGGACTAGCTATTTTGAAAGGAATTGTATATTGTCTGGTTCTTTCTTCAGCTGTTCATTGTTCCAAACATTGCTAAGAGTCACTGTATATTCACAAAATTCATTTATCAAACATAGCTTGATTGAAGTTTCTGAGCAGTCAATCCTTCTTTTTCATCTCCTTTCTCACAGCTTATTTTGGAAATAAAGTCAAATCTGTTTTTTTATCACTTTTTCATTGCAAACAAATTCTCAGAAACAAAAGTGTCAATTCCAAGGACTAGAAACTGTAAACCTATGCATCCTCAGAAAGCGTATAGATGTCCCTGAATTCTCTGTAACAATCCTTGTGATTGCCTACTTTTTAAACAGAGGTTATGTTCCAGCTTTTAAATAGCATAAGCTATTTGACTTACGTGATAACAAAACAACACTATAGTATCACAATAGAGGAAGAAAATGTCATCAATCTACTTAGTGAATAGTGTTGGTTAGGGGTCCTGCGTAGACAAGAAGTCTTGTTCGAACCTGTGATTTACAAAAGAAAGAAGTGAAACTAACATGGTCATTCTAACAGATGAGAGACTTAACAAACAATCAATGTATTCTTCAATATATAATGTCAGTTGCATCACAGTAAAATTTTGCTATAAATTCTGTATCTTATAATTGTGTCCACCACAACCACCTGATGAAGGAGCAGTGCTCCGAAAGATAGTGCTTCCAATTAAACCTGTTGGACTATAACCTGGTGTTGTGTGATTTTTAACTTTGTACACCCCAGTCCAACACCGGAATCTCCAAATTATAGTTTCACAACATAAGCGTAATAAATGAAATAATGTTTATGATATCAAGTTTGAGAAATGTATACAAACACATATGTGTGTTAATTGGTATTACAAAGAGTAATTGTAATGGGGTAAAATTGCACTTCATGCAGTTAGAAAACAAAGTAGAATTAGAATATACACACAATTGTAAGCTAATACAGAATTGCATATTCTCACCACACATTATTTTTTTCTTGGAAACAACTAAATGCTTTATACTGATAGATTTCAAATATCTCAAATATTTAAAAGCATAAAATTCATGCATTAACATCTAATTCCTCACAATTTACAATGTTTAAGGATTTTCATATGCAGGTGTTCGTCTACTAATTTTAATATCTATTTTAAATTGTTCAGTACTTACATATAAAAATTATCAATCATGAATTTTTACTCAATATTATTTCAAAAAATATTATCATTTTTGCAGCCCACATCATTGGATATGTATTTCAAGAAATTGTGTTTTAAATGAGTTTAATGTCTTGCTTTTGAGCTATTGCACTGTGTAATACTTTCCTAGATGAAAATAACTAGACTCTTGATTGAAATAATTTGAAAACACATAATTAGCTATGCCAATTTACTGCAGCATACCTAGAAAAATAAATGCTTGCTGGGTGACATTAGGTATATACTGTAATATATTTAACCTTCAGCATAAGAAGAAGGAACACAGCATGAGGAGATGCCAGAAGGTCCACAGCTGTATGAAATCCTGTCACATATGGGATCTGACAGTGGGACACTCCAAATCTGTAAATTATCTATTTCATGCTTTTTTTCTCCCTCTGACTTCCTGTGGGAAATACATTTTGGTAACATTCAGTAGAATTTGGAACCTGCTCTTCACTTTTTATTAATATCCAAATCAAAGAACTCACTCAGCAATAAGCCAAAGGCAAAGATTGCTTTTGCATTAAGAGAAAGTTTTGCTCTAATTTAAAGGCTTAACTTGTTTTGATGATTAAAATGATTAAATGTAGATATCTTTATAAGTATGTTTAAAGTCACATTGAAGTTTATGTAACTTGCTGTGAAGAGCAGAAGCATTCAAAATGATGAATTGCAACATCAGCTTTGAGATTACCACTGCTAAAATTAGCATATGAATTATTAACATGTTTGTATTATATTTCCCTGTCTACAATTTTGGAAGAATCCATTCTGTGCTTGAGATAAATTGGCTAATGTTGGAAATTAAAGGACTGTCAAATAAAATCTTACAAACATATATTGTACTGACTCATTAATCTCGGAGTTAGAATTTGCTTCCCTTTGCAGATACTTCTCACTATGTCCTACTCAAAAGACCATTCCCACAGAAAGACCTTCATTAACAGAAACAAATACAAAAAGACAGTAGAAGTTACAACAAGCAGGCAAACCAGTTAATTCCTGATTTGGGTTATGCAATAGAAATGGTATGGAATCTTATAACATATTCTTAGCCCGCCATGTTTTTGGAGTCTGTATGTTTTAAGTTGGTCATTACAATCAGGTGTACTAAGGAGGATAATCAGCAGGGACAATAAAAGAAAACAACAGACTTTCTTGCTTTGCAACAATTCACTTAGTTTAATCTCATACCTTCACTGCTTGCAGTTTTGATGAAGTGTCTTTAAGAAAGATAAACAATTCACAGAATGCTTCATTATCATCACTTACATTTCAGAAAATAAAAACCTGTGCTCGATAGAAGATCAAAGTGATTTAGGGATAAAAGTGAACAAATCATTAAAAACAACACTATGTTTGGCAAATTAATTAAAAATGCTAACAAAACACTAGCACTCAATTTTAAGGATTTTTTTGTGCATATATGTTAAACATGCATAAAAAGCTGATCAGACCTCATGCAAGGTTCATTATAGAGTTCTGATCCCCACATACAACAGAACATTGGAAAATGTATTAGAATCCCTATAGTGTGGAAAGAGGCTATTTGTTAATCGAGTCTACACTGAAGAACATCCTACCACGGCCCAGCACCAGACTCAATCCTTGTAACCCCATGTTCACCATGGTTAATAACCTAGTCTGCACATCCCTGGACACTATGGCCAATTCAGTATGGTCAATCCATCTAACTTTCACATATTAGGAGGATGCTCAAACAAGACCCTGGATCTGAGAGGTTACAGCTATTGAAATTAATTAAACAGAAAACAGGATGTTTCTTCAGAAGAGAGAAGATGTAGTGATGACTTATGTAAAACTGACCCAAGTTAAGCAGGACAGATGCAGAGAGAATATTCACACATTTGATTGGCCAGAGATAGAAGAGACTGACAGATAAATTCAATAGAGAAATATTATTATTTCAAAAGTGTTAGAATGTGAAACTCAATGCCACAGGAGATAGTGGTGAAAAATAGCTCAGATACTCACAAAGGAAACAAGATGAATTTATGAAAGAAAGGAAAATGAAAAAATGCTGAAAGGCTGAGATAAGGTAGATGGAATGGAAGGAGACCCACATAGAATATAAACACCATCGCTGACAAATTGGGCATGCTGGCATGTTTCTGTACTGTACATTAAGTTAATCAATTGTACAGCATAGAAACAAATCATTTGATCCAGTTGGTTTATACATAACGTGAGCTTTCTCCTATCCTACATCATTGAATCCCATCGGCATATCCTCTATCCAATTCTCCTCAATGTAATTACTTATTTTTACTACACTCCTGATTTTAAAAAAAAAGTTCCTCCTGTATTCCCCACTGGTTTTATGATCCTACGTTTATGACCTTTAGGTTTGGACTCTTTACAGGTGGAAATATTTTTGTTACTTCTACCCTCTCAAACCCCTTCATTATTCTTACAAACTCTATCAGGACAATCTTCAATTTTGTCTTTGCTCATGAAAAGAGTTCTAGTCTGTTCAGTCTTTTCCAAGAATGATACTTTTTCTGAATCTTTTGTGTATGTTCTTCAATGCCTTTTGAATTTTTTCTGTATAATACGTAAATCAAAATTGTGGACTTTACTCCCACAATTCAAGGTTGATTCAAGGTCAATTAAAAGTTTGATATCCAATTCCTGCTTTTCAGTTCCATCCTCCCAAAATCCTCGAGCTTGTTTTGCTTTTTTATGGTCTTGTTAATCTGCGTGACTACTTTTAGTGACTTGTGTATCTGTGCTCTTTGATCACTTTGCTCCTCCATCCAATCCAGAACTTTATTAGTCAAAGTAGTAAGTGGTGACTCTATTTATCTGACTAAAATGCAACCCCTCACATTCATCAGTATTGAAATTCTATGTAATTATTTCTGTGAAGATCATAGCCCACAAAGAATTGTAATTATTAAATTCTACTAAGTGACTGCAAGTCTTTTGTTGTTTGTTGACCAATAGGGCAGAAGAACTAACATTCAACACAACTGTTCATTCAACAAATGCAATCAAATTGATCAAAGTATAAATGACATCTAAATAACCACAGTGCAGGGATTGTATAGCTATTAAAAATTGAACCTCGAATCCAGGTATTGCCATTACTGTATTCCCTGTGCTGTGGTTATTTTCATTAAGAAGCTGCCAATTAAGAAGCTGGCACAGTTATCAACCTTCTCTCAGTAAATATGTGAAATAGAGATTCTTGTGCTATGAAACTGGATGTTTGTCTTATCTGACATGATCCATTACATAAGTTGGCATTCCCAATTCAATATGACACCACATAAAAGCCACAATTCGCTTTAAAACAGAAAACAGATTAGATTTGATTCCTTACAGTGTGGAAACAGGCCCTTTGACCCAACAAGTCCACACCTACCCTTCGAAGACTAACCCACCCAGACCCATTTCCCCCTGACAAATGCACCTAGCACTATGGGCAATTTAGAATAGCCAATTCACCTGTTCTGCACATCTTTGGATTGTGGGAGGAAAACAGAGCACCCAGAGGAAACCCACGCAGACTCGGGAAGAATGTGCAAACTCCACACAGACAGTCACCCAAGGCTGGAAACAAACCTGGGTCCCTGGTGCTGTGAAGTAGCAGTGCTAACCACTGAGCCACTGTACCACCAAGATCAATGTATGGTTAACACTGCAGGCTAGTTTTTGATTGTTATAAATTCAATATAGATTTGTCCAAACCGCTGATGTAAGAGTTAAGAAAGTAGGGGTTATTTTCATATTTCCTATAGTTGGATTTTCTGGCCCACCCGTCCTCCCAATTGGTGTCTTTGAAGATGGTGGAGGTGGGGTTACTCGTAAAAAAGTGTGTGGCCTTTCCATTGCCCTGACCTGTGTCATACTTTATCAGTGAAGCCATTCCTGAAGAAGGGCTTATGCCCGAAACGTCAAATCTCCTGCTCCTTGGATGCTGCCTGACCTGCTGCACTTTTCCAGCAACACATTTTCAGCTCATACTTTATCAGTGACAGCCAGGGAGATCTCAAACAGCCCATTGCCCTTCGGCCTATTGAGGCCCTTAAGTCACCTTTAAATATCCATCCAGGTGCCTCAAGACCAAGCCAACTTCTTTCATCAAGCCGCAGTGTACAGATGGCACCTGCATATGCACGTACTTAGAAGCCAAAACTAACAACCATCATTGATGTATTCACCAAGGCACAAGAGGGAATTGGCCTCAGGTTAAACATTTGGAAAACAAAAAATGCTGTACCAGCCTACTCCTGCCACACAACACTGTCCCGCCATCCCCCTGTAAACAGCAAAATCCACAACAAGCCCTTCAAGCCTCAGTTGGGGTGGTGGTGGTGGGGGGTGGGGGTGGGAGGGTGCGGGAGGGGGGGGTTGTTGGGTAGGTGGGGCAACTTTTACATGCAGCTCATGGTCTACAAAGCAGTCATGGTCTTCACCCTCTTCAGAAACATGGATCATGTACAGAGATGCCTCAAATCCCTGAAGGGTTACTACCAGTGTTCTGTTTGCAAACTCCTGCAAATCCACTGGCAGGATAGGTACACGAACATGAATGTTCTCTCCCAGGCCAATGTCCCTAATGTCGAGGCTCTGGTAATGCAAAGGCTGGGCCACGTTGTTTACATGTTTAATTCAAGATTTCTGAAACAGGTGCTCTACTCTGAGCTCCACGATGGTCTGCAATCACTAAGAAAGCAGAGGAAATCTTACAAGGACACACTGTAATTCACCCTAAACAAATACAAATACAACATACACTGGAGGAGAAACATCAGTGAAGGGACTAACCATTTTGAACGTCACTGAGTACAGCGCATAGCAGCACAAACAAGCCATGAAAAGAACATGCAGAATCCAAAGCGTCCCACCCACCTCTTCAAATACCACCCGCCCCAGCGTTGGCAGAATCTACAGCTCCACGATTAGACTACTCAACCGCCATAGAACTCATTCTCATATCGCCCGGAATGGAGGCAGATCATCCTCAAACCCGAGGGACTGCCAAAGGGGTGCCTCATTCTACCCCTATTGCTATTTGACCCATGGTAGGGACAGCTAGAAACCAGCTGGACAAGTTGGCAGCTTTTACTGTGAGAGCTAGTCTGTTGTAAAGGGAGAGGGGGTCAGGGTGCCTTTCCTTTGGGTTGCCCTGTGCCCGTGAGAGGCACCATAAAGGTCAATACCCCTCGAACTTAGTCCATCACTCTACTCACCCAGCCAGCCAGATCTGGCCAATATCCTCCAACTTCCCTCTAGGTTGAGCTCCATAGCCTCCTATTCTTTGCCTTCCAGCTGTAGTTCTGGTAGTGGCCACCACTCAAAGATGCCATTGCAGAGACCACAGAGACTCCAGCCAACCAGCTTTGCTGGCAACACTCTATTGTAGGATTTCTACCCTGGGTCCAGGCAGATATCTCGCCCTGAAACAATTAATGATGTTCTCATAATGGCTGCAGGCAGTAGGCTATAAGTGGGGAGGTTCCCAGTGGGCATTTTTAGCTGGGGTGAGGGCTGGAGAATTCAGCACCCAGTCAAATCCAACTTCGGAGTTTTGAGCAAAGAAATTTACAGATACAAACGGAAAGACTGGTGTTTATTGGTTGTCAATTCTACAAACAACAAACTAACTTCCAGTTCCAATTTGAGGTAAGCATGATGTTTGAATATGACCAGAGTTCAGCAAGCTGCTCAGAGGGTTTCTCTACATGAGACCTCGACATTTTTCTCACAATGTCATCTCAAACCCATCTCTTTGACTTGATATCTCACTTCTATGCCACCTGCTTACCCAAAGCTAGCCTGATTCTCCCACTTGCCTTGGCTGAAATATTTGTCACTGCTGGCATACCTTGAGATCCCTGGTACTAGTGCCATGATTTAAAAGGCTGCTTTGCACTCAGTCATGGATTGAACACCTACAGTTGCCCCTCACGGTGCATTTGGTGGAATAACAATTTGAAATCAAACTGTTTGGGTACATATAGTTGGCATGGCTGATACCTCCTTGGACATACAATTGCACATGCCTTTATTTTCCGATGTTTAAGCACCAAGCCACACAGCTTACCTGTCATTAGCTATATCCTGTCTTAGAATCTTTTGAGTTACTGCTACTCTTTCTCTCATGAATAATTTAGCTAATCATTATTCAATGTATATCATGACGTACAGGAAAGTCTCCAACTGCTTCACTATTCCACCTGCAAGATTGTATGTTAGCTTTGGGTTTAGTAGTCTGCAACTGTCATTTTTCAGTATTCTTGCTTCCCAGAGATGGCTATCTTCAATCAGCCATGGCAAATGACATACACTGAATTTGTCCACTCCAGATGTGGTTGCAGATATAATCTATTCTTAGTTTACATCTAAGAACCCTGAAAAAATGGAAGTCGATACTCTCCTGAGCTCCAGCCTGATAGTTTAGTCCTTCCTGATTATGGTGTTGGCAGTTGTTGATAATTCCCTCCCCCAGTATATCATGTATTACCATCTCCCTGCAGCATATGACAACTTTCTCTCCTTCACTTGTCTTGTTCCCTCTGCATTCCAGGTTGCTGCCCTTAATCCCCAGCATTGAATTTCTCAACTTCCCAACTTCAGCGCCCTCTGGTAAACCTTTTGACCTTCATTCTACTGACTCTCCTCGAACCAAACCCACTGTCCAACAAGGACAGACACACCTGACTGAAAACTGACCAGACCCTTGACCTGCTCTCTATGCAGCTCCCTGACTGATGAACTACTAACCCTGGCTATTTGCTCTAGCCTTGCAGGAATGGCTGTCAATCACTCCCAGGCTGCAGTGCAATGGTCTTTCTGATCCTTACTGTTCCAAGCAGATGACCAACCAGGGACAAGCTCCTTTCTTAAATACACTTGTGGGATGTGGGCATCACTGGTTATCCTTTGCTGCTCGTTATTGTCCATTCCTCGCTACCTTGCAAAGATGGTAGTCAGCTGCCTCCTTGAACCGCTGCTGACTACCCATTGTAGGATAATCCACATTGTCATTAAAAGAGAGAATTCCAGGACTTTGACCCAGCGACAGAGGAAGAACAATGATAAATTTTCAAGTCTTGATGGTGAGTGGCTTGGAGGGGACTTACAGATGACGTTATTCCTGCATATCAGCTGCACTTGCCCTTCTACCTGGAAGTAGCTGTGTGTTTGGAAGGTGCTGTCTGAAGACTGTTGGTGAATTTCTGCAGTGCATCTTGTAGATAATAAACACTGAACACCAGTGCTGAGGGAATGGATGCTTGTAAATATGGTGACAATCAAGTAGACTGTTTTGTCCTGGACGGTGTAGCAACCTTCTTGAGTATTTTTGAGGCTGCACTCATCCAGGCAAGTGGAAAGTATTCCATCACACTCCTGACTTGTGCCTTTTAGATCGTGGACAGGCTTTGGGGAGACAGTGACTTACTCGCCACAATATTTAGATTAGATTACTTACAGTGTGGAAACAGGCCCTTCGGCCCAACAAGTCCACACCGACCCACGGAAATGCAACCCACCCAGACCCATTCCCCTACATTTACCCCTTCACCGAACACTATGGGCAATTTAGCATGACCAATTCACCTAACCTGCACATTTTTGGACTGTGGGAGGAAACCGGAGCACCCAGAGGAAACCCACGCAGGCACAGGGAGAATGTGCAAACTCTACACAGTCAGTCACCTGAGGCGGGAATTGAACCCAGGTCTCTGGTGCTGTGAGGCAGCAGTGTGAACCACTGTGCCACCGTGCTGCCCAAGCCTCTAAAATAGCCTTGTACCTACTGTGTTTTTGTGGTGTGTCCAGATGGGTTTTGGATCAATGGTAACCGTCAGGATGTTGATAGTAGGGGATTCAGTGATGGTAACAAGGGTTTATGTTCAGATTGTCTCTTATTGGTGATGGTCATTGGTAGGCATTTGTAGGTGCAAATATTACTTGTCAGCCCAAGCTTTTGATGTGTTTGAACATGGAATGCTTCAGTATCTGTGGAGTTGCGAATGGTGCTAAGCATTGTGCAATCCTTGTGAACATCCCTGCCTCTGGCACCATGATGGAGGGAAAGTCATTGTTGAAACAGCTGAAGATGGTTGGACCTAGGACACTATCCTGGGGAGCTCTGCAGAGATGCCCTGGAGCTAAGATGACTGACCTCCAACAACTATGACTATATTCCTGAATATCAGGTATGACTCCAACCACCAGAGGGTTTGCCACCAACACCCATTGATTCCAGTTTGATTAGGGCTCCTTAATGCCACACTCAGTTGAATGCAGCCTTGATGTCAAAGGCTGTTACTCTTACCTCACCTTGGGGATTCAGCTGTTTTGTCCACGTTTGAACCAAGGCTGTAATGAGGTCAGTAGCTGGGTGACACTGGCTTAACCCAAATTAGGTGTCACTGAGTAGGTTCTGCTTGATAGCACTGTTGATGACACTTTCCATTGCTTTACTGATGATCAAGAATAGAATGATTGGGGACGGTAAATTGGTCAGGTTGGATTTGTCCTGCTTTTATGTACAGGATATATCTGGGCAATATTCCATTTTCTCGAATAGATGCCAGTGTTGTAACTGTACTGGAAGAGCTTGGCTAGAGGAGGGGCAAGTTCTGGAGCAGAAGAGTTCAGTACTACTGCAGGAAGGTTGTCATGACTGATCGCCTTTGCAGTATCCACTATCTCCAACCATTTCTTGATATCACATGGAGTGAATCAAATTTGCTGAAGACTGGTATTTGTAATGATGGGGTCTACTAGAGGAGGCCAAGATGGCTGAAGATTTCTGTGAATGCTTTAGCCTTAGCTGATGTTGAGTGCTTTGGCTTTGCACTAATGTGTTGGCCACTTCCATCATTGACAAGAGGATATTCGTGGAACCTTCTTTTCCTGTGAGTTGTTTAATTGTTCATCACCATTCACGACTGGACGTGGCAGAACTGCAGAGCTTAGATCTGATCTAATAGTTTTCAGATCACTTAGTTCTGTTTATCATGAGCTGCTTATGCTGTTTGGCATGTAAGTAATCCTGTTTGATAACTTCACCAAGTTGGCACCCTATTTTTAAGACTGTCTGTTGCTACTCTGGGCATGCCCCCCTGTACTCTCCATTCGACCAAGGTTAATCCTCTAGTTTGATAGTAATGGTTGAGTGCTGGGTATGTGGACCAAGAGGCAATAGATTCTGCTGCTGTTGATGGCCCAAAGTGACTCATGGATGCCCAGTCTTGAGTTGCTAGATCTGTTCAAAGTCTGTCTCATTTAGCAGTGATAGTGTCACACAATAGAATAGAGGTTATTCTCTCAGTGTCTATCTGAATTAAGTTCCAATATCATTGTGGGAATACCATCACTTAAATGGTCATTTTGGCTAATCTCACCACATTGGCAGCATCACCTAAAGGTCAATAACACATTGATCAATAGCTTACCCATGACTAATAATCAGATGGTCATTTGATAGAAGAAACTAGCCTTTTTGTTCTGATGCAGAACAACCTAATACACTTTCCATTATTTGATTCAGATTATATATTAATCAGATTATTCTGGCAATGCCCTAACTCTGCCATATTTCAATAAATTCCAATACATTTGTTTGCCAGAATCAACCTTTCCAGAATTGATTAGTTGTGATTTATTGCCATTACAAACACATGACACTTTTGAGTTGCTTGGATTGTAATGCCATCAAGATGTTTCTACTGAGGATACAAAACTAACAGGGGTATAATTCTGACCTCTTCCAAAAAGTTGAAATTAGAGCTCTGAGTCCAAGCATAAATTTCAACCATATCACCCATGAGAGTGATACTGGTGGCTTTAATTGCAAAGGAGTTCATAAAATCAGTGTCAGCAAGTTTATCTGCTTAGAACTCCAAAGGAAACTGCAGACTAAGTGGTAATCATGAAGGACATCAGAGTTAGCACAATAAGGAACAGAAAAGCTGTGCAAGCACATAGCAGTTTCACACAGCACTGTGAAAACATTTCATTTCAGTTTCCTTTTCAATCTTCATTGTGCTAATTTCCCATCCTTATATCTTGCTGGGTGTAGTCTCCCATGAAATTAACAGCTTTCTGGCATCTTTTTCAACTGACCGTTATTCCTTACATATGAGTTCAGACAATGAACGTCCCAGGCAGCAACATTAAGGTATAATATGTGAGAGTTGAAATTTATCTGACCCAACATTCAACTATACGTATTAATCACCATGAAACCACATTCAAGAACAGACATTGCTGGATGACATGCTCTCAGCTCAGTAATCACAGCATTCTAATCAAATCTGCCATCATTTGGTTTGCATGAGTCAGCATTACACTTGGATGGTGTCATTATTGGTTTGACATCTGGGAAGATCACATTATGCGAGAAGTTCCTTGCATACTAATGTGCTGCAGACACATTCACATGAAGGGAGTGTACATTTGACAATCCAATGCTGTAACAAGTGATAGACTAAGAAGAACAAGTCCTTTCATCAAACTTGTATGCATCAGAACTTAATATATAGTCAGTGAATGGAAAACTACAAGTTTTACTGATGGGTCTCTGTAGTTTTTACAGACATGGAACTGAATATGATACTTCTGTCAGTAACCCCATCCATCAGCCAGAAAATTTTGTTGGCGGGCAACATTGCCATTGCATTTTTGGAAGTCAAGAAGAATGTAGTACAGCTTTCAAATTGTTAACTGCCTACATCAAAAATTCCATTCCTTTAAGTATGAGGTCCCATCTCCAAGATTCATTACTTCACCTCTTCAGTTACAGCAATATCACTGGGAGTGATGGCTACCGCTGGAACTACAGCAGGCCTTGGTTAGCCACCATGGAGGAGAATTTAGGATTATGGTAAAATTAAAAAGAAAGAATTGCAGATGCTGGAAACCTGACACAAGAACAGAAATTGCTAGAGAAACTCAGTAGATCTGTCAGCAAGTGGAGAGAGAAAGACAGAGTTGAAAGGTCACTAGACTTGAATGTTAACCCCAAGATTAAAGGTAATGATGTGGGACCTTCTGGGGTCAGACTGTGGCAAAGAGGAGGTGGTCTTCTCAACAGGGAGGACGCTGCTGTCAGTTGATCCTCCATGGGCCACAGGATGCACCCAAACAGGGGAGCTTTATCTTTGAATCTCAAAGAAGACCACCTCTGCTGAGTAATTTCCCATGTGGTACAGATTCATCTCCCCACTTTACAGGCAGTGGGTCAAAATTCTGAAACTCACTCCTTAATGCCATTGTGAATCTGCTGACACAGCCCATGGATTGCAGTGATTCAAGAAGGCAGCTCACTACCACCTTCTCAAAGGCAAGTAAGGACAAGCAATAAATGCTGGCCGAGTCGATGATGCCTACATCCCATGAGTGAATTTAAAAATAAATCCTTAACTTTTTCTTAATAGTTACTTAAAAGCCTCACTTGGGCCTTTGGACAGGAAATCTGTTTTGTACCACTGAGTTTATTTATAATTTGTTTTATCATTTATTGACGATAAGACCCTAAGATGTAAGAGCAGAAGTACATCGTTCAGCCAACTGAGTCTGCTCTGCCATTCAATGAGATCATGACTGTTTTGATAATCCTCAACATCACTTTCCTACCTTTTCCCCATAACCCTTGAGGCCTTTACTGATTATGTCTATCTCAGCCTTGAATATACTTATTGACCCAATTTCTACAGCCTTATGCAGAAAAGAATTCCACAAATTCCCTACCTGCTGAGAGAAGTAATTCCTCCTCATTTCTGTAATAAATGGGTGACCCTTTATTCTGAGATTATGTCCTCTCATCCTAGATTCTCACTCGGGGAAGCAACCTTTTTATTTCTACCCTGTCAAGTCTTCAATGAATCTTGCATGTCTCAATAAGGTTACCTCTCATTTTTCTATATTCCAACAGTATCGGCCCAATCTATTCAATCTCACCTCATAAGAAAAACCCTCCATACTCAGTATCAACCCAATGAACGTTCTTAGGATTGTATCCAATGCCAATGTGTTGATTATTAGACAGGGGTGCCAAAAGTATCCATAGTATTTCAGCAGTGGACTGACTAGTGCCTTATATAATTTTAACAAAAACATCTTATTCTTATACTGCATTCTATTTGAAACAAAGAATAATATTCCACTTGCCTTCTATATAACCCACTGAAAGAGAGGCAATGGCCAAGTGGTATTATCATTGCGCTGTTAATCCAGAGATCCAGGAAATGTTCTGGGGTCCTGCGTTCAAATCTGGCCAGTAATGGAATTTGAAATCAGTAAATTTTAAAAAAATGTGAAGTTAAGAGTCTCATAATGATCATGACACCATTGTCGATTGTCAGGAAAAACCCATCTGGTTCACTAATGTCCTTTAGGAAGAGAAACTGCCATCCTTACCTGATCTGGTGTACATATGACTCCAGACCCACAGTACTGTGGTTGGCTCTTAACTGCCTTCTGGGCAATTTGGGATGGGCAATAAATGCTGTCCATGTCAGTAACATCCACATCCTATGAATGAATAAAAAAATGGAAATTAGAAACTAATGTTTTTCTGATATTCGCACAAAAAATACCAAATCCACTGTTTGGGAGCTTTCTTCATGGCAGGCCTAATTAATGTTACATCCTGAACATTTCCAGATGACCATCTATTCATCAGTACAAGGGGATCCCCACGTCAATGAGTGTTATTTGAATAATAAGCCATAGACATGAAATGTTTATGACTGACTTCAATTTTACTCCACTATTGTCCTATTTCTGCAGTCTTTCTCCGATTAGATAAAATTCAGCACATCTATTATTCTTGCTAAAGTGCATAATCTCACATTCTCCCAAATTATATTCCATCTGATAATTTTTTTGCCCACTCGTTTAACATGCCAATATTCCCCTTTGTGACTCTTTATGTCATCCTTTCCATTTACCTTCCCACCTTTTTTTTGTGTCTTTTTCAAACTTGGTTACAAAACATTCACTTTCCACATTAAAGTCATTAACATTAGTTTGTAAACGATTGTGGCCCCAGCATAGGTCCTTGTGGCACTTCATTAATTGCAGATTGCCATCCTGAAAATGCCTCCTTTAACCCAACTCCTTGTCTTCCATTAGTTAGCCAATCATCTGTCCATGTTAATATATTATCCCTAACACAATGGCATGGTTGTGGGTTGCGCTTTCAGTGATGCATGCATTATTTTCAGCAACTCTGTCGTCTATAGTGGCAGTTTCAATCACATGACAAAAAGCCAACTTTGTCAGTCTGAGCATTTTAAACTGTTTACTCATTCTTTTGTCCACTTTTTTCTCCCTCTAATGTAATCTATCTAGTCAAATTCATTTTATCTCATAAAAATTATAGACAGGTACTCCAAGTCCTGCCTTCCGTATTGATTTCACTTGCATTAGAATGTTTAATGTAATTGTTGTTTGCAATAGTTTTTTTACCTTTGGTACTTTAAAACAACTCATGAATTTGAATGTTGGACAAATATTCACATTAATTACTATCAGAATCTTATTAACAAATAGTCAAAGTTGCTGTTCCATTTTTCTCAATATTTTCTCTTGAATGTACATAAGCACACTTCTGAATGTTATTCGTTCTAACCTTGACAATGAATGAAGGCAGGCTATTTGACTGTGGGGAATATTCCACTTCCAGCAGAGATTGCTGAATAGCAAAACAACTGTAGAAACCCTGGCTGAGTTTACTTTTGCTAACTCAGAAATGTGATGACTGGTTTGAGACTTGTATCAGAATCATAACAATGGCAGTACACAAGTGGAGAGGCAAGTCAGGCTACTCAGGCCAATGTTTCTCCAGGAAATGAATCCAATATGCAGCTGTTTATTTTCCTGAGGATTTAATACAGTCCAAAGCTTAAGAATTTCTGTAACCTTTTCCACTTCCCTGGTAATACCATCTGTGCTAAATCTTTAAAATCACACTTGCAGTATCATTACATGCAGTATGTGAAGGAGCTTTGGCTCTGAAATCTTAGTAACATCTTAAAAATAAGAAACCATATTTTTCTACATTGAATCCTACACAATACGAACTCAAAACAATTAGTGCAAATGGAATAGAAAACGCTGTAAATAAAATGCCATCAAACACATTTCTAGCAGAGAATGCTGTTTAGCAAATTAACAGTGAGAATCTTGGCTGATCCTCCTCTGCTAAACTGAAAATGTCTTACTGGCTTCAATACATGCACTAACCCCACTCGGTCACTACATCACCACGTTGTTTGATGAGACAGTTTCCCTGCTGATGGACAGAAAGGAAATGGAAGGCAATTCATTCTCAAAAGCCCCCATTCTAACCCTATCAACTGGTCTGTGGTGGAGAGTAATAAAACAGATATTTACAAAATGGCCAGATTACAATAATAGGTAACCATAGATGACTGTTGAGAGTGTGTTGCTGGAAATGCACAGCAGGTCAGGCAGCACCCGAGGAGCAGGAAAATCGATGTTGCGGGCTAGAACCCTTCCTAATGAAGGGCTCTGGCCCAAAACATCAATTTTCCTGCTCCTTGGATGTGGCCTGACCTGCTGTGCTTTTCCAGCAACACATCTCAACTCTGATCTCCAGCATCTGCGGACCTCACTGTCACCAACATTAGATGACTGCCCCACCATATTGGACCTTGCCACTCTCTTAAATACACAAAGTTGAATATGGGTTAAGTGGTCATTAAGAGATCACTTATGGTCTTCAATTGGCCTCTGGTGAGAAGACCATTTTGGATTTTATCAAGCCAATCTTTTTTGGGAATGAAATGGGAACTCTAACTCCTATGTTCTCCCCCTGTTCTATGGCACCTGCCCCTCCCCGACTCCTGCCACATAGCCCACTCCCACAGACTGAATCAAATTCCATTCAGCATCAAAACACAACAATAAATGGAAAGATCCAAGGAGCATCAATTTTTCTCCTTGGACTTATCATGAAGTAGAGTTGGAATCCCCCATGTGGGTTAGTATCCAATTTCCATGTAAGCGTTTAGGTTGAATCAAATGATCCAATGAATCCAACTAAAGTTGAATTGGCCTGGAGGAGGAATGGGTCAGATCCAGATTCCCTAATTTTGTATTGGTGTAAGAGCTGGATATTAGTTGGGAAGGTTACATGTGCAAAAATGCCATCAAAGGTTGGCCAGATGACCTCAGGAGTTTAGAAGTTGGGAATACTTTCATAGATATGTTTTGTGTTGAGTTCTGGGTAAAGGGTAACCAGGAGGACCTAGAGGTCTGAGTAAGGAATAAGGCCCGGGAGTTCATTATGGCAAATGGTAATTCTGGCAGTGTTTACCGTTTTTATATTTACAAGCTATTTAGTATCAGTTTTCCTCAGACAATCCTCACTGCCACTGGTTGTCTCAAGGCAAAGCAAGGTTGTAGCAGAAACCAGAAGCGGGTTTAGTGCCAGCTATTAGCATTTCTATTTAATCACAGCCTTGTTCAGATCTGGGTAAATGACACCTCCTGCTTATCCTTTACCAAGATTCTGTTTGGTTTGATTCACTGCAGAAGTGTGCACACATCAGACACCATATTGCTCCCAAAATACTACTTGCAGTGGCCAATGGATGCTTGTTATCCCAATTTCATACATTTTTAAATTCTGTAGCTGAGTTTACAGTTCTAAAATATACAAAGAATACATAGCTATTGTGTGTAAACATGCCCATTGTTGACAAATTAGTTGGCTGAAGAATAAAACATTTTTTCCAGTTTGAACTTGGCATTGTTTGTAATATTTTCAAGGATGTCTGAGTTTTCCGCTTATTTTCACATCTGCTGCTTTCAAGGTGTTGACTCTTGAGATTGAAATCTGATTGAATGGGTGTTGGAACCATCCCATATAAACCAAGTAGCTGTTTAATTTCAATGCTTAGATGATAAGCAGTATAAAAAGCATTTCAGTGGAATCTGACTCATTCTTCATTTAATATCCTTATGCATACAATTTCCAACAATAGTCAAATAATAGCAACCAGAAGTATTAGCTCTAAAGGCTTGTGGCCTTCCTAACACAGACTCATAATGATTAAAGATTGTATGCCAATTGTGAGACAATTGGTACTACAAGCATTTCCATGGCCAGAAGGTTATAGATACAAATCCCACGCTGGAGAGTAAAGTACAAATATTAAGGCTGAAATTCCAATGCAGTACTGAACAAGAGCTGCACTGTCCTTTGGTTTAATATTAAATTGAGGCATTATCTGTCCTCTCAGATGAACATTAAAGATCCCATGGTCTATTTTGAAGAAAAGTAGTAAAGTGATCATCTATTTAGTCCTTATCATATTGTTGAATGAGGAACCTCTTATGTGCAATTTAGCTGTGGGATTTCTTTTGATATCACATGACTACATTTCAATAATATTTTCTTTATGTAAAGAACTTTGAGACAGCCAAAGGTCATGTAAAGTGTTGTATAAATCTAAGTTCATTCTTTATAACATGACTCTTGCTGTCCTAACTGAGATCAGCTAGCTCGAAACATCTTTCCTGATCTATTGAACCATATTTCTTCACTGCACAGCAATAAATTCCTGTTCAGAAGATGCACTGATCATTTATTGTGTTAATAATTTGGTCACAAGTTCTGTTGTGGTCTGAAAATAATCATTACTCCTGAATCATGCTAGCCAAATATTGGTCAATTACAGCTCCAAGTCAGCCAGATGTCATCTATTATTTTTGTTATTTTGTAATCAGTGATGTGAAATGGTGTTTGGAATCTTGTAGAGACAATGAGGGTCAGAGATACTGATGAAAGTCCTATGTCACCTCCTTTCAGGATACACAGACTTAAGGCCATGTCGTACCCACGAAATCAGCTAACACAACTGATCAGTTGATCAACAATTGATAGGCAGTGGTTGATGGTAAGATACAGAAGCTGACTTTACCAAAGTTAATGAGGAAAGGCTTAGCAAGCTTGTTATTGTCTGTATACCAATCACACCAGACAAACTAACTATTTACCATAGGTATAGCAACCCATACATTGGCATTATCCCTCTTAAATGTCAATATGGATCCTTGGTATAGACATTGAAAACTTATAAAATCATTGAAACAGATAGACCATTTATCATGGCATTTGTCAATTGTGATATAATGTGTGTGATGTATATGTAAATAAATAATTTACTTTTTGAGTTTAAATTTTTGTATTTGGATGAGTGGCATTTGTATTTTCAGTGTGTGTGAAGGGGTCTAATGATTAACTTGTTAAGTATTTCTCTAGCATTGGTGTTTTCATTTAAAACACACTGTGAGAGAAAGATGTACTACTGGGCTTTTCTTTACATTGAGGCAAATTTTGACTGAAGAAAGTAAACAATTCTGCATTAAGCTCAATTTAGAAGGTCAGCATTTTCTTTAGTTTAGGTGAAACACTCAATAGCTTGAAAAAGAAGGATGTTTTTAGATTACTTACAGTGTGGAAACAGGCCCTTCGGCCCAACAAGTCCACACCGACGCGCAATCCACCCATACCCCTAACCTAACACTACGGGCAGTTTAGCATGGCCAATTCACCTGACCCGCACATCTTTGGACTGCAGGAGGAAACCCACGCAGACATGGGGAGAACGTGCAAACTCCACACAGTCAGTCGCCTGAGGCGGGAATTGAACCCAGGTCCCTGGCACTGTGAGGCAGCAGTGCTAACCACTGTGCCACTGTGCTGCCCATTTGGACAGTTCTGCAGAAGTCTTTGCTATAACTGAATGAGTAAAGCAATGGGTCCTGAGAAAGGAGAAAATATTTTAGAATTATTAAGAACAGGTTCCCTTAGCATAAGGAATTTAGTAAGAAAATTCCAGACCAGAAGGTTTTGCTTAAAATGCTGAAGGGATTACTTGAAGCTGAGAAAAGTTTATGTTCAATTACATGATGCATCAAAGAAAAGTCAAATTCTCGCAACCAAGGCAGGACTTTTACAATTACAAATAGGGCCTTGGATAGTTGTAAAACAAAGAGACATAAGGGTTCAGGTACATTATTCTTTGATGTTTGCATCACATGTACTGTAGATAGGTTGGCTAAGAAAGTGTTTAGCATGCTTGCCTTCTTTGCTTATTCCTTTGAGTTTACGAGTTGAGACTTTATGTTGAAGTTGTAGAGGATGCTGGAATACTGTCTCCAGTTTTATCCGTTCTGTTATAGGCAGGATATTATTAAGCTGGAGAGGGTTCAGAAAAGATTTACCAAGATGTTGCTGGGAATGGAGGATTTTTGTTACAAGTAAAGGCTGGGTAGGCTGGGACTTTTTTCATTGGAGCCCTGGAGGTTAAGTGACTTTACAGAGGCTTATAAAATCATGAGGGTACAGATAAAGGTGAGTGGCAGGTGGGTTTTTTCCCCTACTTCGGGGATTTCAAGACTAGGGGGGATACTTTTAAGGTAACAGAAGAAAGATTTAATACAAAAACATGACATGCAATTTTTGTTACACAGAGAGATTATGTGTGGAATGAACTTCCAGAGGAAGTGGTGGATGCTGGTACACAGTAACAACATTTAAAAGACATTTAGGTAAGCACATGAATAAGAAATGATTGGAGGGATATGGGTCAAGGGCAGTCATATGGGACTGGTTTAGTTCGGATTATAGTTGGCATGGACTGGTTGGATCAAAAGGTCTGTTTACATGCTGTTGACTAGGTAACTATATGATTCAAAAAGTAGATTTGAAGCCTCAGATAAGTTAAACTCTATGTTGGATACATAAAGAGAATGTGTGAGTGCTGTATTGGGTTGCTGTTAGGATTAATGGGTCATGTATTTTGAAATTGTTATTTATGTTATATGTAAATAGCTTGTTTATATTATTTGATTAGATTAGATTAGATTCCTTACAGTGTGGAAACAGGCCCTTCGACCCAACCATTCCACACCGACCCTCTGAAGAGTAACCCACCCAGACCCATTTCCCTCTGACTAATGCACCTAACACTATGGGCAATTTAGCATGGCCAATTCACATGACCTGCACATCTTTGGACTATGGGAGGAAACCGGAGCACCCAGAGGAAACCCACGCAGACACAGGGAGAATGTGCAAACTCCACACAGATAGTTGCCTGAGGTTGGAATTGATCCTGGGACCCTGGTGCTGTGAGGCTGCAGTGCTAACCCTGCCATATTATCTTAATTTCCTTTTGTGTAATTAACTTCTCTTTTATTCCTAAAACCAAATCTGCAGCAGTGTATTCAGTGAAGGACAGCCTCATTAAAATTAACAAAAACAAAATTTGATTTTTAAAGCCAGACTACAGACTAGGGTCTGACATGTACAGGAATAATTTCACATGGGATCATAGCACAATATCTACAAATCTACATATTTTAACAATCCATGAGATAATATACCTGTCATTTACAACATCAATCTTGTACATTTCAGTCACATCAAGGCAGAACAGATAAAGCAAGCTATATCAGAAGATGATCAGCTACAATAGCTCAAAAATATAATCAGCAGGCTGTCTAAACAAATCCAGCTGGTCCCAAACTAACCCATTCATTCTGGTCACTTATACATGAACTAGGAGTTTCTAAGAATGTGGTTTTCAAAGGAAAACAAGTTGTAATTTCACAAGCTCTACATCAAGATATGCTAGGCCGTAGACACAGGACACAGTAAAAATCAAGAGGCTGGTGCATAAATCCATATATTGGCCCAGCATTAATAAGGGCATTGATTAACTATTCAGGTTGTGTTAGACTTGTCAATTCCACGAACTTCAACAATCAAGAGATACATTCCTTCCTCTCAAGATTCCTTCTGAGCCATAGTGTGAGATTGTACACAAACAGGATACGTTCAGGTGACTATTTCACAAATGCTCTTTTGTGCGAAAAATCAAAGAAAACTGCATTGCAATAGTTGTTGACATGGTGACCAATATATTTAGTATGTTCATCAAACCTCAACAATTTTGTTTGACAATGGTCTACAGTGGCTGAGTCCATACATCCAGGGCATGTGCAGGAACTGGGCTTTTCAACCTATCACATTCTCTTCTTTGTATCCTAAGATGAATGGTCAAGCAGACTATTCTCTTCATTCTGCTAAATCCACAATTATGAAATGTGAAACGATTTGTCAAGCTTTTCAGAAAGCTATATTAAATCCTACATTCTACTTCTCTAGGCAATGGTTCATGTTAACTGGCAGCTCTTATGTTTAGAAGACAGATCCACACAGTTCTTGCCTCCTACACTCTCATCTCACAACTACATTTACATGATGCATTGTTGGAACACGAGAAATTGATGCAAGCACATGATCAACAAGCGTGAAGACAATCATCCCAATTTGAATGATTTCATTAGAAACTAACTAAGATTTGTTTTTAAAACAGATGGGTTCATCGTTCTGTCCAGTCTAGGTCATATGACATTGTAATGGACTGTGGTCAAGTCCTGCGAAGAAACAGACGACATATCCAAACTGCATATCATCAACTACTCGTGACACAGGATGACAACTCAGATGCTGACATTGTCATGCCAGACAACAACCACACATCTACCACAAATTATATACATCCATCTGCAATGACAGATGGTACACTGCAGAGTGAAGAACCACTGCCAAGTCATAATAACTGTATAAGGACTGATCTGCTTGTGTTTTACATCCACCAAGCAATCATCTGAATGTATAGAGACAGTGAGCTGAATGTTACCAGAAATCAACCAAGTGTCATTTTCATTGTGTTTTGTGGAGAGTCTCTTTCTTTGAGGCTGAGTGTTTCTCACATGACTATCCCAAACTCACCTTATTGACTAGCATAATGTCCCTGTATTGCTAGTAGCCTGGTTTTCCCATTTGCTGCAGCTGGAAGTATTCACCACAGCAGAGGTATTGTGGGGTCCCTGTTGCTGGTGCAATATATAAAAGGATTTTGACACTCAATGAAGTACTCAGCTGCCCAGGCAAGTTATGGCAATCTGGAACAGCCCTGTATGGTTGGAGACATTTGCGTCACTCCACTATGATAATCCCCTCTGCATCTCAGCACTCTGCCTCCAATCTTAACAATTAATTTCCCCATCCTCCGACATGCAGAACCCCTTATTCGCTGTCAGTGTTCAAACTCTCAGGACTGACTAGGGTCCATTTCCTTGAGCAACTTAGCAGCCCCAAATGATGAATGCCCAAACCCTTGGGTAATATCTGTACAGTTCTCCTTCTGTGTTCCTGCTACTGTCCAGAGTGGCACCGCTGGACTATCAGAGCTGACTGTGACCTATTCTCTCAAATGTAAAAATGTAGACCCCTAACGCTAACCACCCTGGCAATCTGACTTGCAGTGCCTATTCCCATGCACTGTTATCTAAAGCTGCCCTTGAATTATAGTGTAGGGACCCCCCGACAAAACGGTATCTTCCTGGGCTTGACTGAAGACTATTTCCCCTCAAAGTTTGGGACATTGAATGTGCTTTAAGCAAATAACCACGTCATCAGCGTGTACATCACTGGTACGTGGTGCAGGTGTGACATTGATGTAGCACTGTAACTTACAGTAACATGTCCACCTAGGGAGTGAGCTCTGAGACATTGGTGCTGGATGTCAAATATGGAAGTCCAGAGGAGCAAGTGGCAAAATGGTGTCACCAGGTAGCCACTCTGACTTCCATGCTAGGAATTCATGGTATCAAGTTTGTACTTAGTGGATGGGAAATTGGAAGAGTGAATATTAATGAGGTGAGATTATATAATAACGATAGTAACAACACAGAATAATCCTTAATAATATGCTTCACTGGTGTCTAGCAAAAACCTCTTCTTGATGTCCCTAAGAAATTGTGACTTTTTGATCTCAGAACCGAGAAGGGCCTCATTCAACATCTCAATCAATTTTCCCAAATTTTCTCAACAGCTCACATTGATAAGGGCTTGGGAAGATTCCACACAACATAGATATATATATCTCCCTAAATATCACCAAAATAAGATACACATTCTTTAAAGGGAAATGGGAGGATGTTGAATTATAGCACAGATTCCAAACCAGGCAGGATTTTAAGACACTTGAATGACATTATGGTATCTGACATTCCAGGATAAAGGTGTTCATTCATACTTTCTAAATAACAGAGTCATAGCATCTTCAATCAATTGATCAGGTGTATATAGCATACAACAACATTCGTAAATTCATAACTCCATGAATATGAAACAGGAAGGCAGATTATTATCTGAATGACAATAGATTAGGGTATGCGGATGTCTGATGAGATCTGAGGGTCCTTGTATACCAGTTGCTGAAAGAAAGCACACAAATGCAGCAGCCAGTGAAGAAGACAAATGCTTTATTGGCCTTCATGGCAGGAAGATTTGAGTTTGGAACAGGATTGGCCTTGTATAATTGGGCAGGGCCTTGGTGAGCACACACCTAGAATATTGTATATTCTTTTTGTCTCCATTTTTGACAAAATATGTTCTGGCTATTGAGAGAATGCAGTATAGATTTTCTAGACTGATTCCTGGGGTGGCAGGACTTTTGCATGAAGAGAGACAGAACCAGTTAGATCTATATTTACTGAAGTTTAGAAATATGGGAGGTACGCTAAAGAAACCTATAACATTCTAATAGGACGAGACATGGTAAACACAGAAAAGATGTTCCTGATGACCAGGGAATCCAAAGCCAGGGGTCATAGTTTGAGGATACATGGTAGGCTATTTAGGACTGAGATAAGGAGAACTGTCTTCACCCAGAAAGTGGTGAGTTTGTGGAATTCTTTGCACAGAAAATAGTTGAAGCCAAAACATTGAATATTTTCAAGATGGAGTTATATATTCGAATTTAGGTCTAAAGAAGTCAAAGAGAATAGGGAGAAAGTGGAAAACATGGTATTGAGTTGAATGATCAGCCATGATCTGAGATGAAAATGTGTTGCTGGTTAAAGCACAGCAGGTCAGGCAGCATCCAAGGAACAGGAAATTCGACGTTTTGGGCCAGAGCCCAGAGATGTACAACATGGAAACAGACCCTTCAATCCAACTTGTCCATGCTGACCAAATATCCTAACCTAATCTAGTCCCATTTGCCAGCATTTGGCTCGTATCTCTCTAAACCCTTCCGATTCAAATACCCATCCAGATGCCTTTTAAATGCTGTAATTGTACCAGCCTCCACCACTTCCTCTGGCAGCTCATTCCATACACATACCACTCTCTGAGTGAAAAAGTTGCCCCTTAGTTCTCTTTTATATCTTTACCCTCTCACCTATGCCCTCTAATTCTGGACTCCCCCACCCCAGAGAAAAAGACTTTGTCTATTTATCCTATCCATGCCCCTCATGATTTGATAAAGCTTTATAAGACCACCTCTCAGCCTCCAACACTCCAGGGAAAACAGCCCCAACCTATTCAGCCTCTCCCTATTGCTCACCACCTTTCATGTTTCACAACATACTTCAGATAGGAAGGAGACCAGAATTCCACCCAATATTCCATTGCCTAAGCAAAGGCCTGCACAGCTGCAACATGACCTCCTAGCTCCCATACTCAATGCTCTGATCAATAAAAGAAAGAATACCAAATGCCTTTTTCACTATCCTATCTACCTGTGACTGAACTTTCAAGGAACTCTGAACCTGCACTCCAAGGTCTCTTTTTGTCAGCAACATGCCCCAAGACCATACCATTAAGTGTATAAGTCCTGATTTGATTTGCTTTTCCAAAGTTTGGCACCTCACATTTGTCCAAATTAAACTCCATCTGCTACTCCTCAGCACATTAGCACATCTGATCAAGATCCTGTTGTAATCTGAGGCAACCTTCTTCACTGTCCACTACACCTCCAATTTTGGTGTCATCTGCAAACTTACACGCTGTACCTCTTAAGCTCGCATCCAAATCATTTATGCAAATGACAAAAAGCAGAAGACCCAACACCAACCCTTGTGGCACTCCATTGGTCACAGGCCTCCAGTCTGAAAAACAGCCCTTCATCACCACCCTTGAGCCAGTTATATATCCAAATGGCGAGTTCTCTCTGTATTCCATGAAATCAAACTTGCTAACCAGTCTCCCATGAGGAACCTTGTCAAACGCCTTACTGAAGTTCATATAGATCACGTCCACCGCAATGCCCTCATCAATCTTCTTTGTTACTTCTTCAGAAAATTTAATCAAGTTTGTGAGACATGATTTCCCACGCACAAAGCCATGTTGATTATCCCGAATCAGTCCTTGCCTTTCCAAATACATGTACATCCTGACCCTCAGGATTCCCTCTAACAACTTGCCCGACGTCAGGCTCACTGAGGTCTATAGTTCACTGGCTTTTCCTTACCACCTTTCTTAAATAGTGGCACTACACTAGCCAACGTCCAGTCTTCTGGCACCTCACCTGTAACTATCGATGAAACAAATTTCCAGGCAAAAAGCCAGCAATCACTTCCCTAGCTTCTCTTAACAGGTCCTGGGGATTTATCCACTTTTATGCATTTGAAGACATCCAGCACCTCCTCCTCCATAATATGGAAATTTTTCAAGTTGACACCATCTATTTCCCCACGTTCTATAACTTCCATGTCCTTCTACATAGTAGGCACTGACACAAAATGATTGTTTAATATTGAATAGAATAGTGAAACATGCTAAAATGGCCGAATACCCGACTCATTCTATTTTCTATGTTTCTACAAGTGTCAGCCTGTGGTATTGTTGCAATGTTAATTTTCATTAAAAAATGTCATCTATATCATCAAGAACCCAACTCTCTGTGGTATATGCTATGCAGACTGCCATATGGAAAACCACAATAATTATCAAGGATGATCAATGTAGAGGGCAGAGGATTCTTCCCTTGGTAGTAACACCTGTCAGCTTTGCTGGGTGTTGTGGCATGAGTCTATCCTGATATGCTATAATACAGGCAGGGATGTTCGGCACATTATGTGCCTTAAATGTTCAGTTAGAGACTTCAACTCACCAAGAGGTAAGAGGGCTGACTTCAAACTTCAACATTTCTGAATTTATTTGTGGCGGTGGGGAACAGAATCACAAAGGCAAAAAGATTTCCACACATTAGAATTAGGTTTTATTGTCACATATGCTCAGGTAAAAGGATACATGAGTACAGTGAAAAATGTACAAAGTCGCCATTTCAGATGCCATCTTAGGGTCCTAGGTAAAAATCTTAGCTAAAAATTTTAAAAATAATTTCTAGCCAAGTTAATTATTTGCCCCAAGTTCCCCCGCCAACTCCCACAACATCCAACTTGATCTCCATGAGGAATGAATCGCACCCCCTAATATTTATTATATTCTAAGGTGATATTAATAGGTTCCAGTATTTAAATTTGAAATATATCCCATATTTATGAGTGGCACTCCCACTATGAGGAATAAACAGTTCACATGAGAGAGACTCAGTGAGAGAAGCTTTGTGGTTTCAACAGAGTTACACATGCATAAATCCTTAATATGCAATAACTGAATTACTGTTCAAACCTGTCAAAAACTCACAAATCTCACCTAGCTAGACTATCCAAATAAATATTCAATATAAGGCCCTTGGTTACAAATATGATAATGTTTGCACAGTGCAGAAAAACATCATGTGATCCTATGCTCCATGATCCCTTGATCAAACCTGCAAGAATATTTGCAATCAGAGTTGGCATACCTGCTGTGCACATGTGATTCTTATTAATCCAGACTAATAGACAAATCGAGTAAAAGGTTAGATATTTAAAATAGAAAATTGGCAGTCCACTGGGGATTGAGGTCATTGCACAATTTAGCTGCATACATTTAAGTATAAGATCATTGCTATAAATAAAAGCCATATTATCATTTGACTCTACATAACACACAGTGTACCCTTGTGTTATTGAGACCTGTCATGACGGACTACAAAGAGCTCTTGGCAAAGTTTTCAGTGTACAAAGAAATGGCTGATATAAAATAATGGAACGCATATGATAAGAGTAAAAGTAAAATACGATGGTTGCTGAAAATCTGAAACAAACACAGAATGTTGAAGAAATTCAGCAGGTCTGACAACACTTGTGGAGAGCAAAACAGAGTTAATGTTTGAGTCCAGTATAACCTCTCTTCAGAATCCGGCATGATAAAATTACAAAAGTGTCAATATTATTTTGAATGATAATTTCAGTGCTACTATAAACATCTTACCAATATTGATACTGTCAATCTTACTGTCTGGACAATCCATAGAAGGTAGAGTCACAGAGTTGTACAGCATGGAAACAGACCCTTCAGTCCAACTCATCCGGAATGACTAGGTATTCTGAATAAATCTTGTCCCATTTGCCCACATTTAGCCTATATCCCTCTAAATCCTTCCTATTCATACACCATCCAGACACACCTTTTAAATGTTCTTATTGTACCAGCCTCCACTACTTCATCTGGCAGCACATTCCATACACGCACCATCCTCGGTGTGAAAAAATTGCCCATTAGGTTCCTTTTAATTCTTTCCCCTCTGATTTTAAACCGATGCCCTCTAGTTCTGGCCTCCCCCACCACAGGAAAAGACTTTATCTATTTACCTTATCCATGCCCATCATGATTCTATAAGCCTCTATAAGGTCACCCCTCAGCCTCCAAAATTCCAGGGAAAATAGCCCCAGTCTATTCAGTCTCTCTCTATAGATCAAAATGTCTAACACATTTGAACACTTCCAAGTTTCATAACATCCTTCCAATAGGAGAGAGATCAGAATTGCATGTAGTATTCCAATAGTTGCCTAACCAATGTCCTACACAGTTGGCATATGACCTCCCAACTCCTCTTCTCTATGCTCTGACCAATAAAGGAAAGCATGCTAAATGTCTTCTGCCAATTCACCTGACCCACACATCTTTGGACTGTGGGAGGAAACCAGAGCACCCAGAGAGAACTCATGCAGACATGGGGAGAATGTGCAAACTCCACACAGTCAGTCGCCTGAGGTGGAATTGAACCTGGGTCTCTGGCACTGTGAGGTAGCAGTGCTAACCACTGTGCCACCGTGGCCAATCTGATCAAGATTATGTTGTATTTTGAGGTAACCTTCTTTGCTGTCTACTACACTTCCAATTTTGGTGTCTTCAACAAACTTATTAACCATACTTTCTATGTTCCATTCCAAATCATTTATAATTGACAAAAAGCAGTGGACCCAGCAACGATTTTAATGGGACATCACTGGTCAAAGCCTTGCAGTCTGAAAAGTAACCCTCCACCACTGTCTTCTATCTTCAAGCCAGTTGTGTACCCAAATAATTAATTCTTCCTCTATTCTGTGTGACTTAACCTTGCTAAGCAGTCTACCATGAGGAACCTTGTTGAATGCCTTACTGAAGTCCACATACATCACATTCACTACCCAGCCCTCCTCAATCCTCTTCGTTACTTCTTCAAAAAACTCATTCAAGTTACTGAGACATGATTTTCCATGCACAAAGCCATGCTTACTATCCCTAAACAGTCCTTCCCTTTCCAAATATGTGTAAATCCTGTCTCTCAGGATTCTCTTCAACACATTGCCGATGTCAGGCTCACCAGTCTATAGTTCCCTGGCTTTTTCTTACCACCTTTTTTAATAGTGGCATCATGTTAGCCAACCTCCAGACTTCCGGGACTTCACCTGTGGCTATCTCAGGAAGAGGTCCAGCAATCACTTCCCTAGTTTCCCACAGATTTCTAGGGCACACCTGAGCAGGTCCTGGAGATTTATCGACATTTATGTGTATCAAGACATCCATTACCTTCTCCTCTGTAATATCAACATTTTTCAAGGTGTCTCGTAGGTATATCCACAAATCGTATAAGCAAATTTTCTTGTCCTCACTAAACAAATTCCTCTCCAATAAAGTACTTAACACTATGGCAGTCCCACACTATGTTTGGAAAATTAAACTCCTCTACAATAACCACACTATTATTTCTACAGATAACTGAGATATCCTTATAAATTTGTTTCTCAATTTCCCACTGACTATAAAACAATAAGGAGATCACCCCTTTTTTATTTCTCAGTTACACCCAAATAACTTCCCTGGACTATGTCCAAAAATATCCTTCCTAAGAAGATATATTTTTTTTAAGAATGGATCTATCATGTACAGGGTCTGAGCTGTCAGAATAGTCATCCTCAATCAGTAACTAAAAGTAAAAGTGACTGATCGCCTTTGCCCTAGACCAATAGATTTTTCCTCTGAGACTGTCTTTCTCTTTGGGTTTTCATACAAGCAATAGGTATAAGATTATTGACATGTTTCCCTACCCTCTCCTATCACATATAATATTGCTTTTTATGAACCTAATGGTTCTAATAATTCAGTCCTTTCAATCATTCAAATTATTTTCTTTGATGATCTGACAAAAAAGTGACCTGTGCGTGAACCTTTTTTGTAGATGCCATTTCTACGTTTAACCACAGCAATGTTAGCCATCTTCCATTGTGAACATTCACTGCCTTAAGTCTAACTGAGAGAATAGTAATTCTGAACAGTTGTATTTGTGCACGTGGTTGGTCAGAAAATCATTTCTTCCTAGTTTGACAGTAACAATAAAGAAATGTTCTGTCAGACATCACATCATGGATTGTCAATGCACCTCAATAGGTTGAGTGATTTAGAAAAAAAATTGCATAAAAGGACTAAAGCTAAAACAAGATTCTCATTTCCATATGGCAAATTGCAACATTTTTGATTGGAAAGAGTAACTAGCTAACATGGTGGCTCAGTGATTAGCACTGCTGCCTCAGAGTGCCAGGGACCCAGGTTTGATTCCATCCTTTGGTAGCTGTCTTCGTGGAGTTTGCACATTCTCTCTGTGTCTGTGTGGGTTTCCTCCGGGTGTTCTGGTTTCCTGCCACAATCCAAAGGTGTGAAGGTTAGGTGGATTGGCCAAGCTAAATTGCCCATAGTGTCCAGGGATGTGTAGGTTAGGTTGTTTAGCCATGGGAAATGCAAGTACAGGGATAGGGATGGTCTTCAGAGGGTTGGTATGGACTTGATGGGGCAAATGGCCTGCCTCCACACCGTAGGTATTCTATGATTCTAGAAAGATTAATTTCCATTCAATTTTAATTAATATTAAGGTGTTAATTTCAAGAGGTAGCCTCCTACACACATAAAGGTTACACAGTACTGCCCTGAAGGAGGTAATTGCACGTCCACCACCCATTCCTTCCGGATGGTTCCCCCGACCCCTGACACCTGACATTCATTCTGGTGGGTCCCCTTTGTTCTGCCTTTCTTAATCACAATATTATTACAGCAGAGGTGGAATTAATCTTTTAACTTGTGGTTAATTTCCAAATTAAGGCCTTGCTAGGACAAAGTGTAGCACAGTAAGTGTAGCACAGCTGGCTGATACTTTACCTGCCCACCTTAAAATGGAAGAGTGCTTGGGATGGGCCGCAATATCTCACTTGGAGCATTGAGATCGGATGTGGGCATTACATCTTAGGAAGGATACATTGACCTTGAAGGGGAGTACAACATGGTTTTACAAGAATAATATCTGGACTTTAGGTGTTAAATTATGAAGAGAGATTATACAAATTAAGGCCTGTTTTCTTGAAGGTAGAAGATCGGAGGTGATCTGATCAAAGTCTCCAAGATATAACAAGGAAAGACAGGTTAGATTATGATAAACTATTTCCACAGGTTCGAGCTGTAAGAATAAGGGAGGCATATTCTGAGAGTTAGACCCAGAACATGCAGGAGAGATATTAGGAAGCATGTCTACACAGAAAGGATGGTAGAGATTTAGGACTTTCTTCCACAAATAGGCAATGGATGCAGAATTAGTTGTTAAACTTAAATCTGAGGTACGTAAATTCTTGCTAATCAACGAATTAAAGGATTATGGACCAAAAGGTATGGTTAACAAGTTAGGCCACAGGTCACCCATGATTTCATTTAATGATGGTCAGGCTGGAGGAGCTATATCCTGTTCCTATGAAGACTGGCAGTGGTGAGCTTGCCACCTGTTTTATTTTCCATTCATCCTTCATCCAGCCTTTGTGGGGCCTCAAAATTTGTGCCAAAGTATGATGGCATTCCACATAAGACATTTTGCAGTCAACGACAATTTTCATGAGAGAGGGAGGCTTTTATAAAGTGCCTTTCAGGAGCAAAGTGAAGTAATGAGGCATTGAGATTAGGCTTTTCAGAGCTGGGATCTGGGCAACACAAGACAGAGCTATCAATGGTGGAAGAATTAAAATTAACAGATGCTTAAGAGGACAGAATTGAAAGAGTACAGGTATCACCAAGAAGTTTGGAGCTGAAGATTTCAGAGCTAGGTAAGGGTGAGATCAGAGTGTTCCCAGGCCTATTCAAACTTCCTGGTTTAGTTTTTACATATGTTTACATGGTAGTTATATCTCATCCAAAATTCTTTGCTTCTCCTTGAACTCAGCCTTTGTTCATACTGCAGAATAAATTTAGTTTAGTTTTTATTATAGAAGTGAATCTCATAACAATTAGTATTTGAACTTTCATGACTTGCTTACATTGACATTTGACATTAAACAGTGGAGATAACTTTACAAGAATGTGCAGGTGTGAAGAACTTGGCCATCACTTGCAGTTATCAAAAGACTTAGGTTCATCAGTAATGGCAAGCTATTGTACATAGGAGAATATTCCATTAATTTCATTCTTGTAATTTTGTAGGTTGAAATCAGGCAATACCATTAAAACTTAGTGCATCGTTATTAATTTAATTACGATTTCTGAAATTTTACTGTGTGAAAATTGACCACAGTGTTCATTTGCATTTTAACAGCAAGTGCATTTCAAAAGCTGGGACTTGCTAACAATGTGAAAGCAACTATGTAATTGGAAACACATTCTTTCTAAAGCAGATGAGTTTCTTCAGATTTGTCAGAATAAAGCATGTTCTGATGTTAAGTTAAATCATTGACCAGCCTTTCCTTATATTGAAGAAACTATCTAATCTATTATATATTTCATTTCTTTAAAAAAACTTACAAGCATTTGTCAATCGTTTCCCCTTTCAGGGTGGGATGAATTCATTCAGAAGCTCCAACAGAATGGCATGTATGAAGAGCCATGCTGTAGAGGTGCCAGTGTCCTACTGGGGTAGACAAAGTTAAAAATTACACAACACCAGGTAATAGTCCAACAGGTTTATTTGGAAGCACTAACTTTCAGAGTACCGCTCCTTCATCAGGTGCTTCCAAATAAACCTGTTGGACTATAAACCAGGTGTTGTGCGATGTTTAACTCTATGAAAAGAACGTTAGTCAAATAATTGACAGTCCATTGTTGTAGTTTCATTCCAATCAATTACCTCTTGTAGAGTTTGGAATTGGAATACTGAAACCTTTCGCTCTTTGAATCTGATCTTATACTTCGTTAATATCTACATAGAGATTCACATTCCAACATCAGTTACTAGATAATGATCGGAAATGTAAATACTTGTTCACTATTTTTCTTTCCTCAATGCATGAGAAATGACGGCAGCTGCCTTCTTCCAAATGCTTACTCATTAGATATAAGATAACTAAAGATCAAAGTTGTAAGATTCTTAGTCTGTATGTTTAGTTCCTTACTGAATAGGACATGCTTCAGCTGGGGATACTGAATTCAGGATTTGTCCAAGTAAATAAAGATTCAAAATCAGCAGGATTTTACGTCTTATGATTTTGCTTGGATGAAAAATATGAATGTTATGAAAACAAGTTATGTTATATATTTATTGCTTTTGCTCAATTTATCCTTTTTATATTCCTTCATCTACAATTGTTATATCAGCATTTATTGAAATCAAAGGAGGTTATTAACGTAAGTATTACCCACTGATAGCAGTCTATCCTTCAGATAACAGTCCACAAATCCTGATAGATTACAAATGCAAATTCTGAGGATTGATCTCAGCCATATAATAAGCTTATTAACATTTTGTTTTACTGCCAAGCCTGGGTGAAGAGGTTAGGCTCTTAATGCGGGATTACAAAAGGTAGCACATCAAGTATATTTAGATTGTGTTGCTTCATCATGTGTTATGTTATGCTTCTGGAGATGATGAGAAAAGCTGATGGACAGTCCATGTATGAGTGTGAGAGGTGATTAGAAAAGAATGATCATAATTCAGCATGCTAACCATTGTTCAGAAGCGAATAAATGGGCAGTTCCCAGTCAGGAAGAACTCATCCTGTTTCTGGAAACTGCAATTGAAGAAAGAGAATCAGACATTTCGGAGAAGCAAATAATCCAAAGCAAAAAAATCTACCTGACTATTGATGTTCTCCAATTTGTATTGGTTATGGTTTGTTTTAAATTCAAGTTTCTTTAAAATCAGTCATTTTGTTTGGGTCCCTTAGATGTGATTGAAAAGTAAATGGAAAACAATCTAGTATCATTAGACAGCATAACTGCTTCACGTTTTAGTACTTGCACAAAATTACTTCAAGGATGAGAAAATGTAAAACTCAACTTAACAGCATATTGCTATGAGTTATATTTTTGTTAACAGAAATAGGAAAAAGTAAATTATGAATAGAAAAAGACAACATAGTTCCTGAAAACTCATACCTTGAATCCAATTCTTTCATTATAGCATACATGTTAAATAGTCTCAATAATTATTTTCATCCACAACTTCCGTCAACAGTCTATTTCAAATGCTTGTCATGTGCTTAAAGTTATGCCCTGTGATTCAACTTGCCTGGTTTAGACTGAAATAATATCATGAGTTGACCTGATCTGTAATCTTAACTAATATTGGCTTCCCTTTTAATGAGATGACCACTAAGTACCCCTTTCCCTGGACAGTAAAGCATTAACTTTATTTTTTCCTTAATCTAAGGTATTTGGAGATATTCCAAATCAAATCAAAGAAAAAATGTACAGTTGTTCTTGAAATTCTTGGCTCCTACACAAGTTTGTTTTAATTTTGGAGATTGCTTCACTTAGAAGGAAAATGAAGATATATGCTAAATTAGAATCATGTCAACTATCATTTGTCAAAAAGTAATTCAAAATTAATCTTTATTTTCTCCCATAAATGCTTTTCTTCAGAACTAATACCTCACGGATGCATCTGGCAGTGAGAGCAGTTCGAAGCAGAATGAAAGCATGATGAATGGGCTTTGATGCTATAATTTCCTTCCATATTCATGCACGACAGCAAGCAAATAACATTGAACATACAGTTAAGATAATGCTGAGAATTGTATCTATTAATATGATTATGCTGAAGTCACAAATAGCTTCACTGTTTCACTTGAACAGTTTATTTTATAATAACATTATACATTAAACCTAAATGGTGTCGGAGAATGTTACTTATAATCCAGGTTTGCAAGTGAAACCTGCGATTTAAATAGGATTTGGAAAGGTTTTGCATTACAGAATATTTATTATTGACAATTCTATGCTTGAATAACTACAGTACATGAACAGTTGCAAGAGCTATACTCACCAATAAGTTTTTCAACAGTCAATAAATGACAATATAGCCTGGGCATTTGTCCAGTTATTAGGAATCTGCAAAAAAAAATTCCGAGGCGCCCTTTAACATTATTTTTGCCTAGTTTTATTGAAGATTCCAAACATGCCCTCATGTTAAATCTCCATGCATGTGATAATGTGGTGTGTATATAAAAATTAGAATTTACAAATTAGTTTTTTTCTGTCATTCCCTAGTTCACGCTTGTCAATTTTTGTGTGGTTGGAAGGCATATTTAAAATTGGCTCTGCACTGGTGACTGCAATTGACTGACAGGCCATGGCGACTGAACTTCTGTGCAAGTAACATTTGTTTGACAGAAATTGATATACCTGTTTACTTAGCAGAATCAGACCTCAGTGACCTTAGCAATGGTCTGAAAACAGGGTGGCACAACATGTGTAACCATTGGTTGACTGAATGATCCAGTGTAAATATCTGTGCTGCCAGCAGCAGGAAGCTGCACAGGTACTGCAGCAACTGTATGACACAAAACTGACAGAGAAAATCAGTCTGCACTGCACACTAAACTGCTTGAAGATGGGTCATTTCAGTCAACTGCCAGTTACATATATCATGTCATTCAGTTTATTCATCATATTTGCATCATTAAGGATTCAGATACCCTGTTCCGTCACACGGGTATGTACAGACAGTTGAGTATGGATTGAAACATTAGGATGAAATTTTTACACTGCTTTCTTTCCAAAATGACAGGAATTATTGATTGCACCCACATTGTCATTCACACTCCTGCACTCAATGTCGTGTCATTCATAACCTGAAGAGGATTTTACTTCATCAACACCCAGCAGATAGGTGATCACCAGCACAATACCGTACTACTTTCTGCATTAATGCTATGCGGCAATCTAGCTATTCATAATGATATTGCCACCAGATGGTAATGTGAGGCAATCCTGAACTCTGCTTATATTTTTGACAGCCAAGATTATCTGAGGCTGGACCTGTGAAAGTATGACAAAAACTGCAGATATTGCCTGAAATTTCATGTTTTTTTCTCCACACTCTAAATTGTGACTTTATCCATCTCAGATGAATAAAAAAGGAATGACTGACAACAATAATTAAATCTATTCCTGGAGGTTTAACCACATGGCTTTCCCTAATGCTTCAGCCACTTGTCAGCTAATGAATTAATCTTTACATTGCACAGCCTTCCTATCTTAATTGGAGAGCAAAAGAGCTTATTAACCATTTGACTGATGTTTCACTGTCAGCTGAACATCTCTCCCTCCAACACCCATCAATACCGACCTGCTCCTCCATTTTCAATATTTTTATATCTTGTTAAGAAAAATATTCAAATAACATCACAATATGAATGAAGGAAACATGGTGACGCTAGCAAGGTAGGAGGCATTTGGGCTCCTGACCCCGTCTGCTCCAGGTCGACTATATCTGTCTTTCTTTTTTCTTCTTACCTTCTTTCTTTTTCTTCATCTTCTTCTTGTTGGCAGGGGAGGTGGTGTCATTGCGGAGGAGGCTGAACCGGGACTCGTGGACAAATCTACCAGATCATTATATTCAATTATACAAATATTTAGAGACTGAAGAAATGAAATATTGAACATTGTTGAAATGAAAGGAAAACACATTGCTGAAGCTATGGTAAATATCAGGGTGCTGATATGATATGATGTGTATGTTGGCCATAAATCTTAGGAATTCGCTCTTTGAATGAAATAGCATGTGATTCAACCAGTCCATGCTTCCAAGCACAAACCAAAAGCCTGCTGTTGGATGTGAATTTTGCAAATGCACAGCACTTTCTGAACAAACCCGAACAAACTAACAACTACATAACAAGCAGTAATCAATGAGTTTGTAATGTGGTTCATTTATATTTACTAGAAGTAGCATAAATTTCTCCACAAGGACCCATTCTCTGCAAACAAAAGGAATATGTTCAAGCCATGAACTATTTGAATTATTAGGGATCTTTAGGATTCCTTCTTGTTATTACCATAGCAACACTTCAGTCAAATAAAATTAAATTGAGTCAAAGTCAAAGAAAACCATAAAGTAAAACCAGGGAAAAATAATTTAATGTCAGTGAATTTGTTCTGAGAAAGTTTTTTTGGTAAGTTTATATTTATTCTAAGGGTTACAAATAGTTCTCACAGTAATGGGATGACAAATCAGTAGGGATAAGTGGAGTGTATGTCCTGTAATTTATGTGAAGTCACGTACGTATCATGTGTCCCAGAAAAACTCATCTGTAGGAAATGTCAGCAGTTGCACAAGTTTGATATCTGGGTTTTGGAACTTGAGCAGCAGCTGGAATAACTGTTGTTCATCTACAAGGCAGAGTACTACGTGAGTAATATGTATAGGGAGGTCATAGCAATGCAGATCAAAAATCTACATGATGAGAAGGAATGGGTGACTAGCAGACAGTCTAAGAAAACCAGGCAGGGAGTGCAGTTCTCCCCTGTGTCTAATGTTCTTGCCAATCGGTATTCTATTTTGGAGACTAGTGAAGGTGATTTTGTTTTTCTCATGAGAGTGTAGGCAGAGATAATTGCATGGCACTATGTGACTCAGCCTTATGGATGCAGAGAAAGAAGATCGGAAGAGTTCTACTGATACAGATTTTCATAGTCGGGGATTAGATAGGTATTTTTGCAGCACAAAACCTGATTCCAAGATAATGTGTTGCTTCCCTGGTGTCAGGGTTAAGGATATCACAGAGTAGTTGATGCACATCTTCTGGAGGAGGAGGAGGATCAGCCAGAAGTCATGGTTCACATTGACACCAATGACTTAGGCAGTCAGAGGGAAGAGATCCTGAAAGCAGAATTCAGGGAGTGGAAGAAAATTAAAAAGCAGGACCTCAACAGGAGGAATATCATAATTATTTCAAGTGCCATGTGTTCGTGAGCTTAGGGACAGAAGGATCAATCACTTAAACACATGACTAGGGAATTGGTGTACGAGAAAGAACATCAGATTTCTGAGGCACTGGGACCAGTTATGGGCAATGCTAGTCAATTTCACCAGCACTTGCTGCATCACATCCTCTGGATTAAATGGGAGGACTGGAAAACAAATGCTAGTATCCTTCTTGAACCCACTTCAACATATACTTATTCTGTCATAACCCCTGTAAAGTCATTTACAATGTGATTAGATTAGATTAGATTACTTACAGTGTGGAAACAGGCCCTTCGGCCCAACAAATCCACACGGACCCGCCGAAGCGCAACCCACCCATGCCCCTACATATACCCCTTATCTAACACTTCGGGCAATTTAGCATGGCCAATTCACCTGACCCGCACATCTTTGGACTGCGGGAGGAAACCGGAGCACCCGGAAGAAACTGACGCAGACACGGGGAGAACGTGCTGGATAGTATATCCATATGGCTGAAAAGCTTTATCACCATCAGGTCTCAATAGACAGAGTTTGAGGGGCAGACAAAAAAAAACACACTTCAGAGACACTGTGGAGCTTACCTTGAAACATAAGGAGAATTAATTGACATTAATGAATGGAAAGAGCTTACTACCAGTCTATCAAAATGGCAACGACTGGTTCATCATGCTTCAAGTCCAAGCACTGTAATCATAAGGCAACACTGTGGCAGAGATTAAAGGAATACATTCTTGTACACACAGATCAGTTAACAGAAATCTTAGGTGTCTACTATGACTAAATTTAAAGAAACCAATCGATAAACTAACAGAAAGATATTTTATTTTGTCACAGTAGGTATTGCCAGGGGTCAAGGCATTTTTTCAAAAAAAAACATTGTGTAATATTGCGAGATATGGATTAAAGTCAGAGTGTTTTTTTTATCCACGGTGAAAGCCAGCTTTTCAACTTGGTGAGAAACCTGTAGGATGTACCTGAAATATTAATGATGTCAGTTCACCAGCAACAGTCATTTCTGCAAATTGTCCTGAAAGTGTGGTGAAGGGAAATGCATTCATTGTAAATTTAAAAACTTGCAAGATATTAGTTCCATTCAATCTTAGTAATGACATGATGTAGCACTTTAATATGTGCCTGTTGTTTTCAGGTCAATCAAGAGCCAATATCCTGATTCCTCCCCACAATCCCCAATCCAGGAAGTGGGTAACACTAATGTCACAGGAATACCTGCTTAAGTTAAAAAAAATTGTGTTGCTTAGTAGTGCAGGACTGGAATATCGCTGAAAACAAGAGACCAGTTATTGAAGTGTTTTGTCTCGTGCTCTTCAGGACAGATGCAAGAAGATCAAGTTTTTTTAAAAAATAACTATTTATACTGCATGAGAAAATGGCTGCTGATTGGTTTGTTAGTGGACTCCAACTAGTAGTAGAGGCGTTTTCATGGAGAATGCAATTGTTATCGCAAAGGCTTTGTTTAAATTCAAAACAGGCAAGTCAACACTGATTGGTTGCAACATTGTTGAAAATCTGTTAGTCTCTGCGAGAATGAAACAAAGGAATTTACAATGGGAAATAACAAAATAGCAAAGACAGCAAATGAGTATCTTGTATCTGTCTTCAAGATTCAATACGCACAGAAGAAAACAATGGCAAAGGGTCAGCAGGAACTGAAAGCAAATACTGCCTCCAGTATGAAAAACTAATGGAACTGAAGTCTGACAAAACCTGGGGACTGATCCTGGGCGTGCATCCCAGAATCACAAAAGAAGTAGATTTTCTATGTTTTCTCTTATTGAGTATGGTACTACGTCCTTCTTTAATACTATTTACCACTCACTCATTGATATACCACGTTTCTACTTTTCTGCTTTGATATGGCAGTGCCTGTCCCCTTGTTAATTTAATTTAAATCCTCCCAGTTACAGCTATGAATCCTCTTGTGACATTAATCTCAAACCTGTTGAGCTACAACTTGGCCCCTTGAATAAGGACATTCTATCCTGGGTTAAACCCAATATTAAAGAATTTGAAGCCCTCTCTCCTGTGCCAAGCCTCAAGCAAAACGTTGATGCTCTTGATCTGTTAGCTACTCTTGTCACTGAATAACAAGTGAAGTACATTTGGGATTAACACTTGCATTCTTAGCTTCATTCCTAGTTCTTGAAAGCCTGACTGCAGGACAACAATGCCACTCTCATTGGTACTGATGTACACCACAACTTCATGGTCTCTATGCCTGTGGAAAACCTTGCACCCCTTTCGTGATGTCCTTTACTATGACATTCAGTAGGTAACACACAATGTACAACACACAAGGACCACATAGAAACATTTTCTCTTCCCTCCCCCCCCCATAAGAATGTCATATAACAACTCCATTTGTAATCTTTGCTATTAAGCACCCCCTCCCCCTCCCACCACCACCACCACCACCATGCATATCATTGCACAGTAGTGTCATATACATATCTGCTCCTATAATGGTGTTGTCACTCCCAGCAATTTTCAATGTTAGGTCATTGATTTCAAAATGGCATACATCCTAAAGGCATGTGCACCACCTGCTTCTTCCCAATCCTCCAATAGCCATTTATCCTGCTGTCCTGAACTCTCAATGTCTATTTAATAAGAAAACGAATGTAAATAATGACTGTCTTTCATCTACGTAACTCCTCCAGTTTAACAGGCACCTCCATGGTATTAAATGCATGACACAAAAAAATTCAAAGATATTTCATGTGCAATTATTGCTTTAGGGAGGTATTAATCATTTTCTACAAATGACCATCGGCATGTTGCCACATTAGAGAGAAATAATTTGTTATATATAGCTTGAAGGACACTATTCCACGAGTATGGATCAAGGCAAGGAGGGAGACATTCATGAGTTATTACAACTGTCATGGATATTGAATACACACAGTCGGCATAATTCTACATCACAATCTATCCATGTCTACAATGAAGCTAAGCAAAACTCATGAATGGTAACATTTTTAAAGAAGACTTAATGTAGTTCACTTAACTAATGGCAAAAAAATCATTGACGGTGCAATAATATTTAACTTCTGTTACAGCATTAAGAGCAATTGTCATTAAGAAAGTATACCTAATGGTTACATCATTTACATTCCCAAAATCAGAACAAAACTGTGAAAGCAGCTGCTTTAAATGGATCATGGCTAGTGGAGCAACAGTCTTAAAGAGACTGACGCCAGTTGACAGGAGTTTTAAAGGGACCAAGCTTCATTGAACAATACTTATAAAGGAATTTGGACAAGGCAAGAACAATTTTAACTTACATGTGGCTTAAAGTAGGATTGTGCAAAATTTTACAATGGAACCGTGGTTAGCCAAAACTTCATTCTGGGTTAATTGGCATCCAGCAACACTTTTCTAAACAGCAACTAATCAAATAGCACATGTAGTTATATATTAAGGTCTAGTGAAAGATAATCTGAAGATAAAAAGTCGAAAAATCTCATTTGCCAGTGGCAAGGGCAGGCTTTCCAGAATTAACATGTTTGCTGTTTCCATCAATGATCAGGTTTGGTGCCATATAGATCATAGAGTCATAGAGGTGTACAGCATGGAAACAGACCCTTCGGTCCAACCCGTCCATGCCGACCAGATATCCCAACCTAATCTAGTCCCACCTCCCAGCACCCAGCCCATATCCCTCCAAACCCATCCAACTGCCTTTTAAATGTTGCAATTGTACCAGCCTTCACCACTTCATCTGGCAGCTTATTCCATACACGTACCACCCTCTGTGTGAAAAAGTTGCCCCTTAGGTCTCTTTCATATCTTTTTCCTCTCACCCTAAACCTATGCCCTCGAGTTCTGGATTTCCCAACACCAAGGAAAAGACTTTGCCTATTTATCCTATCCATGCCCCTCATAATTTTGTAAATCTCTATAAGGTCACCCCTCAGTCTCCGACGCTCCAGGGAAAACAGCCTCAGCCTGTTCAGCCTCTCCCTGTAGCTCAGATCCTCCAACTCTGGCAACATCCTTGTAAATCTTTTCTGAACCCTTTCAAGTTTCACAACATCTTTCCAATAGGAAGGAGACCAGAATTGCATGCAATGTTCCAACCGTGGTCGAACCAGTGTCCAGTACAGCTGCAACATGACCTCCCAACTCCCAACTCAATACTCTGACCAATAACGGAAAGCATACCAAAAGCCTTCTTCACTATCCTATTTACCTGCGACTCCATGTTCAAGGAGCTATGAACCTACACTCCAAGGTCTCTTTGTTCAGCAACACTCCCTAGGACCTTACCATTAAGTGTATAAATCCTGCTAAGATTTGCTTTCCTAAAATGCAGCACCTTGCATTTATCTGAATTCAACTCCATCTGACACTTCTCAGCCCATTGGCCCATCTGGTCCAGATCCTGTTGTAATCAGAGGTAACCCTCTTCGCTGTCCACTACACCTCGAATTTTGGTGTCATCTGCAAACTTACTAACTGTCCCTCTTATGCTCTCATCCAAATCATTTATGTAAATGACAAAAAATAGAGGGCCCAGCACCGATCCTTGTGGCATTCCACCGGTCACAGGTCTCCAGTCTGAAAAGCAACCCTCCACCACCATCCTCTGTCTTCTACCTTTGAGCCAGTTCTGTATCCAAATGGCTAGTTCTCCCTGTATTCCATGAGATCTAACCTTGCTAATCAGTCTCCCGTGGGGAACATTGTCGAACACCTGACTGAAGTCCATATAGATCACATCTACTGCTCTGCCCTCATCAATCTTCTTTGTTACTTCTTCAAAAAACTCAATCAAGTTTGTGAGACATGTTTTCCCACGCACAAAGCCATGTTGACTATCCCTAATCAGTCCTTGCCTTTCCAAATACATGTACATCCTGTCTATTAGGATTCTCTCCAACAACTTGCCCACCACTGAGGTCAGGCTCACTGGCGTTTAGTTGCTTGATTTGTCCTTACCGCCCTTCTTAAACAGTGGCACCACGTTTGCCAACTACCAGTCTTCCGGCACATCACCTATGACTATCGATGATACAAATATCTCAGCAAGAGGCACAGCAATCACTTCTCTAGCGTCCCACAGAGTTCTCGGGTACACCTGATCAGGTCCTGGGGATTTATCCACCTTTAACCATTTCAAGACATCCGACACTTTCTCCTCTGTAATCTGGACATTTTGCAAGATGTCACCATCTATTTCCCTACATTCTATACCTTCCATATCCTTTTCCACAGTAAATACTGATGCAAAATATTCATTTAGTATCTCCCCCATTTTCTGTGGCTCCACACAAAGGCCGCCTTGCTGATCTTTGAGGGGCCCTATTCTCTCCCTAGTTACCCTTTTGTCCTTAATATATTTGTAAAACTCCTTTGGATTCTCCTTAATTCTATTTGCCAAAGCTATCTCATGTCCCCGTTTGACCTCCTGATTTCCCTCTTAAGTATACTCCTACTTTCTTTATACTCTTCTACAGATTCACTCGATCTATCCTGTCTGTACCTGACATATGCTTCCTTGTTTTTCTTAACCAAACCCTCAATTTCTTTAATCATCCAGAATTCCCCATACCTACCAGCCTTCCCTTTCACCCAGACAAGAATATACTTTCTCTGGATTCTTGTTATCTCATTTCTGAAGGCTTCCCATTTTCCAGCCGTCCCTTTGCCTGCGAACATCTGCCTCCAATCAGCTTTTGAAAGTTCATGCCTAATACCGTCAAAATTGGCCTTTCTCCAATTTAGAACTTCAACTTTTAGATCTGGTCTATCCTTTTCCATCACTATTTTGAAACAAATAGAATTATGGTCACTGGCCTCAAAGTGCTCCCCCACTGACACCTCAGTCACCTGCCCTGCCTTATTTCCCAAGAGTAGGTCATGTTTTGCACTGTCTGTAGTAGGTACACCCACATGCTGAATCAGAAAATTGTCTTGCACACACTTAACAAATTCCTCTCCATCTAAACCCTTAGCATTTTGGCAGTTCCAGTTGATGTTTGGAAAGTTAAAATCCCCTACCATAACCACTCGATTATTCTTACAGATAGCTGAGATCTCCTTACAAGTTTGTTTCTCAATTTCCCTCCGACTATTGGGGGGTCTATAATACAATCCCAATAAGGTAATCATCCCTTTCTTATTTCTCAGTTCCACCCAAAAAACTTCCCTGGATGTATTTCCAGGAATATCCTCCCTCAGCACAGCTGTAATGCTATCCCTTATCAAAAATGCCACTCCCTCTCCTTTTTTGCCTCCCTTTCTATCCTTCCTGTAGCATTTGTGTCCTGCAACATTCAGCTGCCAGTCCTGCCCATCCCTGAGCCATGTTTCCATAATTGCTATGATATCCCAGTGCCATGTTCCTAACCATGCCCTGAGTTCATCTGCCTTCCCTGTTAAGAGTCTAATTTATTAGTCCTACCTTGCCCCTGCCTGCCCTGACTGATTGACTCACTTCTGTTCTCAGCTGCACCTGTCTTAGATCGATCTCCTTCCTCACTATCTCCCTGGGTTCTACCCTCCCCCCACCTTACTAGTTTAAATCCTCCCAAATTGCTCTAGCAAATCTCCCTGCCAGTATATTAGTCCCCTTCCAATTTAGGAGCAATCCGTCCTTCTTGTACAGGTCACTTCCACCCCAAAAGAGATTCCAATGATCCAAAAATGTGAATACTCCTCCCATATATCAGCTCCTCAGCCATGCATTCATCTGCTCTATCCTGCTATTCCTGCCGTCACTAGCTCGTAGCACTGGGAGTAATCCAGACATTACTACCCTTGAGGACCTCCTTTTTAAAATTCTACTTAACTCTCTGTAATCTCCCTTCAGAGTCTCAACCTTTTCCCTTCCAATGTCATTGGTTCCAATGTGGACAATGACCTCCTGCTGGCCCCTCTCCCCCGTGAGAACATTCTTCATCCTCTCTGAGACATCCTTGATCCTGGCACCAGGGAAACAACACACCACTCTGCTTTTTCTCTGCTGGCCAAATGTCTGTCTGTACCTTGGACTACAGAATCCCCTAACACAATTGATCTCTTGGAACCACCGTACCCCTCATTGCATTAGAGCCAGTGTCAATACCAGAAACTTGGCTATTTGTGCTATGTTCCCCTGAGAATCCATCACCCCTACATTTTCCAAAACAGCATATCTGTTTGAAATGGGTCTATCCACAAAAGACTCCTACTCTAGCTGCCTCCCTCTCTTACCCTTCCTGGAGTTAACCCATCTATGTGACTGTATCTGAGACTTTCCCCCCTTTCTATAACTGCCATCCATCACATACTGTAACTGTTGCAAATTCCTCATCGATTCTATTTGTCTCTCCAACCAATCCACTCAATCTGATAAGATTTGCATCCAACAGCATTTATGGCAGATATAATCTGCAGTAACCCTTATCTCTCTTTAAATTCCCACATCTGATAAGAAGTACATATCACTGCAAAGGCCATTTTTACTCCTTCACAATCTACAGACCCAGAAAATAACACCGTCTTATTCCTCTACAAACACTGCCCCAGGTTAAATTAATAGCTATGGCTTATATTTTAAGTTTAATCAAGAGACTTATCTCCAAAAACATATAATCAAGAAAGAATCCACTGTATCCACTACTGCAGCCTTTCTATTGGACAGACTTAAAACATCAATTAACTCATCTGATTCTGTGCTGTGAACTTTGCCCAACAGTTCCTCCAAGATTAGTTGTGAATTTCACCGTTTGTTAATTTTTCCAGATGCACTCCGATGTCCAGCGATACACGAATTCAAACAGTAAAGGCGATAACTGTGCAGGTTTTCTCTCTCTCTCTTTCTCTCTCTCTCCTGCACTGTCCTTACCATGTGCTTCCTTTGTCTATGGTTTACAGATATTGAGAAAAGGAGGATTGCTCTTCAGTAGATGTGACAAACCACATTTGTACAAAGCTGCTTTGGTTTGGTGCACTAACATCAGAAATTCGTTCCTCTTGGAAACTGGTGAAGGTCTGCTTCTCTGCACATTCAATATTAGATTTGAATTGTCTTTATTCATTAAGTGGTTGAACAACATAGCACTATAGATGTGGTACTTGTTCAACTACTTTGACTTGTTGAGCTGGATTGCAAGTTCACACTGGCTGTCCTGTTTGAAGGAACTGATAGGCTAAGTGTTCTATGTTAGCTTGTTGTATTTCCATTTTTGATTAAGATAAAGTCATTGTAGTCTTACCAGGCCATAGGGCTGCTCTCTCAAGAGCAAGAGAGAGAGAGAGATAACTGGGGTGGTTTGACCTGCGAGTCACCATTGTCGATAGTGTGTTGCTGGAAAAGCATAGCAGGTCAGGCAGCATCCAAGGAGCAAGAGAATTGATATTTTGGGCATAGGTCCATCATCAGGATGAAGCCTGATTTAGGAATTTGATGTTTAGCTTTCTCCATAGGTATCATTCCCCCTAACCAACCTCTGCTTGGTTTTGCTTGTTCCATGATTTCTGGCTTTTTCTTTATCATTGTCGCAATATTTGGCATTGCTGTTTTCTGCTACCCTGGTTACTTGAGAAGTTGTGGAAGTTCATCTCTAAGCTGTTCAGGCTGACTTTTGTGGCTTTCCAATTCCTGCAGTCTGTATATTCACTCTCAACCCACCCAAACGTAATAGTTAACAACTCTGATTCCAGATAATATGGAAAGTTTCAGTGATTTTTTTTTGTCCCCTATATATGTGTTGCATTAATTTGTTCTATAACTTCAAGCTTTCTCTTTCCTGGCCCATGCTTTTGTTTCCATGATTGCTGAAGAGAAGTTTGCTGTAATTATGGTTCAGTACCTAAAATAAGAGAGACTGCTGCACCAGTATCTAATTTCAATGCCTTGGGTCCATCATCTCAGGCCTCCGTACTGCATGAACTTTCATTCAGTCCTTTGATCTTGTCCATGAACAGCATTTCTACATCACTAATATTTTTCACTTCTTGGATCTTAGTTCTGTGTGAGTTTCTTTCTTTTCTAATACTGTGTAAGCTTTTCGCTATAACACTGTTTTAAGTTAAAAATCACACAGCACCAGGTTATAGTCCAGCAGGTTTATTTGGAAGCACTAGCTTTCAAAGTCCTGCTCCTTCATCAGGTGGTTGTGGAGTACAAGATCGTAGGACACAGAATTTATAGCAAAAAGTTTAAGTTTTGTTCACAGTGTGATGCAACTGAAATTATGTATTGAAAAAGACATGGATCATTTGTTAAGTCTCTTGTGTGTATGTGTGGGAGTGTGAGGTTAAAGGGGTATAAGTCTGTGAGAGAGAGAGAGTGTGTGTGTGTGTGTGCGCGTGTAGTGCACCTGTAGTGTGACATGAACCCAAGGTCCTGTGGGTACCAAACTTTGCGTTGTCCTTGGAGGATTGTCACCTGAAGGTCCAAGGTCAAATGCCCCGCACCATTGAAGTGTTCTCCAACTGGGAGTGAACACTCCTGTCTGTTGATTTTTGTGCGGTGTTCACTCATCAGTTGCCTGAGCCTCTACTTGGTCTCACCAATGTACTTGCCTCAGGGCATCCTTGCTTGCAGCATATGAGATAGACAATATTGGCTGAGTCACGTGAGTATCTGCTGCGTACATGGTGGGTGATGTCCCCATGTGAAATGGTGGTATCCGTGTCAACATTCTGATGCATCTTGCAGCATCTACCGTGACAAGGTTGCATGGTGTTGTCCTGATAGCTGGGCAGTTTGCTGCGAACAACGATCTGCTTGAAGTTTGGTGGTTGCTTAAAAGTGAAAGGTGGAGGCATAGGAAAGGTCTTGGTGTGCTGCTCATCCCCACTGATAATGTGATGCAGGCTGCAAAGAAATGGCATAGGTTTTCAGCTCTGGAAAGTAATGGACAATGAATAGTACCCTGTTAGTTGCAACTCGTGTCTGTCTCCTGAGAAGGTAATTCTGGTTTCTTGCCATGGCACATCAGAACTGGTGGTTGATGAGGGCAATCCATGTAAGATTCTGTGAATCCCTTTTTTAGATTAGAATCAGTCTGAACATTGGAGCCTAGACAGCCTCACACAGGGCACCTCACAGCTTCAATGCATTATCTGGGCCAACAGCACACCTATTGTTAAAGTTCACTTGAGAATGTAATCTTAAGAAAGTTCTAGGATTTGCATATGAAAGAAATGAAACCAACATGCCCATTCTAAAAGATGAGAGACTTAACAAACAATGCAGGTCTTTTCAATATATAATTTCAGTTACGTCACACTGTGAACTTTTGCTATAACTTTTGTGTACTATGATCTTACACTCCACAAACACCTGATGAAGGAACAGGGTTCTGAAAGCTAGTGCTTCCAAATAAACCTGTTGGACTATAACCTGGTGCTGTGTGATTTTTAACTTTGTTTGGAGGTGCCAGTGCAACACCGGCACCTCCAAATCATGACTCTGTTTTAAAGTGAGGACCCATCATCTGGCAAAAATTACGATCTGCAGTTTTGGTGAGGCAATTTTCACACTGGAGCCTTTCTCGCTACACTAATTTGTGAGTGGAGATGGTTGTTTTACACTCTTCCTGTCTCCGCTATTACTGTGCAGACATGTCTTCACTTTTAAAACAAACTTACTGAACCAGCCATACTTTTTTAAAAATGAGTCTGTTGTCACCCCCAAATCGCTGAATTATTCTGTTTTCTAAATTTAGTCTGCCTGCAAGTCATCTCTCAACTTCGAGAAGTCCGATCAAGTTTTGTCGATTTCTCCAACAAGTCTGTCCCTGATTAATTCTTTTGAGTTGCCTTATGCACAGCATTCCATTAGCCTGTATTTAGTACTGATAAATCTACTGATACTTTCTCCCAGTCACCGAGGCCACTTATTACATTTTATGCATTTAACAGAGACATTTTCTGGAGATTGATGGAGGCATCCAGAGTTTTTATTGTTTATCACATGCAACCTTTTCCTTGTCAATTCCTGACTATGGCATCACCTGCACAAGCCCTATTATTCACTGACCTGTTCACTGTTTAACAATTCATTGAGAGCCAACATGGATCAATACCTTGTAAATGTTCAGGAACAGTACAGTCGTACTTCTGATGAGGAGTCACTGAACCCGAAACGTTTAACTCTGAATTCTCTTCGCAGTTGCTGCCAGACCTGCTGAGCTTTTCCAGCAACTTCTGTTTTGGTAATTTAGCATAACTGGCCACTGCCTTCTGCTTGAAGCTTTTGGGTAGTAGTATATTCTATCATTGTCTTTTAAGCTGCCGCACATTCATCTCCTGTCACCATCTACTCTATTTATTCATGGGATGTGGGCATAACTGGCAATGATCACGAAGATGTGCATCTTCATGTATCTGCAACTGTCCCAATGTTCCATCAACATGCTGATCGTGGCATTGACTTCAGCTGCTAAGAAAATTAGAGGGAATGCTGGCCACTGGTTTGCCCATCCCTAATTGTCCTGGAGAAGGGGTTTGTGAGCTGTCTTCTTCAACAGTTGCAGTTCTTGGTATGTAGGAATATCCACAGTGCTTTTAGAAAGAGAGTTTCTGGATTTTGACCCTGTGACACTGAAGGGGGGCTGCTATAATTCCAAATCAAGATAATGTACAATTTGGAGGGGCACTTGCAAGTGGTATTGTTCCAAAACCTATCCTTATCCCATCCTTCTATGTGGTCAAGGTCACAAGTTTGGAAAGCGCTGTCAAAGGAGCTTTGAGTTACAATGGGGTATCTTTTAAATGCTACACACTGCTGCCACTGTGTGTCTATGAATGGGAGTGAAGATTCAAGAAAGTGAATGGGATGCCAACCGAACAAGTTGCTTTGACTGGATGGTTGCAATCTCTCTGAGTGCTGTTGAAGCTGCACCTGACAGAGAGGTGGAGAGTATTTCATTATATTCCTAACTTTTGCCTTGTAGATGGTGGACAAACAAATTAAGAGCATGAGTAGACTATTCAGGCACTCAAACCTGCTCCATCTTTCAATAAATCGTGGCTGATCTGATAATATCACAAATCCACAATCCCAACTACCCTGATAACTTTTAAGTTATATCCCCAAACAAGAAGACTCCATCTAGCACTGCCATTAAAATAGTCAAACACTTAGTTTCAAACATTTTTTTTAAGTGCTAGAGTTCAAAGACTGGCATTGGGATAACAGAAAGTGTATTATTACTGCAGAAGTCCTAACCTCCGACCTCCTTGTGTAGGCGTAGTATTTATATGAATGGTCCAGTGAAGTTTCTATCAATGGTCACCCCAACAATGTCGTTAGTGGGGGACAAAGTTAAAATCACACACACCAGGTTATTGTCCAACAGGTTTAATTGGAAGTACAAACTTTTCAGAGCACTGTTCTTTCGTCAGTTCCTATAGTCCTACCCCACTAGTTACCTGATGAAGGAGCAATGCTCCGAAAGCTTGTATTTCCAAATAAACCTATTGGATAATAACCTGGTGTTGTGTGATTTTTAATTTTGTCCACCTCAGTCCAACACCAGCGCCTCCACATTATGGTGAGTAGGGGATTCAGTGATGGTAATGCCATTGAACATCATGGGGTGGTAGCTGGATTCTGTCTTGTTGGATGTAGTCACTAGTATGGCACAAATATCACTTGCCAATTATCAGTCCAAGCCTGGATGTTGTCCAGATCTTATAGTGTTGAATATTGCACAGTGAGCCTCTCAACAGTTGGCCTCATAATGGAGGGAAGCAGCTGAAGATGTTTGGGTCTGGGATACCACTCTGAGGAACTCCAGATGAGATGTCCCAAACTGGGATGATATTGTCAGTCGTTGTTATCTTGTGTACCCTGTTTTTGGTTACAGAGGCTGCGAGAAACCAATAACTTACATTTACAAACATAACTAACAGCAACATCTAACAGAAATTTTGGCTTGCCAGAAGGCTGTAAAGCTGGAAGATCACTGACATGACATGTGACAGTGCATTACGTTCTGTGAAGATGCATCCTGAATCTCAATTGCAGATTACACGCTAACATTTTTTTATCTACAATCTCAAATTATTGCAGAATCCATCAATTCATACCTAGCCATACACACACACGCACACACACACACACACACACACGTCTACTTCTACAATCTACAATCATCAATAGCCTTTATACATTGTCAGCAGATCAGGTAATGCATTGTGACCTTGTTATTCCTTTGAATATTTCATTGGCAACAGTTCCAGTTTCAGTTCCAACATTGTGCATTAATTCTGAATTACAAATCATGAATAATCATTGTTCAGCTCCCTCATTCTGACTTCTGCTAGAACAGAGTACTCTCACTTATGAATGAACTAGATCTCTGCCAGCTTGAGTTTAAATAGTTTTGTTTTAACATTTATTATTCTCTCTATCACACTACTAATTCAGAATCAGGAGAATAGATTCAAACTTTTAACGCCACTATTAACTGTCTCCTCTATAGTGACTGTAACAAGGTCAACCAGGTGAACCTACAGAATATGAGTTCTCTGATTGGTGCTGTTAATCTGATCCAATCAGGGAGTCTTGCCTGACAGATAAGAACAGGAGTGTCATGACATGCTGATCACGCTGAGAACTGGCTCTGAGGGAGCTGGTTCAGTGTTGAGGACTCTCCAAGTGTAAATAAAGCATGACTTGGTAACAGGATACTGGCCTCTGTTGAGTTATTTCATCCTGTCACTCACACTCTATTCCCGATAGCCCAAGTTCATATATAATTTTAAAAACAAATATTTCAGGCATGGTAGGCAGGGGGATTACAATTCATGTTTGCTCTGTACACACTGTTGACAAAAAACAAATTTCCTGCTATCTGCTTAACACCATGATTAGGGATGTAAGCTTGCTTGCTGTGGTGGAAGGTTCATTTTCAGATGTTTCATCACCATAGTAGGTAACATCATCAGTGAGCCTCCTGTGAAGCGCTGGTGTTAGGTCCCACTTTCTACTTGTGTTTCGGTTTCCTTGGGTTGGTGATTTCATTTCTTGTGTTGGTGACCTCAGAGGGTGGTGGATGGGGTCCAAATTGATGAGTTCCAGTTGGAATACCATGCTTCTAGGAGTTCTCGTGCCTGTCTCTATTTGGCTTGACCTAGGATGGATGTGTTGTCCCAATCGATGTAGTGTCATTCCTCATCTGTATGTAAAGATATTGGTGATAATGGGTCATTTTTTTGTGGCTAGTTGATGTTCATGTATTCTGGTGCCTAGTTTTCTGCCTGTTTGTCCAATGTAGTGTTTATTACAGTTCTTGCAAGGTCTTTTGTAAGTGACATTCATTTTGCTTGTTGTCTGTATAGGGTCTTTTAAGTTCATTAGCTGCTGTTTTAGTGTGAAATAGAGAGTGAACTTTTTATTGCTACTCTTTCTTTTCCATCCATGAACCAATCCCTTATCTATTCTAATAAATCACCCCAATCCCATGAGCCCCAATTTTGTACAATAACTTCTTGCGTAATGCCTTATTAAATACCTTCTGAAAATGCAAACATATTGCATTAATTGGTTTCCCTTTATCTACCCTATTAGATACATCCTCAGAAGACATAATTAATATATTAAACAACATTTCTTTTCCATAGCTCTGTATTAACATTCCTTAATCATACTATAATTGTCTGAGTGTCCTGTTACCACATGACTGAAAAAAACATTTTTTTTCACTTTTAGTAGATGGTGTGCCCACCACTGCTGCTATCTTCTGAAGGACAATACAACCATCTTGTGTGCTGTTGGATTCTAGTGGAATTATCTGTGATGTTTTGTTTGGATTTGCTACCATCAATCACTTTTGCATATATCAGACTATGTTCCTAATATCCAGACACACCTTGCTTTGGACGTAAGCTAGACTCGTCTTAATGAATGGTAAATAGCTGTACTGTATATTGCTTAATAACTAGTTACATTACATCAGAGGAACATAATGGTGTGCTAAATGTAACTTCACGTTATTGTTAATACAACATACTGGTACTCAGAATAGTTTACACTGGATACTGGTATGATCACAGGTTCCTTCTTAGTAATTCTGGTTAGCTCTTCCCTGGAACATAAACTGATGAATGAAGCTTAACCCCCTACGTCAGTTAACCCCTTCTGATACTATCAGGTTTTAAATAACATGTCGTCCAAGCATTCATTTTTTTGGTTATAAAATCCTTTATACAATTTGACCAAATAAATCAATTTACCACTACCTAATCTTTCTAAATCTGTGTCTTTGTAGTTGCCTGACAACTCATTTGCATTGCAAGTCTGCTGCTTGTGGATTTCATGTTGAGGTACAGTTCGTTACTACACTGGAAGCTTGATGCAACTTGGATTTCCCACTTGCAATTTCAGAGGAAATCCTCTGGTATTGATGTCAATATTTAGCATTTTTTTCCTTTGGAGGATTTTTAGTTTAGTTTCAAAGAAGATCATTGCATTTGTGAAAGAATTCTCCTTTTGACATATGACCAAAATATACTTGCATGTGATTTTCTACTCTTGCTTATATTATTTTGAATATCAGGTTCAAGCACAGAGAGAAATGGAAACTGAATCCTTTGGGACTCTTTCTTCTGAACAGATGAATTGACTGTATCAAGGGTTTACTGGTGGATGCAGTTTCAAGGAAGTTCAATATCAGATTTTGAAGATTTGTCTGTGATTGTTTAATTCTATTGCAGCTTAATGTTTGTTGCATTCAACTAATTTCTCCAAACCTGAGTAATCAGCATTTACTTTTGATTGCTCAGTCAGGAAGAAGATGTCATACACCAAGATAATTAATTTTGAATGCTATAATTTTTTCCCTAGATTCAGTGAACATTTTTATGAGGCCCATGAAGAATTCCTTTCACTGAACTGAGTTACACAGATCACCTGCATGTAGCTTCTGAGTTGTTGAGATTTTTCAACATACTGCGCTTAGATATGTGAAGTGTTGGATTCTAATGATGTAAAACAGTACATAATACTGGTCCCTGTCCTTCAAAAGTACTCTTAGTATTACATTTGTTTTGATTGGTGCTCTACCTGAATCATGCATTTTCTGTCAGTTGGGTATAGTTTCATTCTCTTCAAACCACAGTGTTTTTTTTTCACTTAACACAACAACAGTCACCCCAGCTACAGGTTTGGACTTAGTTGAATATCCTTTAATCCACATGATTTTTGGGATGTCTGGCAACTGTACTGAGGAAAGGTCACCCAACCCAAAATGTTAACTCTGATTTTTCTTCACAGATGCTGCCAGACATGCTGAGCTTTTCCAGCAACTTCTGTTTTTAATACTGGTTTATCGCATCCGCAGTTCTTTCAGTTTTGATTTTTGTGATACCTGGTTCAGATTAATCACTTATCGCCAGTAAGAAAGGTTGATTTTTAACTCTCAAAGGTTGTATATCGTCATATCATAATATGGATTCCAATAAAAGAATGTCTTGATGTTTTCGATTTTCTTCTGAAGATGCTCCCAATACCATGCTTACCTCTTTTGGCATTATTAATTTGATGGTTCAAGGATTGTTTTTGATTTGTGTATATTTTCTGGAAATGTCTAATTTTCCTTTAAAAGTTGCATTGCCCTGGTAAAGCTGGACATTGCTTCTTTTTATTTTTTTTTAAACTCCCCAACTAGAACAGATAATACTAGCACTGAACAATTGAAAGATGCTTTATGTTGATTTATCATGTGCAGTTTTTGGTGTTTTCACACCTTGTCAGCTTCTTGAGTTAGGTTGGCTCTCTGTTCCCATCATGCTTTCATGCTGTTCTCAGATTTCAGATTCTACTACTATCTCAATAACTCTATTAACATACATTTACATATCATTGAGAAATACCTGAATTTCCAATAACAATTCTGATTCAAATTAGTTCTTGTTGTAAATCATCTTAGTCACAAAATTCTGACAACATGTAAAGATCATTGACAAAGTTGTCAACAGGTTCTTCAGTTCACTGTATTCTTCTGCTAAATTGTGTTCTTTTTGTGATAACAAATGATACTTGATGTAAAGTGATTGTCAACTGGTCATGCAGTATTAACAATTGTATCTGTTTCTGTTCTTACATCTTGTCATGTTGAAACATGATCTGTCACAGACTTACAGAGTAAAGAAATATATTTGTTTGTTATTCTCTGGGTTTTTGTAATTCTGAAGCAGTTTTATATCAATGAATTATCTCTTCTACATTTTCCAGCTCAATTCCCTGTGTGAAGGATTTGCGACCTTAGATTTACTAAAGATATAATACTTCTGGCCATTGTCATAGGAACATTAAGCCAGCTCCATCAATTAATATGATCATGGTTGATCAAGCAGATCAATGCCTTTAACCTACATTAGTCTCATACATCTTTATATCTTTGATAATCAAAAATTAATCAACCTCTACTTTAAATATACTCAAAGACTAAGCTTCCATATGCTTCTCAGGTATAGAATTCCAAATGTCTACCACTTTCAGAACAAAAGAAATATTATCCTCATCTTGGTCTGCAATGGCATTCCACTTGTTCACCTTGGTTCTTGACTCTCCAACCAGGGGAAATAGTTCACCTGCACCTACCCTATCTATCCCTTAAATATTTTGTAAGTTTCAATGAAATCACCTCTCATCCTGTGAAACTGTAGAGAATACAGGCCCTCTTTACCCAAACTTTCTTCATAGAATGGTCCCACCATGATGGGAATGTACGATGAACATTCATCGCTTTTTCTACCGCAATAATATCTATACTGAGATACTACTCCAGATGTGGTTTAACCCAGCTCCTATACAATTGAAATAAGACTTGCGTAGAAGCATAGAAACATAGAAAATAAGAGAAGCAGTAAGCATTCGGTCTTTTGAGACTGTTCTGGCATTCAATACGATCATGGCTGACCATCCAACGTAGTACCATGTTCCCACTTACTCCCTATAACCTTTGGTCCCTTTAGTCCCCAAAACTATATTTAACTTCTTCTGAAAGACATTCAATATTTTGGCCACAACTGCTTTCTGTAGTGTAGAATTCCACAGGCTTACAACTCTCTGGGTGAAGGAAATTTCTCTCATCTCAGTCCTAAGTGGCCTACCCTGTATCCTTAGACTGTAAGCCCTGGTAGTGAACTTCCCAGTCAATGGGGACATTCTTCTTGTGTTTACTCTATCTAGTCCAATTAGAATTTTAAAGGCTTATATGAGATTCCCCTTCATTTTTCTAAACTGCAATGAATGGAGTCCTAACCGACCCAATCTCTCTTCATACATCAGTCCTGCCTTCTCAAGAAGCAGTCTGATAAACCTTTGTTGCACTCTGTCCATAAACAGAATATCTTTCCTCAGTTAAGGAAACCAAACCTGCATACTGTACTCGTGGTGTGGTTTCACCAACCCTGTAGAGTTGCAGGGCAAATGCTCCTGTACTCAAACCCTATCACTTTGAAGACCACCTATTACTTGACTTCTTCACTGGCTGTTATACCTGCATATTTTCCTTCAGCAACTGGTGTACAAAGACACCCATGCCTCATTGCATCTCCTCCTTTTCCAATCTTTTGCCCAAAGATAATAATCGGCCTTCCTGGTTTTGTTACCAAAACAGATAATAATAAATAGATATTTATCCACGTTATTCTTCATCTTCCATGCATTTGTACACTCAACCAATTGATTCAAATCACACTGAAGCACCTCTGCATCCTCCATATAGCTCATCCTTCCACCTAGTTTTGTGTCATCTGCAAACTTGGAGATATTACCTTTAGCTCCTTAACTAAATCATTCATATATGTCATGAATAGTTGGGTCCAAGCTCTGATCTCTGTAGTGCGCCACCAATCACTGCCTGCCACTTCATTGCTCCTGTAATCAAATATTTTGCCATAAAATGTAACATTCCTTTAGCCGTCTTAATAGTTTGTTGTACCAGCACGTTAGCCTTCAATGACTTATTGACAAGGACATCCAGACCCCTTTGCTCATCTACACTTTCCAGACTCTCACCATTTAAGAAATACGCTGCACATCTATTCTTCTGATGAAAGTGGATGAACTCATATTTTGTCACAGAATATTCCATTATTCCATCATTATTATCAACTGCAGTTGTTTATCATATTTAAGTCCTCTAATTGAAAGCAATAGCAAGAATTCTCTTGTTTTCTTTGAGAGATAACTGTAAATTATCCCAATTTATTCAAGAACTTCAATTGTATTAAATGTTGAAACTATTTCAATAAGTTTTCTGAAGATTTTAAAGATTTCTAAAGATATATTTACTGGATAAGCAAGATGACTTGCTAATAAAGCTTTACTCTTCCGAACTTTGTTGATTTTATTGACATTTTTAAACTCCTGTTACTCTCCTAATTCATTTTAATTAACGTTGAGAAATTCCTAAATGGTTCTTATTTATTCTTATTTATTGTAAAATTATTTCCAATCATTTAATAATACTGAAAAGCTTCAGAATGAGCAAATGTCTGCGTTTTGTATGTTCTTCCACAACACAGGAAAGATTATGAATTCAATAGACCCTTCTTCTGAAATAGTTTCAACATTTAATACAACTAGAACATTTGAAAAATTAGGACAATGAACAGTTAAAACATTCATATTTCAAAAAATATTATAACATTATTGCAATAACTGTCAAGTAGACAATTTCAATGTGAGAAACAACTTCTGAAAAAGGATCATGGAAGTCAAAATGTTCTATTTTTTCTCCATAGATGCTGTTAGATCTGCTGAGTTTCTCCAACAATTTCTGTTTTCCTTTGTTTCAGACTGTAACATTCGCAGTTCTTCATTTTAAAGTAGTGCAATGCTGATATTGCTTCTTGAAGAAATATTTCCTGTTGAACAATTAAAAACTTGTTTTTGCCTCAAAACGCTATTTATTTAATTCATTTTCTTTTACCTTAATTCGATTTGTTCTTCTTAATTAAAATATCATGCTATTTGAATGGTTTCCTTAATGACTGTTTTTGGGGAATAAGGTTTTCTTAAAAATTAAGTTTTTATTGCAGCTCTTTCTGATATTTTTCAACTATTACAAAAATGCCTATTTGCTTAAGTTTTTGTTGAGCTTTTCAACCTAGAGTCTACATTTTAATTGCAAGATGTTCCACCTTTCATCTAATGGCATTCAAATTTCCCCTGCGTCTTTGTGGTGAAAAGGTTTTGAATCAGCATCAATCTCAATGGTTCAAACTTTGCTCTAAGAAAGGCAGGTCACTGTTCAAGCACGTTGAATGTCTACCTCTATAAGTAATGGCACCCACTATGCAGGCCCTTTAAGAATGAGGTTCTGACCCCAAATGGAAAAATTGGTCAAATTTCACTGCCTAACATGATTGTGTGTCAAGTCGGTATAATTATAACATTTAAAAGGCATCTGGATGGGTATGAGAATTGAAAGGGTGGAGCAGGACTTGTGCCAAATGCTGGTAAATGGGATTAAATTAATTTAGGATATCTGGTCAGCATGGATGGGTTGGACTGAAGGGTCTGTTTCTGTGCTATACATCTCTATGAGTCTACGACTCCACTGCTCTAATTTCCCTCACTGTCCACTTGCCAGTATTAGGTGTAAGGGTGAACTCTCAGTAACCACCTCTGGTAAAATGGCAAGGTGCTGCCTTCATACTGGGTATTGGTGCTGCACAACGATGTTTCTGACTCAGCAAACACTCTTCTTTTCAAAATGGTGGTGGCGGAGTAGCAGCGCAGTGTGCAGGCTCTTCAGCCCAGGAGCCCATTGCTCATCTACCCCATTCACCTTCACTAATTTTTTTCCATTTCTCCGTTTTTTGCGATGTTTCCAGTTAGTATAGATAATGTAGTTAAAATTAAAAATTCATTCCACCTTCATTAACAGCTTCATCCAAGAGTTTCTCCTGTGCAACGGTTGCTTCCAGCAATCCAGCATAGAAGTCTTTTCCGGCATGAGGAGCAGTCAGAGAGCCCCGTGGAGGGGTCTCTGACAGTGCAATTTTTACCCGAGAACTCTGTGGGAAGCTTGAGAAGTGATTGCTGGGCCTCTTGCTGAGATATTTGTATCATCGATAGTCACAGGTGAGGTGCCGGAAAACTGGAGGTTGGCTAACATGGTGCCACTGTTTAAGAAGGGTGGTAAGGACAAGCCAGGGAACTATAGACCAGTGAGCCTGACCTTGGTGGTGGGCAAGTTGTTGGACGGATCCTGACGGACAGGATGTACATGTATTTGAAAAGGCAAGGACTGATTAGGGATAGTCAACATGGCTTTGTGCGTGGGAAATCATGTCTTAGAAACTTGATTGAGTTTTTTGAAGAAGTAAAAAAGAGGATTGATGAGGGCAGAGCGGTAGATGTGATCTATATGGACTTCAGTAAGGCGTTCGACAAGGTTAGATCTCATGGAATACAGGGAGAACTAGCCATTTGGATACAAGTAGAAGACAGGGGGTGGTGGTGGAGGGTTGTTTTTCAGATTGAAGGCCTGTGACCAGTGGAGTGCCACAAGGATCGTTGCTGGGTCCTCTACTTTTTGTCATTTACATAAATGATTTGGATGAGAGCATAAGAGGTACACAGTTAGTAAGTTTGCAGATGACACCAAAATTGGAGGTGTAGTGGACAGCGAAGAAGGTTACCTCAGATTACAACAGGACCTTGATCCTGAGAAGTGGCAGATGGAGTTTAATTCAGATAAATGCGAGGTGCTGCATTGTGGGAAAAGAAATCTTAGCAGGACTTATACACTTAATGGTAAGATCCTAGGGAGTGTTGCTGAACAAAGAGACCTTGGAGTGCAGGTTCATAGCTCCTTGAAAGTGGAGTTGCAGATTGACAGGATAGTGAAGAAGGCGTTTGGTATGCTTTCTTTTATTGGTCAGAGTATTGAGTATAGGATATGGGAGATCATGTTGTGGCTGTACAGGACATTGGTTAGGCCACTGTTGGAATATTGCGTGCAATTCTGGTCTCCTTCCTATCGGAAAGATGTTGTGAAACTTGAAAGGGTTCAGAAAAGATTTACAAGGATTTTGCCAGGTTTGGAGGATTTGAGCTATTGAGAGAGGCTGAACAGGCTGAGGCTGTTTCCCTGTAGCATCAGAGGCTGAGGGGTGACCTTATAGAGGATTACAAAATTGTGAGGGGCATGGATAGGATAAATAGGCAAGGTCTTTTCTCTGAGGTCGGGGAGTCCAGAACTAGAGGGCATAGGGTTAGGGTGAGAGGAGAAAGATATAAAAGAGACCTAAGGGACAACTTTTTCACACAGAGGGTGGTACGGGTGTGGAATGAGTTGCCAGAGGAAGTGATGGAGGCTGGTACAATTGCAACATTTAAGAGGCATTTGGATGGGTATACGAATAAGAAGGGCTTAGAGGGATATGGGCCGGATGCTGGCCGGTGGGACTAGATTGGGTTGGGATATCTGATCGGCATGGACGTGTTGGATCAAAGGGTCTGTTTCCATGCTGTGCATCTCTATGACTCTATCTCATCAGTGGTCTTTCCTGGCATGCTGATCCCAGCCCTGTGGGGGGTCTCTGATAGTGCAGTTTGTCCCTGCATAAGATATTGTCAGTGATCTTTCCCAGACTGCTGGTGTCGACCCTGTGGAAAGGTCTCTGACAGCACGGTTTGTGCTGGCATAAGATCTTGTCAGTGGTCTTTCCCAGAATGCTGGTCTCTGTGGAGTGGTCTTTGACAACGCTGTTTGACTTGGTATCAGATCTCGTCAGTGGTCCTGCTTAATCTTCAGTGATTGCTTCTGGCTCGGTGTTCCAACATTCAAGCTGTCGTTTCCTTCCATGTTGCCCGGGCTCAATGATCCGGTGACCAAAAGAGAAAATGCTTCAAGTCTAACTGACCCTTTGTCAATGATCCGGTGGCGTGGCATTTTAAATGACGGTCTTGACAGAGGTTTTCTTTGGTGATTTTTGGCCCAGTTTTTTTGGTTTCCTGGCATTTTGTTCTCATCAAGAATGATGTTTTCTCATTCCAGCTGCGTGTATCATCTCCTGATTGGCTTTCTTTGAGACCAGGAGGCTTTAAACAGACTTTGATGAACTTTTGTCTTAAATTTACTTTTTTGTAACTTATGATTTTACAAATGACTTCTGTCATTAATATAGACATCATAATAGAAAGATTTATTACCTTTTTCATTGTATTTTTCTTGTAAAAGTAGATATGACAATAAATCTAAATTCTAACATTCTGCTGCCTTGATAAAATTCAGCCCATTCTGATTACAAATCAATTTCTTATTGAAGGCATTTTGTTTTAAATTTTTGAAAATTAATTATATTTTTATTTTTTTCTGATGACACATACAACATACTGAGAAATTTCCTTTTACAACAGTTTCACTTAATATTGTAAAATTAATTAATAGCATATGTTAAAACACTGTGCATTGCAATATAAATTACAGAATTCAGTTCTCAATAACTCATATGTCTCTACAGTTTTACAAAACAGCTAACATAAAATGTCTTTGTTGCAATCATATCAGTTACTTTTTCCTCTTATAGTTAAAATGTTTAATGTTAATTGTTTTAAGATTGCTCATTCAGTTAATTGATAAATCAAATTTATGCTTTCAGGCTGTATCTACCATCCTTATGTTCCCAAAGATTCTGAATTTATTGTACAAATCTATTCATAATTCAATGCTAACTTCCCACTCCCGCCCACCATCCCTGAGATCAGTCAGTAGCTTTGTGTGGTTACAGTATTGAAATAATTAAATGATACCTTGGCATTAAAGTGGTCCAGACCTCTTGCTGAGTTTTCTGTGTGGGTTTTCCTCACACCCACACCAATTGAAATTTATCACCGTATAATTTGCATGATGACTTCCTTTATAAAGCTCCTGATCCTTTTCCTCCCCCTCCAGACTCCCCACTAAGAAAAAGTTTGTCAAACAAGAAGGCTTCAATTTTAATGCACTTCTCACATGATGACAGAAATACTTAAAGGGATTCTCATGATATTCTTTCAGTTTCATCTTGCGTAAATTCCTTTAAACCTTATGTTACAACGTATCAGGGGAATGTGAAATGATGTAGTTGAGTGTCACTTCCCATATCCTTTGTGCTATTTCTGAGTCACAACTTAAAGAAAGGGACAAATCTTCAGGAAATTTTAGACTATTTTTGCATTAAGTAAATTTGTACTCAAGGAGGTAATTTTCAACACTGAGAAAGCTAATTCTTCCAAATCCATTATTACATTTCCCCGAGTTCTTTTTTCTGAGTTAGGTTTTATATTGGAAGGAGGAGTGCAGTAATGATGCAAATGGTGTCCATGACTAAGGAAATAATAAGTTTCCTGACTCTTCACTGAATTCCTTAAGAGTGGCTGAACAGAGCATCATGTGAGCTTGTGGTTTTCTAGTATCAGATACACTTACATGTGGATATTTCTTTTCGTTACTCTTCATTATGCTGAATCGTGATGTAATTTGTTTTTGATGCGCAAGATCCAAATAATAATACGGGACGTTTTGTTACAACATTCATTTCATCAACGCAAGTTCACTGTAACATGACTGATGAATTGATGACACCATTTCTACAGCACGAACTTTTAAAACGTGTGTTGGTTATAACGTGATTACATCGCCAACACTTTAAGAGCTATTTCCAAAGCACAAATTTTCTATAACGCGGGATTCCACAAGAATACAACCATCACTTTATAGAAGAACTGATTGTGAAATTTGATTGTGAAATGATTCCATTTTACTGCTCAAACTGGAGTTGTTTGATTCATCAATGAAAATAATCTGTATCAATATTGCATACTGCTCCTCTTAGCCTCCTATTGCAAATATTCCTATTCATAGCCACGACCTGAACACAAGATAATTAGGAGTTAAATTTGTTATTTGTTGACCACAAACAAAACAGCAGAGCTCTTTCTCTTGTGAACAGAAGTCAGTAAAATAATTGTCAGTATAATTGTATAATTTTTACTTTCACCTAAGTATTATTTGAATGCTCAAAATAGTAAATTCTTGCACTTGTGCAGACTGATGATCAGATGTTATAAGACAGGCAAGTTTTTATCAGGGCTGACAGTGACACAGCACAACATGCAAACTACACTCTATTGTGACTAATAGAAGCTCAATAGATACAACTTAGTTGTCTTCTTAACTTTTGACTTAAGGAAGTGGCTGAGGATTATGGCACTCCCTCCACACTATCTATTAGGTCATCGAATAATAGATCACATTAAAAACCTTGGGACACTCTTCCGATCTCCCCACTGCACAGAACTATGTGAAAGGGCTGTTCCTTCCTCAGAATATACAGCCTGGACTTCTGTGTCCTAATTTTGGTAAACTAATAACACTTATAATATTTTGAGCTGGGCAAAATCTGACATTGCTCACCTTTTCTTATAAGATATGTCTCAGTAGGGCTGCAGATATTGTTGCTAAAGCAGGGCTAGTGTTGCTTCTTCTGAAAGATGGATAGGTCAAAGAAACTGTCCTTGACAAGAAGTAGCGCCAAGCATAACTGGAATTAATGGGAATCAAGGGGAAAATTCTCCACTCATTGGAGTCATACATGGCACAATGGTTGGCATTGTTGTTGGTCAATCAACTCAGCTCCAAGATATCTCTGCAAGAGTTCCTCAGCATAGTATCCTAGTCACAGCTATCTTCAGTTGCTTCATCAAAGTGAGAATTGGATAAGTTCACTGATGGTTGCACAATGCTCAGCGGCATTTGCGATTCCTCAGATACTGAAGAAGTCCATGCCCGAATACAACTAGATCTGGATAATATCTAGCCTTGAACTGACATGTGGCAATTAATGTTCATGGCACTGTAGTGTGAGAAAATGACCATATTCAGTCACTGGAAATCTAACCATTGTGCTTTGGCAGTGAATGGCATGTGAGTCCCAGAGCAACGTGGGCAGCGAGTCCTGGAACAGCGAGCGTAGAGAGTCCCAGAGCAGGACAGGGGCGGAGAGTCCCGGAGCAGTGCACCGGCAGCAAATCCCAGGTGGAAGCCAGTAAGGAGGAAGGCAGTCCTGTAACTTACCTTGGACCAGCTGAGTACCAGTACAGAGCAGACTAAAGGCTTGGAGCAGATCGGGGACAGCTGTTAGACTGGATCCTGGCATGGACTGCAGAGTTCCTGCACTGAGCTGCTACATTGTAAGTTTTACTTAATTTTTTTTACCTGATTTTAATAACAATCTTTTAATTATGTCTTATTTCTGACTTATTTTTACTAACACTGTAAGTTATTGCAATTACTTTTTATTCCACTTTTGAATCCAAAATTTGTATCAAGCAGACATTATAAAAGCTTTTCACTGTACTTCTACAATGGAGTACACATGACCTTAAAGGATATTCTGTTCTATTTTAGCAGGAAAACAGATATCTAAAAATACCACCTGCAATTTCCCCTCTAAGCGATTCACCATCCTGACTTGGAAATATACTTTCTTCCTTCACTGTTGCTGGGTCAGAAGTCCTTCACTAACAACACTGTGGGTGTGCTTCAGCAAATGAACTTTAGTAGTTCAAGAAGGCAGTTCATCAACTCCTTCTCAAGTGCAACTAGGGAGGGGGAACAAGCACTATTAAAGACAGAAAAGCCCACTTCACATAAGTGAATAAATAACCACAGTTTTACATGTATTGTACACTTAAGAATTTCATGATACATCCCTTAAATATCAATTTCAGTATTTAACTGAGACTGCAAATTGTCAGCTAATCCTGATTTATGAATTTGAAGGCTTACTGTCAGAATTGTTCCATTATATTAAACGGTGCCTTTACATACTATGATGACACTCAGCACTGGGATTACATTTCACAAATGTGATTTGGACAACTACATAGTAGGCATGACTGTTATTTATTCCTGTGATTGTGCTGCTAGACCTGTTTTTCAGAAGAAACCAATTTATATAAGAAGTAAATCTAACATGTAAATAACTGCATTATTACTTGTTTCAAATCCTTCCAGTTTTTTTAAAAACATTTACAATTCTGGTCAGATTTGATATTGGTGTTGGAAATCAACTACATTCTAAAAATAGCAACCATGCCCATGATAACCAATAATATTAAATAGTCATTCCTAATAGTCGGTTAAGAAGATTTCAAATCTTGGGAATTTAAATGCTACTTATTATCTATAATATCTATGAAATAAAGTGATGCTTTAACAACCAAATTGCTGATCTAATTTTTTTGCTACCTTGGTTGTGAGATTTGGTAATCTGAAAGATGTTGCCATATATCATCAATAAGTTCCTGATAATGCAGATAAAAGTTTTTAATTTTGGTTTGGAGAGTATAGATATCCCCAGGAATAATCTAACTTGTCAACTAAAATTTTCCTTTAATAGTCACAAATGTACAGAATACATCTTTCCAATTGTAGCACTTAACATGGTTGTATGGACAAACAGTCCATTAAATTTGTCTTACCTCCATATGCAGCAAATCAGTTGTCATCCAGCTGTCATCTCTTCAATTGTTCCTTTTTCTTGATGTTCAGCTATTAATCTTAGACACAATTTAAACTAAATGAGAGGGTGAGAGAGCAGAGTGGGGTCAGCATGAGAGAAGAAAATGGAAGCGATCAGCTTAGAGCCAAGAATGTAACATCACAAGGTGTACCATGTTGCCTGGACAACAAGAGGAATCAAGCAGATAGAAATGTTAAAGGGTCAAAATGAAAATCAGATGTATATGCATGAATGCCAGCAACATTAAAAATTAAATGGCTAAATCAGATACATGATGGCAAGCAGTAATTATGATGTCATTAGAATCTAACCTTGATGATGGGATGATTATAGTTTATAATGGTACAGGATATTAAGGAAATACACAAGAAATAGGAAAATTGGAAGGATATGTCAGGAACATTTGAAAACTATGGGAAGTTTAGGAAGCAATTTGACAAGAAACAATATATATGAGAGTACTAAGTCAAACTGCTGACAAAATGAATATTACTATTAGAGGTATGATGAGTGAGCTAGTAGCAAAAAGGACTCAAGGATAAATCTATTGACAATATATTGATATTCAAATGTAGCCATGACAAAATATATAAATTACATTGAAATAGGGTTAAGATGATTTTATTTGATCTGATTTAATATTGTTACATATATCAAGATACAGTGAAAAGTATTATTTTGTGTGCTATCCAAGCAATTCAACTTACATAAGTACATCAGGGTATTAGAACAGAATGTAGAATATAGTGTTACAGCCGCAGAGAAGGTGCGAGGAAAATTAGTTCTAATATTTGAGAGGTCCATTCATTAGTCTGATAACAGTGGGGAAGAAGCTGTTCTTGAATCTGTTGATACGTGTTTTTAAACTTTTGTATCTTCTGCTGATGAAAGAGGGTGGAAGAGAGTATAACGAGAATTGGAGGGGTCTTTGGTTATGTTGTCTGCTTTCCCAAGACAGTGGGAAGTATAGACCCAGTATATATATACAGGTTGGTTTGTGTGATAAAATGGGCTGCGTTTACAATTCTCTGCAATTTTTTAAGGTCTTGGGCAGAGCAGTTGCTATACCAAGCTGTGATGCATCTAGATAGGTGCTTCCTCTGGTGCACGTAAAAATTGGTAAGAGTCATTATGGGCTTGCCAAATTTCCTTAATCTTCGAAGGAAATGAAGTCATTGATGTGTTTTCTTGATGTGGATCAACTAAGACAGATTGTTGGTGACATTTATTCCCAGGAACTTGAAGCTCTTGACCATCTCCATCTCCATACCATTGATACAGAGAGAAGTGTGCTCTCTGTTCTGTTTCCTGATGTTGATGACCAGTTCCTTTGTTTTGCTGACATTGACGGAAAGATTGTTGTCTTTAGAACATGCCGCTAAACTGTTTATTTCCTTCCTGTACTATCTCATTATTATTTGAATTAGGAATTAATAATGGAATACAATAAAAGTAAGATTTACTGAGCTTGAAGAAAGAAATCAAACATTGAATACAAACAAGTTATTAAAAGAAAAACTTACTGCTTTTGTGAGGAGGAAAGAAAATCTGTTTGAGTACTACAGCAGAAAATATGTGGCCACTGAAGAAGACAAGATTTGAGGGGACAGCCATATGTATTTATAAATGTGGATGAGGAAGAAATAGCAAACTTGATACACTCTCCACCAATGGTATTTAAACAGTATTTAAAATCTAACCCAAGCATGTGTGTTTACAGCAGTTGGCAGCGTAAAGGGATGAAAATCAAGAAGTCTTATCAATGATTTAACCTTATCATAGGTTACCAAGAGATAAGATTTGTGAAGCATTAGACATCATGTTAAAGGTCTTGGAATATCTTAAATGTTGAAAACAAGCAACTTTAGTCTATGCTGTCTATGAAGCACACTTAGCCATGACTCATAAACCTGACTTCAGTAATTGGAATAGAAACTAGATCAATAACCAGAGTAAGATTAATATGCAGCTGCATGAAAATAACCCAATAATTTACAGTCAAGATGTCTTTGGAAGAAAACAGTTTGCCTAAAAAGCTCATAGATTTTTATTTGAGGAAGTGACGTTCCAAATTCATTAGCAAAAACTACATAATGTGATTTACGACTTCATGGGATAATCCCTTTCAAACTCGGATCAGTGTATATTAAAATAATTTTTATTGGCTGCTGGCTGAAGAAAGAGGAAATATCATGTCGTCATAAATGGAAAGTTGTTATTATAAGAGGACATGCTACAAATTTCCCATTCCACGTAATGTATACTTGATTTGGAGACTCAGTTTAATTACCAGCCAATTAAATTCACTGTTCAACTAACCAGTGGGAGTTTGGACTGGCCATTTAGATTTTGACAGATCAGTGGCAAATGTAGTTAAGAACGGACAAGTAAAAGATACTGCTAATGGGTATCAAAAAGGAGGAATATTTACTCCATAAGTATGACTAAATTGAAAAGGATAAAGGTAAGAGATCAAGAAATGCTGGTTGATTGGTTGTTCACATTTCCAAATAGAGTTCAGGAAGAATGAACAAAGTCAGCAGAATACCGGCCAACTTGCCCGGAAGTAGCTCTTATTCTATCAGGACACTGTCAGGAATTCACTTCCAGTTCCTGAAACATAAAGGAAATAACAAGGCCCAAGAAAATGCTGGAGCGCAACAGTACAACATGCAGACATTGATGTCACATCTGCATGATCAGCTGCCTGCAGCGAAGCAACAGGTTCTGTAATTAAATGTTTATGCCGGAGGTTGTGACGATATAGCTGGTTGGCCTTGCCTCTGATCAATGCAAATGGAACCATTGCCTCCATTTCTGGTACTAGACATTTTTAGTAACACCAGTCTTTCGACCCAACTGAAATTTGCAGGAGATGTATGGCTGGGATTTGAGTGTCTCAGTGATTATGACCAGTGAAGGGAACAGTTGAGAGGAAATGTGCTAAATCAAAGAGACACAAGGAGACGGAGGAGTGTAGCAATTTGAATAAAGGTAAGCAGAGTGTGATAGGCATGGGTGGAATAAACAAACTTCTGAGATAGAAATAGTAAAAGACAGGGTTAAAGGCCATTTAGCTGAATACACGCAGCATTCATAACAAAGTATTCATAATGAATAATTACAAGAAAGTGAGGATTACAGATGCCAGAGATCAGAGTTGAGTGTGTGGTGCTGGAAAAGCACAGCATGTCAGATGGCATCCGAGGAGCAGGAAGATTGAAGTTTTTGGCATAAGCCCTTCATCAGGACTCCTGATGAAGGGCTTATGCCCAAGATGAATAATGAGTATAATGATGAGCATATATGATGTGATAGAAATGACAGAGACATGGCTACAAGGTGACCAAGACTAGCACCTAAAAAATGAAAGCCATTTGTCATTTCAAATATCCAGCAAGCAAGGGAATGGTGGTGGATAGCTGTGTTACTTAAGAATGTCAATTATCACTACCAATTGTACACTATAATATAGTAGAACAAGACGTACAAGCACACAAACTAAAACAAAATACTGCAGATTCTGGAAGCCTAAAATGAAAACAGGTGCCAGAGAAATTCAACAGGTCTGGGAGAGATAAACAGTGTTTATGCTTCAAGTCCAGTCCGATCCTGCTTCAGAACAGAAAAGAGCTAGAAAATGGTAGGGTAGTTATGCTGTAAACAAAGGAGTTCATTTGGCAGCAAGACACATAAGGAGATAATCTGGATGACTATCAAAGTTCAACAAAGAGGCTGAAACATGGATCGCAATGTTGGAATCATTAAATGTCGAATGTTCAGGAGATCAGATCTGGAAGAATGTGGGGATTTCAGAATGCTGAAGCTGGAGCTGGTTACAGAGATTGGAAGGAGAAGGAGTGAGACCACTGAGGGTTTTTGACATGGGGGTGAGAATGTTAAAACTGAGTTGCTGCCAGAAAAGGACAATGTTTGAAGGAGACTAGCAGGAAAGCCTGTGTTGGGTTTTAGGTCTCACTCACAACAAATGAGTTGTCAGGAATGTTCCTGGAAAGGTGATCAGTGCCTTTTAATGATCCAAGTGTGCTCAATAGATTCAAGATACTGAAGGAGGGGAAGACTATCATGAGCTTCAGTCACCTCAAAGTCAAAGAAGTGACTCCATTGCAATCAACACAAGCACTTAGTTTTGAGTGATTGAATCCTGTTTACTTTGTCCCTCAGACCTGCTGACTAGCAATTTGCTTCCTTCCTGTGGGGACTCACCATCTAAAAGCTTTATTCAGGCCAAATATTTGTGAAACCTCAGGTAAAACTTAATCATTTATCATAAAAACAAAACAAAACAAAACAATCAGCAGGGGTAAAAAATATTAATTCACTAATTTATAAATGAGGATTGAGCTACAGAACTCAGCAGGAAGGAAATAGAATGGGATCTCAAGGGGGGAAAGTAAATAAGACTCATCCAGAGTGCTCTTTATTAATGTTAGTGTCTGCTTAGTAATGGACTCCCCATCGGCAGGGAAAGCAGCCAAAGTATCATTTGCATCCAAACCAGGTGGATATCAGTCAGAACAGGATATATCATTGGTACCAATGTGTGCCATAAGCAGCCAGATGCAACGAGCCATCCTGTAGTCTCATTTGCAGCCATACAAATGTCTCTCTGTTCCCCTTATAATTGATTCCCTAGTAATGTAATTTTCCCATTGTTATTCCTCCTCTCCTGTGTAACACAGCCAACAGTGATCAATGAACTTGGCTGCTGCTACTTTCCTTTGAGAGACTATTCACCTCAACAGTATCTAAATGGTTTTGCAGGTAAATGGCCACAAGAGACTGCTGACTTGGTCCTCTTACTCTGCCTGGTCGTCATCCATTCCCTTCCTGCCCATGGAATTATAGCCTGTGGACTGACCACCTCTCTATCTGTGCTATCTACAATAATCTCAGCCTCACAAATACTCCACAGTGTCTCCAGGTCAGTCTCCAGCTTCCAAGAACTATAGCTGGAGACACTTCCTGAACACAGTTTGGTCCCAGACATTAGAACAGTACCTGGCTTCTGTATATAGAGTAGGAATAGTATATCATGACTATGGGTTCTCCTTCCTTTTATTATCCCTTTAAATTAAACCCTACATTGCCGTAAAGAATACACAGTATTCGTTACACTAGAGCCACTTTTCTCTGGGCCTTTGCACTATTGCCCTTTCAAACAATAACCACAAAATGAAGATCTTACAAACTATTAGCGATGGAAATAGGATTAAAACACACCCAACTTTGCTCACCAAATCAGTTGCTTCCTCTTGGCCTGCTTTGTTGTTTGGATACTGATGTCACCTCAGGAGCTCCACCTCTGTGCTAAGTACAGATCTCACAGAAAAGTATGGACTTGAATTCTGTTTCAACACAGTTATCTTTTGGAAAACAAGAGAAGGGGGATAATGCTGACCTTTTACAAGACATTTGTTAGTTTTCAGAAGAAGAGTTGCTTACAGCCCTGGAAGGATGTGATCACTTTGGAGTGAGTGCAGAAGAAATTTAAAATATTGTTTCTGGGGATGAGAAACTTCATCATGAAGATAGATTAGAGAAGTTGGGAATATTCTCCTTGAACAAAAGAAGGCTACAAAGAGATCAGATAATGTTTTTCAAAATTATGTGCATTCTTAATAGAGTAGGTCGGGAGAAATTTACCCCATTCATAAAAGGATTAAGAAGGAATGGGATGAACTTAAAATAGTTTGCAAAATAGTCATACACCATGTCTCCCAATGCTTCCATTTGGCCCATATCCCTCTAAACCTTTTCTATGCATGTAGCTGTCCAAATGCCTTTTAAATGTTATAACTACCACTTCCTCTGACAGTTGATTCCATATACGCACCACCCACTGTGTGAAATGTTGCCCTTTAGATCCCTTTTAAATCTTTCCCCTCTCACCTTAAACCTATGCCCTCCAGTTTTGAACTCCCCTACCCTAGAGGAAAGATCCTTGCTATTCAACTTACCTGTACCCTTCATGATTTTATAAACCTCTATAAGGTCACCCCAGAATTTCTTACACTCCAGGGAAAAAATTGCCAGCCTAAACAGCCTCTCCTTATAGCTCAAACCACCCAGTCCCAGCAACATCCTTGTAAATCTTTTCTGCACTTTTTCCATTTTAATGATACCCTTCTTATAGCAGGATGAATACAACTGTATGCAGTACTCTAAAAGTAGCCTCATTAAAATCCTGTACAGCTGCAACATGACATCCCCACCTCCTATTCTCAATGAAATGTGATGGAGGAACATATTTAAGAGGGCATTTCATGATTATTTGAATAGAAATAATGTTCAAGGGGATGGGGAAAAGGTAGGAGAACAACATTAAGTCATAATGTTCATTCATAGCGCCAGTGTGGACACAATGGACTGAATGGTTTTCTTCTGCACCTTAACAATTTGGAGAATCTGTCAAGTGGCTGTTTTTGCTCAGTTGCACCTCTTTGACGGTATCTTCAGTTGCTGTACTGCAGCTTTCACCTATAAGCACAGGCAGGAGAGGTGGAAGGATAGTGAGGACAGTCACTCCTAGATCAGAGCCCCTTCACAAATACTGTTAAAGTGAAAGCTCAAAGTACTGAACCTTTCAACCCTGATTTTGTGCTCCTTATGTAAGGCCAGTTTGCAGAAGGTCATGGATATGAGATAAAGTTGACAGAAACTTCAAAACAATTTTTTTTTCCTTACCTGAAGGTGCAGTGATAGCCCCAGGATACTATTCAGTATGCTCAACGTTATCTTATTAATGCCTTGCACAGTATAGTTGTACCAAGGCGTTTCCACCTTTTGGAGTTGCTGGTGTTGGACTGGGATGTATAAAGTTAAAAATCACACAACACCAAGTTATAGAGGTAAAAACAATGACTGCACATGCTGGAAACCAGATTCTGGATCAGTGGTGCTGAAAGAGCACAGCAGTTCAGGCAGCATCCAAAGTGCAGCGAAATCGATGTTTCGGGCTAAAGCCCTTCATCACGAATAAAGGCAGTGATCCACAAGCCTGATCACCCTGACCGACCCATTGTCTCAGCATGCTCCTGCCCCACTGAACTCATCTCGACCTACCTCGACACTGTTCTATCCCCTCTAGTCCAGGAACTCCCCACATATGTTCAAGACACCACTCACACCCTCCACCTCCTCCAAGATTTCCGTTTCCCCGGCCCCCAACGCCTCACCTTCACCATGGATATCCAATCCTTCTATACCTCCATCCACCATGACCAGGGCCTCCAAGCACTCCATTTTTTCCTCTCCAGATGTCCCCAACAGTACCCTTCCACCGACACTCTCATTTGTTTGGCCGAACTGGTCCTCACCCTTAACAATTTCTCCTTTGAATCCTCCCACTTCCTCCAGACCAAAGGGGTAGCCATGGGCACACATATGGGCCCCAGCTATGCCTGTCTCTGTGTTGGCTACATAGAATAGTCCATCTTCCATAATTACACCGGCACCACTCCCCACCTCTTCCTCCGCTACATTGATGACTGCATTGCCACCACCTCGTGCTCCCGCGAGGAGGTTGAGCAATTCATCAACTTCACCAACACTTTCCATCCTGACCTTAAATTTACCTGGACCATCTCTGACACCTCCCTCCCCTTCCTGGACCTCTCCATCTCCAATAATGACGACCAACTTGACACTGACATTTTTTACAAACTCAACAACTCCCACAGCTACCTGGATTACACCTCTTCCCACCCCACCTCTTGCAAAAATGCCATTCCGTATTCCCAGGAGGACCAGTTCCACCATAGAACACACCAGATGGCCTCCTTCTTTAGAGACCACAATTTCCCTTCCCACGTGGTTAAAGATGCCCTCCAACGCATCTCGTCCACATCCCACATCTCCGCCCTCAGACCCCACCCCTCCAACCGTAACAAGGACAGAACGCCCCTGGTGCTCACCTTCCACCCTACAAACCTTCACATAAACCAAATCGTCCGCCGACATTTCCGCCACCTCCAGAAAGACCCCACCACCAGAGATATATTTCCCTCCCCACCCCTTTCCGCCTTCCACAAAGACCACTCCCTCCGTGACTACCTGGTCAGGTCCACGCCCCCCCTACAACCCACCCTCCCATCCTGGCACTTTCCCCTGCCACCACAGGAACTGTAAAACCTGTGCCCACACCTCCTCCCTCACCTCTATCCAAGGCCTAAAGGAGCCTTCCACATCCATCAAAGTTTTACCTGCACATCCACTAATATCATTTATTGTATCCGTTGCTCCTGATGCGGTCTCCTCTACATTGGGGAGACTGGGCGCCTCCTAGCAGAGTGCTTTAGGGAACATCTCCGGGACACCTGCACCAATCAACCACACCACCCCGTGGCCCAACATTTCAACTCCCCCTCCCACTCTGCCAAGGACATGGAGGTCCTGGGCCTCCTTCACTGCCGTTCCCTCACCACCAGACGCCTGGAGGAAGAACGCCTCATCTTCCGCCTCGGAACACTTTAACTCCAGGGCATCAATGTGGACTTCAACAGTTTCCTCATTTCCCCTTCCCCCACCTCACCCTAGTTCCAAACTTCCAGCTCAGCACTGTCCCCATGACTTGTCCGGACTTGTCTGACCTGCCTAGCTCCTTTTCCACCTATCCACTCCACCCTCTCCTCCCTGACCTATCACCTTCATCTCCTCTCCCATTCACCCATTGTACTCTATGCTACTTTCTCCCCACCCCCACCCTCCTCTAGCTTATCTCTCCATGCTTCAGGCTCACTGCCTTTATTCCTGATGAAGGGCTTTTGCCCGAAACGTCGATTTCGCTGCACTTTGGATGCTGTCTGAATGGCTGTGCTCTTCCAGTACCACTGATCCAGAACACTAAGTTATAGTCCAACAGGTTTTTTTTTTAGATTACTTACAGTGTGGAAACAGGCCCTTTGGCCCAACAAGTCCACACCGACCCGCCGAAGCGCAACCCACCCATACCCCTACATTTACCCCTTACCTAACACTACGGGCAATTTAGCATGACCAATTCACCTGACCCGCACATCTTTGGACTGTGGGAGGAAACCGGAGCACCCGGAGGAAACCCACGCAGACATGGGGAGAACGTGCAAACTCCACACAGTCAGTCGCCTGAGTCGGGAATTGAACCCGGATCTCAGGCGCTGTGAGGCAGCAGTGTGCCACTAGCTTTTGGAGCGCCGCTCCTTCATCAGGTGGCTGTGGAGCACACAATAGTGCAGAATACTGCAGCATTGAAACATAAAGTGGAACTGAGGTGAGAGATCCAGAGACATTGAAATTCATCATTGAAAGTAGAGTTTTTAAAAATGTAGTCGTGAATTGGCAGCTGTCACAATTATCTTTTTTTAGTAGTCAATAACTAAACCAGACAATGTGTAAAATGGTCTGCCAATCTACTGTCATTAGTTCTGTGTTACAGCCAATAAAATATGTAAACCCCACCCCTCTTCCAATGTGTCTGGGTCTCTGCTCACACAACAATATTCTGGGAACCCTAAAATGATGAGGGCCAGACCTTTGAGAACAGTTAAGAAATCATGTTAATGAATAAGGAAGGGGAGATCTTCTTTTATTTATTCACTCCCACTGTGGCTGAATACATTATGAAGCAATTTACATCCTACTTAAGCTTTGCGTGTGACTAGCGAAGGTATAAATACTTCAAAGCAAAGTCCATCAGCTGGGGAGAATTGCAAAAATTAATTCTACATGTTTCTTCTGTGTCATTTAAATCATTTAATCTGCCATTTTAGATAACCTAATGTGCTAACAAGAGTTCATCTGAAGCCAATGCAAATCAAGTGACTAACTGATAAATAGTCCTGTACCCTGTCTCCACCCAACCTGAATTAAATGTTTCATTAAAAATTGTTAGTGGGTGTCACAACTCAGGATTGCATGAATCCTAACAGTGGATAAATAATTGGAATAATTAAAGAACAGAAATCATGGATTGATTGGGAAACTTTAAATAAACATATCAAAAATATGACTTAATATACAAATGAGCACAGCTACCTTGACTATACCTTGCCAAATTATAACTCATAGTTTATTAGTGCAAAGATAAAGTAATAATTTAAGAAGTTTGGAATTTTTAAAAGCCAATTCAGTTTGCTATTTTATTAACTTGTTCATGTTCCGTACCATTACATTTTCCAAGAGTGTCTGCTTTAGCCTTAGGCTTTCAACCATCTTGTCTTCCATTAATTTGAAAACGTCATTCTAATTTACAACATGAATTCAAGATTTGATGATGTTCCTGAAAAACATACGTTTTAAATTTCCATTAGCATCTATATAATAATTTGTTTCAGATTTCTCTCCAGCACGATATTGGAGGACTTGTGGTAAATTTGTTTGAAGGCTCCAGTAAACATTGGCAGCTATTGAAATGGAGATGTCTCCACTCATTCAGCAACATCCTCTATTCACTCTCCACCTGGTACCTCTTCTTCAGAGCTGAATCTCCCAATAAGCAACACTCATACCACATTGTTCATATGCCTGACACAAGATTCCAGAAACAAATGCTCAATTCTAATCTCATCAATAGTAAGTGATCACTAGGAGGGCAGAGGAAACACTACAAGGACATCCTGAAATCCTCCCTAAACAAATACAACATTCCCACTGACCAATGGGAATTGTTTGCTGTAGAACGCACACAGTGGAGAAGAAACATCTGCAAAGGCACCAATGACTTTGAATTAGTCATAGATTAGTATCAGAAAGAAGGAAGCAACTTGATATTTAGGCCTTATGCCAGCAAATGCTACTTTGCTAGACCCACTCCCAATCTGTGCTCATAGCCCTGTGATCTTATTTTTCTTTTAGGTACTTATCCAATTTTCCTTTGAAAGCCACAATCAAATCTGCCTCCCCTTTCACGTAGTGCATTCCAAATCCTAACCACTCACTGCATCAAAAAACCTCATGTCATTCTTGATTAATTTGCCAATCACTTCATGTCTGTGTCCTAGGACTCTCGACCCTTCTGACATGATATTCAATTTCCTCACTGTCACCACTATTTCTAGTTGACACCATCTTTTATTGTGTAGTTTAATGCCATACAGAGCTTGAGTTCGAGACAAGCTAGTTCAAAGAAGGCAAAGATGAGAACTGTCTTCAGGTACAGACTTCAAATTAACATAATTAATTATGCTTGCAATACACAATATGATGTTCACTATATTGCATTTTGAGAAAACATTGCTGTGTATGGTAATCGCTGATATAACAGGCTCTGATTTTTTACTCCATTAGGTAACATCCAATCCATTTTGTTTATGTGTTCTTGTACATGGGCTTTAGAAACTTTCAGATGTTAAACTAAGTTTTTGCGCCTAGAATTTCACAGATAACTATTCGAGCAAGTACAGTGGAACTGTCTGAAGTCTTAACCTCTAGCTCAGAAGTTAGAAACTTTTGCAGAAGATCCGGGGACAGAAGGCCTATCCCAGTCAATTACCCCTAAGATCAGCACATAAAGACACAATCATTGGCTTTCTGTTACTGAATACATATAAGCTGTTATGTTGCAGATTTGCAACTAGTCTGTTTGATATCAGAAGGTTCAGCAATTCCCTTTTCAATGAGAAGTGAAGAACTTTAACAAGTCTCAAGGCAGAAAAAGGAGAAGACCATCAAATCGGCTGATCAAATATGACCCAGCTGATTATAAGTGGTTTTACTTGTGCAATCTCAAAACAGATGCAAAATACTTTTTGACAACTTGAACTTCTTCCTGATCTTTTACAGTGCAGTAAGAATTAGCCACTTGGATGCAGAACTGGCTCGAAGGTAGAAGACAGAGGGTGGTGGTGGAGAGTTGTTTTTCAGACTGGAGGCCTGTGACCAGTGTTGTGCTACAAGGATAAGTGCTGTGTCTACTGCTTTTTGTCATTTATATAATGATTTGGATGTGAACATAGGAGGTTTAGCAAGTAAGTTTGCAAATGACACCAAAATTGGAGGTGTAGTGGACAGCAAAGAAGGTTACCTCAGAGCACAATGGGACCTTGATGTGTTGGGCCAGTGGGTTGAGAAGTGGCAGATGGAATAATTCTAGTCTCCTTCCTATCAGAAGGATATTATAAAACTTGAAAGGGTTCAGAAAAGATTCATAAGGATGTTGTCAGGGTTGAAGGGTTTGAGCTATAAGGAGTTGCTGAATAGGCTGGGGCTGTTTTCCCTGGAGCATCGGTGGCTGAGGAGTGACCTTATAGAGGTTTATAAAATCATGAGGGGTATGGATAGAATAAATAGACAAGGTCTGTTCTCTGGGGTAAAGGAGTTCAGAACTAGAGGGCAAGTTTAGGGTGAGAGGGGAAAAATATAAAAGGGACTCAAGGGAAAGCTTTTTCACACAGACAGTGGTGCGTGTAAGGAATGAGCTGCCAGAGGAAGTGGTGGAGGCTGGTACAATTAAGCATTTAAAAGACATCTGGATGGGTACATGAATTATAAGGATAGAGAGAGATGGGCCAAGTGCTGGCAAATGAGATGAGATTGATTTAGGATATTTGGTTGGCACGGACGAGTTGGACTGTTTCCGTGCTGTACATCTCTATGACTCTATCTATGATCCTTGCTAAATAATTGGTTGTTAGAGCCTTTGACTGTACATTTATTTTATGATAAGTTGAAGCTAAGAAGTTAAAGTTTTCACATCAACTTCATCGGGACATAGTCTTGTTGAAATTAACTATTTCATTAAATGGAACCGATAACTTAGACTTCTTATGCTATCCCTTTGAGATTGGAAATGTAAAACAGTAGCTCCTAATCTCTTCACTGTAATCTGTTATCCACATGGGACTGTTCTGCTACTCATTTCATTGTGATAACTTTTGCAAACCATTAGGAAACTAAAGACATTACAGCAAAGTTAAGAGTATCCAGGACCTCATGATTAAGTTGGCACATTTTCAGGGAACCAACCAGAATTTAAAGAAAAGCAGTGTACCAGTTATACATTCTACATTTAAGATTGCAAAGTGAATTCCTGTTTCAACAAAATTATCATTCATGTCATGAAAATGAAATTGCTTTGATTTGATTATAATTATTTTAGACTACAATCTAATAACAAGGATAAATTGACAAGAGAAGAAATAAGCAGATTTTTTTTGATAAATATTTAGCTTTCTTTACGTTTGTCAACATTTTTCACTGCTGGCCTCCTTTGTAATGATTGTAACAAGGTCAGCCAAGTGGACCTCATAGAATGACGTCCCTGATTGGATCAGATTAACAGCCCCAATCAGGGAGCCTTGGCTGACAGATACAAACAGGACTGTCAGAGGTTCTGTTCATTCTGAGAGTTGGCTCTGAGGAAGCTTGATCAGTATCAAGGATTTTTTAAGTGTAAATAAAGGGTGATGGGATAATGACCTCTATGGAGTTATTTCACCCTTGATTTCATTTTGCCAGCCAGCAAGAAAAAAACATCCCATTCATTCCAAATACCAATATTCAGCTGAATGAAGTGTTATAAAGCAACTGCCTAAAAAGTTGAATTATTTAATTTTCCAAATTGCTATTTAGTGAGATACTACTAATTTTTATTTATTACTCCCTTTAGTGGGAATTGATTTGTGTAAATGTATTTTGCAACTGAGAATATTTAATTAAGTCTTCTTTAAATTTCAGTCTATTAAAAATGTTTTTTGTACAAAAACTTTCATCAACGAATGCATAATAAGGCTGAAACGAGAAGAACTCAACTTTAGGAAGCTTGGTGTTGTCAATGTGTCATTCAGGCTGACACTTCCCTAATAGGCATGAATACGGATTTTCCTGTCAAATAAATGTCTGCTTCTATTCTTCTTTGAAGGAGTGTAGAAGGCACTATTTGAAGTGTAAAAATGTAAATATTTTCAGCATGAGATTTGCTGGACTCAAAACCCAACAGACAGATTGCCACATTCTATTAGCCCACATTCGTTTCTCCCAATGCAGGTAGCACACAAACTTTGTGCTGGCTACTCATTAAAATAGTGGTAAGCACTCTTTACACCCATATGGGATTGCAAAATAGTCAGAGGCTAACAATGGATTCAAGCTAGTTTGCATTTCTTAAAAGTATTTTGGCAACTGGCTGTTGGAAACTATTGTAAAAATGACCTTGACCTTGGAAAAATAAATGAATGGCACCAGCGACCCAGGTTCAATTCCAGCCTTGGGTAACTGTCTGTCTGGGTTTCCTCCGGATGCTCCAGTTTCCTACCACAATCCAAAGATGTGCGGGTTAGGGGGATCATCTGCACAAAATGCAGGGTTACAGCGATGGGGTGGGTCTGGTGGGGTGCTCTTCAGAGGGTGGGTGTGGATTTGATGGGCCAAGTGGCCTACTTCCACACTGTAATGTGTCTATGATTCTAATCTTGCTGAGAATGGACTTCAAGAATTTTCAACAGTACTGAATGCCTTGGTCAAGGAGGTTCTGCCTATCCATAAGGGAGCAGAAATCCCTCCAGATAAGCATCATAAAAGAAAAGAGATCAGATGGCTGTGATGTTTAATGTTAAGAGTCTAACCTGAAGAACTTGGATGCAGTGCCAAAAATGTCCTCCAAAACCTCAAGTAAGTGGTCAGGGTTAGAGAATATACTTTGAACTTATCACTCAATGATAATGAGTGATAAATATTGAACAAACTTTCAAACTTAACTCTGGATTTGTGGGTGAATAACTCAGAATTACTGTGACCTACAAGCACTTACATGATAGATTGATGGAAAGGAGTACAGTCTAACAGTTAATATCAATGTATTAACAGAAGGTGGTGGATGGATTGAATGATTCTTTGATTCCCACATCAATTACTCTAAAAGGATCCTGCTTTGTTCGCACCATTGATAACAGTGATTTGTTCCTTGCACATCACATTGAATGTCTTAAAGACTACGAATTTATTATTCCTGAAGTAAAAATATGATATTTGAAGAACTTACAAACAGCTTGTAAACGTCCTTCAATTTCAATGAATAAAAAGTAACATAGACAGACAGAAATTATGGGGTGTAATCAATAAATTTCAACAGAGAAAGAGATATTAAGAAAGGTGGGCAAATAGAAATGCAGATTAGTATAGTTGAAAAGATTCATCAATATATTTCACTTATAGAGAAGCAAATTTTTATGGTGTGGTTAATTGTCATGGCTTTTCAATATTTTAAAAGACCAATTAACATATAGAAACAGAGCAAAATCCATTCGGCCCATTGAGCTTGTCTTGCTATTCAATAAGAACACAGCTAATCAAACACTTGAGTGCCTTTTACTTAACCCCCTTCCCATTACCCTGTGCGCCACAGGTAATCAGACATCAAATCAAACTCTCTCTTAAGCATGCACAAATAACTGAGCCACCACAGCCTTCTGAACCCAAAGGGTTACAACCTTCTGAACAAATTAATTTCTCTTCATCTTGACTTAAGTGGTATCTCCCTTAGTTTTAAACTATGCCTCTTAATTTAGACTCACCAACCAGTGGGAATATCTTACCCAATCTACCCTGTCTACCTCTTTCTGTCTTTTCTGGGTTTTCTAGGTTTCAGTGAGATTCACTCTAATTCTTCAAAATTAGAGGCCCAGTTTTCTCAATCTCTCTTCATGGACAGTCCCACCACACCAGGAAAAAGTCTGGTGAATATTCATCGTCCCCCCACTATGGCAATAATATATTTCCTGAGATAAGGAAACCAAAACAGTACATAGTCATCCAGGCACACTGCAACCAATCAGTTATAGATTTTTTTAATCAACTGGTTCAGAGATGGTATTACCCAAGGTGGGACTTGAACCTAAAACCTCTGGTCCAGAGGTGAGGATGCTAACCCTGTGCCACAAGAGGACCCCCCAAGCTCTTATATTTAATTGAAGTTCCTAATCAGCCTATTCAGAGACATTATTACATATTTCTGGAGCAGATGGGTCTTGAGCATGGGTTACTTGGTTCAGGAGTAGAGACACTACCACTATGCTTCAGGAGGTCCCCACTAAACTCTCATCAATTGAGGAAACACTTCACTGCACCTGTACTCAAATCCTCTTGCAATAAAGATTAACTTTACATGAGCCTTTCAGATAGCTTGCTGCACCTACATGTTTGACTTCTGTGATTTATCAACAAAGATACTTAGATTAGATTCCCTACAGTATGGAAACAGGCCCTTCAGCCCAACAAGCCCACACTATTCCTCCAAAGATAAACCCACCCGGACCCATGGGGAGAATGTACAAATTCCACACTGACAGTCACCTGAGGTGGGAATCAAACCCAGGTCCCTAGCACCATCAGGCAACAATGCTAACCACTGAGCCACCGTGCCACCCTTTGTCCAGCTATACTATTCAGTCTCTTACATTTTAAGGAATATGCTACACATCTATTTCTCCAACAAAAAGGAATGACCTCGTGTTTTTGCCCAATCACTAAACCTGTGCAAATCTTCTTGAGTAAAAAATGAGGTCTGCAGATGCTGGAGATCACAGCTGCAAATGTGTTGCTGGTCAAAGCACAGCAGGTCAGGCAGCATCTCAGGAATAGAGAATTCGACGTTTCGAGCATAAGCCCTTCATCTTCTTGAAACCACTGTACATCTTCCTCAAAATACATTCTCACTAAGTTTTGTATCATCTGTAAATTTGGAAATGCAGCATTTCCAAATGTCATAGCCTGCCAATGCAAGAACGAACCATTTATTCTGACTCTATGTTTTCTGTCTGATGGCAGATCATTAATCCTTGGTAAAATTGCTTCCTGTCCCCACATGCTTTCAACTTTCTAACCGGCTCCTATGGGAGATATTATCAGGCTTCTAAAAATGTAAGTACACGACATCCATTGGCTCTCATTTATCAATTTTATTAGTAACACGTTCAGAAACCTCCAACGAGTTTGTCAAACGCAATTTTCTTTTAACAAATCCGTACTGACTAACCCAATCAGAAAATTATTAACCTTCCTTCATAATAAATTGTAGCATTTTCCCAACTATTGATTTGGTGTTAACAGGTTTATAGTTCTTCATTTATTTCTTTCACTCTCCTCTTAAGTAGTAAGCAACCTTTGTTACCTCCTAATCCATGGAAATCATTTGAGGATCTCGAATTTTGGAAAATAATCCCCAACGCATCAGCTATCTCGACACCCACATCACTCGGGATCAAGGCCATCAGCTTCCTGGGTATTTATTAACTTTCAACCCTGTTAACTTCTCTAGTACAAACTTGTTAGTAAATGTAATTTCCTTCAACTCACCATTCTCTCTCGCCAGTTTGGGGAGATTTTTGATATTCTCCTCTGTGAAAACAATCACAATGTAATCATTTATTTTATTTGCCATTTCTCTATCTCCCATCATAAATTATCCAGACACTGCCTTTAATGACTATATTTATTAATCAAACGTTTCGTTTTTATGTACCTTTGAAAGATTTTACAATCTGCTTTTGTACTTTTTCCTAGATTGCATTCACAGTCTATTCTCCTTTTCCATATAAAATTCTTGGTCCTACTTTGTTGTACTCTATAAACATCCCAACTCTCAGAATTACTGCTATTTCTGGTAACTTCATATTTATGGAATAGAAACAGAATTTCTACTTCATTGCATATCATGAACTTGGGTTTTGACATGAGAAAAAAGTAGATCATTTTATAGAAGCGATATTTGGAGCTTAATTTAGATTTCAAATCACCTGTTTGAAGTGAATTTTGGGAAATCACTGCACATTTTTAGTGACTTCCTGTTTATTCATGTTACTATGTTAAGAATTAGCTTAATTTGTTAATTGAACAAAGTAGATTGGAGCCACAGGTTTATGTACCAACATTAGGGAGGCCTCCTGGCAACAAAGAGATATAAACCACACAGCTGACCATTTCAGAACCAACTCACAGGCAAATCAGAGAAAGAGAATTCTTTAGTGAGTAATACTTTTTGACTTGCGAGGCTTGTCCTCTAGCTACAAATCAGGAGGTGATGCAATAATATCTACATGAAGCTCCAACAAGAATTTTGACACGACTCATGATTGAAAGGAGTTGGGATCAAAGATAGTTAATTAATATTCCTATCCAGGAACAAAATTAACAGGGCACATTTTTATGATCAGGTTACAGCATTCAAAAAATTTCATGAATATCACAGACAGCTATCGGCTTATTTGATTTGATAAAGAAATGGGTAGATCCTGGAGTGATGGATGAGGGTTCGATCAAGGACCGATGCAGGTCACACCAATAGTTGGGGTGGGGGGGTTTCAATCAAGTGAATGGTGCAATATGAGGGAAAGTCTTCCAGTGAGGGTATCATGGTGGAAGGATTTGAGGTATGATGGGTTAGAGGTTGTCGGGGAAATGAGATGCCTGGGATGCTTGAAGTTATGATAGGAGATGTTACGGCACGGATGTCAAGGAAACCAGAGTCCTGGGATAGAGTGAGTAAGAGATTTGGCAAGTATTGAATTTGTTGGGAAGTCTTGGGGTGAAGGAGTAGATTTCAGCGAACAGTTGAAAATCCCAGGGATTGTGGATCATAAACTTAAAGTGGGGGCGATATTTAAAGACCTTATTGGGAAGGCGAGGGAGACTGTTGCAGTTCCTGAAGCAGATGGGTGGACCTGGGTACTGAGTTCTGCAATTTTTATCTTTTTTTAAAATTCACTCATTGGATGTGGCATTGCTAGTTGACAAGCATTTATTGCCTATCCATAGCTGCCCTTGAGAAGGTGGTAGTGAGCAGTCTCCTTGAACTACTGCAGTCCATGCACTGGAGGTAGACTCATAAATATCCTTATGATAGGAATTCCAGGATTTTGACCCAGTGACAATGAAGGAATAGCTATATATTTCCAAGTCAGAATGGTGAGTGAGGAGGGTAACTTGCAGGAGGAGACTTTGTTACGTATCTGCTGTTCTTGTCCTTCGAAATGGAAGTGGTCATGGGTTTGGAAGATGTTATCTAAGGATTGTCGGTAAATTTCTGCAGTGCATCTTGTAGATAGTTCATACGGCTGCTACTGAGCATCAATAGAAACTGAGTAGATACTTGTGGATGTGGTGCCAAATCAAATGAACTGCTTTTTACTGGAGGGTGTCAAGTTCCTTGAGTGTGGTTGGAGCTGTACCCATGTGAATGTGAATTTAATGCATTTTTTGTACCAATCTGCTTATTTGGATTGGTATGGTCACCTGCTCATCCACACCTGAAGACTCACTTGATGCCATCACAGGGACCTTGTGAAATGGTGATTGATAGTTTTTCCCTGCAATTCTTCTACTCCTACCAGAGGGTGCTTTTAATTCTGCAAACTGAGGTGAAAGGCAAAAAAGAAATTAAACCCTTTTGCACTTGTTCAGACTGTTAGGTCATCTGCATTCTGTAAAGTTCTTGAGTGAGATAGGACAAACACCAATGCTTCCCCGAATTAAATTGTGTGCCTCCCATGGTGCTTTCTCTGTTTATCACCAGTAGATATCGCCCCAGCGTTTTGATTGCTATGCTGCCCTCAAACCCAGCATCCAAAACTCTCTGGTGCTGCTGTACTTAACACTGGTTTTCTAGGTCTAGCCACTATCATGTGGAAATATCATTGAGAGCTTCAAGTGTGAAAGTTAAAATGCCACAGTTCCATGCTTTGCTTCTCTTTCAGGACATACTGGGGACTCAAGGGTTAAACATTCCACTACCAAAGGACTTACTGCAGTATCAACTGAAGGCCTGTAGTCTTACCATACAGACAGAACATCTCAGTAGAGGGGAGGCTGACTATCTCAAAAATAGAGCTTAGTGGAGCCACACATTGCATTCCCCCTGTAGCTCCCTGATAGCCTTGGCCACAACCCTGTTAAACTGCCTCCCACTCCCATTGTCTTACTTCCCCTCTATAGTAACGTAGGAATGTGAATCTCCCATTTACAGTAGGCAAAACCCTTCTACCTTAATCTCTTCTCATCAACACATAATCATGAAGAATATGATAATCAGTTTCTGTAATCCATTCACACGTTATCACAGGTCATTGACATTCATCGGGCTTTGTAAATTCATAATTACCTGCTTTAAACTATGTGATGACAATTGCCCATGTGACTGATATACCTTTTGTTTACTTCCTATAAAATATACTGTCTTTGTGTGTAGAGCAGAGATTCCTGGAGAAGTGTCACCACAAGTAGACACACGACTACTTTTGGGGATATTGAGAATCCCTCGCCGGCTGTCGGATAATGAAACACCCACCATTGTACAGAACCTCATGTCATCCAGGTTAGTGGAACAAAATATACATCGACACATGGACCTTGAGATATATGGGAGCTGAATACCAGGCTAATGCAAACAATTAACATTGATTACTTATAAACTACATACAAAAGCATGGTGGAGCAAGACTTAACTAGAACCTTCTTTCGTCAATTCTCTAATGCTTTGCTGTCTGCAACTTCTGTGAATCTAAAATTCATTTGTTTTTTTCATGCATTTTGAAGTGGTTGACTGTGATATCTCACACATATCCTCACTGGAGCTTTGGAAAGACCCACTGAGAAAGAATTTCAAGGCTTCAGTGACTTTCAATGCTATCAGCATTGGATTGTTTCCCAATCCCTGAAGACAAGGAAGTGACATACATTATTGATAGAAGTCTCTGATATCCTCAGCTGCTTCTGAAATGGCCTCGCCAACATTTGTAGGTAGCTTTAGTGCCTGTGGGACAAACAATTACATTCAAAGGTTCGATGTCACATTGGCCCCTGCTGTGTTACCTTCTGCAGCTTCTCCCTGTTTCTATTCTGTACTGCTCTGCCTGTCCCTTGGCCACCTTTCACACATTCATCCTTAGCTGCAACAGAGTGCTTAGAATGGATATATTAACTTGACCCATTACAACGATGGTCTGGTATGATTTTTAAAATTTATTTACGGGAGGAGGGCATTTCTGACGAGGCCAGCATTTATGGTTTATCTCTAACTGCTCAGAGGGCAGTTAAGAGTCAACCACATTATATTATTAGCCTCTTAATTTGAGGTAGCTGGTTAAATTCAAATTCTACCATCTGGCATGGTGAAATTCAAACCTGCATCTCCACAATATTACCTGGGCCTCTGCATTAACAGTCCATCAGTATTACCAATGATGATAGCAATATATTTGTGAATAAATTGCAAAGGATCATCTAGTCAGTGTACTCTTTGAGGCCCTCTCTCCTGTGCTAGATACCTTTAGCCCAGGGGAAGGCCTTATACTTACCATGGGCTTCACACAATCACAATAACCAATTTCATCATTGAGGATGACTGTTGAGGTCTCTTTGATGCAGCCCATGCTTATAGAACCTTGGAAATGGAAGCAATAACTCACTGTTGAATTTCCCTCCATACTTTTCAAGTCTAACACTGTTGTTTTACTTTCAGTTAAGTTTCACCTACATCATCTCAGTTTAACTCCAGCATCTGATTGTTGACGGCACCAAGCATATCATTCAGGCTTATCTCTCACTGACTATCACTGCCTCCAAATTCCCTTGCTACCCGACATCATAATCATCTAACCCACAATGATAGCAGCATCCATCTCTCTACCCTCATCACTTCCCTGCTTCCCACCCCCACCCCCACACAATATCAGAGGGATAGGTCATAGACATCACAGCCATGATGGTGGTAACTGACAGGCAGCTACACAGCTAGAAACATTGGCTTCAGATATAGCATGCCAGGCATGAGGTGAACTGTTCCTTTTTGCTTGCTAGCAGCCAATCTCAGTCATGTCATGACACAATGCTCCTCTTGAAGGTCAAGTGACTGTGACTCATTCTCCAGTAAGTTAACTATCTTTTCTGTTGTATGCCACATATACACAATTGTGAATGTGAAGGCACACAGTTCTCACCTCTGGATAACTCAATTGGAACAACGTGCTTAATTCTACAGATATTGCCCTTGAATGAACATGCAATGCAAATAGGTAAAAACAATGACTGCAGATGCTGGAAACCAGATTCTGGATTAGTGGTGCTGGAAGAGCACAGCAGTTCAGGCAGCATCCAAAGTGCAGCGAAATTGACGTTTCAGGCAAAAGCCCTTCATCAGGAATAAAAGGGTTTTTTTTCCTGATGAAGGGCTTTTGCCCGAAATGTTGATTTTGCTGCACTTTGGGTGCTGTCTGAACTGCTGTGCTCTTCCAGCACCACTAATCCAGAATGCAATGCAAATAATCTGTTTGAATGGTGGAGCTGGTTTGATGGACTGAAAAGGCCACTCTTGCTTTTATTTCTTTTGTTCTTTTAAGGTCCTCCAAATGTTTTCCATTGGGAATCTTGGCCCATTGCCAAACTTCTAAGAATTTAATACCATAGTTTACCAGCCTGGCGTTAAGAGTTCCTCCACCTGCTAAACCTCCTAACCCTGGGGACAGCACAAACCTCTGCCTCAACTCCCCTGTGTCTACTTTCTGATTTTATCAGCTTCAACACTTTTGCACTGCTCTATTTAATATCTACATTCATACTTTGCTGCCTGCATAGCTCAAGCAAGGGCATTTGTCCAACTTCCCTCCCCTCAAAACTCATCTCAAGCCTGGCACACTATATCTGAAGCCAGTGTTCTAGCTGTGTAGCTGTCGTCAGTTACCACCATCATGGCTGTTACGTATACTATCTATGCCTCTGATATTGCAACCTTCTATTGCAACTTGCTGCACTTTCTCCTGTCATCAAGCCAAGAGAAAGACTAATGGCAATGGCACAATACTTTCTGGCTCAGACTTTCCCATCTTCTTAGCAAAAAATACATGTCATAAAGATCAGCAGGCATTGAAAGAGAAATGATCAATCCAGAACAAAAATATATATTTATATAAAACTCCTCTTGACACTATAATTAGCACAGTGGAAATAGAAATTACATTTAATTATCCACCTTGTCTTTGAATTTTTCTTGAACCATCTAATTTTCATTCATATGACATGGAAAACAACAGCAACAAGGGAGTCTGCTGGCTGCATGACTTTATAACCGGCATCAACCTAGTTATATTCCTGCTATGTGTCCGCATCTGCTATTTGAGGTAGACAGCATGTCCTAGGAGTTACAGTTAATAACTCTTAATGAGCATTTTAAATAGAGAAGAATTATTAAAGAGACTCTGACCTTTCACATTTTAAATCCCACCTCTCACACTGTTCCTATCAATGTTCAAATAGTCGATATGCCATATACATCAGAAGGTTATATTTCTGAGAAAATGTTCATTTTGTGACATTGTTAGATATCGGTAGATTACTGCAAGAAGTGTCAGAAAAAAACATTTTAGGGAGGAATGTCAGCTACAGGTTATCGTTTCATTTGGTAAATCTTGCAGCATACTATGTTCTCCAAACAAATTCATAAAATATGCCACAATGAAGAGAAAGCCACAATTAGGCTGCAAGAGATTTTCAACTGCCAGCACACTCTCTTATACCTATTTGCTGTCTAAATCAAACATCAGAAAAGCATTTAAATGGGCACCCAGCAATCCTGACTGAAACATGAAACTGACAATATATGAATCATACACCTACACATGCTTAAGAAAGCTGTTTGCAAATTTTGTAGACAAATCAACAGAATACTCAGCTTTCACGTCTCACGACACACTTGTATAATGGAAGACATGCTCCAAAATTCCTGGAGTTATCACAAAAGTTAAAGATTTTGAAAAGTACGTAAGATTCCCTAATTTAACTGCCTTTTAGACCAGATTCACAAAAAAAACTACAGACTAGGTTTCTGTACATAACATAAAAATTGATTTGTTTAATAAAAGTGGATTCTAGCCACATATAAAAAGTTATAAAACTCAGCATTTAACACCATTAGTTAAACAACTTGAATCTCCCTATAAACACACACACACAGAAACTGCAGAAGGATAAACCTGGTTTTCTTCAGGTTTCAAGTAGCTGGCTACACAGAAGAGACAGAGAACTCCTGGCTGATTGTTTCTCGATATGTTGTTCCTAGCCTAAGCCGGTCATGATGAGCACCAGCATTCCAAAGCAGGCCAGTTCTTCGAACAATAGTTCCTTTGAAGCTCTCTGAGAAAGAGAAAATGGTGTCATGATTCTCTGACCAGACATGATGGTCCTGGTGAGCAGACGCTCCAGAGAAGAGCTGTCCTCCTTGCAGGGGGACTGACAGAGGAGGACACACCATTCGATCCTGGCAAGCTGGTCCAAGGATGCCACCTGGGTCAGTGATATGTCTACGTTCTGGAGGCATAGTTGTGCCACCATTTTCTCTCTGTTTGCTCACATCACCTCTGCTGCAGCACCCACCTCCAACCATGACTCATGCTCTAACACTCCTAGTGTTCCATATAATATGTCCCCTCATTCATGTCCATCCCTCATTACTGTGGATTGCAGCAGTTCAAGATGGCAGCTCACCACCACCTTCTCAAGGGCAACTAGGATCAGGCAATAAATGCTGGCCCCAGCCAGTAATGTCCACATCCCGCGAGTGAATAAAAAAACTATGCCCTTCTCTGCTGACCCCGCATAACCTTGGCACTGCCAACTCACTCCCATGGGACAAGATAGGATAGTGAAGAAGGTATGCTTTCCTTTATTAGTCAGAGTATTGAGTTGGGAGGTCATGTTATGGCTGTACAGGACATTGGTTAGGCCACTGTTGGAATATTGCGTGCAATTCTGGTCTCCTTCCTATCGGAAAGATGTTGTGAAACTTGAAAGGGTTCAAAAAGATTTACAAGGATGTTGCCAGGTTTGGAGGAGTTGAGCTATAGGGAGAGGCTGAACAGGCTGGGGCTGTTTTCCCTAGAGCGTTGGAGACTGAGGGGTGACCTTATAGAGGATTACAAAATTATGAGGATCATGGATAGGGTAAATAGGCAAAGTCTTTTCCCTGAGGTTGGGAGTCCAAAACTAGAGGGCATAGGCTTAGGGTGAGAGGGGAAAGACATAAAAGAGACCTAAGGGGCAATCTTTTCATGCAGAGGGTGGTACGTGCATGAAATGAGCTGCCAGAGGAAGTGGTGGAGGCTGGTATAATTGCAGCATTTAGGAGGCATTTGGATGGGTATATGAATAGGAAGGGTTTGGAGGGATATGGGCCAGGTGCTGGCAGGTGGGACTAGATTGGGTTGGGATAGCTGGTCGGCATGGACAATTTGGACCGGAGGTCTGTTTCCATGCTGTACATCTCTATGACTCTATGACTCTATCGGCATTAGCATGAACAGCTATGCCGCACACTTTCACTTCACTCAATCTTTCCCTCTTTCCCATTACAGAAGAAAGCAGCCCACAGTCGGGCAGAAAGAAGATTTGCAGGATGTGTAGAGGGTGCTGAAGATCAGGGTCCTCACCAAGTACAATAAAAGTTTCCTTACTTTCACAGATGACTGGGGCCACACCTGTGAGGATGCCAAGGCATCCACATACAATCCAATTAAGTGAGTAACATTTTCATTCCACTGCACCTCTCACATTAACTCACTATTAGTACCATTCATTGCACATCACATGTAACCATTAACTGTGATGCCTTCTCTCACTTGTATCTAGTAAGTACAGTGGGATGGCCACAGACCCTGCAGAGAAAAAGGTTACTCCACCAGAAGGAACTTCCTCGAGCTCTAAGGAAGAGGGTACTGAGGCCTCAGAGGAAGCATTGGCAAGTGGGCGTTGTGTTGCTCCCCAAGCTTAAATACTGACACTGCGCTGGGGGGAATGTCAAGTTTAGACCATTTGGGAGCATGAGCTGGTGAATACTACTTCACTGCACTGACTGAGGAAGAAATGCCCCAGGCCACTGGCATGCAGAGGACTGCCAGAGACCAGGCACCTGCTCAGTGCCAGGCAGGAGAGGACCATATGGTGTTGGCAACCAGAGACTCCAGCCACATTCACAGGGAGGAATACAAGCAGCAGATAGGATTGTGGGGCACAATGGCACTGATAGGCCAGAGGCTGCAGAAGTACATTAACATTATGGGGAGTGAGCTGCTTCAAGTGTGCAATCATCTGGCTGCCTCCATGGACAGGGTGGCAGCTGCCATGGAGGACCTGGCCTAGCACCTTCAGGGTCTGTTGGATACATGCCAAGCTCTGCACACCTTCACCCCTGTATATTACTCCTCAGGACCAGAGGCGTGACAACAGGAGGATAGAGAACCTCATAGTCACTCAAGGTTCCCCTTCCACACAAGGAAATGGAGTGATTTCAGAAGGCACCAAGCCAGAGGAAACTGGTTCAGGAGACTGCAGAGGCAACTGAGCTCTCCACCTCCATGCTGGCTGGCTCTCCCTCTCACCATAGCCCATGTTGTTCAGATCTCTATAAGAGTCTACTCATGCTTTCTAAACTTGGATCTGTCCGATGCAGAAAAACAAGTCATTAATATTTGCTTAGCAATTTACACATCAGAATGAACAGCTAAAGAGACAAATGATTGAGAAAAGACGTGGCCTACATTAGAAGACCACTTCAGATTCAGATAAAATTTCAGTATTCATTCACTCGAATCCATATTTTTTTGACTGAAGCCTAAAGAATCTCTGGACATTTCATGAGCAGGTGTAGATTGTGTGATATTTCAGAAGCAGAACAGGCAAACAGAATTGTGAAATTGGTGATTGCGTCTACCCCAGCTTTCCAGAAAGATTTACTTGACAAACCCTAGACATGTAGTGTCAAACTGGGGCTGAAAATGGCATAGATAGAAAGCTATCCTCAGAGGTCAGCAAAGGTTCTGGCTCCTTAGTACAAACTCAACGACTGAAGTGATCACTAAAAAGCCCAAATCTAGTCAGACATGTAAGAAGTGAGGTTCTTTTGCATGCACCAAGGATATCCCCAGCTTCAATCGGTTTTACTCAGCATGTGGCAGTAGAAGTCATTATCAGAGGCTGTGCTGATAAGCAAAGGCTGTTTCAGCAACAAAGAGTCATACACTGATCGAAACAGACCACACATAAGGAGTACATTCAAGCTATAGGACCAGTTTTCATCCGATATCCTTCCTGAGGCACATAGTTGAAGTGATCGATGAACCAGAAATGCACAATGTACATGACAAGACAATGAGTGCCGAATGTGTTTCACACTGTGATTCTGTAGAAAGTATCAACGTCGTGAAAGCATCTGAAAACTTCAAATCAACTGTCGCCAGAAGACTGGTGATTATCTGTTATTAACTAAGAACAACAAAAGGGTAAGTACCAATTTGCTACCGCTTTCAACATTAACAAAAAAAATGTGCCCACAGTCTCTGGGAGGTATGGCAAAATAACCTTCTTAGCATACAATAGTTCACCATTTCACATGTCGGATCAATAGTGCTGGAGTAAAATTACAATCAAGTGTCTGAGATGTTGCACATGGTTTATATCATAAACTACTGGCCAAGCAATTGCAGGTACACTAACATGCTGTGACCTTGCATGAGTCACAATCCATAGAATCAATCAAATATCAGAGTCACAACAAAAACTGCAGCAAACTATTCAAGAATCACAGGCAGAATGGAATAATAAAGAATGGAACACCTCACTTCCTCCCGAATCAATGGAGTTGAAACCTCAGCTCTTTGCTGAGGGGATAAAATTGAAAGTGCAAGAGCAAGAAAATTAAACAACTAGTTCAGGATAAATCAAAATGCGAAATTACCATATCGAACATGATGACATAATTTAAAGCCACATTTCCTGAGCTTAAAGGACAAAAAGCTGAAAGACTAAAAAAAGATATCTTGCTGAACTTGAGGCTACTTATCCAATAAAAAGATCGACAGAACAACCTCACTTGTCTGAACATCAATTATCCGAATTTCGGATTATTCGAACAAGATCTCAAGGTTCCGTAAAAACGTTAACTGTTATCTGAACAATCAATCAGTAATCCAAACAAAAGACTCTCCGCCCACCTCGTTTGGATAATCGAGATTGTCCTGTATGCGTAAAACTGAAGCAACTTAAGCATAAAGCAGATCCGGCACAGCATGAAATACCAGCTGGAGCACAAAGCAATGCACACGGAAATGACAGCTGAGAAGGACAGTGCACATGAAGGAAGGAACTGCAAACCACCAAAGAAGCAATCAGTTCAAAATCAGGTTTCAGGAATTATGGTCCAGTGACAGAACTCAGCAGGACACAGAGGAAACCAAACAGCTCTTGAGCCAGAAAGTAGACGAAGTTCAGGCTTCCAAGAAAAGAAATAAATGATACATATTATCACAGTTGACTGTGGAAATCAGTGGCAACTTAAGGCAAAATTGCCACCATGTGGTCTAGTTAGATCTATTCCAGACTAATAAATATGAGTAGTACTTATTATTCAAATAGGACGATTATTGCAAATAGTTGAAGTTTATTTTAGAAAAGTTGGGGGAGGGATGTCATCCTCCTTCCTTGACTTTAAGTGACTTTATCTTTCAGGACTGTAGTTGCTGCGAATATTAGGCTACAACTCCACCTCCCAGTCAGTCTAACTAAACATGCAACCAATACTCATTGAATACAATTGCTCTACTGTAATGTCTATCTACACTGTTATTTACAAGAAACTAAGCCATAAAGTTAATCTCTCAGGAATGACTGGACGGCACGATGGCTCAGTGGTTAGACCTGCTGCCTCACAGTGACAGGGACCTGGGCTCGATTCTAGCCCCGATGATTGTGCAAAGTCCACACAGATGTGCTCCACATATCAGAATGGGTTTTGGGCAAGAGCTCTGGTTTCCTTCCAACATCCAAAAATGTACAGGTTTGGCCATGCTAAATTGCCTAGTGGTGTTCAGGGATATACAGGTGAGCTGGATTAGCAATGGGAAATGCAGGGTAACATGGATAGGGTGGAGGTTGCATCTGGATGGGATGGTCTTTGGAGGGTCAGTACTGACTGAATGGTCTGGATGGCCTTTTTCCACACTGTAGCAATTCTATGATTGATTCTGAGACCAATGTCATCAACACGACATTTGCATAATTGATTCCTAATCAATCTCACAATCCCCTTTCCACCTAGTCTGCCAAAACCCGATAATCCCAGAAAACCCTCCATTGAGCCCTGCCACCATCTCTCTTGCCCTGATAACAAATCTCTATCTTTAGCAACTACTCAATGGAGCTGCTGTGGGGAAATGCCTTTGTTGTTGGGATTTTTCCTGCCATGATGGATAGCCCATGCAATCATTCTGATTTCCAAACACAGAAACTTTTTTAAAAATATGTGAATGGCCTAGATTCAGGAGGGCATTTTGAGGAAATCTGGCTTCCATCCATGCAGACTATCACTCTTCCTCCTATTTCTAACATACTGTCTCAAAAATATTAAAATCTGAGAGGCTTGTCTAATGGCCTAGCAAAAAATATTTTTAATGACTTGACTCGGGTCTCATTCTATCTCCAAAACATCCTGAGGGGCCCTTACAGCTGTGACCTCGACATGTTGTGCAGACTGTTCAGTTCCTGCTGCAGGTTGTTGTTGATCCAGGGCTTTGCTCCTTCTCCTTCTCCCTGCATCATCATTTCTTGGTAGTAGCCACAATGATCATACTTACTGTGGCTAGATCCATTAATCAACTGGCAATGAACCTGAATCAGGAACATGGGACACAGAAAAGGTTCTCAGAAATGAGAACAGACAACAGTCACAAGTCTTATAAAACACAGCTTAGCAAGCTCCTGTATGGAGTTGGACATATTTCATTCTAAGAAGGAGGACCATGGAATTGGTCATTTTGCCATTTAGACATCATATGTTATATCAACAAGCTTTCCACTAGCAATGACCTGAGAGATAGTAGCAGAATACAAGTCCTGCAGGAGACCCTATATCCTTCTCTTTCTGCCCCATATCACCCATAAAAAGCATTTTGCATATAAGAGAGTCTTCTTATAGTTGCAGAGGAGAGAGAATCAATTCCATGTTCATCTGCACCCTATGATATATTGCCTTAGCTGTGTGTGACGTTGATTGCAGATGCGTCTCTCAAGATGACTTGCGACCTACTTTCCCTCTAGTCTCTTTCTCTGGTATGCAGAAACTCCCAAGATCCATGCACGGCAGCGACTTCTGGAAGAGGAAGTTAATGGGGCTGCAGAATGGCCAGTGTGCACAGGCCCTCCAAGCAGCTGCACAGTCAAATGGCCATGCAGCTTAGAGTGAACATCGCCTGTGATTCCTTCTATTTCACAGAGATGTGCATCTATAGTTTGTAAGGACCAATAACATAGCCAACACTTTCTGGACAGCCCCTTTCAACTGAACCCCATTGAACCCCAGTTGTCCTTCTTATCTCCAAGCCCTGTAACTACAGTTTGTTGATGCTTGCCATAATGTTGTACAATCCCTCCATGAAGGTTACAGTTGTGGTGATCAATTATCACTCTCATTACCACAGTATCCCATGGTCTCCCAAACAATCCCAGTTCCTCTCCGCTGATATATCGAGCTCTCCGATCACTATTTTGACTTCCAACATTCCAGGTTGCTGCCTGAAATCCCCAGTATTGACCTCCTCCAACTCTCTTCTTTTATAGTGCTCTGTGTTACCACCCACTACCCTCACTTTCTCCAATGTTCTGACATGCAGGACTGACTGTGGCCCACTGCTACTGAAGTGGTCTCCATGGTTTAATGGCCCAAAGCAGACAATTGACCATAGCCAAAGATCCTCGACTGTGCATGTATGCTGCCCTTGATTGAGTCTATTAGAACTCCTTGATTGACATCAGCCCTCCCTTGACTCCACTGGAGGACAACACTCATTTGATTTGCCATTTGGTTGATGCACACCTGTTGTACTTGCCATGCAGGTTACCGGCATTTACAATAGCTGTGAGCTTGATATTGGACCATTCTACAATATGCCCAAAATCTTGATAAATTACTGCTGACAAGTATGACAAGCTAGGAGAAAGTGAGGACTGCAGATGCTGGAGATCAGAGCTGAAAATGTGTTGCTGGAAAAGCGCAGCAGGTCAGGCAGCATCCAAGGAGCAGGAGAATCGACGTTTCGGGCATGAGCCCTTCTCATTTTTCTCATTCCTGAAGAAGGGCTCATGCCCGAAACGTCGATTCTCGTGCTCCTTGGATGCTGTCTGACCTGCTGTGCTTTTCCAGCAAAACATTTTCAGTTCAAGCATGACAAGCTTCCTGGCTTTGTGTTGATACTACACTGCATCAGAAGATAGAATTCATTTGCACCTAAAATGCAGTTTTAGCATCAGTGGTAAAAGGGTTAAAGGTGATGCTGTGAGCATCCGGGTAGGCGCAAAGTGAGGAAACATTAAGATTGAACAAGCAACTCTGAAACACAGTCTGACTCAATTTGTGAACTGAGTGTTTCTCCTGTGCACAAAGTGTCCTTGTTACAGCATTGCAATGACAGTTGATGTCGCACTGCATGTGTAGCATTATGATGCAGAACCACTGGTCACGGTTCAAAGATACACCATGACATTGCAAAGAAGCTAGCACAAGTCGGAAGCCAACAGCTGTGATTGTGGTTGTGTGTGTGGTCACTGCCCAACCATGTACCCTGAGATGCTGGTGGAGAAAGTGAGGACTGCAGATGCCGGAGATCTGAGTCAAAAGTGTGGTGCACAGTCGGTCAGGCATCATTCCTGATGAAGGACTTGTGTTCAAAACATCAATTCTCCTGACCCCTGGATGCTGCCCGGCCAGCTGTGCTCTTCCAGCACCACATTCTTGACTCTGAGACACTGGTGCCCTAATGTTCAAGATGACAGGCAGGAAGAGCAAGAAGAGAGCTGGAGTTGTCAGGTATCTGCTCTGACTTCCATACCAGGGATTCTCTATTTCTAGATTCGGAAAATGTGACTTGTTACTCCTGACACTGAAAAATGCCTTGCTGGATTTCTCAAGCATTTCTCCCAGACTTTTTGCTGTAACCGACTTCTCAAGGCTTCTACAAAAATCCACCCAAGGGGTTGTTTGGTACGCAAGTATAAATCTACTTCCATGGCATCCATAGTTTGTGGTAATTATCACAAAGGATCTATATCATTCTATATCTACATTAAATTAGTAATTTTGGTGATGACTTTTTTAAAGTTGCAGAATGAATAGATGCATAATTCTCATAAATCTTGTAAATCAGTTTAAATGTTTAAATAAATTCAACTTGTTTTCTCATTAAGTAATTGTTGTTTATTCAGCAATTCTGTCCTGACAGTTCTGACAAGAAATTACCCATGAGCTGGCTCCTTATTAGAAATGCCAGATGGTTTTACAATATTCTACCAAGATGGGCTGCCTGAATCACCTAAAATAGACAGTAGTTCTATAGAGTATGCACCCATCTGAGTAAGTATGCTAAACTACAAAAAAAACGTGAATGGTGTACTAACTGTTTTTCTTGTTGGTACAGTGATTCATGTTTTTTTCATGAGCTGTACACATTACTGAGGGACAGAACCTCTTGTCTCATAGGACGAGAAAGGAAAAATCAACATAGCGATCACCACTCTATAAACAAATCTCCTGTCAGCTCAAACATCTGTGATTCTTTGTAGGACTTGTCACTGTTTGTTAATTATGCAACTACTAACAACTTAACCTGACCAATTGTCACACAAAACATTTATGTTTCCATACTCACAGGCATCACCAGGTGGTCTAAAGTCTCGAGACATTAATTTTGCATGTGCCCTGCATGGGGCCTCGCAAGAAGGAAGTCATGTGCTTGATTTCTAGCCCGCCTACTTTCCCAAAAAGAAGATCCTAGGCCATTTCATGGGGCAGCCCTGAAACAAACACTTGACTGATAAATATATGTGAGTGTTAGTGCTCAATATGTAAATAGTGACTCCATGTCATCAATATTGGAAGAGATCATATGATGACAGGCTCAACAGAGAAATGTCTCTGTGTTAGGCCTTGTGCTAAACCTTTTCCTGTAAAGAGTTAGAAGAATGTTTATTAAAGGGTAATGTTTGCAATTGTCTAGTTTCTGGCAGTCTCTATTGATCCTGTCCAAGGACATGACCTCTCCTCAGACCCATTACAATGTTAACAGAATAAATGCTTAAATTAGATAAATCTGATGTCATATTTTCTGGCATTTTATAAAGCCTGGAGAAGGTACTGCTCACAGTGTTAGGCCAACAAATAACAAGCAGGAACACAACACAGAATCTCCAACACAGAAAGGGACCATTCAGCCTCACCAATCCATGCCAGTACTTATGCTCCACTTCAGCCTTCTCCCATCTTTCCATTTTAAAATTTATCATTATAATCCTTTTTTTCCTCCTTCATATTAGTCTCAGCAAGTTAGACATACTTAATAGAGTCTTTTAACACCAGTTTTAAATTGTTGGAATATATTTTCTTGTTTGTCATTTTGACTCCAAGTGGACTGGAGCTGTGTATTGATGATTTAGAATTAAATGTTTTAGTTTCTTGGTGCTGCCTTCCTGCAGGATTATTGATTTTATTTTACTGCAGTAACTGTGATAAGTAGCTGCAGCAACATTAGAAGCGTCTATAAGTTTGGATGTGTGAGATTTTGCACAATCTGATTTCAGTCCATTCTTAGGTCATCAAAGGCTCACATTTTCACTTCCCATCCCCTGAGCATCATTTCATCCCTGTTCAACTTGACAACTCTTTTTGGGGGGCTATTCTTCAATAATTCTCTTCATCTAAAACATCAACTGTTGTGGTAGCAATTCTTTTCAAATCGGTCGTGATATCTTCTTTGAAATTCCTCATGAATTGAACGGATTCGGAAAAGAGCGTACAATTATTCCAAACAGTAATCAACGAACACAGTTCTTCATTTAATATAAATTGTGAAAACCTTTCTTTGAATCCACAACAACAAAAACATTCATGTTCATTAGGGCAAAGCAGAGTATTAGCAATACTGCTGAAAGTGAGATGACTGCATTGCTGATCAATGCAGGGATGTTCTTTATAATTACATTTTAGAGCTCCCATCATAGGCAAAGTATATATGACAGACAGCAAGCTCGTTTATGGGTTTATCAACTAGCTCTTGCATAGCAAACAGTGTTTTCTACTTTCAATCTCCTTCAAAGTTAGACTTTACTTGGTCATTGTTTCTTGACGAACATGGTTTGCAAAATCACTTTGTTATTCAATATCATGTTATACTCATAAGTGGATTCTGGGTAAAATACTATTGCCAAATTAAACAGTCCAAGTGTTCCTATATGTTGAGCCTTGTGTCATAAACCATGAATACTCTGCTCATGTTGAGACAGGTATCTGCTGAGATAAACACTACTGTTAGATCTCAGACATTCATATATTCAGAAAAAAAATCAGAAATTACTGGAGAAACATAGCAGGTCTGGCAGCATCTGTGGAGAGAAAACCAAGTTAATCTTCTGAAGAAGGATCACTTCACCTGCTCCACAATGACATGGAAGTCATGGTGATGACAAATGGCTCCACACCGACTCATTCTCCATTCGGAACAGTGTCAAGAAGGCCTAGCCATTGCCCCAACATTCTTCTTGATCTACCTTACTGCAATGTTTCACCTCATTGCTGCCAAGCTCCCTGCTGGAATGGAGCTAACCTACAGAACCAGCAGGAAATTATTGAACCATTACTGCCTTCAAGTCTAAACTAAAGTCACCCAAGCCAGTGTCATCAAGCTGCAGCATATAGATGATGCTTGGGTATGTGCAAGTTCAGAGAACAAACTCCCAACTATCGTCAGCACCTTTATGGGGCCATATGAGAACATGGGTCTCACCCTTAACAACCGCAAGGCGAATGTCCTTCATCAATCTGGCCCAGCATTGCGGAGCATACCCCCAATCATCCATGTCCATAAGGAGGTTTGAGACAACATTGACCACTTCCAATACTTCAGGAGTGTCCTGTCAAACAAGTGCAGCCTTTGGTTGTCTGAGGAAAAGGGTGTTCGAGGACAACAACATCAGAATTGACACTAAGCTCATGGTTTACAGAACTGTGATAGTATCTGCCCTTTCATGTGGCTCTGAGATGTAGACTGTGTGCAGTAGACACTTCAAAGCGCTGGAGCAGTACCACCAATGCTGCCTGCTCAAGACCCTGAGAACTTGTTGGGAAGGCAGATGCACCAACACACCAGCATCCTCGGCCAGGCCAACATCCCCAACAATGAGGCACTGGCCAGCCTTGATTGGCTGCAATGGGCTGGGCACACCATCCACATGGCCAACACAAGACTCCCAAGCAGAGTTGTACTCCTTGGCTCTTAAATAGCAGATGAACCTCAGACGGATAGAGGAAATGCTTCAGTGATATCCTCAAGCCCTCACTGCCAAGTGTGACATTCCCCCAGATGCCTGGGTATTGCTGGCCTAAGGCCATCCAAAGTGGAGGAGAGGCATTTTGGAAAGCATTAAGCACCTCAGAATTTGCCATCAGGAAAAATGAGAAGCTAGGTGAAAACAGCGTTAGGACCCATCCATCCTTTCCCATAACCACTTCTGCCCCAAGTGTGGCAGAGTCTGCGGAAGTCACACCGGACTGCACAGCCACCTACAGACTCACCTTGGGAGTGGGAGAGAATCATCCTCATCTATTGGGGACTACCAATGAGTATGTAAATTTGAAATAGATTGCAAATATCTTGACATGTCTCTCTACACTTGAAAATCATGACTGTCATGGCATGGATAGTGTGTTTAGCAAAAATGTTAGACTGAGGGAAGTGAGAAGAACTCATATATGGGACACCCTTAAGGTTAATATGCAGATTTAGTTGGCAGTTGGCAAATGCAATGTTAGCATCCATTTCAAAAGGGCTTGACTACAAGAGTGGAGATATACTGCCGAGACTCTGGTCAGATTGCATTTGGAATATTGTTGATCTTGGAGGAACTGTTTGGCGAAGTACACAGCACAGAATCAGATATGTTAATCATTGTTTTTACGTGTGGTCTACAGAGAATCTGCAGTAGTGGGTAGAGTGGGTTCTTTCTTGATTATGTGTATTTGGAGATAACTATTAATTTAATCTGGGGCAGTGTTTGTAGAGGAAGAAGACAGTGTTATTTTCTGGGTCTATAGATTGTGAAGGAGAAAAAATGGCCTTTAATAGAATGATATGTATTTCTTGTCAGATGTGGGAGTTTAAAGAGAGTTTAAGGGTTACTGCGGATTGTATATGTCATAAATGCTGTTGGTTGTGAATCTTATCAGATCAAATGGATCAGTTGGAGAGACAGAAGCAATGAGGAATTTGCAACAGCAACAGTATGTGATGGATGGCAGTTATAGGAAGGGGGGGGAAGTCTCAGATACAGTCACATAGATGGGTTAACTCCAGGAAAGGTAAGAGAGGTAGGCAGCTAGTGCAGGAGTCTTTTGTGGATTTACCCATTCAGAACAGGTATGCTATTTTGGAAAATGTAGGGGGTGATGGATTCTCAGGGCAGCGTAGCATGAACAGCCAAGTTTCTGGTATTGAGACTAGCTCTCATGCAATGGGGTACGTCAGTTCCAAGAGATCAATTGTGTTAGGAGATTCACTAGTCCGAGGTACAGACAGATGTTTCTGTGACCAGCAGCGAAAAAGCAGAATGCTGTGTTGCTTCCCTGGTGCCAGGATGTCTCAGAGAGGGTGCAGAATGTTCTCACAGGGAAGAGGGGGCAGCAAGAGGTCATTGTCCACATTGGAATCAACAACATAGGAAGGGAAATGGTTGAGATTCTGAAGGCAGATTACAGAGAGTTAGGCAGAAATTTAAAAAGGAGGTCCTCGAGTGTAGTAATATCTGGATGACTTCCGGTGCTACGAGCTAGTGAGGGCAGGAATAGGAGGATAGAGTAGATGAATGCATGGCTGAGGAGCTGGTGCATGGGAGAAGGATTCACAGTTTGGGGTATCTCTTTTGGGGTAGAAGTAACCTGTACAAGAAGGATGGACTGCACCTAAATTGGAAGGGGACTAATATACTGGCAGGGAAATTTGCTAGAGCTCCTCAGGAGGATTTAAACTTCTAAGGTTGGGGGTGTGGGACCCAGGGAGATAGTGAGGAAAGAGATCAATCTGAGACTGATACAGTTGAGAACAGAAGCTAGTCAACAGTTAGGGCAGGCAGGGACAAGGTAGGACTAATAAATTAAACAGCATTTATTCCAATGTAAGGGGCCTAACAGGGAAGGCAGGTGAACTCAGGACATGGTGAGGAACATGGGACTGGGATATCATAGCAATTACAGAAACATGGCTCAGGATTGGGCAGAACTGGCAGCTTAATATTCCATGATACATATACTACAGGAAGGATAGAAAGGGAGGCAAGAGAGGAGGGGGAGTGGCATTTTTGATAAGGGATAGCATTACAGCTGTGCTGAAGGAGGATATTCCCGGAAATACATCCAGGGAAGTTATTTGGGTGGAACTGAGAAATAAGAAAGGGATGATCACTTTATTGGGATTGTATTATTGACCCCCTAATGGTCAGAGGAAAATTGAGAAACAAACTTGTAAGGAGATTTCAGCTATCTATAAGAATAATCAGGTGGTTATGGTAGGGGATTTTAACTTTCCAAACATCAACTGGGACTGCCATAGTGTCAAGGGTTTAGATGGAGAGGAATTTGTTAAGTGTGTACAAGAAAATTTTCTGATTCAATATGTGGATGTACCTACTAGAGAAGATGCAAAATATGACCTAGTCTTGGGAAATAAGGCAGGGCAGGTGACTGAGGTGTCGGTGGGGGAGCACTTTGAGGCCAGTGACCATAATTCCATTAGATTTAAAGTAGCGATGGAAAAGGATAGACTAGATCTAAAAGTTGAAGGTGCAAATTGGAGAAAGGCCAATGTTGACGGTATTAGGTAAGAACTTTCAAAAGCTGATTGGAGGCAGATGTTTCTAGGTAAAGGGATAGCTGGAAAATGGGAAGCCTTCAGAAATGAGATAATGAGAATCCAGAGGAAGTGTCAGGGTGAAAGGAAAGGCTGATAGGTATAAGGAATGCTGGATGACTAAAGAAATTGAGGGTTTGGTTTAGAAAAAGAAGGAAGCATGTATAAAGTATAGACAGGATAGATTGAGTGAATCCTTAGGAGAATATGAAGGAACTAGGAGCATACTTAAGAGGGAAATCAGGAGGGCAAAAACAGGACAGGAGATATCTTTGGCAAATAGAATTAAGGAGAATCCAAAGAGTTTTTACAAATACATTAAGGACAAAAGGGTAACTAGGGAGAGAATAGGGCTCCTCAAAGATCAGCAAGGCGGCCTTTGTGTGGAGCCGCAGAAAATGGGGGAGATACTAAATGAGTATTTTACATGAGTATTTACTGTGGAAGACATGGAAGATATAGAATGTGGGGAAATAGATGGTGATATCTTGCAAAATGTCCACATTACAGAGGAGGAAGTGCTGGACGTCTTGAAATGGGTAAAGGTGGATAAATCCCCAGGACCTGATCAGGTGTACCCTTGAACTCTGTGGGAAGCGAGAGAAGTGATTGCTGGGCATCTTGCTGAGAAATTTGTATCATCAATAGTCACAGGTGAGGTGCCGGAAGACTGGAGGTTGGCTAATGTGGTGCCACTCTTTAAGAAGGATGATAAGGACAAGCCAGGGAACTATAGACCAGTGAGACTGATGTCAGTGGTGGGCAAGTTGTTGGAGGGAATCCTGAGAGACAGGATGCACATGTATTTGGAAAAGCAAGGACTGATTAGGGATAGTCAACATGGTTTTGTACGTGGGAAATCATGTCTCACAAACTTGATGGAGTTTATTGAGGAAGTAACAAAGAGGATTGATGACGGCAAAACGGTAGATGTGATCTGTATGGAATTCAGTAAGGCGTTCATCAGGGTTCCCCCTGGGAGACTGGTTAGCAAGGTTAGATCTCACAGAATACAGGATATTCTGGCTCAAAGATAGAAGACAGAGGGTGGTGGTGGAGGGTTGTTTTTCTGAGTGGAGGCCTGTGACCCATGGAGTGCCACAAGGATGAGTGCTGGGGTCTCTACTTTTTGTCATTTACATGAATGATTTGAATGCAAGCATATGAGGTACAGTTAGTAAGTTTGCAGATGACACCAAAATTGGAGGTGCAGTGGACAGCGAAGAGGGTTACCTCAGATTGCAACAGGATCTATCCCTGATGGGCCAATGGGCTGAGATGTAGCAGATGGAGTTTAATTCAGATAAATGTGAGGTGCTGCATTTTAGAAAAGCAAATCTTAGAAGGACTTATACACTTAATGGGAAGGTGACAACTAGGGATGTTGCTAAACAAAGTGACCTTGGAGTGCAGGTTCATAGTTCCTTGAAAGTGGAGTTGCAGGTAGATTGGATAGTGAAGAAGGCGTTTGGTATGCTTTTCTTTATTGGTCGGAGTATTGAGTACAGGAGTTATGACGCCATGTTACAGCTATACAGGACATTGGTTCGGCCACTGTTGGAATATTGTGTGTAATTCTGGTCTCCTTCCTATTGGAAAGATGTTGTGAAACATGAAAGGGTTCAGAAAAGATTTACAAGGATGTTGCCAGGTTTGGAGGATTTGAGCTACAGGGAGAGGCTGAACAGGCTGGGACTGTTTTCCCTGGAGTATCAGAGGCTGAGGAGTGACCTTTTGGAGGTTGACAAAATTATGAGGGGCATGGATAGGGTAAATAGGCAAAATCTTTTCCCTGGGGTCAGGGAGTCTAGAACTAGAGGGCATAGGTTTAGGGTGAAAGGGGAAAGATATAAAAGAGACCTAAGGGGCAACTTTTTGACACAGAGGGTGGTACGCGTATGGAATGAGCTGCCAGAGGAAGTGGTGGAGGCTGGTACAATTGCAACATTTAAAAGGTATTTGCTTGGGTATCTGAATAGTAAGGGTTTGGAGGGATATGGGCTGGGTGCTGGCAGGTGGGACTAGATTGGGTTGGAATATCTGGTCGCCATGGATGAGCTGGACTGAAAGGTCTGTTTCCATGCTGTACATCTCTATGACTCTATGAGTTGGACCAAAGGGTTTGTTTCTGTGCTCTATGACTTTATAACACTTCCCTGGATCTTCCTTCAATCTCTTCTGGTCCATCTTCTATCTGGAAACAATATATCTCTAGTGAGGTCTGTCTCCCAACAATGACAGGAAGAGCAAATTACTGCAGATGTTGGAATCTGTACTGAAAACAGAAAGTGCTGGAAATCACATTGGTCAGGTAGCATTATAGACAGCTAGCAAAATAATATTGAGAGTCTGGATGACTCTTTATTGAAGCTGATGTGGAGGGGATAGCATTTATGCTATCATGAGGGAGTGGTCGAGTGTTGAGGGAGAAAAGGTGTAGATAGTGCAAATTAAGTGATCAGAACGTGAAATGGCAGAACAATGACTGTGTCTAATTGCCAGACATTAAAGAACACACAGTCCCACTGGTGTGGGGTGGGAAAAGATGATAGAGAACATACCAAGTAAAGCCGAAAGAAAAGGAAGGAGTTGGAGTGGGTTCACAATCTAAAGGTGATGAATCAATATTAAGTCCAGAAGGTTTTAAAGTTCCTTGTCTGAAAATTAGATGTTACTCTTCAGTTTGCGCTGTGAATCACTGGAGCACTGCAGCATGCCGAGGACTGGCAAGTGGGTGTGCAAGCAGGAAACAGTGTTAAAATGACCAACTATGGGTAAGTTGAGGTGATGCTTGCACATGGACCAAAGGTGTTCTGCAAAGTGGTCCCACAGTCCGCATTTGGTTTCTCCATTGTAGAGTAGGCCACATTGGCTGCAGTGAATGTGATGCATAAGATTGCAGGAGGTACAGGTGAATGCTGCTTCACCTGGAAAGACTGTTTAGGCCCTTGGATGGTGAGCAGGGAGGAGATGAAGAGGCAGTTGTTTCATGAGAAGGTGCCATGGGAAGGTGTGGTTCATGGTTGAGGAATGGACTAGGGTATCCCTGAAAAATGCAAATTGGGAGTTAGCGGACGAGGTCTTTGGTGGTGGTAATTTTCAACTGGAGTGATCTGAAATGGTGGAGAATAATCCTTTGAATGTGGAGGCTGGTGGGATGAAAAAAAGAGAACATGGGGACCTGATCATTCTGTTGTGAGTGATGGGAAGGGCAAAGGTGGAAGCGTGAGTGGTAGTTTGGATGTGGTTCAGGGCCCTGTCAACCACAGTAGGTAGGAAATTACGGTCATGGAAAAAGCAAGCCATGTCAACAACATTCTTTTGGAAGTTACATCACCCGATCAGATGCAATTTAGGCAAAGGAACTGGGAGAATGAGATGGAATTTTTACAGGACATGGAGTGTGAAGCGCTGTAATGAAGGTAGTTATGGGAATCAATGGTTTTATAATGGATAGCAGTGGACAGTTTATTCCCCAAAATGGAGATGGAGAGTTCAAGGAAAAGAAGGGAAGTGTTGGAGATGGACCATGTGAAAGTTATAGAGAGGTAGAAATTGGACGCAGAATGAACAAATTTTTCAAGGTCAAGGCAGGAGCATTAGGTAACACCAAAATAGTCATCAATATACTGAAGAAAAAGAGTTGGGTGAGGGGGCCAGTGTTGGACTGAAACAAGAATTGTTCCATATACCCCATTAAGAGGCAGACATGACTGGGACGAACGTGGGTACCCATCGCCACTCTTTTGACTTGGCAGAAGTGAGATAAATTAAGGAAGTTGTCAATATGGTGGACAGCATCAGAGGAAATACGAATGTAGGCAGGCAAGGTCTGGACAAGGGGAGAGAGGTTGGAGTTGAGATAAGAAAAAATGAGCTCGGTCAGGCAGGAATGGGCTGATATGATGGGCCTGCCAGGAAAGTCTGGTTTGTGGATTTTGGGAAGGAGTAGAAGCAGGCTGTCCAGGTTTGGGAAACTATAAGATTGGAGGCAACAACATTCTTTTGGAAGTTACATCACCCGATCAGGTGCAATTTAGGCAAAGGAACTGAGAGAATAAGATGGAATTTTTACAGGAGGATCTCCAGAGGTAATAGGTCATTGACAGTCCTGGCAGCAATGTCTTGATGTTCACATGCTGGTTTATGGACTAGAAGTGTCTGAGAGTTGGCATCGAGCCTCTGAAGATAAAGATCAGTGTGCCAGCCTACAATGGCACCAGCCTTGTCAACGGGTTTGATGCAACTTTCGGATTGGACCTGAGACCGCAAAGTACAGCAATCTCAGAAGGGGACAGGTTAGAGTGGCTGACAGTAGCAGAGAAATTGAGGGGGCCAATGTCACACCAACAGTTCCCAATGAAGAGATTGAGGGCAGGTAAGAGGCCAGAGGAAAGGGTCCAGGTGGCGGGTGAATACGAGAGGTGGGTGAAAGGATCAGTAGAATGGTGTGGGGTGGGGTAGGGGTCATGTGGTGGATGGGGATTCCTGCTAAAAGAAGTGAGCATGGACACTGAGGTGGCAACAAACCAGTTCAACATCATGGCAAGCCTGCAATTCATTAAAGTGGGTGTGTAATGATATGAAGCTGGGTCCTTTGCCAAGGACTGTATGTTAAGCCTCAGAGAAGGGAAGGTCAGGACGTATGGTGAAAACCTGGCAAGGGCTGGAGTTGGAGGAAGTGACCTCTGGGGATCAGAACGGGATGACATCTGAGGACTGCAAAGTGGTGGTTGCTAAGGGATGGTAAGGAATTGGTTCTGAGTGGCAACATAGTAACTACATATATGAATTATTTTTAGCTCATGAGCAGAGAACACCAACTGACAATGTCAGAATAACCATTAATTCTGCCCACTTTTATCTGAAAGTTAGGTATTATTCTTTATGGAAAAAGTGCTGTTATTTTCATAGGGTCATAGAGTCATACAGCACAGAAACAAAACCGTCTAACCAAACATGTTCTCAGATTAATCTAGTCCCACTTGTCTGCGTTTGACCCACATCTGTCCAAACCTTTGCTATTCATATACTTATCCAAATGACCTTTGAATATTGTAACTGCACCTGCATGCATTACTTTCTCTAGCAGTTTATTCCACACACAAACCACCATGTAAAAAGGTTGTCCTTCATGTTCCTTTTAAAGCTTTCTCCTATTACCTTAAGAATAAGCCCCCTCATTTTGAACTCCCCCACCCTTGGGAAAAGACCCTTGTTATTCATCCTAACTACGCTCCTCATGATTTTATAAACCTTTATAAAGGTCACCTCTGAACCTGCTACTCTTCAGTGAGAAAAGTCCCAGTCATTGCAGCCCATTTTTATAACTCAAACCCTCCATTCTTGGCAATATCCTGATCAATCTTTTCTGAATTCTTCCTAATTTAGTAACATCTTTCCTATAAGAGGGCGACCAAAGCTTCACACAATACTCCAGAAGAGATCTCACCAACATCCTTAACAATGGTAACATGGCATCCCAACTCCTATACTCATAAAGATCTTAGCAATGAAGAAAAACATGCAAAATGCCTTGCCCACCTTCAGGTGCCCAATAATTATTTGACACCAGCTTCTGGAACACAGTGACTTCAGTGGTCCTTATCAATTAGAGGTAGCTTATATTTAAGGAAAATAAGTAATGACTCTAGCATCAATTGCATGAGGTCTCTACTACAGGAGATACTCAAAACATTCTGCTTTAAAGAGACTCCAATTTCCAAAACTGAGGGGAATGTCACACACCGAAGGTAATGTCTTTCAAATGAGGTATTAAACTCAATACTCCATGTGCTCTATAAAGATAGATGTAATAGTCCCAAGGCACTATTATGAATAAAAGTAGGGGACTGTTTCTTGGGCTAATCCAAATATTCTCTTCAATCATTATCCCAAATTACAAATTATATAATCACATTCACATTGCTGTTTATAGGAGTTTGCAATTGGCTGAAACTATGACTAAGTTTCAAAACTATTTATTTTTCTGCAAAGCAGGATGTTCTGCAAGCACATAAGATGCTATATAAATGCAATTCTTCTTTGTTGCATACCCCCAGCCAATTTCCACAGCTCAATCCCAAAGGCAAAGTCAGAAGTCACATGGCACCAGGTGATAATCCAACAAGTTTATTTGAAATCACAAGCATTTGGAGTGCTGCTCCTCCATCCGGTAAACCTGTTGGATTATTACTTGAGAAGGGCTTTTGCCCGAAATGTCAATTCCCCTGCTCTTCAGATGCTGCGTAACCTGCTGTGCTTTTCCAGCATCAGACTCTCGATTATCACTTGGTATCATATGACCTCTGACTGTGTCCACCCCAGTCCAACACCGGCACTTGCATATCATAGTCTGGAAGGGATTACTAAGACTTTTTAAAAATTTGATCCTTTCTTTGGGACTTCAAATTAATTATATGATGGGGACTCTCATTTCAGTTAAGACCTATTTAATATCAGTACATTTTGTTTTGCTTAGGACCCTGGTATCGAGCATTTTATTACCTCCAGAGTAAGCCAGATCATTTGGAACACTTTGTGTGGAATGTCTGCTCTTTAATTCTGGCTCTTCATGACATTTACCTCAAATGTGTAAATGTGTGCACAAATGCCCCTAGCCTACTCCACCACCACCTTGCTTTATTACGCATGCAGGAAAATCCCAAAAATGGCAAGAGATTTGGAGCAACCAGATCAGTCCAATTTCCCAGTTACAGCAGGAAACCTATGGAAATTTATATTTTATTGACAATATTTTTAAAAAATTAACCTTTCTTATTCTTCGCTTTTTAAAACTGAACACAAGACATTGATTTTAGCACTTAGATAATTCATTTTCAGATGAAATATTAACAACTGCACCATAGCTTGACGTTTTTTTTTGTTCGTGAGCTTTTTAACATAATTTGTTTTCATAGTAATCTTCTCAAGCTCCAATAATGTCAAGTGATAGGATGTAACATTTAGCAGACTCACAATTAGCCTCAGCTCCAGTATATAACTGCTGTTTGCCTTTGTTACAATTATGGACTTTGGATGCTTGCCTAAGTAATAGCTTAGTTCTCCAAGGAATGAAAACTCAGTACATACAATAATTGTTTCATCAGCATGGTAATACTGTTTGTTGAAGAGATAGCACAGACAGGTTGCATTGTCTTTTCATGACAAAATATATCCATGTTACTAAGAGCAATTTCAATGTCATTTGCTGTCTTCCCCTGGCTCAAGTTGAAGATGAGGTGTTTTCATTGTCTACGTACAATTAACATTATTACTACAGTTGTGACATTTCCTCTACATTTACAAGATGATTTGGCATTGATATTCAAACACAGTTTATTTAAAATTTCTTTAAAGTGCTCTACCGTTCATTCATATCTGCCAATAACAGGAAAATCTTTCCACTTCTGGCGAAATGCCTGAGTTGAGGCACCAAATAAAATTGGAGGAAACTGTTTATAGCTCAGAGGGCTACAGACACATAACAAGTTTCTAATCATTAAATCTGTCAATGCATATGCAGATAGTGCAGGAAAATGCTATGATCTAGCTGAATGGTGGAGTAGGCTCAATAAGCAAATAGCCCAGTCATCAGCAGAAAGGAGAGAACAAGGTAAGATAGAAAGAATCATGTAAAGAGACAGTTCTTGGATACTACATCAGAGAGTTCTCATCAGTAATAGAGTAATACTGAGAAGCAAGTAAAGAGTATTCAGTACTAAAGTTGTTAAGGGGATAGTAATCCCAAAGTGTGTAGTTTACAGATGACACCAAAATTGGAGGTGTAGTGCACAGTGACGAAGGTTACCTCAGATTACAACAGGATCTTGACTAGATGGGCCAATGGACCGAAAAATGGCAGATAGAGTTTAATTCAGATAAATGCGAGGTGCTGAATTTTGGGAAAGCAAATCTTAGCAGGACTTATACACGTAATGGTAAGGTGACAACTAGGGAGTATTGCTGAACAAACAGACCTTGGACTAGAGGTTCATAGCTCCTTGAAAATGGAGTCACAGGTAGATAGGATAGTGAAGAAGGCATTTGGTATGCTTTCATTTATTGGTCAGAGTATTGAGTACAGGAGATGGGAGGTCATGTTGCAGCTGTACAAGACATTGATTAGGCCACTGTTGGAATATTGCGTGCAGTTCTGGTCTCCTTCAAATCTGAAAGATGTTGTGAAACTTGAAAGGGTTCAGAAAAGATTTACAAGAATGTTGCCAGGGTTGGAGGATTTGAGCTATAGGGAGAGGCTGAACAGGTTGGGACTGTTTTCCCTGGAGCATCGGAGGCTGAGGCGACATTAGAGAGGTTTACAAAATTATGTGGGGCATGGATAGGATAAATAGTAAAAGTCTTTTCCCAGGGATGGGAGAATCCAGAACTAGAGGGCATAGGTTTAGGGTGAGAGGGGAAAGATATAAAAGGCACCTAAGGAGCAACTTTTTCACACAGAGGGTGGTACTTGTATGGAATGAGCTGCCAGAGGAAGTGGTGGAGGTTGGTACAATTGCAACATTTAAAAGGCATCTGAATGTGTATGAATAGTAAGGGTTTGGAGGGATATGGGCTGGCTGCTGGCAGGTGGGACTAGATTGGGTTGGGATATCTGGTCGGCATGGACGGATTGAATCGAAAGATCTGTTTCCATGCTGTACATCTGACTCTATGACTCTATGTGTATGGGTAGACACCAACAGCACAAAAACACTAAGGGTATCCAACAATTACAAATAAAAATCAAAAGAACTGTGTATGCTGGAAGTCAGAAATAAAAATAGCTGGAAAAGCTCAGCAGGTCTGGCAGCATCTGTGGAGAGAAGTCAGCATTAACATTTCTGGTGCAGTGACCATTCCTCAGAATTCTAGCAGTAATGTTAGCTTAAAGCACTGAATAAAATATAGTTTTGCAAAGGAATTAGCATCATACAGACCTTCATGTGTGAATAATGGATTCAGAAATTATTTGGAGAGGCTGGTGTTGGAATGGGATGTACAAAGTTAAAATAAACAAACCTGTTGGAGTGAAACTGGTATTGTGTGATTTTTAACTGGGTTCAGAAAGTTCACTTCTGAGGCAGGTAACAATCAGGTGCTAAGTTCTCTACTCTATCCTCAGACAAGTGGAGAAATAGAGAAAGCGCTTGATCATTAAATCACTGATGCACAAGAATGCAGACTGAGAATTTGTACCAATCAGTTATAAAGCAACGCCATTGAATGAGTATTCACCACTTAAGTGAGTTAAAATTGAAATCAGACATACTGTTGTTAAAGTGTAATCTCAAACTAAGCATAACCTCTCATGATGAAACAAAGTTGAAAGAAATGGAGAAACACCACAGCAAAAAGCAGCAGAACTGTTAAAACTCTCGGCATAAGGCAAAACTACCACGAACTCTAAGACTCAGTCAGAAAGGTTGGTTATGAGGCAGAAAATCAGAGGTAGAAATCATTCGTAAAATACGTCAACCATTATCAAATATAAACAGAACAGCTGTAGACACATTCATGAATATACAAAGACACTGATCTAACTTGATCTAAGAAGTGAAACTGTGTATAAATATCTTTGAATGTGGGTCAGGGAAACATACATTGCAGCGACTACTGTGCAGAATTGTACAATTCCAGAAATGATAGAGATTTATGACGTTCACATGAAAATCAAGTAAGCCAGATCAGGGCATTCAGTCAGAGTACCAGATCATCTTGAGCTGTTAAGATTTTGATCTTGGGGGATGAAGCAATGATGCTGCTGATGTTAATGATCATAATGATAAGGTAAATAATTGAAAACAAATTACTGGATTAGGTAAACCACATAAGAGAGAAACTGAGAGGTGGGGGTGAGAGTTGAAATATGATTAATATGTAAATTATCAGAATGCAACTGATTATGTTACTCTGACATGAGCAGAGAAACGAGAGAACACTACTATGTTAGAAAAATGCATGTGAAAAAAAGAGAAGCTTACTCACCAACTAGAGAGCTATAATGCACAGATGTCAATAGAGCGCTGCCAAAGTGAAAGAGCTTTGTGGGAAAGGGATATAGCAGTCTCTGGAGTGTATGTTTTGACACCCAGAATTCAAAGATACTAAAGAGAGGGATCTAACTATTCAGTCACAAATGTTAGCCTAAAGCATAGAATAAAACTCTACCACTGCTCTTATTTCCTAGATCCCTATGTTCCTATACTTTTCTACAAAGTAGGACAGCTTGACCTTAAATAACCTAATTCTTAGAAGAAGGTTGCTCTATGTCTGTTTTCTTTGATCTTCAGGTATAAGTGTTAGAGAAAGCATCTTTCTTGTGGTGGTGTGTCATATAATATGAATTGGGTAAGTTTTATTATAGAAGCAAATAGTGAAACAACTTTCCTAACTGTGCAATCCCAGTAACAAATAAAACGATTTTCAGGTATATACTGTACAATGAATAATTTGCAAATGCAGTCACTGCTAAGAAAGAAAATACTTAATGAATTTCCCACAGAAATAACATTATAAAACAAACCACATTTTTTTTGGTCTTATTAGTTGAACAAATAAAATAGTTAAGATGTTAAGAGTTGCCTTGAGATTCATAACAAAACAGGGCTGCAACTCTAATGGAGTGATAGAATCAGCAGCAATGCAGTACACCCTAAGTAAGTGCTTAGTAGGTCACTAATATTTAATAAAATTCACAATTCTGCAATGATATTGTTTAGAAACTGGATCAAGAGTAAAAAAAAGCTTAGTGTATATTAGAGATTAATGAATTATTTAAGATATATTTCACGGCCACATTCTCAATGACGACTGTTTGTTTTTCACTCCCAGCTTGGCTGTTCATGCCCAATCTATGATATTTCTGTGGAACAGATTAACAAATTCAGGTAATAATTAGATGTAACCTTGATTAAACCCTCATGCACTTTTTTGTTTGAAATTAAGCAGCCTGAGAACACTTAAGCTATGCACACATGCAATGTGTCCTGATGAGATTTGACAATTTAGCTCCTATCATTGCTACAATATTTAGTTAAATACAAGAAGGCCAGTGGATTCTGGTAGCTCAATCTAAATCTGGTTGCATAATATACCCATAATTGTTCATGCACAAAAAATTCTAGCTAGAAATAAGTAATCCTTGAAGAAGAGAATGAACCTTTTAATTAGTTAGTAAACATTTTGTGGATTTAAAGTGGACCAACTTATTTACTGGATACATGGTGAAGAATTAAGTCATGTAACCTGAAACCATTTATTTCACATTCTCAGTTTTGATGAATAGCTTAGAAGTTCAACATTAGGCATGAACAAAGAACTAATCCAGATACACAGATGAACAAATCAGTTACATCAAAATGCCTAAGTTTTGATCTTAAACCAATAGTTACTCATGCTTAATTTTCAACATTTATTTAACAAGAGAGAAATTCTGAGTTCTAAACCCATGTACATGGAAATGCTTACTTTCATGTGATTTTAGATCCAAACTAGAAAAGTTATCTTATCACTGAAAAGAGTTTCGTATTCTTCGTTTCTCCTCACTGGTAAACTGTTAGAAAGTAATTTCGACAAAATGTTTCCATTGTTAGATATTTATAAAAAAGAAAAATGTAGCAGGAGCCTGAAAGAGCGAGGCTGAAATATAAAGGATGTCTTCATACCTGTGGGAAGGCTACAGAAACAAACAGAGGATAACAAAGAGAGTAATAAGGAAGGAGAGGATCAAATATGAAGGTAGGCTAGCCAGTAATATTAGAAATGATAGTAAAAGTTTCTTTCAATACATAAGAAACAAACGACAGGCAAAAGTAGACATTGAGCCACTTCAAACTGATGCTGGAAGCCTAGTGATGGGAGATAAGGAAATACCAGGAGAACTTAACAAGTACTTTGCATCAGGTTTCATAGTGGAAGACATGAGTAATATGCAAACAATTAAAGGGAGTCAGGGGGCTGAGTTGAGTATGGTTGCCATTACAAAAGAGAAAGTGCAAGAAAAGCTAAAAAGTCTTAAAATTGATAAATCTCCTGGACCTGATGGGATACATCCTAGAGTTCTGAGAGAGGTGGCTGAGGAAATAGCGGAGGCATTGGTTGAGATCTTTCAAGAGTCACTGGAGTCAGGGAAATTCCTGGATGATTGGAAGATTGCTGTTGTAACCCACTTGTTCAAGAAAGGATCAAGACAAAAGGTAGAAAATTATGGCCAATTAGCCTACCCTCAGTTGTTGGTAAAATTCTAGAATCCATCATTAAGGATGAGGTTTCTAAATTCTTGGAAGAGCAGAGTCTGATTAGAACAAGTCAACATGGATTTAGTAAGGGGAGTTCATGCCTGACAAACCTGTTGGAATTCTTTGAAGAGGTGACAATTAGGTTAGACCAGGGAAACCCAGTGGATGTGGTCTATCTAGACTTCCAAAATGCCTTTGATAAGGTGCCACACGGGAGGCTGCTGAGCAAGGTGAGGGCCCGTGGTGTTCGAGGTGAGCTACTGGTATGGATTGAGGATTGGCTGTCTGACAGAAAGCAGAGAGTTGGGATAAAAGGTTCTTTTTCGGAATGGTAGCCGGTGACAAGCGGTGTCCCGCAGGTTTCAGTGTTGGAGCCTGTTCACATTACATATTAATGATCTAGATGAAGGGACTGAGGACATTCTAGCGAAATTTGCCAATGAGATGAAGTTAGGTGGACAGGCAGGTAGTACTGAGTAAGTGGGGAGGCTGCAGAAGGATCTAGACAGTTTGGGAGAGTGGTCCAGGAAATGGCTGATGGAATTCAACGTGAGCAAATGCAAGGTCTTGCACTTTGGCAAAAAGAATAAAAGCATAGACTACTTTCTAAACGGTGAGAAAATTCATAAAGCCAAAGTACAAAGGGATCTGGGAGTGCTAATTGAGGATTCTCTAAAGGTAAACATGCAGGTTGAGTCTGTGATTAAGAAAGCGAATGCAATGTTGTCACTTATCTCAAGAGGGTTGGAATATAAAGCTCTGGTTAGGCCCCATTTGGAGTACTATGTCCAGTTTTGGTCCCCACACCTCAGGAAGGACATACTGGCACTGAAATGTGTCCAGCGGAGATTCACACGGATGATCCCTGGAATGGTTGGTCTAACATATAAGGAACAGCTGAGGATCCTGAGATTGTATTCATTGGAGTTTAGAAGATTAAGGGGAGACTTAATAGAAACTTACCAGAAAATACATGGCTTGGAAAAGATGGACGCTAGGAAATTGTTTCCATTAGGCGAGGAGACTAGGACCCGTGGACACAGCCTTATAATTAGAAGGGGTCAATTCAGAACAGAAATGCGGAGACATTTTTTCAGCCAGAGAGTCGTGGGCCTGTGGAATTCATTGCCACAGAGTGCAGTGGAGGCCGAGACGTTAAATGTCTTCAAGGCAGAGATTGATAAATTTTTGATGTCTCGAGGAATCAAGGGCTACGGGGAGAATGCGGGTAAGTGGAGTTGAAATGCCCATGATTGAATGATGGAGTGGACTCAATGGGCCGAATGGCCTTACTTCCACTCCTATGCTTATGGTCTTATGGTCTTAATTATTTTTAATGTTTGAAAGTTCATGAACGAAAAATTAAAAATCTAACCACCTATTTTCCAAGGTTGTGCTCTCTTTGATTACCAGCTGAGAGCAATGGATCTGTAATCTACCAGGAGAACTTGTGCACAGACATCAGAAGGAACTTGGAAAGGAAATCTCTTATGGGCCTTGTTGAGTTAAGATTTTAATTTTCATGTGAAAATTTCACTTTGTATGGAGATGTTTTGCGAAGTTTTTTTATGGAATTTTGATGAAGAAATATTTAAATTGGTGCACTGTCTTATAATATTCTCTCAGACGTGTCTTAAGAGCTTTGCACAGGTACAAATGGCAGAGATTCTGTGCAGAGTGAGATTCCAATTTCACCAATCAACTAAATAACTAGTTATGTTTTGCAATATTAATGATAGCAGAACAATGTTCCAATCATGGATAATCATTACTCTAACTAGGAGCAATGTGATAAAACAATGACAGTATTTCCTGAAAACCAGGTCTGGCAGTAACTGGGTGGAGAAAGGAGGGTCATCGGACTTAAAACAGTAACTCTGCTTTTTACCTGCAGATGCTGCCTGGCCTGCTGAGTTTCTCAGGCTTTTTCTGTTCTTGCTTCACACCTCCAGCATCCCAAGTTTTTTGTTCTCTTCTAACAATATTATATCTATGTCTAAACTAGCAAACCCCAAGGACCCTCATCTAAATATCTTCGCACAACCTCAAACAGTGAGCTATTCCCATGTGCATAATCCTATTGAGGAATGTCATTGATACTTTTGTCTTCGAGCAATATAAGTGCTGAAATCTTTAAGCCAGCAAACACACTTAGTCAACAACAGAGTTTTGAGACCCCAAGAGGCTACCAAAGAATGGTCCATTTGCACTTGGATTGGGGCATTCTTGGAAATTGGAAGACAAAGCAATGTATCAACAACTGACTGAGAAGATGAGGGCTGAAAATGTGTTGCTGGAAAAGCGCAGCAGCTCAGGCAGCATCCAAGGAACAGGACAATCGACGTTTCGGGCGTAAGCCCTTCTTCAGGCTTATGCCTGTAACGTCGATTCTCCTGTTCCTTGGATGCTGCCAGACTTGCTGCGCTTTTCCAGCAACACATTTTCAGCTCTGATCTCCAGCATCTGCAGCCCTCACTTTCTCCTGAGAAGATGAGGGGGCAATGATTAAGAAGTAGAAGCATTTGAGGAGAGTCCCTATTTACATTTGTCAGTTTACCGCCACTCTAAAGTAAAAAAAAACACACAACACCAGGTTATAGTCCAACAGGTTTATTTGGAATCACTATCTTCCATCAAGCACTGTTCCTTCAACAGGTGCTTGATGAAGGAACAGCGCTTCGAAAGCTAGGGTTGTGTGATTTTTAACTTTGGACACCCCAGTCCAACACCAGCATCTCCATATCATTCTTGCTTATGAAGGTGGATCACAGTCAGTGCATAAAGTAAACAGAGAAATAAGGTTAAGGGGTAGATTAGTAGAGATGCTGTGGTGGACATTGAAAGGATATTTCTTAATAGATTCGGTCTAATGCTAAAGATGAAATTGTGGGAAAGGACACTCGGTCTGTGGACAGTTAAGAATGTTAAAAACAGCATGAAGTTGAAATTAAAGCATACCATTCTATGCAGATTAGCAGCAGGTTAGAAACTGGATAGAGCATAATAAGCAGCAAAATGTAAAAAGCGAGGAGAAGTTAGTGCACGCACACACCTATACCTTGTGCCAGCAGCTTATGCAGCAAACACACTGCATGTACAGAAAACAAGCAGCCATGTCTTAGGGAGTAGTCCTCAGTGAAGTCTATGGAGGCACTATCAGGACTGTTTGGTGAGCTTGCTTATGAAGGTGGATCACAGTCAGTGCATCAGGTCTATCCACAGGGAATAGGAAAAGGAATGAGCTGATGGAGGTTATCAAGAAGGGCCCTTGTAGTAGAAGGGTCTATTTGTGGTGATTGGCAATTGCAAGCTGAGAGAAGGGAGGATGACAATTGCGTGGAATGGGGTTGGGCCAATTACATTTATAAGTGGAACATAAGGAAGACCATGGAAGGAAACAGGTTAATGCTGCAGGGGTTTTCTTCATGCTCAGGAGGATCCTGGCTTTAAAGGAAGGGCACAGTGTATGATCACACCTTATATTCCAGCTGCATGACAGGGAAAGGTGGGCAGGTACAGACTCATGTGGATGTGTTAGGTGGGGACCTGAAGAAGTGCAAAGCTTAAGGGGTTCAGGGGAAATTCCACTGGCTATTCTGAGCCTCATCAACACATGAAGATTGATGCTGAAAACATTGCATAAAGAGTGTTCTGTGTCACCTTCCGCTATGCTGGAATTTGAAGCTACACCACAACAAAGAAAATAACTGTGACCACATCTGGGTGGGTGGAATAAATGTCTCAACCTGTGAGGGCAGGGACTCTAAGATACACCAGTGTGAAGCCCTTTTGAGGCTAGAAATTACACAATTACATTAAACAACACATAAGACCAGAAGACCATGAGATAAAGGAGCAAAATTAGCCCATTCTGCCCATCAAGTCCGTTCCACCATTCAGTCATGGCCGATATGTTCCTCAATCTCATTCACCTGCCTTGTCCCCGGAACCTTTGATTCCCTGACTAAACAAGAAACTAGCTATCTCTGTCTTACATGGCTTGGCCTCCACAGCCTGCTAGGACAATGAGTTCCAAAGATTCACCACCCTCTGGCTGAAGAAATTCCTCCTCATCTCAGTTCTAAAGCATCATTCCTTCACTCTGAGGCTGTGATGTGGGTCTTAGTGGAAACATCTTCTCCACATCCACTGTATCAAGGCCTCTCAATATTCTGTAAGTTTCAATCAGATTCCCCCTCATCCTTCTGAACCCCACTGAGTACTGACACAGAGTCCTCAACTGCTCCTCATTTGATCAGCTCTTCATTCCCTGATCATTCTTGTAAACCTTCTCTAGACCCCTTTCCAATGTCAGCACATCCTTCCATAGACACGGGGTCAAAACTGCTCACTATATTCCGAAAGTGGTCCGATCAGAACTTTTTGCAGCCTATGCAGTATATCTCGGCTCTTGTATTCTAGCCCTCTCAAAATGAATGTTAACATTGCATCTGCCTTCCTAACAGCCAACTGAACCTGAATATTAACCTTAAAAAAATCCTGAATGGGACTGCTAAGTCCCTTTGTGCTTTAGATTTCTAAAGTCTTTCCACATTTAGAAAATAGTCATTCATCCCATCAAAGTACATATCCTCACACTTTTCCACATTGTTTTCCATCTGCCATTTTTTTGCCCACTGTCTTAGCCTGTCTAAGTCCTTCCACAGCCTCCCTGTTTCCTCAACACTACCTATCCCAATCATTTATCTTTGTTGCTAAGTTTGCAGATGACATAACACCCTAAATTCCTCGCATAAATGATTATGATCCCAACATTGGTCCTTGCTAAACTCCACTAGTCATTGGCTGCCAACCTGAAAAAACCCCTTCATCCCTACTTTCTGCCTTCTATCAGTAGTCAATTCTCTACTCATGCCAGTAACTTGTCCCTAACACCATAAGCTCTTATCTTATTTACAATCTCCAATGCAACACTTTGTCGAAGGCCTTCTGGAAATCTAAATAGATAATTCTCCTGACTACCTTCCTCATGACCTCCTCAAACAAATCTAACAGATTTTTTAGGCATGATTGCCCATTGGTGAAGTTGAGAGTGTGGTGCTGGAAAAGCACAGCAGGTCAGGCAACATCAGAGGAGCAGGAACATCGATGTTTTGGACAAAAGCCATAAGTTGTGCTGACTCAGTACAATCTCACAAATGACTCAGGTCAGGCTAACTAGCATGTAATTTCCCATCTTTTGTCATCCTCCTTTCTTAAACAGGTGTGTTATACCAGCCACTTTCTTGTGCTCTGGGACACTCCCTGACACAAATGATTCCTGAAAGATGTCTGGATGCTTATACAATGCCACTACAAATGCCTCTACAATCTCCTCAGCTATCTCCTTCAGCCCCTTCAGACATTTAAACTTCCCCAGCATATTTTCTAAGTGATGGCCACTACATTCTAAACCCAACTCTCGTGAAGTTTTAGTGTGTACTGGTGTCTTCCACTGTGAAGACTAATGCAAAGTATCTATCAATTCCTCTGCCAAATTTTTTGTTCTCCCTTACTACTTCAACCTCTCTCTTACCTTCTAGATATCGCAAAATCACTCTTGCAATCTTCTATTAATATTACTAACTAGCTGACCTTCATATTTCATTTTCTCCCCCTTATTGCTTTTTTTAGTTGTCCTCTGCTGGTTTTTAAAGATTTCCCAATTCTCTGGCTTCCCACTAATCTTCATCACATTGTTTTTTTTTGCTTTTATGCTGTTCTTGATTTCACTTGTCAGCCATGGTTGCCTTGCTCTCCCCGAGTATATTTCTTCTACCTCGGGATAAATTTCTGCTCTCCCTCCTGTAGTACTTCCCCATCACAATCTCCTGTCATTGGTGCTCCATCATCTTCCCTGCTAGATTCCACTTCCAATCAAATCTGGCCAGCTCCTCTCTCATCTTTATGGTTATCTTTACTCAATTGTAATACTGTTATGTCTGATTCAATCATCTCCATCTCGAATTGCAGGATGAATTCTATCAAATTATGGTCACTGCTCCCTAGGGATTTCTTCATGTTAAACTCCTGAATCAAGTCTGTCTCATTATACATCACCAAATCCATAAATGCCTGTTCCCTAATTGGCTCTCCCGCAAGTTGCTCCAAAACATAACCGTGTAGGTATTCCACAATTCCTTTTCTTGCAATCTGCTACCAGTATGATTTTCCCAGTCCACTTGCATTTGAAGTCCCCCATGTTTATAGTAATAGTGCCTTTCTTACATGCCTTGTCTATCTCCTGGTTATTTTCTGCCCCACATCCTGAGTCCTACTAGGAGGGCTGGACATAACTCACACTTTTGCTGTTTCTCAACTCTACCCACACAGATTGTATGCCTTCTGACCCTATATCCGTTTTTTCTCTTGATTAAGTTTCATTTCTTACTAACAAGGCAACCCTGCTCCCTCTGCCCATCTGTCTGTCCTTTAGCTAGGACGTGTATTCTTGGATACTTAGTTTCCAATCTTGATTCCCTTGCAGCCATGTGTCTGTGATACCTACAACACCCTACCTGCCAATTTCAATCTGCGCTACAAGTTCACGTACCTTGTTTTATATATTGAATATATTTAAGTATAATATCCATGGTCCTTCTAATAGGTAACTCCTAACCTACTATGCCTGAAGTTAGATTCCTGATCTTTTCCATTACTCGCTGTCCCATCACTCATTCTGGAAACTTGAAGAACTCTCTTGAGCTCTACCCCCACCCCCCCCGACTCCCTCCCACCCCACCCCCGTTCCCCATCTTTAAGTTTTTCAATAATTTTCTATGCAACAGAACCAGCCATTCCCATTATTTTATTTAAAGCCCTATTCACACCCTTGGTAATTAATTCAACAGGACTTTGATTTGAGCATGATTCAAGTGGAACATATCCATCAGAGCAGCTCCCAGTACTGTCACCAAGGTACCATGAATTTGAACCCCACTCTCTCACACCAATCTTTGAGCCACGCGTTTTACCTCTTTAATCTTGTGCTAATTTGCTCATGGCTGTGGAAATTATTTACTGTTTTAGTTCTGCTTTTCAATTTAGTCCTCATATTCCCTCAGCAGACATTCTCTCCTCTTTCTCCCAAGATCATTGGCACTTACATGAAGCATGTCAACTGAAACTTTCCCCTCCCAGACCAAGTTCCTCTGCAGCACAGTTGAGATATCCCGAACCTGAGCATCAGGCAGGGAACCCAGCCTTCGGGACTCTTAATCATGGCCACAGAGAAGAGTGTCTATTCCCCTGACTTTATTATCCACGATTGCAACTACATTAAACACATTTAAGGGAGGTGATGTCCAAGTGGTATTTTGATAGGATTTTAAATCCAGAGACCCAGTTAATGTTCTTAGGCTCGAATCCTGCTATGGCAGGATATCTGGAATTGAGAGTCTAATAATGACGGTGAATCTATTGTTGTTTGTTGGGAAAAAAAAAATCTGGTTCACTCATATCCTCTAGGGAAGGAAACTGCCATCCTTACCTGGTCTGGTCTATATGTGACTTCAGGCCAGAGCAATATGGTTGATTCTTGACTACCCTCTGGCAATTATGGAGGGCAATAAAAACTGGCCTAGTCAATGATGACCTCATACCATGAAGAATGAAAAAAATTATCTTTCTTCCCATTCTTGAATGACTGCCTGTAACATAGAGCTAAGGTCAGTTTGCTTATCCTCCCTAAAGCCCCCACTCTCATACACACAGGGAGTAAGAATCTCAAAATTGTTTGGACAAGCTCAAGGACTGAGACTCCTTTGGCACTATCTCCTCCAGCACTGCCTCTACTTGCCACACCAGTAGTCACACCCTTTCGCCCTTGTCCACTAACCAAATTCAAGGTAGTTACTCTAAGGTATCTGACTGCTTCCTGAAAAATATTGTTCAGGTAAGTGTCCCTTTCCCTGATGTGTTACAGTGTTCAAATCTCTGACTCCAGTTCTGAGTCGGAATGTTACAGATGTGGTCCCTATGAACCATAATGGCGTCCACCAGCTCCCACATCATAAAGTCACAACACATCACCTGTCCCTGAATCTCACTTTGATTTGCTTAGCTCTTAAAATTTGCTTTTAAGAAAATCCTATTGGACTTTTAGTTTGTAATCCATAAATACTTCTCCCACTTATCTTCAATCTGAAAGTAAACTATAATAGGTAGTCAAATTAGCAGCTATTATCAACCATTGAACTTATGGTTTGCTTGTGATGTCAGCCTTTGTTTTGTTCTGGGTCCCCAATTCTGGATTTCAATTTGTCCTGTTAAAGACTTTACAAATGACGGATCTAAAGAAATGAGAAAAAAAAAACACCTGCTCCCCTCTGCACAGAATTTCCACACTGCCTCCAAAGTCCCCAAGCTGTAAACTCTCTTAGGCTGTGTCTCACACCAATCTCTCCTTCTCAACTGTGTGAAGTTTATTAATCGTGCCCTCTTCGAACTGAAGTGAGCTGAGATAACTCAGACTAGTTAAGCTTCAATAATAATCAAGACCTATTAAGACCCTATTCAGGCTTCAGGTAATGGACTTGAAATGGTTCAGAAAAGATTTCCAAGGATGTTGCCAGTGTTGGAGGGTTTGAGCTATAGGGAGAGGCTGAATAGGCTGGGGCTGCTTTCTCTGAAGCACCGGAAGGTGAGGGGTGACCTGATAGAGATGTATAAAATCATGAGGGGCATGGATAGGATAAATAGACAAGCTCTTTTCCCTGTGTTGGGGGAGTCAAAAACCAGAGGGCATAGGTTTACAGAGAGAGGGGAAAGATTTAAAAAGGGAGCTAAGAGGCAACAGTTTTATGCAAAGAGTGGTACATGTATGGAATGAACTGCCAGAGAAAGTAGTGGAGGTTGGTACAATTTTACAGCATTTTAAAAAAAGCATTTGGATAGGTATATAAATAGGAAGGGTTTAAAAGGATATGGGCCGGGTGCTGGAAAATGGGACTAGATTAATTTAGGATATCTGATTGGCACAGATGAGTTGGACCAAAGGATGTGTTTTTGTGCTGTACATCTTTATGATTTTATGACTCTATGATTGATAACTGATAGGATTTATGAACATCTGGATAGGAATAATGTGATCAAGGATAGTCAGCATGGTTTTGTGAAGGGCAGGTCGTGCCTCACAAAACTTATTGAATTCTTTGAGGAGGTGACTAAGGAGGTGGACGAGGGTAAAGCGGTAGATGTGGTGTATATGGATTTTAGTAAGGCGTTTGATAAGGTTCCCCATGGTAGGCTACTGCAAAAAATACGGAGGTATGGCATTGAGGGTGAGTTGGAGGTTTGGATCAGAAATTGGCTGGCTGAAAGAAGACAGAGGGTAGTAGTTGATGGTAAAGGTACATCTTGGAGTGCAGTTACTAGCGGTGTTCCGCAAGGATCTGTTTTGGGACCATTGTTGTTTGTCATTTTTATAAATGACCTGGAGGAGGGGCTAGAAGGTTGGGTGAGCAAGTTTGCGGATGATACGAAAGTCGGTGGAGTTGCTGACAGTGAGGAAGGATGTGGCAGGTTACAGAGGGATATAGATAAGCTGCAGAGCTGGGCAGAAAGGTGGCAAATGGAGTTCAATGTAGGTAAGTGTGAAGTGATTCACTTTGGTAAGAGTAACAAGAAGATGGGGTACTGGGCTAATGGTCAGATACTTGGTAGTGTGGATGAGCAGAGGGATCTTGGTGTCCATGTACACAGATCTCTGAAAGTTGCCACCCAGGTAAATAGTACTGTGAAGAAGGCATATGGCATACTGGCTTTTATTGGTAGAGGAATTGAGTTCCGGAGTCCTGAGGTCATGTTGCAGTTGTATAAGACTCTGGTGTGGCCGCATCTGGAGTATTGTGTGCAGTTTTGGTCGCCATACTATAGGAAGGATGTGGAGGCACTGGAACGGGTGCAGAGGAGGTTTACCAGGATGTTGCCTGGTATGGTAGGAAGATCGTATGAGGAAAGGCTGAGGCACTTGGGGCTGTTTTCATTGGAGAAAAGAAGGTTTAGGGGTGGCTTGATAGAGATGTACAAGATGATTAGAGGTTTAGATAGGGTTGACCATGAAAACCTTTTTCCATGTATGGAGTCAGCTATTACAAAGGGGCATAGCTTTAAATTAAGGGGTGGTAGGTATAGGGCAGATGTTAGGGGTAGATTCTTTACTCAGTGAGTCGCGAGTTCATGGAATGCCCTGCCAGTAGCAGTGGTGGACTCTCCCTCTTTATGGGCATTTAAACGGGCGTTGGATAGGTATATGGAGGATAGTGGGCTAGTGTAGGTTAGGTGGGCTTGGATCGGCGTAACATCGAGGGCCAAAGGGCCTGTACTGCGCTGTATTTTTCTACGTTCTATGTTCTATGTCCATCAGTCAGCTGAGTCAGTGACATTATGAACTAGACTAATGAATTTTAAACTTTGAAAATGGAGAAAGAAAAATGATTTATCAGTTCTATTCCCACGCTGCCTTCAAAGTCCCTGAACTACATACTTAGTCACGCTGTCTCACCCTGGATGTGGCACAGACCTGTAGGATCACTAATCCCTAATGCATTGGTTCCCCGTGTGTTGCACCCCTACCTGTCCCATACATCACAGTTTTACATGGAGAGGCCGGGAAAAAATACTCATGTTTGATCGCAAGGAGCAATGATGCCAGCGTAATCCATTGTCCTGTATAGACCTTGTTCATCTTGCTGCCATCTGCTGCAACAAGCTCTCAACATAGACAGTGAGTCATGGCATATCATTTGTGGACATGAAGCAAGACTTCATGCTGGCATAGTTACATCAGGGCTACACAAACACTCAAACAGATGTATTACAAAATCAACATAATATATGCAAATGTGATACTCTATATACAGTGTGCTGTCTCATCTTATTTGGCAACTCTCTCTAAGGTTGAGGCTGAGTCACATGATACGTTACATCATTCCCCTTGAGTATCCATGCAGAAAACACAAAAACAACTGCTTTATGATGAAACAGTAAAAATTTATCAATCATTTCACGGTGGCTCAGTGGTTAGCACTGCTACCTCACAGCGCCAGGGACCCAGGTTCAACTCCAACCTCGGGTGACTGTCTGTGTGGAGTTTGCACATTCTCTCCATATCTTGTTGGTTTCAACCCACAGTCCAAAGATATGCAGGTTAGGTGAATTGGCCATGCTAAATTGCCCATAGTATTCTGGGATGTGTAGGTTAGATGCATTAGCCAGCAGTAAATGTAGGGTAGGGGAATGGGTCTGGGTGGATTGCTTTTCGGAGGGTCAGTGTGGATTTGTTGGACCAAATGGCCTGTCTTCACACTGTAGGGATTCTATGAATTCTGTGCAACAATTTGAAATAGCACACAATCTAGCTCTGAGGATGTGCAGTCATGTTCAACGTGGCATAAACCCTAATGATGATAGACAGAATTCACCACTCTTTCACACAAGACCACATTGTTACAATGCTCTCTTATTTATGCTTGGTGTGGACTGTTCCATTCTATCTACAGACTTGGTCAAGATGGTTCAGAAGGCCTGTCAGTACATTGTACATTTCCTTCCACACTTCAGTGACTCAACTTTCCACCAATGGCTGTTGGATACAATATCTGTGCCCAACTGAGCACAGTTGCACCCTCTGTCACAGGCCCTGTATAGCTGTGCCCACCATCTGCTATACTCTCTTGTAAAATATGAGTCATCAAATGAAAAATTAACTTTCTGTCTAACTGATTGCACTGAATGGAATATATCTGACTTTCTGCCTAGTAACCATGTGTTCTGGTACATTCTCGGGATGAATCTGCTCCTCAGAGTATTTTTTATCTGTGAGGCCCATAGACTCCTGCTGCATGTATATAGGCCCTGGTAGAGATAAAGGATATGCAATAACACTGGCCAGGTAAGTAGGTACATTGCAATTTAGAATTATGAAGATAACCATACATTGTTTCCTGATGAATTCAAATCAATATGATTGTGATGTATGACATCTAATTTGAGTGTGACATGTAATTTGCTAATGTTCACTTGCATCACAAAGTATCTGAGAGACTTCCATTTTCAATGACCAAGGGCACTAAACTACCTCTAATTATTATAATGAGAAATCAAGACATTGTTCTGTGCCTGTCATTAAGGGATCATAATCACTGGAAATGAGAGTATGTAAAATGTATCATGATGTGCTGCTGAGAGAGTTGACGGAATGAATAGATATCTTGTTACTGCTTATGGAAGGATACCTCCTGGACAATGAAACCAGATCCAAAAGACCTTTTAGTTATCTCTGTCCATCCCTGTTTCATCCCTGCTTTGAAACCATCTTTACAACTTTGGGAAGCAACTTCTTCAATTAAAATATTCAAAGGAGGCAGAGCATTGTGAGGCAGCCTTTCTGTTCACCCTGGCTTCATGTCAGAATGTCTGCTTCATTTCATTTAAGAATTTGCATAATCCCTTACCCCTGCTCAGAACATATTATGAAAACACAGCAATTCCTGCATTATGTTCTTTAGTTAAAATACATCTTCACAGTGTGGCAAAATTAACATCAAGGTAACCAATGTGAAGGGATCTCCACATGCAGTAGTCTTCCCTTTCTGCATTCCTTTCCCAGGAATAAAACAGTCAGCACATCTGTTTGCAAACTATGACAGCTGGTGGCTGTCAAGTTCCTACTTCTCATCTCCAGCAAGGAACAACTGCTGCTTATCCTGGACATGAAGGCCATAGAGTCCCAAGAGATGTGGATCCAGGAGACGGTGTGCCAATGTGGGTTCATAGTGAACTACTCTTCCTTCTTATCCCAATGCATTCCCATTGCATATGGTGTCCTGAACGTATTAATGGTGAGGACACCATATCATGCTTTGCTCCATGTGGAGATCCCTTCATATTGGTTACCTTGATACTAACTTTGCCACAGTATGAAGATCTATTTTAACTAAAGATTTAGATAAGAAATGCAGCTGTTACTGTGTCTCCATGCTGCGATCTGAACAGGGGTAAGGGATTATACCAATACAGAGAGTATGAAGCATCAAAGTCAGTTCTGCCTTCACCAGGGATGGGATAATGTTTGCAAAAGTTGCTGTGTTAATGTATTAAAGTGATGTTGAAGTTTAAAACGTTGAAGAGATCAAGTGATAATACATGAACAAAGTGATAGGTATCTGCTTAGATTAAAGTGGGTTACCAAAAAGGATCTTTGACCACAACAATCACCCAGGTACAATAGTAGTCATGCAAGTGGTACAGATTCTGTATTGTTAAATGTGTAAGTCTTAACAAATGTAGTGACAGATCATTGATATCTCAGCAACATAAAATAACTTCCTTTTATCGATTGCATGCCTATTAAAGACTAAGTATTGAATTGCCAGAGGTGCATACATAGTGTATGAATAATTTCTAATCATCTAAATATCCATTGTTCTGGCTAATAATTTTGTGGACAAAAGTGTTTCTTTAATATTTTATTGCATTTTTATTTTGCTGTCATTTATGCATTATTCATGATTAGGCCAAGCTGTCAGAATTATAATTGCTAATTTACTTCTAATTCTAATAATGGGAATTAGAGTTTGCTATAATTCTGCTTGCTGCAACTTGCTGATTTGCAGGCCTGCAGAGCTTTGGAAATAATACCTGAATGCTAATCTGGTCTTTCATGACCCAAATTAATGTAAAAACTTAAATCCATTCGGCTCTCACTACCAGCTAACATTTCTACGAAGTACATTTTTCTAATACAACCCTTCCTCAAAAATTGTGCAAAATTATAATTGTAAACATTCTGAGGGAAAGGAGGAGGATGGTATTAGCCTTCAGGTTAGGAGTAGTGAAATACTGGAAAGAGGTGCTTTTGATTTTGTAAACTACATACCAAGAATTGTGGGTTCACGTTTGAGGATCTGTGATAACATGGGCTCGTGTTCCACAGTTTACAGTACGAAAGAAGACAAAGGGCTTATGCCCGAAACATCGATGATCCTGCTCATCGGAGGGCTCCCTGACCTGCTGTGCTTTTCCAGATCATTTGATTCTGTTTAGTGTGTCAGTCTACACCAATTAGTAAGTAAGCATTTTATCCTCATCCCACTTTCCAGCTCGAGTTATAATTTACAAAGTCAAGTATGTATCCACATAGTTATAAAATATAATGTCTGTCTTTCAGGCAGAGAATCCCTGATCCCTACCCACTCTCAAAGAAAAGATTTCCTCTTTATTCCCACCTCTTACCCAAAATCTATGCTTCCTTGTTATGAGCAGCTTAGCCAAAGGCCATGAACTCTTTCAAGACCACTTATAATTTTATACATTTCAGTTAGAGATTCCCTCCGCCTCGTCTGTCCCAAGGCAAACTACCCTTATCTATTCAATATTTCTTATAGTGTTCTCCAAGCAACATTCTCCTAAACAAAAGTAGGAAGTGATAGAGAGACTCAGCAGGTCTGGCAGCATCCCCAGAGAGAAATCAGAGTTAATATTTTGAGTTTGGTGACCCTTCATCAGAACTGAAAGCAGCTGGGAAAAGGTAGTATTTTTGCTGATTATGTTGGGGGGCTGTGGGGAGCGGTGGTGGAGGCGTATGAAGTGAATAGAATAGAATAGATGGAGATGGTACTCAGAGAGAAAGGAAGAGAGCAAAAGAGAGAGGGAGAGAGCAAAGAAGAAAAGGCAAACAAAGGGGCTGCTGATGATAAGACAAGTGGGAGATAATGGTGAGAGGGATGCTAATTAGTAGTGTGAATGGTTGAAAATGGGTTGGTTCTGCTCACGGGAGTAACCCATACAGAACAAGATCTCGTGGCGTAAGGGCGTTTTCATTTGATGCAATTGTTAAACTCAATGTAAGGTACCTAGGGGAAAGGTGAAGTGTTGCTCCTCCAGCTTGTGTTGAGCTTCTCTCACAGCGCCTGAGACCCGGGTTCAATTCCCGACTCAGGCGACTGACTGTGTGGAGTTTGCACGTTCTCCCCGTGTCTGCGTGGGTTTCCTCCGGGTGCTCCGGTTTCCTCCCACAGTCCTAAGATGTGCGGGTCAGGTGAATTGGCCATGCTAAATTGCCCGTAGTGTTAGGTAAGGGGTAAATGTAGGGGTATGGGTGGGTTGCGCTTCGGCGGGTCGGTGTGGACTTGTTGGGCCGAAGAGCCTGTTTCCACACTGTAAGTAATCTAATCTAATCTAGAGTACAGCAGCAGGCCTGAGACTGAAATGTTGGCATAGGAACACAATGGTGTGTTAAAGTAACAGGCAACTGGAAGCTCATGGTCATAGTCACAGGCAAAACATAAAGATCTGTAAAACAGTAACATAGTCTGAGTTTCATCTCCACAATGTAAAGGAGAACCACAATCTGTTCTGCACATAGTGTGATCATATCTGTTTTATAGTGAGGTGACCAGATTTGCATACAATACACCAACAGTGGCCTAAGTAGTGTGCTATGTCATTCCAGCATAATAGTCCAACTCTTATATTCTATATGTTGGCTGATAAAGGTAAGTATATCCCAAATGCCTTTTGACCATCTTATCTATCTGGTTAAACCACCTAAAGAAGGTTTATGGACATGCACATCAACATCTCTGTTCCTTTACACTTCACAAAATCTCATCCAGGCAAGTACTTCATCACACTCCTGGAACAAGGGGCCCACACAGTCATTTGGGCTCTGCTGACGCCTCAGCTAAATATATGGACAGATGATTGATAAATGTACAAACCTGTATATAAAAATGATAAATTCTGATCTCTGTATGTAAATGTGTATATATGTATGGCATGACCAACTGTATAGACCATCAAATTATTTTATGGATAAAGTATATTTTTGAAATTAAAAAAAAAGGTCTTGCTGATTGGAACTTTATTTTTTGGAGAAATTAAAATTGAAAGGACATTTACTAGTAATATTCAAAATCATGACGGGGCTGGACAGAATGGATAGGGAAAAAATGTTCCTACTGGTGTAAGGATCAAGAATGAGAGGGCAGTGTTTTAACCTGCTTAATTAAAAAAAGGAGCAATGGAGGCAAGAGAAGCAACTTTATCACGCGAGTTGTTACAATCTGGAATTCACAACCAGAGAGTATGGCAAAGGTATGTTCAATGAAGGCATTCAAGAAGGGAATTGGATTATTTTTAGAAAAAGAAGCATATGCAATGTAATGTGGAAAAGGCAGAGAGTGACACTGAGAATGTGAAATTTCATTCGAGAAACTGGTACAGAATGATAAACCAAATGGCCTTCTTCTGTGCTGTAACATCTGTGATTTATTGTTGTGTTGAGCTTTGAGAATGCCTTCATTGCCAGGATTTTCACCTATTGATTTCTTGGATCTGATGTCCTGAAAGAGATGCAGGGTCAGGTTTTTTAAATATCCTTTGCCACTCCTGTGCAATTAAGCTTTCAATTTATAGTGAATGTAATGACTATAGAATGGATTAAAGCATTTTCCAGCTCATGAAGAACTATTTGAAGTTCGTTGTTTGTACAATACAGAAAATGCAGCAGCCAATTTGCATACAGTAATCTTCCACAAAAAGCATTGAAATAAGTGACCAGATCATCTGCCGCATGCTGCTGGAAAGTGCAGAATCAACATGTAGGCAGTAGACTGATGTGACTGTCAAGTTAAGATGACATTTCATGTCACTTTTGGATAGTATCTTCCATGTGGCAGAAAAATCCAAACTGAAAAGAGTTAAAACAAAACAGTGAAAACTTTCAATAAGCCTGTTTTCAAGCCATTTCTGGTTGAAGTGCAGCAAAGGAGAGAAAGTTAATTGCCTGTCCATTGAAGGAAACATTAGTAAGCCTGGTTAGGGAAGCTGGTCATGTTGTGCTACATCATTCCCAGTTCCAGGGCTAGACCAGTACTGGAATCCCTTCAATGACCAGAGGTGGATTGGCAAGGTAACTGAATACCCATTTAGATTTTACCTCTTGGCAATCATAGATACAAATATACAGAAAACATCCACAAAACTTTATTTGCATTGTACTGTGGGCAAGCATTCTGTAAACTCTTAATTTTATAAAAGTTGCCAAATTTATTAATAGAAACATTTACATATTTAAACATAAAATTCCTTCCCGTGATCCCTGATGTGAACCCATGGTAGGAATCATCTGGGCAATGGGCCAATTAGCAGCAAGGGTCCATCTTATTGCCAGTGTAAGACCCATGCGATTTTAACACACAGGTTACATTTTAATACAACTAATATCTTGCCAATCTACTTGCCCTTTCAAATGAGGATTTCATTCATTTTCTACACACAATTTCTTGTCTAAATTTCAAGGAATATTTAAAGCAGGAATTTACATCTTCAATTGCAGTTACTTGATCTTTCTTGTAGCATTCTAACATGCAGCTTAGGTAGAAGGAAAAATAATGATTATTGGGGATTCCTTAAAGTTTCCAAATGCCCCCATCAATGGCTTGATGGAGAAAAATCATCAGAACATAAGAATTAGGAGCAAAAGTAAGCTCTAAACCCTTTAGGCCTGCCCCATCATTTTACATCATCATGGCTAGTCTGGCACAGGTCTCAATTCTCTTTTGTGACAGAAACCCATGGCCTTCATCTCCTCAATATACAGAAGTCTACCTACCATTTTTTAAAAAAATATTTACAGTGATCTAGCCTCCACAATCTATGAGGTAGATATTTCAGACATTCACTACTCTCTGAGTTAGGTCAAGTACACAGATCCTGTTTCCAAGAATTGCTGAAACATAGCTCAAGCCATAATTAAGAAACCCAGGCTACCAGAGTCAGGGTTATTCTTATTCCCAGTTCTTATGTATGGAGAAGTTCAATAACTTCCCAAGAACACAAAGGCTAAGTACAGAACTATATTTCCATCTCTCTTGCCTTTACTCCTGTCACTCCTTCCTGTATCTCTCTCAATAATTCCCTCCCCTCCATCAACAGATTCATCAGCAGACAATCACAAGGGTATATTTTGAGTTAAGTTTCACCAACATGGAAATTAATTAAGATGATGGACCATTTCCAGCTCCCTCTCCTGCTCACTGCTTGCTTTCATGGGAAGTGGCCAATCAGAAGTGCATCTCTGCTTTCATGATCCCATCAGGGACCTTGTGGTGACCTGCGCCATGCCGGCAAATGTACTGTGCTGTTGTAACACGAGATGTTAATTGGCTCCTTAAAGGTTTTGATTGGATTCCTGCTGCTGCTGGGCGGGTTGCCATCACTGCTGGGCATCTACTTCCAGGAAACGCATGAGGAGGTAGGAGTAGCTTGGAGAACTAGCCATAGCTTTTTTTTGCCTAATTTTCCTGACAACTCTCACTCCACCTCCAAAGCCACCACCACAGGGATAGAAAACTTTACCTGTAACACACCTCTTTGTCATTCCAATTAAGGCCAGCTTTTTCTCTCCTCTTGTGAGCATACAAGCTAGTAATTCTGGTGGATAGTCTTTTGTCACTTCATAATTTACTGCAATTTATTTTCATCACCTCCTTATTCTCATTCATTTTGCCTTTTGTCTTTCTCGCAACTTTCTCCACAAGCTGTAGACACCTCTATTTCTTCAACTCCCAAAAAGAGTAGCATTTGTTGTCCATCCCTAATTAGGCCTACAGAATGGCTTGTGAGGCTTTTTCAGAGAATAGTCAAGAGTTATTTATATTGTTCTGTAACTGAGGGTCACGTGTGGGCCACAATGGATAAGGATGGTAGATTTAATCCGCTAAAAAAGACATTATTGAACCAGATGGCCTTTTTAAAAAACAATTATGTTGGAGGGACTTCATAAATGCAAAAGACCTACCAAATCATTTCAGCACGGTGGTTCAGTAGTTAGCACTGCTGTCTCACAATGCCAGTCCCCCATATTTGATTTCAGCCTTGGGCTGTGTGTGGAGTTTGCAAGTTCTCCCTGTTTCTGTGTGGGTTTCCTCCAGATGCTCCGGTTTTCTCTCACAGTCAAACATGTGCAGTCAAGGTGGATTGGCCATGCTAAATTAGTGTATTGCTCAGGATGTGCAGGCTAGTTAGGTTAGCCATGGTAAATGCAAGATGACGGGATAATGTGGTTGCCTGCGTCTAGATGGATACTCCTCGGAAGGTTGTTGCAGACTCAACGAACTAAGTGGCCTCTTTCTGCACTATTAATGATTCTGTGAATTCCATGATTCACTACAGCTGAAAGTATTGAGGAACAGGTCATGCTCTCTGTGGTGTCATCTCATACTCAATCTCTAATCCACAGTTTAACTTGAAGACTGTGGCCATTTCTACAAATACTGTGGCCAAGTCATTACAAAAGATACTAACATTCATGGCAATTGCAACTTTGATAGAAGATCAAATAGATGCAATGCAAGTTTGAAATTCCAAATATATAGGAGCTTTCAAGGAATCATTCATTTTCTGCCATATGCTATGCTCAGATCAGAAGGAATAAGCACATCTGATGAAGGTAAGGACAAGACTTGGTTTCCAGCAGCAAGGAGAAGGAGGGCATGTGAGAAAACCACAACTAAAGATAAAATGTAAAAATCTCCATAAAATGGCAACAATGCGGATATATCCTGTCAATAATAGTTCAATTATGTTAATTTACACATACAGCAAGAAAAAATTAGATTCTTAAAGTAATTGAAAATTATAAGGATGATTATAAATGTATACAAATAAGTAATCTGCAAATAAAAAAACTTTAGTGATACCATGAGAATGTAAGCAGTCAGGTTTAATGGAATCAAACTGCAATATTAGATCGAAATTCCAATATTTATAATGATGACTTCAATGATGCAACCAAAATTGCACTTGTTTGATTTGATTTAGATTTATTTGTGCCTGCATGAAGTGTGCAAATAAAGTAACTATTCACTAATCCTACAATATCTCATGGAGTCAATCCTTCAAGGCAACGTTTGGGCTCCATGCTAGCCATTAGTCCAGGTTCACGAACCTGAAAAATCCTTAATATCCTCAGAAATGGAGGAACACAAGGAATGAAACATAAAGTTCCCTTCAATTTATCTTCTTAAATTTGTAAAAGGAAAACTCCAGAATATCAATCTAATCTTACAATTTGATATTATTAACCTTGACTGCTTAGATTCTCCTGGTACCACTAAAGTCATATTATTTGTATATGATTTAATCACTTACATTTGTAATAGTCCTTTTAACCTTCAATTGCTTTACTAATCTATATCCTTCTTGCTGTAAGGGCAAATTGACATAATTGTACTATATTTGACAGGATCAATTCATATTTTACCATTCTATGAGGATTCTGGTCTCTCACTTCAGTTGTTATTTGCTATTATTGTATTTGTTTCTATTTGTTCTCTAATCAAAGTCTTCATTGTGTGCTAAGTTTACTCTATCACACAATATACTGGAAGTAATTATTTGCAACAGGATTAAGAAAGATTAATATTATTAATTTATTTTGTGAGTATTATCATTATAGGAAATCTTTTTTAATTATTGCAAGGGTCATCACAGAAAATTTTCTTTAAACATGTACAAGGAGTGTTTCTCATTTCTAGGGCTTGAGGTTATGTGAGAATTGTAGTGTTGAAATTACACTGCGTGCCATTAGTATTTGAAAACTTAATTTGCAAGACACTGATCTCTAGAATGCACACTTCTTCAATTATCTGTTTAATTCTCCCTGAAAATTTTCCACACTGTCTACCTCTAATCTTTTAATGGTATCCTGGTGATTCATACCTGCTTTCCATCTTGATCTGTATCAATTGGTTCTTGAATTTGTACCAACTCCAAATGTACTATTGGTAATCAATTTAGTCTTAATCTTGAATGTGAACAGGTCCAAGGTTATCAACCTTTTTCAAGTTTCAGTTTAGTTGGCCATCCTCATACTGTCTCTAATCTATTGCCACACTACAACATGAACTGTCCAGATTATTCCACGTTTTTCAAACATTTATTCACAGGTGGGATTCATTGGAAGGGTCAGAATTTATTGTCAATTAGATGTCCTCGTGACGGTGATGGTGAGTCCACTTCTTGAACTGATACAGTTGATTTGATGAAAATACTTTCACAATGCTGTTAGGTAAGGAAATCTAGGATTTTGATGTAAAAATGATGAAGGAATGGCAATATATTTCAAGCCAAGTCAATTTGAGACTTGAAAGGGAATTTGCAACTAGTGTAGTCCCCATACATCCACACTACTTGAACTTCTAGGTGATAGAACAAATTGATTTGGAAGGTGTTGTCGAAGAACATTTAGCAAGCTGCTCCAGTAAATCTTGTAGATAACACACTGTGATAGAAGCTGGTGGTAGAAGGAGAATGTTTAAGTTGGTGGATGGGATGCTGAGCAAGTAGGTTTCTTTAAGTTGCTGTCCAGATTCCTGAGTACTTTTGGAGCTGTATTCAACCAGACCCCAGTGGAGATATTCCATCACACTCTTGTGACTTCTATGAAGGCAAAATGTGAGTGAACTCACTGAAGAATGTCCATTCTCTGATCTGCTGTTTCAGCCAGTGTTTATACGACCGGTCCAGTTATATTTATTTTCAATGGTAATTCGCAGAATGTTACTGGTGGCTCATTCAGTGAAGGTAAATTCATTCCATATAAAAGGGAGATGGTAAGATTCTCTTTCTCATTGTCCTTAGCTATTGCATGGTGCTGCATAGCATGAATGTACTTGCCACTTATAAACCCAAGCCTGAACATTGTCCGAGTCTTTCCCCAGTTGAAAATGTGCTGCTGGTTAAAGCACAGCAGGTTAGGCAGCATCCAAGGAATAGGAAATTCGACGTTTCGAGCATAAGCCCTTCATCAGGAATGAGAGAGAGTAGCCAAGCAGGCTAAGATAAAAGGTAGGGAGGAGGGACTTGGGGGAGGGGCGATGGAGATGTGATAGGTGCAAGGAGGTTAAGGTGAGGGTGATAGGCCGGAGTGGGGTGGGGGCGGAGAGGTTAGGAAGAAGATTGCAGGTTAGGAGGGCGGTGCTGAGTTGAGGGAACCGACTGAGACAAGGTGGGGGGAGGGGAAATGAGGAAACTGGAGAAATCTGAGTTCATCCCTTGTGGTTGGAGGATTCCCAGGCGGAAGATGAGGCGTTCTTCCTCCAACCATCGTGTTGTTATGTTTTGCCAGTGGAGGAGTCCAAGGACCTGCATGTCCTCAGTGGGGAGGGTTCCCAGGTGGAAGATGAGGCGTTCTTCCTCCAACCGTCGTGTTGTTATGTTTTGCCGGTGGAGGAGTCCAAGGACCTCCTTCCACCTATCACATCTCCATCGCCCCTCCCCCAAGTCCCTCCTCCCTACCTTTTATCTTAACCTACCTGGCACCCTCTCCTCATTCCTGATGAAGGGCTTATGCCCGAAACGTCGAATTTCCTATTCCTTGGACCTAACACTCAAATTCAACACATTTGGCCAAGTCTCAATCAAGGCTCCAATGAGACCTGAAGTCCTGGCAAAGCCATCAGTAAGCAAGTTATTTCTGAGTAAAATATCATTTGATAGCATAGCTGATGACTTCTTCCATCATATTACTGATGAGATAAAGTAGACCACTTGAGCAGTAATTGGATGGTTTGAATTTGTCTTGCTTTTCGTGGAAAAAGCATGCCTGAGTGATTTTCCATTTTTTCATGTAGAAGGCAGTATTTTAGTCTTATTGAAATAGCTTGCCTAGAGAACAGCTAGCTCTGGGCCATAGATTTTGCAGTATCCAGTGCCTTCAGTCATTTCTCAATAAAGTGTGTTTATTTGCAACACCAATGGAAGCACTTCCTGCACATGTGCAGATGCAATAATAGGAGTTACACTGTTGTATTCTCTCCCGGAGATGTATGTCTGAAAATAAAGATCAATGTTACAAACAGTGATCAGAATAAGATGCAAAAATGTCAAGGAAAATAACAGCAGTGCCAATAATAATAACTGATTCCCAAGATGACCAATCCCGATGCATTCCATTGAGTCTGTCAGCTAGAACATTTCAAAATGGAACAAACCATATCTGTTAAAGGATGTATGCAAGCCACCTTGTTTGTAAGTTTCTTGCCCAGTTAATCGAGTATACTTTATTATCTCCTTAAATAAAATGTGAAATATAAATTCATCGACTAACGTGGGGCTTGAGACCACAATACTGGGCTTGGAGTATCATTTATTATCAATGATGCTATTCAGGATGTGACCGAGTTTGGACCAGAATTGTTTGATAGCTCCAAATTTCACTGTTCAAACCTTATCACACTTTTCTTGTTCCCTGGTCTGGGCATGGAACCCTTTTACAAGGTAGATTCAGCAAATTCTATGCAGTATTCAGATCTTCTAAAGCAATTTCTTTAATAATTTCACTGATGTACCTGATGCCAGTGAACTCAAAACAAACTGTTCCCATTGGGTAATCTGGTCTCTGGCAGGAGCTACAGTGTTCTTGCTGTCAAGTGGATTAAATTAAGTTGGCTGTAGATCGATTTCTTGATGGCTGGGATCTCAGGAGGAGGATCTAAGGAGCACCATTCACTGTTGAATGTTAATATACTACAAAGCTTTGAACTCTTATGTTGCTTGTCAGATTGCTTAGCTCTGTCTATGTCACTTTGTTTCTGAGAATATGTTGTCCTGTGTTGGAAGCAGATTGGAAACTCACTTTAGATATCCTTGATGCTTCTGTAGATGTGCTCTTCCACACTCTTCTTTGAACCAATGTTGGTTCCCTGGATTGTTATTTATAGTCTAATGAGGGATATGTGGAGCTATGAAGTCACAGATTGTGTTCGAATAAGGTGCTACCTTTTGATGATAACCCACCACAACTCATGGATGGTCAGTCTTGAGTTGTGATACGAATGTTATCACTTTAGTGCAGTGGTGATTTGAATGACTTGATTCATGTCATACATGTCATAGAGTCATAGAGCTGTACAACATGGAAACAGACCCTTCGATCCAACTCATCCATGCCAAACACATTCTAAAGTAATCTCGTCCCATTTGCCAGCATTTGGCTTGCATCTCTCTAAACCCTTCCTATTTATATACCCATCCAAATTAATTTTAAACATTGGAATTGTATCAGCCTCAAAAACATCCTCTGGCTGCCCATTCCATACACGCAACACCCTCCATGTCAAAAAGCTGTCCTTAGGTCCCTTTTTAAAATTAAATTACCTACAGTGTGGAAACAGGCCCTTCAGCCCAACAAGTCCACACCGACCCTCTGAAGAGAAACTCACCCCCCTATTATCCACCTAACATTACAGGCAATTTAGCGTGGCCAATTCACCTAGTCTGCACATCTTTGGACTGTGGGAGGAAACCAATGCAGACACAGGGAGAATGTGTAAACTCCACACAGCCAGTTACCTGAGGCAGGGAATTGAACCCAGGTCCTGGCACTGTGAGGCAGCAGTGCTAACCACTGAGCCACCATGCCACCCAAATCTTTCCCTTCTCAACTTAAAACTATGCCTTCTAGGTTTGGACTCCTCCAACCCAGGAAAGATTCCTTGTCTATTTACCCTCTCCATGCCCCTCATGATTTTATAAACCTCTATAAGGTCACCCGTCAGCCTCTGATGCTCCAGGGAAATAGCACAAGTCTAATCAGCTTCTCTCTATAGCTCAAGCCCTCAAACCCTGGCAAGTTTCTTGTAAATCTTTACTGTACCTCTTTCAAGTTTCACAACATCCTGCCTATGGCAGGGATACCACAATTGCACACAATATTCCAAAATTGGCCCAACCAATGTCCTGTACAGCCACAATATGACCTGTCAACTCCTGTACTCAATGCACTGACTGATAAAGGAAAGCATACCAAACACCTTCTTCACTATCCTATCTACCTGTCACTCTACTTTCAAGGAACTATGACCTGCACTCCAAGGTCTCTTTGTTAAGTAACACTCCCCTCGACATTCCCATTAAGTGTATAAGTCCTGCCCTGACTTGTCTTTCCAAAACGTAGCACCTCATATTTATCTAAATTAAACCCTATCTGGCAATCCTCGGCCCATTGGCTCATCTGATCAAGATCCTGTTGTACTCTGAGGTAACCTTCTTCGCTGTTCACTACACCTCCAATTTTGGTGTCATCTGCAAACTTACTAACCATACTTCCTATTTTCACATCCAAATCATTTAGATAAAAGAGGAAACCTAAGTACAATGAAAAGCTTTGTTTATGAGCAGTTACAGGCTGATTGTAGTTATCAAGGACATTCAGATCATAGGGTGAAGAAAAGTTGAACAGGGTGAGGCATACAGGTTACACTGCACAGGTCGTGTGCAAAGCAAGATCAACAAGATCAACATAATTTGAAGTTAGAGAGTCCATTCATCAATCTAATAATGGCAGGGAAGAAGCTGTTTTTGAACCTGTTGTTTCTTCTACCTGACAGAAGAGGTAAGTATAACTAACTCAAGTTGTTGTTTGACTAGACTTTAGAACAGCTCTCCAATTTTGGCGTAGGTTTTTCGGTGTCAGTTAGAACCTTAATGCAGGTTGTGTTTGTCTTTGGCAATATTCAAGTATGGTATGCTCAGGTCTATCCTTGTGCCCTGTACCAACTCATTAACATTTCCTAAGATTTGTACTCCAATTGTTTGTCTATACTGTTCTGCTGACTAGGCTAACTGCAGCCAAAATGCATCATTGAGTTCAACACACTAGATACATCTCTGATATTATGATTTTTAGCCTGAATATTTTTTTTTCAAACTGCTACTGTTCACTTCACTTGTATTTGTCTCCAATAATTGTCTTCTTCGTTAGGTAGCTGCAGCGACCAACATGCCACCTGCAGCAGGGAGCACGACTCTCAGTCAAGTTGACTAGTCAGAATAACATACCATATAGACTCATATTGAGACTGATATTACACTGCCAACTATTTATACTGATTTGACATTTCAGACATGCCTGTACAGTCTGTGTTAAAGGTATTTTCTAATCACCCTCTTTGAAACGATGTTATTATACACCGCAATAGTAGGTGGGACATGAATGCAAGCCTCCTGGTTCAGAAATAGAGTGACAAGGTGGTTCAGTGGTTGGCACTGCTGTCTCACAGCACCAGGGACCCAGTTTCGATTCCTGCCTTGGGTGACTGTGTGGAGTTTGCACATTCTCCGTGTGTCTGTGTGGGTTTGCTCTGGTTTCCTCTCATAATCCAAAGATGTGTAGCTTAGGTGAATTGGCCAGGTGAAATTGCACATAATGTTAGGTACATTAGTCAGGGTAAATGTAGGGGAATGGGTCTGCGTGGGTTACTCTTTGGAGGATGGGTGTGGACTTGTTGGGCCAAGTGGCCTGTTTCCGTACTGTAGGGCATCTAAAAAAAAATTACCACTGTGCCACAAGAGCTCTCAGTCAGAGTGACTTGCTTAGATTACCTTTACATTATATTGAGGTTATTCAGCTGACTGACTGGCTGGCTGCTTGCTAACAGACTAACTGGATGACTGATAACTATATGACTAATAACTGAATATACAGACGGTAAGATCTGTTATGCTCCAGCATCGCATGTCGTGATGTTGTCTAACTGTCTTAAAAGGTGTGGAGCCTCTGTGTAATAACAGAACAAGCATTGTTGCTCTGGGAAGAGAGCTGGCATGGATTTGATTCAGATAAACTAAATTGCCTTCTGTGTGACTCTATTTCATGATTTGCTCATTCACGATGAGGAAAGATTTTAACACTTGTACTGCCATATGCTACAACCATAATTTGCAGATTTTTTTTTATTCAGAGAGAATTCAATATGGCATTGCAAATGTTTAAATTACTTATAAGTCAAAAACTTATTTGGATTCATAAGTGTCAATAATGCTACTCTCCTCTTCTGCTTTTCTGACAATTTTTTTCTTCTACCCTTTAAGTACTGGCTGAGCTATTTATTCTTCCCAGCTACTGGAAAATAGACAGACAACCTCTTTCCATCCTTTTGTCAACAGTGTTCTTAATCCTTGTTGTATCTACTTTGTCTCCACTCAACACCTCCCAATACAATGGTATAGATTTGAATTTGCCTTGAGGATGGATCCTGGAAACACAGTGTTCTGCAGCATCACAAATTGGCATGCCAACAGTTACCCCTTCAAATCATCACTTTAGTATTCATTGGAAAAAATTAGCAGCACATAAAAATAACTTTAATTGCCAGCCAGCAACACAGAAAGCAACAGAGCTCACAGACAGCTGTCAATGTGCAGGTACACCACACACAATTATTAGCATTTATTTGATATGCAGGTGCAGTGATTGCTGTGAGTAAATGGATTTAAGGAATGAAGTTTGATATCCTTTGAGGAAATTTAGAAAATCACAGCAATAGCAGTTTATTTTTAATGACATTCTCTTTACTGATCTTCATTCACACATCCTCAGCCAGAATGCCAGTTCAGTCAAAATCAAGGTTGAATTTTTTTTCCCACTTTCAGCTGTTCAAATGTGAAAGAATTATTTTGTATTACAGTGATTTAACAAATGAAATATGTCATTTTGCCCAATCAGGGGCCACCGTCTCAATTGAAGATTTTTGTTCTCCTTTCATTACCTACCATAAAAGATCAGGTAAGAGAGTTGGGACCTCACATATGCTACCTCTAATCCTTATCTATGACACACAAGAACAAAAAAGTTCAGTAGCCACAGATATTTTAAAAAAACAAATGGAAACTTATCAATCTTCCAGTTTTAAGATTATCTGAGAGATGAGAGGAGGCAACATGTTATTTCAAGTCTTTCTTTAGAAAAGGCTTCTGGCTATGGTGTCAGCTTGACTGAATGTAGCTGACTCAATGGGTGATGACCATCTGCCTGCAATGGTTTAATCAAGACTAGAGTGGCAAAGACTGATGCAATGATTTATCCCATATTTTCCCACATCTCAAAATATCCTGTAAGCTATTTCATGTTGTTATTTCAATGAAGAGACCGAATGAAATCTAATGGTAGAAACTCTGAAAGCTTTTTACCATTGTTCGAAGGTTTCTGTTTAATATTGTTTTTATTGTTTTCAGTATCTCTGAATTGTCTTTGATTTAATTATGCAACAATTAAAACCCTTTAAAAAGACTACGTTTGGAGGGGTTGGGAAGTCTCATTCCCCAATTTATGATACTGGGGTTTTTGAGTGAATTCATACTGAAAAGTTCTTCTGAATTAAACAGAGCTAAAAAGGTTCCATAATCACATGCTCTAATCCTGAATAAAATTATGTTGCAATAAATGTCATTCGCAATTTAGCTGCTCCAATCACAAACCTACCCGATATTGACCTTTGTTCAAGTAGCTAGGGAGTGACCCGACAAAAAAGATAAAGATGTACAGTAGCTCAGGCAGTCCTTGGTCCTCCCCCAAAGCTTGCTCTTGCCTTATGCTTTCATGTCCCTACATCAGTCAAATCACAACATAATGTCTCGGCAATTGTACAAAAATGCATATAAGTCGAGTTGGAGCCTAAAACAAACAGTAACACTATTGACTAGTCAAAATGATTCTCAGTGACATGCATAATGCATTAATCAGAACATGCACAAGAAGCAACAGCATAGGAGGCCTATGTTATATATCTATAGTGTTTTTAAAGGTTTTCCAGCGAAGATTGTGCTAACTGTATACTTGAGTTCTGAGGAAGGGTCATTCAACCCAAAACGTTAATCTGATCTCTCTCCACAGATGCTGCTGGACCTGCTGAGCTTTTCCAACAATTTCCGTTTTTGTGTCAACTGTTTACTTCCTTGTTGCCTCATATATAAACTTGACAGCTTTTTGCTATATACATTTGTTGGAAAATTTTTGCAAATTAACCTAAGGTATTAGAAATCAAAACTGAAGAGATGCTGAAAATACAGTTTAGAAATTAGATGGTGCACAAAATACCAACATGTCTCCTCCTTCAGCACAATCTCAAGCTGAATATCAGGCACCTACCTTGTGCCAGATACTGAGCTGTACCATTCTACCCTGGGAGCAGTCAATCACAGCAACCTGAAGCCAGGCTATCATAGGATCAAGCTCTCAGAAATTACAATCTCAAGCATCCCAAGAAGCAATAGCAGCTTTCCAGTAGCTTTGTTGAGACCATCAGAGGAGCACTTGGTAGGAACATGACATTTAGTAATACGTGTAAATGTAAAATCATTAGTTGGCACTTATGATTGAATGATTAAAATATAGTGATTGTGTTGGGAATAAAATTCAATACCTTTGTTATTTTTGTCTGCACTATAATGCTTTCATAGCTCCTAATTCAAAATTATCAATTTATTATCAATATTAGAAGTTCTTTGAGTACCCTTTAATGCAGGAATGAAGGAGTGGTGAAGGAGGGAACAAGGGCTGTTCATTAAATGAAAATTATTAAGAGAAGCACTGTACTAAGGTCATGTGAATCCTTCACTGGAAATACAGTGAGGAGCCAACTGAACTGAAATCTGTCTGAAACATTCTCAACTGCCCTTAAGCAGCAAACGCATATGGACATCAAACTGATCCTTATAACTGTAGTGAATAATCCAGAGGCCAATGTCACTGGGGGAGAAAATAGAGGAAATGTACTGGTTACAAGAAAATAACACTGTAAAGTATTTGAAGGAGATTTTGCAAACAGGAATTATTGACAAGAGTAGCATATGAACTCATTATTATGCTTTTCGCTCCTGAAAATTAAATGTCTAAATAAATGAACCATAGAAGAACAATTTTAAACAGTATATGTTCTTTTAAGCTGAAAGGGGTGAAGTGTGGAAGAGTGAAAAATAAAAGCATAGGCCACTTATTACTGTGCACACTCCAACAGCTCATTATTTTAATGTATACCAAGAATCACCTTATTTCAGTGTTACTAGCACAATCCGATTACATGATATTCTACATAAACAATCTTATGCCATTTATAAAAGAATAATCATCAATATCACAAATCAACATCCACTGATACTCATTGATTCCTGTTATTCTCTTTGAAATTTAGTTTACATGCAATTTTCACAACATGAGAAATATATTTAGTATAAAAGATGTGTATAATAACAGGGTTAAAATAAAGAATTGCAGGAAAATGCATGAATTAATAAATTGGAAAGCACAAACTGTTAACCAATTCTACGCTAGCACACCAAAATTTTCATTGCATAAAATAATGTAAAAATCCATATCTATTTGCTGTGTTTATAATTAATCTAATTTGACGAGCAGAGTCCTGGTTTATGCTAATTAAGTTTATTTCCATTGTGGGCCCACTAATTAATCAAAAATGCAATTCTGCTGTAAATGGTTCTTATTAAATCATGGATTGATTCCTGACACAAGGAAGTGTTGTAATTCTGGTTTGAGTATGCCTCAGATGAATGTAGTTTTCCTTACTGAGTGACATAAGGATAGGTAAAAACAATGACTGCAGATGCTGGAAACCAGATTCTGGATTAGTGGTGCTGGAAAAGCACAGCAGTTCAGGCAGCATTCGAGGAGCAGTAGTACGTAAAGCTAGCAGAACTAGGATTTGATTTAAACAAAAGAAATGAAAATTACATTGAACAGGTGTGTAAGTTTTTAATAAACAAAATAAAAGTTGGAGTGAATATGTATTTAAATCCTTGCAATTGTAGACCGAACAAAGCGTTGTTTTCCAAAGCTCTGTTTATCAACTAACAAACTAATACTGCTGCTCTGGTCGGCTTTCAGATATTTGATCAGGTTTAGTTGCAACATAAGGCACCGAACAATGCAAATTGGACATATTGCCAATCTCATTCTGAACATTGAACTTGTCTTGTAATTAATTGACTAACTCGAGCATATATCCGCTTCTGTGAAAGGTAATAGCATAGTGTAACACTAAGCAATTACCACACTACCTCCTTCTTCAGGACAATTAGGGATGGATAATACATGGTGGCTGACTCAATAGCACTAATATCTCATGACCAAATAAAAAAGTCAAAATGTTCCAGATTTAACTCAATCTGATTATATCAGATTTTCTGGGATACTGGAGACGCTGAAAATAAAATATTGGCTCAGGAATTTAGCAGACGGTTGAAAGGACACCAGGATACTAATCCTGCATACGATTTTGTGACTTCTACAAAAGTGTGTGTGTGTATGTTTATGTGAACAGGTGAGGATGGCTGCATTGTCAGAAGTGTATTGGTGTCATTGCCTTACCCAAGGAAATCAAGATGCTGGAGAGACATCACCATTCACATTATTATAGGCGTTTCCAAATAAAGTGAGCATCTTCAGTTAAAAACAAGGAAATGCAATGAAATAATTAGTAATCTGCTTTATTTAAAATTTATTTTCAGGATATGAATGTCACTGACTATACCAGCATTTATTGTCCATTCCTAAAGGCCAGGAGAACAAAAGAAATAGGAACAGGATTAGACTACTTACAGTGTGGAAACAGGCACTTCAGCCCAACAAGTCCACACCGACCCATTCCCCTACATTTACCCCTTCATCTAACACTATGGGCAATTTAGCATGGTCAATTCACCTAACCTGTACATTTTTGGATTGTGGGAGGAAACCAGAGCACCCAGAGGAAACCCATGCAGACACTGGGAGAATGTGCAAACTCCACACAGAGTCGCCTGAGGTGGGAATTGAACCTGGGTCTCTGAAGCTGTGAGGCAGCAGTGCTAACCACTGTGCCATCGATAATCATTCTGCCTGTAATGATCTGCCCCAGGCTTCAACTCCTCTTTTGTGCCAGCCCATCATAATCTTCAAGTTCTTGATATTTCAAAACCTATCCACCTTGTCTTGAACTACTTTCAGTGATGTAGCCTTCACATGTCCACGTGGTAGAGAATTCCAGATATTCACTTTCCTCAGAGAAGAAATTCCTTCACATTTCAGAGGGGTTTTCAATGAATGTGTACTTATTCTGTAATTATGTTTTCCAGTTTAAGATTTCCCCACTAATGGAAATATCTTCACAAATCTACTCTGTCAAGACTCTTCAGAATCTTGTAGGTTTCAATAAGATCATCACTCATTCTTCCACAGTGTAATACATAAAGATCTAACCAGTTTAGACATTCTTGATAAGTCAACCCTTTCATCTGAGGAATCAGCCTAGTGAATCTCTTTTGAACTGTCCTCAATGAAAATATGTCTTGTGGGAAACAAAACTGTATGCAGTATTCAAAGTGTAGCCTCAGCAACACCCTGCATAGCTGTAACAAGACTCTAAACTCCAACCACCCAGCAATAAAGGTGAAAATTTTGTTTTCCTTTTTAATTACTTACTGCACCTGTATGTTAACTCTTTCATGTTTCATTCAAAAGAACACCCATATTCCTCTGTGTGCCATTATGTTAGTGCCTCTCTCTATTTAAATAATAGTCTGCCTTTTGATTCTTCCTGCCAGTGCTTAACATAATACTTTTTTACATTAAATTCAATCTGGCAAGTTTTTGGCCACTCATCCATCCTATCGTTATACCCACATAGATGTCATATGTCCTTATTACAACATATCCTCCCATGTTTTTTGTATCATTGGCAAATTTGGATGCATTACACTCTTCTCCTCCTCCTCCCCCTCCAATTCATTAATGTAGATAGCCATTGGGGCATTAGTCTGATCTTCATGTACTTCAGTGGTCACATATTTCCAACCATAAAAACACACAGTAATCATGGCTTAGTTATCTGTGTGTTAAGCAAACTTCAAACCATGATAATACATTGACCCCAGTATCATGTCTCTGATGAAGAGTCATCTAAACCCAAAATGTTAGCTTGCTCTCTCTCCATGGAGGTTGCCTGACTAGCTGTGATCTCCAACATCTGTTGTTTTCACTATAACTTCCTCGATTGTGCACTATCCTTTCATGTGGCTCAAATTGAATACCTTCTGGAAATCCAAACAAATTACATCTGCAGGTTCCCCATATCAACACTGCCCACTATATCTTCAAAGAACCCCAGTAAATTCACCTTTCACAAAACCACATTAACTCTGATTGTTAAATCTTTCATTATGTCCTGCTATTTCTTCCTTAATAATGGACTCTAATGATGATAGATGTTAGGCTAACTGGCATATACTTTCTATCTCCCTCCCTTCTTGGATAACGGTACCCGATTATGTTTTTTCCAGAGTGAGAAACAGAGTTATCTTTGAGTCCAGTATGACACTTCATCCTGAACTCTTTCTCTCTCCATAGATGCTACCAGACTTGCTAGATTTCTCCAACATTTTCTGGAATTCATTATATGGTTGGTCCAGTTCAGTTTGTGGTTGATAGTAACTCCCAGCATGTCAATAGTGTTATATTCATTGATGATAATACCATTGAACATCAGGAGGCAATGGTTACATTCTCTCCCTTTGTGGAGATCGCCATTGCCTAGCACTTGCGTGACCGAAGTATTATGTGCCAATTGTCAGGCCAAAGCTTAGTGTTGTCTAAATCTGTTATATGTGGACATGCACTGCTTCAGTATCTGATGTGCAATGAACATTGTCATTTTTGACATTATGATGGAGGGAAGGTCATGTATCTAGTAACTGAAGATAGTTGGGCTATGCTTTAAAGAAACTAGCTGGCTGAAGTGGAAATAATATGAATTTTTCTGTGATGCAACAAAGAATTCCATTTAGTCCAACAGTGCAGATTAATCAGCAGCACAGCTTCAAATATCATGCCCTAACAATGTAAACAGTTTGATGCCATTTTCTTCCTATCAGGTATAAAACCAATTCAATTACAGTGCCCCATCTCCACCGGACACATAAGGTAACAATTTATGCAGCAGTATTTTATAGAAATAAATAACTCGTGACAGGCCTTAGCCCTGTTCGGAATATGTGCAAGCATAGATGATGCCAGAGTGTAAAATTTGTCTTGTGACATTCATATGTATCTATATGCAAATTTACATTCCCCAATGAAAATCAAGGTAATTTGGAAAAATGTCACAATGTCAGTGATGAGGTTGTGCAGTCAATCAGCTTTGTACTGATAAGGTATGTGTTTATAATAACGGCAAGTTGCATTTATGTACTAGCTCTGCCATGCAGTTAAATATACAAAGGCAATCTACACCGATAAGAATAGGTATGAATATTAGCAATAAATTGAGTAGAAGTGAACAAAGACATTGTTAAAGAGTTTTATCCTTTAAAGATGTTAGAAGGTGGAGAGAATGGTAGCAAGACAAAGGGTGTTAAGGACAATGTCACAGAGTATAGGGCAAAAAATGGTTCTGTTATAAACGATGGCAGAGAGAGATGCATGGTGCAAAGAAGGCCAGTGTTGGAAGATGCAAAAATCCTGGAGAAGCTTAGAGGTACAATGATTGTCACATCTCAAGGTGAAAGAATGACATTTGAAGTCACAGATTTAACTGCAGGTGTCAACATCAATTAACCCTCCACGTTGGCCAAAATCGAAACATATGCTGTTGCACCTTGGTAAACCTACATCAGTATGCAGCATGTAACCCGAGTATCTGAACACATTTAGTTATCATTATGCCATCCCTCCTTTACCAACCTGAAAATGTACCATCTTTATTTAGTTTGTGTATTTTTTCCTAACTTGTATCAATAACTTGCATGATAACTTTCCAAACAATGATGTGAATTCTCAAAATGTAACAATTATGTTTCAGTTAACCTTCTTTCTCAGCATTCCAAATTTGAGTATGACATTTAAATGTCAAAATTTTCCTCCAACACTTGTTGCTTTATGTAAGTAGCTACGACACTATCCATTCTAAACACACTGCAAACTTTGCAAACAAAGCTCTTTTGTACTTATTTGTGAGACATGGGGTATGGCTGGCATACCAGCATTTATTGCTTGATCCTAGTTGCCCTTGAGAAGGTTTTGCCTTCTTGAAACGCTGCAGTCCATATGCTGCAGATTGACCCACAATGCCCTGTGAGAGGCACTTCCAGGATTTTGACCAATCACTGTGAGGAACAGCAATCTATCACCAGGATTGGTGAATGCTTGGAGCGGAACTTGCAGGTCGAGGTGTTCACATTTATCGGCTGCCCTTGCCCTTCGATATGGAAGTGGCTATGGTTTTGGAAGGTGCCTTCAAAGGATCTTGTGAGTTTCTGCAGTGCACTTGTGGATAGTACATGCTGCTGCTACTGAACATTGGTAGTGGAGGGAATGGATGCTTGTGAATGTGGTGCCAGTCAAGTGGGCTGCTTTGTCCCAGATGGTGTCAAGCTTCTTGAGTATTCTTGGAGCTGTACTCATCCAGACAAGGGGGGAGCATTCCATCACACTCCTGACTTGTATCTTGTAGTTGGTGGACAGGCTCCAGTAAGTCAGGAGATGTGTTACTCATCACAGCATTCTGGGCCTCTGACCTGCGCTTGTAGCCATTACATTTATACAGTGAGTCCAGTTGTATTTCTGGTCAATGGTAACCACATTGATGGTACTGTAACCCCACTATCAATGATTAGATTGTCTCCTATTGTAGATGGTCATTGCCTGGCATTTGTGTGGTGCAAATGTTACCTGATATTCATTATTAAACCTAACAAATCACTGAATTCACTGAGTAAATTAATTTCATTAAATATGAATATCAGGTCAACTGAATATATCACAGTTCAATCTAGTTTCAGTCCTTTGTTCAGTATTTCACTTTCTGGAAATGCTGTTTCACTCTCTTTGAAAAGCATAACTGACATTCAGATTTCCTTTTCATCTTTTAACTGCAACATCTCTCGTAATAATCAACAATATGCAATCTATCGCTTCTCAGTGATTCAACCCAATTGCTTTCCCATTTACATGTAAACTTCACATTGAGCTTCATGTGAAGATTTCCTCTTTCCAACTTAAAATCATATTGTTTTAAATCATAAAACATTGCTGCAAACTGATCTCTATTTGAACATTCTATCAGCAAATAACACCAATCATTTTGGTGACCTCCTCGTGTTACGTTTTGTGTGTTGTTGCCAGAGCACTGGTCATCAGATCAGGATTAGAAAATAAGTGTCCACGCTTTCTGAAATGGATATTTCCTGCCTCTGAATATGTCCAGCTATCTATACACCTTCAACATCGCTAGCTTAGAATTCTAAATCATTGAATTTCAGCACTTCAGTCCCAACATCAAGTTTAAACATTGATGTACCTGCTTTGGCATGACACCTTTTGACAAATATAGAGTTTCTGTCATCCAGAACAATCACAATGTCTGCCCTCTTTGCACGGACAGTGTGTGATGTGGGATAAAATGTTGCATTCATCTTACTCTCCTCCCTCAGCAAGAAATCATTACCTAAGCCTCTCTTCTGTTCTGTCAGCATGTAACTTTTCTCAGCATCATGATCTCAAACCTCCTAATCAACACTGATATCCCTTAGCTCTGGTATCTTAGTGTATATTTTGCTTCCAAATAACAACTCAATTGGGCTTTGGCATCTCATAGCTTGAGGAGTTACTGTATATAATGACAACACTTCTTTCAAATCTTTCCTGTGTAATCTTCATCCATTTCTATCAAGAATTGATTCTGTCTCCTCTTCCTCAGTTACCTCTGGCCATTTAGGGATTACTCTGTGATGGTGAGTCCCAGTGACTTGCCTCTACTTTGCAAAGAATTTTGGATCAAATTGTGGCCCATTGCTTGCATATGGAGTGACTTATAGGCCATTTTGTGCAAATATTTCAGACAGTTTTCTCTGCCATTGTAGACCTCATTGCCAGATGCTCATAGCAACAGTTGTAATAGTCAATCACCACTTGTACAGTGTCTCCTGATGGATGTAGGCCTAACAAGTCAATTGCCTCATCCGAATACTGAGGAAACCCAACTGAGCATTAGTGAGAAGGTTGCTGCTAAGCAAGTGCTGCTTGAGAAAACAATTAATGATACCTTCCATCATTTTGAGGATGATTGAGACTGATGGGATTGAAGTTGGCCAGGTTGGATTTGTCGTGCACTTTGCTCCCAAGACATAACCGAACAATTTCCCATATTGTCAAGTAAAAGCCAGTCTTTGAGCCAGGGACGTTACAAATTCTGGAGGACCAAGTCTTGAGTCCTGCACTGTAAGGTATTGACAGAAAACATACATTGAGAATGCGTCAGTTGGTATCACCACTTCAGAATCCCTCAAAGGTTTTGCTGCACACTCAGTCTGTTGAAGGGCCAAGTGGACAGTATAATAAACACAGTTGACACTTGGGAGCTTGCGTCCAAGATATAAGCAGTTTATTCACACACATAGGAGAGGATAGTGGCAAAAAAGAGACTCTCCATTGAGTTACAAGTAGTTGTGAATTTTTTTTAAACACAAAATACAGTTATGTGCCACATTTTGGGAATACAAACCTACCTATCATTAGTCTTGGTCTTGTTATGTGTTCTAACAGCTAATTTAGTGTTTGAGTCTAATTGCTCAGCGTTTGGACATCCTTGAGCTGAATAAATGTTCCCTGAAGACAATAAAAGGTTCATGTATTTTTGTTTTCCTAATTGTATTACATTGTAGTTCCACCTTTCATTGTGCTAAGTGCTTAAATTTCTAATTGACTTTTACACAGTGGCATGTGATGTCCTGATTGGTCAGAGTGTGCAAGCCCAACCCCTCCCTCCAGGATTTGGACGGTAGGTTACCCAGTTATGTGTCCCGGGTCTTTTCTGAGGGTCTACCAGCTAGTTCCAACCATTTCTCAGTTATCTCTCAAAACTATGTGCAGCCCTCCTTTGAAATCCCTTCGGAGTCACAAATACCTCATTTTACTCTAGCCTTTGTCTATCTCTTATGTCGAAGACAGCAATGCAAACAATAGTTTGGATTCAGCTGAAGTTTTCCATCAAGTTTTGGATATTACGTTTTGGGACAGAAGGAAAGATATTGGAGTGAAGGAGGAAATATTTCACAAAAAAATCAGGAGGAACTTCACATATAAAGATGGATTGGAGAAGTTGAGACTTGGTGAAGTAAGGAAATTTGATAGACATACTCTAGATCATGAAGAGTCTGGAGAAAGTAAGTGGAAATAAATTGTTCCCATAATGAGAAAATTAAGAATTAAGTCACAGATTTAAAGTTGTTGGCAAAAGATGCAAAAGCAATGTGAGGAGAAGGTTTTTTTCACAGAGCAAGTGGTTAAGATGTAGAAAACATTCTCTGAGAGTGTGTGGTTCATTCAAAGCAAACAAAAGCGAGTTAAACTGTCATCTGAAAAGGATTAATGTGAAAGGTTTCTGGGAGAAGACAGGGCAATGCTACTAGGTGAATTGCTTGTTTGGTGAGTTGGTGCAGACACAATGGGCCAGATGGTCTCTTTCTGCACATTGACAAATCTGTGATTCTGCCAAATCTGTACAACATAATCTTTGGAATTTGACAAAAGAAGGCATTCAAGAAATGCTGCTTATGAGCATGCTCCAAAGTGTGAACAATTGCAGCTTTCAGTGATGAAGGGGATGAGGTTAAAAACAAAGGTAAGTGGTGTGGTAGAGATTGTAATAAACTGACTTTGTAACAAATAAGATAAAAGGTTTTAAAGATCAGCTCAAATTAAACAGGAGACTGAATACAGTTAGTTTCAGCTGGAGTTAGCAACTGAGGATAAAGCATCAGAACCAAGGGGTAGAACGTTTTGTGGGAGACAAATGATTTCAAACTTGCGACATTAAATCAGAGAAATTATAGTTCATCTACAAGCAGTTCAACTCGCTTAGCTGCAAGGTTCATTTCCAGACATTTTGTTACCTTACTAGATAACATCTTCAGTGGGCCTCAGATGAAGCAATGCTGAAAATTCCTGCTTTCTATTTATATGTTTTGGCTTCTTTGGGTTGGTGATGTCATTTCCTGTGGTGATGTTATTTCCTGTGGTGAAGTCACTTCCTGTTCCTTTTCTTAGGAGGTGATAGATAGTACCCTCACATAGAGATGAAGAAGGACACAACTTTGATTGGGTCAACACATCCATCCTAGGACAAGCCAAACAAAGACATGCACAAGAATTCCTAGAAGCATGGCATTCCAATTGGAACTCTATCAACAAACACGTCGAGTTAGACCCCCATCTACCACCCCCTGAGAAAAGGAACAGGAAGTGATTTCACCACAAAAAATAACATCACCACAGGAAATGACATCACCAACCCAAAGAAACCCAAACATACAACTAGAAAGCAGGAATTTCCAGTATTGCTTCGCCTGAGGCCCACTGAAGATGTTACCTAGCATGGTAACGAAACGTCAGGAAATGAACCTTGCAGCTCAGCAAGCAAACCTACATCCAAAACGTCAACCTGTGCTACAAATCTTCTCAAAACTCACAAAACAGTTCAACAATACAATCCTTATTAAGGAGTCACAGGTAGAACTTTATGTCATCATCAAACATATGATATTTATTCCATATCAATACAAGCAGAAATTGAAGTTAGAACAGTTATTAAAGATGTCAGAGGTGACAAGAGGAGATGAATGGACTTTTATCAACCTCATTGTACAAAGGAGTTTATACTAAACTAGCCTCACACAAAAGTAAAATTCATTAAAATGTAAAAACAAAAATATTTAGAAATCTTCACACGTTCTCCAAAGTTATCAGTATTCCACGTGATTTATGTCATTGGAAATAAAAATCAGAAAATATAATACAGGGAACCAACATTAGTAATTGCAACAAGGTCAGCCAAGTGGACCTCATAGAATGAGTTCCCTGATTGGATCAGATTAACAGCCCCAGTCAGGGATCCCTTGCTGCCGGATATAAATAGAAGTATCAGACATCCTGTCCAATCTGAGGGAGCTGGATTCTTGTCATGGACTTTCCATGTGCAAATAAAGGGTGGCTTGCTGAAGGGATACCAACCTCTGCGGAATTAGTTAACCGACTAGCTATCATTCTCATTTATATTAGCATGCTCAATGCCCTTCAAATACCGAAATGAAAATAAATTTAAGTTGCAGGTTATAAAAATATTTTACTTCTTTATTTGGACTTAAGAAGTCTTAGATTTATAGAGATATGCAGCATGGAAACAGGCTCTTCGGCCCAACTCCTTCCATGCTGACCAGATTTCCTAAACTTAAGTAGTCCCATTTGTCTATGTTTAGCAAAACATAATGTCATATTATTCTAAACCTTTCCTATTCATATACCTGTTCAGAGAATATTATGCATACCATTTAGAGACCTTCTGAAAAGAATCACAGAATCTCTACAGTGCAGAAAGAGGGCATTCAATCCATCAAGTCTGCACCATTCTTCTGAGGGGTATCACATCCAGACCCTACCATCATATTTACCATTGCCAATCCACCTAAGCTGCACACTACTGCGCAATCTAGCACTACCAATGCACCTAAGCTGCGCAGTTTGTTCTGTGGGAGGAAACCAGTGCATCATGCAGAAATCCACACATACATGGGACAATGTGCAAACTCCAAACAGACAGTCACCCAAGGCTGGGATTGAACCCGGAACAAACAAACATTTCCCTGTACTTACAAATATTCCTTTATATCATTCTGCATTATTGTTGTGACTTGCATACAAATCAGCTTGTGAGCAGACTCCAGATGGAACCCATTTGCAACCCGGAGACTGCCTGTGTACTCCCAGATCTGTGGACCTGCACCCTTTTTAGAATTGTGTCCTTTATTTTACAAAGCCTCATTACTCTTCTGATCAAAATGCACCACTTCACAATTCTTTGCATTAAATTTCACCTGACATGGGTTTGCTCAATCCAATTGCTTGTCTATGTCCTCCTGAAGTCTATAAGCATGCTCCTCACAATTCACAACACTTGCAGTTTTTGTGATAGCTGCAAATGACGAATTTGCATTTAAGTGCAATATTGCACCCATGCACCAATGACTCGTCATGAATATATATTGAAGTTCTTAGGCCAAGACACTCATACTTTCAACGGAGAATTAAAATTAAAACTATAAGAATAGTTAACATGAATTCCTTTATTCTCTCTTTCTAGCAGATTCCATTTATTATATCTGCATGTGGTAGCCTCACAGGACAAACATTCACAATGCAATATTCAACGCAGTACATCCCTCCCCCTCTTTATAAATCAGAAACATTATATGTTTCACTGGTTTGTTTCCAACAGTGTAAATAATAAACATAAATATGACTACAACATTTATATTAATACATATTGAAGCTTCCAGATCAATTTAACAATGCATAAGCCAGTTAGTAACATTGTGCTTAATTGGTCATTTTTTGGCCAAGTTTTTGTTGCTTTAAGATTTTGGAGGTTATTCACCACAAGACCGAACAAATTCTCTCACTGTATCTTACCAAATCCATCTTATTTATTACCTACTGTGCACCTGTAGTGTCTCTTGCATCCAATTTCTGCCTCATCTTACAAAGAGCTGTTTCCAGAATGACTCAAAACTCAGCAGATATCTACAGAAAAATAGGCATCCCTTCCACCCACACCATCTTTAAAAGACATCTGTGCACCAGGATTAGCACTGGCTTTTTACAAAGCTACCTTGGTCATTTGACAGACAGAAATAGAATATGTCAGAGAAGGGGAAGATGGCACCACAATTCTCCAACAAAGAGCTTGAGGTCATGGTGGGCAGGATAGTCTAGAGAGTGGTCCAGAAGGACTGGCAAAAGACACTGCCAGCCTGATCTTAAGCCACTACCTGAGTCAGTGCTCTCCCCAAAGTACAGAAGAAGGCTGGCAGTTAAATAAAATGTAATTATCTTCTCTGCTCTGTAAGGGTAAGTATCAGTCAATTCTCTTTGACACTCCCACAGTTGCATGCACTACCCTCCTTCACTCATTCTTGTTCAACACACCCCAACCAACAAACCTTGTACACCATTAACCCTGCAAGCCCTCGAGCCTGCCTTCTCAGGACTTCAAAATGCTTCACCACCTTTCCTCCATATGCACAGCAATAGCAGCCATGCCACCCACGATCATCTTACTCACTCCTCCTAACTCCATTGTTGCAGGAAGATCCTGCCCTCTACAGGGCAGAGAAAGCCTGTACAGGTGTATGGTGGAGGGGGAGATGGGAATATCTGACGTCAGGGTCCTCACTCCCTATGAGGAGAGAATCTGGGTTCTCACAGGAGAAAACTGGGAAAGCTCCAGTTGAGTTTCTGAAATATTTATTTTCTGTCAGACGACTCTTCACTCTAAGGCCATTTTTGTATTAACCGCGCTGTCAGTCTCAATCATTGCACAGCAAATCTAATCACTGGGTCCCTCTCTCTCTCTCTCTCTCTCTTGTATTAACTAGGTATCATTATCTGTGACTCTGTAGATTTGTTCAGGAAACCACCCAAATGCCTCTTTGAAAGCAGGCAGTGGACACTTCAGAGGAGATTGGTGTCTTCTTTCAGTGTTTTTTTAATTTTAATTTTCACATCAACTGCAAACCCATCTGTCCATGTGAGTTAGCATTCTCTCAAATATCCAAATAACTTTCAGTTTGGATTAAATTGGTCCTACTACATCAGAACATAAAGTCAAGACTAACTAAAGCATTTTTAAGATAAAATGAAGACAATTGTGGCTTGGTTAAAAAGATGATTTATAGGGCGGCACGGTGGCACAGTGGTTAGCACTGCTGCCTCACAGCGCCTGTAGACCCGGGTTCAATTCCCAACTCAGGCGACTGACTGTGTGGAGTTTGCACATTCTCCCTGTGTCTGCGTGGGTTTCCTCCGGGTGCTCCGGTTTCCTCCCACAGTCACAAAGATGTGTGGGTCAGGTGAATTGGCCAAGCTAAATTGCCCATAGTGTTAGGTAAGGGGTAAATGTAGGGGTATGGGTGGGTTGCGGGTCGGTGTGGACTTGTTGGGCCGAAGGGCCTGTTTCCACACTGTAAGTCTAATCTCTTTTTCCTTGTTATTCTCTGATAAAACTCAGAAATATTTGTTGAAATTAGTTACCTTAAACTCTGCAAAGATTTAGCAATTGTATGTTATAAACCAGAAATGTTTCAGTTTTATTTTTTTTTTATTTTTCTTTTTTCCTTTATCCCCACACTACCACCTAACTGCAGTAGTGCTTATTTTTTCCCCAGCACCCATGTTGTGTGTGTGCAGGTGGGAGACACAGTGAGAGACACAAAGGGCACAAATCTTTATTTAATTTCCACCACCAGGAAGAAAGGAAACACTTGGGTGGCCTGTGACAAGCAGTGCCCTTCACATCAAAGTGCAATGCTGTGTGATCAAACAGTGAAGGGGAGGGCAGGGACTAAATCAAAATAGAGTTGGAGGGGGAAATGATGCACTCCACTCCCTGCGGCGCCCACCTCTCCCTGAACAACTCCAGGGTGTTGGTGGACACCACGTGCTCCTTCTCCAAAGACACCCGGGCCCTACCATAACTGCGGAAGAGGGGTAGGCAGTCATCCCTAATGACCCCCTCCACGGCCCGCTGCCTGGACCTGTTTATGGCCAGTTTGGCCAGGTCCAGGAGCAGACCCACGAGGAGGTCTTCAGACCTGCCCTCCCTCCTCCGTACCGGGTGCCCGAAGATCAGGAGCGTGGGACTGAAGTGCAACCAAAAGCAGAGGAGAAGGTTTTTGAGAAAATCAAAGAGGGAGTGCAAACGCCCACACCCAATATACACATGGTCCACGGACTCCACAGCGCCACAAAACAAGCAGTTGGGCATGTTCCAGTTTTACACTGTAACCTGTGATAAGTTAATAATACTTAATTAGTTAGTTAATTAATTGATTAATTAATTAGTCCTTGCTAAAGGAGCCAGGACCCTTTCACAACCACCTTCCATCCCTGGGACGTCAGTACAAACCAATTGTGCACTGATGGAGAGAGACAAACAATACTGTATATTCCAAAGGAATAAACCCTCTGTAGACTTAAGTGCCAGAATAATCACTTTAAACACAGCAAATGAAGAGACTATTGTTTGACTCCAGGGATTTACAATCACTGAATAAATAAAGTTAAAAATCACGCAACACCAGGTTACAGCCCAACAGTGGTGTTGTGTGATTTTTAACTTTGTATGCCATAGTCCAACACCGGCATCTCCAAATCATGAACGAATAAACAAATAACTTAAAGTGTTATTTACTGTCAAGTGAGATAGCATGTGGCAAAACACAATTGGTCTCAGTACCTCTGACCAGGAAGAAGAATTTCACTCTGATTTCACACTCTTGACAATTTCACTCATGTACAGATGTTAAATGAACACGAGTTTCAGCTGTCATGCCTGATTCAGGAAAAGTGCTCAATCAATGCGTGGGTCACAACTCATATATGGATGTTCATCTGTTGGGAGAAATGCTGGTCAGTTTCTGGTGGCTGTAAACTACAATCTAGCAAAGTCTTATTATCTTCAGGGAAGAAGGTAGGTGAAAAGTTATGCAAGGGAAAATGATCAAATCTGTGATTAAATAAATGAAAGCAAAATTAAAGGATTGTTTAGTTCTTATCATTTCAGATTTTTAGTGCTAAAAGTAGGAAGAATGTACAATACTATGAAATTAAGAAACATGTTGCTTATCCACAAAATAAGTTAGCAATGGTTACTACTATATTTTGGGTCACAAATCAATTTGGCCACATTATTAAAAGATATACCATAATTGCCTTTGATTCTCATATTACTCTTTAATTTAATATTTAAACATAATGCAATTAAATATTAAATTACAGAATGTTTGACAAGATTTTTTCTGGCAAGTGACAATGCAGTAGTTTCTGTATTGCTGTGCAGAGAGCTGAAGCAATAGTTTTGGACTAATTGACTGAGCATTCCTCTTAATCCCTTTGAGGAAGTCTCCAGAATCTTTTCACTCAGTCGGCAAGAAAGTATTTCCAGCTGAATTCCAAAAAAAATGGAGGCAGAAGTGCATCATAAATCTTATAGGTGAACTACCAACCATAGAAGGATTTCTGTTTACTTCAGCGACGAGCATCACGTGTAACGAATACCTACAGGAAAAAGTAAAAAATAACAAGTGGGAAACAGGAACACTGGATAGAATAAGAAAAACAATTATTTAGAAACAATCCTGGAAATTGCAAGTTGCAAAGTGATTAGTTCCAATGCAACGTACTATGGGAAGCCTCCTGAATTTATATGCAATGATAAGACGTAACATAATTTGGACACATTTCCAAGAAAATTTCTTGTGGTTATTTATAACATTATCAGTGTAGTAAAGCATCCTAACATATTGGATTATTGGATAAAATCTGCCAACAATCCCCAAGGTCTAGGGGTAACAAAATGGTAGAGGACTATTTCAGCAGCCAATCACTGATGCCAGGGTTGAATCAGGCAATGATAGAGAAGTCAAAATAGTCTTAGTAATGATGTAGACAAGTGCTGAATTGCTCCTCTTGGGATAACAGAATATCAAGGTTATGATCATTCGGTTTCAGTCTCGGGTAGTTAATGGAGAGAGGGATGGAGTTGGTAGAGAAGGCTCGAGTTCATGACTTCGAAAGAAACGTATACTGTTTAGGTCTTCAAAATCAGGGGTCCTTTTATTTTTGTGTTGTTGTGGTTTTCTTGAGGGCTTCTTTTTGATATTTTATCAGTGACTCCTTTTTCTTTTTCAATATCTCTTATTATTGAAAGAAGTCAAGTTATAAAACTACCTTCCTTTTTTGTTGATATATGGGGTATTTGGACACATATAGAAGCAGAACTTGAAAAAAAACATCAACAGTCATTACTCCATCAATAAACTTGCAGACTCCATCCTCCTCCTTTCACACACTCTTGTTCCTCTTTGCAACCTCAATCTATCTCTCTGTCCCCATTATTTATAGCTTCCTCTTCTTCCCCCATCCACCATCATGCAGCTTTCCTTTCTTTCCCCCTTGCATAGCTATCTCTTCCTTCATCTCCAGACTGGTAACTTCTACTTTGATGGCCATTAGAGGGTTCCAGCGACACTCAGACTCAATGAGGCATAGCCTTGACTTGCTCACAGCTATCACTCACTTCCTTGCTGCTCCCTCAGTCACACCCGGCTTCTCTCTCTGGATGCTGTTGATGGGCTCACTAGTGAAGGTGAATATATTGATGAAATTCTTCCTTGTATTAGTTTGGATCTGTAGTTGCAATAAATGGGAAATAACAGGAGTGACTTCTGACATTAAATGCCAACAACTTAGAACATTGCGAAAGTTTAGGTATGAGATTTGTTTCCTTAACACTCTGAACATAAATGGCCTCGGACTGGCCCTTCTGCTGCTGCTGCTCCTTCTTCTGGCACAGGGCCTTTGCATGACCTCTCTCAATCATAACCAACACGATAAGAGATATGCACTGTTGTATTTAAATCTGAGGAAACTGGTTTATACAGAAGACCTTTTTATATAAGCATAAATATACTTCTGCACCTGCCACTGATCCCTGAAGACCATTGAATCATCAACCAACTGTAAAATACACCGACACGTGTAGGATTGCAACCACAGCCAGAAGCAAACAAGAAAGAAATAACTAGCCTGTAAGTCATTGATGATCCCTTTTAAACAGTTCCATTGTGTCAGGTTTTGGTGATAGGAAGTTGAAGTTGGTGAGGGAGCAGTATTAGGGATTATTCATGCTGTTCAAAGTCGTACATAAATTTAATAAGATTTAGAGAGGGTGTAGGGTAATACATTGAATTCCAAGATGATGGAATTTCCAAACAAATGGTGTTACTATAAAATGCTATCGATACTGCCTATTTCAACTTCAGGAGACTCCTAGAATGCAACAAAAAAAGACCAAGTTCAATATCTCCCCTCTTCAATGGTTACTTATCTCATTGTAGTTTAAGGGACTATGCTTTCTCCATATCCGTTGCCAAGTCTTTCCTTCATTATTAGAATGGCTCCACTTCAAAGATGTTTCATTGGCTGTGAAACACTTTGGGATATTCTGAGGTTATACAAATTAAGCTCCTTCACTCTTGTCCTGACATGTTGATATTAGTTGCCAGTAACTATATTGGTTGGCATTGATTGATGCGTTGATCTCCAACATTTTTTTTTAACAACTTCATAAGGATTTAGCTGATATTACGAATACCGCAAGCATTGTTCCTGATGGGGGAAAAGAAATAAAATCCTCACCAAGATGTGCCTAAGGGGGACCTGGATGTAAATTTCAGCATCTCCTTTGTTAAAATTGAATTAAATGGTGAGGTGAGAATAAATGCCCTTGATGTTGAAAGTTAAAAATCACACAACACCAGGTTATAGTCCAACAGGTTTAATTGGAAACACACTAGCTTTCGGAGCGTCGCTCCTTCATCAGATGATTGTGGAGGACACAATTGTAAGGCACAGAATTTAGAGCAAAAACTTACAGTGTGATGTAACTGAAATTATGGGTCGAAAAGTGCCTTGCTTATCTGTTGAGTCTTTCATCTGTTCGAATACCACGATAGTTTCACTTCTTTCATGTGCAAATCACAAAACCTTTTTTTAAAAAGTTGCATTCTCAGGTTAGCTGAAACAATTGATGTTAGCTAGACAATATGTTAAAGGTGTTAGCCCCCTGTGTTCTCTGTCTATGCCATGATGTTTGGTTTGATTCTAATCTAAAAAGTAAGATAACAGAGTTTCACATAAATTCATGCAGTTTTTGAGCAAAGTACAATGTAACTTTGCAAGTACAAATTCACCCCACAAAATATATGTGGGCCTTTGTGTCTGTCTGTGTATGTGACTGTCTGGGTTGGGGATTGTATTTGTGTGTGTAGTGAGTGTAGAGTGTCTTAAGTCTGTGAGGAGGTGAGTGCGGGAGTGTGTGTATGTGTCTGGAGTGGGGGGTTGTGAGTGTCAGTGAGAGAGAGTGTATATGTGTGTGCATGAGTGTAGAGTGGTCTAAGTCTCTGACAGGATGTGTGTGTGTGTGCAATGATGGTCATCTGTAATGTGACATGAACCCAAGGTCCCAGTTAAGGCTCTCCCTATTGGTATGGAACTTAGGTATCAGCCTCTGCTTGACCACTTTTCGCTGCTGCCTGTCCCAAAGTCCGCCTTGCAGGATGGCCACCCAAAGGTCCGAGGTCAAATGTTCTGGACCGCTGAAGTGTTCCCCAACTGGGAGGGAACATTCTTGTCTGTTGATTGTTGTGCGGTGCCCATTCATCCATTGCTGTAGCCTTTGCTTGGTTTCCCCAATGTACCATGCCACAGGGCATCCTTGTCTGCAACATATAAGATAGACAACGCTGGCTGATTCACGTGAGTACCTGCCATGTACAAGGTGGGAAATGCCCTCATGTGTAATGGTGGTATCTATGTCCACACTCTGACACATCTTGCAGCACCTACCGTGTCAGGGTTGTATAGAGTTGTCCTGAGAGCTGGGCAGCTTGCTACGAACAATGATTTGTTAGAGTTTGGCGGTTGTTTAAAGGCAAGTACTTCTTGTGTAGGTGACTTCTACTGTCTTCCAAAGGTACACAAAGCCAACACACCAGGACATCCCATCGTATTGGGCAATGGGACCCTGTGTGAGAATCTCTCCGGCTATGTTGAAGGCATCTTGAAACCTATTGTACAGGGGATCCCCAGCTTCTGTCACAACACTACAGATTTCTTACAGAAACTCAACACCCACGGACCAGTTGAACCGCAAACATTCCTCATCACAATGGATGTTTCAGTACTCTGCATCAGCATCCCCCACAATGACAGCATCACAGCAACAGCCTCAGTACTCAACAGCAACAACTGCCAATCTCCAACCACCATCCTACAACTTATCCACTTTATCCTCAATCACAACATCTTCAGCTTTGACAACCAGTTCTTCATCCAGACACATGGAACAGCCGTGGGGACCAAATTTGCACCCCAATATGCCAACATCTTTATGCACAGGTTCGAACAAGGCTTCTTCTCTATGCAGGATCTCCAACCAACATTATACACCAGGTTCATCGATGACATTTTCTTCCTCTGGACTCATGGTGAGGAGTCACTGATAAAATTACACAGTGACATCAACACGTTTCATCACACCATGGACTACTCTTGACGATCTGTCTCATTCTTGGACACATGCATCACCATCAAGGATGGACACCTCAGCACCACATTCTACCGCAAACCCACAGACAACCTCACAATGCTACACTTCTCCAGCTTCCACCCAAAACATATTAAAGCAGCCATCCCCTATGGACAAGCCCCTACGTGTACACAGGATCTGCTCAGATGAGGAGGAACATGACGGGCACCTGGACGTACTCCAGGATGCCCTCACAAGAACGGGATACATGCTCAACTCATCAACTGCCAGTTCTGATGTGCCACAACAAGGAACCGTAATGACCTCCTCAGGAGACAGACACGTGCTGCAACTGACAGGGTACCCTTCGTTGTTCAGTACTTTCCAGGAGCTGAAAAACTAAGCTGCAACACATTATCAATGAGGATGAGCACCTCGCCAAGACCTTCCCCACACCTCCACTACTCACCTTTAAACAACCGCCAAACCTCAAACAGATCATTGTTCGTAGCAAACTGCCCAGCTTTCAGAACAACGCTATACAACCCTGTCATGGCAGGTTCGAACAAGGCTTCTTCTCTATGCATTATACACCAGGTTCATTGACAACATGTCAGAGTGTGGACATGGATACCACCATTACACATGGGGACACCTCCCACCTTGTACGTGGCAGGTAATCATGTGACTCAGCCAACATTGTCTATCTTACACAGTGCAGGCAAGGATGTCTGGAGGCATGGTACATTGGGGAAACCGAGCAAAGGCTACTGCAACAGATGAATGGGCACCGCACAACAATTAACAGACAGGAGTGTTCCTTCCCAGTTGGGGAACACTTCAGCGGTCCAGGACATTCGACCTCGGACCTTTGGGTGACCATCCTGCAAGGCGAACTTCAGGCAGCAGAGAAAAGAGGTCGAGCAGAGGCTGATAGCTAAGTTCCATACCTATAGGGAGGGTCTCAACTGGGACCTTGGGTTCATGTCACACTACAGGTGACCACCATAGCACTATACATATAGACATTCCTACATATACACACACACACACACACACACACGCACACACACACACACACACACACACACACACACACACACACGGACACACACACACACGGACACACACGGACACACAAATACACAGACACTCACACATACCCTTACAGACACACACAGTCCCACACTCACACAGGCATCCTCTCAGAGACTTACTACACTCTACACTCACTACACACACATATACACTCTCTCTCACACTCACAATCCCCAACCCAGACAGACACACACACAGACAGACACAAAGACCCACATGCACACATATATTTTGTGGGGTGAATTTGTACGTGCAGAGTTGCATTGTACTTTGCTCAAAAACTGCATGAATTCATGTGAAACTCTGTTATCTCACTTTTTAGATTAGAATCAATCTAAACATCATGACATAGACAGAGAACACAAGGGGCTAACACCTTCAACATATTGTCTAGCTAACACCAGTTGATACAGCTAACCTGAGAATGCAACTTCTAAAAAAAGGTTTTGTGATTTACATATGAAAGAAGTGAAGCTATCAGGGTATTCGAACAGATGAAAGACTCAACAGACAATCAAGGTATGTTTTGAATGTATAATTTCAGTTACATCACACAGTAAATTTTTGCTCTAAATTCTGTGCCTTAGAATTGTGTCCTCCACAACCACCTGATGAAGGAGCGTCGCTCCAAACGCTAGTGTGCTTCCAATTAAACCTATTGGACTATAACCTGGTGTTGTGTGATTTTTAACTTTGTACACCCCAGTCCATCAGCAGCATCTCCAAATCTTGATGTTGAGGCTGCATTTGATAGTGTGGCATCAAAGAGCCTGAGCAAAACTGAAGTCAATGAGAATTGGGGGTAGCTTTATGGTTAGAGGCATTCCTAGCCCAAATGATTGGTTATTATTGTTGGAGATCAATCATCTCTGCTTCAGGCCATTTGGGCAGATGTTTTCTAATCACCCTGTTCAGGAATGTTATTACATATCTCCGGAATGTTATTACATATCTCCGGAGGAGGTTGGACTTGAATCCAAGCATCCTGGTTGAAAAATAAGGAAATTACTACTGCACTACATGAATGCCCCCTCAAGGCATATTCTAGACCTAACCACCTTCGACTATTTTATCAGCCACCATCCCTCCATCATAAGGTCAGAGATGGGGATGGTCACCAGTAACCTCACAATGTTCAGTACCATTCACAATTCCTCAAATATTGGAGCAATCCTTAGTGTGAAAAGTGGGAAGTTTCATTCCTGCTACACAGTGTAATGACCATCTGCAACAAGAGAGCATCTAATCATCCCTTGACATTCAATGTCACTACCAGCACTGAATTGCTCCATTATTAACATTCTGGAAATGCCATTGACCAGTAACTGAACTGGACTTCTATATAAATACAACAACCTCCAGACCAGGTCACAGGCTAGGAATACTGCAGTGAGTAACTCCCCTTCTGATTCCCCAAAGCCTGTCCACCATCTACAAGGCACAAGTCAGGAGTATGATGGAATACTTGCCTGGATGAATCTCCAACAACATTCAAGAAGCTGACACCATCTAGTGCAAAGTATCCCACTTGATTGTTACTACATCCATAAACATTCACTCGCTCCATCACTGAATCTCATTAGCACCAGTGTGTATCATCTGTAAGACGCACTGCAGAATTTCACCAAGGCTCTTATGACAGTACCATTTTAAAAAATGGCCATTATCATCTAAAAATATATAGGCAATCGATACATGGGAATACTACCACCTGGAAGTTCCCCTCCAAGCCACTCATTGCCCTGGCTTGAAAATATTCTTTCAGTGTGGCAGTGTCAAAATCCTGGAAATTCCTCCCTGATGGTGTTGAGTCTACCCACAGCAAGTGGACTACAGTGGTTCAAGAAGGAAGGTCATCTTCACCAAGGGCAGCTGAGGATGGGCAATAAATGCTGGTCCAGCCTGTCATGCCCACACCCTGTGAATGAATAACAAAGATTAACTTCTTGGCTTTATGACAGTATTCAATGAGGGCTCTCAGTACTCACCCTTACTTCAAAAATTTTGAGAAGGTTCCTCATGTTCTAATGGCCCACCCACCAGTTATCACATTTGAAAGATCATCCTCCACTATTTTTGCCACTTCCAACATGATGGTCCTCCCCTAAACCTCTTCCCCTCCTTTCTCCAGTGAGTATTTCAAAGGAACCATTTTCTCTGTGATAATTTGGTCCACTCCTAATCACCACCAACATCTCATTCCCTCCTATTGCACCAACCCATGCAATCATGAGTTGTAACATTTGCCATCCTCACTGGCCAATGCCCTGAGCACTACTTTCAGGTGAAGCAGCAATTTGCTTGTATTTCTTTAAGTCTGGTTTACTGTATTTGCTACTCAAGATGCAGTCTCCTTTATTATGGGCAAAGCAAATGCAGACTTGTGACCACTTAGTGGAAATCTCCAGTCAATTTGCAAGCATGATTCTGACAATCTAGTTGCTTGCCATTCAAATACATTACCTTGCTCTCATATTTACATTTCTCTCCTAGGCCTGCTGAAGTATTCCAGTAAAGTCCAAATCAAGCTCGATGGACAGCACTTCATTTTTCATAGAGATACCTTATAGACTTTTCAATACAACATTGAGTTCAACAACTTCAGAGCACAAACTCCATCTTCCATCTTGTTTCCCTTTCTCCCCAACTCAACACCCACTTGATTTTCTTGGTTTTGATTTCAACAAAGATGATTTATATTCTGCATTCCATTCAACTACTAACACCTACACTGGCCCTCTCTCTTCTCTCAATCTCACTCCTTTTGCCTTTTGTTCTGTGACATCTGTGACCTCAAATTTCCCTTAACTTTCCAACTTCCCTTCAGTTTCATTTTGTTCATCCCCACAATTTCCCCACCTTCCAAAGAAGTGTCATATTGGGCTGGAAACATTAAGACCATTCTTTTTCTCTCTACAGATACTGCCAGATCAGCTAAATTTGTCCTGCACTTTGTTTATATTTCGGTGGGTCCATGATAGAGCTAACATTTGGAGTATTGTGTGCAGTTTTGGGCCCCATATCTTAGGAAGGATGTACTGGCCCTGAAGTGTATTCAGAGGAGATTCACTGAAATGGTCCCAGGAATAAAAAGCTTGACACATGAAGAACATTGAGGGCTCTGGGTTTACACTTGGTGGATTAGGGGAGATTAGGAAGGATCCAATTGAAACATACAGAATACTGAATGGCTTGGACAGAGTAGATGTTGGGAAGAAGTTTCCATGTATCGGAGAGTCTAGATCCCGAGGGCATAGCCTTGCAGTAAATGAAAGAACTTTTTAGATTGGAGACATGGAGAAACTTTTCAGCCAGAGAGTGGGGATTCTACAGAATTCATTGTCACCGAAGGCTGTGGAGGCCAAGTCATTGAGTATATTTAAGACTGAGGTAGATAGGTTCTTGAGTATCAAGGGTTACGGGAGATAGCCAAAGAATAGGGTTGAGAAACTTATCAGCCATGATTGAATGGCAGAGCAAATTCGATGGACTGATTGGCCTAATTTCTGCTCCTACACCTTATGGTTTTATTTATAGCCACTGTTCTACCACAGTAGACTGCAGCTTAGCTCCCCTGTTTATTCGGTGGGAAAATATTTTAAAAGAAAATATTATATTTGATGAATGAAATGGTGGAATACTGAACTTCTGCATGGTGCTAGTATGTGTATCTCTATCTGATATTAATGTTCCAAAAGCTAATAAACAGAAGATGCATCTGCAATGTCCATTGAGTTGACGATGTGTCGCATTGAATATTTATATAGTGCATCAGAAACTCTGTCAAATTTGTATCAGAGTACTACACATACACTCCAACCTATTCAAGGCTCGGTCACTGCAGTCTGCTTTGCCCTCTTCAGTACCACTTGATTGAGACTTTTTGTTGTAGCAAGCTCTTTCCCAGGTTCTCACTTTCACAAATGCTCATTCCTATTTGTGTTTGATGTTTCACACAGGGAAAACCCTTTCTGAACTATACACATTTCTGTACTGCTGATTCAAAGAGTTGATAGCAAGCAATGCTATCACAGGCACTGTCCCCAATGCCCACTGCAGCCTGACTCGAGACTTCTTAAGAGTCAGAAACTGGAGCGAATGTAAATTGTACCATATGGTTGGCAGCACTATGCAGTGCTTGGTTGTGTTGAATGTGTGAGTGGCTGTTCAGCATACAAACAAAGATAAGAAATACTCCAATAACTTGATATATATATCTCAACACACACCACATTCAAAGCTACATGCTCTACATATGCCAAGAATGCAATGCCAACCACGATCTCTTCAATTTGTATCAGTACACACCCCAGTGAAGAAGGGACTGTTTTCAAGCTGTGCAGAAACTATTGCTTTTTTGAAATATCTTCTCCTGTAGAGTTCTGGAAGCATCTGATGATCCTGCAAGGTTAGCTGCCAATGTCCACTCTGAATTCTGGGGAGACTATTAAGAGTAGCCAGAGTCAGGTCCATGCTATGATGCCTGACTCAGTGACATAGTCAGACAAAGGAGAGTCGAAAAGCAACTGTAGTAGTGGATTTAATGGAAAACATCATGGTCTGTGAAGCTAATGCATCAATTATATATTTATAATCTAGACTTGAATATATAAGGTATGATCAGTAAGTTCACAGATGATGTGGTTAAATAGTGAGGAGGGAAGCCTTCGAGTACGGGATGATATAGATGGGCTGGTCAGATGGGCTAAACAGTGGTAAATATAACATGTTCTGAAAGATGTGAGAGGTGATGTATTTTTGGAGGACTAACAAGACAAGGGAACACAGGGCCCCAGGAACTACATAGGATCAGATGGATCGTGGTGTGCATGCTCACAGACCATGAAGGCAGCACATTCCTGATGAAGGGCTTATGCCTGAAATGTTGACTTACCTGCTATGCTTTTCCAGTGCCACACTTTTTGATCATGAATGCAGCAGGACAGGTGGATAAAGGTAATTACAAAAGCATATGGGATTCGCTTGTATCAGACAAAGCACTGAATACAGGAGCAAGGACATGGAATTGCACATATTAGTTAAGGTGATACTATATACAGTTCTGATCACCACGTTAAAGAAAGGATGTGACTGCACTCCAGAGGGTGCAGAAGACATTCAGCAGGATGTTGCTCATGGTGCAGTGATTCAGTTAGCAAGAGAGATAAGACAGGCTGGAACTGTTTTCCTTCAAGCAGGGAAGGCCAAGGGGACATCAAAATGAGGTACAAAGTTCTGAGGGACATATACAAAGTAGGTGGAGAGTAACATTTCCCCATTAATAGAGGTGTCTCTACCAGGGGCAAGCTTTTAAATAAGGAACAGAAGGTTTAGAGGGGATTTGAGGAGGGAGAAAGTATTCACCCAGAGGATGGTGCATGTTTGGAAATCACTGGAATTTAAATGCGAGGTGCTACATTTTGGAAAAGCAAATTGGAGCAGGACTTATACACTTAATAATAAGGTCCGATGGAGTGTTGCTGAATAAAGAGACCTTGGAGTGCAGGTTTGTAGCTCCTTGAAAGTAGAGTCTCAAGTAGATAAGAAAGTGAAGAAGGCATTTGTTATGCTTTCCTTTATTGGTCAGTGCATTGAGCACAGGAGTTGGGAGGTCATGTTGCAGCAGTACAGGGCATTGGTTCGGCCACTTTTGGAATATTGCATGGAATTCTGGTCTCCTTCCTATTGGAAGGATATTATGAAACTTGAAAGGGTTCAGAAAAGATTTACAAGGATGTTGCCAGGGTTGCAGGATTTGAGCTACAGGGAGAGGCTGAACAGGCTGGGGCTTTTTTCCCTGGAGCATTGGAGGCTGAGGGGTGCCCTTAAAATGGTGAATAAAATCATGAGGGGCCTTGATAGGATAAATAGACAAAGTCTTTTCCCTTGGGTGGGGGATTCCAGAACTATAGGACATAGGTTTCGAGTGAGAGAGGAAAGATATAAAAAGGATCTAAGGGGTAACTTTTTCATGCAGAGGGTGGTGCATGTATGGAATGAGTTGCCAGAGGAAGTGGTGAAGGCTGGTACAATTCCAGCATTTGAAAGGCATTTGGATGGCTATATGAATAGGAAAGATTTAGAGGGATAAGGGCCAAATACTGGCAAATGGCATTAAATTAGTTTAGGATATCTGATCAGCATGGATAAATTGGACTGACGGGTCTGTTTCTGTGCTGTACACCTCTATCAATATCTGACTCTATTAGCTGAGACAGTTGTTGATATATATAAGCACTTGCAATATCATAGTTAACAAGACTACAGGCTAATTGCTGCAAAATGTTTAATACCTGATGTTGACAAAGGGCTTTTTTCAATGCTATATGGACTTTGACTCTATGACAATTAAAGGAGAAGCAGATAATTAAGCTAACAGGGTTATTTCAGCAGCTAGGAGTAAATCTAGGATATTCTTTTCCACCCTGATAACAAAGTCAAGGATGTCATTGAGCAGCTACAGATTATTTGAGGGATTAGTAATCGTGGTTTACATTGATACCAAAGATACATGTGGAAAGAGGGATATGATCCTGCTGGCAGAATTTAGAGTCCACAGAGAGACCCTGTAACTGAATTGCAAAGTGACTGATTTCACAATTAATCACCATGACATTTTTAAATAAGTATAGAAATATGAGGACAGATTCTCTGCGACTGAAAGGATTGTGCAGATTGTTAGACACCTGGGAAATTGGGATCAGTTCTGGGAAAAAGCGACCTGTTGAAGCTAGATGTGTGCGATCTAAACAGGGTCAAATCTCCAAGGTGAGTGATTTGCTCGAGTCCCAGAGGATGGCTGGGGTGTGGGGAACTAGAAGATTGAGAGGGAAACTTCAAGATGCACTGTGAATTGTAAGAGACAAGTAATACTTTATTATTTCATATTGTACTGCTACGTGGGGTTAGATTAAGAGGTCTGATGCTAAAGTCTAACTTAGGGCATTGTGCATATGCAAATGTGTGGAGCATGATCAATAAGCTTGTGAACTGCAGATATTGATAACTACATATAAGTTTGAGCTCAAATCTTTTGGTTTCCATGTTATTGGAGACTAGACATGTGTCCCAAAACGTGCGTTGAGATCCCGTACATGTCCTCCATAGGGATTTCTTGGGAAGTGTGAACTTCCAATAGGTAATTCACATTCACCTACCACAATCTGGGAATCTCTGCAAAATTCTTTGATCAGAGAATTCCAATGGTTTGCATTCACTTAATTGGATAGTTTCCAAGCAGTTATTGGATAAGTTCCAGTTTACCATCTGGAAAACTACACAACTAAATACTCCAAAAACTGACACTCTCAGCCCACCCCCACCTGGGCAATGCTACAGCCCAACCCAAGAAGCTCCCTTCACCTGAGTATCTCCGCCTAGCCAACCTAACTAATTGCCCATCTGAGCTGTTTCTGTACCATCTGCCACCTAACTCATCAAACACTCTACCGCTTTAAGCACTCGCCATCCTAACCACTTTCCTGAGTTATCTCAATGCCATACTCCCATTCTGTTCCCATGCCCCTTGACACGTTCAACCTCTAGAAATTTATTTCTTTCTTAAATATATTCAGTGTTTTTACCTCCACAGCCTTTAATGGCAAAGAATTTCACAGTTTCACCATCCTCTGAGTGACCAAAGTGTCTCCTCAGTCCAGAATGGCTGACCACATATTTTGTGATTGTGACACTGTTCTGGACTCCCTGTCAGGCCATGTCAGATCTTTATATGTTTTAATGAGAGTCCTTTTAATTCTTCAAAACTCTTGTGAATTCAAGCTCAGTCAACCCATATTTAACAAACTGCCATCACAGGAATCAATCCGGTGAATGTTTGCTGTAACCCAAAAATGGTAAATATTTATTTTATTAGAAAAGGAGATGAAAACTGCCATAAAACTCCAGGTGTGGTCTCACTAAGTCCCTGTATAGCTCCAGTAAGGTTTCCTTGACCCAGAAATCTTCTTGCAATAATGCCTAACGTTTCATTTGCCTTCCTAACTGCTTGATACACGTGAATCCTTGCTTTCAGAGAGCGACATAAGAGAAGATCAACATTTCCCAACTTAGCTCTATTTAAATTAATGTCTGCCATTCTGCTTGCCTACCAAAGTGAACAACTCCACCTTTATCCACACTGTTGTCTATATACCCTGTATTTGGCCACGCACTTAACTTTAAATTGTCCTGGAGCATTTTTATATTCTCCTCACAATTTGCCTACTTTCATGCATTCAAAAAACTTAGAGATATCACTCTTGATTTCTCCATCTGAATTGTGATATCTAATGCAAGTAGCTGGGGCCAAACAAGTGCTCTCTGTTGCACCCCATTTGCTGCCTTCCACTTGGAGAATGACCCATTGTTTCCTAATCTGTTTCCAGTCTGTTAACAAATTCTTAGTCCATGCCAGTATATTGCCACTAATCCTATGTGCTTTGATCTTGCACAATAATCTCTTAAGTAGGACTTTAACAAACATTTTCTGAAAATCTAAATGTACCACATCCATAGATTATCACTTATCTACTCTATTAGTCACACCTTCCAGTGGATTTTTCAATCATGATTTCCCTTCAAATCTATGTTGACTTTTTCTAATCCCAGAGTAGAAAGTGAGGTCTGCAGATGCTGGAGATCAGAGCTGAAAATGTGTTGCTGGTTAAAGCACAGCAGGTCAGGCAGCATCCAAGGAACAGGAAATTCGACGTTTCGGGCCAGAGCCCTTCCTGATGAAGGGCTCTGGCCCGAAACGTCGAATTTCCTGTTCCTTGGATGCTGCCTGACCTGCTGTGCTTTAACCAGCAACACATTTTCAGCTCTTTTTCTAATCCCACCAGTACTTTCTAAGTGCTCAGTTATCACATCCTTTATAATAGACTCAAACATTTTCCTGTAAAAAATGAGGTCTGCAGATGCTGGAGATCACAGCTGAAAATGTGTTGCTGGTCAAAGCACAGCAGGCCAGGCAGCATCTCAGTCTATTCCTGAGATGCTGCCTGGCCTGCTGTGCTTTGACCAGCAACACATTTTCAGCTCAAACATTTTCCTGACTACTGATGTTAACCTAACATCAGTAACACCCAGTTTTCTTAATTCTTCCCTTTTCAAACAGTGAGGTTGCATTTGCTGTATGTAGTTTATCATTTTGTCCAGCCTTTGGATACTTTAAGCAATTTATATATTAAAAACACTTTACCCAAGTAGTTTTGCCAGTGAGGGGACACAGACTTTGGTTTACAGTTCAACTTATTAAAGCGCTATGTGAGCATTTCTCACATTTCCACAATATGCTTGCACTCACGAGATCATGAATTGGGTTCAAAACATCCAAGAGGGGTTACAATGAAACCCTTCACTGTTGCTATGCTTGGAAGTGTAAAACACACATACTCCAGCTGTCAAGGTGTCATAACATCTGATTGTCACTTCTCCAATACATTGGGCTCTTTATAACTGGCTCCCCTTTGAACATTTGTCCCAGGCTTGCTGCAATGCTCCAGCAAAGCTCAGTGCAAGCTGGAAGAACAGCATCTCACGTTCCACTTGGGGACCTACAGCCTTCTGGACTCAATATCGAGTTCAATCATTTTAGGGTCTGAGCACCTTTTACTAAGTTCTTATCCCACAAACCCCAGAGACCAGGATTCATCATCACATGGAATGCTGACAACCAACACATTGTCAGCCACAAGTGGTCTTATTAGCAGCTATTGATTTTCCCAGGCATACCGTTATCCACTCTATTGTCTGTTCAATTGTGTCTCTGTGTGTCTCTCTCCCATCCCCACCTATCATTTACTCCTCCATACCCACCCCTCATCTTCAGCATATATACCAACCTTTTTCCTAGCTACAATCAGTTCTGAAAAAAGGTCACTGAACCCAAAACATTAACACAGCTTTCTCACTGTACAGATGCTGCCAGACCTGCTGAGTTTTTTCAGCAGTTTTTGTTTTTCTTTCTGCCTCTACTTCTACATTTTCTGCAGCCATTTCCTTTCTCACTACTGCACTGAATTCATCTTTGACCGACGGAAAACCTTTCATGTTCTTTGTCTGCCCTTCATGAAGATTCAGTACCCTGGATGTTCAGTTCCCTGCCTTAGCCAACCTTTAGCCATGTATTTACAATCCTATCATGCTGTTAATTCATCTACCTTATTGCAAAGGCTCTATGCATTTGGGTTTAGATAGTTATAGAATCCTTGTAATGTGAAAGCAGGCCATTCTGCCCATTGAGTCCACAATGAACCTCGAAAGGGCATCTCAGACTCAGACCCACCCTTCTGCACTATCTTTGTAACCTTGCATTTCCTATGGCTAAATCATCTTGCCTTGACACTATGGGCAATTTATCGAGATCAATCCACCTTATTATGTCTTAGGATAGTGGGAGAAAACCGGGAACCCACACAGACATGACGAGATTGTGCAAACTCTGCATAGGCAGTCACCTGAAGCTGGAATCAAACCCAAGTCGCTGGTGCTGTGAGGGAGCAGCACTAACCACTGAGCCAGTGTACTGCCCAGTTAAGAGGAGATACAAGAGCAGCAGACCAAGAGTGTATGTGAAGGTTTGAAGGCAGGCTGAGGCCGTTGTAAGAAAACATAATGCATCCCAAGCTTTATAATTAGGGGCACAGAACACAAAAGCACAGAAATTATGGTAAACCAGCTTAAAAGTCTTGTTTGGACTCAATTGAACAATTATCTTCTGTCCTGGGTATGACACTTTAAAAAGGATAAGAAGGTATTAGCAAAAGTGCAGAAAAAAAAATTTGATAATGCTTCCAGAATTCATTTATGTAGATAGATTTGTGTAGCTAGAACTGTTCTCCTAAGGAGAATACTTAGAGGAGACTTGATGGTGGTAAATGAAAATCTTGAGGCTTCAGGGCAAAATAGATTGGGAGAAACTGTTCTCCTTAGTGGAAGGATTGAGAACAAAGGACATTAATGAAGGATGATTTTTTAAAAAATGCTATGGCGTGATAAGGACAAACGTTTTGAACAGCGAGTGATCAAGAGCAGACTTGCACCAGCTAGAAGTGTGGTAATGGCCGATTCAACTACAGCTTTCAAAGGAGCATTGGATCATTATGTGAAGAGGAAAGGTTTGCAGAGCTACAGGGTAAACACAGGGAAGTGATACTAAGTAAGGTACTCTTATAGAGAGCTAGAACAGAGATGACAAGCTAAATGGCCTTTTTTTGTGTTGTAATCATTCCATAATACTATGAATATATACTGAATCAATGCTCAACAATTGATTAATTGTCATGTGTACAAATATACAATGGAAAGCTTTGTTTACAAGCAGTGCAAGCAGATCAAAGTAAGCAAGGCTGTACAAATCAAAAAAACGTCTATGGAGGCATACAGGTTACATTGCACAGGATGCAAGGTCCTGGGCAGAGCAGTCGCTGTTCCGAGCTGTTATGTCCTGGACAGCGTGCTCTCAATCTGTAGAGGTTGGTGAGAGTCCTTATGGACATGCCAAATTTCCTGAGATGCCTCAGGAAGAAGAGACATTGTTGTGCCCTCCTGACTGTCACATCTATGTGGGAAGGTTGTCGATTATCGTTATTTGAAGGAACTTAACACTTTCCACCTTCTCAACCTCCATTCCATTGATGTAGATGAGGGTGTGTTCTCCTTCTTTTTAAAGTCAATGATCAGTTCTTTAATTTTGTTGATGTTGAGAGAGAGGGTGGTGTCATTGCGCCACATCACCAAGCACTCAATCTCCTACTGTATTTTGATGCATCCATGGTGGCATCATCAGTAAACTTTACAGATGGCATTCATTTGGAATTTGTCAACACAGTCATAGATGTGCAGGGAGTACAGTAGGGGGCTGGGGCCACATCCCTGGGGGGGGGAGGCTCCAGTATTGAGTGTTATTGTGGAGGAGGTGCAGTTGCCTATCTTCACTGATTGCTATCTGAGTGTCAGAAAGCTAAGGATCCAGTTGCAAAGGGTCACCGAGGTTTGTGATCAGTCTGGAGGGGATAATGGTGTTGACTACAGCTCTGCCTTCAATGAGCAGGAGTCTGACGCAGGTGTCCTTATTGTCCAGATGTTCCAGGAATGAGTGCAGGGCTAGGGATATGGTATCCTCCATGGACCTGTTAAGTTGGTAGCCATATTGTAGGCAATTGAGGCTGGCTGGGATATTGGAGTTGATGTGGGCCATTACAAGCCTCTCGAAGCACTTCATGATTATTGAGGTCAGAGCCACTAGGTGGTAGTCATTAAGGCATGTTACATGTGCTTTCCTAGGTACGGGGTTAATGGGGGTTTTCTTGATGCAGGTAGGGATTTCAGCTTGTAGGAGGGAGAGGCTGAAGATGCCAGTGAAAGCCTCTGCCAATTGATCCACGCAGGATCTGAGTGCTCAGCCGGGGACACAGTCTGGGCTCATCGCTTTCCTTGAATTGACTCCCAGGAAGACCAATCTGACATCTGCAGCAGTGACCGAGGGAACAGGTGTGGCCGGGGCTGTTGAGGCAGGCATCACTGCACAGCTTGCATTCTGCTCAAACCAAGCATAGAAAGCATTGAGCATATCAGGGAGAGATGTGGTTTTGTCTGCTATCTTGCGCTGCTTCATTTTGTAACCTGTAATGTCGTTTAGGCATTTCATAAGCAGCGAGAGTCTGTTTAGTAGGTTTGGGCGTTTAACTTGATCTGGTAATGCCTCTTGGCATCCCTGATAGCTTTGCGGAGGTCAGATCTGAATTTCCTGTATTGGTCTGGGTCATCCGACTTTAATGCTGCACAACTGGCCTTCAATAGGGAGTGGATTTCCTGGTTCATCTAAGGTTTACAGTTGGGGAGCATTCAGTTTAAACAGCTGCCAATGTAAATTCTCATACTCAAATCATTATATCACTGTATTGACAATTAATTATGCATTTTTTTTCACAAGTTAGAAAAGTGATGTTGTCAAAGCAACTTTGGCTGGGTATTTCCTGGTAGCTGGTCCTGCCAAACCACCACAAATTGATGCAAATTTGGCTTATGTGCTTAAATGTTCTGTCTGCAGATAATAAGAACCCTTTCACTTTCTAACCATTTTCTTTGTAGTCAGTGTTGGCTTGCTGCTCATATTGGTAATTCTCATCCAATAATTATTCCTGTGTTGTCCCCTTGCAGAGAAAAATTATGCAGCAAGCCATAAACCAAAAATAGGACTCACCCAAGTGTTCAACAAAGAAAGACCAGATTAGTCTAAGTTGATGTTGTCTCATAGGAGTCATGAGTGTGGTGCTGGAAAAACACAGCAGGGCAAGCAGAGTCCGAGTGTTGATGTCTACTTTGTTCCACAAATCCAGACGACACAAGTTTCAGTACAACAGCAGATACTTTATTATCAGACAGCCAGCGAGAGATTCTCAATGTCCCCAAAAGTAGTTGTGTGTCAACTTGTGGTGCCACATCTCCAGGAATCTCTGCCCTACTCACAATGGCAGTATTTTTATAGGGATTAAATGAAAGGTTTATTGGTCACATGCGTGATTGTCATTACATAGTTTAAAGTAGATAACTATGAATTTACAAGCCTTATGAATCCCAATGTCCTGTGATAATGTGTGAATGGATTACAGGAACTGATTATCGTATTCTTCATGATTACATGTTGATGGGAAGAGAAGGGTTTTGCCTGCTGTAAATGGGGGATTCACATAACTATGCTAATGTGGAGGGGAAGTAAGACAATAGGAGCAGGAGGCAGTTTAACAGGGTTGTGGCCAAGGCTGTCAGTCTTGTCTGGGAAGGACAAATACCTCTATCTGAGGCTACCGGGGAATCCACATGTGTGACTCCATGAGGCTTTTTTTCTGGGATACAGTCAGCCTCTCCTCTACTGAGATGTTCTGTCTGTATTGTAAGAGGACAGGCTTCTAATTGATACTACAGTGAGTCTCTTTGGCAGTGGAATCCCCAATGTGCCTTGAAGGAAATGTAAAACATAGAACCGATCACTTGTGGCTTTCTAACTTGCTCATGAGGAGCAGGGGAATTGGCATTTCAGGCATAAGCTTCTCATCAGAAATGCATATTATCTAATGTGTGAAAAGACCAAATATTGATTTACAAAAACAACTCTATTCGCTGCATATGAAGTTAATGTTGGAGCGATATATAGAGGAACTGCCTTTACACCATACTCACTTGTCCTGAAGACTGTTGACTGTCTTCACCTCAAATGTAGAAATCATTGGATGACAGGGATTTCTGGTTGGATTGATTTTTTTTTGTCATTTAAGTTCTGAGTTTCGCTTTCAGATTATGCTTCTATCACAGTTAAGAATGTCCTTTGGTTCAGGTTTCCCTGTTCAGCTGACTGTACAGCACTGTATTTGTTTGAAATTTAGGAATCCTCACTGTAAACCACATGATCAATGCAGTGAAGCTGAGCTCAGATGAGCATACAAACAATGCTGGATACGCAGCACTTAGCCTCAGCACTGGAGACTTTGTCCTGCCACTTCATGTTGCATATAAATCCCTGACAGTTAAAATGGAATGCTTCTAGTTGTTTTATTTGATAGTAGCAGGTTGTCAAAGTCTCACACCAATGACTGAGGGATATTAGAACCATTGCCTGATAGATTTTATTTGGGATAACTTCCATGCTCTTTCCAAAATCTGTTTTAAATCCTGCATCCCGATAGTTCTTATCCAATATCAGCTCCTTTTTTGTTACTCCATTTAGGTGAATGTTTTGTCCACACAACGAACCATAAGTATGCCAGACATAATTTATGGGCTGGTTTACAGAAATATAACATACCCATCCAGACTATGGGGCCCTTGCTTAAGATTGTATTCATTTGCTCATTCATTGTTGACTCTGATTGTAGTATAAATCAACTAGGAGAAAGTGAGCACTGCAGATGCTAGAGATCAGAGCTGAAAAATGTGTTGCTGGAAAAGCGCAGCAGGTCAGGCAGCATCCAAGGAGCAGGAGAATTGACGTTTCGGGCATAAGCCCTTCTTCAGGAATGATTGTAGTATAGCTTGTCTGCTGAGTTTAGATGTTTATGAAGAATAATGATCCAAGAAGAGGAATCTGTTATCTCCTACCAACCAGTTATTTATTATTTACTTATGAACACAGTAGGGTCCACTTACTTTTCAAAGTCAAAGGAGCAGCAATTGCAGACATGGTATGATATAAAAACAACATGACAACTTCTAGGAAACCAAGCACAGGTCTGCATTATGAACTGCCTGCTGTCCGTGCATGCGGCAATTGCAATGGAATGGAAGCTATTGCTATTCTGATCCTGAAGGGTAAAATGTATTCACTCAATGTCTTAAACTTTGAAGAATCCTACAGTGTGAACAAATCAAAGAGTGCTATCATGCTGCTTCCACATGTCCTTGGGGAATCTGATAAAAGTGCTTGCTGTAACAAACATGCAGGCATGAACCACAGGCTGACTGATGTTGCAATATACCCTGTAGCCACCCAGAAGGATCCAGAGGGAAACACATTGAGGGCTGCAATGACCTTGATTACCACAAGAATATTTCTGGCAATTGTAACGTTAGCTTTTATCTCAAGAGCAAAAAGAAGAGAGGAATTAGGTCTTCAATACCACGAACACTGCTGTCTGGAGGACTCAGGTAAGATATACTTGCCTTGAGGGTGCTGCACAGATACGCCAGAATATTTTCAGTGTTTGTAGAATTTAATTATGATGGCAGGTTGCATAAACTTGATTTGTATTCTTGTGAATTTGGAATGTTGATTGGCCCAAGTGAAGTACCTGTAAAGATTAAGAGATTTATAGTTTCTCTATAAGTACACTATTTGTTTTTATGGGTGAATCCAGGAACTAGGAAATTAGTATTAGATTCAGGTAATTTCTGATCACCAAAAGTCTATGGATTCTGGGTAAATTAAAATTTGAAAAATTAAGTTCGATGGATTTTTGTTAAGTAAGATTCTGATGGAATTTAAAGCAAAGATGGGCAAATGCAGTTGAGAGCTGAAAATGTGTTGCTGGAAAAGCGCAGCTCTGATCTCCAGCATCTGCAGTCCTCACTTTCTCCCAAATGCAGTTGAGATACATGATCCAATGGAATGGTAGGTTAGGCCTGAGGCACTGAATGATCTCCTCTTGCCTTTATACAAAAGACCTCACGATGAATCCATTCAACTGAGAGTTTTGTGGATCACTACGTGCACCTTAAAATAGGTGAAGTATTTAGAAGAAACAATCACTAATATAAGCAAACAATGCCCATCAAAATGAGTGAGCATCTGACATGACGACAACTAAGATTAGAGTGATGCTGGAAAAGCACAGCAGTTCAGGCAGCAGCCAAGGAGCAGGAAAATTGACGTTTCAGTCAAAAGTCTTTCATCAGGAATGAGGCAGGGAGCCTCCGGGGCGGAGAGATAAATGGGAGGGTGTAGGGCTGGGGAGAAGATAAGTAAGAGTGGGGGGAATGAAAGTGGGGATGGAGGTGATAGGTTGGAGAGGAGGGTGGAGCGAATAGGTGGGAATAAGACTGGCAGGTAGGACAGGTCATGAGGATGGTGCTGAGCTGGAAGCTTGGAACTGAGATAAAGTGGGGGGGAGGGGAATTGAGGAAACTGGTGAAGTCCACATTGATGCACTGGGGTTGAAGTGTTCCATGGCGGAAGATGACACGTTCTTCCTCCAAGCATCGAGTGATGAGTGAGTGGCGGTGGAGGAGGCCCAGGATCTGCATGTCCTCGGCACAGTGGGAGGAGGAGTTGAAAGGTTTGCTCACGGGGCAGTGGGGTTGATTGGTCCGGATGTCCTGAGATATTCCCTAAAGCGCTCTGCAAGAAGGCGTCCGGTCTCCTCAGTGTAAAGGGAACTGCATCGGGAGCAATGGATACAATAAATGACATGTGGAAGTGCAGGTGATTAATGTGGAAGGCTCCATTGGGGCCTTAGATGGAGGTGAGGGGAGAGGTGTGGGCGCAGGTTTTGCAGTTCCTGCGGTGGCAGGGGAAGGTGCCAGGAGGGGAGGGTGGTTTGTTGGGGGAACTTAGACCTGACCAGGTAGTCACGGAGGGAACAGTCTTTGTGGAAAGTGGATAGGGGCACTGTGGTTAGCACTGCTGCCTCACAGCGTCAGGGACCTGGGTTCAATTCCCGCCTCAGGCAATTGTCTGTGCGAAGTTTGCACATTCTCCCCGTGTCTGCGTGTGTTTCCTCTGGGTGCTCCAGTTTCCACCCACAGTCCAAAGATGTGCAGGTTAGGTGAATTGGCCATGCTAAACTGCCCGTAGTGCTAGATGAAGGGGTAAATGTGGGGGAATGGGTCTGGATGGGTTGCTCTTCAGAGGGTCGGTATGGACTGGTTGGGCCGAAGGGCCTGTTTCCACTGTAAGTAATCTAATCTAATCTAATCATATCCCTGGTGGTGGGATCCATTTGTTGCTGACAACAACTAAGGAATCCTTCTTTTTGTTTGTTTGGAGCATAGTTCAAGAAAATTGCAATAGCTGCATAACTGTAAACTAAAATGACATATGGGTCTGAAGATGACCTTAGAATAAGTTTGTTAGATACTCCTCTTTTAAGCAAAAAGGTTGCCTGCTTAAATAAGAGCATATGGAGAACATCATCCATGATCATTTGGTGGAGTAGACATGATGGGCTGAATGGTCTAACTCTGCTGTTATACTGCATTGTCTTATTTGATAAGAAGGTGTGTATTGCACATGAAACCAGTGCAAAGTTCTTTCTTAAATGTTTAATTGCCCATTCATTACATCTCTATGACTCTATATCTATGATTAAGATACCTTAAAGGGATGAATGAAAATTAAATATAAAAAGAAGACTTTTCTTTAGCCATTTCCCACTTTACCATTGTACCTAGACAGAAACTTAGTATCAATAAAGGTATGGAATTTGTATCAAAGTTTCAGTGATGCACAAGGATCAGCTCCTGTTGAGACATTCACCTTTGTAACGTGGGTGAGAAAAGCACGAATAATTGCCAATGTAAAGAAACATTGGTTTGAGTCGGAGAATTTAAGAGTTTTCAAATGTCTGCTATAATTGGACCAAACTGAAGATTGTAATAAGTACAGTGATATTTGAAGTTCTTTTTAAATTTTAAGTATAGTTGGGATTCCTTTCTCATTTCATATTTTGTGTCGCATCAAATTGGCCATTTAGCTCAAATAATCCATGTGCCTTCATATTCCAAACGAACCATCCCCTTGACTGTCTCCATTAATTCCCTCACTGTATCAAGCTGTTAGAAATTTTGAGTTTCCAGGATAATTTCTTTGTAAGTTTGAGAAACTTTTCTTATGCTAATCTCAGCAGTTTTCATTATTAACTATACATCTTGCATCTGTGGTGCCTACACACTGTATCTTTCAATTGCTCAGCACTGGTGAAAGTGCTCACCACTGCTGGGACCTTCTGGTAGTCCTGGCACTGGCACCATTTTTAAAGCCCAGGTCAAACGCTGCTAAGCACAAGCTGTTTTCCCCAATGCATGTAGTGGGAGGGGAATAGGAAAAAAATGCTTCTCAGGGCAAATAGGTATGACTGAAACTTCATTGCAAAAGCAAGTGCTCATTCGTAAATGTTATGCTATTTAAGACCAAGCATAGATTTAACTATCCACAGAGTCAGCCGATCTCAGAAACATGTTTACAGGAGTGCCACATTTTTCCCTAATGTCCAGTGTGGCCGAATGTTTTCTTATTGTTCAATGTAGGACCATTACAGGAAAGCCTTCACATAATTGAAAGCATTTACATTTATTCAGCGATAGCAAAACCAGAGAGAAAACCTATCAAAGAAAAGTTGTATTTTATTCTCGGTACAGACAGGGACTGCTTGCTTTTTTACCTATTTTTCCTAATCAACTTGTTCAAGGATGTTGTTACACACCACTGGAGCAGGTGGCCTCTGGGTCCAGGAGTAGGGACAGAACCACGGCACAACAACAGGGCCACTGCTTGATGTTTAGAACTTTATCAGTTATGTACAAGCATTAATAAAATCTTGACTGGCTTGTTGTGCCTTATTCTTGTTGATTTTGGGGATGGTTCATGATGACAGTCATCTAACATAGACCAACAGCGACTAGTAGCAGTATTGAGTCTATTCAGCAAGTTAGGAAGCAACCATCTAGATTTGTTACATCAGATAATCAGGCAAAGAAAGGAAATATTTTTAATGTTTAATAAAAACATTTTGCTGATTCCAAAGTTGTCCTGTAAAATTAGAGGGGCAGGGCAGCAAACCCCTACCGCTTCAGAATGGTAAAGTGTACATCCACAACACCTTCTAGTCTTTAATAGGAAAAGTCTTTGTTCTTCCCCTGGGCTATTGTAGAGGAACTTCTGGTCTTCTCCCAAGAAGATGATGGCACATTCCCTGGTCCTGTATCTTCTCCTCTGTCCCCATCGATCCTTATTGATACTCCTTTTTAGATTTTTTAGATTAGATTACAGTGTGGAAGCAGGTCCTTTGGCCCAACAAGTCCACACCGACCCACCAAAGCGCAACACACCCAGACCCATTCCCTTACATTTACACTTTCACCTAACACTGCGGGCAATTTAGCATGGCCAATTCACCTAACCTGCACATTTTTGGATTGTGGGAAGAAACCGGAGCACCCGGAGGAAACCCACGCAGACACGGGGAGAATGTGCAAACTCCACACAGAGAGCCACCTGAGGTGGGAATTGAACCCAAGTTCTGGGAATTGGCTGTCTAATGTCAATCACCTGTTGAAACCCTTTTGGCCAGTGACTACGGGCAACTATCCTTGATGCCAGGATAACTGGTGTCCCCTTGTCTACCTTCTTAGAACGTTAGTCTTCATTCTTTATTATGATCAAAAACTTCCTGCAAAATATTGTATTGATAATGGGTTAGTGGAATCTGATTAATAATTTGGTAGGTAATGAACTCTGATTTTTTATAATCTTTTGATTTATCATACACTAGAGACCTGTTTATACTTGCAAAAAGCTAGTTTCTGCTGTAACATGCAAAATACTAAATCTGAAATAATTAAATTTTTTTGGAATTTAAAAAGACTGCAAAAAATTCCGAAATGTTGCAGCACACTATCGTGCAGAAGGTGATTTTGTCATGCTCAATGTTTTCCTCCTTGGAAGACTACTACCACTATCCTAGCGCACCACCTTTCTGTTCTTTATCCTGCTCGAGTTGTGCACAGCACAGCATGCAGATTGTCTGACCACCCCACACAACCAACCAAACACTGGAACCTCATCTTCAGTAGGCCTATTGTTTCCTTCACAATGATCCCGGATGAAGAATAAACAGCATTACATCTCTACACATCCTCAATCAATGGGTTGCATTATCGAGTTATTATTCATGATTACATAGCTTAGTCCTTGTCTCCTAGCAGCCATCCCATCCTTTTAATAGAGCAGGAACATGGGAGTTTAAGCAGCTCTCAGGATTACAGGCACAGACCCTACAATATGGTACTATTGATCACTAATGGCTTGTATATTCGTGGAATGGAAGCCTTTTCTGCTGAAGAATTCACTGCATTATGATATAGCCATCTCAATGCAATGTGTGTTTGGTCTATCGTGCCTTCCACCTGGTGGCAAAGTCTGCTGTCAGGCTGCAGTATTGATCATAGGGAAATGGAGTGAAGTGGTGTGAACTGGTACAAATATGCATTGGTAAAAGCTTTGATACATTTTTGGCTCAAGGCTTGTTGGATCTCAAACAGGACCTCAGTGGAAACTTGGAAGCAAACAGTTGCATAAATGTTTACAGTTAGCAAAATCCTGTGATAGTATTCAGGGTCATTCCCAGTGTGTAAGACACTGCCCCGCAATCATCGAAACAACATTAAAGATGATAGACTCTGGGCTTACTGTACCTCCGCAGCATCATGAGGGTATGTTTAGCTGAGATTTCTTAATATGGAGGATGTTTGGTAGATTTCTGCAAATTGCTTTTGGTCCTGAGCTTGCTGGCACATCGGTTTCTATTCCATTTCTCTGCACCTTTGTTGCATTGCAAGAACAGTGGCAATAACTTTTTCAGTCATACTATCCCTTGGTCGTGGTTCTACAGAATCTTTTTATGGAGAATATCAAAAACAGAACAAGGTTTTAATAATGTATGGCACATGAATGATGACTGCACACAAATGACGGTGTAGCAAACTCCTTCCACAAAGAGGGACGTGGACTGCCTGTACATTGACATTTGACACTAGGACCTTTTCTATGTTGCTGAAACAGCATAAACCATATCATCCAAATATAGTGAAAGATTGTGAGTGTGGTAGGCTTACTGATACCTTGACCCTCCTGCAAACACCACACCCCACTCCCCTGATGGCCACAACTCCCCTATATCACCCAAGGCAGAATTGCACTTAAAGGCATGTTGGTGAACATTTGCTGTTCAATTTGTGAGAAAATCAGTTCTACGTCTTTGTGCAGCCTCTGAGATTTTGGATTGTCTTTGAGTAGTGGCCCAGGGATGCCATGTTCAAAGTCACCTGCTTCAGGGGTGAGAATGATCAATCTGTAATGGTCAATGATATGATCAAAATTGATTGTGACCAGGATTTGAACCCTGCACATTTCACATGAAACCCATAATTACTGGTGAAAATGAACCTTCCAGCTCAGCAAGCCAACCTACATCCAGAACAGGTGAATTCAAACTGAAGTGCATGATTAATTGTCTCTTGAAGGGTCTCGCAAGTGGAGTCCATATGCTTGAGCAGAGTAAAAACAACATTTATTCTCCCTACTCCAGGTGTGGTCACATGATTCTTTTTCCATTGTACATTTACAATTCTCGGAAAAATAGAAGGCAATGCAGGTCACACTTTGCACAGTGAGTCGGTTCAGAAACAGAAATTGTTGGCAAAATTGAGCAGGTCTGACAGTATCTGAGGAGAAACCAATCAGTTAATGGTTTGGGTCCAGTGCTGATGGAAGTTTATGAAACCATGAAGGGCTAGATAAGATGATCCAGGGTAGTGGAGTCCAAAATTAGAGGGCATAGTCTTAAGCTGAGAGGTGAAAGATTTAAAAGGGACCTGAGGACCAACGTTTTTCATGCAGAGGGTGGTCCATATTTGGATGAGCTGCCAGAGGAAGTGGTAAGGCTGGTAGAGTTACAACAATTTAAAGATGTTTGGACAGGTACACGGATAGATTAGGCAGCATCCAAGGAACAGGAAATTCGACGAAATCCTGATGAAGGGCTCTGGCCCGAAACGTCGAATTTCCTGTTCCTTGGATGCTGCCTAACCTGCTGTGCTTTAACCAGCAACACATTTTCAGCTCTGATCTCCAGCATCTGCAGACCTCACTTTTTACAGGTACACGGATAACAAAGATTTAGAGAGATATGGGCCAAATGCATGCAAATGGGACTGGTTTAGTTTGGGAAACCTCATTGACATAAACAAGTTGAGTCAAAGAGTCTTTTTCTGTGCTTTTTGACACACTGACTCCTATAAGTAAGTGTTTGTTAGGGGACCAAGTGAGGAGCTCTGAGATGCACTTTGATCCAATCTATGAATTGGATGCCTGTCCCAGCATGGCAACAGTATGAAAAGTGTCAGTGCAATCCAAAGTACAGCATTGATATGGCAGCACGGTGGCTTACTGGCGGCACAGTGGCTAAGCGATTAGCACTGCTGCCTCACAGCGCCAGGGATCCATGTTTGATTCCAGCCTCGGATGGCTACCTGTGTAGAGTTTGCACATTCTCCCCATGTCTGCATGGGTTTCCTCCGGGTGCTCCAGTTTCCTCCCACAATCCAAAGATGTGCAGGTCAGGTGAACTGGTCATGCTAAATTGCTGTAGTATTAGGTGCATTAGTCAGGGGTAAGTAAAGGGTAGGGGAATGGGTCTGGGTGGGTTACTCTTCGGAGGGTTGACGTGGACTTGTTGGGCCGAAGGGCCTGTTTCCATACTGTAGAGAATCTAATCAAAAAAATACAGAACTATACTTTAAGTGTGTTAGAGATGTGCCATGATAATGCAATGACTGGAACATGTCCAATGCCAATTTCTGTAGTTGAGGGTGTGGCCCATTATTCCCCATGGAGCATGCCCTGAGATGTTAAGGACAGCTGTACAAGCTGGGGGCCTGGAGATCAAGCAACGAGTTGGAGTCACCAGGTAGTTGCTCTAATTTGCTTGTCAGGAAGTGCTGACATGCAAATTTCTCTCCAGTGCATAGAAGAATTGAAAAATGCATATCAATAAGGTGGGATAAGATACAAATGTGTTGTTAACGCATGAAAATAAGCCTCTCACTGCTCCCTAGTGAGAGTCTCATCTCACTGTTCAAAACTTGCTTGTAAAATCTTTTACTCAATACTGAGAATCTCATTAAGGCTAATCTCACTACATTTTCCCAACTGACTCACCATTCCACATGTCATTCAGAAGGCATCATTTTACAATGAGCCCTGTAAAAATTCACCATAAAATTATACATCTCATATTCAACCTTTGACTGAGTTTCTATAAACACTTTCTAGAATAATGATTCAAATTTGAGACTTCTAATTTTGAAGAAAAGAGAGCATTATTTATGGTACCCTGGAGTTTCATTACTTTCTTCCTCACATCTAATTAGTAGTTACAAGTTATATGTACAGTATTTCTGCTCTAGAAATGCAACTGCCTCAACAGGCATTGACAAGTTTAATTATCCAACAACACCCGTATGAAAAATAAATCATTCTAACTGATTAAGGACTTAATTATCAGGATGTTTATAGGTCATTTGTACTGTCTCGTTTTTATTCTGCTGTTTTCATTTTTTGTTGCATTTCATGTTCACTAAAATTTTCAAATGTAATTTACTACGGATATTGTGAAATACTTTGGTTTGAACATGGCCATAGAGAATGTGTCAACCATGATAAGCTAAGAACTTTAGAAGTCATAAACCCATTTGTTTTCTGCTGTTATTTTACATAAATTATTTGAACCTGTAAAACACTGCTAAAGGATTCAAGCCTGTCTCAATATTTACAGTCCTGCACTTAATTTCTTTCAGACTGTGTTTATTCAGCTTCAGCGGTCTCAATAGCAATATATGTCTTGAATTATTTAAGCAAAGCTTCAGAAGATTATCATTCATATAGTTAGATTGGAATTTAAGCATACCTGAGTGCAACACGATGGGTCAGAATGCAATGCAAGGCCGGGACACTAAATATTGTATGTAGTCTTCTATTGGAATAGTGTCAATATTTCGTCTCATGTAGTGACAGGATGTGATTGTCCTTCACACACCAACTAAGTATTTGGTCTTAGTTGTTCCATCAAAATAGGCACAAAACAAAGGTATTAGGAGTGACTGCTTAATTAAGAATGAAGAAGTGCCATCTTTCCCCAAAGTGAATAATTAGCGGATGAAATTACATCCTTAGATATACTATTGCAATGAGTGCATTCCTGTGATTTGTTTAGTGGTTTAGTTAAAGTAAAATTCAAAGAGTGATAGATTTCCCCACATGATAAAAGTATCAGTTATGCTCAACCAATTATAAAAGCTTTATAAGGGCAAGATTTCAGCATAAACAGGGTTGAAAGGAAGAAACGTTTCCTCTTAGTTGAGTGGTTAATAACTAGGATGCACAGATTAAAGGTAAGCAGGAAGTTTGGAATAGATTCAGGAGTTTGATTTCATCCAGAGCATTGTGATTATCTAGAACTCACTGCCTGAAAGGATGGCAAAGGTGGAATCTCTCAAGACATTTAAGAACAATGAAGATGAACACTTAAGATCTTATAGTATACATGGTTGTGGGCCAAGTCCTGGAAAATTGGATTAGAATAGATGGATGTTTGTTGATATTGTGGGCCAAAGAGCCCCCCTTCCATGTTGTAAAAATGTTTTGGCTGAAGATGAAAGTGACGTCCAAGTTGGCTTGGATCAAAATGATGCAAGGTTTGTTTCAGGCGATATCTCGACACTTTTAATACTGTTTAGTTGATAATTCAGGTAAGTTTATATCCTTTTAAGCTGCACGGAATTTCTTTCTAATTTTTGAGAAGAAAGAAACTCCAGCCCAATTTCTTTTACCAGGCAGTAGTGAAGTTCTGCTCACAAATGTCAGGAGATTAACAAATAATTTTATGCCGATCATCTTCACATGACTGGAAGTAGACAATGTAAATCACATGTAACTATTTGTCTTTACGGGTACATATGACAATCATTCCCTAAATGCAAGACAGTTTGCCATTTGTTCAGCTGGGTAAAAACCTTTATATCAGTAGTCAAAGAATTTCATCTTCATTTTTGAAATGATAGTCATGGTAATAATGTTGGATAATTTCTAGAGTGGTGGACCTAGCATGAAACTAGCAACATAAATTAGATTTCTACTTGATAAAACTTCTATGTCCAATTTTGAAATTGGATTCAGTGGATATCTTCTACTCCCTTCCCTAGTATCAACCCTCAATTCAGTGTGAGTTTTGATTTAAAAATAATCAATCTAAACTGTTTTGTCTTTTTATTGAGGGCATAGTAATGGCATAAGTGCTTAGAACCAAGTAATCTTGAGTGTCATTGAGTGTCATTGAGGGGTTGGTGCAGTTAATCAGAAGAATTGGTTTCCTGCAGGTCCTGCTGAAGTTAATGGCATTTGTTTAGCTCTCTTTCCTGAACTTAGGTAGCCATATTGAAAGGCTTGAAAGAAATGGCAGGGATAATGAAGAAATTGAGAAATGGTGGGTCAGAAACACAAAACCAGGAGTAAGTTGGGGGAAGAGGGGAGAGGAAATTGGAATTAACGTTTCTGTCTGAAGTACTAGTAACCTTATCTCCTATGTTGCCATGTTGCTATCATAATATCATGGAACTCACCATATTCTTGTGTTAACTGGACAAAGTAATAAATGTTACAAAGATTAAATCTCCAATATTCAAACATGTCTTGAAAACATACTCTATTCGTGAAGCAAGCACAGTTTCAGCCCACTTCCCGAAATAAGTAGAAGTTAAACAGTTGAAATGAATGCTCAATATTGTAGAATTGATAAAATCACAACAAAAACATCTTACATTTAAGCATCACTTATAAATATAAAAAGAATGACCTAAGGTAGTTCACAAGAGTAAGGTCACACAACATTTAACATCAAGTCACATAAGAAGATATTAAGACATGAATCTTTGGCCAAACACTAAGTCTTAAGGTGCACCTATAAAGAAGGAAACCAAAATAGACAGAAAAAAATGGAAAGAAAATTCCAGTGCTTGTGGTTTTGGTAGCTGGACGCATAGCCACAATTGTAAGGCAATTAAAATCAAAAATCCTTGAGTCTATAACTGGAGGAAGGTAGATATCCCAATATTCTTTAATGCTGCAAGAGAAAGCGCGAAAATATGGGACATACAGAGATTCAAAACTGAGATTAGAATCTCAAACATGAGGCATTGCATAAAAATGAGCTACATCAGTTAGGATAGGCTGGATGAGTGAGTAGGATTTAGTAGAATTAGGACACAAACAGCAGAGTTAAGTGATCTGAAGTTCACAGAGGGTTGAACATAGGAGACTAAATGAAAGTATGGATGGGGATTTCATAGCAAATGAACTAAAGCAAGGATGAAGTCCTATGTTACAAAGGTAGAAATAAATGATCTTACTGATTGTGGTTGCACGATTAGCTGAGGTCAAAGATGACATCAAAGATTTAAACATTCTTTTTCAAACCTTAACAGTTGGCAGAGAGAGCAGTGGGAAGTTGAACCATGTACAATGCTGAAGGGACTTATTAATATAAATACAGAAAGAATATTTCTTCTTGTGGCACAGACTTGAACAAGAGAATACAGTTTAAGAATGAAAGACTTTTTTTCAGACTGAGTTGGAGTGAATGATTGCAAAGAAAAATGAGTCATAGAGTAATTGAAATATACAGCATGGAAACAGACCCTTCAGTCCAACTCATCTACGCTAACCAGATATCCCTAAACTAATCTAGCCCCATTTGCCATCACTTGGACCATACCCTTTTAAATCCTTCCTATTCACTTACCCATCCAGATGCCTTTTAAATGCTGTAATTGTACCAGCCTCCACAACTTCCTCTGGCAGCTCATTCTTTACATGTACTACCCTTTGCATGAAAAAGTTGGCCCTAAGGTCACTTTTTAAAACTATTCCCCTCTTATCCTAAACCTATGTCCTCTAGTTCTGGACTCCCCCACCTCAGGGAAAAGACTTTGTCTATTTATCCTATCCATGCCTTCATGATTTTATAAACCACTATAGGATCACCCCTCAGCCCCCAATGCTCCAGGAAAACAGGCCCAGCCTATTCAGCCTCTCCCTATAGCTCAAAACCTCCAACCCTGGCAACATCTTCGTAAATCTTTTCTGAACCCTTTCACAATATCCTTCTAATAGGAAGGAGATCAGAATTGCACACAATTGTTGGTCATTGTGTGGAATTCTCTTTCCCAGTAAGCATTGGAGGCTGAGTCACAGAATTTATTCAAGGCTGAGTTGGACAGTTTTTTTTTATCCATTCAAAACAGACACAAAATTGGAGTTCAGACAAAAGAGCAGCCATGATCTTGCTGAATGCCAGAGTAGATTCAAAGAAATGAATAGCCTAGTACTGAAAATTATATATTCCTTCCAATTACTAACATATATTTTTGGAAAATGAAAAATTGGAGAATGAATTTGCATGGACTTTACTGAGTTAAAGAACAATTCATCACAGGATTTCATTGAAACAGCTGAGAATCAAGGTGAACAGTGGTTTATTTGCTGTTTACTGCAAAAGCAAATAATTTTGGAAAGCGAGATAACCTAAAGCTTTTCAAAAGACATGGGATTGTTTTTATGGTCTTAAGGGGTTCACAAACAGACCTGAAGAGAAATCATTGTTTCTATGCTGCCATCCCCTAGTGGCAACTCTGGACTTTTGGTTTCTGTTTTGCCACATGGGAGATATTGGAAATTGGAAGAAAGCTGGCAGGAGGGCAAATGTCTTCCTCTCCTTACTCAGTGAGTAAAATATAACCTTTTTTTAGAGCGAATCCATTGAAGAGATATCTCAGCGAAATATTTTCTGGGGATCAGAAAAGCGTCAGAAATCAGTATCTCTGATCTCCTCATAAATTCTGAAAGGTGAACTGTTCCTCAGTCTAATGACCTGGATGTAACTGATTTTCCTCCTGAACTGGAGGTATGCCTTAGCTCTTTGACCCACAGCAACTTGATGATTTTGAAGAGAAACCAAATCAACATTGAGAAGTCAACTCTTTCTACCCCTTTAGCTTGTACTTTTGATCCATAAGGGACTTTTTCACCTATTTTCTTCCGATCTTTGCTTCTCCAAATTGTGCCTTGTCCTGCCTTCGTAAGAATTTGTGCATTAGGATTATAGGTTGTTTAAATACTAAGGTTGATAACCACCTTTGACACTTGCCCAAAGAATAAACTTGTACTTAAAGAAACAAATTATATTCAGTTTACTGAACTATCTTGGTGAAGTTCTCTCTTTTCCTCAATATGACACAAAAGTCGGTGGAGTTGTGGATAGTGAGGAAGGAAGTGGTAGGTTACAGCGGGATATAGATAAGTTGCAGAGCTGGGCGGAAATGTGGCAAATGGAATTCAATGTAGCTAAGTGCGAAGTCGTTCACTTTGGTAGGAATAACAAGATGATGGATTACTGGGCTAATGGTAGGCTACTTGGTAGTGTGGATGAGCAGAGGGATCTTGGTGTCCATGTACACAGATCTCTGAAAGTTGCCACCCAGGTAAATAGTGCTGTGAGGAAGGCATATGGTGTACTGGGCTTTATTGGCAGAGGAATTGAGTTCCAGAGTCCTGAGGTCATGTTGCAGTTGTATAAGACTCTGGTGCGGCCTCATCTGGAGTATTGTGTGCAGTTTTGGTCGCCATACTATAGGAAGGATGTGGAAGCTTTAGAACGAGTGCAGAGGAGGTTTACCAGGATGTTGCCTGGAATGGTAGGAAAATCTTATGAGGAAAGGCTGAGGCACTTGGGGCTGTTCTCATTGGAGAAGAGAAGGTTTAGGGGAGATCTGATAGAAGTGTATAAGATGATTAGGGGTTTAGATAGGGTAGATACTAAGAACCTTTTACCGCTAATGGAGTCAGGTGTTACTAGGGGACATAGCTTTAAATTAAGGGGTGGTAGGTATAGGACAGATGTTAGGGGTAGATTCTTCACACAGCGGGTTGTGAGTTCATGGAATGCCCTGCCCGTATCAGTGGTGAACTCTCCTTCTTTATGGTCATTTAAGCGGGCATTGGATAGGCATTTGGAAGTTATTGGGCTAGTATAGGTTAGGTAGGATTCGGTCGGCGCAACATCGAGGGCCGAAGGGCCTGTACTGCGCTGTATCCTTCTATGTTCTATGTTCTATGTTCTATAACCAGAATAAAGGGAAATCAATTGTCCATTCTGGTGATTTTAAATCCACACTTTCAGCTTGGATTGTGAGGTCATGAGATTTGATTACCAATGTATTGTCATTGTCAAGAGCCTGACAATGATGTTCATATTAAAGTCCTCAGCTCACACACAGCAATTGTGAGAAATGATTGCAATCATATTCTAACCGATGTCAGTTTCAGTTTTATGTACTTTTTGAACATTGTGAAATTCAAACATATGTTAAGCTTTCTCTGTGTTTCTTGCTACTATACAACCTATTTTCTCTTTCTGTTTTTTATTTATTACGTATTTCAATATTTATTTTAAATTGTCTTGCTATCCAGCTTATTGGGTATCAGCTAGTCGTCCATTCACTCTTCTGGTTGTGACCATATCATTCAATCATTGTCGCTGATTCATTGAAAGCTAGTTTCAATGAGAGTTTAAGGAACCAATTTAGAGTTCAGTCTTTAAAGTTTGAACTGCTATGTCAGCTCAATACTAGGAAGCAGACATGTTGAAATTGGATACTTAACTTGAACCAGTTGCTTTCAATAAATAGTGATTCCTTAATTGGTCCCACTAGCACATGGTCTGTGGAGTACTTGATTAATTCTGTCCATATATGTGGAAGACGTATCAGTTAAAACTGAAAAGAATAGTTCCATTAAGTGATCTTGGCCTTTGTGTGAACTATAGATTATTACAGTCTTCCAGAATACAGCAAGGTAATTAATTTACTTGGTTCAAACTATAAAACGATTATGGATATAAAATATGATACATGTTTTTTGCAAGACTTTGCTAAGTATTGGCAAGACTACTATTTTTTATTTATGAGTCAATTTAAAAATACAGTGTAACACTTAACAAAATTGAACTCCAATAATGTGTTGCCTTTCTTGCTCAATAGAATTCTAAAAATTGCTTTAATATTCTTATTCCTCTTATTTCCATTAATGTATGTGTCTAGCCCAAATAACTGTACTCAAATAATAATTAATCATGTGTGAACATTACCAGCATATATCGCAGCTAAACAGGGCAACTAGCTAAGTTTGTCCATATTGAACATCCATACACTTCATGAACTGGGGAGGGAAACATTGACAGATTTTTTTTCCCTTAACTCCAAGACACTTGAATGCATTGTGATTCCACTCCTGCTTGAATCAGTGAAATTAGCATATGCTGGAATCAAAACTGAAATTTTTGTTCAACTTAAAAATATTTTTGGAGTAATGTCTCTGCATTTCAATGCTGCAGAATACTTTTTAAACGTGCACTTTGAAATCATAAATCTATTTCCAAAAGTCCACTGTATATCTGACATTTCCATAAATATTGATATTTCAAACAATTCCCTGCTCTGTTTGCCTTCTGTTCAAGGCAATGCTGCTTTCCTGGCAGACAGCATGGTTAAATTTGACACAATTGCTTCATTAAAACTCACATTTCAGTTGCACTGTATATTTGACTTTCTGTGCCTTCTGTCTAGTAACCATTTTAAGCACTTTGACATATGTCATACTTATTTGCCCAGGTCAATTGCCTTGCTTCATTTATAGGAAATTTGCATTCAGTATTTTCAGTGATCATCCTGTCACTTAAATTGCTCACAGATAACAGTAAATTAAGAGCTTTAACTGCATTTTTAAACAATATCGTATAATGCTTATTCTCATTTGAATTTCCTTTGGCTATAATTTTAATAGCAATAATACCTTCTGTCATAAAGACATTTCATACAATCATGTGTATACTATTTTAAATAGCATAATCATATCCTCATCAAATCTGAATAAGCAATTTTGCTAACTGTATTATATAAATACAGAGTTGATGCAAAGAATTGCTCCTAATATCAGAAAAGTCATTTGCTTTGCAAAGCATTGAGCCTCTGTCTTTTCAGTGCGGGAGACTCTGAGGTGAAGCAGAAATATTTCTTTATAGTTTTTAATAAAAATGAACTTCCATTACATCCAAAAATAAATATAATTACCAAAAAATAATGATTAGATTGTCCTAAACATCGAATCCGAATATTCATCTACAACAATGTATTATTGTGTATTTTCGATTAGGTTGCTAAATCTACTGTAATAATTAACTTTGTAGGCTGTTTTGCACTCTGTGTAAAAAGGAGCCCCTTAAGGGGGAGACCTTGACACCAAGACATGGTGAACTCCGAGTCAAGGGTAGTTCAGGCAGTTGCTTTATTATTAATTGTAACATCAGATAGAAACAAAGACATATTTATACAGCATCTCCAACCACCAGACATCCAAAGTGTTTGACATCTGTTAATGTGATCTTAGCTGATGAAAATCAGACCCCAGAGTGAAACCTGATTTTATAGCTCATAGTCTTTCTTTTTGTAATTTGTTTACCATGGTGGTCAGTCACTGAAGATATTTACATGAGGCTACCAGTAAACTTTTCACATACCATGGGTTATTATTCAAAAAGAAAGAAAACACAAATCATCTTCATAACTATATATTTAAAATTGCTTGGAGACTTGAGATTTGAAGAATTGTGAAAAAAGGAATTTGTTTCAAGTTTGTCACACTTTAGGTTTTTCCACAATACTGTGCCTTTAAGAGATTCCTGATGAAGAGCTTATGCTCAAAACATCAACTCTCCTGCTCCTTGAATGCTGTCTAACCAGCTGTGCTTTTCCAGCATCACACTCTTCGACTTTAAGAGATTCGTCCTGTCCTGTTTCTCTAGAAGAGGGGTGTTGTTACAATGATGCTGAAATATTTCCTTCAGACAGGCAGTTGGTATACAGCTTTGAGTTCTCCCTGGGTGTCATTTTTGTTTAAAGTCAGACAATTGAATCATGAGTGAACAGGATCAGATTCACACAGACACAAAAGGATTGTGGTTTTGATTTCAGTTTGTCGATCATTTTAGCTGGCTACTGGAACTGAAAGCTTGAGTTCCAGCAAGGGAAGTTTCCTCTTGTAAGAAAAAAAATCATAAGGACAGATTATTCATTTTTACTTTCACTGGACTGGGGCGAGACAACACACGAGTCTAATGATTGTGCTGCTGAATTGCCTTTGACAATTGCCTTTGGGTGTACTTATGGGATGCTGCCTATATTGGAACAGTTGATAATTGGAATTGTGGAAGAACAAAATGTGTTTTGATTAAAGCTTAGTGGTGGACCATTCGAAACACACCTGGAACACTGCATTTTATACTTGTCTTTATTTTAAAAGAATAAGATGGGTCTATGCTATATCAATAATATGCTTTGGGGAGTTCTAATCTGGTCCATAACAAAAGGAGGTCATTCAAATTTCATTATGGACAGCAGAGATTTATGTTTTTTTTAAATAAGGCTTTCCTAGAAATCACATGAGTGTTAATTGCTAGCATTACAGAAGGCATGGGCTGTTTTGAACATTGACTGGCTTAGAGAGAGATCTTGTTTGAGAGAAACATATTACAAAGAAGTTACCCAGCTAATCTCTTCCACATCTAAACAGAAAATACAATTTAGAATGTACCCTATTAGTTATTTTGAACTAGTGAGTGAAGGAATACCTCAAGATTGTCCTTCCTAGGCAAGCTAAATCTGCAAGACACCAGGGATAACTGTGTATGATTAGTGATTTGACCACTAATATCAGAGTAATAGGCTCTGAAACATACTCTCTTTTATCCTTTTGCCTTCAAAATTTGGTTAAAGTGATTTATTTTTAAGAAATCAAGTCTATGCATATAAATCTTTTTATTTTTCCCTCTTATTTTTGAGAAAGAGACACTATTCTGCATTGGTCATCTGGGTAACTAGAAAATGGTTTTTCACCTGTGGACCAGCTGATAAGTGCAACAATGCATAACAACATATTGAGATTAATTTTAGTTTTTCTAAATTATGTTTCACCCTTTTCCCAACAATATCTTTTTAAGACACTCAACACCAGTGAAGTATCATAATTCTATCTTCACTCTTTTAAATTTTTTTTAACTCAACTGATGACCTTGCAAGCATTTTCTTTCAGTGACTTTGTATACATTGACTAAATATGATTTTCCTCTTATCTCCCTTAGACACAGATTCAGGTTAACTCATAGAATTTTCCATTTGGAAAAAACTCTGGGTTTTTTTTTCAGTCACCATGACTACTTTCCAGATGCTAAACTGGAGATCTGAGATATTCTCTTCTGAAATAAGCTTACTTCTGGCATTTGATCTGGCTAGCTTTTTGTTTGCATCATAAATGCTCAACTTAGTATTCAGAAATTACCTCACCAGATAGCTTGTCTAGTTATTTAGCATGAATCACATCATTTCTTAGAAATAACATTCGACCCAATGCTAAATTACGCATTTCAGACTCTTTAAAAATATGAACTTCACTGAGCTGAAAACCAAAAAAGCCTATTTTCCTCTATTTGGAATGCAAGTTCCAAACTAAAAATAATGTCATCACACCACCCCAATAGAAAAAAATAAGCTGTGATTAAGGGGCAATCTCATTTTGTAACAAAGTTTCCTCATCATCATTTCAATTTTATATTGACAGCAGTTACATTTAAATTAAACACAAGGATTTTTATCAGCCTTGTTGTACACAAATCCATCCTAATAATATGTTTGCCTCTATTTACAATTGCCTTTTCCTTCCGGGTGAATGACTATCAAGTTCTAGTTGTAACATTAAACTCTGAGAAAGCAGCTTCAGATTTCAGTCATGTAATCACTTGAGGACATTTAAAGGACTATGGTTGCATAAATGAAGTATCTGCAGAGTTGGTGGATATCAAGACTTTAAAATCCTGCGAAGATAAGACCAATCTCAGTGTCTCTTTCTCCACCAATGAATACTTCAGTTGGTATGAATTAATTTTTCTTAGAAAAGCTGAATGTTCATTTCGTCCCCCTGTAATAACATTGATATTGCTGGCATCAACAGCCAGTTTAAATGGCTTAGCATGATTTTGTACTTCTAAAATTCATGTTGGAAATATAGTCATCAAGTCATGGCACTCTGATATTTTATCCCTTTAAAATTCTAGCCTTTCTTTAGCAGATTTGTCAAAGGAGTCACTACTGTACAAAAATTCTGAATTAAAGGCTCATAGAATCAATTTATATAGCCTTTATTTTGACTTTGCTGGCAATGAATTGGTCGTGCCCCACAATATGATCCAAATGGGTTACTTCTCTTGGGAGAATTTGTTTGTTTCTAACTAATTTGTGCGGAAATTGGCTCTTTGTAATTGATTGACTACAAGTAAACTGACTATTTAATGTTCTTTCCACATTTTGGCTAAACATAACCAAGTCATCAATAATTATACGCACATTCACATCATCCTCTCATGTTCACGTTGAATCATTGAACAGTTAATGGTGTATTTCTCATATCAAATGTCAAGTTTTAACATTGATAACACCCTTTCGGTGTGACAAAAGCTGATCTTTCTTTGGTTTTATCAGTCAGTGTAAGTTAATAATCGTTTTAATAATGTCTGTGACAAACCCTGCTCATCCTGGCCTTTCAAAACAATTCTCCAAATTATGAAGTTGGATAAAAATCCACCTTTACTGCAACACTACCTTTATAATAATGTATTAACAATTTAGTGAGGCATTTGGTTTCAGTACCACCATAATAGGTAAATTCCAACTACTGTGATTGAAATCAATAATGTAATTGTTTATAATGAGTTTGATTTCTTCTCTGTTTGGCTAACCTCCCCTGGGTTGAGTCAATAAGGATAGTATTTTATGGACACCACATCCACTACATTAACAAAATATACAAACAAATTTATTTTCCTGGCCTATTTAGAAAAATTCATTTTATTTATCTATCATAGATTTTTGTTGCAAATTACTTTGATAGTTTTCTGGAAGCTTTAAAATATTCCAGTTAACTTTTATGATTCCTTCATATTATCCACCGTTTTATAAGCGGATCAAATTTTGAGCTTCCAATTTTGGATTCATTTTCTAATTGCTCTCAAAGTTTTATTTCAATCATTAATTTTTGTACCATTGTAAAAATATTGGACTACCCTCCTTGTCCTAATATTACTTCACAAAGTTAGCAGAGGACACTCATACATCCTTTACTCCTGTCTGGAGTGCTCACTACATTGTTCAAAATATTACATTTCATTTTTCATAGGCTCCAGGAGACAGGTAACCATGTAAACTCTTTGGGCAGAATTGTCTCAGTTCCTTTAATTCATGGGCAGTAAAGAGTGAATTGCAAAAAAAATGGTGAAATTGGAAAAATGAGACTCTCTTATTGAAGGGAGAGTTTGGTTTTACGCCCAATGATTTGTGTGGCAAGGTAAGAATTGCACAGCTGAATGGAAAAAGGTCCATTTTCATTCATTACCATCTCAGCAGTGGCTATATTCACCTCCTTTATTTGCAGTTTGTTGTTTCCCCTTGCACAGGAAAGAAACGAGATGGTGATAACTGCTGGCATGGAAATCAGATACAACTCCCATCTTGCTTGCCTGAGCTTCTATCTTGGCCATGAGTCTCCAACATCTCCATGGGGAAAAAGGAACCTATAGCCACCATACAAAGAAGCCGGCATCTGATGAACATCAACTTCACAATATCATCATGATGCATCTTCAACTCATTTACAGCATAAATATTAATATTAAAACACACTTGGAGCATGCAACACCTTTTAATGTGAAGCTGCTGCCAGACCACTTTGTAAACGGGACAGGTATCCATCTTCTGCATCAGACCAGGGTGCACCTCAGCTCTTGACTGGCTTACTTACGGGCCACTCTTTTTGCTCCTACTTGGATTAGATTCTCTACAGTGTGGGAACAGGTCCTTCATCCCAACAAGTCCACACCAACCCTCCGAAGAGTAATCCACCCAGACCCACTTCCCTCTGACTAATGCACCTTACACTATGGGTAATTTAGTATGGCCATCTGACCTGCACATCTTTGGACTATGGGAGGAAACTGGAGCACCCAGAGTAAACCCAAGCAGACGTGGAGAGAATGTGCAAACTCCACATGGACTGAGGCAGGAATTGAACCTGGATCCCTGATGCTGTGAGGCAACAGTGCTCACCACTGAGCCACTGTGCCATTAAATGTTCATAGCATCTCTGCCTTGTCTAATCTAGTTGAGGTATTTAAGATACTAAAGATGATTTGCAAAGTATACGTAGAATGATGTTACCCTTGTGGGGTAATCTAGAATGAGAGGTCATACTTTTAGGATAAGGGTGGCAGATTTAAAATGAGATGAAAAGGAAGTACTTCTTTCAACAGGTTGTTAATCATGGAATTCACTATCCCAGAGAGTGGTGGATGCTAGGATGCTGAGTAATATTGAGGAGATAGGCAGATTTTTAATTAGTAATGGATTCAAGGGAATGGACAGGAAAGTAGATTTGAGGCCAACATGAAATGATTGTACAAAGTGATGAAGCAAGCTTGAGGGACTGAATTCTTGGTTTTTATCTTGCTATGTATTTTTACACTTTACTGTCTCATTCAGAACTTACAGGCTCAAGGTACTTCTGTCTTGTCTTGCCTTTTTAGCACAGCCTCAGAGTCATGCAACTTGTCATGCTTGTCAGAAGTGATCAGTCAAGGAAGTGGACATATTATTGTACTGTACTACATTACATCAATGTCACACATACAACATGTTCCAGTAGTGTATGTGGCAAACTCATTACATGCATTTCAACCAATTGGGCATGATTCAATGCCTAAGGGGAGCAGTCCTTAGTCAACTCAATGGTACTTGTTGTCAGTTAGGGGGGGGGTGAAGGGGTTGGAGGCGGTGGCGGGCAGGTTGGGGGGGAGGGGAGTCAAGGCAATGTCTGCTCTTACTCCAGGATCTTTGCTATTACAATTTACCATCTGCCAATTCTCACTGTGTAGCCTTCATCAAAGATTTCAAATAACCCACTGGTATATTTTCATTTCCAAAAAGGTCTGAGCAACAGTTAGTCATTTTGAAAGCTCAAGCCACGTAATGTGTTTCACAACTACTCTCATATTTTTATATCCAAAACCTCCCATGTGCTAACTTCTTTAAAGATTCATTGATCCTGCTTAATTTCAAATGATTTCTATCCCACCACAAATCCCAACTTTATTATGAGCCCTGATTATGGTAATAAAACCAGTCCAATCCCAGAGTGAAACCTGACTTAATAGATCATAAGCCTTATTTTTATAATTTCATTACAGTGGTCCTCAGTTACTGAAAATATTCACAAAACGCTGCCAATATACTTTCAACAAAATAGCATGTTTATTAAATAAAAGAGAGGAAGAGATAAACCAATCTCTCTCTCGATGTGCATATATAAATATGCATAAAACAATTTAGAAAGATCTTATCATACACAACAAAAAGAAAGATGTAATCCTATTTCCCTCGCAAAATCCTTTGCAGGATTATCAAACCCAGTGAATTATCATGCTTCAATCCTCACTGCTTAATTCCTTACCAGATTGCCAGCATTTTATTTCATCAACTTACTGTACATTTAACAATAAGCTAACTTGCATTTTTTTCCTCAGTGGGCTTGTGGGAAACATTCAGGCCACTTTCTAGTTATATTGACAACCTTCAGACTGCCAAACAGCATATCTGCTGGTGTTTTCATCTGAACTGAACCTGTTTCTGGTTTCTGATCTCTCCACCACTCTCTATGTCAAAAATGCTGTTCACTGGTCTCCTCTATATTGAAAAGATGAATCCCAGACTGGGTCACCGCTTTGTAGAATATCTACTTCTGTCTGGAAAAATGATCCCAAGTTTCATTTGCCTGCCACTTTGACACAACACTTTGTCCCCACACCAACATTTTTGTCGCAGACCTGAAGCAGTGTTCTGGTGAGCCTCAGTGCAAACTCAAAGAACAACATCGCATTTTCTGTTTGGGGTTCCTGCAGCCTCGAGGATCCACCACTGAGTTCAGTAGCCTTTAGAGTTTGTTTCCTTCTTTCCACATTGTTTTACCCACCCCCATACCCGGTCTTGTTCTGACATGGGTTGCATTTTGCATTCTCACCTATTCCTGGGCCTATTATCACATTATATGGGGTTGCTTTCACTACAACTCTGCTATTCTCTCCAACTCTTAGCTCTTATTTATTTGAGGAAGGGTCAGCAGACCCAAAACATTAATTCTGATTTCTCTTCACAGATGTCTCCAGACCCTGTTGAGCTATTCCAGCAACCTCTGTTTTTGTTTCTATTATCATTTATTCAGCTTTTATGATGTCCTGGCCCACTATCCATAATATCCTTGTTTGCCTACCCCTTTCATAATTCTCGGTCTCTTGCTCCATTTGCCTGGGCTCCATCTCCATCAAACCACTCACTTCTCCCCTTCCCCCTCCTACTTCTCCACCTAATTGCATCTTCAGCAGAAATGCCTAGCTATTCACAGTTCTGATGAAGTCACTGACCATGAAACATTACCTCTGTTTTCTTTTCACAGATGTTCCCAGACCTGCTGAGTTTCCCCTGCAAATCAGTTTTTGTTTCAGATCTGCCAGCATTCATAATTTTTTGTTTTCTTTGAAGTCATGATGAGAACATTAATTCTGATTGCTTTGTATGTATCTGGCAACACATTCAAAGATGAGAATGATTCTGTCCTGTAATTGAATTGGCTTATTTATGTTAATAGTTCTGAAGGGATTAATATTGACGACTGCATTAGACTTCATGCAAGCACAGATCTAAGTAGAAAATCAGAGTCAAGTTCCAGATCCTAATGAGTTTGGATGTGTCATTTTTAGCTGCACATTTGTCCAGTGCACACTGTCCTGCTTTGACATTCACCATTCAGTATGGCATTCAGTACACTGTGATGGACAAAATGTGGAAGTGATGCTAATCAATAAATCTTAAATGGAATTATAAGAAAAGGAAAATTAACAACATAATTTTCCCATAAAATACCATAGGTATACTCTGCTTCTCAATTTCCCAATCTTGTACTTTCTACCCTTCCTATGATAGTGGATATAGTGTGGCTTCAACAAAGATAGATAGCTCTTCACCTTTGCAGGTTTCTCTCGACTATTTCTGGGAAACAAATATCTGCCTTCCTCTCCTTACTGTATCCAGCAGTAATTCCAGTGATGTATCATTAAATCTATGGTTCATGTTCACTGCCCACCCTGAACACCTGTACTTTAGAACAGCTGAGATTGCATAATGCAGAAATGCATCACATCAGCAGCTCAGACTGAAGAAGCAAACCTCAAAAACAAAAAAAATGTTTCAATTGGATTCCAAAATCAAATTACATTCACTGACACGGTATTCAAGAGGTCTTCTGACGCATTGTGTAGTGTCCCTGCCTCTGAGCTGGAAACTCTAGTTCCAAGACCCACTGAAATCTGACCAGGCTCTTGAGAAATATAAAGGAATCTGGAAAGAACTTAAGAAATTAGGGCCAAAAGGGGCCATGAAATGTCCTTGGCAGTTAGAATAAAGGAATATTCCAAGGCGTTTATATATGTATTAAGAGCAAGCAGGTAGCTAGACAAAGGGTAGATCCACTTAAAGACAAAGGAGGGAATTTATGCTTGGAGCCAGAGGCATTGATGATGTAGAGGTGCCAGTATTGGACTGGGGTAGACAAAATTAGAAGTCACATCACACCAGATTAGAGTCCAACAAGTTTATTTGAAGTTGCAAGCTTTCGGAGAACTAGTCCTTTGCCACCTGACAAAACATCACATTCCAAAAGCTTGAGATTTCAAATAATCCTGTTGGACGATAACGTGGTGCCATGTGACTTTCAACTTTGTCCAGAGGACGTGAGTGTGGTCCTTAATGAGAACTTTACATCAGTTTTCATGAAGGAGTGGATGTGGATTAACCATGGCTATTCCACCTAGCCTGCGTACCCCTAGACACTACGAACAATTTAGCGTGGCCAATTCACCTAACCTGCATATCTTTGGATTGTGCAAAGATACCACAGCACCCAGCGAAACCCATGCAACCATAAGGAGGACATGCAAACTCCATGCAGACTGGTACCTAAGGCTGGAATTGAAACCACTGAACCACCATGCCACTCAAATTGCTGGGGTCTTGACAAAGATCTTTGTATCCTCTGTAGGCATAGGCAAGTTTGTAGAAGACTGGAGAAGAGTCAATGCTGTTCCTTTGTTTAAGAAAGTATAATTCAGTTAATTCTAGGCTGGTGAGCCTCACATTGGTTGTAGGGAAATTATTAGAGAAGATTCTTAGGGACAGGATTTATTTTAAGTTGGAAATAATGGATTTATCAGGGTAGTTAGCATGTTTTTTTGTGTGGGACATCTTGTCCCACAAATGTGATTGAATTATTTTTGAGGAAGTGATGAAGATGATTGATAAGGATAGGGCAGTGGATGTTGTCTACATGGACTTTACCAATGCATTTGGCAAGGTCCCTCATGGTAGGCTGGTCCATGGGATCTATGGTGAGTTGGTAAGATGGATATAAAATTGGCTTGGCCATAGAAGACACAGGTGGTGTTCTGCTAGGATCTTTGCCAGGACCTCTGTTTATAATTTATATAAATGATTTGGATGAAAATATAAATGATTTGATTTGTAAGTTTATAGATAAAATGAAAGCTCATGGTGTTATGGATAGTGAAGAAGGTTGTCAAAGGATACAGTGACATATAAATCAGTTGAAAATTTCGCAGAGAAATGGCAGATGACATTTAATCTGGAAAATGCAAGGTGATCCATTTTGGATGTCCTAATGAAAGATGGAAATAAACAGTAAATGCCAGAAAGTTTAGTAGCTTCAGCATACAGAGGAATCTAGGCATATGGTTCCACAGGTCCGGAAAGTGGCAACATAAGTGGATAAGGTGGTAAAAAAGATATGTACCATGCTTGTCTTCATCTGCTGGAGCATTGAGTATAAAAGTTGGCAAGTATGTTCTAGCTATATAAGACTTTAGTTAGGCCACATCTAGAGTATTGTGTGCAGTCTGATCACCACACTTTAGGAAGGATGTAGATGCTTTTAACAGTGTAAAAGAGGTTCACCAGAATGTTGCCCTGGGTTGGAGAGTATTAGCTAGCAGGAGTGATTGGACAAGCTTAGATTGTTTTCACTAGAGCATCAGAGGCTATGGGGCAATCAATATATGTATAGAAAATTTGAGAGGTGTGGATACAGTAGATAGCTAGAGTCTGGTTCATGGGGTGGAAATGTCAGATAGCCAGGGGTATAGAACAAAAGTGAAAGAGGGAAAGTTTGAAGGCAATGTGACAGGCACTTTCTTAGACAGTGGTAGGTGCCTGGAACATCCCAGCAGGGGAGCTGGTAGAAGCAGATACAATAATAATGTTTAAGAATTACTTGGACAGACACCTGAATATGGACTTCAGTAAGGCATTCGACAAGGTTCCCCATGGGAGACTGGTTAGATCTCATGGAATACAGCGAAAACTAGCCATTTGGATACAGAAGTAGCTCAATGGTAGAAGACAGAGGATGTTGGTGGAGGATTGTTTTTCAGACTGGAGGCATGTGACCAGTGGAGTGCCACAAGGATCGGTGCTGAGTCTACTACATTTCATCGTTTATATAAATGATTTGGATGTGAGCATAAGAGAGATAGTAAGTTTGCAGATGACACCAGAATTGGAGATGTAGTGGACAGCAAAGAAGGTTACCTCAGATTACAACGGGATATTGATCAGATGGGCCGATGGGCTGAGAGGTGACAGATGGAGTTTAATTCAGATAAATGTGAGGTACAGTATTTTGGGAAAGCGAATCTTAGCTGGACTTATACACTTAATGAGAAGGTCCTGGGGAGTGTTGCTGAACAAAGAGACCTTGGAGTACAGGTTCATAGCTTCTTGAAAGTGGAGTCGCAGGTAGATAGCATAGCGAAGAAGGCATTTGGTATGCTTTCCTTTATTGGTCAGAGTATTGAGTACAGGAGTTGGGAGGTCATGTTGCAGCTATACAGGACATTGGTTAGGCCACTGTTGGAATATTGCGTGCAATTCTGGTCTCCTTCCTATCGGAAAGATGTTGGTGAAACTTGAAAGGATTCAGAAAAGATTTACAAGGATGTTGCCTGGTTTGGAGAATTTGAGCTATAAAGAGAGGTTGAATAGGCTCAGGGCTGTTTTTCCTGGAGCGTAGGAGGCTGAGGGGTGACCATATAAAGTTTACAAAATCATGAGGGGCATGAATAGAATAAAGAGATTAGGTCTTTTTCCTGGAGTGGGGTGTCCAGAACTAGAGGGCATAGATTTAGGGTCAGAGGGGAAAGATATAAAAGAGCCCTAAGGGGCAACTGTTTTCACGCAGAGTGTATTACGTGTATGGAATAAGCTGCCAGAGGACGTGATGGAGGCTGGTACAATTGCAACATTTAAGAGGCATCTGGGTGGGTATATGAATAGGAAGGGTTTGGAGGGATCTGGTCTGGGTGCTAGCAGGTGGGACTAGACTGGGTTGGGATATCTAGTCAGCATGGACGAGTTGGACCAAATGGTCTGTTTCTGATCTGTACATCTTTTATGACTCTATGAATAGACAGGAAATAGAGGGATATGGCCCATGTGTAGGCAGATGGGATTAAGTTGGAATGGTATCAAGGTCAGCACAGACATGGTGGGCTGAAAGGCCTGGTACTATCTTCTATGTTCCAGGGATAAAGGACCATGCAAGTTGCATTGATATTGTGGGCAAGCAAGTTGATTGGAAATGTACATTTCTTCTGATATGTGTGTTGCAAATGATAAGAGTTGGGAGTCTTTTACTTGTCAGTGATATTTGATACAGAATGTTGGCCCTTTGCTATAGCCATCAGTGACCTGTTTCCTGTTTGAGAAAAAACAAACTGGAGAAACAGATATAAGCATTTGTTTTATCTATACCATGCAGCACTCAATGCAGAAAGCTTTGAAGCCATAATGTTCACTTTTTAGCTTGCGTCCCTGCAGCTTCACCTCCATGGCATGCAAGCCACCTTCACATTAAAATTGAGACTATAACTTTAATGAAACTTCTTCACTGGTATATATTTTCTTTTTGGTTATTTCTGCTCTTTCAGATTGCTGGAATGTTGAAAATTCTGTCTTATTCCCATTATAATTCAATGGCATCTCTTCCTTGCATAATCAAATTGTTTATCTGTTCACTTTGAACTGGCAGTCAATAAAAGCTGTCAATTATCACTACCACCGTCATCATTAGTCATTCCTACTCTGCTTCTGTCATCTCAATTTATTTGCAACATTTAAATTACTATCATTCCCATACCAATGATACGATTGAACTATCAAACTTGTGTCTATTTTTCCAAAACATCATCTAACATTACAGCTTCTCCATCTCCCACTTACAACAGTAGGTCAGTAAGATCAGTAACATGCATTCTTATGAGTTGTGAATCCCTTTAACTCTAACATTTTTATTCTGTACCTTTTTGTTAATACAACAGTGTTTAAGCATTGTTTATATGATATATTCTTCCCCTAACAAGTGAAAAACCAAGTTATTAGGCCTCACTCTCAAAGGAGGAAGTGAGGACTGCAGATGCTGGGGATCAGAACTTAAAAATGTGTTGCTGGAAAAGCGCAGCAAGTCAGGCAGCATCAAAGAAACAGGACAATCGACGTTTTGGGCATAAGCCCTTCTTCAGGAATGAAAAGGGTGTGCCAAGCAGGCTAAGGTAAAAGGTAGGGAGGAGGGACTTTAGGAATACAATAGGTGGAAGAGGTTAAGGTGAGGGTGATAGGCTGGAGAGGGTGTGGGGGTGGAAAGGTCAGGAAGAAGATTGCAGATCAAGAAGGCGGTGCTGAATCCAGGGATTGGGACTGAGAAAAGGTGGGGGAAGGGGAAATGAGGAAGTGGGAGAAATCTGCGTTCATCCCTTGTGGTTGGAGGGTTCCTAGGCGGAAGATGAGGCACTCTTCCTCCAGGCGTCGTGTTGCCATGGTCTGGCAATGGAGGAGGCCCAGGACCTGCATGTCCTTGGTGGAGTGGGAGGGGGAGTTGAAGGTGTTCAGCCACAGGGCGATTGGGTTGGTTGGTGCAGGTGTCCCAGAGGTGTTCTCTGAAACTTTCCGCAAGTAGGCGGCCTGTCTCCCCAGTGTATAGGAGGCCACATCGGGTGTAGTGGATGCAATAAATGATGTGTGTGGAGGTGCAGGTGAATTTCTGACGGATATGGAAGGATCCCTTGGGGCCTTGGGGGGAGGTGTGGGCGCAAGTTTTGCATTTCTTGCAGTTGCAGGGGAAGGTGCCCGGAGTGGAGGTTGGGTTGGTGGGGGGTATGGATCTGACGAGGGAGTCGCGGAGGGAGTGGTCTTTCCGGAATGCTGATAGGGGTGGGGAGGGAAATATATCCTTGGTGGTGGGGTCTGCTTTGGAGGTGGCAGAAATGAAGAAGGACGATACGGTGTATCTGGAGGTTGGTGGGGCGGTAGGTGAGGACCAGTGGGGTTCTGTCCTGGTGGCGATTGGAGGGGCGGAGTTCAAGGGCGGAGGAGCGGGAAGTGGAGGAGATGCGGTGGAGAGCATCGTCAACCATGTCTGAGGGAAAATTGCGGTCTTTGAAGAAAGAGACCATCTGGGTTGTTTGGTATTGGAATTGGTCCTCCTGGGAGCAGATGCGGCGAAGGCGAAGGAATTGGGAATACAGGATGGCGTTTTTACAGGGGGAAGGGTGGAAGGAGGTATAATCTAGGTAGCTGTGGGAGTTAGTCAGTTTATAGTAAATGTCTGTGTTGAGTAGGTCGCCAGAGATGGAAATGGAGAGATCTAGGAAGGGGAGGGAGGAGTCTGAGATGGTCCAGGAAAATTTGAGGTCTGGGTGGAAGGTTTGTAATATAATATAATGCAAAATGTCACTTGCCAGCCATAATTCAGTAATGGATAAGATGTGAAAGTGGTGCAAAAGATGAATATTCTTGTGCTTCTGACAAATTATCTCCTCTGGGATCTCACAGCTCCCACTAACATATCCAGGTGGCATTGTTGAGGCAGGGCACAGCCCATGTTCATCTTAACTTTGTTATAAGATTGACTCTTCATTCCAAAATTGCTTTGTTAAAATTACATATATCATGTGTCCCTTTAAATACAGGAGTTGAGATTGTATCAAGAGGCCATCAACATGCCTGAGAGTTAAAAACGAGACACTGACTAATGTTTTGCATTTAATTCCAGGTTTCTTATTTACTGAACCCCATTCCTCCACAGCTCTCTGCCTGTGATTGGCACTAATGCCTTATACACTTAAATATTTATCTGAAATATTTGCAATGCAAATCCAATTTTAAAAAAATGTTTTGAAGCAGTTTCATCATATAATCACATGGATCGAGTCTTCAAGCTCCACCCCATCTACCCTGCATCTTATTTTAACCCTGATTTTAACTTAAGGTGACAGTGGGCAAATTGGGCTGAAGTGAGTAGCAAGTTGTTCTGAGCACAGTTTTGACATCTTGTCAGTCTTATCTGAATGCTGTCTGGGGAGTGTTCCACTCAAAGCCAACCAGTATCTCATGTATGAAAACTGAAGGAATGATACTCAACACTTGGATAAATCATAGGAAAAGATTTTGGAAGGACGTCACCATTGTGGGATGTAAGAAACTCATTGGTCCTGCACCTTTTGCCCCTGCAACTGAAATAATAAAGAGTTCTTTGATCCATTTTCCTTTTTCAAAGGTATATCTGTTTTCCCCTTCAGAGCCATGAATACATTAGCTGCCAGCTCACCAATGAATACAAAGAGGCACACTCTTAATTTCTAGCTGACAGTTTTTCTTTGGCCTCCTTACAAAAATAACCATGATGTTGAAATGGCAGTGTTGAACTGGGAAGGACAAAGTTAAAAGTCACACAACAACAGGTTAAATTTGGAGGTACAGGCTAACAGCTTTGTTAGGGAAGAAGTTCCATGATTTTACCCCAACATGGTGATGGGATACAGCAATGTACAAAGTAAAGACGGCTCGTGACTTGGGACAAAAAAACCTTCAGGCAATGGTATTTCCCTAAACTTTCTGCCCTTGTTCTGTTAAGTGGTTGTGCTATTGTTTCATTTTATGATTCCCATAGTTCTGATAATTTCTTGATTAATAGTATTCAACTTATTCTAAGATAGAATAATATGTTTTAAACAATGTTATGAACTTCCTTGTGATCAGTAAGGGAAGTTTAATTAAATTTGAAATGACATCTAGGAGTTTTAATGTAATACAGTAGTGGCTCACTGACAACATTTGAACAATGAGATCATTACCTACATAATTTGAATAATGTTTTCAAACAACTAAATGTTAGTTTTAAGAAAATGGAGTGTAGTGGTTATATTACTAAACTAGTAATCCAGAGACAGGAGTTCAAGTCCCCCACAGTAGCTGGGCAATTTAAGCTGAATAAAAATAGTTGACTTTTGATAATGAAGACAATGAAGCCACCAGATTGTTACAAAGGCTCAACTATTTCACCTATACCCTCAGGGAAGGGAATCCGATTAAAATTCCCAATTCGCTCTATGTGACTTTTGATCAATAGCAACATGGAATTCAGTCATGCCAAAACATGACTGGATGTTTAAAAAGGAAATTGAAGGGAAAGTTAGAACAAGAGAAGTCAAGAAAGACAACTGTATCAATGAGGCAGAAAACTCGGAAAGGAATAGTGCTGTAAGGTTGAGTGAAATAGGGGTTGATGGGAAGGGTGAAAGCAGTAACAAATTAAAAATACTATATATGAATGCACGAAACATTAGACATAAGATGGATGAGCTTGAGGCTCTTTTGGAAATTGGCAGATACGATATTGTGGGGATAACTGAGACGTGGCTTCAAGTGGACAGGGCCTGGGAAATGAATATTCAAGGCTACACGTGCTATCGTAAGGACGGACTGACGGGCAGAGGGGGTGGGGTGGCCTTGTTGGTAAGGGAGGATATTCAGTCCCTTGCGCGGGAGGACCTAGAGTCAGGGGATGTAGAGTCAGTGTGGATAGAGCTGAGAAATACTAAGGGTAAAAAGACTCTCTTGGGAGTCATCTACAGGCCCCCGAACAGTAGTCTGGATGCCGGATGTAAGATGAATCAGGAGCTGAAATTGGCCTTTTGCAAAGATGTTACTACAATTGTTATGGGGGATTTTAACATGCAGGTAGACTGGGAGAATCAGGATGGTATTGGACCTCAAGAAAGAGACTTTGTGGAGTGCCTCAGAGACGGATTCTTAGAGCAGCTGGTGCTGGAGCCGACCAGAGAGAAGGCAATTCTGGATCTGATATTGTGTAACGAACCAGAATTGGTCAGAGACCTCGAAGTGAAGGAGCCATTGGGAAGTAGTGACCATAATACATTAAGCTTCAATCTGCAATTTGAGAGGGTGAGGGTACAGTCTGAAGTGACAGTACTTCTGTTGAATAAAGGGAACTATGGAGCTATGAGGGAGGAGCTGGCCAAAGTTCAATGGTGCAATACCTTAGGAGGGATGACCATGGAGGAACAATGGCGGATATTTCTGTGTATAATGTAGAAGTTGCAGGATCAGTTCATTCCTAAAAGGAAGAAAGATCCCAGGAGGAGGCATGGGCAGCCGTGGCTGATGAGGGAAGTTAAGAAACATATAAAGTTAAAGGAGAAAAATTATAACATAGCAAAGATAAGTGGGAAAACTGAGGACTGGGAAGCTTTTAAAGAGCAACAGAGGATTACTAAGAAGGAAATACGCAGAGGAAAAATGAGGTACGAAGGTAAACAGGCCAATAATATAAAGGAGGATAGTAAAAGCTTTTTTAAGTATGAGTAAGGCAAAAAAATGGTTAGGACTAAAATTGGGCCCTTGAAGACAGAAACAGGGGAATATATTATGGGGAACAAAGAAATGGCAGAAGAATTATATGGGTACTTCAGATCTGTGTTCACTGGGGAAGACACAAGCAATCTTCCTGAGATAACAGTGGCTGAAGGACCTGAACTTAAGGGAATTTATATTTGCCAGGATTTGGTGTTGGAGAGACTGTTAGGTCTGAAGGTTGATAAATCTCGGGGGTCTGATGGTCTACATCCCAGGGTACTGAAGGAGGTGGCTCAGGAAATCGTGGATGCGTTGGTGATTATTTTCCAAAGTTCGATAGATTCGGGGTGGGTTCCTGAGGATTGGAGGGTGGCTAATGTTATACCACTTTTTAAGAAAGGTGGGAGAGAGAAAGCAGGAAATTATAGACCAGTTAGTCTGACCTCAGTGGTGGGAAAGATGCTGGAGTCTATTATAAAGGATGAAATTACGGCACATCTGGATAGTAGTAACAGGATAGGACAGAGTCAGCATGGATTTATGAAGGGAAATCTTGCTTGACTAATCTTCTTAAATTTTTTGAGGATGTAACTCTGAAGATGGATGAGGGAGATCCAGTAGATGTAGTGTACCTGGATTTTCAGAAAGCTTTTGATAAAGTCCCACACAGGAGGTTAGTGAATAAAATTAGGGCAAAAAGTGACGTCTGCAGATGCTGGAGATCAAAGCTGAAAATGTGTTGCTGCTTAAAGCACAGCAGGTCAGGCAGCATCCAAGGAACAGGAAATTTGACATAAAGTCCTTCATCAGGAATGAGGAAAGTGTGTCCAGCAGGCTAAGATAAAAGGTAGGGAGGACCCTCCTCCCTACCTTTTATCTTAGCCTGCTGGACAAACTTTCCTCATTCCTGATGAAGGGCTTATGCCCGAAACGTCGAATTTCCTGTTCCTTGGATGCTGCCTGACCTGCTGCGCTTTAAGCAGCAACACATTTTCAGCAATAAAATTAGGGCACATGGTATTGGGGGCAAAGTACTAGATTGGATTGAAAATTGGTTGGCTGATAGGAAACAAAGGGTAGTGATAAACGGCTCCATTTCGGAATGGCAGGCAGTGACCAGTGGGGTTCCGCAGGGATCGGTGCTGAGACCGCAGCTTTTTACAATATCTGTTAATGATATAGAAGATGGTATCAGCAGTAACATTAGCAAATTTGCTGATGATACAAAGTTGGGTGGCAGGGTGAAATGTGATGAGGATGTTAGGAGATTACAGGGTGACCTGGACAAGTTAGGTGAGTGGGCAGATGCATGGCAGATGCAGTTTAATGTGGATAAATGTATGGTTATCCACTTTGGTGGCAAGAACAGGAAGGCAGATTACTACCTCAATGGAATCAATTTAGGTAACAGGGCAGTACAGAGAGATCTGGGTGTTCTTGTACACCAGTCAATGAAGGCAAGGATGCAGGTACAGCAGGTAGTGAAGAAGGCTAATAGTATGCTGGCCTTCATAACAAGACGAATTGAATATAGAAGCAAAGAGGTGCTTCTGCAGCTGTACAGGGCCCTGGTGAGATCACACCTGGGGTACTGTGTGCAGTTCTGGTCTCCAAATTTGAGGAAAGACATTCTGGCTATTGACAGAATGCAGCGTAGGTTCACGAGGTCAATTCCTGGAATGGCGGGATTACCTTACACTGAAAGACTGAAGCGACTGGGCTGGTATACCCTTGAGTTTAGAAGACTGAGAGGGGATCTGATTGAGACATATAAGATTATGAAAGGATTGGACACTCTGGCAGCAGGAATCATGTTTTCACTGATGGGTGAGTGCCGAACCAGAGGACACAGCTTAAAAATATGGGGTAGACCATTTAGGACAGAGATGAGGAGAAACTTCTTCACCCAGAGAGTGGTGGCTGTGTGGAATTCTCTGCCCCAGAGGGCAGTGGAAGCCCAGTCTCTGGATTCATTTAAGAAAGAGTTAGACAGAGCTCTCAAAGATAGTGGAATCAAGGGTTATGGAGATAAGGCAGGAAGGGGATACTAATTAGGAATGATCAGCCATGATCATATTGAATGGCGGTGCAGGTTCGAAGGGCTGAATGGTCTACTCCTGCACCAATTGTCTATTGTTTATTGTCTATGATAACAAGAATAAAATTGGCAGAAAATCTGGCATCAACCCAAGCATTAGACATGACAAAATCGCAAAACAAAACAGTGGATGCTGGAAATCAGAAACAAAAACAGAAATTGCTGTTAAAAACTCAGCAGGTCTGACAGCATATGTGGAGAGAAAGCAGAGTTAATGTTTTGGGTCCAATAACCCTTCTTCAGAACTTATTGCGGCTGGGAAAGGTTGGTATATATGAAGATGGGGGAGGATAGGGGAGGAGTAAATGATAGATGGAGATGGAGCCCAATCTCTTGATTGACCTAATCCAGTCTACTGTATTCACTGCTTACAATGTAGTCTGCTCTACACTGGGGATTTGAAGTGGAGACTATAAGACTGCTTTTCAGAACACCACATGCTATCCTCAAAAATGACCTTGAGCTTTCTGTTGCCTGCCACTTCAACACACCATCTGTTCCCTGGCCAACTTCTGTCTTGGGTTTATTGCAGTGCTCCAACAAAGCTCAGAACAAACTGGAAGAACAGCATCTCATTTTCCACTTGAGACCTCTATTGACTGAAATGTTGAATCATGAAGGCTATAATTTTAGGGCCTGTGCATCTTCTCTCACGTCCTTAACCCAACACTACACACTAGGCCTTGTCATCACATGGGCTGTGACCACAAGCAAACAATTGTCAGTTACTAGTTATCTCCATTAGAAGCTATTGGTTCCCCCAGGCTGACCTTTACCTATTCTTTTGTTTTTCCAACCGTTATTCTCTCTCCTTGGGATCCACCTTCAAGTATTGTTTACTCTCCCTGACCTCCCTCCCCATTCCATCTTCAACATATATACTAACCTTTCCCAACCACAATCAGTTCTGAGGAAGGGTCACTGGACCTGAAACATTAACTCTGCTTTCTCTCCACAGATGCTATCAGACATATAACATAGAACAATACAGCACAGAACAGACCCTTCGGCCCTCAATGTTGCGCTGATCCGTGAACTATTTTCAGCTCATCCCCCTACATTGTCCCATCATCATCCATGTGCTCATCCAAGGATTGTTTAAATCTCCCTAATGTGGCTGAGTTAACTGCATTGGCAGGTAGGGCATTACACACCCTCACCACTCTCTGAGTAAAGAATCTGCCTCTGACATTTGTCTTAAATCCATCACCCCTCAATTTGTAGTTATGCCCCCTTGGACAAGCTGATGTCATCATCCTAGGAAAAAGACTTTCACTGTCTACCCTATCTAATCCTCTGATCATCTTGTATGTCTCTATCAAATCCCCTCTTAGCCTTCTTCTTGCCAAAGAGAACATGTTCAAATCTCTCAGCCTTTCCTCATAAGATCTTCCCTCCAGACCAGGCAAGATCCTGGTAAATCTCCACTGCATCTTTTCCATTGCTTCCACATCCTTCCCGAAATATGGCGACCAGAATTGTACACAATATTCCAAGTGTGGCCGCACCAGCGTATTGTACAGTTGCAGCATAATATTGTGGCTCCAGAACGCAATCCCTCTACAAATGAAACCTAACACAGTGTATTCCCTCTTAACAGCACTATCAGGGATCTATGTACATGGATTCCAAGACCCCTCTGCACATCCACACTACCAAGATTCTTTCCATTCACCCTGTTCTCTGCCTTCCTGTTATTCTTCCCAAAGTACATCACCTCACAGTTAGCTGCATTAAACTCCATTTGTCACCTCTCAGCCCAATCCTGCAGTTCATCTAAGTCCCCCTGTAATCTATAACATTCTTCCAAACTGTCCACTACTTCACCAACTTTACTGTCATCTGCAAATTTACTAATCCATCCACCTATGTCTGCATCTAAATCATTTATAAAAATGACAAACAGTAGTGGTCCCAAAACTGATTCTTGCACCACACCATTGGTAACAGGACTCCAGGCTGAATATTTTCCAGACCTCCTGAGATTTTCATGACAAACTCATATCCAGCTGAAATGGACGTCACAGTCATTCTCAACATCATTTGTGGACTTTACCAACATTTGGAAAGTTGCCACATAGTTTATCCACTTATCATGACAGCTGATCTCATAGAATCATACTTTACAGCCAATGCCCCAGGCTCCTCCTCCACCATGTAATGGCTCTGTTTTACCTGTTAATTGTCACCTGCCACCCATCTTCAGCTGTACATGGCTAGAACAGGCATAAATGTAGTCTGGATAGGAAACTTCAATGCCCATCATCAAGATTGATTCATCAGCAAAGCACTGATGGAGCTGGGAGAGTCTGACATTGATATTGTTGCCAGACTGGGCCTACAACAGATGGTGAGAGAACCAATATAAAGAGAAATACCTGCTTGACCTCTTTCTCATCCATCTACATGTTTCAGATGCAACTGACACTCCATGATCCCTTTTGAGACAAAGTGCTGAGGACAGTGTTGTGTGGCATTATGAAGATTATAAATTGGATAGATTCAGAAAGATAAACCAATGTAAACTGAACATTCATGTAGTGCTCTGGACCAGCACATCTAGCCAGCAGATAAAGGAGGAACCATTGTCATTCAGAATAGAACAGATTCCTACAAGGAAATGCACTGACAACTGAACAATCAGGAACACTACAGACAACTACCAGTTGATCCAATTTAGAAGGATGTTGCCAGGGTTGGAGGATCTGAGCTATAGGAAGAGGCTGAACAGGCTGGGGCTGTTTTCTCTGGAGAGTCGGAGGCTGAGGGGTGACCTTATAGAGGTTTACAAAATTATGAGGGGCATGGATAGGATAAATAGGTAAAGTCTTTTCCCTGGGGTTGGGGTGTCCAGAACGAGAGGGTATATGTTTAGGGTGAGAGGGAAAGATATAAAAGAGACCTAAGGGGCAACTTTTTCATGCAGGGGGTGGTACGTGTATGGAATGAGCTGCCAGATGAAATGGTGGAGGGTGGTACAATTGCAACATTTAAAAGGCAGTTGGATGGGTATATGAATAGGAAGGGTTTGGAGAGATTTGGGCCAGGTGCTGGCAGGTGGGACTAGATTGGGTTGGGATAGCTGGTCAGCATGGATGTGTTGGACCGAAGGGTCTGTTTCCATGCTTTACATCTCTATGACTCTATGATTCTATAACATACCCATGAATTAAACACATTGATCAGGACTTTGGATCCAGTCCTTCAGAGATCCCTACGCGGCTTCATCCCACGTACTTCTTGTGTAGACGACTTCTACTGCCTTCCAAAGGTACACCAAGATGTCCCATCGTATTGGGCAATGGGACCCTGTGTGAGAATCTCTCCGGCTATGTTGAAGGCATCTTGAAACCTATTGAACAGGGGATCCCCAGCTTCTGTCGTGACACTACGGATTTCTTACAGAAACTCAGCACCCACGGACCAGTCGAACCGGGAACATTCCTCGTCACAATGGATGTTTCAGCACTCTACACCAGCATCCCCCACAATGATGGCATCACTGCAACAGCCTCAGTACTCAACACCAACAACTGCCAATCTCCAAACACCATCCTACAACTCATCTGTTTTATCCTTGATCACAACGTCTTCACCTTTGACAACCAGTTCTTCATTTCAGATACTTCGAACAGCCATGGGGACCAAATTTGCATCCCAATATGCCAACATCTTTATGCACAGGTTCAAAAAAGACTTCTTCTCAATGCAGGATCTCTAACCAACACTATACACCAGGTACATTGACGACATTTTCTTCCTCTGGACCCATGGTGAGGAGTCACTGATAAAACTACACAGTGACATCAACCAGTTTCATCCCACCATCAAACTCACTATGGACTACTCTCGACTGTCTGTCTCATTCTTGCACACCTCGTTACCACACTCTACCGCAAACTCACAATGCTACACTTCTCCAGCTTCCACCCAAAACATATTAAAGCAGCCATCCCCTATGGACAAACCCTACGCGTACACAGGGATGCCCTCACAAGAACAGGGTACAATGCTCAATTCATTGACCGCCAGTTCTGATGTGCCACAGCAAGGAACTGTAATGACCTCCTCAGGAGACAGACATGTGTTGCAACCGACAGGGTGCCCTTCATTGTTCAGTAATTCCCAGGAGCTGAAAAACTACGCCATGTTCTTTGCAGCCTGCAACACCTTAACAATGAGGATGAGCACCTCACCAAGACCTTCCCCACACCTCCACTGCTTGCCTTTAAACAGCCGCCAAACCTCTAACAAATCATTTTTTGTAGGAAGCTGCCCGGCTCTCAGGACAACACCACACAACCCTGACATGGTAGGCACTGCAAGACGTGTCAGAGTGTGGACATGGATACCACCATTACACGTGGGGACACCTCCCACCTTGTACGTGGCAGGTATTCCTGTGCCTCAGCCAACGTTGTCTATCTTATACTTTGCAGGCAAGGATGCCCTGTGGCATGGTACATTGGGGAAACCGAGCAAAGGTTATGACAACGGATGAGTGGACACCGCACAACAATCAACAGACAGGAGTGTTCCCTCCCAGTTGGGGAACACTTCAGCGGTCCAGGACATTCGACCTCGGACCATCGGGTGACCATCCTCCAAGGCAGACTTCAAGACAGGCAGCAGAGAAAAGTGGTCGAGCGGAGGCTGATAGCTAAGTTCCATACCCATAGGGAGAGCCTCAACTGGGACCTTGGGTTCATGTCACATTACAGGTGACCGCCATTGCACTATACACACACACACACACACACACAGACACAAAGACCCACATGCACACATATATTTTGTGGGATGAATTTGTACTTGCAGAGTTACATTGTACTTTGTTCAAAAACTGCATGAATTCATGTAAAACTCTGTTATCTCACTTTTTAGATTAGAATCAATCTAAACGTCATGGCATAGACAGAGAACACAGGGGGCTAACACCTTCAACATATTGTCTAGCTAACACCAGTTGTTACAGCTAACCTGAGAATGCAACTTTTAAAAAAAGGTTTTGTGATTTACACATGAAAGAAGTGAAACTATCATGGTATTTGAACAGATGAAAGACTCAACAGACATTCAAGGTATTTTTCAATGTATAATTTCAGTTACATCACACTGTAAATTTTTGCTCTAAATTCTGTGCCTTACAATTGTGTCCTCCACAATCACCTGATGAAGGAGCGACACTCCGAAAGCTAGTGGGCTTCCAATTAAATCTGTTGGACTATAACCTGGTGTTGTGTGATTTTTAACTTTGGAACATCTTCGGCTGCTTCCTCAATGACCCTCCCTCTTAACAAGATCAGAAGGGGAGATGTTAGCTGATGATCATATAGTTGCAAATTCACAGACACTGATGCTTTATGCCCTGCATACAGCAAAGACCAGATAACACTCAGACTTGAAGTAATAAGTGGAAAGGACAATTTGTATCAAGTAATGACCATCGCCAACCATTGTTCCAGGGCATTTAGCAACATGTCTATCATGGAGATATCCACCGACTCCAGGTATCCATTATTGAAAAGAATCTAAAGGGCTCTGTCTCTGTTCAGTTATCAAACATGGCCCTGCGCATTTGTGGCTTAACTCTCTCACTTGCTCCCACTTTGGCCTGTCTCTCATTTACCCAATGAAGCTCAATACAAACTATAGGAACAGCATTTCATCTCTCCAACATTCACACCTCCTCTGGACATTTTGAAAGGGATTGATAATGATATAAGTAAACACTTTGTACACTTAATACTTTTATTTTCCAAACCTATCAGAGACTTCAATTTTTCCAATGTTACCTACTTCACCTGTTTAAAACCAATTTCATTTCTGACTTTTCCCAGTTCTGGTGAAAGGTCATTGATCTGAAATGTTGGTCTGGATTTTCAAAGTCAGGTTGGAAATCTGCCTTTGGATTATTACAGATCTTAGACCTGTGTATTAACATAGATTCATAGAGATGTACAGCATGGAAATAGACTCTTCGGTCCAACCTGTCAATGCCGAACAGATATCCCAACCCAATCTAGTCCAACCTACCAGTACCTGGACCACATCCCTCCAAACCCTTCCTATTCATATATCCATCCAAATGCCTTTTAAATATTGCAATTGTACCAGCCTCCACCACTTCCTCTGGCAGTTCATTTTATACACGTACCACTCTCTGCATGAAAAAGTTGCCCCTTAGGACCCTTTTATATCTTTCCCCTCTCACCCTAAACCTATGCCCTCTAGTTCTGGACTCCCTGACACCAGGGAAAAGACTTTGGCTACTTATCCTATCCATGCCCCTCATAACGATAGCTCTTGAGACAATATTTTAAAATTCATTTGGACTAGAGGGCCAGGAAATAAACTCATTATACTATGATTTTAAAACTAATACCTCACACTTCCACTGGCATAAATAGATCCCAGAAATAAAACATGTAGAAACAAAACAGATGAACTTTAATTAACCCTGTCTCAAAGTCAGCAACTGTTTATTAAAGCACACAAGATAATTCTTCCAGAAGTAGGTACCTTAACAAGCTCCTAAAAGTGATTCATGGGCTATCATTAATTAACGATGAGCTTGTTTATTGATCCTCTCATCTGCTAGCTGGTTAGCTCAGATGGTTAGAGTGTGGTGCAAATAACACAAAGGTTGAGGAAGCAAGGATCTGGCACAGCTTTAGATGATTAAAGGATAGCTAGGAAAGAACTCAAAAATGGACCAAGGAGAGCTAGCAAGGGCCACGTAAAAGCCTTGACAGGAAGGCTTAGGGAAAACCCAAAAGCCTTCTACACGTACATGAGGAATAAAAGAATGATCAGAGAGAGGGTAGGGCCTATCGGGGTTAGTGGAGAGAACCTGTGCCTGGGGTCTGAAGAGCTAGGGGAGGCCCTAAATGAGTTTTTTGCTTCATAATTCATTAGAGAGAGCCGCTTCGTTGATACTGAGAACATTGTGGACCAGGTTAATAGGCTTGAACAGATTGATATTAAGAAAGTAGATGTGCTGGAAATTCTGGGAAGCATCAAGATAGATAAGTTCCCCTGAGCCGGACCAGATATATAGGAAGTGAGGAATGAAATTCACCTCTGGCAATAATCTTTGCTTCCTCACTCTCCACGGGAGTAGTCGCAGATGATTGGAGGGAGGTGAATGTTGTTCCTTTGTTTAAGAGAGAGAATAGCAAAATCCCTGGGAATTACGGACCAGTCAGTCTTATGTCTGTGGTAAGCAAGGTACTGGAAAGGATTCTGAGAGATAGGATTTATGACTACTTGAAAAGACATAGTTTGATTAAAGATAGTCAGCATGGCTTTGTGAGGGTCAGCGCAGCAGGTCAGGCAGCATCCAAGGAACAGGAGAATCGACGTTTCGGGCATAAGCCCTTCTTCAGGAATGCTGGAGATCAGAGCTGAAAATGTGTTGCTGGAAAAACACAGCAGGTCAGGCAGCATCCAAGGAACAGGAGAATCGACATTTCGGGCATAAGGCCTTGCATCTGCAGTCCTCACTTTCTCCTCCTTTGTGAGGGTCAGGTCATGCCTTACAAGCCTTATTGAGTCCTTTGAGGATGTGACAAGTCAAATTGACAAGGGCCAAGCAGTGGATGTGGTGTGTATGGATGTCAGTAAGGTATTTGATAAGTTTCCCCATGGTAGGCTCATTCAGAAAGTTAGGAGGTATGGGATACAGAGAAATTTGGCTGTCTGGTTAAAGAATTGGCTGGCTGAAAGAAGACAATGATTGGTAATAGATGGAAAATGACTAGCGGTGTCCTGCAGGGAACAGTTCTTGGGCCTCTGCTCTTTGTAGTTTTTATAAATGACTTGGATGAAGAAGTGGAAGGGTGGGTTATTAAGTTTGCAGATGACACAAAGGTTAGTGGTGTTGTAGATCGTGTCAAGGGCTGTTGTCGGCTACAATAAGACATTGACAGGATGCAGAGCTGGGCTGAGAAGTGGTAGATGGAGTTCAAGCTGGATATATGTGAAATGATTCATGTTGGAAGGTTGAATTTAAATGCTGAATACAGGGTTAATGACAGGATTCTTCGCAGTATGGAGGAACAGTGAGATCTTGGGGGCCATGTACATAGAACCCTCAAAGTTGCTACCTAAGTTGATAGCGTTGTTTAGAAGGCATGTGGTCTTTTGGCTTTCATTAACAACGGTTAGAATTTAAGAACCACGAGGTTTTGCTGCAGCTCTATACAGCCCTGGTTAGACCACACATGGAATATTATGTACTGTTCTGGTCTCCTCATTATAGGAATGATGTACATATTTTAGAGAGCGTACAGAGGAGATTTCCAAGGATGCTGCCTGCATTGGGGGGCTTGTCTTATGAAGAGAGGTTGAGTGAGCTAGGGCTTTTCACACTGGAGAGAAGGAAAAGAGGTGACTTGATAGAGGTGTACAAGAAATGAGAGGCACAGATAGAGTAGATAGCCAGACACTTGTCCCTAGGGCATAAATGACTGTCATGAGGAGTCAATATTATTTTGTGATGAATGGAAAAACATGAATTGAAGGCGACCAATGGGATCTGTGTGAAGGTTGCCTGGTTCTTGGTAGATTGCTCAGCTCTGTGTTAGTACCATACGAGTTGGAATTATAGGTTTTTTAAATGTGGTTGTTAGACAAACGCATAAGAAGAGCATAAATGAACCTCAATAATCAGAGCTTCTCAGGTGGGAATGTGCACTCCTACATTACCTTCTTCTTCATCATCATCATCTTTCTCCTCCTTCACCTCCTCCTTCTACTCATCCTCCTCAGAATCTTTCAAACTAGCTTGCTCTGTACCTTATGCCTGTTCCCCCTATGAGTCCAAAACTCAATGCTATGCATTGTTGTGGCAGGCAAAGCACACTGCATGGACAAATCATTCGGGAGATCCTAGTATGAATTGATGACTCTACCCGAACAGTTCAGGCACACAAAGTGTCTCCTCAGCATGCCAGTGACCTACTCAATGACATATCTGACGGTAATGTGACATATTTACATCACTTCTGGGGCTGAATCCTTTGATTTCCAGTCAGTATCGTCAACCACATTTGTTGACACTTGTCACTCAGCTGACTCTTTTTAAAGTTCCAAAGAGCTCTGGCTGCAGCAGCATGACAGCATCAAGTTAGCTGCCTGGGAATCTCTCCACACACACACACACACACACACACACACACTCAAACAACTTTTTGATAAAATACTTGCAGATTTATAGACTGGAAACTCTTTAGGTTGATAACTAGTCCTTATTTATTTATGGGTGCCTTAATTGCCACATGAATGTAATGGTGATGCTAGATACCTGTTGGAAATTAAATAGACTTGCAAACCTAATAGGCTGCTCATTATTTTGTAACATCCCAAACAGACTTTTGACGTAATTTATGGCCATGAGAAATAAGACGTTAATTGAAAGTTTCGTACTTCTCTGCTGCCAATTGTGAGGTCCTGTAATTGTCTCTAGTATGTGCCCTAGAAGGATCCAGAAGGTTAAAAAGAAGAGACCGCTAGTAACTCTGACAGCCACTAGTCAAATCTTGGCACTACTTCCAGCTGGCAGGTGACTTACTCCAACAAGCTGCAAGTGTCTTCTACCACCTGCCTTAATGACCTGTACCACCTCTGATATTGCTGCTTTGTCATGTCAAGAATTATCTTCTGCCTCTTGATCTTCTGTTCTGCGAAAGCTCTCCCACAGACTCTAAGTCTGCTCAGTCTCCCACAGGGTCTAATTCAACTCATCCATGCTGACCAGATATCTAATCTAGTCCTCAGTTAAAAATCGCACAACACCAGGTTATAGTCCAACAGGTTTAATTGGAAGCACTCTAGCTTTTGGAGCGACACTCCTTCATCAGGTGGTTGTGGAGGGCTCGATCGTAACACAGAATTTATAGCAAAACTTTGCAATGTGATGTAAAAAAATTATATATTGAAAAATTGATTGTCTGTTAAACCTTTCATCTGTTAGAATACAGTGATAGTTTCACTTCTTTCATGTGTAAATCACAAAACCCTTCTTTTTAAAGTTGCATTCTCGGGTTATCTGCTAACAATGGTGATAGCTAGACAATATGTTGAAGATGTTAGCCCCCTGTGTTCTCTGTCTATGAGCTGATGTTTAGATTGATTCTAATTTAATAAGTGAGGTAACAGTGTTTTACATAAATTCCTACAGTTTTTGAGCTCGGAGTTCTACGTGAATATATGCAGTTTTTGAGCAAAGTGCAATGTAACTCTGCAATGTAAATTCACCCCACAAAATATATGTGTGCATGTGGGTCTTTGTCTGTCTGTCTCTGTCTGTCTGTCTGGGGTGGGGGTTGTGAGTGTGAGAAAGTGTGTGTGTGGTGGGAACAGAGTGTCATAAGTCTGCAAGGGGGTGCATGTGTGAGCGTGGGAGTGTGTGTGTCTACACCCTTAGACACACACACTCCCACACTCACACATGCACCCCCTTGCAGACTTAATACACTCTGCACCCACCACACACACACACACACACACACACTTTCTCACACTCGCAACCCCCACCTCAGACAGACAGACACACACAGATAAACAAAGACCCATATGCACACATATATTTTGTGGGGTGAATTTATATTGCAGAGTTACATTGCACTTTGCTCAAAAACTGCATACAGTCATGTAGAACTCTGAGCTCAAAAACTGCAGGAATTTATGTAAAACACTGTTATCTCACTTATTAGATTAGAATCAACCTAAACATCAGCATATAGACAGAGAACACAGGGGGCTAACATCTTCAACATATTGTCTAGCTATCACCATTGTTAGCAGCTAACCTGAGAATGCAACTTTAAAAAGAAGGGTTTTGTGATTTACAGATGAAAGAAGTGAAACTATCACTGTATTCTAACAGATGAAAGGCTTAACAGACAATCGATTTTTCAATGTATAATTTCAGTTACAGCACACTTCAAATTTTTGCTAGAAATTCTGTGTTACGATCAAGCCCTCCACAATCACCTGATGAAGGAGCGTTGCTCCGAAGGCTAGTGTGCTTCCAATTAAAGCTGTTAGACTATAACCTGGTATTGTGTGATATTTAACTGTGTACACCCCAGTCCAACACCGGCATCTCCAAATCATAACCTATTCAAATTTGTCTGCACTTGTCCCACATCCCTCTAAACCCTTCCTATTCATATACCCATACAAGTGCCTTTAAAATGTTGCATTTGTACCAGCCTCCAACAATTGCTCTGGCAGCTCATTCCAAACACACACCACTCTGTATGAAAAAATTGCCCCTTAGGTCCCCTTTATATCTTTCCCTTCTCAGCCTAAACCTATGCCATCTAGTTCTGGACTCTCCCCAACCCAGGGAAAATGCCTTGTCTATTTATCCTATCCATGCCCTCATGATTTTATAAATCTCTACAAGGTCACCCTCCAAAGCTCCAGGAAAAACAGTCCCAGCCTATTCAGCCTCTCCCGAAAGCTCAAACTTGCAACTCAGCAACATCCTTGTAAAGCTTTTTCTGAACCCATTCGAGTTTCACAACATCCTTCCAATAAGGAGGAGACCAGAATTACATGCAACATTTCAAAAGTGGCCAAACCAATGCCCTTTTGGAAAAAAGTCAATGACATGATTGGCATGCTGATGCCAATTACCATATGCAGAACCTTGGAGCTGCTGTGCATGTGCATATCTGCACAACTTAGAGAGAACATAGCTGACAGGTCTAACAGCAGCTGTGGAGAGTGAAGCAGAGTTAACATTTCAAGTCCTTCTTGAAGAAGGGTCATACCAGACTCAAAATGTTAACCTTGTTTTTCTCTCTCCTTAAATGCTGCCAGGCTTTAAGTATCTCCAGTATTTTTGGGGTTTGTTTCAGATTTCCAGCAAATGCAGTTTTTTTTTAACTTGAACTCCAGTTGTAATCTGTGTTTCTTTCATAATTTTCCTCAATGCTTAAATAAATACTCTCTATCTTCACCACAATTTTAATAATAGCTCTCCCATCTTTTCTGTGGCATTAATGAAGTTTCCTAACTTATTTCTTGCATGAAATCTCAGACCTCAGTTTGAATTATTTTGGTGGCCCCTTGATTTCCCTCACTGTAGCTATCCCTCATGGTGCCCATTTGCCATTGCAGTGACTTCCCATCTGAGCTCATGTCATTCTCTTTGCTCCTAGCTCTCTCAGCCTATAATTCTGCTTTTTCAAAAGTCTTTTCCCTGATCTGATGTCTGTTTGCTGTCCAGTGTAGACCTAGCTTGGGACTGTTCCTACAGATCACTAACAGTTGATGAAATCTGTAACTGCATTAGACTGATTGATATTCCAGCCCCAAGGAGTTCCTTACTCTTCTGATTCAGCACAACTCTTACCAGGTCTGAAGTGCAAATTACTATTGACCACAGATTCTGTCTTGTTGAATCGTGCCATGAAGTTCTCTCCTATAATGGAGCTTGACTATTTAACTCTCACTGCTGTACATTGTCTTCATGATCAGGATCAATCTTCAGACCTGCACCACTCCCAGCTTGAGGGAACTAATTGAATCCAGACCACTGCCCAACCATGTTGCATAACAAATCCTCACTGTCGACCCAGCTTTCTGTCTGTGCTGTTGTTTACCTTGGAGCAGGTTTGCTTCAACAGTCCACTTTTCCAATGTGAATTTACAATGCCGACTGAATCTGGTGTGGTAGAGAAAAAAAATCTTACTGATCTCACAGGAAGAGACTCTTATCTTAAAGAAGATGTAATTTATTACATGATTGCAATCATAGACAAGTGATGATGTGATAGACATTGTTACAGATACAATGAGGAGGCACCTGTACAGCAGAATTAGGCCATTTAGCCCATCGAGTATGCTCTGCCATTTGATCATGGCTGATATGCCCATCAATCCCATTCTCCTGCTCCTTCCCATAACCCTGATCCTATTACCAACCAAGGATCTATCTGTAGTGATTGTGATGAGGTCAGCCAGATGGACCTCCTAGAATGCGTTCCATGATTGGGGTGGCTAACCTGGTACAATCAGGGAACCCTGGCTGACAGTTATAAACAGGAGTGTCAGAAGTTCTGCTCATTTTGAGAGTTGGCTCTCAGGAAGCTGGGCCAGCATCAAGGACTCATCACTTTTAAATAAAGGGTCACTTGGTGATGGGATACTGGCTTCTTTGGAGTTATTTCATTATCCATCTATGTCTTAAAAATAGGATTAAGAAGCTTTTTAAATAATAGATGATAACTAAGAAAGCAATAAGGGAGAAGAAGATGAAATGAGGGTAAGCAGCATGTAATAGAAAAGAAGATTGTAAGAGTTTTTTTTAGATTTGCAGAAAGTAAGAGAGAGGCAAGAGTGGGATGCGAGAAAATGAAGCTGGAGAAGTAATAATGGGGAACAAAGAAATGGCAGAGGAACTGAATAGGTTTACATTAGTTTTCAGTAAAAGACATCAGAAGCATATCAAACTTCAACAGAGTTGGGAGCAGGGGTGAGTATAGTGGCCATCACTAAGGAAAAGGTGCTGAGGAAGCTGAAACATCTGAAGGTGAATAAATAACCTGAACCAGGTGGACTACATCTCAAATTCTGAAGGAGAAAGCCGAGGAGATTTCGGAGGCATTGGTGGTGATCTTCCAAAAATCACTGGAGTGTCGCAGAGGACTGGAAAATAGCTAAGCCCTGTTAAGGGAGGGAGGAAGAAGACAGGAAATTATAGGCCTATTTTCCTAGCCCCTGACATCAGTAAGATTTTAGAGTCTATTATGATGGATGAGATTGTGAAGTACTTGGAAGTGCATGATAAAATAGAACTGAGTCAACATAGCTTCGTCAAGGGGAGATCATGTCTGACAAATCTGTCAGAATTCTTTGAGGAAGTAATGAACAGGTTTGGCAAAGGAGAGCCAGTGGACATGAATTATTTGGATTTCCAGAAGACCTTTGAAAATATGCAGGACCAAGGGCTGCTAAATACGGTAAGAGCCCATGGTGTTGGGGGACATTTACTGGCATGGCTAGAGGATTGGTTGACAGGCTGAAGGCGGACAGTGGGGATTAACAAAATTTGTTTTTCAGGATGGCAGCCAGTGACTAGTAAAGTTCCACTGGGGTCAGTGTTGGGACCACAACTAATTACATTAACAAACTAGCATATGGAAATGAAGGCATTGTTACTAAGTTTGCAGATGACACAAAGGTGGAGGGACAGGTAGTGTTGAGGAGGTAGGGAGGCTGCAGAAGAACTTGGACAGGCTAGGATAGTGGACATAGAAATGGCAAATGGAACACAATGTATGAAAGTGTGAAGTTACCTACTTTGGTGGGAAGAATAGAGGTGTTGATTGACTATTTTTCTAAAAGGGGAAATGACCTAGTTCTTCTCCTATTTCTTATGGTCTTTAGATCAATTATCAAGACCAATAAATTTATCCAGAAGACATTATTAAAAATGTTAATATGTTGGTATAATCCAATGTCTAATGCCAAACTTACTTCGTTGTTTATGTCAATCTTGAACACTGGATTTAATGTCAACTTTTAAAAGGTATATCCCAGCTGAGATTGTCACGACTTAAACTGTTTTGGTAACTGTGATTTATTCATTTATCACTTGGCTTACTGTGGAAATCTCCAGATTTAAGGTGTTGATTTGTCTCATCCTTTTTATTTATTCTTTTATTTGGCAGAAATAAGCATTTTTGTTCAAATAACTCTGTCCTTTGGAAAATCTGAAAGTCAGGTGACATGCTTTTTATTCAGGGGAAGGCTGCTTGTTTTTACAGAATAAACAAATAGCCACTATGTCCCAGATTTCTACCCTGAGAAAAGATGTCTTATCTTTTCCCTTTCCTTCACATAACTGAAGACATTTGGAAAATAATAAATGTCAAAATTGGCATTACTTCATATATGTCATTAATGAACAAACTGTTAATTTTCCAAACACAACCCTAAAGAAACAACTTTGTAGCTTTTAAATCCTCTTGGCAAAGCAAGATATCAATGGGAACTGACAATGGTACAACCAACCCGACACGAAAGTTTCCTTTGAGCATACGGCTTTAATGGATTGGAACAGCTATTAGAAAATAGTTTAGCTCAAACTGGAGCTTCAATTAAGATAAAAGATCAGCTACTGCCATTTGCTTACGTAGTAGTACAACAAAACTGTCAAACAAAGTGCAATTAATTGGATAGTTCTCCTGAAGAGCTGATACAGATATTAAAGTTCGAGTGGTGTTCTTCTGTAATGTATCATATTCTGCTAGAAACTGAATCCCTGTGGCGCATTCCTGACAACTGTAGACTAAAGCCATATTAATAGATTTTTTTGTAACAAATACAGTTCTACTATTGGAAATCTCTGCTCAAATACATTTTAAAGAATGGGCATACAAACAGCAATTCTAGTGTCAAGATATTTATGTTTTCCTACTAATTTGACACCAAGTCCCACTTCACATATTTACGATCACAACAACCGTCTCCAAAAAAGTAATTCATTGCATAAAATTATTTGAAGCATTTCAAAATGATAAGGCAAGAGGTTCACGCAAATGCTATTTAATATTCCCTTTAGACATGGATTGCCATCTGTGCAATCTTTGAACAGGCTTTCCTTTTTTTTAAACATTAACAAGGTAGTGAAGTCTGTGTTTTTTCTCTAGATTTCCAGCCAATTTTCCAATTACCAGCAGGTTTGTTTTTCCATCCTGTATTATGATGTTCACAGTAAAATATCAAACTGGGTCAAGTTGAATTGTCCCTATGACTGTAAAACAATTGGCACTTCAAAAAGATGTTTAGTGGCACCAATCAGTAGCAAAGCAGTTTGCCATGGAGGTTCACTCCAACAAAAAGGGTAGATTTCAGTAGGAGTTCTCCTGTTCATTTATTGGAAGAAACAACAACAAATGTCCCCGAACCTTCATTATATTATCTGGAGACGTCTGCCTTCTGGACAAGGCAATATATCCCTTTTGGATCTGTTGCACTTAGTATTAATTATGTGAGCCCCATTAATACTCCAAAGATGTCACTTTTCTTCTTGACACCAAGGATTTCAAGCAGAGTTCCAGTGGCTGTTTTGCTTTACAAGGCAAAGTTGAGTTTTATTGATACATTTTTCCAAATGTGAATTGTCAACACTAGCTTTGCCTATGTGAAATAAAAACAGAAAATACTGCAGAGATATCTTGCAACATTGGAGAGGAGAGAAACTGGGTTAATGTTTTGAGTCCAATGACTCTTCAGAACTCTTAAGAGTTCTATAGGTGAGACTAGTTAGACTGAAAATTTTAACTCTCTTTTTCTCTCTATAGACACTGCCAGACCTATTAAAGATTATCAGCATTTTCAGTTTTTATTTCAGAATTCCAGCATCTGTATTACTTTCTTTTCATCTGTGTGCATGGCTTCATTCCTGGTAGTTAAGTCTCCTGCATGGTAATACAGTGGAAGGAAATACTGCTTTATATTGGTATTTGTTTTGAAGATTCTTTTTAGGAATACACATGACAAGTATAACCTATCATGAAACCACCATTGACAACAGTTGATCATTATTAAATGAGTAAACTATGAGGGAGGGAAATAGAACAACAAATGAGTGTAGGTCAATGTTTCACAGCAGAATGTAAAATAATTCACGATAGAAAAAGTTGTGAACTGATCTGATGACTGAATTGGTGAAAGAGAAATTAAAACATAAATTTGAAAGATGTAGTTGAGAAAAGTCGTACTGAAATAAAGCCAGGAACAATTAGAGTCATTGGGTCATTGAGATGCACAGCATGGAAACAGACCCTTCAGTCCAACTCGTCCATGCCGACCAAGGTTCATAAATACATCTAGTCCCATTTGCCTATCGATTATATTTCATTGGTCAAAAGAAATGCCTCAAGAATAGAGATCAGGGCAGAATTTTACTGGCATGCTGGAAGTCATTCTGTCAATATGAAATGCACTGAACCCTCCATTCCATTTAAGAATGCTGGATGGTCTTTCATGCTGCCACTGGTAAGGCAACTCTTTGACCTTGATAGCATCACTAAGCAAGGAGAAGGCTAGCAAGTGTCCAGTTTGAGATGCCCTTGAAGGGCAAGTCAGAAATCTATTTGTTCTGCCAAGATCTGGCAGGCAGGACCCAGCAATCTGAGAGGTTTGCCCTTTAATCAGGTAGTGGCAACAACAGAGTCCACTTTTGCCATCAGGGTACCCTTTTCCAGGGTTATGCATAAAGGAAACCAAGGCCTCCCACCATCCCCTACCCTAGAAAACCACTGGAAGTCCACCTCTGTTAATCTCTCCACTGGGCAAGATGTCATTTCAATACAAATAACTTACTGGCCAACAAAAATAACTGTCTATAGACCAAATTGCAGGTTGCTATCGTTGTCATTGTTAAAAATATCCCATAGTGAAGGAAACCCATTCGAGTTCCCTCCACATACCTTTTGCCAATGCTTTCCTGCAGCTTTTGTCTCAGAGCCAACCTTCAATAAGCAGGTAAAATACCCAGCTTTCAACAGGAGAATCTAAAGGTCAGATGAGAAGAAAAATAACCCCCAAAAAACAATATTCTCCATTCTGAAGACACTTACTGACCATAGTTCCCAATATAGATTTAATATCTGACAATTAATGCCTCTTCACCACCTTCTACAGGAAGACTTTTAAAATGATATAACTTTGATTTCAATGCAAAGGAATTTCACTCAACAAATTCATTTGTATATATGAACTGTTTTTTTCTATTTCTGGTTGGATCTTTGGACTTTATTTTCTACATCACAAAGTTGTACATATCTGTTCACAGAGTACTGTAAATGTACTACTTATAATTGAGTAAATTTTAAAAGATTAGTTTTGTTGCTTTGTCTTTCTCACATGTATTTTATCATAAAACTGCACATGCCATGTTATGACGTATGATTTATAAAAATAAAGAATATATTGAAAATTACAGGGCCAATGTTTGCTTGGTGATAATGTGCCGTTGATAAGTATTCCAGAGACCCAGGCTAATATTCTGATTATATGAATTCAAACCCCAAAATGGCTGCTGGTAAAATTTAAATGCAAATAATCACAAAAGTCCCAACCATCCTTGGAGATACATCACCATTCTTCCATTGATCAAAATCCTGCAACTCCTTTCCTAACAGCACTCTAGGTATCCCCACGTAGATTCCCTGAAGTGTGGAAGTAGACCATTCAGCCCAGCAAGTCCACACCAACCCTATGAAGAGCATTTCACCCAGTCTATCCTACCCTACCCTATCCCTGTAACTCTGCATTTCTGACGGCCAATCCACCTAGTCTTCACATCCCTGGACACTATGAGCAATTTTCCACAAAACCTGCACATATTTAGACTGTGGGAGGAAATTGAAGCTGTCACAAAGCTGGTCTGTTTTCTAAAAGCTTTTCCTTCTTCTCAAGTTTACCAAGTCCTTGACCTTTTTTCAGAGGAGTCATAAAACAGCTCGGGCACTGAATTGTTTGAAGTGGTACGGAGATGAAAAGGTATTACAAGGCCTTTTTTTATCTATGTAAAAAAAAAAGAGTCTTCAGGCCAAAACCTTTACATTTTAGAAGTAACCTGTATAGTCAAACGGACATGGCCAGCTCTCTAGCTGTGCAGTTTAGTTCAGAATTTTAGCTAGTTAGGTTCAGTGGTGGTGTGTGTGAAGAAAGGCTGCTCACCTGAGTTGCGACTGGAACTTCCCTCTCTCTCATTCTGCCCTTCTAACTTCAACCTGTAAGCCTCTGTTCCAGTTTTACTCTGTGTTTAAGGGGTTTATTTATTTTGACTGTTGAATATTTTCGGAACAGCATAATTAAGTCTATTTTGGCTTGACTGAGCTTTTCGTGTATTTTGTACTTGTTTCTTTGTGTCGCATTCCATAATTTTGTGAATTAATTTTTGTCTGTTTTAAAACCTGGTAGTCAACCTAGCTAACTTACACCTGGTAATTTTTACTGTATGCTTCACGAAACAAATAGCAAAGTTACGGTCTGGGCTGCCTGCTTAAAAATGTTGGAGTGGTCTGGTCTAATCCATAACAGGGCACCTGGTGAAAAGCCAGGCAGACGTGGGAAAAATGTGCAAACTCCATATAGGCAATCGCCCAAGTGTGGAACCGAACCTGGGTCCCAGTGCTGTGAGGCAGCCATGCTAACCACCATACTGCCAAAGGATTGCAACAGTTCACCATCAACTTCCTCAAGACAACCAGAGAAGGCAATAAATACTAGCCAAGTCTATGATACCCATTAACCATGAACGAAAAAATAAACACCAAATTCACTTACTCTTCTTTGGAACTGTCATCTTTATAAAGACTAATTGGATTCAAAACTTTAATTCTCTTCACAGATGACCCAAACAGAATGCTAACAGTTCGGCAAGCGGGTGGCCTAGCTGTTCGACCTGGAATTTGCCATTTTTGAGAAGATTTGTGGGGAGATTTGTAGCTCAGATTGAGCTTCAGGTTGTAAGTTTGCTCATTGAGCTGGAAGGTTTGTTTTCAAATGTTTCATCACCATACTGGATAACATCATTAGTGAGCATCAGGTAAAGCGCTGGTGTTATGTTCCGCTTTCTATTTATGTGTCTTGCTTTCCTAAGGTGTGTGATATCATTTCAGGTAATTACCCTGCATTATAAGGTTTTAGTAGAAACAGGGTGGGCAAAAAGCGTGGGGGAGCTGGAGCAGTCTTGCTCAAAAATAGTATCATTGCCTTTGAACGAGATGCAGTTCCTGAATTAGAATCTATATGGCTGTAAGTGAGAAACAGGAAAGGAGTAATGACCTTATTGGATATTTATTATAGCCCTCCAGATAGTGGAGGAAAGAGAAGAGATCATTTGCAGGCAGATTATGGAAATGTGCAGGTCAAGTAGGGCTGTGATAGTTGGTGATTTAAGTTACCCTAAGGGAAACTGGACAAAAAAAAGAGTATAGCACATGGAAGGGGAAGAATTCCTGCAATGTGTGCAGGAGAACTTTCTGGAACAGTATGATTCCAGTCCTACCAGGGAAGGAGCTGTGCTGTATCTGATCCTGGGAAATGAAGTATGCTAAATGGAGTAGGGGAGCATTTGGGAAATAGCAATTGTAATACAATAAGGATCAATGTGAAGTTGGAAAAGGACAACAATCAGTCAAGGATTAAGACCTTAGACTGGAAAAGAGTGCATTTCAAGTGTCTGACGGTTAAATGGGAGTGTGTTGATTGATTGAAAACACATTTTGGTCAATAAAACAGTGGGGGGAAAATGGGAGAATTTCAAAAGGAAAACGAATAGGGTGTAAACTAAGTACAGACTCACGAAAAACGAGCCCAAAGCTAGAGTACACTGGATGTCTAAGGATATTGATTTATAAAAAAGAGGAAGAAACTGGAGGCACGTGGTACATACCGGCATAAGAATAGCAATAGAAATCAAGAAGAGGATCTCCAATGCAGGAAAAGCTCATGTTAGAACATAGAACATAGATCAATACAGCACAGAACAGGCCCTTCGGCCCTCGATGTTGCGCCTACCAGTGAACTATTCTCACCTCGTCCCCCTACACTACCCCAAAACTATCCCATGTTGGAATAAGGAACACTGAGATGAAGCATTAGGAAAAGGTGCCGGGTTGCACTAAAAGAAATAGTAAAATGTTCTTCAAACATATGAATAATAAAAGATTAGCAAAGGATAGAGTGGGACCCATAAAACTCAAGCAGCATAAGCTGACGACAGAAGCAAAGAGTATGGAAGAAGTACTAAATGAATGCTTTTCATCTGTCTTTACAAATTAGATAATAGTGATAATGGCCCCATTGAAAAGGTGAATGTTGAGTAACTGATAGTGTAGTGATAGATAACAAAGAGGTGCTACAAAGGCTGGCAGCACACTAGGTAGAGAAGTCACTAGGCCATAGTAATGTAAAAAATAGTGCAGTAGTAGGGCATTTGGCCCCTCTGGTCTGTACTACCATTCAATATGATAATGGCTGATCATGAAATCTCAGTACCACATTCCCACCCTCTTCCCATACCCTTTGGTCTCTTTAGCCATAAAGGCCACATCCAGCTCTCTTGAATACATTGAATGAACTGGCTCCAAAAGCTTCCTGTGGGAGAGAATTCTACAGATTCACAACTCTGAGTGAAGAAATTTTTCCTCCTATCAGTCCTGAATGGCTTACCCCTTTATTCTTAAACTGTGACTTCCCCAACATAAAGAACATTCTTCCTGCATCTAGCCTGTCCAGCCCCGTCTGGATTTTATGTTTCAATGAGATTCCACCACCACGACCCCCAACCCCCGCTCCCATTCTTCTAAATTCCAGCAAATATAAGCCCAGTTGATCCAATCTTTCCGCATATGTCAGTCATGTCATCCTGGGAATCAGTCTGGTGAAGTTTCTCTTGACTGCCTCAATAATATGAATGTCCTTCCTCAGACTAGGAAACCAAAACTGCTCAAGGTGTGGCCTCACCAAGGCCTTGTATAACTGCAGCAAGACATTCTTACTACGATACTCAAGTCCTCTTGCTATGAAGGCCAGCATGTCATTAAGCTTTCTTCACTGTGTGCTACACCTGCATGCCAACCCTCAGCAACTGTTCCACCACAACACCCAAGTCTTGTTGCACCTCACAGTTTCCTAAACTGCTACCATTCAGATAATAATCTGCCTTCCTGTTTTTGCTTCAGAGTTATCCACATTATAGGGCATTTGCCAAGTATTGCTCACTCAACCAGCCTGTCCAAGTCACCCTACAGCCTCTTAGTATCCTCCTCACATTGCCAACTAGCTTAGAGTTCTCTCAAACTTTGGAGATATAGCATTCAATTCCTTTGGTAAAAACAAGGACTGCAGATGCTGGAAACCAGAGTCTAGATTAGAGTGGTGCTGGAAAAGCACAGCAGGTCAGGCAGCATCTGAGAAGCAGGAGAATCCTTTGTCCAAATCATTAATGTATATTGTGAATAGCAGGGGTCCTAGCACTGAACCCTGTAGCACCCCATCATCACTGCCTACCATTCTGACAAGGGTCCATTAATTCCAAACAGTTTATCCATGTCAATACATTACCTCTGATAACATGAGCTTTAATCTTTCTTTCTTTCTTAAAAGCATTTTGAAAATCCACATATACAACATCTACCGATCCACTCTTATCCACTCTACTGGTCACATCCTCAAAAAATTCCAGAAGATTTGTCAAGCATGACTTCCCTTTAATGAATCCACGCTGACTAGAACCGATTCTGTCACCACTTTCCAAATGCTGTAATTACATCCTTAGCGATTATTATGGACCAAGCCAGTCCCCTTCAAAACATTTCAAAAAGGTAGCCCAGGCCCTCACTTTTTTTTTGGTTGTTTAAGGCAGATGTAAAGTGGATATTCCAGGAGTGATACCTCTGGTCAAACCACTTGGCTTCAAGTAAAACAAAATTTATTTACATACCACCAAATGAAACACAAGCAGAAGAAAACTGAATTTATAATAATACCTATTTGAAAACCCAACGGACGTGATAATCCTACAACTTAATGAAGGACCTGTTCCAATTTCATGTCACATCCCCATAAAAACACCCATTGGCAAAAAAGGTAATTTCAAACACAGGTTCTTACAAGACAGATGTTTGAGAGAGAGAGAGAGAGAGAGAGAGAGACAGAATGTCATCCGAAACATCTGTTGAATCAGGGAACCTTTTTTCTCCCCAGCACCTTGATTTGAGCAGTAGCCTCAGACAGACTGCTTGCTAAAACCAAACCAAACCAAACCAGCCAATTCTGGAGAAAACCCTGAAGTGGGAGAACTGGCCACTCCCCTTTCATTAAACAAATTTCGTTTTAAAAGATCTAAAAACCTTTTCCCTGATTGTTACCTTAGGCAGTATTTGCTAACCATTAGCAAAGTTCCTAACCCAAGACAAATAGGAACCTTTGCCTTTTACAACCCCTCTTAAAAAAACAAGGACAACATAACCTTGTTAAAGGAGCAGCATTGCCATAGATTGACTCCAGCATTTTTCCCATTGTCTATGTCAGGCTAACCAATGTATAATTCCCCATTTTCTCTCTCCCTCCTCTTTTTTTTGAAAAGAATGGGGTTATATTAGTTACTGTCCAATCCATTGTAACTCTTCCAGAATCTACAGAATGCTGGAAAATGATCTCCAATGCAGAGCATCAGGCCCTGGGTAACTTATTAGGTTTTAAGCCCATCAATTTCCCCAATACAATTTCCTGACGAATAAGGATTTCTTTCAGTTCCTCCTTCATGCTTGACCCTCTGACCCCGAGCATTTCTTGAAGGTTATTTGTGCCCTCCTAAGTGAAGGCAGATCCAAAGCATTTGTTCAAGTGGCCTGCTATTCTTTGTTGTCCACTATGAAGTCACCTGATTTTAACTGAAAGGCACCTACATTTGTCTTCAGTCTTTTTTTTCTCTTCACATAGCTATAGAAGCTTTTGCAGTCAGTTTTTATGTTTTCTGCAAGATTACTTCCATATCCTATTTTCCCTTCCTGAATTGAAATCTTTGTCCTCCTCTCATGAATTTTAAATTTCTCCCAGTGCTCAGGTTTTCTGCTTTTTCTGGCCAACTTACACATGCATCCTCTTTGGTTCTAACATGATCCCTGATTTCCCTTGTTATCCATGGTTGAGCAACATTCCATGTTCGATGCTTATGCCAGATCGGGAAGTACAACTGTTGGGAGTTCATCCATGTGTTCTTTAAATGTCTGTCAATACCTATCCACAATCAAATCCTTAAGTATCCTCAGCCAACTTAACAAGCCAAGGCATGCCTCATACCATCAAAGTTAGCTTTCCTTAATTGCAGAACCCTAGTTTCAGTTTTGATTGTGTCACTCTCCATTTTAATAAAATTACCATATTATGGTCACTTTCTCAAAGGATCTCACGCCACCATGTTGCTAATTAATCCTCTCTCATTGCACAATAACCAATCTAGGATTGCCTGAATGGGATGCATCCCAGAATGCAGAGATGTAAGAGACCAAATCATGGAGCCGTTTACAGAAATTTTCCAGTCCTCTCTCAGCAGAGAATTAGTCATGGGAGACTGGAATATTGCAAATGTGACATCATTGTTAAAGAAAAGGGACAAAGGATAACCGAGGAAAATGCATAACTGTCAGTTTGTCATCAATACTGGAAAAATTAATGCAGGATAAAGGACCAAAAAGGGTGGTGCTGGAAAAGCAAAGCCGGTCAGGCAGCATCTGAGGAGCAGGAGAGTCGACATTTCAAGCATATGCTCTTATCAAGAATGTGATGAAGAGCTCATTCATGATGAAGAGCTTATGCTCGAAATATTGACTCTCCTGCTGCTCAGATGCTGCATGACCGGCTGTGCTTTTCCAGCACCACACCTCTTGACTCTGATCTCCAGCATCTGCAGTCCTCACTTTCATAATACAGGATAAGGCAAATCTACACTTACTTTTCTCTAAATTAAAAGTTGACAGTAAGTATGGCTTTGTCAGGGGCAGAACATGTCTGACAAATTTAGTTGAGTTCATTGACAAAGTGTCACAGGCAGTGGGTGAGTGTAGTGATGTGTGTGTTGTATATTTGGACTTTCAGAGAGCATTTGACACCTCAGGGCAGGTTGGTTAGCAAATGTTTGGGACGAATAGATCCTTCGCAGCGTGGACTAAAAGTTGGCAAAAAGATAGGAAACTGAGTGAGGAATGAAGATCAGTGCTGAAACCCTTGCTTTTTGTAACTTATATAAATGATTTGGAGATGAATGTTGAGGGCACAATCTCTAAATTTGTGGATGAACTAAGCTAGGGAGAATAGAGAATTGTGCGGATGACACTGAGTAATTTCCGAGGTACATTTACAAGTTGGCTAATTGGGTAGACACCTGGCAGATAATTTCAATGTAGCACAATGAAATAATACATTTTGGGAGAAGAAACCAGGAGAGACGATATGGCTCAATGGTACAATGCTGAAGGGAGTACAGGAACAGAGGGACCTCGGGGTTCAAGTGGGTAATTAATTGAAGTTGGCCAGGCAAGTTGAAACAGCTGTTAAGAAGACTTAAAGATAATCCTTAATTTATAAATTTAAAAAGCAAGGAAGTGATGTTACACCTCTACAAATCATTGGTCAGATCACTTTTGGAGTATAGTGATCAGTTCAGGGCACCTTATTTATGGAATGATGTTAAAGCTCTGGAGAACCAAAGGAGATTTACGAGAATGATAACAAGACTGAGGGATTTTCAAAAAAAGTATTATAGAGAGTGGGCTTATTCTCCTCGGAGCAGAGATGATTAAGAGGTGACTTAATTTAGCTGTTCAAACTTGTGAACAATTTTGACAGGGTAAAGAAGGATATTCTTTTTCCACTAGTTTTTATGTCAGTAAATAGGAGTCATAATTTCAAGATTGTCTGCAAGAGAACTAACAGTGAGATGAGGAGAAACTTCTTTACTCTGAATTGTTCGGATTTGAAATGTGTTTCACGGAAGGGTGATCGAGGTAGATTTCATACAAAAGAGAGCTGGATATATATTTGAAAGTGATTAATTTATGGGGCTACAAAGATAGGACTGGAGAATGTCAGCAGCTGGATAGTTCTTTTGAGAGCCAGTACGAAAGTGGTGGCCTCCTTTAGTACTGTAAAACACAATGCTTTTATGATTCTGAAAATATCAGGCACAGAAGAAGGCTTCAGTCCAGGTACTGCAAAGTTGGATTAGAATGGGCAGCAAGTTTATTCAGCTAGTACAGAGATAATGGGAAGAATAGCCTCTTCCAGTTTTGTAACTGTTCTATGGTCTAATCTGAAAATTATAATAATGAAGAAGTAAAAGAAGCAATTACTTCCTAATGGATTTTGAGAATATGATTTTGAAGATGAAGATGAATTCAAGGTTGAAAGAGATGTGTTCATATGGAAACCCAAGAGAAGGTGAGGGATGTAGATGCTGGAGAGTCAGAAACAAAAGTTGTGGTGCTGGAAAAGCACAACACAGCAGGTCAGGCAGTATCCGAAAAGTTGGAGTGTCGACGTTTTAGGCATAAGCCCTTCATAGAAATGTGGAGGGGAAGGGAGATGAGAGTTAAGTGGGGGTGTGGGGTGGGGGCGATGGCTGGGGGGGTGGAAGGTAGGTGGGATGGTGATATGGAAACCCAATATTAAATTCCTGCAGTGGCTTCCAATCTCATTTAGTGTATCCTACACATTACTTGCTTCAGCCTCCACATCAGAATGATAGACACCTGAGAGAATATTTGGCATGGAACAAAGACTTTGAGAAATTGAAGCCCAATTTTTAAAAGTATTGGGAAATATTATGATACAGTTAGAAGTCGGCCTGATCACAAAGTTCAGATCTAACGCTGAAGATTTGAAATCTCTAGTGGATTATTTCATAGACCGCTGTTGCATTTCTGCAGGTCTTCTTGCTGCTAAATCAGAAAGATTATATACAAAAGCAACAACTTACATGGAAATAGTATGAACAGAGCCTATTTTTGAATGAATAAATATAACATTAAATTCTTTGAAACAATATATGTTAACCTATTCATTTGCTGCAGGAAATCTAACTGAACAATCACAGGACAGTTGCTAAGAAAACAAGGTGAAAGTGTTCATGATTCCATCTCTTCGCTCACAAATTGACCTGAAATTGCTGATGTGACTGGCATCCCTTCAGGCACTACCTTGACTTTTCTCCACTGCTGTCGTGAATAGTGGAGCACCTACATTAACCTTGACAAGTTACACACTAAAATATACGGCAAAGCAGTAGGCGTGTGGTTGGCAGGATCATTGCTTTGTAAATTATTGTGCTGACTTATCTAATATTGACAAACCCTGTGAGATTGGTTTAGAAATCTCATTTCCAATGTTAATCTTTAGTAATGTTTAAACCCAGACATTAGTATGGGTCCAATTCAGAACTAGATGGATTTCTAAAAATTATAATAGGTGCAAAAACAAAAAGCAAATTATATCACAGAATATTTAGCCATGATACATAACTAGTCTTTTAAAGAGTTATTTTTACTTATTCATTCACAGAATGTGGGGATTGCCCATTGCCCATCTGTCCATCAGAAAGCTAATAGCATGCCTTCATAACAAGACGAATTGAGTATAGAAGCAAAGAGGTTCTTCTGCAGCTGTACAGGGCCCCGGTGAGGCCGCGCCTGGAATATTGTGTGCAGTTTTGGTCTCCAAATTTGAGGAAAGACATTCTGGCTATTGAGGGAGTGCAGCGTAGGTTCATGAGGTCAATTCCTGGAATGGCGGGACTATCTTTCGTTGAAAGATTGGAGCAACTGGCTTGTATACCCTTGAGTTTAAAAGGCTGAGAGGGGATCTGATTGAGACGTATAAGATTATTACGGATTGGACACTCTGGAGGCAGGAAACATGTTTTCGCTGATGGGTGAGTCCCGAATGAGAAGACACAGTTTAAAAATAAGGGGTAGGCCAATTAGGACAGAGTTGAGGAGAAACCTCTTCACCCAGAGAGTGGTTGGTGTGTCGAATGCTCTGCCCCCAAAGGCTGTGGAGGCCAAGTCGATGGATATTTTCAAGAAAGAGTTGGATATAGCTCTTAAGGATAGTGGAATCAAGGGTTATGGGGATAAGGCAGGAACAGGATACTGATTGAGGATGATCAGCCATGATCATAATGAATGGTGGTGCTGGCTCGAAGAGCGGAATGGCCTACTCCTGCATCTACTGTCTATTGACTATTATCTATTGTAATCACTCTTGAGGAAGTGGTAGTGAACTACCTTTAAAACTCACTACATTCTCGTGATGTAGGTACACCCACATTCCTGTTAGGACTTTGATCCAATGACTCTTGTTATGTGATGTATAATATGATGTTCAAAATGCACTATTCGAAAGATAGAGATGTGAATAGAATCCTAGAACTTTTTCGAGTAGCTGGTTATTTCCACTATGTTGACTGTATAAGCTCAAATTCAACACAAGTTCTAAACAATCGCTCCACTGTCAGAGTCCCATGTGATCGTGACAGCACCACTAACATAGCTTCCTATGTACATATTCAGGAGTTAACCCTTTACTATACACCCTGACCATACTCCCCACATCCCACTCAGTCCCCAGCCCCCCAAAGACTTATGTCCACATAATGTTATATATCTATACAGGTGCAGGTAATCCCAGTTGTGAACAGGTTCCATTCTTGAATCCATTTGCAAGTTCATTTGAAGGCAAGTCAAAATACAATGCAGGGCAATAGACAATAGCTATTAGAGTCATAGAGTCATAGAGATGTACAACATGGTAACAGACCCTTCGGTCCAACTCGTCCATGCCGACCAGATATCCCAACTCAATCTAGTCCCACCTGCCAGCACCTGGCCCATATCGCTCCAAACCCTTCCTATTCATATACCAATCCAAATGTTGCAATTGTACCAGCCTCCACCACATCCTCTGGCAGCTCATTCCAAATACGTACCACCCTCTGTGTGAAAACAACAGTTCAGCAACACTCCCCAGGACATTACCATTAAGTGTATAAGTCTTGCTAAGATTTGCTTTCCCAAAATGCAGCACCTCGCATTTATCTGAATTAAACTCCATCTGCCACTTCTCAGCCCATCTGGTCCAGATCCTGTTGTAATCTGAGGTAACTCTCTTCGTTGTTCACTACACCTCCAATTTTGGTGTCATCTGCAAACTTACTAACTGTACTCTTATGCATGCATCCAAATCATTTATTTAAATGACATAAAGTAGAGGGCCCAGCACCGATCCTTATGGCACTCCACTAGTCACAGGCCTCCAGTCTGAAAAACAACCCTCCACCACATAAGTACAAGAAACGTTTGTATGCCAGATAATAAAAATTACATTTCTGTGTGGGATTGTGTCTGAGTATGAGCATTTGCAAGTTGGATATTCATAAATCAGGCAGCAGAGTATATGTGTATACACACACACACACACACACACACACACACACACACACACACACACACACACACACACACACTCATATGTCTCAGGTGTGCTCTATTTTACAGCATAGTTTTCCTTGATCTTCTGGATCTAAGGTTGTTCAGGATCTGCACGCTCCAAATTCACACTAGAACTTTTGAAAAGGCAACAGGAACACCAATTCTGGCCATATGATTCCTCTAAGAGAGAGAGAAAGGGGACCACGTTTGGTGCAGGCACCATGGAAATAGCCCTGCATGGATACAAGGTGAAGTCCAACATGAAGTCAGGACCCATGACATGCAAAGTTCGGGTAGGTAAGGTAGTCCTGAACAAACATGTGGATCATCCAAAAGCTACTACCTCACAAACGGGGCAGGAACAAAGCACATCAGAAAAACAAAATCCTTCAGAACAGCCACAAAAGCCTGTCAGGAAACCTCAGAGTCCAAGATGGATGCAACATCAATATCTCTGGAAGAAGAGAAGGACAATCTCCTGCTTCGGTCCAGTGCATGCCGCCCATGTCAGAGTCCAAGTCAAGGGAGCAGACCTGTGGTGAAAATATCCCAGGAGGAGCTGTAAGTGAAAGACCAGACTTACATCCCCAGACTTAGGGAGTGAGGGATGCAATGACTGGAACCAGGTGGATCCTATTGACTATGAGATCTTTGATTGGGATTGGCTCCCTGGGCCAATCAAGGAGCCCTGGCTGACAGATATAAACAGCAAATTCAGAGTGCCCTGACATAAGGGACTGACTATGAGCTGGCTGGCCACAGTCAGTTTACAGTGTACACATAAATAAAAGGTGACTTGTTGACAGAATACCAGCCTCTATGCAGTTATTTCAACTTTTAAATCACTGTTGCCTCTTCTCATTGACCACTTTCTTGTCTTTCCCTTTCTTCTACCTCTGGAGTGGAATGTTTGTACTTTATCAAGCTGATTGTTTTTGTAACTATTTTCTTGATCTTGTATTGAAACATTTCTTAATTAGGGATGCAAGAGTTTCTACATCAATGTATGATCGCTATATCCATCATGGGTAATCAGAAGCTACTCTTGGTAAGAGATTTTGGGGCACCTTGAAAAGATATTTGTATCATCGATAGCCACAGGTGAAGTGCCAGAAGACAGGAGGGTGGCTAACATTGTGCATTGTTTAAGAAAGGCTGCAAGGAAAAGTCAGGGAACTATAGGTCGGTGAGACTGATGTCAACGGTGGGTAAGCTGTTGGAAGGGATTCTAAGAGATTGCCTTTCCAAATGCTTGTAACTTCTATGACTGATTAGAGACAGCTGGCTTTGTGTATAGGAAATTGGTATCTCTTTAAAAAACCTCAATCAAATTTGAGAAGTTACCAACAAGGTAGATAGAAGCAGAGCAGTAGACGTTCTCTACATGGACTTCAGCAAAGCTTTTGCAAAGCTTTTGACAAGGTCCCACATAGTAGACTGGTTAGTAAGCTTAAATCACATGGGTTCCAGGGACAGAGTGCCAACTGAAGACAACGAGTGGTGTTAGAGGGTTATTATTCAGTCTGAAGGCCTGTGACTAGTAATGTGCTGCAAGGATTGGCTCTGGGTCCACCATTGTTTGTCTTCTATATCAACATTTTGGACAAGAATACAGGAGATATGATTAGTAAGTTTATGGATGACACCAGATTTGGTGGAATAATGGACTCTGAGGAAGGATATCTAAGAGTTCAGCGAGACCTTGATCAGATGGACCAATGTACCAAAAAGTGGCACATGGTGTTTAATTTGAATAAACTCAAGGTGTCATATTTTGGTAAAGCAAATCAGGGCAGAACTTACATAGGTAATGGTAGGCCCTGGGGAGTATTATTGAACAGAGTGACCTAGGGATGCAGGTTCATTGTTCCTTGAAAACAATGTTGCATTTGGACAGGGTAGTGAAGGAGACATTTGGTTTACTTGTCTTTATTTCTCAGACCATTGAGTACAGGAATTAGGATGTCATGTTGCGGCTGTACAAGACATTGGTAAGGCTACTTCTAGGATATCACATACGATTCTGGTTGCTATAGGAAGGATGTTCTTAAAAACTAGAAATGGTACAGAAGAATTTTACCAGGATATTGCCAGAACTAAATGATTTAAGTTACAAGGAGAGACTGGATAGGGTGGGTCTACTTTCCCCTGGAGCGTGGAAGGCTGAAGAGTAATCTTACAGAGGTTTATAAAATCATGAGTGGCATTGATAAGGTGAATAGCCAACGCCTTTTTTCAAGGGTTGGGGAGTCCAAAATTAGGGAACATAGCTTTCAGATGAGAGGAGAAAGGTTTAAAAGGGACTTGAGGAGTGACGTTTTCAGAAGGCAGTGCATGCATGTAATGAGCGACCATAGAAAGTGGTAGAGGCAGATACGATTACAACATTTAAAAGACATTTGAACACATACATGAAAAGGAAAAGTTTTAGAGGCAAATGGGACCAGTTCGGTTTAGGATACCTGATTGGTGTGACCGGGTTGGGCCGAAGGGTCTGTTTCCATGCTGTGTGACTCCATAGTTCTATGACTCTGTGGCAATGTGTCAGCAGTAGTTCAATATTCAGGTGCGGTACTGTCTCTTATTCGATTTTATCTGAATTTCTGGATCCTTAGTGACACCTTAGCAGATTCCTTTCTATTTATTACCAGCAGTTTACGGTTGGTTTCCATTCTTGGATTGCAGTCCAAAACTTTGCCAGAAAGCATCCCACACACCCACATGACTGCAAGCGCTTCCCTTTCTATGTCTATATTCAATTGTTTTTGGGGACTTTAATCTGCTGCTCAAAGCTAGTGTTTTCAAATGAACCCACTGGGCTACAACCTGGTGTCATGTGACCTCCAACCTCATCCAATCCAACCTGGTGTTGGACTGGGTCGGACCAGGTTGGAGGTCACATGATACCAGGTTGTGGTCCAATGGGTTTATTTGATAGCACTAGTTTTGAGTGGCACTCCAAAAGCTAGTGCTTCCAAATAAACTTGTTGGACTATAACCTGGTGTTATGAAATTTTTAAGCAAAATCTTGGAAAGTTTTAACATCTGTTATCTTAAAGCAGTGCTGTCAATGCTGATGCTAACACCACGCCTGGCCTTACCTTTGGAGTTGCCTTTAAAGTTCGTTTATCGAACTAGACATAGTAGAAACATACTAACTGTCACAGCTCTGTAATATTCCTGGGTGGTGGGATATCTTTTATGGCTTTTGTTTCCTGTGGGTCTACTGTGATGCCTGTTGATTTTCACAATCTGCCCTAAAAGAAATGATTGTTGATTTTGAAAACTCTTGTTACTCATTTAGTGCTAACTTACATATTGTAGGATTTTTCCATACTCTTTTCTGACTATCCAGTCATGTTCTGCTCTTAAGAAAAGCAAGGATCAAGATATTATTCATATGAGTCCTTCAATTCCTTCCACTATATTTAACATTGTTCTGTGGAATATTTCTAATGAGAACATGATCCCGAAAAGTAATCAGTAAAGCAGTAACATCCAAATGTGTAATGGTGTAATGAAGGTTGTTAAAAACTTTGACTCTTCATTTAGTTGTGATTGCCACAATCCATTGTTTGCATCCAGTTTTATTAAGATTGTACTCTTTACGCATTTGACTAAACTTTCTTTCACTGATACTAAATAGTGTACGTAACTTCACATTCTATTGTCTTATTCAATTGAGAAGCTTGACACAAATTCTCATGCACAGCTCTAAGGTCATCACTTCTTATCCCAAAATGTCCCCAGTCTACTTTAGAGTAAGGATCTTAAAAGTTTGAGCCACAGATGAAACTAGCTCTTTCATGCTGTAACTACACATGAGTAGAGTTTGCCATTAACAGGTTGCAGCTGTCATGCCATAAAGAAGTTCTGCCTGTCACACAAATGATTAAGTTGTATATGAATTTTAATGCCGGGGTGATGGCAGGCATATCAGCTGTGTGTCTAAAGGATTGATGTATCATTTCAAACAACATATCCCTTATGCTATTTGCAATATACAGGTGACTGACCATACACAAGCTGGTTAAATTCACAATATTGTCCCACATTAGGTGTGATTCTGTGATCAGGCAGCATTCATTAAGTAATGGGGACTACTGGAAAAAGCACAGCAAGTCTGACACCATCTGTGGGGAGAAATCAGAGAAAGGGTCACTTGACTGGAAATTTAAACTCTGATTTCTCTCCACAGATGCTGTTAGATCTACTGTGCCTTGCCAGCAATCTCTATTTTTGTATCTGATTTACAGCACCCTTTTGATTTTTATGTATTAAATAATGTGTGCAAAGGCTTATGCAGAAAACCATGTAGAACTGTCAATCAAGCTCACAGTGCAGCTCACTTGTGTGTACTGGAAGCTTGATATGCTAAACCATAGGGCTCTGTACTTTGCAGACAGACAGAACATGTACGCACACTGTGTCTACTTTAACTCAACAAATTAGATGATAGTGACAGTCATTCTTTGGTTCATTTTTTAATGTATTGCCTTGTCCAGAATCTGCTTGGCCTCCTGGTACACTCTCCCTGGCAACATTTCTATCATTCAGAGTCCACTTGTCAACTAATCAACACTCTTCTCTCATATAGTACAAATATTGCTCAATCTTTATATTGGTATTTCTGGCTGGTTGTTCTGATAAGTGAAGGACAAAAAGCTTTGAAATGTGTCTTTTTTTTAAGCAATAACCAATTTCCAAACATCAATCTTGTTGCAGGTAAAATGTCCCATTTTGAAGTATTGCCTCTATTTAATTACTCATGTTCTTTTAAAAGTGCGTGTAAGTAGATAAATGGGTTTTGCATCCACACTTAGTGTGACTAAGTACACAGTTGTTAGTTTTCCAAAGCCTGTGAACAGTTTCTGGAATTGAATTTGATTTTTTTTTCCATTCTCATCAACTTCATTTACTTTGGAAGTTGATTGCAGATCCAACATGCTTTCCTGTTTAGTAACATGCATCATTAGTTCTGGATAACCTTTAGTATTTGAAAGATTTCATTGCCTTTGTAATTCAGTCATGCAATTAACTGCTATTATCTTCAAGTTGATCAAATGGGCCAGAAGTCAAACTGATGAAGGTTGTAATCTACTTTAATGTGTCATTCCATCTCATCAGACACTAAAACAGCTGACCACAGTCTAGTCTAACATTGGGAGGGTGTCCTTTGATTCTCAAATTTGCTTTGTACTTCCTTAATTTTGCAGAGGAAGGTGATTTCTTTGGTTCTGATTTTTTAATTTCCTGAATGGCCCTTTTATTTGAGGACTTTTCCTTCTTATTTATGGATAAAGTTCTTGAGATTGTTTAAAATGACTGACATTAATGCATGCATGGCTGTCTATAGTTCTGACAAAACACATTTCACCCCTATGGATCCTTTTCCCACCACTGTTTGGACATGACAAAATGGAAAATGTTGTTCTTGATTAATACTTCCCTGGATGCTGTCATAAACTATTTTCAGTTTCACACCAAATATCTTGAATTGACTCAAACAACTTTTTCCATGGCATTTCTGTTCTTCTCCTATTGAAAATATGATTCTACTTTTGAATCTTGGTCTGTCCAGGCAGTTGTACCACTTTAAGCAAGATATGATTTTCCCAAGATTATAGAAAAGTCAAAAAGAGCTTTGCCTAAACCCTTGATAATAATTTTATCACTGATCCAGTCATTCTTTCGTGTTCTTTAGTGCTGTTATTGGCCAAACATTAAAAGATTATTAACAAAGGATCAATACCTTCTCAGGCCTTTGCTCCACCCTCACAAATTTGGCTTGCTTAATTACAGTGGATTTAAAACTATAATAAACTTCAAAAGTGGTGATTATGTCTTCATATTTTTCTTTTTGTATCTTTCTTCACTGCTATCTTGCTAACAAATCACTCCAGTGCAACCCATTGCATATAGTAAGTTACTGCCTTGATCTTAATTATTGTTTCTTTCCAAACTGGAGGCATTTCTTAGCATCTGAACTCCTTTCTCTGATTGTGCCATTTTTCTGCCTGTCCTGGACCTTCCACATTTTTGAATATATCTAGATGTTGCAAAGTCTTTCCCCTGCTTCCAGGTTTTCTTCCCACACTGTGACTTCACCAGTCAATGGGCTGTAGTTCTTTTGCACTTTTCTCTGCGCTGTCCAGAAAAGCCATTAATGAAGTAGTTGAAAATGGTTGGGTTCAGCGCACTACCTCAGGAACTTCTACATAGATATCCTGGGACTTAGATGATTGACTTCGAATAACTACAACTAACAACCTCTGTGCGAGGGGTGACTCCAACCTGGTCAAAAATATCTGTTAATTCGTTGGGCTGATTTTGATTAAGTTCCCTTGAGGATGAGCACTAGAACAAACTTAATATAGCAAGTACACCTGAACAATCATTCAACCTAATAGTTAGGAACTTTGTGGTGTAGTGGTAGTGTCCTTACTTCAAGACCAGAATCTCACCTACCCTTTTGGTGTACTCTGAGAAGTTTAAGTTCAAAGATTTTGTTTTCAGTTTAACAACTTCATTAAGACATGAGTATTGTGTAATTTTGCAGAACCATTTTTTATTCAACTTATAGTGTAGGTGTTGATGAAGGTCAATGCTATATTATATTAATATTTCCCACTATGTGGATTCTTTCTGGTCATACTAATAGAACACTACCTTTACTTATATTAAATCGCCTCAATCATATTCAGTAAATGTAATGAAACTCCATATCCTGTTTTGCATTATTAATAATGAAAATCTTTGCACTTTTTTTAAGATCTATTCATACAATACCATTGTAAAATGGCAGAATTGCCAATTTTGAGTTTTAATCTTCGTGTGAGGAATTAAGAGTGAAATTCAGGAAATTAATTTTTCTTTTAAAATGAAAACGCTCAGATGATGTTTTTGACATTTCAGTCAGTCTCCAATATAGCTTTCATTCAAAAGTGACAGGCCACCTGTTGACAATATTTCATCACAAACTGAACTGCAAGAAGCATGGCTGAGGGGTGACCTTATAGAGGTTTACAAAATAATAACGGGCATGGATAAGATAAATAGACAAAGTCTTTTCCCTGGGGTCGGGGAGTCCAGAACTAGAGGGCATAGGTTCAGGGTGAGAGGGGAGGACATAAAAGAGACCTAAGGGGCAACTTTTTCACGTAGAGGATGGTACGTGTATGGAATGAGCTGCCAGAGGATGTGGTGGAGGCTGATACAATCGCAACATTTAAGAGGCATTTGGATGGGTATATGAATAGAAAGGGTTTGGAGGGATATGGGCCGAGTGCTGGCAGGTGGGACTAGTTTGGGTTGGGATATCTGGTCGGCATGGACGGGTTGTACCGAAGGGTCTGTTTCCATGCTGTACATCTCTATGACTCTATAAGCATCAATTGAGGTGGCCATTTTGGGGGCATTCAATTTCCATTTATTCCATTGGCAAAGATCACCATCAAGGTAATGACTTTGGTCACCATATGATACTAGTTCTATTTGGATTGTTCTGATATATCCACATTACTGCAGCTGTCTATCAAGATCTATGTTTACAGTGTAAAGATTGACAGGATTTGATAATGAATTGTATAAATATGTTCTAAATTCACAGTCAATCTCAACTGCAATTATTTTGAAGCTTGCAAGTTATCTCATTGTGAAGTTTATTCACATCTTTACACATTATCTGTTATGTCCTTCTCAATCAGCCTGCCAAGGTGAGCAACCTCATTAACTTGCTCCAATTTGAGTCATGTGATTCTAACAATATAGTGCATCCTTTTGTATTTAAATCCTGGAGTCAATGGAGCTTCAAGCTGTGATGCTGTATTTCATTTTCAGTCAATTTTCACTTCAAATTGCTTGAGCTCTACCTCAGATGATTTATACTTTACTAACCATGCAAATTGTTCTCCTGTTTAAAGACATACATTTTGCTTTCACAAGGCTCTATCATAGCCTATCAGTCTTTTATTTCCATCTCTTATTGATTTGATACTTATCACTTCCTAAGTTTTAGCTCAGAATGTTTGTCCTGGTTGAAAAAAAACTCCAATATTCATACATCCTGTGCATTATGGATATGCATCATTTATCTCTTTCTGAAAAAGCACTTTCAGATGCATCATATTCCAACCAAATATTTCATTTCAGGGTTTGTAATGAAGTATTTCCAATGCATTTTAAACCAACCAATTGTTTAATCAATATTAGCTTGATTACCCCAAGTCATAATGCACAAGGTGAGTTTGAAATGGCAATCCTGTTCCTGACTACTGCTCATTTGATGAGGAAAAAATGATCTTGTTGAATTCAGGGCTGCTCCAGCTCTCAGGGCTAAATGCTCAGAAACTTTGCTGTGAAATAGACATTGAGAGCTTAAGAAGAGGCTGAAAGTCCATTTTAGGATTAGTAGTTGGGAGCTGATCAACTTAAATGGAGCATAGTCATGTAATCTTGATCCACTTGCCGGCCAATTTCAATTGAATTCCAAAATTGACTTTTAGACACTATCTACCCTGCATGTACAGATTACTGTATGTTTCAGTCAGTTGTGCTGTCACAGCCTGCCACTTTGGTAACTTAGAGTATCTCTATGTAAATCAAATCTGGAAAATTGAGACTTAATTTTGTCCCTCCAATGTCAATTTATCATACTAAGAGAGTTGTAATGATAAATCTGTCCCCCTAGTGCCTTGAAGGAAACAATTGGATTGATATTGTATCTTTCATGTCTTCAAAACAATCCAAAGGGACTACACATAAAATGAATTACTTTTAGAAATAGAATCACTGTTGTAATATAGGAAAGTAGAGCAGCCATTTCTGTAAAATAGTGTTACGAGATTGTTTTAAATTTATTCAAGTAGACACACCGAAAGAAATCTCAGATTTTTATGCATTTGTTTAACATACTCAGTATATACCCCCGTTGAAGCCATTGATGTAAATTGTAAGAGGTTGATTTACAATTGATGATGAACAGGTTAACCTTTTGAATGTGACTCTTTATTTTCTATGATTCTCATGTACAAATAACAATTGGAAATTAATGGCTTTGCAACTGACTAGAAATAGGTGCAATGTAACCTGATCTGCAAGGACATCCATGCTGCTGCCAGAATAATTAAATTTATCCTTTAGGCAGGTCAGGTGTTCTACCTGATTTTACCACAGCCATCATTTCTTATTTGGATTCGTAAATTAGTTTTCCTGTCTGAGTTCTGTCTTTTGGAACTTTGAGCAGTACTAGCCAGTGGTCATCCTGTATAGACTGGGAGATGAATTATCCATTAAGATACCTAGGGCAAGAAATAAGGCCATAAGACATAAGAACAGCAATAGGCGGTTCAGCCCCTCAAGCTCCTCCATTCAACAGGATAAGATCATTAGACATGGGAGCAGAATTAAGAGTCTACTCTGCCATTCAATCATGGTTGATATGTTCCTCAACCTTATTCTCCTTCCTTCTTCTCTTATTAACCAAGAACCTATCTCCATCTTAAATACCTGAAGTGACCCTGGGACCTTCCCTGACTCCAGTAATTCCTGAAAGATCACCACTAATGGTTGTGCAATCCCCTCAGCTATCTCCTTCAGAATTCTAAAGTGTAGTCCCTCAGGTCCAGGTGATTTATTCACCTTTAGACATTGCAGCTCCCATGGCATCTTCTCCTCTATTCTGAAGATGGGTCACTGGACCTGAAACTTTAACTCTGATTTCTTTCCAACGATGCTGTCAGACTTGCTGAGATTTCTAGCAATTTGCATTTTTGTTTCTGATTTCAAGCATCCGCAATATGTTCGGTTTTATACCTTCTCCTCCGTGATAGCCACAGCAGTCACCTCAAATCCTTTCTCTTTTGAAGTTCTGGTATGCTGTTGGTGTCATCCACTGTGAAAATTGATGCAAAGTGCCTATTCAGTTCTGAGACCATTTCCTGGTCCCCCTTTACTTCTCCAGGTTCATTTTCCTGTTGGCTAATGTCCACTCTTGCCTCTCTCTTAGCTTTTTAGATATCCAAAAAAACTCTTTCAGCCTTTTTATATTACCAGCTATCTGACTCTCACATTTCATCTTCTCCTCATGCAACATCTCCCCCCCCCACCCCTCCAACGCTCCTACCCTCAACTCTATTTCTTTTTTAAAATATCCTCTGCTGTTTTTTAAAGACTTCCCAATCATCTGGCTTTCCATTAATCATCACCACTTTTTCTTTGCTTTTATCTTGTCCCTATATTCCCTTGTCAGCCATAGATACCTCATCCTCCCTTTAGTATGTCTCTTCCTTGGGAAGAATTTCTGATGTGCCTCCCAAGTTACCCTGGAATCTCTGCCATTGCTGCTCCCTGCTAGTGAGTATATTGACATCTTCTCTGCTAGCCTCTCCTTCCAATCAATTCTGCCAGCTCCTCCATCATATATTTGTCATTACTGTTACATATTTCTAATCCTGTTACATCTGATCCAGCTTCTCACCCTTGAACTGTGGGATGAATTCTACCATTATGGTCACTGCCCCTTAAGCTCCCTACATATCACCAATTCCAGAACTGATTGTGTTCACTAGTGGGCTCTACCACAAGCAGCTCCAAAAACAATCTAAAACAAAACAATCAGCTCAAAACAAAAAAAAGGTGCAATAGGAACACCTTTCTCAAAGTCAGCAAAACCAAGGAACTCATTATTCATTTTCGGCAGGATGTTACTCATGCCCCCCTACACATTAACAGCACAGAGGTGGAAGAAGTGAAGAGTGTCAAGCTCCTGGGAGTGGTCATCCACAACAAGCTTGTTGGACTCTTCATGTGGACACACTGGTTACAAAGACCCAACAATGTCTTATCTTCATTAGGCAGCTGAAGAAACTTGGCATGATGGCAAATACCTTTTCCAACTTTCATAAGTGCACCATCAAGAGCATACTGTCTGGATGTATCACTACCTGCTATGGCAACTAGACCATTCAAGGTCGGAGATGGTTACAGAGAGTGGTGAACTCAGCCCGGACCATCACAAAAGCCAACCTCCCATCTATAGAATCCATCTACCAGGTCTGCTGTCAAGGAAAAGCCGCCAGCATTCTCAAAGATCAATCACACCCTGGCAATACTTTTCTACAACCTCTACCATCAGGGAAAAGGTAAAGAAGACTGAACATACACACTAGCCATGTTCGAAACAGTTTCTACCCTACAGTTGTTAGAATACTGAATGGATTCACAAACTCTTTTTGTGAATCTTTTTTGCCTGTATCTGTGTTTTTGTTTTTGCCACTGTTTACCTATTGTTTACTGATCTATGCTAACCCTGTGATCTGCCTGTATTGTTCACAAGACAAAGTTTTTCACTGTGCCTTGGTACACGTGACAATAAATTCAATTCAATTCAATTTTGTCAACCTACCACAAATTGGGCAGCACAATGGCTCAGTGGTTAGCACTGCTACTTCACAGCGCCAGCATCCCAGGTTCAATTCCAGCCTCGGGTGACTGTCTATGTGGAGGTTGCGCTTTCTCCCCATGTCTGTGTGTGTTTCCTCCCACGGTCCAAAGATGTGCAGGTCAGGTGAATTGCCATACTAAATTGCCCATAGAGTTAGGTGCATTAGTCAGAGGGAAATGGGTCTGAGTGGGTTACTCTTCAGAGGGTCGGTGTGGATTGGTTGAGCCAAAGGGCCTGTTTCCACACTGTAGAGAATCTAATCTAAAACAAATTTCTTTTGAGATCTACTACCAATCTGATTTTCCCAATCCACTCTCATGTAGAAGGTCCCATGATTAATGTAATAGTGCCTTTCTTACATGCCTTTTCTATCTCCTGATTTATTTTCTGTCCCACATCCTGATTATTGCCAGAAGGGCCATTATATAACTCCCACCAGAGTCTATTTTCCTTTGTTTAACTCTGCCGACAGATCCTCTGTCCCTCTGCCTGTACTTTTGATAGGACCCTTGGATATTTAGTTCCCACCCTTGAATCCCTTGCACCCATGTCTCTGTGATGCCCACAAAATCGTACCTGTCGATTTCAATCTGCCTTGTTTCATATACTGCATACATTTAAATACAAAACCCTCAGTCCAGCATTAATCACACCCTGTCTCATAGTTGTCTCCTCAACTGCTGTGCCAGATGTTAGATTCTGAATCATTTCCATATTATAAGAACAAATCACAGAACAACCTTGATTATCTGAATGAGCCGGGTGGGGAGTATTTTGTTTGGATAACTGAGTGGTCAGATAAAGGATAACGTTTTTACTGGACATTGACATCTTATTCAGATAATCTGAAATTCGAATAATTGATGTTTGGATAACCGAGGTTGTTCTGTACTGCAGATGCTGGAATATGTACTGAAACAGAAGTGCTGGAGATCACAGCAGGTCAGGCAGCATCCATGGAAAGAGAGCAGGCTAAGCATCTTGACCAGATGGGCCAATGGGCTGAGAAGTGGCAGATGGAGTTTAATTCAGATAAATGCGAGGTGCTGCATTTTGGGAAAGCAAATCTTAGCAGGACTTATACACTTAAGGGTAAGGTACTAGGGAGTGTTGCTGAACAAAGAGACATTGGAGTGCAGGTTCATTACTCCTTGAAAGTGGAGTCACAGGTAGATAGGATAGTGAAGAAGGCATTTGGTATGCTTTCTTTTATTGGTCAGAGTATTGAGTACAGGAGTTGGGAGGTCATGTTGTGGCTGTACAGGACATTGGTTATTGCATGCAATTCTGGTCTTCTTCGAATCAAAAAGATGTTGTGAAACTTGAAAGGGTTCAGAAAAGATTTAAAAGGATGTTGCCAAGTTTAGATGATTTGAGCAAAAGGGAGAGGCTGAACAGGCTGGGGTTGTTTTCCCTGGAGTGTCGGAGGCTGAGGGTGACCTTATAGAGGTTTACAAAATTATGAGGGGCATGGATAGGATAAATAGACAAAGTCTTTTCCCTGGGGTCAGGGAGTCCAGAACTAGAGGGCATAGGTTTCGAGTGAGAGGGGAAAGATATAAAAGAGAACAAAGGGCCAACGTTTTCACGCAGAGATTGGTACGTGAATGGAATGAGCTGCCAGAGGAAGTGGTGGAGCCTGTACAATTGCAACATTTAAGAGGCATTTGGATGGGAATATGAATAGGAAGGGTTTGGAGGGATATGGGCTGGGTGCTGGCAGGTGGGACTAGATTGGGTTGGGATATCTGATCGGCATGGACAGGTTGGACCGAAGGGTCTGTTTCCATGCTGTACATCTCTATGACTCTATGATTAGATTAGACTTACAGTGTGGAAACAGGCCCTTCGGCCCAACAAGTCCACACCGACCCGCCGAAGCGACCCACCCATACCCCTACATTACCCCTTACCTAACACTACGGGCAATTTAGCATGGCCAATTCACCTCACCCGCACATCTTTGGACTGTGGGAGGAAACCGGAGCACCCGGAGGAAACCCATGCAGACACGGGGAGAACGTGCAAACTCCACACAGTCAGTCGCCTGAGTCGGGAATTGAACCCGGGTCTTCAGGCGCTGTGAGGCAGCAGTGCTAACCACTGTGCCACCGTGTTTTGAGTCTGAACAACTCTTCATCAGAGCTGACATGACGTATCGAGGGGGAAGCAATTATGCAATAGTGGGGTGTGAAGTGCTTGGAGAAAAAGTGTCAAAAGTGCAGATTAAGTGATCGAATGTGAGAATGGCAGAAAAATGATGTGTCTAACTGTCTTTCCATATTTTGTCAATTACTTATTCTGGAAACTTTAATAATCTCTGCTGAGCCCTCCCTCCTCTTTATCGTTATCCATAATGTTTCCTTGCACCTGTCCCATCCCCCTACCCACCCCCACCTCATTATTTAGTTTAAAGCCCTTTCCACAGCTGTAGTTGTGTGATTCACCAGGACTCTGATCCCAGCATTCCTTCCTTCCCCAGTACTGGTACCAGTGTTGCATTTCTCCTATACTAATCTTTGAGCTAATCTTCTTAACTCTGTGCTAATTTGTTCATGGCTCAGGTGATAATCCAGAGATCAACACCTTTTTTGGTTGTCCTTTTTAATTTAGCCCCTAGCTGCTCATATTCCCTTATCAGAATCTTTTACCTCTTCCTAACTACGTTGTTGGTACATACATGGACCACGACAATTGGATCTTTTCCCTCCTACTCCAAGTTCCTCTGCAGCACAGATGAGATACCCTGAATATCAGGCATAATGCAGACCACACAAGCTATGTGCTTCCAATCCTGACCACAGAGAACAGTGTCTATTCCCCTGACTATACTATTCCCATTTATAACAACATTTCTCTTTTCCCCCTTCTCTTTAAAAGACTCCCTGTACCACAGTGCAATGGTCAGATTGCTCATCCTCCCTCAGCCCCCACTCACATCCACATAGATGTTAAGAATCTCAAACCAGTTAGACAAGCTCAATGGCTGAGGCTACTTCAACACTACCTCCTAGCACTATCTCTGCCTGCCTTGCCAGTAGTCACTCCCTACGGTCCCTGTCACTGACTAAATTTAACATAGTAAATCTAAGGCATCTGATTGCTTCCTGATGCATACTGTCAAGGTAATTCTCCCTAATCTATTGCAGTGTTAGAAACTTAGACTTCTGCTCAGCACCTCTGAGCCAGGGTTTCTCACACAACCAATACCTGCTCTAGGCCTGGTCACCATGAATCATAATGGGTCTACCAATTCCCATATCACCTATCTACAACATAAACAGAAACTTGGGATAAGTTAAGTAGATTGAATGAAGTGCAGGTAAATCGCTGCTACATCTGGAAGGTGTGTTTTGGGCCTTTGAAATTGAGGAGGGAGGAAGTAAATCGGCAAGTGTTATACCTTCGCAATGGTGTGAGAAAGTGCCATGGGGGTATGACAGTTGTTGGGAATGGAGAAAGATTAGACCAGGGTGTCCCAGTGGGAATGGTCCATTCAGAAGACTGAGGGAAGGGGAATATATGTCTCATGGTGGCATCCCACTGGAGGTAGCAGGAATGGTGGCTATCAATTTTTTGGATGTCAATTTTTGTAGGTTGGAAGTAAGGACCAGTGTTATGATACTGTCAGTGTTGTGGGTAGGAAGAGAAGGGATGAGGGCTGAAGTGCAGGAAATGGGTCAGTCACAGCAGTCAACCACAGTGGAGGGGAATCCTCCATTAAGGGAGAAGGTGGTTATTTTGGAGGCCCCCTTATAGAAGTTGGCATCCGCGGCACAGTGCTTTTGTTCTTCCTTCTAAAATGAACAACTTCATACTTTACCACATTAAACTCCATTTGCCAACGTTTTGCCCAGTTACTTAACCTATCAATATCACTCTCGAAATTGTTGGCATCCCCCTCAACTTGCCTTTCCACCTATTTTTATGTTGTCTGCAAATTTGGCTATAGAATTTATCTTCCTTCCTCCAAGTCATTAATCTATATTGTAAACAATTGTGGACCCAACACTGACCCCTGTGCAACATTGTTGTTACAGGTTCCCAACCTATAGCCAATTCTCTGTCCACAATCAAGATGCTATCTTCAACACCATGGACTCACTCTTTATTTTATGACTTAATGTTTTGCCAGTTACCCTGTCAAATGCCTTCTGGATGTACTGAAGAAGGGTCACCCAGACTCAAAATGTTAACTCTGTTTTCTCTCTGCAGTGACTGGTAGACCTGCTGAGTTCCTCCAACAATTTCGATTGTTGCAGTCAGTATTGACTTAATGCTACCCATCACAGGAAATAGTCTTGAAAACAACCTAATAATTTTACAAAATACCCAAGGCAGGAGCTATTACTTGAACACCTGTCTCATGAAAGAAGTTACTTTCAAGCTTGAGTGCATGACAATGCACACGCAATAAATGAGGCTAATGTCATACTGTCGATCTGTCTGAGAGATATTAAATCGATCAGCTCTGAGTGTCTTCCCTCTGTATTATAAGTTCAGTTTTTTTTCTTTGTCAGTTTCCTTCTTGAGATTTTCCAGGGAAATCTTTATCAAAGGACATTTTGGACACATTAAGTTGGAAAAGTTCTGAGATGCAACTGAAAATGGAAGATCTTTCATTGCATTATGAAAATAAAGAAAATTCTTTCAGGATCATGTTTGGAAAGAGTTCATTTTTAAAATAGCACATTTTCCAAAATAAAAATGATCAAAGTGAAGTTGACGAGGGAGAGTCATAGGCCAAGGAGTCTAAAACCTTTCTGTAGGTATTGCTGCAAAACAAAAAAATTACAAGCATGTTGGATCTCCTTTAAGAAATAAATGGTAATTTTGTGAGAATCCATCTACACAAAGCCGAGCATCTGTCATTTGAAGGAAAAGACTATTTTAAAAAAAATCAGACTGTGGAGTTGCAGAGAACAAACATATTGTCGGAAACAAGCCATCTGCACAATCACACCCCAAACATTTTGGTTTCTCCAACTTTGTGCCATTTTCTTCTTAAAGAGCCTGCGTGTATTTTCTATAAGTACATTTATTTTTTTGATTGCATCCCCCTCAATCTGAAATCTGCATTTTGTTTTCATGTTTGTCTCTGCAGTGTTTATGGACGTTGGACTCGGTAATTATCCCAAACACAGAAAAGTGTTTCGCAAGATCTGCCACTTCCTTTTCCAGCCATTATGAGAATATAGAAGGCATGGTTCCTAAGTTTGTGGATGACACTAAAATTGTTGGACAGTGAGAAAGGATATCCCAGATTACAAGGAGACCTCGATCAATTGGATCAGCGGGAGGAGTGGCAGATGGAGGTTAATTTGGATAAATACGAGGTATTGCATTTTGGTTAAACATACAAGAACAGGACTTATACACTTAAAAATTAGGTCTTGAATAGTGCTGTAGAACAGGAAGATCAAGGGGTTCATGTACATAATTCTTTGAAGTTTGGGTCACATGTAGACAAGGTGGTTAAGAAGCTATTTAGCAGGCTTGCCTTTAATGCTCAGATCTTTAAGTATAGAAGCTGGAGCATTAAGTTGAGATTCTACAGAATGTTGGACTATTGTGTCCAGTTCTTGCTGCCCTGTTGTAGTAAGGATATCATTAAGCTAGAGAGGGTTCAGAAAAGATTTACTAGCACTTTGCCGGGACTGAAGGGTTTGAGTTATAAGGAGAGGCTGAATAGGCTGGGACTTTTTTCACTGGAGCATAGGAGGTTGAGGGGTGACTTTATACAGGTTTATAAAATCATGAGGGGTACAGATAAGGTGAATGGCAGGTATCTTTTCCCTAGGGTGGGGGATTTCAAGACTAGGGGGCATACTTAAAGGATTTAAAGAAGAAAGGAGAAGCAACGGTTTTGTACAGAGTGGTTTGTGGAATGAACTTCCAGAGGAAGTGGTGGATGTGGGTACAGTTATAATGTTTATAAGACATTTGGACATGTATGCGAATAAGAAATGTTTGGAAGGTTGTGAACCAAGCACAGGTGGGTGGAACTAGTTTGTTTGGGATTATGGTCAGCGTGGATTGATTGGAATAAAGTGTTTGTTTTCGTGCTGTATGACTCTATTTGGATAAATGACAAGTATCATGCACACCACACAACTGACAAGCGATGACCATCTTCAACAAGAGCAAATCTATCCTTGACACTGAATGGCATTATCATTGCTGACTTCCCTATTTTCCAGGATAGAAAAGTGTGGTACTGGAAAAGCACAGCAGCTCAGGAAGAATCCAATGAGCAGGAGAATCGTCATACCCGGCAGAAGCCCTTCAACAGGAACGTTGGGAGGTGATGGTGGGAAGTGGGCTGAGAGCTAAATGTGAGGTGGGGGGAAGGTAGCTAAGAAGGTGATGGGTAGATGCAGGTTAGGGTGTAGTTGTGATAAGTGCACATCAAATAACCCTACCGCCTTATGGCCAACCACTTCAACTCCCCTTCCCACTCCACCAAGGACATGCAAGTCCTGGGCATCCTCCGCCACCAAATCTAAGCCATTCAACAACTGGAGGAAGAATGCCTCATCTTCCACCTTGGAACACTTCAACCACATAACATCGGTATTGGTTTCACTTGTTTCAAATCTGCCCACTCGACACCTCATCCCAGATCCAACCCTCCAACTCAGCACTGCCGTCTTGATGTGTCCTACCTGTCCATCTTCCTTCCCACCTATTCGCCCCACCATCCCCACCGACCCATCACTATCAGCCCCCCATCTGTATCTATCTATTGCTTTCTCAACTACCTTCCCCTCATCATCCTATTTATCTCTCAGCCCCCTTAGCCAGGCATTCACCCCCCATCCTGATGAAGGGCTTATGCCCAAAATGTCAACTTGCCTACTCCTCAGATGCTGCCTGACCTGTTGTGCTTTTCCAGTCCCACACTTTTCGATTTTGATCTCCAGCATCTGCAGTCCTCACTGTTTCCTCTTATCCTGGGTCTAACATTGACCAGTGACTGAACTGGACCAAAAAAATAAATACAATTGATAAAAGAACCAGTCAAAATCTAGCAATTTTGATGCAAGTAATTCACATCCTAACTCCCCAAACTTGTCTACCATCTAACAGGCCCAAATCAAGAATGGTATAGAATAATCTCCACTGCTTGGATGAGTACAGCTCCAAAAACACACAACTCCCAACATTACCCAAGAGAAGGCGACCTGCTTGATTGGCTTCCCCTTCACCAATTTGAACAGTGACTCCCTCTATCAATCAACACACTGTGGTAGCAATTGTTCAAAATACTGGGGCTAGGGCTTTAAACTAAATAGTTTAAAATAAATATAAGGGGTGGTGATGGTCCAGTGGTATTATCATTGGACTGTTAATCCAGAGACCCAGGTAATATTCTATAGGCCCGGGTATGAATCCCACAGCAGATGGCGGAATTTGAATTCAACAAATATCTGGAATTAAGGATCTAATGACTACTATAAATCCATTGCCAATTGTCAGAAAAAACCCAACTGGTTCACTGACGTCTTTTAGGGAAGGAAACTGCCATCCTTATTAGATCTGGCCTACATGTGACTCCATACCCACAACAACGCGGTTGACTCTCAACTGCCCTCTGGAGAATTAGGGACGGGCAATAAATGCTGCCGAGCCAGCGACACCCTCATCCTGTTACAGAATAAACAAGAGGTTGGTGGGGGAGAGTGTGGGCTGCAGTTGGTATGTTTAGTTGCATGGAAAATTATGTAAAAAGGTAAAGGGGGGATGGCTCAGCAGAGGTTATTAAAGTTTCCTGGAAAAGTAATAGGACAGTGTATAGAAAGGCTCAGGAATCAATATTCAAGCACAGCAGATGAGACAACTAGGGAAGGGGACAGTCAGTGCAATGCTAAGGGTGTTGTACTAAAATGCATGCAGCGTATAAAAACAATGAGCTTGTAGCACAGATTGAAAAAGGTGGGTACAATGATGCCCCTACCACTTTGGGGAAATGAAACCTAGACTGGGTGACTACTTCGCAGAACAGCAACATTCTGTCTGCAAAAAAGATCCTGAGCTTCCAGTTGCCTGCCACTTTACCACCCAACCCTGTTCCCTGGCCAACATCTCTGTCTCAGGCTTGCTGCAGTATTCCAGTGAATCTCAGCACAAGCTGGAAGAACAACACCTCATTTTCTGCTTAGGAACCCTGCAGTATTCTGGGCTCAATATTGAGTTCAGTAACTTTAAGGCTTGAGCTCTCCCATGTCCTTAAGCCAACCCTCCCACACGGGGCCTATCACAGTCTGCTAATACACACAACCCATTGTTAACCACCATCAGTCTCCATTAATGACTGTTCACCCTCCTAGCCAAATTGTTATCCATTTCTTTGTCTAGCTGTTCTTCTCTCTCTTTGGGCTTCATTTCACCTTTCAGTTACCCCCTTACACTCCTCCCCCCACCCTATCTTCTGCATATAAACTGACAGTTTCCTAACTGCCATCAGTTCTGAGGGAGGGTCATTCAACCCAAAACGTTAACTCTGATTTCTCTCCACAGTTGCTGCCACACCTGCTGAGCTTTTCCAGTAATTTATGTTTTCGTTTCAAGCATAAATGCTATTGTTCCATGATGAAACATGGTTCCCACAGTGCCTCTGTGTAGCTCCCTCAATTGAACAGACAATATATGATCAATATTAGTTCAGTGACGTTTGGATGGCTGGAGCATTATTGTTGAGTTCTCTTATACATACCAATTGCTCCTGATACAAATGAGAATTTCTGTTATAATGAGTAGTCACTGCTCACATAGATAGTAAGAAAGAACAAACATGTTTGTAGTCCTGTGAACTCAACTGTGAAGAAAATGCCTTTGGTAGGTTAGAGAATTGAGTCTTCTGGTTCACTGGAAATGGTTCTATGACATTCATTGGTAATTTTCTCCCTTTCCCAACTGACAAGCAATGTCCTGTCTAAACAACCCAATCAGACACATACACGCTGTTTTTGTCTGCAAAGGACAGGATTCTGTGAATTAATATATCCAGCTTCGAGCACATATTCATGCAAGTGTGCCTCACGGTGAGCTAAACTGACAATCCTAAATGGTTGTCGCCATAATCTTTTGCATGTAGTTGATTGTTTTATAAATATTGTCCATTGTGGATGTGGCATTTTAAGTTTTACAATCCTGGTTAGATTTGATAGGAGGGCTGCCAGTCTTTGGGATGAACAGCCTACGTAACTGGCATCACATGGGCACTGAAATTCATGTACCAACTTTTACATTTGTGTGAAAAGCAGAACTTCTTTCTAGCTTGACGCAGCAATCATCACTCGTGTTACTACCGAATAGTAGCAGGGTGCCAAAGCTAGATTCACCTGCTGCTCAAATCTTTGAGATACCTTACCTTTCCAAGGCATCTTACAGAGTCTGTGCACTTTTCAGTACTAAAATGATTCGCTTAGATCCACTTGTGAATTTGCACAACATACAATGAGAAATAATCTGACTGGGATTGCCAATATCCTGGAGAATGGCCTTGAGGAGCCAAATTTCAAACATGCACAATGAGCAAATAGCTCAAGCCCTATTTATGAGGTACTGATAAAGCCAACCTTATTGGGTCTGGCAATGTAGAAATCCCACCCGTATACTATTAGTATAGGCAGGTTTGGGTGGATTATAAATAGGGAATTTCATGGCTGATTTCTTACATAGGATATCAACGAAAGTGAGTTTATTTAATTGCGCCATTTCAAATATGAAGCTACCTGTTTCTGGACTGCTGATTAGTCATTTTATTATTTGTCTTTTTTTTATGAAATGTTTCCACAAAGACAAGACAAAATTGTGACAGAAAATGAATTGTTTCATTTTCTAAATATTCAAAAAATATGAAGTGTCAAACAAATGGAGGAAAAACAATTAATTGAAATGGAATATTCTAACTTGAATAGCATGTTAACATGGCCCAATGTTTCTCTAAAAGTTAAAATTCATCTGTTCTTTTTCCTCAGTCTTCCACAGAGACTTTTACATGTAAGCTTTTACCTTCAGCAGGATATTTATAACTGATGAGGACAATATTTATTTCAGCTGTGTAACATAAGAACTAGTTGTGAATAGCATGGTACTGAAAGATTTAATTCTGGGGTCCTCTAAATACAAACATCTGACTTATGAACACTTGTAGTCATGAACGCAATCCCAAACAGGGGAGTAATTTTAAAAATCTGACATTCAAATAATTCCTGTACTTACGGCTATTTTATATTGTCCTGCATTGTGTTCCAACTCATGTACAAATCAACTTGTGAGCGGACTCAAAAATTGAATTTATTTGCAACCCAAAAATTGCCTACATACAAGCTGTGGGTACATGACAACAAAAATATATTACTTTTAGTTGCCTTGTTAATATTTTTTACTGATGAAGAAACATCCTTATGCTCAGAATGTTGATTCTCCTGCTCCTCAGATGCTGCCTGGTTGGCCATGCATTTCCAGCACCATACTTTTTGACTCCGGTCTCCAGCATCTGCAGTCCTCACTTCCTCCTTGTTAATGTTTTTGTCAGATTCTTAATTTGGTTTTATCCAGAGCATAGAATGCATAGAAAAATTGGTCAGTGAAATATAATAAAAGTATATTAAAAATGAACAAGTATCAAAATGATTAACTTTATGTAGGGAAAATCATCAGGAATTATTGAACTTTGAATTAAGTTTAAAAATAAATAGAAAGCCTTGTGGTAGACAAAAGGAAACGCGACAAATATTGCAAATTGCTGTCTTTTAATGCTGTTCTATATTTCCAAAGTTCATTCAATGAAATTAGAGTCTGAGTAGGATTAGTACTCATTTTGAACTGTACTAGCAGGCTCCCTGGCCTGCATGACCCTTTTTCCATTTGTAGCTACCATAATTAGTATTTGAAAAGGGATGGTATTGTTTCAGCTGTTACTCTATATTAGAACAGATGTGCCAAGGCAACAGAAGAACCCTTAGAGAGACTGTCCAAAACAAGTATGAAAACAGGTATAGGTCAAAATTACAAATTAGTTATCTTAACAAAATGTCAGCTAATGGTTTTAAGTGACTGTAAATGGATTTTAAAATGCCAGAAAATGGCAAAATGTTCTGCATACTACACAAAGGTCATCTTTAAAGTCTGTACAAATCTTTTATGACTTACTTCACATCAAATTGGTATGGTTTTTTTTCGGGTTGAAATAATCTTGTGTAACATAACAGAAAATAAGTTGAGGTGAACACAAAGAGTCAGCAAAAGGATTTAGACAAGTTGGACGAATGCAAAACAATATGCTGGATAGAAAATAATGTGGAGAAATGTCAATTAACCTATTTGATATAAGAATAGAAATATTGGACTGAATCCTACCAGAAATCAGCTAAGTGTTAATTTTGGTGAGTTGCATGGTGGGTTTCTTCCTGCAAGATCTAGCAAGTAAGAAATCAAGTAATAGATTTTTCATCCTACCAGTTGTATTCTGTACTCGATACTTTCTCTTAAATATGGACAAGAGATTATGCATTCGTTGGCACAAATGACCACTACCAATATTATTTGAATTAATTATCAACTACATACAGGTTAGTTGCTGATTGAAGACTCTTGGCCTCAACTGACTTTGTAAAAGTATTGTCAACCTTTTACTGCAATTTAAAATTAATCACATCAGTAAGAAATGTTGTTGCACATAGTGAAGGCCTTGGTTCTGACTCCAATGATTCTGATAATATTATTTACTCCCACCTTGTCCTACAGAATGTCAGGATGATCGAACAGAAATAGCATAAAGGAATATAAGCTGTTCATTCAGGCAGAAGAGTTGGAAGAAAAGGGGTCTTGCCCACAGGCATTATAGATAAAGCATCTTATCACAGCCTCAGTATGGAATGATAGGTTAGTCATGCATCATGATCTCTTTGCCTATTTTTGGTCCATATCTAATTATTCCATGAAGATTTATTGTAATTGTGTAAGGCTCTTTGAGACCATGCCTGAAGTACTGTGTATACTTTTAGTTTGTTTCCAAATAAAAGATGCACCTACTTTAGAGGAGATGCAACAGAGTTTCACCAGTCTGATTGATGGAATTAGGGGTTGGTCTAATGGTGAGAAATTGAGTAGGCTCAATACATAATCCTTAGATTGAAAGAATGAGATGATTATTAAGATGTAGAGATTGGTCTTAATAGGATAAACGCTTGAAGGATATGTTAAATTCTTTTGCCATGTCTTTATTCCCATTGGAATTTCCCCAGCTTCTGACTCATGGGACCTACATTTGTCTTTGCTACTTATTTTTCTCTTCACATATTTATAGAAGTTGATACAGTCAATTTTTAGGCTCCTGCAATTTCACTCTCAAATTCTATTTTCCCCCTTCAAACTTTTTTGTCCTTTTTAATTGAATTCCAAAATACTTCCCATCCTCATGTTTGTTGTTTTATTTTTTCAGCAATTTTATATGTTTCCTCTTTGGATCTAATACCTTCCTTAATTTCTTTTGTAAACCAAAGCTGAGCCACCACCTCTCTTACTTTTGTACCAGACAGAAATACAAAAATTGTTGTAATTCATGCACGTGTTCATTAAGTATGAACTATTGCCCGACCACTATCAAACCTTCAATAAAGTTCGCAATCCATCCTTGCCAATTGTATCTCCTAGCATTGTAGTTCCCTTTGTTTAGGGTCGGGGCCTTAGCATCTGTTTGGACTACTTCATTCCCAATCTAATGAAGAATTCTATCATATTATGGTTGCTCTTCCCCAAGGGACCACACAACGAGATTGTTAATTAGTCATTTGTCATTTCATGGTACCCAGACTAGAATAGCTTGTTCTCAGGTTGGTTATTCAGTGCATTAGTTTAAAAAATTCATAACATGCACACCCAAGGAAATCTTCCATCATAATACCATTGCTGGTTTGGTTTGTCCAATCTATATGTAAATTAAAGCCATATTACAGTTGCATTAGTGCATGCATCAGCATGGCAGAAATCAGTTAGGTAAAAGCTGATTCAGGGAACATTGATATACTATAGAAGCGCATAAGGCACAAGTGGTTTGTCTCCAGCTCTAGGGTTAGTCAATCAGCAAGACCAGCTAAGCATGAACAAGGGAGATGACTAAAGATGTTGCATATCACAAACCAGGACTACCAGTAAGAACATTCAAACCGGTTCCATGTAAAAGAGGTCAAAAACGTTTTTAATTTAAACTTTGTAATCTCCATTATGATACATCAAGTGTCAATATATCCTGTAAGTGCATTTACTAGGTTCAGGAAAGTCATATCCTAGTCATAATGAACAGATGTGAAACCCTTAGGGAGAAAAAGCTTATGAAAAAATTGGGCAACAGCACCTAAATTATAAATGTCACAATGACTTGTGCAGAATTATGGGCTGCAAAATTGATCTATGTAAGAAGTTAGTAGTCATTAAGCCAAAGCAGCTGATGTATAACAAATGACAAGTGAAATGAATATATAAAGGTAACCTTGCCTGCAATCTGCTTGTCACAGGTGTAAGTACCACCAGTTGGATTCCCAAGGGTGTGCTGAGAGAGATAGCTGTTGAACGATGAATAGCAATGAAAGTGAAAATAAAACTTGCATTTATACTGTCTCTATCATGACATCAGGCAGCCATTTTGCCACAGCAAATTCCTGCACGCAGCAATACGATAATGAACAGATAATTATTTTCATCTTGTTAATAAATAAATAGCGACAAGTACTGGCCAGAATACCAAAGCTAATTTCTCTGCTCTTCTTCCAAATAGTGGTGGAATAATTCAATAGAGGCCAGTATCCCATCACCAAGTCACCCTTTATTTGCACATGGAGAGTCCTTGACACTGACCAGCTCTCTCAGAGTGAACAGGATTTTGACATTCTTGTCCATATTTGTCAGCCAGGGCTGCCTGAGCAGACCAGATTAACAGCCCCAATTGGGAAAGTCATATTCTATGAGGTCCACACGACTGACCTTGTTAAAATCACTATAAGCGGCATGAGGTTTTTCACATCCTCCTTCAACTCAGTTGAAAGACAACCACCACACAGAACTCCATTACAGCAGAGTCTGTCTGGATCTTTGCAATCAGATTTCTGGAGTAAAATTTGAACACACTACATTCTGACTTTGAGCCAGAGATGCAACTACTTGAGATGAGCTAATACTGGTATACACAATGAGGATGATAGGTATATAAGGCCTCTAAATAAATATACCCTCCCAGCAAACCTTTTATGCCTGTCGATTCATCCTAGCATTATAAGCTATCATTTTTTTTTCCTTGCTTTATCTTTGGCTGTAAACATTAAATAAGTCCTTCAGGGTCTCAGACTGAAAGGACTCAAGCATCCCTAACTGTCTCCACATTTCTTTCACAGTTTATTCTTCTTAACCCTGGCAACATATGTAATTCCCTTCTCAAACAAGGGTACTCTTCACTCACACAGGATTGAGCCTAAGTGGACTTCAGAGAAGATAGCTTCCCTATTACAGAGGTCCATGTTGCTGACTGTGCCACTGTTATGACTGAAGAGTGGAGAGATCAGATCAAGAATTATTTCTGGGAACAGCGGACATGAAAAGGACTGTTTAGGTACTCTGCAAGAATGTATGAGCTAGAGACCATCAATTTTAGCACATGATTTGAACTATAGAGAAATCATTCTCCCAGGTTAATGCTGACATAATTCAGAATCCATCTTCAATCTGTAAGAGAATCACTACAGCATGTGAAATAATTTGACTTGTATTGTGTTGAGTGTAGAACAGTGTCCACAGCTAAAGAAGGTCAAAATTATTTCTGGCTCTGATAGATATCTGGCAGCAATATCTCACTCACTATTTTCACATCCTTAATTCCCTGTTCAGCCTACTCATTCTCTGATCATTGCAGACCATTTAAATCATGAACAGTCTACATCTGTTAATTGTGACATTATGTAGAATACAATGTAAGGATAGCATTGTTATTTGAAACCTCACTGGTCATTGTCCTTACCTTTTCGCAAGTGACTCCAAAGCCAGTAACAGTCTGAGGGCCAAGCTTGTAAACAATGGTGGTGATAATGGAAGAGCTCGAACTTCATGGGCCAATGCTTGCTTAGAGGTCTACTATCCTTTGGGAAGGGGATTTGTGTTTCCTGTAAGTACGTTGTTTTTGAAAGCTCATGTAACTGATGACCTGACACTGGCATCAGTAAGAGAGAAAATGCCATTCTTGAATGACCACATGAAGAAAGAGATCTTAGAGACTGGAGTACAGAGTAAAGAAATCAGTGTTGCAGGATGTGAGTTGAAGAGCTTTATCTGGAGACAAGGAGCAAGTGTCCTCCAGAACAATATAAATACAGACACCCACAGCCTTGGATACCTAGATTGGTGTATCAATCTGCAGGTAGCAATGGCTTATAGACCATCATAAAATATGATGGTAACTAAAATAACCTGATATAGAGACGGTGTTGTAGTATTGGCAGCAGCTGTCATGGATGAACTCTGTGAGAGTCAGATAAGCAGTTGTCCAGCAAATACATTTCTATAGCTAGGTGGGCCAATCATCTCAAAGCTTAGTCTCATGAGTGAAACATCATTGAAACATTACATATAATGAGAAATCAGCAAACATAATTGTTTAGCAGAAATGTGAATATTTATTTGGATCTCTTTCAGAGAGCAGTTACAGTTCTTCAGAACAATGACTGGAGAGAAGTTTGGCAAGAATTTCCAAAGCTAATCAAAGGTTTAGTCAATTGAAGTTGGAGCAATGCATTATTCAACAAGGAGATGCTCGGCCCACCTGTTTGTGTGCTCTCAGGAAAATAGATGGGGAAAGCAAATCTCAGTTAAAAGTGTGATTGAAAGTGAGGTTCTCAGAACAGACATAATGGCATTCAGTCAAGATTGGAGTAGTGCTGGAAAAGCACAGCAGGTCAGGCAGCATCCAAGGAACAGGAGAATCGACATTTTGGGCAGGAGCCCTTCATCAGAAATCCTTCCCGGAAGGTTGATTTTCCTGCTCCTCGGATGCTGTCTGAGCTGCTGTGCTTTCCCAGCGCCACTCTAATCTTGACACTAATCTCCAGCATCTGCAGTCCTCACTTTCACCATAATGGTGCTTAGGTTTAGCAACTATTTTCAAAGTAAATGGACAACTAAGATCGTGTGTGGATTTCACTCATTGAAATCTGAGTTGAAATAACACCAGAGTGGTCAGTATCCCATCATCAAGATACCATTTATTTACACATAAACAGGTTGCTCAGTGGTTAGTACTGCTGCCTCACAGTGTCAGGCACCTGGGTTCGATTTCACCATCGGGTGACTGTCTGTACGCAGTTTGTATTTCTCCCAGTGTTTGTTTCTGTTTCTTCTGGGTGCTCTGATTCCCTCCCACAGTCCAAAGATGTGCAGGCTAGGTGAATTGCCTTTGCTAAATTGCCCACAGTGTCCAGGGATATGTGGATTAGCCATAGGAAATATGGGGAAAGGGTATGTCTGGGTGGGATGCTCTTTAGATGGTTGGTGTGGACTCAGTGGGCTGAATGGCCTGCTTCCACACTGTTGGGATTCGATGGATTCTATTCCATGATCTTGATTTAAAAGTGAACAGTCTTAGGCTTTCATACTGCCTCATTCAAAGTCAGGTACCAAAGTGTCAGCATTTCTGACACTCCTCTTTTTTGTCTGTCAGCCAGAGCTCTCTGATCGGATAGATTAACAGCCCCAGTCAGGGAACTCCTACTGTATGAAGTCCAGCTGGCTGACCTTGTTACAATCACTCCAAGAGTAAGAAAAGAAATCCATTCCATTTCATCTGTCAATGACACTTTGGTTAAATGGCAATGAGAAAGTTCTTCCCAAAACTAGATGCCAACATTTTAATCAGTAGTGCTTAAACCATCTATCATTTGTAATCTCCTCTGTCCCAGAAATTTTCGAAAGGGTAATGTCTAGATTGCTGGAAGGGGATAGTTGCCACATTAATGACATGTTAATAACGGTGAAATATGAACGAACACAACGAGAGGGCTGGAGGTGTGTTAAAGACACTACAGAATGCAAGCCTGAAACTAAACATGAAATGCCAATTCTACAGAATGCCAGTTACATTTTTCGGATATATGATTCAAGAACCAGGATCACACTATATCCAAAGAAGAGCCAGCAGTGAAATTGTTATACTGGAGTGCATAAATGAGGAACTGAGCTTCTTAGGCACAGTGAAACAAATTTAAAGTTTATGCCCAACTTATACAATCCAACAGAGAGTTTTTGAGAAAAGACCAACAATGATATTGGAGTCAAGAACAGACCGCAGTGTCTGAAAAGATTAAAGAGAAGCTACTTTCGACTGATGTGTTATTACGTTACAGTCCAGGTTTATTCACTTTGGAAATCCAGACATGCATCATCCACAGGACTAGGTGCAGTCCTTATTCAAGTGCAAATGGATGGTGCATGAAAACTGGTCTAGTTATGTTAAGATCTTTGATTGAGGCAAAACAGAGATTTACAGCCAGAGAGAAGGAAACATTAGCAGTTACATTGCACTGAAAAAGTTTCACGGACTCCGGGACTGAAATTCCAGGTTGAGCGAGTCCGCAAGTCTTTGGTAACATTCTTGTTATTGAAAGAAAACTCCCGAATGCCTCGTCACATGAAACACTCAGACTTAGGCTGAGAAAATACAACTCTGATAAAGTGTATGTTACAGGCAAAGTCCAAATTACAATATAAACACACTTGAGGGCAACAGTAAATTGAGCGGAATAGAGAATCTGATTCTGCAGAAGTGGAGTATTATTCTATGGCCATAATCAACACTTAACCAGCAAATGATGGAAAACTCTGGCAAACCTGAGCACCCAAAAATGTGATGAGAAATGCACAAGTATCAGATAACTCTTTTCCTCTTCTTTTTGTTCATGGGATGTGGGTATTTATTGTCCATTCCTAACTGCCCTGGAGAAGGTTCTAGTGAGGGTAATTAAAGCCCTGCTTTCTCAAACCATTGTAGTCCTTGGGGTGTAGGAACAGCCACAATGCTGTTTGGAGTGAAGTTCCTGAATTTTAACCCAACGATGTTCATGGAATAGTGATATAGTTCCAAGTCATGGTGGAGCGTGATTTGGTGTGGATCTTGCAGATAGTAGTGTTCCTATGCATCTGCTTTCTTGTCCTGCTTGGTGAAAGTGATCACGTGATTGGAATGTGCTTTCAAATAAACCTTGGTGAGTTAGCACAGTACATATTGGAGATGGTTCCACATTGCTGCCACTGTGCAGCGATGGTAAAAGGAGTTAATGTTCAAGGTAGTTGATAGGGTTCCAAAGGTTGTTTTGTCATAAATGGTCTAAAACTTGTTGATTATTGTTGAAGGGGCACCCATCAGGGTTAGATTAGATTAGATTTACAGTGTGGAAACAGGCCCTTCGGCCCAACAAGTCCACACCGACCCGCCGAAGCACAACCCACCCATACCCCTACATTTACCCCTTACCTAACACTACGGGCAATTTAGCTTGGCCAATTCACCTGACCCGCACATCTTTGTGACTGTGGGAGGAAACCGGAGCACCCGGAGGAAACCCACGCAGACACGGGGAGAACGTGCAAACTCCACACAGTCAGTCGCCTGAGTCGGGAATTGAACCCGGGTCTACAGGCGCTGTGAGGTAGCAGTGCTAACCACTGTGCCACCGTGCCCCGGTTGTAATGAGACAACGACAAGTTAGACCAAGTAAGCATCCCTATTGCTGTATACACAACATAAAAAATTAAAACATTGAATGACCCTCAAAATTGCCCAAATCGGTTTCTAATCAGACTTTATAGATAACAGATGTCAGATGCCAAATTTATACTTAATCAAAAATTAACATTTTAGATTAGTTACAGTGTAGAAACAGGCCCTTTGGCCCAACAAGACCATACCGACCCACCGAAGCTCAACCCATCCATCCCCCTAACCTAACACTACAGGCAATTTAGCATGGCCAATTCACCTGGCCCGCACATCTTTGGACTGTGGGAGGAAACCGGAGCAAACCCACACAGACACAGGGCAAACGTGCAAACTCCACACAGTCAGTCACCCGAGGCAGGGATTGAACCTGGGTCTCTGGTGCTGTGAGGCAACAGTGCTAACCACTGTGCCACTCATAATGCTGCAACTTTCGCAGAACAAAATTAAACAAGGTAATTTACTTAATGCCAATGATTTAAATCCAATATTCTTTGAACACAGCCCCACTCAAAAATAGTCAGACAGATAGGCAGGGATAAGATGTAGCTGGCAGTTTATTTAACCAGGTTACAATGTTTTATAGCATCACAGGCCTGTAGGATTGCACTTTGCTTGATTTCTGAAGATACCAGTCAATACAAATAGTTTTTAGTAGGTACTGAGGAAATTCACTTCTTTCTTATAACCGGGATTCTATTCTCTGAACTTTCAATAAATCTTTAACTGGAGGACAACTAAAGATCAGCCAAGACTCCTTCCAGCAGCCTTCAAAGCCAAAGGTGTGTTTCCTTGTCAAAAAGACTCAGTCCTAAGCAATTTAAACATTGGTTTCTATTCCTATTTTTTCCAAAATCCTCTTTGTTAGACTGGTTGCCACTTGTCTCCTTGTGGTAGCCCCTTTTAACATTCAGATATTTGCCAACCTTTGAGTTTAATGCATCTCCAGAGCCAAAGTGTCTACATTGCTCTTTGAACAATAATCAACCTGCAATTAACTTCTGAAGCCAGGTCCCAAACATCAAGTACTGTTTTCGTTTGTCCTTTCTTTTTTCCAAAAGCAAGCTGCTGCTCCAAGTCCAAAGGTTGCCTTCAACTCACAGCTCACAGTTCCAACTAAAACTGAGAAAAATAAATGCAAAATAATCAAGGTCTCAACAAGATAAATGGAGAGTTTTCCACCAAACTCCTGACTTGTGCTGTGTTAACAGTGAAGAGGCTTTAGTACATTAGGAGGCAAGTTACTTACAGCAAAATTTCTATCCTCTGACCTACTTTTCGAGCATAATATTTGTCCAGTTTAGTTTCTGGTCAATTGTGACCTCCAGTGTGTTATAGTGAGAAATGAAAAGATATTCATGCTGTTGTACATCAAAGACCAATGTTTAAATTCCCTCATACAATCTTAGAATTTTACAGTATAGAAGGAAGCCATTCAACCTACCTTGTCTGTACCAGTCCTAAAGATCCACCCAGCTAGACCCACATTTTGGAAAAAATAGTTATTGCCTAGTACTTGTGTGACATGAATGTTACTTGCCATTTATCAGTGCAAGGGTGCGAAAGTGAGGACTGCAGATGCTGGAGATCAGAGTCAAAAAGTTTGGTGCTGAAAAAGCACAGCCAGTCAGGCGGCATTGGAGGAGCAGGAGAGTAAATGTTTCGAGCATATGCTCTTCATCAGGACTGATGCTTGAAACATTGACTATCCTGCTCCTCAGACGCTGCCTGATGGGCTGTGCTTTTCCAGCACTACACTTCTTGACATTTATCAACACAATCCTGGAAGTTGTCTCGGTCTTCTTGCATATGGAAACAGACTTATTGCTTATCTGTGGAGTTGCAAATGTTGCTAATCAGTGTGCAACCCTTTTCCATGACTGACCTTATGATGAAGGGAAGGTCTACAAAAGTGCGCAAAATACAATCCAACAAACCAAGTGTGAAAAGGCAACATAAGCAAAAATAATACTTGACAATAGTGTAAGGTATATTGGTGTATGACCATAGAACAGTTACGCAAAAGTGAGGACTGCAGATGCTGGAAACCAGATCTAGATTAGAGTGGTCCTGGGAAAGGACAGCAGGTCAGGCAGCATCCGAGGAGCAGGAAAGTCGATGTTTCGGGCAGAAGCCCTTAATCAGGAATAGAGGCAGGAAGCCTCCAGGATTGGGCCGGGGTTTGGGGGGGGTGGGGAAGGGGGGTTTGGGGACGGGAGCTGCGGAGAAGGTAGCAAAGAGTACAATGGGTGGGGATGGAGGTGATAGGTCAGGGAGGAGGGTGGAGTGGATAGGTGGGATAGGCGATTGGCAGGTAGGACAGGTCATGAGAACAGTACTGAGCTGGAAGGTTGAAACTCGGGTAAGGTGGGGGGAGGGGAAATGAGGAAACTGGTGAAGTCCACATTGATGCCCTGGGGTGGAAGTGTTCCTAGGTGGAAGATGAGGCTTTCTTCCTCCAGGCATCAGGTGGTGAGGGACTGGCCATGAAGGAGGCCAAGGACCTGCATATCCTCAGCAGAGTGGAAAGGGGAGTTGAAATTTTGGGCCGCAGGGCGACGAGGTTGATTGGTGCAGGTGTCCCAGAGATGTTCCCTGAAGCACTCTGCGAGAAGGCGTCCAGTTTCCCCAACGTAGAGAAGACCGCATTGGGAGCAATGGATACAATAAATGACATTGATGGATGCGCAGGTGAAACTTTGATGGATGTGAAAGACTCCTTTGGGGCCTTGGATGGTGGTGAGGGAGGAGGTGTGGGCGCAGGTTTTGTAATTCCTGCGGTGGCAGGGGAGGGTGCCAGGATGGGAGGGTGGGTTGTAGGGGGGCATGGATCTGACCAGGTAGTCATGGAGGGAACGGTCTTTGCAGAAAGCAGAAAGGGGTGGGGAGGGAAATATATCCCTGATGGTGGGGTCTGTTTGGAGGTGGCAGAAATGTTGGCGGATGATGCTGTTAATGCGAAGGTTGGTAGGGTGGAAAGTGAGGGCCGGGAGGTTCTGTCCTTGTTACGGTTGGAGGGGTGTGGTTTGAGGGCAAAGGTGCGGGATGTGGATGAGATGCGTTGGAGGGCATCTTCAACCATGTGGGAAGGGAAATTGCGGTCTCTAAAGAAGGAGGCCATCTGGTGTGTTCTTTGGTGGAACTGGTCCTCCTGGGAGCAGATACAGTGGAGGCAGAGGAATTAGGAATACAGGATGGCATTTCTGCAGGAGGTAGGGTGGGAGGTGTAATCCAGGTAGCTGTGGGAGTTGGTGGGTTTGTAAAAAATTGATGAAATGACTCTGATTTCAATAAGAGAGAATACAACAGTCTAGAATAAACAAGTGAAGAGAGAGACCTTAGACACTGCACTAGAGAACTACATATGAATAACCTATTATGTCTTTTAGTACATGGAAGTTGAAAAGCCTCAGTTGGAGATAAGGAGTAAGCAGCCTCAGGTGCAGTGCATGTGCAGAGAACTACTTCATAGGATACTCCAGATTAATTATCTCAATGTGTAGATAGAAATATATGCTTAAAGCATGAGATAAAGTACACATCAGGAAGGCAGTAGGAAGCCATACCCTGAATTCCTTTCACTAGCCATGTTTTTTACTGTACATTAAAATTGAAATTGGAAGGACCTTGCAAACAATGAGGAAAACTCAAGATTGCAACATTTATAGAAATGAGTATAGGATGTTCCCTCAGGCAAATCACATTGCTTCAGCAAAAGGTCACGTTTTTGCATATCTTCTCTGATATTCAGAAATATCTGAGTGTGTTTTAGGCAATTCTTCAAATTCCAAATACTCTGCACAGTAACCATCCTGTCTTTGGCAAGGACTTCATTGTCAAAGCCTTGTTGGGTGTCATGGCAACAAGATTTATCATCCAAATCAGAAGAAGATGAATGGAATCTGTCCAAGGATATCCATCCAGTTTCTAATTTTTGTGAAAAAGTTTTTGAAACAGGAATTATCACAGGATCAAGAGTCATGGCTGCACCCAAGAAGCCAGTACCAGCAAATATTATGGTGACCTTCAAGTTGGCCAAGCAGTAAACTTGAAAATGTGTTGCTGGAAAAGCACAGCAGGTCAGGCAGCATCCAAGGAGCGGAAGAATCAATGTTTCGGGCATGAGCCCTTCTTCAGGAATGAGGAGAGTGTGCCAAGCAGGCTAAGATAAAAGGTAGGGAGGAGAGACTTGGAGAAGGGGCGTTGGAAATGCAATAGGTGGAAGGAGGTTAAGGTGAGGGTGATAGCCCAGAGTGGGGGTGGGGGCGGAGAGGTCAGGAAGAAGATTGCAGGGTAGGAAGGTGGTGCTGAGTTCGAGGGTTGGGACTTAGACAAGGTGGGGGGAGGGGAAATGAGGAAACTGGAGAAATCTGAGTTCATCTCTTGTGGTTGGAGGGTTCCTAGGCGGAAGATGAGGCGCTCTTCCTCCAGCCGTCATGTTACTATGGTCTGGCGATGGAGGAGTCCAAGGACCTGCATGTCCTTGGTGGAGTGGGAGAGGGAGTTGAAGTATTGAGCCATGGGGTGGTTGGGTTGGTTGGTCCGGGTGCCCCAGAGGTGTTCTCTGAAACGTTCCGCAAGTAGGTGGCTTGTCTCCCCAATATAGAGGAAGCCACATCGAGTGCAGCGGATGCAGTAAATGATGTGTGTGGAGGTGCAGGTGAATTTGTGGTGGATATGGAAGGATCCTTTGGGGCCTTGGGGGGAAGTAAGGGGGGAGGTGTGGGCGCAAGTTTTGCATTTCTTGCGGTTGCAGGGGAAGGTGCCGGAATGGAGGTTGGGTTGGTGGGGGGGTGTGGATCTGACGAGAGAGTCCTGGAGGGAGTGGTCTTTCCGGAACACTGATAGGGGTGGGGAGGGAAATATATCTGGTGGTGGGGTCTGTTTGGAGGTGGCGGAAATGACGACGGATGATGTGATGTATATGGAGGTTGGTGGGGTGGTAGGTGAGGACCAGTGGAGATCAGGCATCATTTCTGCCACTTCCAAATGGACCCCACCACCAAGGATATATTCCCCCCCCTTCCTGATCAGCATTCCGAAAAGACCACTCCCTCCAGGACTCCCTCGTCAGGTCCACACCCCCCAACAACCCAATCTCCAATCCCGGCACCTTCCCCTGCAACCGCAAGAAATGCAAAACTTGCGCCCACACCTCCCCCTAACTTCCCTCTAAGGCCCCAAAGGATCCTTCCATATCCACCACAAATTCACCTGCACCTCCACACACATCATTTACTGCATCCGCTGCACCCGATGTGGCCTCCTCTATATTGGGGAGACAAGCCACCTACTTGCGGAACGTTTCAGAGAACACCTCTGGGACACCCACACCAACCAACCCAACCACTCCGTGGCTCAACACTTCAACTCCCTCTCCCACTCCACCAAGGACATGCAAGTCCTTGGACTCCTCCATCGCCAGATCATAGCAACATGACGGCTGGAGGAAGAGCGCCTCATCATCCGCCTAAGAACCCTCCAACCACAAGGGATGGACCAGATTTCTCCAGTTTCCTCATTTTCCCGTCTCCCCACCTTGTCTAAGTCCCAACCCTTGAACTCAGCACCACCTTCCTACCCTGCAATCTTCTTCCTGACCTCTCCGCCCCCACCCCCACTCTGGGCTATCACCCTCACCTTAACCTCCTTCCACCTATTGCATTTCCAACGCCCCTTCCCCAAGTCTCTCCTCCCTACCTTTTATCTTAGCCTGCTTGGCACACTCTCCTCATTCCTGAAGAAGGGCTCATGCTCGAAACGTTGATTCTCCTGCTCCTTGGATGCTGTCTGACCTGCTGCGCTTTTCCAGCAACACATTTTCAGTTCTGATCTGCAGTCCTCACTTTCTACAACCAGTAGACTTCTCATTTTCATAGAACTGGTAGATTGATCTTGGATACAATGAAGAACCAGTTGCATTCCCATTGGCAGAAAGTTGTTATTAATGGTTGTGCTTTCACATGAGGCCCCTAACTGGTAGAGTTGAGCAAAGAACAATGCTGGGCAGCTGCTCCTCACTATCTTTATTTATGATCTGAATGAAACTAATTAGGGATTACCTTCAACTTTATAGATCAAACTTTCAAAAAAGATTGTAACGTTGGAACATAATACCAGAAAGCAAAGGCTAAAAGCAAATGAAAAAGTGAAGGTAAAATGCACCCACATCTGAGAGAGACCATGATCATGAATTAATGTTTTATTAATATGTGGTTCGGTGACTGCCAAGCATGTGCCAAACCTATTTCTCCTTCTTTAAAGTGGGATTTTAAGACTCAGAGGCACAAGTTTGACCATTAACAGAACAGGCCTAACCCTAACTCTGTGCAAGTGGGTGCATTTTGACTGAATTCAAATCTCACTCATTGTTTGTGTGAAGTCCATTGAATGAATCAGAGGTTTCAGTAACTTCAAAGGTAGGCAATGGCAATGTTGTATTATTGCTGGGTTGTTAATCCAGAAATCCACATTATGTTTTTGAGGCTTGGGTTCGAATCCCACCACAGCAACTTCTGGGATTTAAAATCTATGAATATCTGGAAATAAGAGTCTAATGATGGTCATGAATTGATTGTTAGAAAAAAAACCCATCTGGTTCACTAATGTCCTTTAGAGAAGGAAATCTGCCATCTTTACTTGGCCTGACCTACATGTAACGCCAGACCCACTACAATGTGGCTGACTCCCACTGCCCTCTGGGCAATTAGGGATGGGCAATAAATGCTAGCCTGGGCAATAAATGCTAGCCCAGCCAATAATGACCCCATGTGGTGAATGAATTTTTAAAAAAAGATAAAGACTTAGAGATTCACAAGCAATGCTTTAATGCTCTTTAAAAACTTTTGATGAAGCAATCCCACTCCAAAAACCTATTCTGACCAAAGCAGATTTTCCCAGATCAGTGTTATTTAAATCTTTCAATAAAACATTCATATGAGTTTCTCCATCTATTGGATAGCCTCTCTCAAAGAGATAATGAAGAGACAAAGAGCTCAATGTCAATTCACTGGACATCTCAGCATCCTTATTGAACTAACTGTCTCCAGCTAAGCTAACTGAAGATGTCAACTAATGGTTTATTACTGTCAGGCCTCACAATAAATTCCATACTTTTACTTACTTTAGAATTTAATATTGTAACGTGAATAGATCAGTCGGCACCTCAAACATGTTTCATTGTTGCTTCAGATTATGGCCAGCCTGTACCTTATCTGCATCGACCATTATTTGATTACCTTTAATACAGTTGCCTAACAAAAATTTGGTTTTGACTTAACAGGTTTTGGGAAGGAAAGAGTTCTGGATTTTCACTCTTCTTTGTGTAAAAACATGCTTTCTGACATCACTTCTGAAGGCTTAACTGTAAGTTTAATAGTGTGCCTCCTTGGATCTTGACTCCCACACTGGAGGAAATAGTTTCTCTCTTTGTGCACTATCAGCTCCCTTAATGGTTTTAAATGTCTTCATTAAAATATCCCTTAAGCGTCTATACTCATGAAAGCACATACCGAGCCTACGAAACTTGTCCTCATACTTGAACCTATTAACATTGGTGTTACTCTAGCGAATCTGTGTTGAATGTTCTTCAAGGTCAGTATATACTTCCTGGGGTGCTTTGGCCAGAAATCTTCCCTTCCTAAGTCATAGCCATAATCAGCACCAGGAATGGATGGGATTCCGCAACCTACCTGAACATTTGATCCAAAAGTTGAAATGTGCTGTTGGGTTTCCCTTGGACAGTGGTTTCCAGTTTTTTTTAAATTCACAAACCACTTGGTGGGGAAAATGATTCTGTGTATCATGGACCATCCATTTGGTCCTGTTGCATCCACTTTCACTTGTCCCTGCAAATCCTTACAGTAAATGTGAAGAATGGTGTTAGCATGCAGGCTTAACTAAATACCAAGTACTTTATTGCTTCTTCACCAAATGTAATAATTTATATGCATTTTTTATTAATTATCATAAGCAAGTAATTAATTCATGCCAACCAAAGACAAAAGTATAAAATGTATTATAAACATTGTGGGTGAACTAGATTATTGAAGCATTCTTATGCATGCCATAAAATGATCACAATTATTGTCTGAAACACTAATATTTAGCTTACATTCCTATTAATTGAACAAAATCAGCAATAGAAATTTTGCTGATAGACTACTTTGCTGTTGACATGCCATGCTCTGGTTGTCATTGGGATTTCTAGGGTAAAACGTTTCATCCTGAATTCTCAAATGGTCTTGGCTGGGGCATTTATGTCAGTGATTTGTATTTTAGACCTTACCCTCATTGACTACTAGTCATCTACAGACAACACTTTGAGAACCACTGCTGTGGCAGCACTCATTTCCACTGCCACCCATTTTCCAAATCATAATGAGACACAGCCCTCAAAATAGATCTGGAAAATCCATTCCTATTTTGTTGACGTGAAAATCCAAAACAAGATTGCTTTCCTTTAGGCCTATATTATATATTGTTAAATATTTGGTGGCCTCACACAAACTGACATTATTGATGCAATTGTTTATGGCATCTTTCAGGACTGTGAATATAAAGCTATTAACAAGTAAAACAATCAAGAGGCAGTTCTCCAGTCTTTAGCTTAAATTTGTATTGCAATTTCCACATTTTGTTGTGATGTGAAAATGATCTATTCATACCAGATGTAAATGACTCGTGATCATTGGATGGATGTCCAGTTAGTTCCCGTTTAGAGATGAGAAAGAGGGCAAATGAAGATATATTCTGAAATTTAAAAAAAAGGAAAATGCAATTTTACATTTTCAAAGAATTAGGATTCATTTTATAGTGACATGCTTTCTGTTTTTAAGAATTCTGCATTTCATTTTATTTTTCTTTCATTATTAGAAATGTGCTCATCTCTTCAACGAAAGATAGCACACAATTTTCTGCCCAGTATGGAAGTAGGGCACGGTCCCCATTTTCAGCTCTCTTATCATGAGGAATTTACACAGGAAAGGAGCAGAAGGTGGGAGATGAATCACTCTGAAGACAACTCTTAAAGACTGACAGAATAGGTAGATGCCCAGATGATGGTAAAGATCACAGCATGCCTTTCCTTCTGTGTATGTGGCAACAAAGGAAATCAAAAAAGTATAAATTGGCAATAGAACAGGAAATTCTATTAATCTTTTCTCTGATCATCCCTTATGTCTCAAACATTTCTTCAATGGATATAGACGTTCAAATCTGAGCAAGGTTTATAGTTAATTTGGTTAGGTTGTGGCAGTGAAAAGAGGCATTATTTGCTCAGTCTTTACTTGTCATCATTGCAGTGTATAGATTTTTAAGAAGGAAGCTGTGAATTCTAAGAAAGTTTCAGGCCCACAATCAGATGTCTATCTATCTTGGTGTATCTGGTCTGGTAGCTCAATAAATTCTATATTCTATACTTCCTGGCTTTGTAGGTATTTGCTGACCTGCTGACATGTTGTATAGTAACTATCAACTTTAGCAGGGGTATAAATGCAAGGCTGACAGATGGGTAGCATGGTGGCTCAGTGGCTAGCACTGCTGTCCCACAGTGCCAGGGACCTCAGTTCAATTCCAGTCTCAGGCGACTGGCTGTGTGGAGTTTGTACATTCTCCCTATATATGTGTAGGTTTCATCTGGGTGCTTTGGTTTCCTCCGACAAACCAAAAATGTACAGGTTAGGTGGATTGGCCATGCCAAATTGCCCACATGTTCAGGGAGGGGCATTAGTCAGGGGTAAGTATGGGGTGAGGGAAATAGTCTGGGTGGTTTGCTCTTCATAGGGTTGGTGTGGACTTGTTGGGCCAAGTGGCCTGTTTCCACACCGTGCTTGAAGTGTCAATTTTCCTGCTCCACGGATGCTGCCTGACCAGCTGTGTTTTTTCCAGCATGACACTCTTGATTCTATGATAAGATCAGGCTTCCGTAATACACCTCATTTAATTTTCCATTCCTTCCAAGATGGATATTACCTCTGTTACTTCAGTCACCGTACACATTAATAGAAGGTTTTATTTGTTTTCTGTCCTTAGGTGAGCTTTAACTTCTGCCTGTCTCATGTCAATAATGTCATTGCCATTCCAAGATTCGATTTGTTTCCCTCCTTGAGGGCAAGGAAAACAAAGTAGGATAGAATTCTGATGAGAGAATTTTAAAGACAAAACCAGGAACAGTTAATTGAACTGAAGAAATCAACTTCTCTGCCATTAGATCCTTCCAGATTGTAGGAGATATTTAGGCAGTGCAAAGTTAAATTGAACAGTATTAAGTAGAATAACAGTAAACAAAATGAGAAGATACCTGCAAGAACTAAGATCACACGAAGTACAACCAGCTAACCAATAATATGCTTTGTGTTATTTCCAAATTTTACATTATGTATTGGTCTAAATGATTGGAGAAGTTAAAGTTCATAGGTGGAATTACAATAGAATGATCTATTTTCTCAATGTGCATATGAAAATCAAATACAAAATGGTACAAGTAACTTATCAATTATGGTTCAGTCTTTGAGCAGCAAGTTGAACAGGTACATGTTTGAGGACAATAGCTGCAGACTGAAGATGTGGTTACTATAAGACCATAAGACCATAAGACATAGGAGTGGAATAACTAAGTAATAGACTGGCTAGTTAGTTAATCTGATACACAGATGCACAGTTGACAACAAAAACATGATTTAGAGAATTATTAATTCACCACAACTAAAAATTCCATGTGACCACTCAGGACGAGACCAAAGAGATCTAAAAAAATAGAACTTTTGAAGACACATCTTCATAGTGTGCTGTATGTTCCACAACCTGGCTATACAGAAGGACAAACATATTGATGTGTCAGAATACAGGAAGAGACTTTTGGCAATTGAAGTCTGTGAATATCAACAGCCAAAAATAAAAAAAAACACAGGGCAAAATCATTATAAAACATTTAAATTAAAAACAGTTCCAGATGAGTTCCAAAATTTTCACTCAGATGATATTTTGCCCCAACTAAGAAGGCACCTGGCCATATATGAAGCTTAAAAAATGAGCAAGAAGAAAACTGCAAGAATTCTATTTTGTCTGTCAGAACAGAAAGGAAATTACATTGTGTTGCCAGCTTACATATCCTGAATTACCAGCAGTGAGTACATAATGCAAACAAAATAATTTTGAACAAATTGCCTCAATACTTCTGCTTGTACAAGTGCCAGTGAAGCTGGTACAGTGAAGATGGTCTTTTATCATTAAATGCAGTTGATTTACAATAATTCTATTTTAACGTTCATACACATGCAAATATAAATATGTGTATATATATTCTACAAAAATGGATTGTATCTTCTGAACAATAATAACTATACTTCCTGAGGCTACTCCTGGAGGCTTTCTCAGTGTGTATTCAGTGGGCAGAGTTTGGAACCCTTCTATGTTGGCAGTTCCAACATTGCCAATGCAGGGAGCAGATATATTCAATTCCGTCTTGAAAATATGTAAATTGGGGGTGATATATGAGACAGGGATTTTACTACTGCCTCTGCGACACGGACAATAAGGAATTTTGTTGTCTCAATGGTTGTTTCTGATGTAATACATATGGATTTGCCCACACCACAATTATCGAGAAACTTGCCTGCTCCCTACATTGTTGCAAACTAAGTTGTATTGGATTCTATTGCTGACTACCTGTCTGATTGAGACCAACCTGAATGACTTCATGAACTGCTGATCATCTTTCCTGCAGCAAAGAAAACAAGCTACCCCCATGTGAACAGTGAGGAGGCAATTTAATATGGTCTGCAGATCAAGTAACTAAGATTTAGTGAATGTTTAACTATCTACACTGCAGAAAAGAAACATCAAAGTGTAAACCTGATCATAGATACAGAGCCTGGGATTTCATATTTTAAAATATGGTGTATCATTTCACCATTGCCCAGGACAGGTTATCTTACATAATTACAGACTTCTCATCGCATTAGTAAAATATTGCATGAGTGATTTGGCTCACCATAAGGCCCAAATAAGCAGGAAGTTCTCATCCCTGGGCAGAATCATAGAATCCCTATAGTGTGGAAACAGGCCCTTAGGCCCAATGTCCACACTGACCCTCCAAAGTGCATCCCACCCAAACCTATTCCCCTACCCGATATTTACCCCTAACTCATACATCACTGAACACTATGGGCAATTTCCCATGGCCAGTTCACCTAACCTGCACATCTTTGGATTGTGCAAGGAAAGCAGAGCACCTGGAGGAAACACTCACAGACACACGGAGAATGTGCAAACTCCACACAGACAGTCACCCAAGGTTGGAATCAAACCCAGGTCCCTGGCACTGTGAGGCAGCAGTGCTAAGCACAGAGCCACCGTACCACTCCTTGAATCTTTTAGGTTCATAAGTTTTGGCGCCATGTTTAATGACCAGCTGGACACCACTGGAGCCAAAGCAAGCCAAGAGATGAAGAAGCAGAAACTCACCCGGTACTTTAGTGCACATGGTTACAGGTGTTGCTGGATGGACTAAAAGAGAGAAGAAAAGTTCTCTTCCCGGAGAGTGGCACACAGAGGTTCTCCAAACGAACACATCTGGCCTGGGGCAACTTAGGTCAGCATCACTGGCAATCACTTGCACACTTGCAAGAAGTGCGAGAATTAATGATTTGCTGCATTTTTCAAGGATAAGTGGTACTACCTTCCTCTTCTCACTCTCACACAGCAGCATCACTCAATCTCAATTCTACTGCTGCACAGGCATTCCAAAAGGGCCATAGCCTGCAAGCTATATATATATATAAAAAATACATGGTGTGCACTCTGGGACCAATACTCAGTTCATGCTCTCCAAACACAACCTAAAATATAGAACTTAAAACATAGAACAATATAGTGCAGAACAGGCCCTTCATTCCTCGATGTTACGCAGACCTGTGAACTAATCTAAGACCATCCTGGTACACTGTTACATCATCATCCATGTGCTTATCGAAGGATTGTTTAAATGCCCCAAAATGTGGCTGAGTTAACTATATTGGCAGGCAGGGCATTCCATGCCTTTACCTCACCTTGAGTAAACAATCTGCCTCTGACATCTATCTTAAAGCTATTACCCCTCAATTTCTAGCTATGCCCCCTCGTACAAGCCGACATCATCATCCTAGGAAAAAGACTCTCACTGTCTACCCTATCTAATCTTCTGATCATCTTGTATGTCTCTATCAAATCGCATCTTAGCCTTTTTCTGTCCAGTGAGTACAGGTGCAAGTCCCTCAGCCTTTCCTCATAAGACCTTCCCTCAAGATCAGGCAACATCCTGGTGTAAATCTCCTCTGCACCTTTTCCAATGCAGCCACAACCTTTCTGTAATGGGGCAACCAGAACTGTACACAATATTCCAGGTGAGGCAGCACTAGCACTATGTACATTTACAGCATGACATCACAGCTCCAAAACTCAATCCCTCTACCAATAAAACCTAACACACTATATGCCTTCTTAACAGCACTATCAACCTGGGTGGCAACTTTCAGGGATCTATGTACATGGACACCAAGATCCCTCTGCACATCCACACTACCAAGAATCCTTCCATTGACACAGTATTCTGCCTTCTTGTTATTCTTCCCAAAGTGAATCACCTCACATTTAGGTGCAGTGAACTCCATTTGCCACCTCTCAGCCCAGTTCTGCGGTTTACCTAAGTCCCCCTGCACCCTGCAACATTCTTCCACACTGTCCACCACTCCACCAAATTTAGTGTCATCTGCAAACTTTCTAACCCATCCACTTATGCCTGTGTCCAAGTCATATATAAAAATAACAAACAGCAGTGGTCCCAAAACAGATCCTTGTAGCATGCCACTAGTAACCGGACTCCAGGCTGAATATTTTCCATTAACCACAACTCGCTGCCTTCTTACAGAAAGCCAGTTTCTAATCCAAACTGCTAAATCACTCTCAATCCCATGCATCTGCATTTTCTCCAAAAGGCTACCATGTGGAACCTTGTCAAAGGCTTTACAGAAGTCCATGTACACCACATCAACTGCCCTACTCTCATCCATATATTTGGTCACCTTCTCAAAAAACTCAATGAGGTTTGTGAGACATGACCTGTCCTTGATGAAACCATGTTGACTGTCTCCAATTAAATTGTTGCTTGCTAGATGATTATAAATCCTATCTCTTATAATCCTTTCCAAACCTTTTTCTACAACAGACGTAAGGCTCACTGGTCTATAATTACCTGGGTTATCTCTACTGCCTTTCTTGAACAAGGGCACAACATTTGCAATCCTTCAGTCCTTTGGTACTAAACCTGTAGACAATGATGACTCAAAGATCAAGGCCAACGTATCTGCCATCTCGTCCAGAGCTTCCCAGAGAATCCTCAGTTAAATCCCAACTGGCCCAGGGGACTTGTCTGTTTTCACTCCTTCTAGAATTGATGACACCTCTTCCTTACTAACCTCGATCCTTTCTAGTCTAATGGCCCATATCTCAGACTTCTCTTCTGCAATATTCTCCCTTTTGTGAGTGAAAACAGATGAAAGATATTCATTCAGCACCTCTCCAATCTTCACAGGGTTCACATACAACTTCCCACTTCTGTCCTTGGTTGACCCTATTCCTACCCTAGTCATCCTTTTATTCCTCACATAACTATAGAAAACTTTAGGGTTCTCCTTTATTCTACCTGCTAAAGAATGCTCATGTCCCTTCCTTGCTCTTCTTAATTATCTCTTTAAATACTTCCTAACTAATCTGTAACTCTCTATCATCTCATCTGAACCATCTCATCTGCTTAACAAGAAGTACAATTTATGTAGTAAACAACGGTTCCCTTACCTTATCACTTCCTCCCTGTCTGACAGGGACATATCTATCAAGGACACACAACATCTGTTCCTTCAACCAGCTCCACATTTCAATTGTCCCCATTCCCTGCATTTTGCTACTCCATTCTATGCATCCTAAGTCTTGCCTAATCATATTATAATTGCCCTTCCCCCATCTATATCTCTTGCCATGTGGCATGTACCTATCGCTTTCCATTGCTAAACTAAACATAACCAAATTATGGTCACTCTCTCTGAAGTGATCACCCACTACAAAATCAAACAACTGGCCTGGTTCATTACCAAGTACCAGATCCATTGTGGCCTCCCCTCTTGTTGGCCCTTCGACATTCCTGATGATGAACTTTTGCGCGAAACGTCGATTTTCCTGCTCCTCGGATGCTACCTGATCTGCTGTGCTTTTCCAGCACCACACTCTTGACTTCGACATACTGTGTCAGGAAACTCTCCTGCACACATTGGACAAAAACTGAGCCATCCAACTTACTCGAGTTATAGCATTTTTGGTCAACGTTGGGGAAGTTAAAGTCCCCAGAATGATCACCCTGTTCCTTTCACTCCTACTCAGAATCATTTTGCCAATCCTCTCTTCCACATTCCTGGAACTTTGCAGAGGCCTATAAAAAAAACTCCCAGCAGTGTGACCTCTCCTTTCCTGTTTCTAACCTCAACCTATACTACCTCAGTAGACGAGCCCTCGTTAACAGTTCTTACAGCCACCGTTATCCTGAAATACTAAACTTTCCTGGATGCCACACTTCCTCCACGCAAACAGAGAACTGCTCTCTACCTGGCATAGGAAGGTATGCTCACAAAATACTCCTGAACTAATTGCAATTGCACTTGATCTCATTGCTTGTCTCATTGCAGAATAAATGGTGGGGGATGGGGGTGCAAGAGGGGTACAAGTAATATCCCCACCCTTTGAGGACTGAAAAGCAGTACTTCCAGAAGACAGGCACCACTTCTGTGCTGATGGGAGAGCTTGGATTTCCCAGGCATCCAATAACTAACATGGCTAACTACTAATTTAAATGGGCACAAAGGCCAACACATTGCTCTGCATTAACTAATGTTCGTCTTCTTCAAATAATTCTTTTCTCCTCTGTTAGCACCAGTGGCAGCCAGAGTACATCACAGAATTAGAGTTTGCAGCCTGAATCCATCAGCACCAGTACCTCAAGTGAACATTCAGAGGCTGCACCAGCAAAGTGCTCATCTGCACTCTCCAGCAGTGCAAAGGTAATACTCTGCACAGATTTGGGAACACAGTCTGGTGTTCACTGTCCACACCTGGAAACCCTCTGCACTGAGTGAAATTGCATGCAAAGAATTTCTGCAAAATGGCTCAAATTGTAGAACACGTGTATCCAACAGAGGTTTTTAACTGTGGAAGAAGAGAAGGCAGTCAGGCCAGACAACCCCCTCAAATGCCTACTGCCTGGACTTGTTTATAGACACCATGGCCAAGTCTAGGAACAGACTCATAAGCAGATCCTCTGATCTGAATGCCAAGGATTAGGAGAATTTGGCTGAAGTAAGAACAGGCCACTTAGGAAGTTGAAAAAGGGCTGCAATCTACTACAGCTATTGTACCAGAAGAAATGGTAGTAGCCCGATAGAAACATGTAGTCAACCATTATTTGAGATCCATAGAGACCTGTAAATCCAAGTTGTCCACAGTCGAGTCCCTCCCATTTCTGGGCAGCAAGTATCGGTAGCGTTCCAAATCTCTGTTGTCGGTTGGAGACAGTTGTCATTGGTAGTGGTCCAGTAAACTGGTGCAATCACTTCATACTGTTAGTTAGGCCACAGGCTTCCACTTTGGAGTTTGCATAAAGCACCTCTATGATTTTAATATTATTGCTTACTTTACATGATTTCAGCTTTAGTGCATTTCTAACATGATGTGGATTTTACATTTTACTGGTGCAAGAAACAAGTTCAAGAATGTGACCTTTATTGTAACAATTTATCGAGGACATTCTTCTAACCTTTTGTTAAGAAAATGTGGAAATAAATGTAAATTGAAATTGTGGAAACATGTATCATTTTAAATACTAATTTTTAAGACATCCAAAATTCAGAGAACACTGAAAATGTGACAATAGGTTAATAACTGTGATATTATGAAGTCGACAGTTTTAACTTTACACAGTTAAAAAAAAGTGAAAAGCTGAAAATGAATGATTCTTTTAAAGCAATGGATATAACATTTAAGAGATCACCACCGCCCCCAGAAAAATAAAACGATGATTCAGTAATTCAGAATGAACAATGAGTGAATTTACTGAATAAAAAACAATGCACAGATTTTAGTGCCTGAGATCTGTAGCTTCCTGTTTAGGTCCAGTATTTTGTCTGATATATAGCTGTTCATCCTCTGCAGCTCCTTCGCTGTCTCTTCTTCAGCTAGCCGCTGGCTATTCAGATGCCATGCGAAGCATGCTGTGTGGATGCAGAAAACAAAGACTCAGCTGATAAGCAATAAATGTCAAATGTGATCAACCCCCACAGCGTAAAATGGACACTGAGAAATACAGTATGTGTTAGATAACAGTGTAGATACAGCTTCGCGCACACACACACACACACACACACACACACACCCCTCTCTCTTGTGATTACCCTAGCAGCAATGGCACTCTTACTATCAATAACATTCTCAAGATGGGCTTAACAAATTATGTTATTATTCCTTCACTATTGCTGGGTTAAATTCTGGAAATCTCTTCATAACAGGATGTGGGATCTTCTCCCCCATAGGTCACTCCCTCTCTCCCTCCTCAGGCTCAAGGACCTGACTCCCTCTCTCTCCAAAACCTCCAGAAACCCTCTTTCTATTCCTCCAGTCATAGCATGGAAACCAACTTGTTCCATTCCATTTCTCCCCTTTAGCTGTCTGAGGACCATGGGAACCCAAATCTCTCCTGCCACAGCCTCAGGATCCTCTCACTCAGCCCTTCAAGCCTCCAGATTCATCTCCTTCCCCTCTCAAGCTGTGTGATCCCACACCGAATGAAATGGCATGTAGGCTATCTTTGTCAGCCAGCTCAAACTGTGCTGCGGAGGTTTCAGGTTATTGCCAACTGGGGGGGGGGGGGGTGGTTAATGTGAAATTCCATCCATATCGGGTCAGTTCAGACAAGAGTCAAGCATACACTGGAACCGTCTTAGCACCATGAGTGATGTTGAGACCATCCACTATAGTTGAGTCGATGAATGGCATCGGTAGAAAGCTGGACATGAATAAAGAATGGTGTGAGCTACGTAGATATGCTGTTTAAATGAGAAGTGAAGGCAAATACTGAGCACTGAATAATCATTTGATTTCAAGAGTTGTCCTTCAGTTTGTCACATACTCCATCAAATAACTCTATCCACTTTCTTGGAAAATAAGCAGAATCATATTGAAGTTTGAGCAATGTAGGCTATGGCAAGATTTGTGGCAGAAATTAGAAGGCCAGACATAGACAAAAGCACTAAGTTCCAGTGGTAAGGTGAGAGTAACAGCCCTTAATATCAAGGCCTCATTCGACTGAGTGGGCATCAAGGAACCTTAGTAAAACTGGAATCAATGGGTATCAGGGCTAACCTGTCTGCTGGTTAGAGTCATATCAGGCATATCGATTGATTGTTGTCACATGTACTAAGATAGAGTGAAAAGTTTTGTTTTGCACTATATGGGCAAATTGTATCATATAAAGTATATCAGGGTAGCAGAGCAGAGTGCAGAATACAGTGTTAAAGTCCCAGAGAAGACAAAGAGAGAGAGAGATCAGAATTAACATTTGAGGGCTCCGTTCAAAAGTCTGATAACAGCGAGGAAGCAGCTATTCTTGAATCTTCTGCCCGATGGAAGACATTGGAAGAGTGTACAACTGGGGTAGGAGGGGTCTTTAAATATGTTAGTTGCTTTCCTGAGGCAGCAGGAAGTATAGTTGGAGCCAATGGAGGGAAGGCTGGTCTGGCGAAGGTTGCACCTGGATTTCCTGTCAGGTTGCCTAACTTGTATGCCTCAGACCTGGACTTTAGTCGGCAGTGGATCTCCTGGTTTATCCATGCTTTCCGGTAAGGGAACATTTGGATGAACTTTTTCACATGCAGTCTTCTGCACGCTTACTAATGATGTCTAGAATGGTAGTGGCATACTCACTTAGGTTGAATGTTGAGTTCTTGAATATGCACCAGTCTACTGACTCTAATCAGTCCCATAGAAGCCTTGCCATTGCCTAAGACCAACACTGCACTACTTCCTGTACTGGGTCCTCGCTTTTCAATTTCAGTTAGGAAGCCCAAAAAAGGAGCACAGTGTTGTGATCTGATTTTCCAAAATGCGGATGGGGTATGGATTGGTAGATATCTTTGATAGTTGGGTAGCAATGGTCAAGGATGATTGGACCTCTGGTGGGTTGGGAGATGCGTTGATGGGTATTTTGGCAACATGCTCTTGAGATTGGCCTGGTTGAAGTCACTGGCTACAAGGAACAAGGCCTCAGGGTATTCTGTCTCAAGACTACTTGTGGTGTTGTATATTTCATCCAATGTATGGGGCGTGGTGTAAACTGCTGTGGAAGTGACCCCACCCTGCAGATAGCAGGGACAGCACTTTACTATGAGATATTCTAGCTCAAGGGAGCAGTAACTTGCCAGGATCACCAAGTAGACCACTGCCACTTGCCTTGCCCGAGAATGTTGAGTGGTCAATTCAGTGAACTGAGAAACCCTCAGGTTGTAAAGCACAGTCTGATGTAGCAGAAATGAGTCATGCCTCTGTAAAATAGAGCACACAGCCATCTTTCAGTTCCCATTGCATGGCGAGTCTAGCTTTAACATCATCCATTTTGTTCTCAATGGTTTAGATGTTTACCAGAGTATGCTGGGGAGAGGGGAAGTTGAAACCCTGAAGTTTCACTCTCACCTGAAGTCCAGAATGCATAACATATTTCCTGTGTGGGTGACTAATCTTAATCGATCCCTAGTGTTAGTGAGGGAATCCTGCTGCTCCTGAAGGTAAGTGTATGCTCCCAAAGCTGTCCTAGGCAACAGCCACAACCTTGAGTACTCTGGGGAAACCTTGTGGCTGGTTTGGATGGGCGTCCTCAATGTTGGGTCACTGTGGGGTCAAGGCTTATTCTCGCACTGGTTTGCCCTCAGTCCTAGGTTTCCATGAGGTCAGGGAGGTTGGGCCCATGAGAGGCTGGAAGGACTCTGGGCTTCTGGATCTAGCATCGGCAAGGTAAGTGGGTGTGTCTGATGTTGTCCTGAGCATCAGTCTCATTCATAAACACACCGAGGCACCTTGCAGTCAGTCTAGTCAGGCATCCTCAATATCGGGTCACCGTGGAGTCAGGTCTTGGTCCTACACTGTTCACGCCTCAGTTCCAGGTTTTCACGATGAAATTGGACTTGCAGTTCCAGCCTTGTCAGTTGTAGGATCCTTAAACCTGAAAGCAGATTTAACAGAACATTGTTAGTAATCTGATACATTCAGAACTTAAGTTTAGAAAAGCAGAACAATTATAAAATATGTAAGAATAAGACCTGCTGTAGACAGCTTGCAAAATGTTACCATCTTGAAATCATCAGGAAGATGGTTGTGATTGTTACATGTCAGGCATCTCAGCTCCAGAACATCTCTACAGGAGTTCCTCAGGGTAGTGTCCTAAGTCAAATCCTCTTTCAGCAGCTTCATCAAAGACCATCTCCAGTAGTCAGGAGTGTGTTGGAAGATTGCATGTATGCCTGGATGGGCACAGCTCCAACAACACTCAAACAGTTTTACACCATCCAGGACAAAGTAGCCCACTTGACTGGCACCACATCCACAAATATACACTCCCTCCACCATGGATGCTCAGTAGTTGTAATGCATACTATCTACAAGGTGCACTGCAGAAACTCACCACAGATTCTTAAGCAGCAAACTTAAAACCCATGATAACTTCCATCAGAAAGGACAAGGACAGGAGATACATGAGAATATTACTACCTGCAAGTTCCCCTCAAAACTACTTACCATCTTGACTTCAAACTATATCACCATTCCTTGATAGAGATGTATAGCATGGAAACAGACCCTTCGGTCCCATTTGTCCATGCTGACCAGATATCCTAAATTATCCTCATTTGCCAGCACTTAGCCTATATCCCTCTTAACCCTTCCTATTCATATACCCATCCAGATGCCTTTTAGATGTTGTAATTGTATCAGCCTCCACCACTTCCTCTGCCAGCTCATTCCATACACACAACAGTCTTTGTGTGAAAAATTTGCCCCTTAGGTCCCTTTTAAATTTTTCCTCTCTTATCTTAAACTGATGCCTTCTAGTTCTGGATTCCCCCACCCCAGGGTAAAGTCCTTGTCTATTTACCCTATCCATGTTCCTTTTAATTTTATAAACCTCTATAAGGTCACCCTCAACCTCTGATGCTCCAGGGAAAACAACCCCAAGTCTATTCAGCCACTCCCTATAGTTCAAACCCTTCAATCCTGGCAACAACCTTGTAAATCTTTTCTGAATCCTTTCAAGTTTCACAACATTCTTCCTATAGCAGGATGATCAGAATTGCACAAAATATTCCAAAAGTGGCTGAACCAATGTCCTGTACAGCCACAACATGACCTCCCAACTCCTATACTCATTGCTCCGTCCAATAAAGAAAAGCATACTAAACGTCTTTACTTTCATTGGGTCAAAATTAACTGGGTGGCACGGTGGCTCAGTGGTTAGCACTGCTGCCTCACAGCACCAGTGTCCCAGGTTTGATTCCAGCCTTGGATGACTGTCTGTGTGGAATTTGCACGTTCTCTCCGTGTATGCGTGGGTTTCCTCCGGGTACTCTGGTTTCCTCCCACAATCCAAAGATGTGCAGGTCAGGTGAATTGGCCATTCTAAATTGGCCATAGTGTTAAGTGCATGAGCCAGAGGGAAATGGGACTGGGTGGGTTACTCTTCGGAGGGTCGGTGTGGACTTGTTGGGCCGAAGGGCCTGTTTCCACACTCTAGGGAATCTAACCTAATCTAAAAAATTGTGGGTGTACCTACAGTACATGGACTGCAGTGGTTCAAGAAGGCAGCTCACAATCAGTTCAGAAGCAAGGACTAAACTTGAATGGTTGATGTGAATAAGGGGTGGATAAGGGGTCAGAACACAGTATATCATTTGATCATCCAGCCAGTGCAGCACATGTTGTGACCTAGGTCGTGGTACACAGGTGATAGGACTGCAGCAGTCTGGTGTGGCCCTCCAGGATAGTCTGAACAGACTGTGCTACTCCATCCTGGTATGCTGTGCTGTGCACAATTAGAGCAAGCAACAAAACTATGAGTCAAACACTGAGGAGCTGGGGAACAGGAGAAGGATGAGAATTTAGAACCCTTTAAACATTGCATTCCAAATTACAATTTTTTGAAATTACTGAATAAATAATGTTTTCCTCGTGCTATTTCTACTTTTTTTTAGATAATTACATCAAATCTGTGCTCTCTGGTTACTAACCCCACTTCCAAATGGAAGCAGTTTCTCCTTATTTGTTAAATAATTGTTAATTTGTCAACTTGCTAATTTTCTAAAAGGTTGGAGGGGTTTACTATGTTCTATTCAGTCCCTCTGTTGCACAAATCAAAACAAATTTTAAATGTAAGCACAGACAATGCTGGAGAAATACAGCAGCCATAGAAAGAAATATGTTTTTTGGCTCATTCCAGGTTGTGTTGAGCGTTTTGAACATATTTACTGCTACAAGGACGAGCGAGCTTTCTCGACATATCATACTAAACGAGCCACATTATATACCTACCCTGCCTCATGGTACCTTCACATTCAACTTTAGCCCCATATTACTACATGCCTCTTCAAAAACAATATATGACTCAGCAGCTATCCCAGAAATGACTGGCATCTCTTGCACCCACACCATCTTTGAAACATTAATATACTTTCAGACAAACTCTGTCATTCCAGAACTGCCCAGCACAGCTTTCCCAGACATGATAATCAGAGGGATATCATCATCTAGTTTTGCCAGGCAGGAACTGAAGCTCCTGCTGGATGGGTTGGTACAAAGGTGGAACTTTGTCGTTCCTCAGGACCAGCTTGGTCTGAGGTTGTCACCTGAGTTAGAGCAGTCTCAGTCTTCCCGAGAAATGCAAGCAATATAGGAGGTAGGTTAATGTCCTTCTCCACTCTGTCAGTGTAAGTACCTCCATCTACTCTCCAATACTTCACGCTTACTGTATCTCTGCTTTACTCAACCCGCCTGCCAGAAAAGCTCTGATTCGAACAATTTCTTGATCATATGCAGCATTTTTCCACACCCATTGACATTTTCCCTAAACCTCAACACCAATAACCTTGCATTCCCTTTGTAAAGCCCACTCATTCACTCGGGAAACCTCCCATCTTCACTGAATGTAACAGCTGTGTTCATCTCCTGTAGTACCTGTTTCTTTCTTGTTCCAGGAGGAAATCAACTCTCAGTAGCATAGCAAGAGTGAAGACGGGTACTGGGCAGCATAACATTTGGCTCCTCAGTCCCTATGTGGACTGCATTCTGACTCTGACGTTTTTGAATGTCTGACCAGTTGTGTCCCGGCACCTGGACTGATATTGGAGGATTCCCCTGTCATACTGTCCAGGATCTCTGACTGAAGGTTATCTCCCTTGACTTGACTGAGATTTGACAAGCCTCCTGCATTTGTGTCTGCTCTAAATGATAAGACAATACAGAAGTAATTTCGACCCGGCATCTCTGGCTGAAGGGACAAAGGACAAAACATAAGACAAGTCAGGGATGCTGTGAGCATCAAGGAAGGCTCAGGAGAGCGAATGCTATGATAATGAATGAAGAGCCTAGACATGCAACCTGGTCCAGCTGATGAAATGATGCATATCCTTGCATGCAAAGAGTCCTTAATGTAGCAATTGCAATTATAGTTGCTGGTGCAGCCTGAGGTGCAGATTGAAGAGCAGCATCCTATATGTGAATCAGAGAAGTACCATGAGGGTTTTTAAGAGATTGTCGCATATCGAATGCCAATGTCTACAGATGTAGGGTGGTGTGACCAGTGCTCATGGAGCATGCTCTGAAACCTTGGCCCCTGTTGTCCAACACTGAAGTTTTTCAAAACAAATGATAAGCTGAAATTGCCAGTTACCCATTCTGGTTTTCATATTGAGTTTTCTTGATATCTCGTTTATTCAGCAAGTTTGGTAACATTGAAAGCTGAATATTAATGAAGAGCATCAGACTGTTAACAAGGCTTTTAACAAGCAATAACTTTGCTTAATTGGTAATTCATCACGGCCGAGTAGGAAACTCATAACATTGCTTCTGAAAGGCAAAAAAGCTGGATCGAGATGATGCTGATGTTGAGATTAGTCTTAATCAACCTGACAACTAATTCTGCCAGAAATCACACCATATGTTATGTCACTTGGACCTCGATAAGGTTCCACCAATGTTTTGAGTCCAATATGATTCTGATTTTTCCTTTTTTCTATTACCAAATCACACACAGTATTTTTTTCCATCTACTAATCATCAGCCAGAAATTCTCAAGTTCTCTTTTTGATTCATTTATATGTAAAGCCTGTTAAGGGCAACGCAGATCATCAGAAAGTCAGGAACAGTTAGAAAGAAAGGGAGGGGTGAAATGAAAATGAAGTTGGAGGGGTAGAATATGACTCCTCTTTAGAAGAACTTTAATCTGCATCAGTTGCACAAACCAATTACTGCTTGTGGGCTTTCAACTGTCACTCTCAGCTCTACAAAATTATTAGTGCCACATTCTTTCTTCAAAACCCACACTGCACTTAGAACCTTTCCTGACTCCCAACTCCACTGCTTAGCTGTACCTACTAATTCCTAGTAGTTCTTCCTCAGTTCTGATTGCACAGAGCTTTCCAACTGCTGTTCTCACTGAGCTCCCAGAAGGGAAAAAGTGATCATAACATGATAGAATTCTTCATTGGGCTAAAAAATAGATTTGACCCATCCGAGACTTTGGTCCTAGTCTAAAAAAAGGAAATCATAAAGGTATGAGAGGTGAGTTGATGGAGATGGACTGAGTAAATTTATTAAAATATATAAGAGGATAAGCAATGGTTAATACTTATGGAATGAATTCATGCATATCCACAATTATATATTCCTTTGACATGAAAGAACATGACAAGAAAGGAAATAAAGGATAGTATTGGATCCAAAGAAGAGTCATATAACAGTCGCTAGAAAACATTTGCAAGTCTGAGCACTGGGAGCAGTTTAGAATTCAGCAAAAGAAATTTGATTAAGGAGAGATTAAACTTGTAAGGAACATGAAAATAGTTTGTAAGTGTTTCTATAAATATACAAAAATAAAGACTAGTGAAACCAAGTGTCTTCCTTTACATCGGAAACAAGAGAATCGATAATAGAGAACAAGGAAATGGTAAAGCAATCAAGCAACTACTTCAGTCCTTTTTATAGAGAAAGACAAATAATTTTCTAGAAATATTAAGAAAGCAAGAGTTTTGTGGGAATGAAGAATTGAACAGAATTAGCATTAGCAGAAATGTTAGAGAAATTAATGTAACTGAAAGTTGATAAATCCCTAGTGCCTGATAACCTAAATCACAAAGTACTAAAGGAGGTGGCCATGGAAACAATGGATCCTGATTGCTGCCTCTCAAAATTCTGTAGTTTCTGGAACAATCATGGCAGCTCAGAGGGTAGAAAGTGTAAACCCAATATTTAAAAAAAGAAGGGCAAAACTAAGAATTGTAGACAAACACCAGTAGTAGGGAAAGTATCTGTTACAAAAGGTGTGATAACAGGATACTTTAAAAATGCCAATGAAATGAGACAAAGTCAGCATGGATTTATGAAAGGAAAAGGAGTTTCATAAAAATAGTGGAGTATTACACTTTTGATAAAGTCTCACATATGAAGTTATTGTGCAAAATCAAAGCACATGGGATCGGTACACTGTACTGGTATGAATTGAGAATTGATTAGCAGACAGGAAGAAAGAAGTAGGAATAAATAAGTCATTTTCAGGATGGAAGGTGGTGATAAGTGAGTTACCTTGGGGATTAGTGCTTGGTCACCAGCTATTTTCAACAAATAGGTTCATACAGTCATACAGCATGGAAACGTCCAACCTGTCCATGTCAAACATAATTGCAAATATTCACACCTTCAATATATGAAGGTTTCAGGAACTTTCCATGGCAATTTAGACAGGTTGAGTGAGTGGGCAAAATGCATGGCAATATGATGTGAAAAAACATGAAGTTAGGCAAAAGTGGGCACTGCAGATGATGAAAATTAGATTCGAGTGGTGCTGGAAAAGCACAGCAAGTCAGGCAGCATCCGAGAAGCAGGAAAATTGATTTTCAGGCAAAAGCCCTTCATCAGAAATGAGGCTGGGAGCCTTGGGGGTGGAGTAATAAATGGGAGGGGATTGGGGCTGTGGAGAAGGTAGCTGAGAGTGTAATAGGTGCATGGAGGTGGGGGTAATGGTGATGGGTCGGAGAAGAGGGTGGAGCGGATAGGTGGGAAAGATGATTGGCAGGTAGGACAGGTCATGAGGATGGTGCTGAGCTGGAAGGTTGGAACTGGGGTAAGGTGGGGGGAAGGGGAAATGAGGAAACTGGTGGAGTCCACATTGATGCCATGGGGTTGAAGGGTCCTGAGATGAGAAAAACATGAAGTTGCTCACTTTAGTAAGAAAAACAGAATGACAGTATTATTTAAATGTCAGTAGTTTGGGAAATGGTGATGTACACAGTGCCCCGTGTATCCTCGTGCAGTAGTCACTGAAAGAATGTATGCAAGTATAGCAAGTAGTGAGGAAAGCAAATTGCAAGACAGTTTTAATACAGGAGCAAGGAAGCCTTATTGTAGCTGTATAAGGATGTAGCGAGACCACACCTGGAGTATTGTATGCAGTTTTAGTCCTTATATCAGAAAAGATGTGTTAGCTATAGACGGATGGTGAAGGTTCATAAATCTGTTTCATGGGATGGCAGGTTTGACAGATGTGGAGAGATTAGGTTGACTAGACTTTATTCACTGGAATTTAAAACAATTAAAAAGTAATGGAAACATTCTGTCAGTGATGCACAGACTAGATGCAGTGATGATGTCTTCCCTGACCAGAAGATCCAGAACAAGGGATCATAGTCTCTGGATACATGGTAGGCCCATAGGACTGAGATGAGGAGAAATGTCTTCAATCAGAGGCCAAGTGTTTGGCATTGAGTTAGAGGTTTAGCCATGACCATGTTGAATGGATGGAATGGGTTCGATGAGTTAAACGATGTACTCCTGCTCCTAGTCTCTATGTTCTATACTATACATTATGCATCTTCTGAGTCCTAGAACTTCTTCCTGAGTTCTGACTGCATAGTGGTCCTCAGTTGCCTCCTCAGCAACAAAGCTTAACAGTGCATTTCTGTAGGGAGTTTGCTACCTATGACCTATGAGCTGTTCTTCAGTGACCCCGAACTCTTTGAATTATCTTTTGACAAGCTTGCAACAAGGTCCACCTCCCACCACTCCCACACCCATCACACAATTGCTATCAGAGTTGAATTTAGCAACCCATCAGTTAAATGCCGAAATCTCGTACAGCTGTCTATTTGCTGAAAGTTGCAACGTTAACCAAATGCTAGCTCTCACAGCACAAATTGTATACAACAAGAAACTAGCTCCTCACATTATTTATCATTCAAAACACTTGAGGGTTTTGAAGGCACATAACAAATCTTTCTTGAACTGTATTTGCTCAAAGAAGAATAACTCAGCTTCTTCATTCTCTTTACATAACAGTCCTCCTGTCTTAGCTCCAGTTAGAGTGCCCTGACCCAGTTTTACAGGGATTGCCCTGTTACCCATAACATCCTGTTTTATGCCTCTGCTTACAAAGATAAGAATGTAAAATGCCATTTAACAGCACTTTCAACATCATTTTCTTCCTGAACCCCCTTCAAAACTGTATGCATTAACTTACATTGCCCTGTTTACCAATTTTGTTTACCAAAAGTAATAATGTACCTGCATTAAAGTTCTGCTGCAGTTAGCTCTGTCAAATTGAATAGGTTATTGGAATTTTGCACCCGATTTGTAGCACTTAATCTAAGTTTGACTCTTCAGGGTAGATCAAGATGATTTTATTTACAGTTGGAAGCACTAGTCTTGAATGAGACATTACAGTGAGGCCCCTTCATCCTTTTTTTCAGATGTATGCTAAAGTTTCATGGATATTTTTGAGTCCTGTCACAAATTTTCCTCTCTCAACCAACAATAAAACAGAGTGACTGGTATTAATTGATTTATGTTAGATAATCTATGCACACATACTAGATTCTCAGGCTGTCAACACAACAACCACCTCAAAATAACTTATTGTAGGTGAAACATGAACATTTCTGAGTGACACAGTATTACACATTATAAATTAGTTTTTCTCTATTTTGTGCTCCTAGGCAAATGTGACACAGAATATTGCTCAAACTGAAGCCTATGGATCTTCATTGTCTATTTTTAATGCCAGAAGTCACACGACACCAAGTTATAGTCCAACAGGTTTATTTGAAATCACAAGCTTTCAGAACGCTGCTCCATCGCCAGGTGAATCTGTTGGATTATAACCTGGTGTCATGTGACTTATGACTTTGTCCATCCCAGTCCAACACCAGCACCTCCACATCATATTTTTAATGCAACAAATGTTTTCTTCCTGAATGAAATACCAAGGATCATCATTGTTCTAAATCTTCTTTGTACTGCAGCGCTACTCATTAAAATTCCAACAATGTTTGCAACCTCTGACCTGGAATCTCTGGCAACAGAGGGAATATGTGATAGTCACAACATGCTGCTCAAGTGATCATCCCTTAAACCAAAAACAGGTAATCTCTGCCAATGTTAGATGAGCAATTTTAATTTTTTTCAGCACAACATGAATACTCAACAGTTTTGAATTGTTGATATTGTGTGAAGGCACTTGCTTACTGTTGCTGTTCAAGGTATTCAAAAGAGCTTTTATTTGACAATTATTGCATCAGCACTCAGCTTCTTCAACACATTACTACTAATGTTCATCTGCTTCTACCCTCACATATCACCCAGAGCAGCAGTGTAAACAAAAGACACTGACACATTTGCTGCAATTTGAGAAGTGACTTCTTAAAAAATCAGGTAGGCAGAGATAGGGGGTAAACTCAAAAGTGTTGGGTTCTGTTTTCACAGTCAGGAATGACACTGCACTGGATCCAGTTGAAGAGGCAGCATACAAACTTAGTGGCTCATCTTGATCAAAATTATTGGAGCGTTCAACACAGGGTGAATTGCAACGCTGACTGGCCGCATGCTAAACAGGAAGCTCAGTACCATGCATGACCTACATGATCCTCAGAAACCAAAGGAAGTAAAGAACAAAATTTATTGAACAATTGTAATAAGTGAATATATACATTTTATAGCTTTTCTTTTAAGAATAAAGTAAAATCAATATAAATTAAACATAAATTAAAGGATAATGTAAACTATAAATTACACATTAAGTAGCAATAGGACAAAGTTAGATCTCACTAAATAGCTAGATAGCCCATTTCTTGCATATGGCACTAATTTCAGCCGTAAAGTCCTTCAAAGCTCTGAACTATTGTCATTAAAAATCCATCCTTTCTTTGGGTTTTACTCACTGATTTCTAACTGACAATAGCTTCAATCTGCTCAAGTTTCACAACTACAGTTTTCACCAAAAAGCACACTTTTCCAGATCACTTACTTTTAATCCAACCTTCTCTTCTTACACCACATTTCTTTTTCCAAAGACCCTGCTCATATGGAGTTCTTTTTTTGCTGACTGTGGGTTACATTACGGACCTCCAACAAACCTCATGAATCCATTAAGGCCCTCAGATGGAAAGGCTGGGTTGCAGATTAGAGCACCAGCAGCCTTGAATCAACTTGTGCTACAATATCATCACCAGATAATGTGCTCAGTTGCTAAGAATACAAAATGTTCATGCTTCTAGATCTAAGGTAAGTGTCCAGTAAAAATGACAGTGGAGTTGGCTCAAATTGTGTTTATTTCTTCTTATGTGTGCACCCTAGTGCTACCATCTACCTTAGCAGTACCATTAGAACTGAAAAAACTATATACTTCTGGTGAATCAATCAGTCTGCCATCACTCTCTTATTAGAAAGAATTGTTGCAAAAAGCCATACTTCTTTATGTTCAATGGTTATTTTGTTAAATTGCGCAGTGTGTAGTGCTGCTTCCAATCAAATCATAACTTCATAAATTTCTTAATCTCACTAGATCTCTTCTGAACTTATTTTAGTATCCTTCTTATTTGGGGCACAACATTGACATTCCATATCATCTCTTCCCAACTATTATAGCACATAAAGGAGCAATTTTAGTGAATATAGTCATTACAAAGCAAACAACAAACTCAGTGATTTTTCCATTTACCAATACTCTATCACCCAATATTGAATTGAACAATAAAATGATTTTGCATATGCCATTTGATTTGCTTTGGCAAGATGCAATGCTTTACAGCAAGTCTAAATTATTAACATCAGTGAGGTTTTTCTTTTCAAATACTGCCTTAATTATTCAAAGGTCCCTAGAAACTACTTTTTCTGAAACTTCTGGAAATACATGATATCACAGTAATGTTGCATTGCCCAGGAATTAGATAGAAAAAGGCTGTGTAAGTTTAAGTAAATGATAAAACTAACATTCTTATGTATTTTAATAAAATTTCTGAATGAAGTAATGACCCCTCTGGGTCAAAAGCTATTAACAGGGTTGCATTGTGAACATATAGAAATCAATGCTTCACTTATGAAAATGTCTTGCACAATAAATATGTAAATATATTTCCTATTGAAGCAAAGGTTAAGTCTTCACTTTAATTTATTCTCGAATGACAAAGCCATGTATTCCCAGTTCTAAAACGGCGATGGCCACACTCTGGTTTTATATAACTCAAGTGACTTGCTGGGCCGCTTTAGAGGGGAGTTCAGAGTCACCCACATTAGTGTGGGACTGCAGTCAAGTACAAGTCAAAGCACAATTTCCTTCCTTAAAGGATATCAGTGAACCTATTGAATTTTACCATGATTCATGACTTCATGGTTGCTTGCAGAGGTACCAGATTTTCTTCTTATTACTTCCAAATTGTTTCTAATTGAATTTTCAAATTGCCATAGTGGGGAATGAACTCATGTTCTGTAGATTATTTATCTGCATCTTGAGATTAGTAATTTAATAACTTCAACACTATACACCTCATTTTTGTTTCTCACAACAATGTTCCAAATTCAAGGACAAGGATAGAATGAATTACCTTTATCCACATTCCACATGATCAAACCTGCTCTTTTCTTAATTACCTATAGAGCAGTCCTTGCCACCAGCCTTATCTTAAAAATTTTCAGTTATAGATTAATGTAGAAAACACTCCAAGATGTTTACAGAAGGACAATTTAATAAGACATAACACCGAGCCAAAGTAGAACCTATTTGGATGGACAACTAAAAACTTTGCTTTAAAGTAAAGTCATCGTACCTGCTCTCGTATTGGCAGAGATGACTTAACCTGAGGGTCACCATGCTTTAGGCTAAGGGAGAAACTGAGAAGGAAAATTCTTCATAGTATCTACAGCTAATGAGGGAACTGAACCTATACTGTTAACATCATTTTAACCTTGCAAACCAACCATCCAGCCAAATGAGCTAACACTGTGCTAAAGAAAAATAATGAAGTGTGGAATTGAGGTCCAATGTCACCATGATCATATTAAATGGTGGAGCAGTCTTATATGGTCATAGGGTCTACTCATGTTCCTATTTCTTACGTTCTTTAGTAGAAAGAGTTAGGGTGGCAATTTCAGAATTTATGGCCTATACAGCAACGGGCACAGATGCAAAACAGCAAATGATATAAAAAGATGCACAAGAAGTCACATGGGAGGAACATGGTATATGGAAGGTTGTATGATTTCAAGAGGTGTCAATGATAGAGAGGGACAAAGTCATGGATGAATTTGAACACGGGGTTAAAAATTGAACATGCAAAACTAGAACCAAATGTAGGCCAGTGACCACTTCCTGATGAAGGGCTTTTGCCCGAAACATTGATTTTCCTGCTCCTTGGATGCTGCCTGACCTGCTGTGCTTTTCCAGCACCACTCTAATCTAGACCCTTGTTTTTACATGGTTAGGCCGAGGTCAGGTTTATGAATATTGAAGAATGGGAGATTGGCTGAATAGTATTGGTCTAATGAATGTTGGATATGCCAAATCCATGGATGAGATTTCATCAAAAATAGGGTGAGACATGAATGGAGACAAGCAACACCACAAAAACAAAACTAGGCCTTTGTGATGGAAAGGTAATAGATCTGGAAGCATGGCTCAGGATCAAATAAGATACTGAGGTTGAAGATAGTCTACTTCAACTGGAGACAGTAGCCAGGAAACAGGAATGTGATGAGTTGTTGGCAGGGTTGAAAACCACGATTTGAGTCTTTCAAATATTTTATTGAAAAAAAAATTGCTGCTGATCCAGGACTGGATGTTGGACAACAGTATGACAACACAGAGTCAGTGGATGTGTCAGGAGGTGATAGTAAGGCACTGAAAGTAATGTGTAATTTGACCAGGTAAGTTTTGTTTTCTCATTTGCTTGCTATGAAAATGACTTGTGACCTTTTGTGTATTCACAGTCTTTATTTTTTCATTAAATTGTATTACCGTTCCAATTTCAGCTTATTGAATGAGTCAAAATGAACCGATTTTTAATATCAATGTCAATAAAACAGAAAACCTGAAGGTCAATAATATCAATTAACATGGTTACTTTCAATATTTCCTTCTTTAAATAAATTCATTTGAAAAGCAGGTGCAAATAAGATGAATCACTGCTAAATTGTTAAGTCCTGACAGCAGCACTTCGATTCCATTGATACTACAAACTCAATTCAATCCAGGTGCACATCATAGGTGTTCAAGTTTACATCCTTTGCACTTAATGGAATGAAGATGTGGGTTAAACCAGAATGCTTGCGTGGACTAAATTGAGCTAATCAATAGTTACGGCAGAATTACCTTTAGGTTAAGCCTGTTCCAGAATTAGGCTCAGACTTGAGCTGTGGCCTGTTAATCAAAATCACAGGTGTGCAGTGACTTAAAATGTAAAGGTCTCTCATCAGTTCTCTGCCTGTATGGATGCAAATGAATTTTACTAATTGAATTATGCATCAAGTAAAAAAATATTTATATGAATATGTTATTACTCAAATGTTTTGTAAAACCGTTGGGTCTTTATAAATCTTTGGAGATGACATTGTGCTCATGTTTGCTGAGCCCCACCAAGTATATTACAGAAAATCTAACTCTGGAATTTGCCTTGTTCATTTGGGAATTCCAGGATTTTAAACCAGCGATGGTGAAAGAAATGCTTTAACTCCAAGTCAGAATGGTGTGAGATTTGGAATTAAATTTGCAGGTTTATGGTGTTCTAATACATCTGCTAAACTTTGTCCTTCTAGGAGTTGGAGTTGGGGTTGTGGTTGTGGATTTGGAGAGTGTTGTCAAAGGAGCCTTAGTGAATTGTGCACTACATTTTGTAGATGGTTCACGCTGCTGCAATTATGTGTTCATGGTAAATGGGTGAATTTCGAATGTAGTAGATTGTGTGCCAATCCACAAGCTGCTTTGATATAATTGGTGACAAGTTTCTTCAGTACTATTGGAGCTACACTCACTCAGGCCAATTGAGTATATTCCATCTCACTCCTGATGTTCCTTGTAGGTGATGGACAGGTTTTGTGGAAACTAGAGAAATTTAGAGTAGAATTTCTAGCCTATGACCTACATTGTGGCCACAGTGTTCATATGGATGTCCAGTTCAGTTTCTGGTCAATTGTAACTGCTACAAAATTTATAGTAGGGAATTCAGTGGTAGTGCTGTTGAATGTCAAGAATCTATGATTAGATTCTCACTTGCTAGATATAGTCATTGTCTCACACTGACACAAACGTTATTTGCCTCTGATCAGACCAAGCCATGTTGGTCTGTTGCCATGTTTGGACATGGACTGATTCAATACCTGAAGAGTCACAAAAGATGCTGAACATTGTGCAAACATATCCACTTCTAACCTTATTATGGAGGAAGAATCACTTACAAACCAGCTGAGGATGGTTTGGCCAAGGTTATCACCCAGAGGAACTTCTGCTGAGATGTCTTTGTATTTATTGAAAGATAGTGCAACCATCTTTCTTGTGCAAGGTATTACTCTAATCAGCGGAAGGGTTTTTTTTCCTGATTCCCCTGTTTCCAGTTTGATAGGGATTGTTTATAACACACTCAGTCAAATGCTGCCTTGATGTCAAGAATAGCCACCCTCACTCTGCCCTGGAGTTCAACTCTTTTATCCATGTTCAGACTAAAATAGTAATGAGGTCAAGAGCTATGTGACCCTTGTAAAACACAAATAGAGTGGCAGTATGTAGGTTATTGCTGAAGAGATCCTGCTTAATAGTGCTGTTGAAGATCTCCTGCATCACTTTGCTGATTATTGATCATAGACTGAGGGGCAGTAATTCCCTGGTTTGGATTTGTCCAACTTTGTGGACAGGACATGATTGAGCAAATATCCACTTTATTGGGCAGAAGCCAGTGTTGTAGCAATATTACAACAGCTTGGCTAGGGGTGCAGCTAGTTTTGGAGCACATATCCTCAGTATTTTTGCTGGAATTTTGTCAGGTCCAACTGCATGTGCTGCACATAGAGCTTTGGCCATTTCTTGGTTTCACATGGAATGAATTGAATTAGCTGATGACTGATATCTGTGATGTGGGAGGTCCTCAAAATAAATGCCACAAGGAGGTTGAACAGTTCCACCAACACATTCCACCCTGACCTTAAGTTTACCTGGACTATCTCAGACAACTCCCTCCCTTTCCTGGATCTCTCCATCTCCATCAATGGTGACCGACTCAACATTTACATCTTCTACAAACTCACTGACTCCCATAGCTACCTAGATTACACCTCCTTCCACCCTGCTTCCTGTAAAAATGCTATCCATTATTCCCAATTAGATTAGATTACTTACAGTGTGGAAACAGGCCCTTCGGCCCAACAAGTCCACACCGACCCGCCGAAGCGCAACCCACCCATACCCCTACATACACCCCTTACCTAACACTACGGGCAATTTAGCATGGCCAATTCACCTGACCCGCACATCTTTGGACTGTGGGAGGAAACCGGAGCACCCGGAGGAAACCCACGCAGACACGGGGAGAACGTGCAAACTCCACACAGTCAGTCGCCTGAGGCAGGAATCGAACCCAGGTCCCTGGCGCTGTGAGGCAGCAGTGCTAACCACTGTGCCACCGTGTCTTCTGCCTCTGCCACATCTGCTCCCAGGAGGACTAGTTCCACCACAGAACACACACCAGATGGTCTCTTTCTTTAAAGACTGCAATTTCCCCTCCCATGTGATTGATGATGCCCTCCAGTGCTTCTCATCCACTTCCCACACCTCCGCCTTCGAACTCTATGCCTCCAACCGCAACAAGGAGAGAAAGCCCCTGGTCCTCACCTTCCACCACACCAACCTCTGTATATGTTACATTATCCTCCACCATTTCTGCAGCCTACAAACTGACCCCACCACCAGAGATATATTTCCCTCCCCACCCCTATCTGCTTTCCATTCCCTCCGTGACTCCCTTGTCAGGTCCACATCATCTTCCGTCTTGAGATCCTCCAGCCCCATGGCATCAATGTGGATTTCACCAGTTTCCTCATTTCTCCTTCTCCCACCTTATCCCAGTACCAAACTTCCAACTCTGCACCGCCCTCATGACCTGTCCAGCTTCCTTCCCACCTATCCACTCCACCCTCCTCTCTGACCTATCACCATTACTCCCACCTCCATCTACCTATTGCACTCTCAGTTACCTTCTCCCTAGCCCCATCCCCCTCCCATTTATCTCACCACCCCCTTGGGTTACAGCCTCTTTCCTGATAAAGGGCTTTTGCCTGAAATGTTGATTCTCCTGCTTCTCGTATGCTGTCTGACCTGCTGTACTTTTCCAGCACCACACTCTCAACTCTGACTCCAGCATCTGCAGTCCTCACTTTTGCCTCAAAATGGATCATCCACTCATCATTTCTGGTTGAAAACGGATGCAATACATTAGCCTTGTCGTTTGCATTGATGTGCTGGGCTCAGCATCATTGAGAATGGGGATATTTGGGGAAACTCCATCTCCTGTCAATTGCTTAATTATCCACCACCATTTACAATTGGATACTGTAGTACTGCAGGACTTGGATCTGATGTGTTAGTTTGAGATTTCTTAAAACTGGGAGGAAGTGAGGACTGAAAATGATGGAGGTCAGAGTCAAACATGTGGCACTGGAAAAGCACAGCCAATCAGGCAGCATCCGAGGAGCAGGAGAGTCGATGTTTTAAGCATAAACTTTTCATCAGGATTTCTTAGCACTGTCTATGCTGCTTCCACTCTTTAGCACACAAGTAATCCTGTATTGTAACTTCCCCAAGTTGATATCTAATTTTAGGAATGTCTGGTGCTGCTCCTGGCATGCCATTCTACAGTTTTCATTGAACCATGATTGATCTCTTAGCATAACAGTAATACTTCGATGAGGATATATAGCAACCTGAAAGGTTCCTTGTCCATGTTTGACCTGATGTAATAAGCTTCGCGGGGTTTGGAGTCAATGTTAATAACCACCAGGACAACTCCCTTCCATCTCTATGCAGCTACCACCTCTGATTATTCTGTTCTGCTCTTGGGACAGGACACACTACAAAGACAATTTATATTTTCGAACTTTTTAAAATTTTGGACTCACAAAAGAGCTGTTTTAAAACCAGGGACTGCAAGGATTGCTGCATGGTTTACCAGCAAGTACCTGTACTTGGATACGGTTTACATAGCTGTACGTTATAGCAGTGGTTGCAGTTAAATTGGAGCTTCAGGATTGTGTACAAATGGAGTTTTTTTGTTGGCAACAAGAAGTGGAGTGCCTTTTGCATTAGTGATCAGCTACCAGTGACAAAGATCTTCGTCCTGCCAACACTTAGGTGATTGGGACTGTAAACTGCTTGGGTCAGTGAACAAGATGGAGAGAAACCTTCAGACTACCCACAGCTTAGGACATCACTGCTGTTTGCAGAAACAGCCACTTTAAGGGTTGGGAAAACCAGTGTATCTTTCATTCAGTATTTGCAGTAAATGGTAACAATTGATAATTCAGAGATCTTTAGAAGTGAACCAGTCACCCTGGGTGTCTTGCAAACCAGTGGGAGCATCAGAGAAGGACACTGAGCAGCAGCATTCTGACCAGCACAATGTTATTAAGAAGTATCTCAACAATCCTTGTGAACAGAAATTACTAAATTTGTTTCTCAGTTTTTTTCTCTCTGTCCATAATCCAAGTATTCTTCTCCTGTTAGTGTCTGTATGTGAGAGTAAAGGGGAGTTTATAAGGGGATTAGAGTTTTAATTAGTGGAGTTATTTGCAGTCGTAATTATTTACCTTTTGCTGGAGTCGATTTAGTTAATAAATAGTCATTCCTGTATAGAAACATGGTCAATGTTCTGTGTCAACCTGAATCTAAATGTCAGGTAAATTAGGGAAGATGGTGTATTTTTTAAAAATCTGTAACTTTGATGATGACACTGTGAATAATGGGGCTTTATCTCTAGCACTACTCCTCCGTGAGGTGTAATAACATTCTGGGCCCTTAACTAGCATCGATTCATTTGAAACAGAAGCATTGGGTGTAGTATTAGGAAATAAAACAGAGGAAGGAAAAGACCAGATTCTGAACTGCATTTAGGACCAGGCATTGGAAACATGAAAGGATTTCCTGTAGGTGGCAGAGTTGTCCCTGGTAGTCTTAAGGGAACTTTCAATGGCCAGCTTGATTGATTTGGCAGATAAACCTGAGGTAGCATTGCCTGGTAGACTTAGAAAGGCAGAAATAATTGAGGCACTGGCATGGACATGGGTTAGGAAGAAACATCTGGTCAGTAAAGCATTGGAAGCAAGTTATATTCAGTTATAATCAAGGCAGCTTGAGCATAAGGAGAGACTGAAGAAACTAGAGATGACAAAACAGGTTTTAAATAAAAAAGCAGAGAAAGATAATGAACTAGCAATGGAATGGAATGGAAGTGAGGAAGCTAGAATTAGAAGTGTGAGAGAGATAAAGATATTACAAGCTTAAAATGATACAGTTGAAATGGGGGATGTTCAGGTGCTGATACAGCCCTGGTGGAAAAAGGGATATGGAGGCATTCTTCATGTCATTTGAGAAAAATAGCCTGACAAATCTATTGAGTGGAAGAGGACTGGACATTACATACAGAGTAAGTTGGAAAGTAAAGCACGAGAAATTTACACTTCATTGTCAGAGAGGGGTTCTCAGGATTATGATATTGTAAAGAAAATTGTATTGGCTGCATATAAGTTTGCACCTGAGGCATACCAATGATCCAGAAGGAAGCAACCAGGTAAAACCTGTGCTGAATTAAAATGTGTTAAGCAAAATAATTTTGACAGGTAAATGCGAGCACATGAAGTTTTGGCTGAGGTTTTTATCTTTGAGGAATTTAAAAACTTGTTACCTTTTGCAGTAAGAATACATGCTGAGGCCCAAAGGGTTGCAATTGCTCGGTAGGCAGTAATAATGGCTGACAATTTATGAGTTAATTCTTTTGCCTAAAGCTTTTTTCTTTCATCATCCCCATAAACTGGAAATGGGAGAGAGAAAGGAAGGTGAGTAGCCAGTGTAAGGAATGGATAGCTGGAAATGCCACAAGGTCTCCTCCTCAGATCTCAAAGAGCAAGCGCTGGGGGTGAAGATGAAAATCAGAAGCTGAGGTGTTTCCATTGAACATGCCATACCTTGTCATTCAGAATGCTGAAAGTTGAGATCTTGTTTTCTCTCTTAAGAATTCAATGAAAGTCAAATGTTGGTAAATGGACACCATATCTCCGTTCCATTTTACAAGGTCCAATTGCAGTGTGATTGTTACAGGGAGTAGTGGTTTTTGGGGTACGTAACAAATTTAACAGAGGATGGAATTGATTTACTTTTGGGGAATGATTTGCCAGGAGTGAAAGTCATAGTTTTGCTTTAACCATAGGAAGTCCGGTTGAGGCTAAAAAGACGAAACAATTTCAGGAACAGGTTGTGGATATTTTCCCATGTCTACTGACCAGAGAAATTATGAAATAAAATCCATCATCAGAAGTCACAGTAATATTACAAGCACATATTAGGGTAGCAGAAACTATATTTTAGAAGGAGGATAGTTCAAAGAGGTGTTTAGAATGAATTTGTTAATTAAGGATCATTTAACTTATCCAGAGTTAAATTAGTTACCACAGACAGCTTATACTGAAGTGGAAGCTGTTGGAGTTCCAGAGTGATGTTGCATTAATGGTGGAGTTTTGATGAAGTGGAGACATCTTCACAAACCTGTGAATGAATAATAGACAATTGTTCATCAAATAGGGGTACCTTCTAGACATCATGTAGCACATGTAATTTTTATGACAGGACATGTAGGAATACAGAAAATGCAAGTATCAATAAACAGAGTCTTTTACATTTTCAAGACTTCATAAAAACAGTGCAATGCTATAAAACATGTCACGGTAGTAGGAAATGTCAACATGTAATCGAAACATGTAATCGAAACGTTACATATCCCTACCAGTTTTTGGAGAACTAGTCAGTAGAGTGTTAATAGATTGTATAGACTATTACTAAAAATGAATCCAGTTCATCAGTATAGAGTGGTGCTGGAAAAGCACAGCAGGTTAGGCAGCATGCGAGGAGCATGAAAATCGACATTTCGGGCATTAGCCCTTCACAATGAAGGGGTTATGCTCAAAACATTGATTTTCTTGCACCTCGGATGTTACCTGACTTGCTGTGCTTTTCCAGCACCACACTTTTCGGGTCTGACCTCCAGCATCTGCAGTCCTCTCTTTCTCCAGGTGATCAGTATATCCTAACAATTACGAATATGCCAAATCAATTTTCAGAAGCTATTCCTTTAAGAACAATTACAAATAGGGTAAAAGATCGCAGCTTCCTTTTGCTTATTATGGGCTAGTAACTAAGATACAGTCTGATCAAGGTTCCAACTTTTTGTAAAGTTTTCAAGGAAGTAATTAGCAGTTCAGGTAAAAAACAGTTGAAGTTGGGTATAAAACAGTTGAAAATGTGTTGCTGGTTAAAGCACAGCAGGTCAGGCAGCATCCAAGGAATAGGAAATTCGACATTTCGGGCCAGAGCCCTTCATCAAGAATCGGCTCTGGCCCGAAACGTCGAATTTCCCGTTCCTTGGATGCTGCCTGACCTGCTATGCTTTAACCAGCAACACATTTTCAGCTCTGATCTCCAGGATCTGCAGACTTCACTTTTTACTATAAAACAGTTGAACAGTTAAACTAGCTCAGCAGGGGGATGGAACCTGAGGTGTAGTTCCAGTGTACAGGAGGATGAGAGTAGTGAGGGCATGGACAAGATTTGATGGTCACAGGAATGTGCTGGCAGACAGCAAGCTGGTTTGAAGTATGTCTACTTTAATGCCAGGAGTATCCAGAATAAGATGGGTGAGCTTGCAGCATGGCTGGTACCTGGGACTTTGATGTTGTGGCCATTTCGGAGACATGGATAGAACAGGGTCAGGAATGGATGTTGCACATTCCAGGGTTTAGATCTTTATTAAGGTGGCTAAAGAGGGGGAGGAGTGGCCTTGTTAGTCAAGGATAGTAAAACGGTGCTGAAAGAACTTTTGATGAGAACTCATCTACTGAGGTAGTATGGGCTGAGGTTAGAAACAGGAGAGGAGAGGTCACACTGCTGGGAGTTTTTCATAGGCCTCCGCAGAGTTCCAGGGAGGTGGAGGAGAGGATCGGCAAAATGATTCTGGGTAAGAGTGAAAGGAACAGGGTGGTCATTATGGGGAACCTTAATTTCCCCAACATTGACTGGAAATGCTATAACTCTAGTACGTTGGATGGATCAGTTTTTGTCCAATGTGTGCAGGAGGGTTTCCAGACACAGTATGTCGACAGGCCAAAAGAGGGTGGCCGGTCTGGATCTGGTACTTGGTAATGAACCAGGCCAGGTGTTTGATTAGTTGTAGGTGAGCACTTTGGAGAGAGTGACCATAATTCAGTTACGTTTAGTTTAGCGATGGAAAAGAATACGTACCTGCCACAGGGCAAGAGTTATCGATGGGGCAAGGGCAATTATAATGCAATTAGACAAGACTTAGGATGCATAGAATGGGGTAGCAAAATGCAGGGACTGGGGACAATCGTAATGTGGAGCTAGTTTAAGGAACAGATATCGCATGTCCTTGATAGGTATGTCCCTGTCAGGCAGGAGGGAAGTGATAAGGTAAGGGGACCGTGGTTTACTAAAGAAATTGCATCACTTGTAAAGCAGAAGAATGAGGCTTATGTGACGGTGAGACAAGATAGTTCAGATGAGGCAATGGAGAGTTACAGATTAGCGAGGAAGCATTTAAAGAGAGAGTTAAGAAGAGCAAAGAGAGGACATAAGCAGTCTTTAGTAGGTAGAATAAAGGAGAACCCTAAAGCTTTCTACAGGTATGTGAGGAATAAAAGGATGACTAGGGTCAAAATAGGGCCAGTCCAAGACCAGAATGGGAAGTTGTGTGTGGACCCTGTGGAGATCGGAGAGGTGCTAAGTGAATATTTCTTATTGGTTTTCACTCAGGAAAAGGAGAATATTCTAGGGGAGAAGACTGAGATATGGGCTATTAGACTAGAAAGAATTGAGATTAGTAAGAAATAGGTGTTATCAATTCCAGAGGGAGTGAAAGTAAACAAGTCCCCTGGGCCAGATGGGACTTATCCGAGGATTCTCTGGGAAGCTCGGGAGGAGATTGCGGAGCCTTTGGCTTTGACCTTTAAGTCATCATTGTCTACTGGTTTAGTACCAGAGGACTGGAGGATTGCAAATGTTGTGCCTTGTTCAAGAAGGGCAGTAGAGATGGCCCAGGTAATTATAGACCAGTGAGTCTTGCATGTGTTGTAGAAAATGTTTTGGAAAGGATTATAAGAAGTAGGATTTATAATCATAGAGTAAGCAACAATTTGATTGCAGATAGTCAACATGGTTTTGTCAAGGGCAGGTCATGTCTCACAAACCTCTTTGAGTTTTTTGAGAAGGTGACCAAGCATGTGAATGAGGGTAGGGCAGTTGACTTGGTATACATGGTCTTCAGAAAAGCATTTGATAAGGTTCCACATGGTAGGCTGTTGGAGAAAATGAAGAGGCATGGGATTGAGGGTGATTTAGCAGTTTGGATTAGAAACTAGCTTTCTGAAAGAAGGCAGCGAGTGGTGGTTGATGGAAAATATTTAGCCACAAGGATCTGTTTTGGGACCATTGCTGTTTGTCATTTTTATAAATGAGTTAGACGCAGGCATAGGTGGATGAGTTATTAAGTTTGCAGATTACACTAAAGTCAGTGGAGTAATGGACAGTGTGGAAGAATGTTGCAGGTTGCAGGGAGACTTGGATAAACTGCAGAATTGAGCTGAAAGGTGGCAAATGGAGTTCAATGCAAATAAGTGTGATTCACTTTGGGAAGAATAATAGGAAGGCAGAATACTGGGTCAATGGAAAGATTCTTGGTAGTGTGGATGTGCAGAGGTATCTTGGAGTCCATGTACGTAGATCCCTGAAGGTTGCCACACAGGTTGATTGTGCTGTTAAGAAGGCATACGGTGTGTTAGATTTTATTGGTAGAGGGATTGAGTTCTAGAGCCATAATGACATGCTGCAACTATACAAAACATTAGTGCGGCCACACGTGGAATATTGTGTACAGTTCTGGTCGCCATGTTTCGGGAAGGATGTGGAAGCATTGAAAAAGGTGCAGAGGAGATTTACCAGGATGTTGCCTGGTCGGAGGGAAGCTCTTATGAGGAAAGGTTGAGAGAGTTGGATCTGTCCTCATTGGAAAGAAGAAGGCTAAGAGGGGATTTGATAGAAACATACAAAATGATCAGAGGATTAGATAGGGTGGACAGTGAAAGTATTTTCCTAGGATGATGACATCAGCTTGTCTGAGAGGGCATAACTACAAATTGAGGGATGCTAGATTTAAGACAGATGTCAGAGGCAGGTTCTTTACTCAGAGAGTGGAAGGGGGTGGAATGCCCTGCCTGTCAATGTAGTTAACTCAGCTACATTAGAGAGATTTAAACAATCCTTGAATAAGCACATGGATGATGATTGGATAGTGCAGAGATGAGCTTAGATTAGTTCACAGGTCAGCGCAACATCGAGGGCTGAAGGGCCTGTTCTGCACTGTATTGCCGTATTCTAAGTCAACTATGTATCGTTCACATACACAAAGAGCTTTGCAGAAATATTGTCAGTCTATCAGAACCTTAATTGAGACATAATGTCATCAGGGTTGAGACAAAGGATTAGATTTCTTCCTACTTGCAACCAAAGATTCCCAAATGAATAGACTGGAGTTAGCCCATTTGAATTGGTTTATGGTCATGAAATTAGGGGTTCATTAAAATTGATTAGCAGGAAGTACTTAACTGAAAAAAATTAATTCTCAATATTGTGGATTATATGCCCATAGTTCTAGAAAGACTCACGGGCAAATAAACATCAAGCAACTGGAAATTTTGAAATGGGAGATCAAGTACTGGTATTGTTGACTTTGCAAAAGAAATCTCTGAATGCAAAGTTCAGTAGTGCACATAAAGTCATTTGGGAGGTAAGCAAAGTACCTCATCTGATAGTTTATCCTGATCATAAGAAGTCATATCAGTTATGTCACATAAACATGCTGACAATGTATCATTGTGAGGAAAATGATGCAGAGAAACATAAATGGTAAGGGTAGTGGAAAATGATGGTGTCAATATTATTTATTAACAACCTGGATAATGGCAAAGGAAAAAGTGAGGTCTGCAGATGTTGGAGATCAGAGCTGAAAATGTGTTGCTGGAAAAGCGCAGCAGGTCAGGCAACATCCTAGGAACAGGAAATTCGACGTTTCGGGCATAAGCCCTTCATCAGGATGAAGGGCTTATGCCCGAAACGTCGGAATTTCCTGTTCCTTGGATGCTGCCTGACCTGCTGCACTTTTCCAGCAACACATTTTCAGCTAATGGCAAAGGAAGTCATATATCCAGTTTTGCTGATGACACAAGGTTAGGCACCATTGCAGACAGGGTAGATGATAACATAAAATCAGAAAGGAATATTGACAGACTAAGTGAACAGGCATATCTATGGAAGATGGAGTTCAATGTAAGTGTGAGGTTATCTGTTTTGGACTGAGAAAGGATAAATCAGTGTATTTTCTGATTGGTATGAAATTATATACAGTCGATGTCCAAAGAAGCTTGTCTGGGGGCGTGGAGGTGTGGTTCAGATGCAAAGATCTTTAAAATGTTGCATGCATGTGCAGAAAATATTCAAGAAAGTGAATGGAATGCTAGCCTTTATATCTGGAGGACTAGAGTATAAGGACACAGAGGTTATGTTCCAGTTATATAAAATTATGGTTAGACCCCACTTGGAATACTGTGAGCAGATGTGGGGACCAGACCTTAGAAAGGATATACCTGCCTTAGAGGAAGTACAACGTGGGTCTACAACAACAATGAAACCCAGACTTCAGAGGTTATACAAATAAGACCTGCTTTTTCTCGAATTTAGATCATTAAGGGTGATCTGATTGAAATCTTCAAGCTATAACCAGGAAAAGACATGGTAGATAAGGATAAATTAAATGGCATAGTCTGAGAATTAGGGCCAAACATTCAGGAGAGATGTTAGGAAGCATTTCTTCAAACAAAGTTTGGTAGAAGTTTGGAATTCTCTTCCACAAATGGCAGTTGATGCTGAATCAGTTGATAATTTTATATTTGTGATAAATTAATTGTTATTAAGCAAAGGTATTAAGGATATAGGGTGAAGGCAAGCATACGGAGTTCTGCCACAGATCAGCCATGATCTCACTGAATGGTGGAATAGGTTTGAGGGACTGATTGGCCTACTCCTATTCCTGTGCTCCTGTAATGAGAGAGCAGAAAGACATCTAAACAGTTCTGAAAGTGAATTTCTGACAATTTGACTAAATAATATTGAAATATTACTCTTTGTTCTTATATTTGAAGAAAGGACAATGGGAGGATCTTGTAAGACAACTGAGAAAGTATGAGGTAACCTGTAGAGATACCTATATGTATTACATTAGCTAGACCTGCCGTGGACTTAGGAGAGTCAGGACCAATAAAACAAAATCTTCATCAATTCAGTCCAGAAAAAACAAGATCTGATTAAACAGAGATTCAGTACATGCAAGAAAACCATTTACTGAATATAGTCAAAGTGGTAGGAATAGGATTAGGGTTAGGATTAAGGTTACAGAGTTCACCAATAGTATTGGTTCCAAAACCTGGCTTTACAAGATAATCGAGCAAAATCATTGCCACCCAATCACTCACCCATTTCCCTGTGATATCTCCTATTATTTTTCTCCACATGTGGTTGAAGAGTTACACGGAGCTAAATTCCTGCTGGCTTTCTGTCCTCTCTCATGGAGTTTTTCAACTTCTGCTCTACTGAAGGCTGACAAAGTTGGAGGAAAAAAAAGGAACAGCTTCTTCCCCTCCTTACTAAATATGCTTACTCAGCAGCAAGTCCATTTTTTTAATTTTACAATCAATCTGTCCAGGGATGTTGTAACATGTTTCTGAACCAAGGTGGGACTCGAACACAGGCCTCTTCATTCAGAAGTACAGGCACTACCACTGTGCCACAAGAGCCCTCAACTCCTAAACTTACACTCATTACAAGTTGCAATCCAGCCTTCTCTAGCTGAGACACGAATGAATGTGCTTTCTTGGAGTAACAGAACAAGATTAAACCAATTGCTTAATTAACTTATCTCACTTACTCTCCAGCAGAGAGCTTGTTTAACACTGTCCAAGCCTGGGAAGAGAAAGCTTCAAATTGTAAACTTCAGTTAAATGCCAATGGCAAACAAGCATCACTATTTTTTTTTTGTTTACAAAAAGAGGTTAAGATTCTCTTCTTTGTTACTAAATCCTCAAGGTTCACACTGTGTTACAACTGAACTCCATTTCAAACATATGTTCTGAGAATAAGGTTATCAGCCTGCAGTGTTAACTTTGTTTTGCTTCTCACTCCACTGCTATATCTGCTGAGTCTTTCTAGAATGTTGTGCTGTTATCTTAAATACATCTTTTTCCTTCTCCACCATGGCAATCTAATTTCTACAACTATCCCACCAGAACTTTGTACTCTAATTCCTAGAAGCATTATTCTGCTCTGAACTGTTTTCAATAAGAAAACAAAACAAACTTGCATTTATATAGCACTTTTCATTGCCACCAAACTTCTGGAAGCATCTTAAAGTGAGTGAAGTAATTTTAAAGTGTAGTCATTGTTGTAATGCGGGAAACCATTTTCCAAACGGTTTAATACCTCTTAGTGATACAACAACCTGCATTTTTATAGTAGGCAAAAGTGAGTACTGCAGATGCTGGAAAGCAGAGTTGAGATTAGAGTGGTACTGGTAAAGCACAGCAGGTCAGGCAGCATCCGAGGAGCAGGAAAATCTATATAGTACCTTTTAAATTTTATGATGTTCCAAACAACCTTACAAAAGCATAGTCAAATAAAATATAAAACTGAACTAGATAAGAAAATATTAAGACAGATTTGAGCTAATGTTTATTGAGAGATAAGATTTAAGGAAATAAAGTGGCAGGTATTAAGTAGGACATTTTTACATCAGCTGCTGACACAAAGTTATTGAACATTTGGAAGATGTGAAGACATGGTACAGAATAGACAGCAACTATCAAAAATCCACTTTAAAACAAAGGCTAGCTATACAAGGGCCTTTGGATACGGCCATGGAGCACGATAGCAATATGTTCTGTTCGGCATCTCTCTGGGCAATGTGCTATCTTTAAGTTACAGGAATTCAGTGAGTACAACTGTTGATTCTGTCCTGTCAGAATTGTGAATTATGCTGGCATATTTTTGACAACTGATTTTACTTCAGTTCTGATAGACAAAATGTTTGTCCCACATTTCACTTTAAAGGAATTATTCTTTCCAATGGTTTTGTAGTGTGCCAATCACATCTATACATCTTTTAGCAAGTCTTGCATTGTACATGAATTGAAAGCTTTTCATTTAACTCTTCCCTGAACATTATACTTTGAAATCAAGCTTTCAAGTTTCGTTGTAGAAAGTCATGCCTGTGTGACTTAAACAAAAGCAAAAACAGTGAATGCTGGAAATCTGAAAAAAAACATAAAGAATGCTGAAGCAATCTCTGTTCCTCTATCCACAGATGCTGTTGGGTTTCTCTAGTATTCTCTGTTAGTTATGCCTGTGTTGCTCACTGCTTCAAATAATAAGTTAATTGTTGAAAACAATTTAACTGTTTCAGTTTGTGAATCTAAATGTTTGAAAATCAGACTAAACTCCTTTCCTTTTAAAAACCAGTGTTTCTGAGCCCAATAACAGACCATATCTGCTAAAAAATCTGAAATTAAAAATCTACTGATGACTATGAAACCATTGCTGATTGTTGAAAAAAGCCTATCTGGTTCACTAATGTCCTCTCGGGTAGGGAATCTACCATTCACACCTGGTCTGGCCATCATGTGATTCCAGACCCACAGCAATGTGGTAGACTCTCAACTGCCCTCTGAAATGGCCTAGTGAGCCACGCATTTCAAGATTAACTAAAGTTGGGCAATAATTGTTGGACAGCCAGCTATACACAAGTCATACAAGTGAATGAAAAAGTGGGCTGTTTTCCCCTGGATGGTGCCAAGTTTCGAGAGTATTGTTGGAGCAACACCCATCCAGGTAAGTGGGAAGTATTCCATCACACTCCTGACTTGTGCCTTGTAGATGGGGAACGTACTTTCAGGAGTCGGGGTGAGTTACTCACCACAGTATTTCTAGACTCTGGCCTGCTCTTGTAGCCAATGTATGTTGTGAGTTCAACTGAGTTTCTGGTCAATGGTAACCCCCAGAATTTTGAAAGTGGGTGATTCAGTGATAGTAACACCAATGGATGTCTTATAGTCTTGCTTGTAATGTAATTGGCTTGTTATTCGTTTTGTAAAAAGTGAGGTCTGCAGATGCTGGAGATCACAGTTGAAACTGTGTTGCTGTTTAAAGCACAGCAGGTTAGGCAGCATCCAAGGAACAGGAAATTCGACATTTCGGGCCAGAGCCCTTCATCAGGAATGAGGAGAGGGTGCCAGGCAGGTTAAGATAAAAGGTAGGGAGGAGGGACTTGGGGGAGGGGCAATGGAGATGTGATAGGTGGAAGGAGGTCAAGGTGAGGGTGATAGGCCGGAGTGGGGTGGGGGCGGAGAGGTCAGGAAGAAGATTGCAGGTTAGGAGGGCGGTGCTGAGTTGAGGGAACCGACTGAGACAAGGTGGGGGGAGGGGAAATGAGGAAACTGGAGAAATCTGAGTTCATTCCTTGTTGTTGGAGGGTTCCCAGGCGGAAGATGAGGCGCTCCTCCTCCAGCCGTCGTGTTGTTATGTTCTGCCGATGGAGGAGTCCAAGGACCTGCATGTCCTCGGCGGAGTGGGAGGGAGAGTTAAAGTGTTGAGCCACGGGGTGGTTGGGTTGGTTGGTCCAGGCGTCCCAGAGGTGTTCTCCGAAGCATTCCGCAAGTAAGTGGCCCGTCTCCCCAATATAGAGGAGGCCACATCGGGTGCAGCGGATGCAATAGATGATGTGTGTGGAGGTGCAGGTGAACTTGTGGCGGATATGGAAGGATCCCTTGGGGCCTTGGAGGGAAGTGAGGGAGGAGGTGTGGGCGCAAGTTTTACATTTCCTGCGGTTGCCGGGAATGGAGGTTGGGTTGGTGGGGGGTGTGGACCTGACGAGGGAGTCACGAAGGGAGTGGTCTTTGTGGAACGCTGATAGGGGAGGGGAGGGAAATATATCCCTGGTGATGGGGTCCGTTTGGAGGTGGCGGAAATGACGGCAGATGATACGTTGTATACGGAGGTTGGTGGGGTGGTAGGTGAGAACCAGTGGGGTTCTGTCGTGGTGGCGGTTGGAGGAGCGGGGCTCAAGGGCGGAGGTGCGGGAAGTGGAGGAGATGTGGTGGACGGCATCGTCGATCACGTCTGGGGGGAATCTGCGGTCCTTGAAGAAGGAGGCCATCTGGGCTGTACGGTGTTGGAACTGGTCCTCCTGGGAGCAGATGCGGCGGAGACGAAGGAATTGGGAATATGGGATGGAGTTTTTACAGGGGGCAGGGTGGGAGGAGGTGTAGTCCAGGTAGCTGTGGGAGTCAGTCGGTTTTTAGTAGATGTCTGTTGAGTCGGTCGCCCGAGATAGAGATGGAAAGGTCTAGGAAGGGGAGGGAGGAGTCTGAGACAGTCCAGGTGAATTTGAGGTCGGGATGGAAGGTGTTAGTAAAGTTGATGAACTGTTCAACCTCCTCATGGGAGCACGAGGCAGCGCCGATACAGTCATCGATGTAGCGGAGGAAAAGGTGGGGGGTGGTGCCAGTGTAGTTGCAGGAGATGGACTGTTCCACATATCCTACGAAGAGGCAGGCATAGCTGGGGCCCATGCGGGTGCCCATGGCAACTCCTTTAGTTTGGAGGAAGTGGGAGGATTGAAAAGAGAAGTTATTCAGGGTGAGGACCAGTTCAGTCAGTCGAAGGAGGGTGTCAGTGGAAGGGTACTGGTTGGTGCGGCGGGAAAGGAAGAAGCGGAGGGCTTTGAGTCCTTCGTAATGGGGGATGGAGGTGTACAGTGACTGGATGTCCATCGTGAAGATAAGGCATTGGGGACCGGAGAAGCGAAAATCCTGGAGGAGGTGGAGGGCGTGGGTTGTGTCCCGAACGTAGGTGGGGAGTTCTTGGACTAAAGGGGACAGAACCGTGTCGAGGTACGCGGAGATGAGTTCGGTGGGGCAGGAGCAGGCTGAGACAATGGGTCGGCCGGGGCAGTCAGGTTTGTGGATTTTGGGCAGGAGATAGAAACGGGCGGTGCGGGGTTGTGGGACTATGAGGTTGGAGGCGGTGGATGGGAGATCCCCTGAGGTGATGAGGTTATGGATGGTCTGGGAGATGATGGTTTGGTGGTGGGAGGTGGGGTCATGGTCAAGGGGGCGATAAGAGGAGGCTTCCGCGAGCTGGCGTTTGGCCTCAGCGGTATAAAGGTCGGTGCGCCAAACTACTACCGCGCCTCCCTTGTCTGCCGGTTTGATGGTGAGGTTGGGATTGGAGCGGAGGGAGTGGACGGCTGCACGTTCTGAGGGTGAGAGGTTGGAGTGGGTGAGAGGGGTGGATAGGTTGAGTCGGTTAATGTCGCGGCGGCAGTTGGCTATGAAGAGATCGAGGGCAGGTAAGAGGCTAGCACGGAGTGTCCAGGTGGATGGGGTGTGTTGGAGGCGGGAGAAGGGGTCGTCAGAGGGTGGGCGGGAGTCTTGGTTGTGAAAGTAGGCACGGAGGCGAAGGCGGCGGAAGAATTGTTCAATATCTCGCCGCGTGTTGAACTCATTGATCCGAGGGCGTAGGGAATGAAGGTGAGGCCTCTGCTGAGGACTGATCTTTCATCCTCAGAGAGGGGGAGGTCTGGAGGGATGGTGAAGATCCAGCAAGGTTGGGAGCTAGGACCTGGTGTGGGACTGGAGCTGGGGGTGGGGGCGGGGTTAGGGGTGGGGACAGAGATCGATGTAGGGGCGGGGTTAGATGTGGTGACATTGCTCGGTGTGGGGGCGGGGTCAAGTGTGGGGGCGGGGTCATGCGTCTTGATGGAAGTAAGCGTGGGGGCGGGGTTATGTGTGGTGGCGAAAGTTGGCGTGGGGGCGGGGTTATGCGTGGTGACGAAGGTTTGCGTGAGGGCAGGGTTACGTGTAGTGACGAAAGATGGCGTGGGGGCGGAGACACCTGAGGCGTTGTGGTCGTGCAGCTTAGTGATGTCAGTGGGGGCAGAAGTGGCTGCGGCGACGGCAACCGAAGGGGCGGAAATGGTTGTGGCGACGAAAGAACTGTTGTCATTCCCGGTAGCTGCGGGGGTCGCGAGTCCGTCGGCGATCTTCCTGGCGATCGTGGAAGCGGTTGTCTGTGTGGCGATTGCCGGGGCGGTTGTTTGGGCGGTGATCGCGGAGGCTCCGAGGTCGGTGGGGGCGGAAGTGACGTCACGGTCAGCGGCGGCCGTTGGTGCCACGGGCGCTGTGGCGGCCACATGTGTAATGGCGTCCGACAGGCCGATAGAAGATTCTGGAACAGTTGAGGAACCACGAGTGTGGGGGTAAGTACATGAAAGTTTTCGGTAAACCACGAGTGTGGGGGTAAGTACATGAAAGTTTTCAGCACCGCCCTCCTAACCTGCAATCTTCTTCCTGACCTCTCCGCCCCCACCCCACTCCAGCCTATCACCGTCACCTTGACCTCCTTCCACCTATCACATCCCCATCGCCCCTCCCCCAAGTCCCTCCTCCCTACCTTTTATCTTAGCCTGCTGGACACACTTTCCTCATTCCTGATGAAGGGCTCTGGCCCGAAACGTCGAATTTCCTGTTCCTTGGATGCTGCCTAACCTGCTGTGCTTTAACCAGCAACACATTTTCAATTGTTATTCTTTTTCTCCCACTTCCATTATTCAGTGAATTCCAGTATTGGGTAAAATAAAAACGCAGCTTCTGATCACACTGCAAAATCTTTGCACTGAAATAAGAACAAAAAGAGATGGAAAACTCAGCAGATCAGGCAATGTGAGTGGTGAGAAGCAGTTTATCAGCTGGATATTACATGCCATGTTAGGTATGCATTTTGGGCTGAGTGAGATGCATATATAATCTAGTGACTGCCTCCTTGCCCTAAACCCCCCCAACTCCACACCCACATAAGATAGCACACTCCTTCCTTCTGACCACATGTTTTATAAAACCCAGTCCCATGCCCCTCACCTCCTCTCAAGGTGACAAAACAAGCCCAGCTTAAAACACCCGATTTACCTTCCTCCAGAATCCATGGGCCCTGTCTATATTCCAGGCGTGTCCACTACCGAGTTCAGGAACTGCTGATCTATGACACTGACCAGGAGCTCCTGAGGTCAGGAGTAGGTGGAAGTCCTACTAGGCGCTCATGCAGCCTGCCCAGCCTGCAGTCACTTGTTGTTGCAGGGGGTTCTAATCAGCTAGCTGTCAACCCTCCTGAGGAGAGGGGTTAGGCGAAGCCTAATGTTTCAAATCGATGACCTTCCAACCCAGCCCTGTTGAGTGTCTCCAGTTCTGTTCTTATTTTAAATTCCCAACATCTGCTGTGTTTGTTTTATGTTAACCCTCTTCCTGGCCACTTGCTGAGGTCAAACCTTCTTGCCGCCTTTGTCCCTGAGCTAATCATCATTTACCGTTAACAGCACTGAAACTGTCTCTTTCCCCACTGTAACATAGAGTCATCATCAAAGAGATATACAGCACAGAATCAGACCATGCCATCCATATATCTGAACCTAATCCAATCTCATTTGCCTTCCCTGCCTCAACTAATCTTTGTTTAGTTGTCCATGCCTTTACCTCAGACTTGGCCAATTCAACAATCTCTTGAGCAGCTTTATACCTTGCAGCTTCCTTCCAACTTGAACTCAAACCCCTGCTACTTAACTTGCTTCAAGCCCTGGTCACCCATCAATCTTGGGCTTGCTGACCTGCATTGACATGTCATCTTAAAACCTACATCCTTACTTTAACCCCACCCCCCCCAAGTCTCCCCCATTCCTGTGTCTATGTTTGGGGCATGCCCCATTTTAATTACCCCACAAAAATGCCCCTGCCTTCAGCTGCCCAGGATAAAATGCTGAAATTTCCTGCCTGACCCACTGTGCCTCTGTGTCTCTTCATTCAAGTTATTTCTGAAATCCTTGTCTCTGACTAAGCTGTGAGCCACCTGCCCTGAATATCTCCATATGCGGTTTGGATTTGCGAATGGCCTTGGGACTTTGTTATGCTAAACAGGCTATATAAATGCAGGCTGTTGTCGCTGAATCATTCAACATGAAAACAATTAACACGACAAAACTGTCTCTTTACAAAATTCCTCATTTTGTTTCTGATGGGTCTTCTTTACCAGTCCTGTGCATTTCTTTGTTTCATTGAAAACAGACGTGATGTTTAAACTTCACAACAAATCTCCCAGATTCTGCCCACTGTGACTTTTCAAAGCGTACAGACACGATTCCGAATTCAATGCAAAGTTCGCTTTTGGTTTCTGTTAGCTTTGAGCTAAGTGACTCTCAGGTTTAAAATAAAGCGCAGCGATATCTCTCTTAAGCTTCGAGTACACGTGAGGGTTGTGTTTTCTATTCAGCACATCGTGCTGTTGACAAACGCCAGCACAGTACTTGAGCTTTGCAGCCGCTCTGCAGTTGCAGGGATGTTAAGAGATGCTGCTTAATTCAACGTCAGATCAAGTTTGATCAATATTCCCCCGCCGCTCCAATTGGAGGCGCATGTTCAAATCCCCGCCTCACTTCACCACCATCTTTGCCAGTGTGAAATAGTCCGATTTTCCTCTGGCAGAATATTTTATCCTCGCCTGGCTCATAACTGAAGCGTTTTGAACAGAGAGAGGGGGGAGCAGGGAAGGGGGCGAGTGGGATTTACATCCAAAGCGGTGCTCTTGCCTGTTTGAAGTCGGTTTTAAGGAACTGAATTCAGGGAGAAAATGGGACGACCTTTCCTGCAGTATGTCTTTCCGTTACTCAACGTGCTTTTTGGTGTAGCCTTGGGCGCTTTCCCCAGCAATGTCCAAATAGGTAAGCAACTTCTGTCTAGTGCAGAAATGTACATAAGAACTTCACATCGACTGCTGCTGCTGCTAAGATCATGGATCGCGACTTTAATGTGTTCAAAAATACAGCAAGTCCCTTGTAATTGGTGCTGTTTAAAAGGGATTTGCCTTAATCCTAAAAGAAAGTTAAACCTGCTTGAGTTTTATTAAATCACATCTAAGTAAATAAAATGTAACTGAACGTTCTCCGCTTGATGTAAGCGTCTCTCTGTACCGTGCTATCGTCTGAGGCAACGAGTGAAAAGCGAGCTTTATGCGGCACAAGTCAATGTGATTTTTTTTTGCTTCTGTACAGGCGGACTGTTCGCAAGAAGTACAGATCAGGAAAATAGCGCCTTTCGGTTCGGGATTTACCTTCACAACACCAACCCTAACATCTCCGAAGCGCCTTTCGCTCTCACTCCACATGTCGACAACCTCGAGTCTTCCAACAGTTTCTCAGTGACCAATGCTTGTGAGTACAGTTGATACAAGCTGCCCCCCTCCCCTCTTTATTTTGGTCCAAAGCATTGAAATTAAACTAAATAAAAGTTATCAGCTGTTGCTGCTAACTATGGCAGGGGGAAACTAAATGAAAACCGTTAACTCTAAATTTCCCCAGATATCAACTTCGCGTAGAGTCCAAGCATCTTGTAACATACACGTAGCAATGAAACGAGTTGTTCAGTCCGATATACAGCAGTGATATTAAAAGATGTAGCTTTCTGACTGTGTGTATGACAGGTGTAATGCATCGAATCGATATGGTTTTTATTTCTATTGGTGGAACTTTTATGTCATGCAGAAATCGGAAATCTACAGTTCGCTATATTTAGATGAGTTTTTTTCCCCTCGTATCACGGAGTATTATATGTGAAGTATAGTTTGTGCACCATCAGAGCTATGCTGGACTCTACCAGCTCTAGTGCCGATGAAAAATGTCTCGGCTACGTTTGCAGATTGGCTCCGACGCGTCCTCCTTTTTTTATTTTACAGACTCTGCGGTTGTTGCAAGGTCCTCGCTCATTAGTAAACAGATCTCGAAACACTTTGTTGCGCTGTCTTTTGAAAATAACCGCTGCCCACACCGCTTCCCACCTTTTCCCCCGAACGCGGGGCGGGATGCAATCGGTGCGTGTGTGTCTGGTGGGGAAAAAAAAACATCCCCTCCAGGTCAGCAGGATTAATATGTGGGACGGCAGCTGTGTCCCTACTGTCATCTCTTGCTCTGGTCAGACGTGTCTCCCTGCCTGGATGGAAAGGCAGGGGGAGATAAAGGCTGACAGGGAGAGAGAGAAAACACTTTCAGTGCATACCCTCATTAATCTGGTGCAGACTCTCTCAGCTAAACCTAACCGGCCACTGGGTGTCCCATTCGTTTCCACTGCCCTCTTGTGTGTCCCACCAATTCGAGATGATTTGGTTTTTTTTACATTTCTTTAATTTTCCAGAGCTCGGTCTAGGATGTAACAATCCTTAAGTGACCTTTTTCCTATTTTAATTGGGTCTATCCCGGCTTTTTTTTAAGCGCCAGATCGCTTCTGACAGACAATGAAAGGCTGCAATGTGGGGTGTCCTTAATAATGCAAACCCCAAAGTTTTCTCTCTCTCTCTCTCTCCTTTCATTCCTCCATTTCGTTCTATCACCCTCGTTCTTTCACCCCCACCCCCCTCCTCCCCAGACACTCTTCCCTCGCCTTTACTTCCTGTTTGCCTTCCTTCTGGGGCCATCCCGGCACAAAAGTATATTCTATTCTCGAAAGTCAGATCTGTTTGCAGTAATTAAAGATTCATGGGAGCATGTGCTGTGCATACACTGCGGTAGGACTTAACATTTGAACGAACCAGCCCCATTGACTGTTAAGGTGCAGTTTTAAAGCTGGGAGGATTTATTCGCCAGCAGCTTTTGATCGCTGACTGTTGCTGGCGAAGCTGGTGTGTTTAATGCGCCAATTCGGAAGTTCTCGACATCACTGAACATTTAGCAAGTACCAAAGAATCATGGGGTGTGAAGTGCGTCCGCCCTACTTAAAACAAATGTGTCAAGCTGTTTAGATCATCGCATTGCAAACTTACTTGCAAGCCGCTTTAAAAACAACACACACAAAACCTGGCAGAGTTTCGTTGCTCATTCTTCAGATGATTGACACCTCAGTGCTGCCCAAAAATGACCTTCCATTCCCTCCCTCTGCCTTGTCCTGCTCTTTCCAGCACTGGCGGTTTCATTGTCAGATTCCCAACAGCTGCAGTATTTTGCTTTCTGCACAAATGCACATCCCACACTCTTGATGGGACATAAACCCTAACCATCCCCGGGCCAAAATAAAGCAAGGAGTGCATTCCATCTGATCCCGAATTAAGCCAGTGTTAAGAGCAATGAACAAGATGAAAAACGGTGGGGCGGTTTTTTTTTACGGACGATAAATATCTTGCAACTATTGACAAGGGAGTTCGACTGTATGGGTGTCTGGGAAAAAAAACTATCCGGCAACCTATCAGGGCAGAGATTGCTCAGCGGTTTATAAATAAATCAACTCAAGCTTGCTTTCTGTTTGTACAATCAGATTTTTTTCTCAGAAGTGCAGACGCTATATCACAGGAAAATATAACATCAAAATTACCGTGATTATCAGAGAATATTATTTCAGTTGGGAGGGAAGGTTATATGTGTCAAATTGCGTTTGAGTATGTTGTTTAGTGCATACAGTAGGATAAATACAACAGCCTGTTAGGGAAACGTTTTATTGCACTGCAACAGGGTCGTCACAATGTCGAGACTGTAAATGACCCCCAGGGCCCCGGGATGTAGGACAACGTGCAATCGTTCCCCAGGGCACCCTGCGCTGATTTGCAGTTTGAAGGCGAAATTGTACTGCTGTTACGCGAGGAAAGCGAAATCACCTTGACACAAAAATGATCAAAGATCCGGATGACCCAGAACCCAAGCACCCGCACAAACTCCTGCTGTCTGCTTACAAACCTGAGTACTTGTGTATCCCGTGTGACTTGCTCATTTCCACTGCGTGTTCACATCTAGGCAGAATAGAGTCCCTTGTGTGGCATCTGGAGATTTGCAGATGTGCATCTTGCACACCTTCTTCAACAGTTTTAACGCAAATAAAAATGTGCAAATGACTGTATCTATCGCACTAACGCCGAGTATGAAGTTTCTTCCAATCGGAAGCTGCTTCATTTTGCCTCTTTGTTGCTAAAGCAGAGACAAAGTTGCTCATCTCTCATTCTGTCACTTAACTAATGGTGTGAAACCTCGTTCCTTCGGCTGTGCAATCGCCTCTCCATTCTCCTGTGCTTGGTGGGTAAACATTGTGCTGCTGCATCTTTAACTGGTATTCCTTTCCAATTGCCACGAGCATCTTTCAACAAAATGCATTTATCCGGTGGGAAATTTGTATCTTCAATTTACGGCTGGAGGTGGGGACATCCAATTCACAACATTTATGAAGATGGCCAATTAATTTCCCACATAATTTCTTAACTCTTATTAAATTTCGTAAATGACTAGCTATTTTCAAATTTCACTTCCCTCTTAGATTACAAGAACATTTAATGGTGCTTGTGATGTATTTCAGTGCTTAATCTGAAATTTTGAAACCCACATCACGTAATGTAGCAAGTCATTGATGGTTAACTGGCAATTTCCTCCTTTTAGCATTAATTGGATTCATTGTACATGTATTTACTATGTGAGCACATCCTATCACAAAAGCCTAAAAAATTAAAATTCCAGTTCTCGATATTAACAGAAAAGGAAACATGTTTTTGAAAATTACTGTAGCATAAGCAAAGATGTTTAATTCGCTTATGTAGAGCCTAGTAGGTCTTGTTTTTGCAATCATTACAATTACCCTTCAGCACAAACTGGGCAAAAACACAGCTAATCGATTGTATGACTGCTATAGGACATCATCAATGTGATGAGGGTGAATGAGAAGTGATAGCAAAGAAGACTGATCTTTCTGTCTGCACAAATGCATATTAAGAACTGTTTAAATTGCAGATCTATTGCTCCTACTCATTGGAGTGAGGTTCATTCATCTTTGTTTAAAAATGGCACCAATTTTGACAGACCTCACTCTTTAAAACGGTGCAGTTTAAATTGGTCTTTCTCAATAGTTTTCACTTTGTTTACAACATTTCAATAAACCAGAATTTTTAATGGTGTTTTCGGGGTTCTTTATAATTCCATTGATTTGTGTATAAAACCACACACTAGTCGTCATGCTTTCCTGCATACCTTATCTCTAAAATATTCACATAAGAAGGTAAGCTGTAATTATAGTTTTGAATGATTTGCATGAGCGAATATGTAAGGAATTAAATCCAGACATTTTGTTTTTATCATACTAAGCTATCAGTTTTGATTTTTTTTAAAAAATCATAAATAAAATTAACCTTTGGCCATCTACTGTTGAGCAAACTGGTTAATAATGAAAGGGTGGTGATTTAATGCCCAACTTCTTGAAATGCAAATATTTAATAGCTGTCTGGGGGTGCAAGAGATGGTCTAGTCATTTTGTCACTTGACTAGTAATCCAGGTGTCCAAGTAATGTTCTGGTCCAAGTTTCAAATTCTATCAAGGCAGATGATAGAATTTGAATCCAACTTAACTCAGGAGTCAAAGCCCAGGACTATTAACCAATGGAAGGGGAGTGGAAGGGTGGGGAGAAGGACCGTGACTGATGGGACACCTAGCATTGACTAAAGTACCAGAAATGACAACAGCAAACACAGCCCTATCAGCCCTGCAAAGTCATCCTTACTAACATTTGGGAGCTATTACCAAAATAAATGTCAATGACTATGACATAGTCATGGAGGATCACGCTTTACACATAATGTCTCAGACAAGGCCACACTATTTTGAGGTATGTCACACCCAGCAAAGGTGGCAACAGGTGGGAGGGAACTTCCCTAGGAGTTCTCGACATTCATTCTGAACCTCAGGAAATCAGATTCTGCCTACTGCAATTGCATCTGTCCATTACAGTATTGGTAAGAGTGATTACCACTTGTGGAGATAAAGTCCCATCTTCACGTTGAGAATGCCCTTTATCATTGTGTGGCATCATCACTGTGCCAAATGGGACAAACTTCAACAGATGTAGCAATTCAAGTCTCATCAATCTCCATCCTCAACACATCAGTGCAAAAATAATGCCGAAGCATTTCAACAATCTTCAGCCAAAAGTGCCAAGTGGATGATCCATTTTAGCCTTTACCAGAGGACCCCATTATCACGAATTCCAGTCTTCAGCCACTTTAATTCTCTTCACATTACATCAAGAAATAGTTGGAAACATTGGATATTGCAAAGACTTTGCACCCTGAGATAATTCTAGCAAATGTTCTGAAGACTAGTGGTTCAGACCCTGCCGCGCTCCTAGCCAAGTCATTCCAAAACAACTACAATGCTGGCATCTACCTAACCATGGAAGAAATTGCCCAGGTCTGTCCCGTATGCAAAAGGCAGGGCAAGTTCAATCTAGCCAATTGCTGCCTCATTAGTCGACTCTCAATCATCAGTAAAAGTATGGATGATGTCTTCAACAATACTATCAAGAAGCACACGTGCAGCAAATTCAGCTCACTGATGCCTAGTTTGGATTGTGCCAGGACCACTCTGTTCCTGACCTAATTTCTACCTTGGTCCAAACATGGACAAAAGAGCTGAATTCGTACGGTGAGGTGAGAGTGAAAGCCTTAACATCAAGGCTGCGTTTGACAGAGAATGACATCAAGGAGCTGTAGCAACACTGGAGTCAATGGTAATCAGGAAAAGCAATTCAACATTTCAAAAGCCCTTCATCGGGAATGAGGCTGGGAGCCTCGAGGATGGAGAGATAAATGGGAGGGGGGTGGGGCTGGGGAGAAGGTAGCTAAGAGTAGAATAGATGGATGGAGGTGGGGTAATGGTGATAGGTCAGAGAGGAGGGTGGAGCGGATGGGTGGGAAGGAAGATGGATAGGTAGGATAGGTCATAAGGGCGGTGCTGAGCTGAAAGATTGGAACTGCGATAAGGTGGGGGGAGGGGAAGTCAGGAAACTGGTGAAATACACATTGATTCCATGGGGTTGGAGGGTCCTGAGGCAGAAGATGAGGCTTTCTTCCTCCAGGCATCAATGGTAAGGGAGTGGCGATGGAGGAGGCCCAGGACCTGCATGTCTCGTCAGAGTGGGAGAGAGAGTTGAAGTGTTCAGCCACGGGTGGTGGAATTCGTTGGTGCTGGTGTCCCGAAGATGTTTTCTGAAGTGCTTTGCGAGTAGGCATCCAGTCTCGCCAATGTCGAGGAGACCGCATCGGGAGCAATAGATACAATAAATGACGTGTGGAAGTGCAGGTGAAACTTTGATGGATGTGGAAGGCTCTTTTGGGGCTTTGGACGGAGGTGGGGGGGGAGGTGTGGACGCATGTTTTGCAATCCTTGTTGTGGCAGGGGAAGGTGCCGGGAAGAGAGGGTGGGATTTCGGGGGGCACATGGACCTAACGAGGTAACTGCGGAGGGAATGGTCTTTACAGAAAGTGGATAGGGGTGGGTAGGGAAATACATTCCAGGCAGTGGGGAGCGTTTGTATGTGGTGGAAATAGCGGCGGATGATGTGATGTATACAGAGGTTAGTGTGGTGGAAGGTGAGGACCATGGGGGTTCTGTTGTTGCTGTGGTTGGAGGTGTGGGGTTCAAGGGCGGAGATGCAGGAAGTGGATGAGATATACTGGAGGGCATCATCAACCGCGCGGGAGGAGAAATTGCGGTCTTTAAAGAAGGAGGCCATCAGATGTGTTCTGTGGTGGAACTGGTCCTCCTGGGAGCAGATGCAGCTGAGTTGGAAACATTGGGAGTAAAGGATAGCATTTTTGCAGGAGGCATGCTGGGAGGAGGTGTGGTCAAGATAGCAGTGGGAGTCGGTGGACTTGTGGAAAATGTCAGTGTTGATCAGATGGAGAGGTCCAGGAAGGGGAGGGATGTGTCTCAGATGGTCCAGGTGAATTTAAGGTCGGGGTGGAATGTGTTGGTAAAGTGGATGAACTGTTCACCCTCCTCATGGGAGCACGAGGTGGCGCTGATGCAGTCATCAGTGTAGCGGAGGAAGAGGTGGGGAGTGGTGCCAGTATAACTGCAGAAGATATACTGTTCCACGTAGCAAATAATGAGGCAGGCATAGCTGGGCCCACGTGGGTGCCCATGGCTACCCCTTTCATCTGGAGGAAGTGGGAGGATTCAAAGGAGAAATTTTTTGAGGGTGAGGACCAGTTCAGCCAAACAAATTATTGTGTCAGTGGAAGGGTACTGATGGGGATGTCGGGAGAGGAAAGCAATGGAGGGCTTGGAGGCCCCCTGGTCATGGCGGATGGAGGTGTAGAGGGACATGTCCATGGTGAACCTGAACATTGGGGGCCAGGGAAATAAACGTCTTGGAGGAGGTGGGGGGTGTGGGTAGTGTCCTGAACGTATGTGGGGAGTCCTGGACCAGGAGGTATAGGACAGTATCGAGGAATGTGGAGATGAATTTAGCGGGCAGGAGCAGGCTGAAACGATGGGTCAGCCAGGATAATCAGGCTTGTGGGTCTTGGGTAGGAGGCAAAACCTCATTTTCACTATAGACAGTCTATCTTTCGGAGTTACACCGGCACCACTCCCCACCTCTTCCTCTGCTACATTGATGACTGCATCGGCGCCACATCGTGCTCCCACGAGGAGGTTGAACAGTTCATCAACTTCACTAACACATTCCACCCTGACCTTAAATTCACCTGGACCATCTCAGACACCTCCCTCCCCTTGCTGAACCTCCCCATCTCCACCAACAGTGACCGACTCAACACGGACATTTTCTACAAACCCTCTTACTCCCACAGTTGTCTGGACTATGCCTCCTCCCACCCTGCCTCCTGCAAAAGTGCTATCCCGTATTCCCAATTCCTCCTCCTGCACTACATCTCCTCCCAGAAGGAACTGTTCCACCAGAGAACACACCAGATGGCCTCCTTCAAAGACCGCAGTTTTCCCCCTCACGTGGTTGATGGTGCTCTCCAGTGCATCCCATCCACGTTCCCGCACCTTCGCCCTCAAACCCCACCCCTCCAACCACAAAAAGGACAGAAACCCCTTCCCACCGCCGATCCTCACCTTACATCCCACCATCCTCCATTATACATCGCATCATCCTCCACCATTTCCGCCATCTACAAATGGAGCCCACCACCAGAGATATATTTCCCTTGCCACTCTTATCCACTTTCCATAAAGACCACTCCCTCCGCTACTACCTTTTCAGGTCCATGCGCCCCCTCACAAACCACTCTCCTCTCCTGGTACCTTCCCTTGCCACCACTAGAATTGCAAAACCTGCGCCCACACCCTGCCCCTCACCTCCGTCCAAGGCCCCAAAGGAGCCTTCCACATCCATCAAAGTTTCACCTGTGCTTCTACACATGTCATTTACTGTATCCGTTGCTCCCGATATGGTTTCCCCTACTTTGGGGAGACAGGGCACCTACTCACAGAGCACTTCAGGGAACATCTCCAGGGCACCCAAACCAACCAACCCCACCGCCCTGTGGCCAAACACTTCAAATCCCCCTCTTGCTCCGCCAAGGACATGCAGGTCCTGGGTCTCCTCCATCACCACTCCCTTTCCACCCAATGCCTGGACGAAGGACACCTCTTCTTTCATCCTTGGACCCTCCAACCAAATGGCATCAATGTGGATTTCACCAGATTCCTCATTTCCTCTCCCACTCCTTATCCCATTCCAACCTTCCAGCTCAGCACCGCCCTCATGACCTGTCATACCTGTCCTTCTTTCTCACCTATCCGCTCCACCCTCCTCTCTGACCTATCACCTTTACCTCCACCTCCATCTACCAATTGCATTCTCAGCTATCTTTTCCCCAGCCCCACCCCTCCCATTTATCTCTCCACTCCCGAGGCTCCCAGTCTCATTCCTGATGAAGGGCATTTGCCCAAAATGTTTATTTTCCTGCTCCTCAAATGTTGACTGACCTGCTGTGCTTTTTCCAGCAACACACTCTTGACTCTAACCTTCAGCATTTGCAGTCCTCACCTTCGCCTAGGTAATCAGAGAATACTCACCTCTGGTCAATGTCATACTTGGCACAATGGAAGATGGTTCCGGTTGTTGAAGGACAGTCATCCCAGCTCCAGGACATCTCTGCAGGAGTTCCTCGGTAATGTTCTTGGCTCACCATCTTCAATTGCTTCATCAGTGACCTGATCATATGATCAAAAGTGGGAATGTTTGTTGATGACTCCAGAGTGTTCAGCACCATTTGCAACTCTTCAAATACTGAAGCTATGTCCAAAAGCAATAAGAGCTCAACAGTATCCAGGCTTGGGTTGTCAAGTGGCAAGTAGCATTCACGTCAGACAAGTGCCAGACAATGACCATTTCCAACAAAAGAGAATTTATCCATTACCTCTTGACATTCAGTACAATCACCATTATTGAATCCTTGAAATATATCACTGTTCCTTCAATGTTATTGGGTCAAAATCCTAGAATGTCTTCCGTAACAGCATAGTTGGTCTACTTACAGCATATCAACTGTAGCAATTCAAGAAGGCAGCTCATTGCCATCTTCACAAAGGTGACTAGGGATGGACAATAAGTGCTGGGCCAACCAGTGACTCCAATGACCCATGAATGGATAAAAATAATTGACAAAATTATCACAAAAAGGTATTATTGACTTGTGTTTTTCACTGTATATATATTTTCATTCTTGATGAAGGTGAAATTGTGAAAGTTAATCTTCTTAGTTATGAACAAAAGGAAAGTCTGGATAACTATAGTGCCCTGCATATATTACCATCTGGGATTTTCCTCTGATTGTCCAGTGGTTTGATAACTATTGCAGTAAAAATTCTTGAGGCACATCAATTGTCATTAAACTCTGATACTTAATTGTACTAAATGGAAAGTATAAATTATTCAGCTGATTTCTCCAACTCCCACTAGTCCTGGTCAGGAAAATGCATTCAGAGTGAAATGACATCGTTGAAAGTCCCACTCTGTCCAAGCAGCTAGTGCAATGGCAAAGTGTTTGAAAAGTAAGAGCAAAGTAATTAAGAATGTCTCACCTTTTTTTTTAACACCTTAAAGCTGTGAGCTGTGGAGTGCTTTCAGAGTAAAATGGTTAAATAGGTGAATCTGAACTTCAGTTGAGGTTGGCAGCCTGCAAATTTAGCCTTCAAGGCAGCAATATTCATTTTATATCACTGTAGTAATGGTGTCTAGCTGACAAACATAAGGAATATTAACTTAATAGCAACCTCTGCTGGAGTTCACACATTCACTTACTTAACTCTTGCACTGAATATAATACTGTCATGTTTTCCAATAACCAGAGTGAAAGGAGGTACTCTTCTCAAACCTAGAAGTGTTTCCACATGGTTCATAAATCCATCCTAATCATGTCAATTCAATATTTTCAAGTAATTATAATCATAAAAGCACTATGTGTTGTAACAATTCTGATTCAACAGTGTGGGTGTATGAGTAAACAGCCAGAGAATCGACTGCTTTACTTAGGTTATGAGTTCTACTTGTATTATTGTAGCCTGATTACTTAGCTTTTGCTGGTTGAAGTGTCAGTTTGCATCTTCCTTCTGTTTCTCTCTCTCCCAGCCTGAAGTAAGATGAATTTACAGATGATATTCTGTATCCATTCATCATACGGCTGGCTGGCTGGAGAACCTTGAACAGGTGCTTGTCCACTTAACAGCTTGGAAGCAATTAATCATATTTTATCATTCATAAATTTTACCTTTTGTCACAGATTGAGCACTTTCATAAATAATACACATTGGAAATGATCCTTTATTGTCCTATATGTGTTTAAAAACAAAAGTCTAACTTCAATAATTCAAATCTTCTTGGATAATTACCAATCTTGATAAGGTGATTTCTTTATCAAGATTCTAGTTCTTGAATATTGTGATGCTGAAAAGTAGACGAACAGTTTGTTCCAAAGCTGTAGTTTGTGTTTTCATAAATGATAAAATAACCTATTTTAACAAATTGCCAATTTTAATTTCAAATTTGTTTTATAGAGTATACGCATGTTTGTACAGTTGGACAACAATGGAGCTTCCTACTGACCCTGTGGGTTAATGTAGAGTTTATTTGTGGTGCAGAATATTACAGGCAAGGGAAACTTATGTTTAGATTCTGGTTGACAATCAGTTAGTGCATGCTAGCAGGAAAAACAGTGTGGCACTACAGAGAGTTACAATGTTCCCAGAGAAAGGAAGATTATGTAAAATATTTGACCCAGATTTCTTGCTACTCAGTGAATCAGAGTAGAGTCCATTCATAAAGATTGATCAGGAGAAGACAAGACCGTGTCTGACAGTGATACCTCTCACACTGTGAATGAATGATCAAAAATCCTGAAGATAATCAGTAGCTAAGCTCTCTATTGACGACTAGAGATCTTAGGCCAGGTATCCTGGAAGGCTACATTGCCTAAGAGAACTGAACCCCAGGATGAGTAGCTAGCATTAGTTGAGGAAACAAAATAGCTATTTTGGAATGATTTCTATGGTCCATATATGAATAAATATTTCAGAGGTTTTGCCTCATTGTACCTTCATCAAGCAAAGATATCATCAGCCTCTGGATAAATTAAAAAAAGTATTAGTGCATCCAGCAATGTGTCCATAAAAAGACTTTGTTTGTTTGTTTGTTTTTGTGCAGTAATTCATCACCCAATGAACTGAGAATGTTTTGGGGGGGGTGGGGGGGTGGATTTTCTTCAACCTGTTTAATGAATTCTGCTAGTCAAGCTTCTTATAGCTTTCAGAACTGAGCTTAGTGGAAATCACACTTGCATTCATATATTTAGCTACCTCCAAATTAGTGTCACGTCGACAATTTAAAATATTGTACTGTTATTTTTCCAAACTTGGAAACATGTTCTGAATTGAAGATACACTACGCATCACATATTTAGCCATGAACAGTACAATTTCCTTGTCTAACTTATCAATTGAATCATCAAAGATGATACAGTTGCAACTTAAATAGTAAATTAAAATGTATTTTGTTACAAAAATATTTCTCGTACTGGAAGATTAAAAATGAATTTGAGCTTAATACACCTGTTAGCTTCTATTGATACTTTTACCTCTGCTCATATTTTGACAACATTTTGTGATATTTGGACATTCTTGTTTCTAACACTAAATCTAATCCAGTATATTCTTTAATCAAACGTGTAAGGTAACTTAAAGCTCATTTAAAATATGTATATAAAGCATGAAACAAATCATGTTTATGGGCACACAAGTTTCTCCATTATATCCTCAATTTCATGTTTCAAGCACATCACAGCAATGTATTGTATATAAGAAAAGATCAGCAACAAAGACTTGTGATAATACGATATTAGATTACTTACTTACAGTGTGGAAACAGGCCCTTCGGCCCAACAAGTCCACACTGACCCGCCGAAGCGAAACCCACCCATACCCCTACATTTACCCCTTACCTAACACTACGGGCAATTTAGCATGGCCAATTCACCTGACCCACACATCTTTGGACTGTGGGAGGAAACCGGAGCACCCAGAGGAAACCCACGCAGACACGGGGAGAACGTGCAAACTCCACACAGTCAGTCGCCTGAGTCGGGAATTGAACCCGGGTCTCAGGCGCTGTGAGGCAGCAGTGCTAACCACTGTGCCACCGTGCCGCCCACGATATAAGATATCTTATACCTTTTGAAACATCTCAAAGTGCATCGCATAAAGTGAAATACATTTGATGTTTTTAATATTGTCTGAAGTACAGCACTAAAAAATAGCCATCCTGTACTGCAATGGATTGTCATGTTAGATTATGTATTCCAAATTGTCTATGATAATTTAACATTAAAGCGTATCACTTCTTGGTTTGAGAGAATTCAGTGTGGGGATACAGTACATTTCATAAATGGTTAGTCTTGTTGATCATGTGCAATCTAATTAAGCTTTAAGTTCTAAAATCTGTATTTTGCAATGTAAGTTTTATTGATGTTGGATTTGAAGATACTTTTGTGGAAACAAATCTTGATTCAGGTAACAAATTTGTGGTTTATATAGACAAAAATTGAAAGCAAATGTACTTCAAAGCAGAATGGAACATTGCAATTTTATGTTAAAATCAGGCATTACCTGCATACCTGTATATCATTGCTTAATAATAAAATGTTGAGCACCCCGCTTCATGTGTTTGTAAATATTGATACCATGAAGCAGGCTATCTATGGAAGAAGGTTGATATCCATGCATATGCTTACAGCTTATAGGTATTAATGTCTGCTGTGTGACTAGGTTCCTCTTTTGTTTCAAGTTATTTACCATAATTGATTGAAATTTTATTAATTCACAAATTTCCTGTCAAACCTTTGAATTTATGTATTGGGTTTTTTTAGGCTACCTTGGGTTTTTTTAGGCTATTGTACTTTATGTTTTGGAACAAAGAACATTACATCACAGGAACCGGCCCTTCAGCCCTCCGAGCCTGCGCTGATCCAGATCCTCTATCTAAGTCAGCCATCTATTTTCTAAGAATCTGTATCCCTTTGCTCCCTGCCCATTCATGTACCTGTCTGGGTACATCTTAAATGACACTATCGTTCCTGCAGGGAGGAGAAAGTGAGGTCTGCAGATGCTGGAGATCAGAGCTGAAAATGTGTTGCTGGAAAAGCGCAGCAGGTCAAGCAGCATCCAAGGAACAGGAGAATCGATGATGCCTGACCTGCTGCGCTTTTCCAGCAACACACTATCGTTCCTGCCCCTACCACCTCCGCAGGCAGCGCACTCTAAGCACCCACCACCCACTGTGTGAAGATCTTTCAACGGAAATCTCCCCAAAACTTTCCCCCTCTCACTTTGAACTCGTGACCCCTAGTATTTGAGTTGTCCACCTGGATATCCACCCTGTCTACACCTCTCATGATTTTGTAGATCTCGATCAGACTCCCCCCTCAGCCTCCTTCTTTCCAATGAAAATAATCCTAATTTGATCAACCTCTCCTCATAGTTAGCACTGTCCATACCAGGCAACATCCTGATGAACCTCCTCTGCACCCTTTCCAAAGTATCCACATCCTTTTGGTAATGTGGTGACCAAAACTGTATGCAGTATTCTAAATGTAGCCAAACCAAAGTCTTATACAACTGTAACATGACTGCCAACACTTGTGCTCAATACCTCATCTGATGAAGGAAAGCATGCTGTGTGTTTTCTTGATCACTCCATGGACCTGCGTTGCCACCTTCAGGGACCAATGGACCTGAATACCCAGATCTCTCTGTACACCAATTTTCCCCAGGACTTTTCCATTTACTGTATAGTACGCTCTGGAATTGCATCTTCCAAAATGCATCACCTCGCATTTGTCCAGATTGAACTCTATCTGCAATTTCTCTTTCCAACTTTCCAATCTATCTATATTCTGCTGTATTCTCTGACAGTCCCCTTCACGATCTGCTACTCCACCAATCTTAATGTCATCTACAAACTTGCTAATGAGGCAACCTGCACCTTCCTCCAAATTATTTATGTATATCACAAACAACTGTGGTCCCACCACTGGTCACAGGTCTACATTTTGAGAAACTGCCTTCCACTACTATTCTCTGTCTCTTGTTACCCAACCAGTTCTCTATCCATCTAGCTAGAACACCCTACACACCATGAATCTTCACTTTCTCCATCAGCCTACCATGGGGAACCTTATCAAATGCCTTACTAAAGTCCATGCATATGATATCTACATCCCTTCCTTCATCAATCAACTTTGTCACCTCTTCAAAGAATTCTATTAAGTTTGTAAGACATGACCTTCCCTGCACAAAATGATGCTGCCCATTACTGATAAGCGTATTTTCTTCCAAATGGGTATATATGCTATCCCTTACTATCTTATCCAGTCAGCTTTCCGACTACTGACGTCAGGGTCTGTAATTACCTGGATTATCCCTGCTACCCTTCTTAAACAAGGGGAGAACATTAGCAATTCTCCAGTCCTCTGGGACCTTCCCAGTTTTCAAGGATGCTGCAAAGATATTTGTTAAAGCCCCAGCTATTTTCTCTCGCTTCCCTCAGTAAGCTAGGATAGATCCCATCTGGACCTGGGGACTTGTCTGCCTTAATGCCTTTTAGAATACACAACACTTCCTCCCTCCTTATGCTGACTCAACCTAGAGTACTCCAAGATCTATCCCTAACTTCAACATCTGCCATTTCCCTCTCCTCGGTGAATACCAATGCAAAGTACTCATCAAGAATCTCACTCATTTTCTCTGACTCCACTCATATCTTTCCTCCTTTGCCCTTGAATTGGCCAACCCTTTCCCTAGTAATCCTCTTGCTCCTTATATATGAATGAAAGGCTTTCGGGTTTCTCTTAACCCTGCTCGCTAATGATATCTCATGCTCCCTTTTAGCCCTCTTAATTCTTTATTTCAAATTGGTACTACATTCCTGATATTCATGCAAAGCTTTGTCTTCTTCAGTCACCTAGACTTTATGTATGCATCCTTTTTCCTCTTAGCTAGTCTCACAATTTCACCTGTCATCCATGGTTCCCTAATCTTGCCATTTCAATCCCTCATTTTCACAGGAACATATTTCTCCTGAACTCTAGTTAACCTCTTTTTAAAAGCCTCCCACTTATCAAATGTGGACTTCCCTTCAAACAGCTGCTCACAATCAATATTCCCCAGCAACTGCCGAATTTTGGTATAGTTAGTCTTCCCCCAATATAGAAATGTCTTCCTTTAGGACCACTTTCATCTTTATCCACAAGTATTCTAAAACTTGACATCACTATTCCCAAAGTAATCCCCCACTGAAACTTCGATCACCTGGCTGGGCTCATTTCTAACACCACGTGCAGTATGGCCCCTTCCCGAGTTGGATTACCTACATACTGCTCTAGAAAACCTTCTTGGATGCTCCTCTCAAATTCTGCTCCATCATGCTCTCTTATACTAAGTGAATTCCAGTCAATGTTGGGAAAGTTAAAATTTCCTATCACCACCACCTTGTTGCTCCTTCATCTTTCTATGATATCTCCACATAGTTGTACCTCCTATCTGTTGGGAGGGCTGTAATACAATTCCAACATTGTTACCACAACCTTCCTATTTCTGAACTTTGCCCATATTGCCTCACTGCTTGAGTCCTCCATTGTGCCCTCCTTCAGCACAGCTGTGATATTTTCTTTGACTAGTAATGCAACACCTCCACCCCTTATACCTCCCTCTCTATCCTGCCTAAAGCATTAATATCTGGGGTATTTAGTTGCCAATCATGCTCTTCCCTCAACCGATTCTCAGTAATAGCAATCATATCATACTGCCATGTACTAATCCAAGCCCTAAGTTCATCTGCCTTACCTACTATACTTCTTGCATTAAAACAAATGCACCTTAGACCACCAGTCCCTCTATGTTCACCCTCCACTTCCTGCTTATTCTTCACCTTAGTCACACTGACTTCGTTATCTAGTTCCTTACAGGCTTTAGTTACTACCTCCTCACTATCCACTGACCTCCTCATTTGGTTCCCACCCCCCTGCCACGTTAGTTTAAACCCTCCCCAACAGCGTTAGCAAAAGCATCCCCAAGGCCATTAGTTCCAGTCCAACCCAGGTGTAGACCATCCAATTTGTAATAGTCTCACCTCCCCCAGAACCAGTCCCAATGTCCCAAAAATCTGAACCCTTCCCTCCTGCATCATCTCTCAAGCCACGCATTGATCCCGAATATTCTATCATTCCCACTCGGACTAGCATGTGGCACTGGTAGCAATCCTGAGATTACTACCTCTCAGGTCTTACTTTTTAACTTGGTTCCTAACTCCCTAAATCTTCGTATAGGGCCATTGTTGCCAACATGCATCACAACAATTGGCTGTTCACCCTCCCACTTGAGAATTTTCTGCAGTCGATCTGCAACATCCCTGACTTGTGCACCTGGGAGGCAACATGCTATTAGGGAGTTTCTTTTTTGACCACAGACATACCTATCTATTCCCCTTATGATTGAATGCCCTATGACTACAGTCCTTCCCTCTTTTTCCTGCCCTTCTGAACAGCAGAGTCAGCCACGGTACCATGAACTTGGCTATTGCTGCCTTCTCCTGGTGAGCTATCTCCCCTAACAGTATCCAATACAGTACACCTGTTTCGAAGGGAGATGACCACAGGGGACACCTGCACTGCCTTCCTGCTCTTTCTCTGCCTTTTGGTCACCCATTCCCTTTCTCTCTCAGCAATCCTGAACTGTGATGTGACCAATTCAGTAAATGTGCTATCCACACCCCAGTCAGCATCATGTATGTTCCAAAGTGAGTTCATTTACAGCTCCACTGCTGTCATGCAGTCTAACAGGAGCTGCAACTGGATGCACTCCTTGCACGTGAAGGGTCAGAACATTAGCTGTGTCCATGAGCTCCCACATTGAGCAAGAGGAACATAATATGGGTCTGAGATCTACTGCCTTTTTGTTATGTATTTGTTTTTAGTTTCTGTATTACAAACTATTTTGTAGTTGAGAGAGTTCTCCCTTTGTCACAAAGAAAGCCAACATTCTAAATTCCACAGGTATCCAGGCAAAATTAATGTTTTCGAGATTCAAACATAAACCTTCTTTAGTTGTTGTTTTTCCTTTCTCAGTGCCTTTTGGGTGACCTTGTTTGACTAACAAAGGCAGTGGAATGACACAACTAGATTTGGATGTTATTGGCCAAATAAATTTATTGAACAGGAAATAAAAGATGTGAATAGAACTGGTGACAACAGTTATCGTCAATATGAAAAACTTTGAGATAAGAAATATTCTTACATCACAATTCCTGGTTATCATTTTCACTGTCTGTAGAGGTTTGCTTGACCATGTCTAGAAATAATAGGAAATCCTTAAAAAAAGTATCACTTAAATTAAGTGACCTCCCCATTCCCACTTTAGCCATTTCACTTCAGACAAATCTTTGTACCAATTGTATCACAATAGGCTCAGAAATGTTTTGTTTTGTGATTTAGGTTTTTTCTAACACTATGATCCAAGTTTTCCCAACAGACTCATGATGAAATACTTCACCATTATTTATTGTGAAGGCAACTTCAGGCAAAGAGTAGATGAATGGTTAAGCTCAGCATGAATTCAAAATCAACTGACTAACTGTGCCTCTATACTATCAGCTTCTCATTGTCTGACTCACCATTAAAATAATTATTTTAAACTCTCTTGGGTTGTAGGTGCTGCTGGCAAGACCAGCAAAAATTGCCAATCTCTAGTTGTCCATGACCTGAGTGGTGTACCAGGTCATTTCAGATGACAGTTAAAAGGCAACCATGTTACTCTAAATGTGGAATCGTATGTAAATGAGATCAGGTAAGGATGGTAGTTTCCTTCTCTGAAAAGCATGAATGAACTAGATGGCTTTCCATGACAGTCAATGATCATTTCATGGTCACCATTACTGAGATTGACATTGAATTCCAGATCTTATTAGTTAAATGGCACATAGTTGCTGGTATTTACATGATAGATAGGAGCAAAACTTATAAGAATCTTGTCTTTTTCAGTCTAAGAGCTGTTTAATAATTTGATAATTATTAGCTACTGCAAAATCCTCTGACGCAGAAAATTAAGTATTACAACTCATTGCTTGTGTATTATTTGTGGCATGTTTAGGACACCCGTCTTTCTCAGCAATCACATTGTAGTTATGAGGTCCTCTCCGGGACTTGAGCACAAAGATCAAGGTTGACGGTCCAGTGCATTATTAAGGAAAGTGCTGCACTTTTTCAGGTGCAATCTATTGAATGGGATGGTAAGCACCCTATCTGGTGGATGTAAACTGTGTTCTTATAACAGTGACTACACTTTAAAAGTATTTCATTAATTGCAAAGATTTTTAAAATATCCACTGGTCATGAAATGTATATCCAAGGACAAATGGTGATGTTACCTCAGTTCACTGAAAGAGTTGGTGGTGAACACATCCCACCACCATTCATTTACAACCAACAGGCATTTAACATTGTCAGAATTATTTTTGATAGGAGTCAGGTCCTCTTCCCCTCATCCAAACTGAAGTCTTGGCTCAGATTGCTGCCAGACAGTCTGATCATCCGGCAGCTCTAGTTTTAGCAATCTCAATTGCAGCAGCGGTCAGGATTGGGACTGCAAGATAATCTAGAATCAGGTAAGTGTGGAGGAGGAGGGGTTTGGCATTTCAATGAAGACATCAGTTTGTTGTTAGCTGCTCAAACTATCGAAGGTCATTTGGGGATGTCTTGTCTTCCAAAGTATGCTGCTTGGTTGTAGTCTTTTAAGCAAGAACATTTTATTTATGGCAATATATATACATATATTGAACATTGACATGAGGTTAGAGCTTCTGCCCCATTCTAGATCTCTCAAACTAGTCATGTGAATATGAAAGTCCTCATGACCTGTCCTATCTGCCAATCTCCCTTCCCACCTATCCGCTCCAACGTCTCCTCAGACCTATCACCTCCATCCCCACCCCCATTCACCTATTGTACTCTTTGCAAAATTATTGGCTTGAAATCATGCTGTGTAATATTAGGAGCTGAATATATTTTAACAGTTGGATTATTATCATTTCTTGCAGTTAGTGCACAGAGTAAAATTGCATTAGGTGATGTTAGCAAACAGACTTGTTAATGCAATTGTATGCGACTTATTTCTCTTCTACTTTAATGATTTCTTTAACTGTTTAATAAATGAATTAGAATGTTTATTAAGATGACTCACAATATGGTTTCAGATCAATGCATGAATAAGTATGGATAAAATGCACAATCTTCCATCAATTGTGCATCTAACTAAAGAAAGTGATGGTAATGAAGCCAATTTGTCCCTCTTAAATACGTATCTTATTATCTCACAATTCCATAGTCCAATTGAGTTATGTGCATTCTGTGGAAACGTAAAAAAACTAAGTAGTTTCAAACTTTGGGGCATTGCGGATCGTCTTCAATCCATAGGTTGAACTTTGCATCCTAAACATCTAACATAATCAGTGGGGCAAGAACAGTATTTTGGTCAGGCTCTTACCAAGGAAAGAATGGGGCAACAGGGTCATGGCAACTGCTCTGCCCAGGACCATAAGAAACGACAGAAGGTGGTGTACACAGCCCAGATTATCATGGACGTGAACCTTCCATCCATGGACTCCATTTATATGGCTTCCTGCTGCTGAAAGGCTGCCAAAATCACCAACACTCATTGTACCCTGGTAATGACCTCCGACAACCTTTTCTGTCAGGAGACAATACAGACACCTGAACACACGCAACAGCAGATTCAGGAACAGCTTCTTCCTGGCCATTATTAGATTGATGAATGGACTCTCTAACCTCAAATAATTGCTGATCTTGCCTAGTGCACACCCTGTGCAATTTAACCTATATGCCTCTTTCTAAGTCTTTGTTAATGTGTACAGTCTTGCTTACTATGGTCTGCTTGTGCTGCTCATAAACGAAGCTTTTCACTGTACCTTGATACCGGTGACAATAAATCAATCAATCCATCAATCAATCAACAATCATCTGAGATTTGTTGTGGAAAACTCATAAATGCCAATTATAATGCAAAATTAACAGAAACCTGCTTGCAAGTTACTTCCACCTTTTGTTGAAAGAGCAAAAAAGGACACTGATTAGCTACATATGGATAATAAAAATTTCTTTCCTGCTAAAGTTGACATTAATTAGCATTAATGAATGAAGCTTCCTTAATGGTTACCTTCAGAGTTCTTGCACAAAATAAAATACAGTTTATTATCAGTTGTTGGAGATAAGCTTTTTCATCAGTTCATAGTGTCTAAAGTGAAGTAAGATGTTTCATTCAGGGTCCACATATAAATATCATTGACATCTATGACCCTCCCTTTCCACTATCTGTTGATCTTGTTCTCTACCAACACAAAATTGTTTCTATAAAAACAGAAAGTTATCATCTAATTACTGCAGAATCAGAGCTTGATAGATCATGTTTGATTGCCACTCTGCTAGAACAGTGGAATAAGACTTAGAAACCCAAATTTTGAAACTAACAGCAGCATTTTCCTCAGCCATGTGGAGGCAGATTTTAGCAGCTGGAAGTTAAACCTCCTGAGATTGATGTTACCATAATCTTCTGGCAGGCCCCTCATCTATTACTGAATAAAAAATTCAGTAACTGTATCACCATTATCCTTCATCCAACTTTCACAGAACATTTTCAGTTGACCCAGGAGTGTATATTGACAGAGCTTCCTTAATAGAGAGATATTTTTTGAGTCTGGTGAGAAGGCAATTGAGTTGATGTAAAAAGCCTTTTGAACCCTGGGTTCTTTTTTTTTCCAAAAATATACAAGTTCCATTTTGCATGTGCACTTGTCCAGGGTTACCATGGTGGGTGCACTTGGAAAGAATATCCTTAATGAAATTGACAAATTAGAAAGTCTTTGATCAGTTACATTGAAGATCTCCAAAAACATCCAGGTGAGAGGCTGCTGGACAAAGCATTCCTTTTCACAGAGAAAGCTCCCACTGCTTGACAGGTGATCAGCAATATCTTGGAGAAGACTTCATCTACCCATTAATTTTAATCCTACTTGATTTATTTTCCATTGAAGTCAAAATGGACCTGCGTTTGAAATGGGTAGTTGACAGCATCATGTCAGTTGGGTTGGTTAAAATTGACCCTATACTCCTCTTTTGCTTAAATAAAATATACAAATTTTGTGAGAAGATTTGTAGCTCAGGTGCTGATTGTTGTTCTGTTTGCCAAGCTAAGAATTTGTGTTGCAGACATTTCGTCCCCTGTTAAATAGACAATAGGTGCAGGAATAGGCCATTCTGCCCTTCGAGCCTGCACCACCATTCAATATGATCATGGCTGATCATCCTTAATCAGTATCCTATTCCTGCCTTCTCTCCATAACCCTTGATTCCACTATCCTTGAGAGCTCTATCCAACTCTTTCTTAAATGAATCCAGAGACTGGGCCTCCACTGCCCTCTGGGGCAGAGCATTCCACACAGCCACCACTCTCTGGATGAAGAAGTTTCTCCTCATCTCTGTTCTAAATGGTCTACCCCATACTTTTAAGCTGTGTCCTCTGGTTCGGCACTCACCCATCAACAGAATCATGTTTCCTGCCTCCAGAGTGTCCAATCCTTTAATAATCTTCTATGTCTCAATCAGATCCCCTCTCAGTCTTCTAAACTCAAGGGTATACAAGCCTAGTCGTTCCAGTCTTTCAGCGTAAGGTCGTCCCGCCATTCCAGGAATTGACCTCGTGAACCTACGTTGCACTCCCTCAATAGCCAGAATGTCTTTCCTCAAATGTAGAGACCAGAACTGCACACAGTACTCCAGGTGTGGTCTCACCGGGGCCCTGTCCAGCTGCAGAAGAACCTCTTTGTTTCTATACTCAATCCCTTTTGTTATGAAGGCCAGCATGCTATTAGCTTTCTTCATTGCCTGCTGTACCTGCATGCTTACCTTTATTGACTGGTGTACAAGAACACCCAGATCTCTTCATACTGCCCCTTTACCTAAATTAATTCCATTTAGGTAGCAATCCGCCTTCCTGTTGTTGCCACCAAAGTGGATAACCATACATTTATCCACATTAAACTGCATCTGCCATGTATCTGACCACTCACCTAACCTGTCCAGATCACCCTGTAATCTCCTAACATCCTCCTCACATTTCACCCTGCCACCCAGCTTAGTATCATCAGCAAATTTGCTAATGTTATTACTAATACCATCTTCTATATCATTAACATATATTGTAAAAAGCTGCGGTCTCAGCACTGATCCTTGCGGAACCCCACTGGTCACTGCCTGCCATTCCGAAATGGAACAGTTTATCACTACTCTTTGTTTCCTATCAGCCAAGCAACTTTCAATCCAAGTTAGTACTTTGCCCCCAATACCATGTGCCCTAATTTTGCTCACTAACCCCCTATGTGGGACATTATCAAAAGCTTTCTGAAAGTCCAGGTACACTACATCTACTGGATCTCCCTCATCCATCTTCAGAGTTACATCCTCAAAAAATTCCAGAAGATTTGTCAAGCATGATTTCCCCTTCATAACTCCATGCTGTCTCTGACCTATCCTGTTACTGCCAACCAGATGTGTCGTAATTTCATCCTTTACATTAGACTCCAGCATCTTTCCCACCACTGAGGTCAGACTAAATGTTCTATAATTTCCTGCTTTCTCTCTCCCACCTTTCTTCAAAAGTGGTACAACATTAGCCACCCTCCAATCCGCAGAAACTGATCCCGAATCTATCGAACTCTGGAAATTAATCACCAACGCATCCACGATTTCTCGAGCCACCTTCTTCAGTACCCTGGGATGTATCTTAGGATAATCAAAGCAGTGGTTTTAAAATGTCTCTCTATTAAGGAAGCTCTGTAAAAATACACTCCTGATAATGTCTTTTGAAAGTTACATGAAGGATAATGCTACAGTTGCTGAAATTTTTATTACTGTACAAGCATGGGGAAAATCTATTGGTAATTCAACAAATCACATCAAGATATGGGTCTGCAGATACTGTCCCTCCAGGATCAGGTGGCTGCATTTGAAAACCTATGATTTTAAAGTGTTTTGTTTTTATTCTTTATAAAGAAGATAACATCAAACTTGAGTCACCAGTAACGGGTGAACCTTGATGACTTTGTTTACTAAGCTCATTCCAAAAATACAGCTCTTTTGTTATACATTAATGGCTGAGTGTTAGGTTCGTCAGATTGTTTTATGTCATAAACTATCCATAAAACTAATATCTAAGAAACGTGTTTATTTTTGCTCTTCTAAATCTGTGGTATCAAATTCATCCAACGTTCACATGAATCATGTTTTAAATTATTTATAATGCAGAAGGCTCATTTATTATACGTATTACAGTTTATCATTCTCTGTAAAACAAGCTACTTAATTTGAAAAATATACCTTGCACAGCTCTGGTACTGCTTCCTAAGGCTTTCATTATAATTCTACAGAGTGTTATTAACAATAGTTGGTAAAAGCATGTTCTACAGACTGGCAAGGATATTCATCACTCAGAGGGTAATCAACTGTCACTGCACAAAATGAAGAAGGAAATGAAAAATATTAGATTAACAATTAATTTTATGGAGAATCAAAGCAATGTCATTGAGGAGTGTGTTCTACATAATAGTCCTTGCAGCCTTCACAAAGTCCAGCAGCACCAAATGTGTTTTCTTTAAAACATATTGCAAATGATTTATTGTTATTTACGTGAACTTTACCTGAAAATAGCATGACTTATTAATTATTAATCTCCAGTATGATATTCTGAAATACTCATGAGGAGATAGGATTTAGGCATATCACAAAAGAATTTTAATAAATGAATTTTTAATGTGTGTATTATGTACAGTGTTTTTCTCAAGTGTCCATTATACTCCAGACAAGACTCTTGAGTGTCAAAAATGTCATATTTTTTCTCAGCTGAAGCTTACATTTTTCAAGCATCTGGCAAACAACAAACGTTTGTCAGCAAAAGCCGTTTAACTCTGCCTGACCATACGGTCTGTTTTGAACTGTTTCCATAAGACAGTACCTGAGTGAAGGTATTCAGGGTGCATGTTGTCAGATAAACTTTACAACCAAAGTTGTGTCCAGACCAGCCATCCATGAGTAAAATTTGAGAAATCACCTATAAACGTTGGTTTGTAAAATTTGAGGAAAAAGCAGATTATTCCTGTTATCTTCAATCACAATATATTCAGAATGTACTTACCCTCTTTGCAATTTACAAAATGGCTGCACTTCAAGTCAATTTATTGTATGTAAAGCACTTCGCAATATTTGTTTGAAAAGTCAGGGGAGACTATGGCATTGTTGTAATCTAAAGGCCCAACCTAAAGCTCTGAAGACTTGGTCAAATTCAGCATGGTAGCTGATGGAACTTAAATACCTGATGGTATCAGTGATGGTGACATGACAACTGTTGATTATTTTTAAAAACCCATCAGGTTCACAAAAATCCTTTAAGGAAGTACATCTGGCCTACATGTGACTCCATATTCTTAGAAGCCTGACAATTAACTGATCTCTGCAAGCCTCAGAAACATCTAAGTTCTGGAGGAGTCTTGATTGGGTGAATGTTGAATGGATGTTTCCTTTCATGAAAATCTAGAGCCACAAGTCATAATTTAAATGTAAGGTGTTACTCATTTAAGACAGAAATGAGAAAGCATCTTTTGTTCCTCAAAGAGTTAAGAATTTTTTTTGAATTCCCTTCCTCAAAAATCTTTAAATATTTTTAAGGCAGAAGTAGATAATTATCAAGTGGATGTAAGATTAACAGTGATATGTGGGAATGTAGAGTTGTGATTGATTATTGAATGGTGCAGCCGACTCAAAGGGTTGAATGATCTACTCTTGTTTCCTGTATGCTCAGTTACAGGGCAATTAAGGATTGTCAACAAATGCGGGCAATGACCCCATCTTAAAAAAGAATAAAGTAAAAAAAATTGCAACTTTTTGTATAGGGCATCTTGAAATGAATTGTAACTACAGATTACATCAACAGTCATTTATGTAGGATGTTCTGCAGAGCCGTTTGAAAATTATTCTCTGTTGTGCCTTTCATCTTGACGTCAGTGATGTGGCGAAGGACAAGATTTTCTGTCACAAGTAGTTTTTATTATTTCTTTTGTATTGAATTGTCCACTTCTGTTTCAACATCTGAGTAATGCTAAGTTGAATATTGAAACATAATCCTCAGCAAATCATTTTATGTTAAGGAATAAAAGATTTTTTAATGATTTGTTTTGTCCATATTTATTTGGCTTTCTCCAGTTCATGAATTGCTTGTATCAAAACAACAAGCTATTGTTCATAAGGACATCTCCCCTTATTACCCATGAAGAAATTAGTGAGGACAGAAACTAATTTAATTCCTGAAGGTACTTCAAATATTTGTTTGTTAACTCCATTTTATTATAACTTAAATGCTGGTTAGATGTGCGAGCTGGATTTGCCCTGTGAAAAATCTATGGCATAATTGGAGAATGCAATCAAAATTAAAGGTACTCTTGTTACCTTTTGAGGGATTCATTAACAGATGCACCCGATTTTGCTAATTCATTCATTCCGTTGGGAATTCAGAAGAATTTTTGAGCCTGTTTTTAATTTATTTTATCCTTTCCTTCTCTCTGCTATTCTTTCTTCATGATTTTCAAGCAATCTCTGAATCCCTTGTGTCTTTTTTTCAGTAGAAATGCAATTTTTAACATACCTTTCAGGTCTAGTTGTGAAGAACCAAACAGCATTTTAGTCAAGGCTTTTTTTGTATATTTAATTAATTCTTTTGGCGAAGTAAAAATAACTGGTGAGAATTGAGTTTGCAGCATTAGTAGAATCCAAGTGTTGCTGTATGTGCTTAGAAATTGGAGCAATTTGTGCTATTTGTATATGCCTACTTAATGATTTTATGGAAATATCCTCAGATTATTCTTCTATCCACATTTCATTGTAACACTAAGTTAAAAATCGATTCATATTGAAACAATGGATACACTACTGAAAGTAAACTGTCTTGCGGGCACAAAACTTTTTAGCAGAAGAAACATGTTATGAAAATGTGTAAAATACAAACAACCACAATTCAGTTCAAACCAGAGAATAAGCAAGAATAATGTGTTCAAATACAGTTCACAATCCAAGTGAATGGCATTAACAACACAATCATTTTTTAATTAAAAATAAGATGTTAATCATATTTATATTATTGTACATACTTCTAGATGTTTAGGAAAAAGAATAACTACTTGCGATCTGTGAATAAGAAATTCACATTTAAGTGTCCTTCCTAGGATTATAAGTTTCATGAGCTCTCATTTGACAATTCATTTTGTTTGTGTCAAAAGTTGAATGAATCCCATCCCAGTGTGATTCATCAGTGTCTGTTTGACAAGCATGTTACAGCCTGACTGTTGTACTCAGTAGACAGTTGCATTGTCACAGCCCAGGAAGATCTTTAGCTTGATCTATAATGTTGAATGGATGCTACAATTGAATTGAGTGCCAGGGAGAAGGAAACTCTAATTTGTTTCTATCCTGATTGTTTTTCACTGTTATTTAGTGAAAGGTATGTCTATATTTGTGAATATGGAATTGATACAACAGAATTAGGTTTGTTCAGGTCAAGCTGACCTTGTCTTTGTAAGCTTAAGAAAGATCACATGAGTTAAACATTGAAGGACTGCCAGTCACCTATCTGACTCCACCCTGGTATGAACTAGGAGAGGAAACCAGGCTCCATATCTTCCAAACTTTTACGAATCTCACCGAGATGAGTAAAATGTTATCCCTTGCAGCAGGTATGAATCATTCAGACAGAAAAGATCATTATTCTTTTGAGCTTTGACCACACTGAATACACTTTTGGATCAGGGATTAAGACATCAAAGCCTCATCCCATTTGATCAATTAACAAGCAAACCTTGTATTGAATGATAGAGCAGGCTTGAGAGGGCTGCTCCCAATTTATATATCCATTTCTTATGGTGTCACTTTCCAAATGAGAGATCTTAAATTGAAATGCCATGTAATTGCTCAGGAGGATTTAAATGATCCAATGAGATTTGTTTTAAAAACACAGCAGTAGTGTTTTCCCAATGTTCTGGCTGACACCATCCTTTTTAGATCTGTCAGATTTTTGTGTACAGCACTGGATGCCATATTGGAAGGATGTGAACAAATTAGAGACAGTAAATAAGTAATTTACAAGAATGATTCCAGGGATGAGAAACTTCAGTATGAGGATAGATTGAAGAGGTTGGGACTGTTTTTCTTGGAGAGAATAAGGCTAAGAGAAGATGTGATACAGGTTTACAACATCATACACGTTTTAACAGAGTAGGTAAGGAGAAACTGTTCTGGCTTGTAAAAGGATCAGGAAGTAGACAGAATGGATTTAAAATGATGTGCGAAAGGATCAAACTGATGCAAGAAAAGCCTTTTTCATACAGTAAGTACTGAGGGTTGAGAATGAACTGCCTCGAAATGTGATAGAGGCATATTCAATTGAAGCATTCATGAGGATGTTGGATGACTATTTGAATAGGGTATGGGGAAAAGCAGGAAATTAGTAAAAGATGATGATGGTCATTTGGAGAGCCAGCACAGACATGATTGATGAAATGTTCCTCTTCCATCCCTAACACTTCTGTGATTCTGAGAAACAAAGTGCTGGAGAAGCCTAATAGAACTGGCAGGATCTGTGGAGAGAAAAGCAAAGTTAACATTTTGAATCCAGAATGACTCTTCAGAGCCACCAAAAACAAATTACTTACTCATTTAGCCGACTGTTGCTTGTGGAGTATTGCTGCAAGCAAATTGCCTGCCATGTTTCCCCCTAAAATAATGGTAACTGCACCTTAAAGTATTCAGTAGGTTGTGAATTACTTTGGAATATGTTGAATAAATAATATATACAATATGTATAAATTCTTTCCTGTTTTAATGCTCAGCTTGAGTTTGTCACTCTTCTCCAATGTCTTTAAATTCCCTTATTCTGAAGAAATATAGAACATTTTCTATTGTTTCCATTTGTAGTACTTCCTTCCATACTGGAAAAATGTGTTATCATCTGAACAGCCTTCTCTGTAACTTTGAAAACTTTCATTAGCTCCCCCTGAATATTCAGCTTTCCTAAAAGGAGTAAACTCAACTTTTTTTGAGTAGGGAGGGCTGAGATGGGACCTGATTGAGTATATGAGATTGAGGGGCATGGACAACATGGATAGAAAATGTCAGTTTCCTGTAAGCAAAGGGTCAGTAACAAAGGGGCAAAATTTCAAGGTGAAAAGCAGGAGGTTTGATTGGGATCTTAGGATTTTCTTTCATTCAGGGTGATGGAATCTGGAATGCACTGCCTGGGAGAATAGTTGAGGCAAGTAATCTTACAACATTTAAAAGGCACTTGATAAGCACTTGAAATAGGCCACATAATGGAAAATGTGACGGGCGTAGATTTAAAATAGTATTTTCTTCTGTTGGTGTAAACGCAGTCAGCCAAAGGGCTGTTTGATTCTGTACGAACAAACCTGACTTCCATAAACAGCCCCTGTAATTTAGATTTCTCATATAATCTTTGTTGCTTTACACCTTGCTATCTGTAAGAAAATAATATGCCTTTGCCAATGGAATAGTGAACTTATTGATTAGGAAATTATATAATTTGTTAATATACATATGAATCAAGCTTTCATATGTTGCACCAGGAGTCCAACACTAATTATGACTCCAGAGAGACACCGAAGAACAAAAAATTTTGCATTTATCTGAATCTCAGAAAACATTAGGGACCATACTTCAGCAAAAACATATACTGTACACAAGGAAGGTACTCATTAATTCCTGAGCACCTGACAGCATCCTTGGAAATAAGCAAAGTGTAAAAACATTATTTCAGTTTTGATGCAATTTTAATGTCATTATTTGTACTTTGAGATGTTTATTTAGTCAATTGGTGAAAGCAACAAAATAATAGATGAAACACTTTGGAAAACTGTGGAAGACTGACATGATTGGTTAATCTTCTGGTATTTGTTGATATGTGAACACTGGCTTTAGTTTTGGACTTTTACCTGTTATGCTTTGATAATATTTGACCTCCTGTCTAGCCTGAGAATGCTGAGACCAGTTGTTATAATATCTCAATTATAACCCAATGAAATTCAGCACTGACAAGGAATTGATGAATGCCTGTGATCTGTGTGGCTATGGTGCACAATGATTTTACCAAGTGACCCATAATGAATGCTGAAAGTGTGTAAGTGTGGTGAAGGAATTGAGTGATAAGAAGTGACAACAAACACATTTGATTTTATGTATTTAAATTATCTCTGGAAATCATTTGTATTTTTATTGACCCTGTGTTATTGAGGCAGCCACTGTTCTGGGGTACAATCCATATTTCATCAGCACCTTTCAATGTAGCATTTAATCCAGTTTTAAACAAGGAATCCTTTCATTACACACATTGAGTGATAAGATAGGAAAGATTTTTATAAAATATTACAAAGCTCTTATAAGTCATATTGCTTCTGGCACAGTAATATAATTGTCAAACCTTTCAGAAATCAAAAAAAGAGGAGATGAATTTCCCTCTGCCTATTTATTTGTACCAAAATCAGCAGATTTGTATGTAATCATGGAAGCAAGACTGGCAGAACATAACAAAAGGCTGTCATCATTTGTATCAGATTGTTGAGTCAGCTCCCTTCTTAAATGCATTCATTAAAAAAAAGGTAAAAGGAATAAATTATACCATTAAGTAAGAGACCTAAATAGAGGGGTTTTCAGCCCCATAGCTTTGGTGCAGCAGTAACGGAATAATTAGGCAACTAAAGTGACCAGAAGGCTGAAGAGCGACAGAATTTGCTGAACAGACTATTTCAGGCAGCTCTATTTGAGTCAATTACTTCAGTCTGATGGAGGAACAATGCATCCTGATCTTCAGCTTCAGTTGGCAGCTTGTGAGTCAAATATTCTGCATAGGTATTTACTATTAATATAGTACCAGTAGTACAACAATGAAGGTCACCTCTATCCTTAATCTTTGTTTCACAGGATTCTTTCTGTACCTCGGACAATGCATCTTCGAAGTCAGTAAATTTGGTGTCCACAGTGTTGTTATGGAGGTGTCCATGAGATCCTCTTTTGTCATGCTCCTACATATGGACAATGTTTTACTATTAACAAATCAATGATTTCCCATGGTACTGAGGATCATTGGTATCATGTGGTCCACAGTGAAACAAATGAATTTCCACGGGTCAAACTATTATGTGAAAATGATTTTTCTTGGTGTGTACAGTAATTCTTCAGTTAACAATGTCATTGTGTCCCTAAAAAAAGTGTGATTTTAACTGAGAGGATGTTAAGCAAATCAAAATTTCCATGAAGAATTAATATACTAAGTGGATCTATGTTATTTCAGTTATTTCTTGACTGGAGAAACTCATTATAATGAGAAATACTGTACATGTACAGTGCACCCCTAAATGAAATCTTTAAAGTGAATACATTTCTAAATTTAAAAGAAATATGTAAACTATTTGTAAAGATTTCATAATTGAATAAACAGGCATAAAAATGAAATCAGCAAACGCAGGACTGGTGAACAGAATGTAGGTTACATGTTACAATAAAATCAGATGGGAAAAGTAGAATTCAGAAAGAGGCTGCAGAAAGTGACTATTCCAAATCTAGAGATAAGGCAGTAGAATGAAGGATGGAGGGAGCAGAGCTAATGACAGACACAGAGAGAGACATTAAACAACAACATGAATAATTTCCAGGGATAAACTGTTGAATTGAACCAAACTCTAGAGCAATTGACAGGAGAATGTGGATTGATTTGGCTGTTGTCATTTTGGGTCAGTTTTTTCATTGGTGTTATTGCCTGTGTAGTTATTCGTATCAGGTCCTCAGTCTACTTAGGCAGTTGGAGATGGTTTCCTTTTACTTACTTCGAGAATGAATAAATAAGCATAAAAGAGTTATTCACTGATGGTAATTTATTATTTAAATCCCTTGCTTTAAAATCATTCTGAATATAAAGAAGGTTGGTTTCATCAATGCACTTAAATTCTCCTTATTGCGGCCAACTAGCAAATTACATAATAACATTTTTTTTTGTTTCAGGAACAGTACAACTGAACAGCATTCATTCAAATAATGGAGAAACGCAAGTCTGTCAGCATCTGTGGAGAAAAACAGCTAATGTTTCAACTCTGGTATGAGTCTTCATCAGAAATGCTAACTCTGATTCTGTCTCCACAGATGTTGCTAGGCCTAATGAGTTTCTCCAGCTTTTCCTGTGTTTTGTTTCAGATTTTTCAACATCACAGTATTTTGCCTTTTAATTGAATCAGTATTCAGTGAGGAATTCCTGAATTGGGTATAAATCATATAGATTTAGTGTAATTTTACAGAAACATTCTTGCTTTGCCTTGAGACAGCTTTTAAGATTGAAAGCTTCTTTTAGATTTCTGTATTTAACTATTTTAGAGAAAATGAAGTAACATATAACCCTACAAACATATGTTTGAATAAGGGAGGACTGTTGACCAAGACAACTTAGTTTCTCTCAACTTGTGACATAACATGCCATGGAGTTAGCATCTGTAAGAATGCAGTATTACTGCAATTAAGTGCTGACTTACATTACTCGATCAGGTACTGCACTGGAATAAGCATCTACAGTCAACTGACTTAGAGATGGGAGTGTTTTCAATTAATCAAAGCTGATTCTCATAGAGTTTATCCTCCCATTACTTCTCAAAGAAAGATCCCATGACATTTTTCCTTCTTTATATTTTCTACACACCCTGATGTCTGCCCTCCAAAAATACATTCCCCCAGTACCCTTTGTTTCTTTATCCTGCATCAGCCTTTACTCCCCTAACACCTGTCTCCTTGTTGACCTCTGGTTGCTCTCAGTGCCTGTTATTTCATATTTTCATATTTAAATCAGCTCATGCCATTTCCATTCTCTGTTTCTGTGACCTCCTCCAGCTGTACAACCTCCACTCAACTCTCCAGAAATTGGTGTTTTTACCACAAAAAAGGCATTTCCTTCAAGTGGCGCATGAACAAGGAACTTTTGTGTGTCTAAAGTTGCTCTTTTAATATGCAAGTCATTCAGTTCACCAATAACTGGCACAAAGCTTTTGTCTTAAACAAAAGGAAATTGGTATATTACAAGACACTACTGTATGTTACATGAGGTAATAAGGTTACTACTTAAATACATGTAAGGATTAAATGCAGATAAGTAGGAAGATAAACATGAAATTCATATCAGTACTTTAATGTATTATTGCAGACCTGTAGCTTACTGTTGAAGTATTAGTTGCCAATATTGAAGTGTTGAAGTTGAAAAATTGTGCTCAGCAACTGCGATTCTTTACAATTCCTAGATTAATCTTAAAATAATTATTTTTGAAAGCACATGTTGGACCTCCATGGAAAATTATTTTGGTGATATGCTTTCCTAAGGCAAGATTTGATTTTTATAAGCAAATTAAAATTACATATTTTTCTTCTTTGCAAAGACAGATAAGTGATTTGAATAGCGGTATCATACTAGGCATGATGCCATTCAAATTTCTTGTGTGGATAGCAGAGGAAAACTTCAGTAAACACTTCAGTAATGAAGATATCCCTTTAAATAACATGCTGTGGTGAAATATATTACATATTTATCCCAATTGAAGGAAGTAGTTGACTGGTTGGTGGTGGTGGGGGGGGGGGAGAGGGGAGGAGGAAATGAAGAAATGTAATCTTGGGATGTCAGAGGTAATTTTCATACTTTTCATCCTAGCAGGGAGTCTTGACAACTGAGAGTCTACAACGGAAATTTTGGCTTGCGTGGTGTATAATTTTCCAGCCCTTATTTTGAAAGGCTGTAAAATCATGCACAATGTGTATTGGAACTTACGATATGTGCTCTCACGGCAGGCAAAGCTCCCCACTGGGACCAAGTCAGAAAATTATCCTCATTTAGTTTTCTATCAAATTTTTATGAGTGTGTTAGTTGTTAGTTGTTAGTTAACATAGACACAAAGCTGGCTGCCTATGCATTTGATAAATGATGGAAGGGGGGAGTTGGTGATGGTGTGGTTGTGTTTGGCAGAGATAAATTAATCTTTTAATTCTTGTATCCTTGAGTAATGATTGGGCCCACATGAGTTCTGAATCTGTGTTAGCTTAACTGTTTTTTTCTCTCTCAGTTTGTACACATTCTATTTTGGCCTTATTTCTGTGGGCTTTTCTTCTTCTTGGTACAAGGAGTATTGTCCCCTTTCATGCGTATTCCATTTATTGTCTGATTCACATAACCTTGAACCTTACTAAAGCCAATTCATATGGACTGAGAGATGGTGGATTCAATTAACCTCCAAAATAGTATTTGATAAACACTTCAGAAGAAAAAAAAATCAAAGTAAAGAGTGGGAGCAGGGAAGAGGGAGTAACTGGATTGCTTTTCACAAAAACCATGGCAGATTTGAATGACCAAATGACTTCCTTTTGTGATGTATATTTCTGTGAGTGCCAAAATGGTACTTCCTGTGGTAAGTTTATTGGAATTTGAATCATTGAATTGCTTGGAAAAATCATCCTATCATCATAATAAGAAGCTTGTGATGATAAGATTCATATTGAAACTGCAGTTTTGACATTGTATAATCAAATTCCTGGAAAGGCAAAATGGCCCTAATGTTTACAGGGAGGAGTGGGTCAGGGCAGTTATTTGTGGGGTGATATGTGGATATCCTTCTGAGGTTAACACTAAAACTTCATTGTAATTTTTGTGTACATTTTCCACTTGGTAGTCGGCCAGATTGAAAAGCTGGCTAGCTGCTGGTAAGAAAGCTGATAGAAGGCTGAGTCTGAGAAGGCTCTGACATACTCAGTAAATATCTGGGGTTGAAGGGTTAGATCATGTAAACTGGGAGGCGGGAGACAAAGATCGAGGGGTTTGGAGCCTCAGGTGGTTGCGACAATGAGGAAGGAGGAACATTATTGGCAGAAGGTGTCTTTGACAGTCTGAAGGTGGAAGAGGGGAAACAGTCCTGATTCTCTGTACTTGCAAAGTCACATACCTGCATGTTCTAGCTGCTACTGCCTCTCTTTAGCTGCCAGTTTTCTCTAGCCTTGGGAAATCTAACCTGTCATTGCTGTAAAGAAATCCAATCTGAATCATTTAATAAGGCATCCCATCACTCAAAAGCATGATATAGACATGTCACATGACTCGCTGCAATAGATACAGCAACAGGTATATACAGTACAGATCCAGATTGCAGTAGAAACTTAAGTGTTATCCCGAAAAGCAAACCCTAACTGACCTTTCCATTCTTCTTATGTATTTGAAGGGGCTTAATATAAATTGTGTCTGATCTGTCACCAAGTGCTGAGTTTTTTTTGTGCATCTATCTATTAAGCATTAAAAAAAGATGTGCAGTCCACAAAATTCCATTTTACAGTTTATTAAAAGCCATTGTGTCAGGCTGTGTCATGCAAAAATCCATTTTTACCTTGCCAGCATAAACTTGGTGTACAAATTACATCAATACTTGGCATTTTGATAGGTGATTTCAATGCCAACTTGTCAAATATCATTAGTTAGAGAATAGGAACTCCAACTGTAAAGTTTTGATGTGAGTCAGCATGCAGTATCCCGCTGTGCTCAATGAGTATCTTCCCAGTGACATGTTCTTCTTAAAGCACAGTGCGACACTGATTGAAAGTTAATTTAAAGATGTAACCTTTGAATACATCCAAACAAAGTGCCAGTTGCTAAAGATGAATAAATGGTCATACCTCTCTTCTTTTCAGTACAATTCTGGAATTATATGTTAGTGCTGCAGATATTGCGAATGGACCTACTCAGTTGGGTTCTGAGTCAGCCCAGTAAGAACTAAAGAGATGTGACAGTAAAAGTTGCACCTTAGAATTTATTCCCGTTATCATTTCCTCAATCACCAGCCTAGTAACATCACTGCTTTTGCCTCTTAGGTATATAACTTCTTTTGTTTTGTGTGATTAGTCCTTTTTCCTGACCTCTTCACTCAGTAAAGTTCCCTAGTCATCTTATGCCTGGTGCCACTGGAAATCAGAAAACACCAACCATCAACACCATATGCTGCCCCTGCAGTTTAGCAGATTTCCGCCATTGCTCAATCCCCTGACTCATCATTTGAAATCCTATGGTCATTTTAATTTGTCCCACGGTCAAAACCTGGGAGAGGAACTGAAGTTAACCCTACGATGAGAGTAAATTTCTAGTAATCTGCCCCCAATTGAAAGGATTTTGGGGCGTAGGGCCCAATGTAGGACAAGCACAGTTCTCTGCAACCATTCCAGCTAAGATGGAATTTCATGGTGGAAGAGAAGAGAGTTTGTGAAGAGTAAAGGGTTAATCCTCGAGTATGCACATAGGAAATCATTCAATGCTGCTGGAGATCAGTCAAGAATGCGGTGCTGGAAAAGCACAGCAGGTCAGGCAGGATCCAGGGAGCAGGAGAATCAACGTTCGGGCAAAAGCTCTTCATCAGGAATGAGATGTTAACTAGTACCAGTCTCCTGTTTCTTCCCCATACCCTTTCACATGATTTCAGATGAAGAGACTTTAAAGAGAGGAGCCATACCTTAGATCTTCTGGTTAGTTAGAATGTAAATTTTTTTAAAAACTTTGAAAATTCTGAGACTCTAATTGTATAGTAGTGAGAGAATGATGGATCTAAATTATAATGGGATCAACAGGCTGCAGTGTCTGCAAAATGAGAAGAAATACTCTGTACTGGGGACAGGTGTACTACCCCACAGTATAATCTGCACTTTAGGAGATTTCTGCAAAATAATTAGTTACACGAGAGTCAAACTATAGTGGATGAAACTTTTCTAATATGTATCTGGCCACAAGTTACCCAAAGACTTAACAAGATAAGATTCAAAAGGAGAAACAAACCACAAATAACTAGCCACATCTCTTTCATAGCGCAGCACGTCCCAAACATTCTTTATGACTCCTGACAATAACTGAGCTAATTCTCTTCCTTATCCCTTTCCATTCGCGCCTCCGCCTCCCCACCTGAAATAATATCATGGAACCCTAGTTGTCTGTTGAGAGAATTGATAGTTTTTCCATTCTGCCTCTCTGCTGACGCCTTGACCATTCCCTGTTCTTTTCTGCTCCTCTCCAATTTTCCCCTCACCCTTTTCTTGCACTAATCTATATAAGTAAACCTAACCAGAAATGCTGTGTCACATCTCTAGAGCAGGTGGGACTTGAACCCAGACTTCCTGGCTCAAAGGTAGGGGCTCAGCCACTACACCACAAGAGCCTGGTATTATTGAAGTAGATCTTTTCTTAATCAATCTGTTCAGCGATGTCATTATACAACTATGAACCCAGACATTGAGTTTGAGGTAGAGACACTAACACTGTGATACAAGAGCCCCCAATCTTTGTATTAATTATTTGTATATCTGGAGGGGTTCCGACACAAAACCAGGTAACTTAACTCCTTATATTGACATTGGAACAGGTCGGAAACCAGGTCTCCTGGCTCAGAGGTAAGGACGCTATCACAACAGACATTTTGAAGAGTGCTGCCCTTTGAAATATTTTCTAACCAACCTGTTTCATGATTTTTTTACTCACTTCTAGAGCAGGTGAGATTTGAATCCAGGCCTCTTGGCCCAGAGGTAGGGATACTACCACTGTGGCACAGGATCCCAAATCTTCATTTTTTTGACTTTGGAAGAGTTTAACTGTTTGTATTAAAGCCCCTTCCGCCCACCAACTTACCATATTCCCTTTTTACATGCTTATTGTCAAAACCCCCATCACCTGCTCAGCTACTTGCTGTATTAACAGCTTCCACCTTTCTCTTTAAATAAAACTTTTGAACACACACAAACATCCCTTAACAAAATTTAATGAAAACTAAGCAACTTAATTGTTTTAATATTCTCTTTTCCATGGTAACAATTGATCAGTCACAAAATTATAATTTTAATGTACTTCATATAATGCTTCCAACCTCTCCTATTCCCCCTCCTTTCTTTCTATAAAGAAAATGTTTAATCTCAAAGTGTCTCAAAAAGAACTGTGGGGTAAGTTACAGTCACCTGAAATGACATACAGGACCATTGTCTAACATCGCTTCTGAAGGACTACATCCGTGACAATGTGATACTCCCTCATTAATGAAGTACTGCATTGAAGTGCCAACTAAGATTATGAGTTCAAGGTGAATTTACAAACCTCTAACTCACAGGCAGGATTGGCATTTCTGAGCTCCAACTGACATTTTATTATCATTTCCATCTATGCCTGTGACCCGTATCTGTCCATTGTTTTGTCAGTCTGCCATTGTCTCTCAGATGTCAAGTGCATTTCTGCCATTGCAGGCATTATGCTTTGTTGCAGATTCCAAAATTACCTTTCTTTTGGGTTCCTCTGGTCTGAAACTAGAAGATTGCAAAAAAAAATGAATTAGATTGTGTGCTATCATCTCACAAAATAGAACAGTTTACAGATGGAATTTATTTTGGTGTTGCTTTTAGTCAAGCTATTGATATTGTTAGGCAATGGGACTTGTCTTTACTATATTAATACAGCTACTTGAGCAGCAAAACAAAGCTCTGTTCTTCACAGCACAGTGCTTTAACCATTGCCTTAAAAGATTCAAAGAGGAAGTTAAAGTGATGGGATGATGACCTGGATATACACCTTTTAAAATAGTTACTGTTTAGGTAAGATTTAGACATTTTTCTTTCCAGTTTGTGATGCCTGTTAGTTATACAGCTTTAAAATGTGTAGAAAATAATCACCCACTGTTTGTATTTCTCATTTTTGTATGTTGATACACATAAAAATTAAACCAATTTGTTCTTTACCAGAAATCAATTCGATTTTCTGTGTGATATGTATTAGGCCACCCATTACACGTTTTAATAGAAAGGCTGATTAATATTTCATTCTAAGGTCACTGAAAAGCATTTTATATGTAGAATGTGCAAACGGAAGAGATTGATCTTTGAGTTTAAGATTGTTTTATTCCATTTCCACCTGCTGAATTTATTCCTGGATTTGCTGCTAAGGTGCACATATATTCAGCTTTTGCCCATTACGTGTATGGATTGTCTATTTTTAATTTTCAGAGTCGAGAGTGTGGTGCTGGAAAAGCACAGCCGATCAGGCAGCAACGAGAACAGGAGAATCGACCTTTCCTGATGAAGGACTTAAGCCCAAAAGGTCAATTCTCCTGCTCCTCGGATGCTGCCTGACCGGCTGTGCTAGTCCAGCACCACACTCGACTCTGTTCTCCACCATCTACAGTCCTTACTTTCTCCTATTTTTAATTTTACAACAGTTATAAAAGATAGGCAAGGATCTTCTGTAGAATGATTGCCGTATGTCAGAGAAATACAGGAGATGTACATTCAGTTACATTACATTAATGATTGGTAAGAAAAATATATTCTTTTGTGTAAAGATGATCTTCACACATGAGACCCTCCACTTAAGCATGCATCTTCTAATTAACTGAACAGGTACACTTCAACATGGAGTTCATATGATTGTATTTGGCATTACTAAGGCTCTTCATGTGCAAAGAAATTCTGAAAACAGAGTTCTAATTTTTTAAATATCAAAACTGCACTACATTGGATCTCTTGAGTAGTGGTGGGGAAAAATGATTTTGAGAAGAAATGATTCCTAAAACAAATTAATTCCTGCTGTTACAAATGCCTTCCATACATATTATAATATTGCATGTAACACATCGAAGAAATATTGTGTTCGAAATTTTGAATATTTTGAATTGAACTATACTTTTAAAACAATTCTGAAAACTGCTAAACAATAGGCAACTCAACAGAGCTTGCTGTCTTAGTGCCAGAGAACTTTCAACTGACAGATAGGCTGAACCATAGGTAGGTCTCAGTTAGAATGATTTGGGGCATAGCAAAGCCAAGGAGTTGAAGTGGCTTAGCACATGTGCTCCTCATTGATCAGTAAGAATATTATATTGAACAAATCTTGTACCTGTTTTGTCATAGCCAGCTGCAATTCACTGAAAGCCTGGCAACTGGATCACTTAATAGTGAAACAATGTGTTCCTTGCAATTGCATTTGGGGTACCGTGTCATTGAATTCTGACATGCATATTTAAATGACATCAGTAAGAATAGAAATGGTTTCCACCCACCCTAAGGGTTGACCCCTTTCAAAATGGTGGCAGCTGGAATTTGTGTGAATGTGACAGTAAGTTCACTGAATTCATTTTGAGTGCATTACTGTCTCATTAATTCTGATTTTGGTTTAATAAAATTTGTCCAACTGTCTGTAATGAGTGAGCTATTGAAAAGAGGCATTATTTTATAAATGCAGATCAGGTGCATGTTTTGTCAGCAATGGCAATTCTTTGTTAGTGCTGACACCAGACATCAGTGCTTATCAATATAGAATGCAAGTATCTACCAGAATCTTGTCTTTGGTCTGGTTTGATTGACAGGTCTGCATCCTGGAGCCTTTGAGGCTTGACTAAATACAGCAGGGTTTTGGCCTTATCTTTAGTTCACTTGTCTCCACCACTTAAATCTATCTGACAGCAGTGAGATGGAATTCTATAGAGCTATTACTCCTGGGTTAAATTATTCAAGGCTCAGCTATAGGTTTGAAAAATAACTCCTGTGTTTTAGCTTACTTTGCTATTTTGGTTCTGAAACAAGCTTAAAGGTGTTAGTAAAAAGTTAAAGTCCAGTATTAAATTTTATTTGCTGGCTGATCTTTCTTCTGTGTAAAGTTGCAACTGGCAATAAATGCAATTAATACTTCTTATCCCCATCAGTTCTCAGCCGCATTGCATTATCAAACTGTTTCTATCATTCAACCTCATCTCAACTTCTTTCAAATCAATCTCCTGTTGCATAATCCACCTTAATTCTTCAAGCTTTTTCTTCTTTGCGCAAATCTTGGAATGTATTTTTATGTTTTATCCTCTGCTTTCTTGTGTAGTTGCCAGAACAAAAGCAGACTCTGATACTTCTGAAATTTACCCCCCCAATCTGATCTCAATGGGGGATCACAGACACAAACCTGCATCTGAGTATTCTGGAGTTTGGTATATAGGAGATCTGATTCCCTACACCAGGTATGGTGTCTTCACTGGGTTCAGGAACATGTAATCATAGAATCCCGACAGTGTGAAAACACGCCATTTTGGCGAACAAGTTCACACTGACCTCCGAAGAGTATCCCACCAGACCCACATCTTATTACTCTACATTTCCCCTGATTAATATATTTAGCCTACATATCCCTGAACACTATGAACAATTTAACATGGCCAATTCACCTAACCTGCATATCTTGGGACTTTAGGAGGAAACCTGAGGACCTGAAGGAAACCCATGCAGACAAGGGGAGAATATACAAATTCATCAGACAGTCATCGAAGACTGGAAACTGGTGCTCTGAGGCAGCAGTACTTTCTGGCAATATTTGATCCATTCAGGTTGTCTTTCTGTCAGTATTCCCTCTCTATCTTGGAATTTCTGAAATGTGTTTAGGGCTGTGTTGCTTGGCTTCTTTGTTCCAAACCCTTTGATGCTAATGTCTACAGCAAAATCTTTACTCTATCCCATCATGCTCATTCTCCCTGCCACGACCTAATCCTTGTTGAAAAGTGTGGCGCTGGAAAAGCACAGCAGGTCAGGCAGCATCCGAGGGGCAGGAGAGTCGATGTTTCAAGCATAGGGCTTATGTCCGAGACGTCAATTCTCCTGATCCTCGGATGCTGCCTGATCTGTTGTGCTTTTCCAACGCTGCACTTTTTGACTCTGATCTCCAGCATTTGCAGTCCTCACTTTCTCTCCATGACCCAATTTTTGTTCCATGAATTCCAATTAGCACAGATTTAAGAGTATTGATAACAAAATTGGTTTATCTGTCTCTCATCAGATATCTCTAGATCACATCAAATACTATCAGACATTGTCGCCTTCCACCAAAAAGAAGCACTATTCCAGAATAAACATAGATAGCAAAGATAACTCCTGGCTTCTCTTGTCCTCTATGGATCTTTATTTTCCAATTCACCCATTATCCTAACAACTCTCCCAGCCATTTCCCATTCTTTCCTACATAACATCAAACACCAAATGTGAGGAGCTAATAAATTCTTCATCACGAAGATTGAAGATCATCCACTTATCTGCCTCAGTCCAATTCCTTTCTTCTTATCCACCAAGTCAGAGTCCCTGCAAGACTTCTATCTGGGAACAAGATGCTCTAGTTTGTCTGCTAAGTCAGTTCATGCAGACTCTGAGCTCAGAATGAGAATCAAATCTCTCCACTTTGACCTGATTTGTACAAAACTATTGACAGGCTTTTTTGCTTAGATCAATACAATTGACATTTTGAATGGTCTCCTGTCTTCAGCTAATGTCCTCTCTTTCAAGTCAGTCATAATTATCTCTTCCTCCAAAACCTATTCCATCATTTATTCCTTAAATACTGATTCTCCATGCTCTTAAGTCCTAGAGTTTATGATCCTTCTAAAATCTGTGCATGTATCATCTGCAATTACATGTTTGAATCTTTACCTACGATTACTTCCTAACTTAAGTAAAACAACTAATAGTTTATTTATATTACGTTGTATTGTCATATATTAGAATTAATTTTTGAACAAAAATAATTAGAATGTGCTCAAATGATGAAATATAGATACTTGTGCACTGTTGTACATAGTTGCATTACAAACATAAAACAACATCAGGGCATGAAGGGAATGGTGTGCAGTGAAATTGTACTTTTTCCTGTACATGTAAAATATAATGCTTGAGAATTCATCTCATCTTTCAAATTGTGATATTGAATTAAACTCAGAACCACTCCAAATAGGTTTAAATTATGACATTTATCAACCCATTTGATCTCTGCCTCTCAGAATGTATCCAGAATGTTGGTGGAATAGTTTGAGAAAAGCTTTGCAGAGTATAACTGTTGGAATGCTTCTGTGTGAAGAAATACTTCTGGGCACCTGTCCTAAATCTGACATGCACAACGTGGAGTGTTTATCTTTGTGCCCCACTTCCTCCCTGCATCTGAAAATATTATACGGAGATTGCAGTCTGCCTTCCAGATATGACTTATCCTTATGTAAGAATACGTGTTCCCTAGTCTTTGTACTTTCAGCTAATGGGAGGAGCTTTTTGTTTAACTTATCTAAACTTGTCGTAATCTAGAATCTTTCCGATCAACTCTCCTTTGTTCCAAGAAGAGCAATACTGCTCTCCATACAAAGCATGTAGCTAAAATCTTTTATTCCTGGAACCATTCTGGTAAACCCTGGCTACTCCCTTTCAAAGACCCAAACATCCTTCTTAAAGTGTGGTGAGCAGAACTAGATACAATAATCTGCTTCTAGCCTAACCAAGACTGGAGTGGTGCTGGGAATGCACAGCAGGTCAGGCAGCATCCAAGGAACAGGAAAATCAATGTTTCGGGCAGGAGCCTTTCATCAGGAATGGTTCTAGCCTAACCAGGTTAGAGACAAAAAAACTGCAGATGCTGGAACCCAAAGCAGACAGGCAGGAAGCTGGAAGAACACAGCAAGTTAGGCAGCATCAAGAGGTGGAGAAGTCAACGTTTCAGGTGTAACCTATCTTCAGGACTGAGGGTGGGTGTGGGAGAGCTACAGATAAAAGGGGTGGCGGAGGCACGGTGGTGAAATGGGGTTAAGTGAAGACAGGTAGAGGAGTGCAACCTGGTTGGACAGTAGGATGTGTGTGGAGGGGTGGTGCGGGAAGGGAGTCGGAGGATGGAAAGGGAGGTTATTCGAAATTGGAGAACACAATGTTGAGTCCTCCGAGCTGTAGGCTGCCCAGGCAGATGAGGTGTTGTTCCTCCAATTTGTGGTTTGGGTCATGTCAGAAAGGAAGTGGAAAAGGGAATTAAAATGGACGGTGACTGGGAGGCCCAGTTGGCCCCTGTGGGCTTCCCAGATCCAACCCACCCCTACTCCCTTCCACTCCTCCCTGCCACCAACCGGATTCATTCCCTACATTGACCAACCAGCCCTCTCCCTGTCTTCACTATCCCCACTTCACCACCCTGTCCTTGCCACCCACTTCATCTGCTTTTCCCCCTTCACCCATCTCGAGTTGACATTGACAAGGTGGCAGTGAGCTGCCTTCTTGAACCTCTGTACTCTACCTGCTGTGGTTTGGCCCACAATGTCATTAGGAAGCAATTACTAGATTTTGACACAGTGACAGTGAAGGAACAGTAATGTATTTTCAAGTCAGGAAGGTGAATGGCTTTGGAGGGGATCTTGAAGGTGGTGCTGTTCCTATATATTTGTTGCCCTTGTCCTTCTAGAAGATAAAGTATAAAACTCAGTTTTAGATTATATGACCTTTGTTAATAAATACATTTATCAATAAAACAAGGGAACCGAATGTAACTTTTCAGAGGCTCAACTGTCACAGCACATAATGGAGATGGTGGTTGTCTGTATAACTATTGAAGCATTCCAAAATGCTTTTCTTTCTGGAAGAAATGAAAGGTCATTGAGTCGCTGCTAGCAGATGACAGAAAATACAAAACCATTGGAGCTGGACAGCAGCATCTGGAAGTATTAGGTGCTGTTAACAGTATTGGCATGTGAACCAGGTCACAAAAAGCAAACTAGCAAGCTTTGCAGCAAGTGCACTTATCACAGAGCTGACCTAAATTCGAAGATATATGCAAGGAATGTGGTACAACTGGATTCTGGGCCCACCTATGCAAGATATCCAGCTCCATAGATACAATAAGTGACTCCAGTAGAACACAACAAATCAGAACATAGTCTCAATGATATGTTAGAAATAGCAAGGTATGCACTATAAACCTGTAAGCCAATTCATGAAATTCACAGCAAGACTGTCCCAAGGCAAGCACCAGAGTGGAACATTTTCCGACGAGAGGAAGAATAGGCATTCCGCATTGTGAATATCTGAATTTGGCACCCTGTGTGGACAAAGTCAGTCAACTGGAAACTTTTGTTAAAATCAATGTCATTTTGTCTAAAGAAGACTGGCAAATATACACTCAAAACCAAGACTGACACTGAGGAATGTGCAAATGTCCTGCCAGTTCAAATTCTGAAGGATATGTACCTGTTTTCTGTGGAACTCAATGGTACAGTGGAACAACAGCTAGATTAGTGTGTCATCATTCCCTTTCTTTGGCACATTTAACAGTGGAGTGCAGCCAAGGCATTTTGTCATGGAACCCATAAATGTTAACTGGTAAACATTAGGGGACTAACAGTGGCTGGACTATCAGTGTGTTCTGCTCTCAGCCCTATGAATATCCATGAGATCATCAATGGTTTCAGAAGAGACCAAGACTGCTTGTGTTGAGTCAGTCAGCGTTTACAACAATTGTATGTGGACAGGTTTGACGCTGTAAGAAGATTCAAAAGCAAACCATACTGCACCTCAGGATGCAGTTAGGTCAATAAACTACCCTGGAAAGTGTAGCATTCAATAAAAGAAGAAAGCATAAGCACGAATTAGATGACATGGAATGCAATGGCTATATCCATTGTATGCATCACTACACAGACTGGTGTGGTTCAATTACTTCTGTATGAGGTGAGACACACAATTAGGTTAGACATAAACCCCTCTCTACAAAGATGCCCACACACAATTCTAAAACTAGAAGAATTAAATCTCTAGTTCACAGGAGTTAAATTATTTTCCAAGCTGAATGTCAAACATTGAATTTCTCCAGCAATTTATGTTTTTGTTCCAGATCTTCAGTATCCATAGTTTTTTGTTTTGTTAAAGTGATATTGGTCAGTACACTTAGCTAAGGAATACCAGGACATTACATTCTTGAGAAAATCCTTTGGAATATATTGTTACCAGAGAGTAGCATTTGGATGATCTATCTGTCATGGCTTGCTGCACTAGCATATAAATAAAATTATTGACGATGTGCCTGGCTTCACATGATTATCAATGATGTTGTGGTAATGGGCAAAACCAAAGAGCGTGATGGAAACCTTCACTTACTGATTCCAGTACATTGCCATAAAGAGATTATATTCAACAAAACGAAGTGCCATGTGACCATCAGCTTCATACAATCAATGTGCAGAATCCAACCAAACCCACGCAAAGTGGAAGATGTTAGACAAATGCCTACCCTACAATAAAAAAAGCCCGACAGCTATGCCTCAGATTTTTTAACTTCTTGACATCATACAATCCAAACCTTTCAGGCATTATCATTTAGAGAACTCCTGAAGAAAAACATACCATATGTTAACAGGAGGACTATTAACACATATTCGAGTCTCTCAAGCAAGTCTTGTCAGAAGAAAATTGCACCCTGCAGTGCTATCACTCAAGGGAGAAGTCAGTCCAAGAAGTTGAACTTGGAAGAAGGGGCTAGGAGTGTGCATCATGCAAATCTGTTATGCTACATCCGAAGGGCTATCTCGATTTAATCAATCCAATATCAAGCACTAAACATCGCTTTGATGTTTATGATCACCAGCTTCCACATCTATCTGTACCTAAAGCAGTTCACTGGAGATCGCAAGCTACTAGTTATGGTTTGACCATAAGAGCATGCGATACAGGAGCAAATCAAACAAAATATTATTTTATTTCCTCATTTGGTTAATTCAGCCCATCACATTTGCTCCACCATTCAGTCATGGCTGATCTATTTCTCAGCCACATTCTCCTGCTTTCTCCCATAGCCCTTGATTCACTTACCAATCATGAACATTTTATATAAACTATTGACAAATGCACCATTTTACCAATAACAACTCACAAGTAAAAGTACAGGGTTTGCTATAATTTAGTAAAAATATTCGCAACTTGGATGCACTGAGCAGATTGCCAGACCTAAACAAGAATGATGATGTTCCAGTGGATCTACAGTCAATAGCATAGACACTGAGATGAAAGAAGTGCTCAATACTGATCTGGTGTATTTTGGTGAGCCCCAAAGCAATCACTTCAACCTGAAGCAACAAATGATGTGCAACTGAAGGCACAGTAATAAATTATCTTTAAAGGGTGGCTTGACAAAATAAAAGTATTGGCAGCCAGTCTCAGGTGCTTGTGGCCTTACAGAGATGAACTTGGTACTGTATATTCAAGTGCATGTGCCCAAAGAACTCCAAAAGGGCATATTGTTGCAACTACACCAAAAGAGACATCCTGAGCTGTAATTGACTGACCAAAGCAGCACATGATCAGTCTTCAATTGGATAGGCAATGTAAGCCAAATTCCTGATTACTTTTTTAAATGTAATGGTCATTTTAGTAACATTATTTCCAATGTCTCCCGATTCATTCTTTGACACGCTAATCACTTTATAAGTTCGCTCCTTTTAAAACAGCTTGACCATCTTAGATTGGTATCTCCATTGATCTTCACCAAGATAACGTGGCACCAGTAGAACAATTTGTGTCTGCTTCTGTAGTGTCTCTTTCTAGCTATTAACATCATCCAAGATGCCCCAACTGATTCATTTACGTATTCTCCAAAATCTATTGAAATACTTCTGTTAAAAGAACCATGTGTGACTCCTCAATAACTTTAATGCCTGAGTCAAATTGAAGCTCAAAATAACAATACAAAATTGATATACATCGACATGTTACTTACTTTAATTTACAAAACTAAAGCAGTTTAAAACTTAGCTGTGTCCATGAGGAACAGCTTTTATCTCATTTTCACATTTGTTACCCTAAGTTTATATTAGCTTGAGCCATAAAAGTAGCTAATGTTCCATAAACCCATTATCTTAGTTTTGACCTTGCCCATCCTTCCTTACAAAAAGTGTTTTAGAACCAATCACAAATCAAACAAAATATTATTTTATTTCCTCATTTGGTTAATCGACTCAATACTAATTATTATTGAAAAATAATTCAAACCTATATTAATGTGGACACAGACTGGACAAGATGACTGGCACATGATATGGTTTATTGGCCAAGAATCCCCAGTGTTGACATGAAAATATCAGTAAGAAAATCCATGGCATGACAAAGTTATCAGTGAAACCAAAGGATAGAACCACTACACCCCCACAAAATTCAATCTGTCTCTTCATCCAAAATTGTCACTGATCTATTTGTTATAAATGAAGAGGGCTTTATCTTAATCACTGACTACTTCTCTGGATTTCCTACTGTTTAAGTATATCTATGGCAGACACAGCATTCTGGCTGTTCAATGCACCTGAAGAAATAATTGCTGATAGTAGCTACAGATTGTGGGTAGATCTTTCAAGGACATATATGCTAATTGGGATATGAACCATGCGACATTGACACTAAATGACCTCAAGATCAGAGTTGCGTCTGTGGATATGGGTTGCTATTTCCAACAGAGATCATCTTCAGATGGCAAGTGAGAATAATCTTGTCAGTCAACATCTATCCAAACTTTGAAGATGGAAGACATGCCTCGACAAGCATGGGAGAAAAATTATGATGCGTAACAAGGATGCAGGTGCAGAATCATCTCAATTAAATGTTGAACAAAAGGTCAGAGTCGCATCTTCCAATAGATACATGATTACCAGCAAACATACCCAAAGTGTGCAGACAACCTGGTCTCACAAAGTCACAACGTTGCATGGAATAACATTGGAGATGAAGAGGAACTAGCTATGAGAAGTGCACAACATGCCAGTTATACACAGAGGGCATGAAACAACACAATGAGCCAATGATGTAGTGGAAGAACAGGAGAACAGTCAACACACTAAAAATGAATTGTCAAGGGAAAAATCCATGTTTCCAGAAGGTCACTTCATAACCATAAAACATAGGAGCAGAAGAAGGCCATTCAGCCCTGCAAATTTGTTCTGCCATCCAGTGAGATCATGGCTGATCTGATAGTCCTCAACTCCACTTCCCTGATTTATCTTTGTAACCCTTTATTCTTTTGCTGATTAAAAATTTGCATATCGTGGTCTTGAATATATCTAACACCCTACCCTCAACAGTTCTCTCTGATAAAGAATTGCACAGATTTATAACCCTCTGAGAGAAGTAATTCTTCCTCATTTATTTCTTAAATGTGCAACTTCTTACTCTGACATTATATTCACTGATCCTACATTCTCCCACAAGGGGACACAATCTTTCCACATCTGAGCTGTCATCCTCAGAGAATCCTGTATGTTTCAATATGGTTGCATTTCATTCTTCTATATTCCAATAAATATAAACCCAATCTACTCAACCCCTCCTCAGAAGACAGTCCCTTTATACCTGTTATCAGTCTGGTGAACCCTCTTTGACTGCCTCCATTGCCTGTATGTCTTTCATTAGATAAGGGGCCCAAAAGTGTTCACAGTATTCTAGCTGTTGTCTGACCAATGACTTGTACAATTTTAGTAGAACCTCCCTACTTTATATGTCTATACCTTTGAAATAAAGGCCAATATTCCATTTGCCATCCTTATTACCTGCTGCCAGCTCCTTGTGATCCATGAACAAGGACTCCCAAATCCCTCTGTCCTGTATTTAAATTCTCCATTTAAATAATATTCAACTCTTCTACTCTTGGCAAAGTGCATAGCCTTAGGTCTGGAAGAGTTGTCAAACAACCAAAACAATGCACAGACTCTGAATCTTCTGTACTAGTAACTTTTACAACATAGAACTTTTATACTCCTTATTTCGGTGTAACTAATTTTGCTATTATTCAATGTTTATGTGGTTTCACTTGTAGCATGTGCGAGCTTTCTTTGGAATAAAGAGATCTGTATTATTGCTTTAAGAGTGATGTTGAATGGTGACCATGTAAGCACTCTTGGTTATTATAAATATCCACTTGCTTTTCTAATCTCATGTAGAAAAGGAAATCCTTTCCTGATCTGGCCTACATTTGGCTCAATATCCACAACAATGTGGTTGACTCTAAACTACCCTCTGGCAATTAGGGACAGCAGTCAATGCAGACATTACCATCCCATGATCCATGATCAAATTTTTTAAAAGTTGCATTTGATCTAGGTATCTAGATGTGATCACGTGACTAGGGACCATGGATACTCTGTATTGCAACACTCTGAACACAGGCTGTGTCTAGAGATTTTTTCGGTAATATGTGAATTGATTTAGCCATAAGTTAACCCAGTGGAGATTTTCAAGTGAACAGAAACCACATACCTCATTTATGTTACATATAGAAAGCATAAAAAATCTTTACATCTAGATTTTCAACATTTTAGGCACATAAATAAAGATTTTTCTTTTTGAACACAAAGGTCATTAAATCAAGTTTCATTGGCTGCCCATTGGTGATCCAAGTGAAAATCAACATGTTTTTCTCCAACATTTTGCTCAATGACAAGAATATGACAAACTACTTCTCATTGTTATGTTTCAAACTACTTGTTTGTAATACTAGTACTTTTTTTACTTCCGTAAAAAGCAAATTTATTCCACTTGTGGGCTGATAAAAGGGAAGATACAACATTTCATGCAAGGGTGTTCTAGTGCAGTATTAAGTTATATTGATTGCTATATTATAAAAACATTTATTGTCTCAGCTGCTAGCATCAAGGAACATGTTCTTCCTCTACTTAAACTAGAAGGGATCCTAAATTTCCAAATAAGTGCTTGAAAGAATAAATAAAAGCTGAAACTTAAGGTATTTCAGCTATTCACATTTTTGAATGACCAGAGATGTTGGGGAACTTATATTTTAGAATCATCGAATCCCTACAGTCTGGAAGCAGGGCATTCAGCCCATTGAGTCCACACTAACCCTCTGAAGAGCATCCCACCCAGACCCACCCTCATAACCCTGCATTATCCATGAGTAACTCACCTAATCTGCACATCTTTGTGACTGTGGGAGGAAACTGGAGCACTTGGTGGAAACCCACACAGACATGGGGAGAATGTGTGCAAACTCCATGGATAATCACCTATGAGTTGAATTGAACCCGGGTTCCTGGGGCTGTAAAACTGCAGTGCTAACCACTGTGCCACCATGCTGCTCCTCTTGTTTTCTCCTCCATGGCAATGTCTCAACCAATGAAAGTTGACTAGCAAACCGATCATTACCCTTTTCTCTTGCTGTCTAAGTAGTTCTGGTCCTTTAAAATTTGACATTCTTGTGTTTTATCCTGATGAGCGCATGTAAAAAGCTTTGGCAACATGTCTTACTTTCCCACAATATTTTATTTTTGCCAACAGAAATGGATATTGTATTCTTATGACCAAGAAATGCTGTTCCCTCATGAACGAGCAAAATGTGACTTCATGGCTGCACCAGTTGTTTCTGAGTCCCTGTAAACGGCATTGATACTGCTGTGTTATAGAATATATACTGAGGATTCGGTATTTTTACTCCATCAGTGACACTGAATTGTTTGTAATTCAAATAGAAATTGCTAAATGGAAATTTTACCCTTCAGGATCTGGTTCCACAAGAGAATATCAAGTTTAGTAACCCATTTGAATGTAATCATTAAGGTTATCTAAACAATTTCTCAGATCTAAGATGGAAAAACATTGTATCAAAAAACGCTGATCAGTCCATTCCTTCCAGCTACCCATGCATAATTTACATTATTATAGACTCTTTCCAATTTATTTAGTGTCCACAGGGATCTGAATAACCTCAGGTAAAGGATAAAATTCTGAAATTTCTTCCTGATCTCCCAAGTTAATCGGCATAACAAGAACCTAGAGAATATTCAATGTTTAGGGCTTACATCTTGTGTCAGTTGCTCTGTTTAATAAATAAATTTGCAATAAACAATGTGACTTACATTATACATATGACAAATAAACACAGAAATATATCAACCTTTTGATTAGGTATATATCCCAAGAATTGGAAGTCAAGAAGTCACATTTTTTTACACTTTTATGAGTTACAGCTGTTAATGGCAAGGGCAGCTTTCATTGCCCAACCTTAATTGCCCCGAAGTTAAATGGCTTCCTTGGTCATTTAAGAATCAACTGTATTGCTATGTCACTGGAGACATGGAGCAAATTGGGTAAGGGCAGCAGATTTCTTCACTAAAAGATATTTGTGAAGCAGATGGGTCTTTACAACACTCAGTAGCAGTTTCACATCAACATTACTGAGACTAGCTTCATATTCCGGACCGATTCTTTGAATTTAATTTCAACCAGCTGCTTCATTGGCATTTGAACCTATGTCCCCACAGCATTAGTCTCAGGGGCTTCAAGTTTTTATTAGTCCAGTGACATGACCAGAACTCCCCCAGCACCCTTTTATTGAGTGAGTTCACAATTCATGTTATCTGTGTCTGCCTGTCTGAAAGGAAGATGGAACAGGAAATTAATCCCAATGAAGTGAATCCACAAAACCATCATTTTTTTTCAAGAACCACATTTAAATTTCTAGCTATGTGGTTCAGTGGGCCTGTTCAAGATTAAAAATAGATAAATACATTATTTAAGTGAAGACAACGTTTTCCTACTTCAGTTTCACAATCCACGATTCATTCCCCAGCGATTTTAAAATTAGACCTAAATTACAGAAGAATGTTAAATGTGCTTCTGGCCTAAAATATGTCAGATTTCAATTAGAGATTTGAACTATCTTCACCAAGAAAAATTCTGAAAGCGTAATGTTGCTGTTCCAGCAGCTGAAAGCCTAGTGAAGAGGTAATCCCAGTCCGTTCAGTAGAATACATCATGTAAATGAGAAAATATTGAATAAAACTTATTTTACAATCTTTAACAAGAGCAGGCACTTACAATTTGTACTTTAAAATGATTTGGCAAGTTGAATTATCAATGTAGCTTGGGAAAGAGTTGCTCAATTTCGATTTGTAACAGAATGAAGATATTAACATGGAATACCTCAGCTGTTCTTATTGAGCTTGACAGACATTCACCACAAATTTCTCTGAATTCCCAAATGCTTAGGACATTCATATGAAACCCCTTTCTCCAATTTTATAATGGAACAGCCTGTGGATCTCACAAGTCCAGAGTGCAGTAGATATTGGGCCATTGAGTAAATTTAAGATGGAGATAGAGATTTTTAACTAGCAATGGGTTGAAGCTTTATGGGGAGAGGGCAGGAAAGGGGAGGTGAGGCTGAGCTGAGATCAGCCATGATTGTAATAAACAGTAGAACAGGATCAAGGGACTGAATTGCCTACTCCTGCTCCTAATTCTTATGTTCTCAATACTATGAAATTGTATAGGTTAATATAAAAGCCTCCGATTTTAATGAAAAAATAAAACTGCTGCTCATTTGCTACCTGAGCTACTCCAGTACTAGCGCATATTGCAGACTGATACATTTTCTGTCATTACAACTGCAAGAGGTCCTCTCCGCTCCTGTACAGAATGCCTGAGATACCACTGCTAGCAATATCACAAATCCCTTCCCCTACTAAAGAATAGATCTATCCATAACAGAAAGCATTACAAAGATATTTTAGCAAGTCCAGGGCAAGCAAAATGTATTTTTTCAAATATTTCATATTAATTCAAATCGAATCATTTCAAATCTTCTAATCATACTTTGCTCACCGCCCCTCTCCCAACAACTTGGTGTACCTCTCATTGCTTCCTTTTTGTACACTTCCTATCCTCCCTCTCTGCTTATTGTTCCCCATGAGTGAAGGATCATGGTGGTTAATGGGATATGTGAGAGGTGGGGGTTTAGGAGTGGGTAGTAAGTAGGGGTAGCAGGCAGATTTGAGTGCAGTGCTCCTTTGTGCAGTAAGTAAAGCAACAAGCAGTGCAGCGAATGGGTTGCAGAATGAGGCTGTGAGTGGGCCAGTGAGTGTCCAGCCAGGGTGACAGTGAGTAGGCTGCTAAACATAGCTGAGCTTTCATCAAGCACCACCCATGGACACAGTATTGAGTTCCAGGTGCACATTGATAACATCATCTTCACTGATTTCCTGTCCCATTGAGGTGGCAGGTGATACACCACTTGCGGATCAATGTATTGAATTCTAAATAAATGAACTGATACATTTCTGTCTACATTTCGGACGGTGAGTTAGATCAAGGCAATCTAATTATAAATTTATCAAAAAGATTGAACAAGAAAGACTTTTGGGTATGCAGGAGAGTGAACTCTCACCTTAATGTTAATAATCAATCACTGGAGACTGACTACAAGTTTTATGATCATTTTACTCAAACGATTGAGAGAGATATTTACTTCAGCTAAGCCAAAGTGAAACTTTGAAGTTGAGTGTCTTAATACCAGAAGCTCCCTTCGTACACACAGAAGAATAGGTGTGTCCATTCTCGGTCATGGGTAAGGCATACTTCATCTTATCCAGGATGTTGAGGTTTCAGTGTCTGGTACTATCTGTTCTCTCTTGTCTGAAGACCTTTCTAGAATATTGATTCTAAATACACAGGTGCCTCCAGATTTCCTGCTGACACCTGCCTCTAGGATGCACAAGTTCATTAATTAAAGCTTGCTTTTCAAGTTATTATGGAAATCTTTATGTGACCCTTGGAATTATAGTCTAAAAATCTAAATTTATTTTAAGAACAAAAAAAATTGTGAGTTTTTCAAGTAATCAATTAGAAATGATTTCTTAGAGTGACCTTGGTTAACTGCAATTTTTGTCTTCCTTTCAGTGAAGCTACCTTGAAACTTATTTGGACATTGATTTTGTGTATCTTCGTCTGAAGCAAATCGGACCTTTGACTCTTCTTTTCGAATGTGTAGTTGCATACATTACTCTGATGTTCCTCCTCATTTACTGTGGTACTGTTATCAGACATTAATAGGAAGCTGTTATTCTCTAATTCTGGTGACTTTGTATCTTCCACACAGCAATGGTAATGTTCATAAAGCAACAGCACATTGTTTTGCTTTCTTAGCATGTCTAACTGCGCACTGCACCAATTAAATTCTGCAGTAGCAAATTATTTTTAATTCCATTTCCTTGAATGGATATACTCATTAGAGGTGCAACTACTAATCAGTATAGACAATTTTAAACTCTCTTTTACTTTGTTAATAGCTTTCGATATTTATAATCAACCTGTTCAGGGATGTTACCTCTGACACACCTCTGGAGCAGTGGGACTTGAGCCCAGGCCTTCTGGCTTAGAGGTAGTGACAGTACCAAAGCACCAAAAGAGCTCTTTTATCTGTAGTTTTTTTTTAATCCATTATGTGCAGCTGTGAAATTCCCTCCATAAATCTCTCTGTCTCTCAGCCTCTCTCTTACTTGAATTTGCTCCTCACAGCCTACTTCTCTGACCAAACTTTTGGTAATCTGTCCTTATAATCTGTTTATGTGGCTCAGTGTTAAACGTTGCTAATGTTCCTATGAAACATCCTGTAAAAATGTTACATATAAAGGTAAGCTGTTGTTATCTGCTAGAAGACCAGATAAACAACGCCAAAGATTTGTTAAAGAATGAGCAACTGAAAAATTCAATAAATTTCCTATATGTATGTACAATTCTCACAGTGTATAACATTCTTGGAGTTTAAAATCTAGAATCTGAAATAAAAACAGAAAATGCTGGAAATATTCACCAGGTCTGACAGCAACCGTGGAGAGAAAAGTAGTTAATATTTCCCATAGTCATAGATTCATACAGCATAAAACAGGACCCTTTCGCTCTCCACGTCTATGCCAATCAACAAACACCAAGCTCCACTCATCTATTTTACCTGTAGTTTGTACATAGCCTATTATGCTTTGGCATTTTAAGTGGTCATCCAGATGCCTCTTGCATGTTAAGGAGTACCTACCTCCATCTTCAAACAGTACATTATATATTATATATATCTCTCATCCTCTGACTAAAATCTTTCTTCTCGGATCTCCTCTAAATCTCTTATTTCTCACCTTAAACTTTTGCCCTCTGGTCTTAGACTGAATTGACTTGATACATTCATGCATTTTCTGTTTTTACTTGACTATAATATTGCTGTGTGTTGCAACTGTAGTACATTGCATTATAGAATGATGGAACTTTTTTTGATTTTGGCAGTGCTGAGTAGATGCACCAAATGGAAGCCATGTGCTTTCTTCCAGAGAAAAAAAAATGGGATTTCAGGCACTTTCCTGTACCATCAGCAGATGATTTAAAATGAGTTTAAAGTAGTGACCTTTCAACCCACTTAATTATTACTTTTTTAGGTATCTTCCCAATTATGTTTGAGGGGGGCCAAAGGAATCATCATCACTAAACAGCACAGCCCAGCAGGAATCTATTCAACTCATCTTGCCTGTGCTGCTTTTTTGAAAGAGCTATTCAATTAAACTCATTCCCCTGTTACTTCTCCCTGGCCCTACAAATGTTCCTTTTCAAGTATTTTCCAATTTTCCCTCTGAAAGTCATTATTGAATCTGCTTCCACCACCCTTAGAGGCATTGCATTACTGATTGTATTAACTTGTTTCAGAAGGTTTCTTAGTATTTTGTGTATGCTTCTTTTGCGAATGAACATAAATCATGCCTTCTGGTTACTGATCCTTCTACCACTGGAAATTGTTTTCCCATACTTACTCTATCGAAACACTGCATCACTTGGAACATGTCTATTAAATCTCCCTTTAACCTTCTTTCCCTTAAGGAGAACATCTTTCATCTGTCCAAGTAACTGAAGAAGTAGACATCTATTGAATCCTTTCCACACCACCTCAAAGACCTTAATTTCCTTTCTAGGACCTACTGCCTTAAATTGACCAGAGTCCTTCTGCTGGAGTTTTATCAGTAACTTACAAAGTTAGCGCTTCAGATTGTTAAGTATGATTTCCTGTCCCACCACCACTGTCACCACTGATCATAGCAGCCTCACAGTCATAAATGGAAGGAGGCATGATCCCCACCTCACTCAAAGGAGGAAGGCCCACCTCAGAATTGCCGGCCAATCTGATATTTAACTGGCTTCTTAAGGACCTCAATATATCTAAGGGTGGACGTGTAGGTGGGTGTAGAGGATGACAGATCAGATGTGGGCAGGAAAATAGTGGGTAGGCCAGACATTTTATATTGAGCCCCTTATCTTCAAATATGCCAAACAAACGGTTGTAAAATGTGATTCCACATGTTACCTTCACAAAGTGAGAAGTAAGAGCCATGCTTATCACCATCTAAACCCTACCTGCTGTCCCCACCAGATTACTAGCATTGCTGAAGCACCGACATAGGGAACAAGCAGTATCTTTGTATAGCAGAAACCTGCTGATTTTTCCCTTGAGAATAATATTAGCGCTCCCACTACTACCATCCTGCCAATGCCATTGCTGTTGGTTCTCAGCCAGTCAGTGCAGACTACTGCTGCCCATGCGAGCAGTGGAACAGTCTGAAACCAGGCAGTCACTGCCTAGAGCTGCCTGAGGATACCCACCAAGGCCATCTGTAGTACCCCCCAGTGAATATCAAGAGTTGCCTACTAATCATGCTTCAGTAGGACAACACTGCCCACTTGTCAAATAAGTGGAGTATAAATGTTGGCTTTCTTCTTGAACTTGTATTCTTGCGAAATATCCTTACAAGTACAAGATGAAAATCTTTGACATACTGCTGTTTTTCAGAATTATAAAATAAGCAATATTATCATCTTACCAAGGTTACACTGTTAGTTACTGTCATTCCCATCTCACTGCTTAATTGACAGCTTATAAATGTGAAACCACCTTCTTCAAAAATATTGGTGAACATTTTCTAGTTTCCTGGGTTGACATGCCCTCTTCGTTGGACCGGTAAAACAGAATTGGCAAGTAATTTAGAATGCAGATAACTAATGTTCCATTGTCAATGTGATGCTCTCAAAAACTAACAAGGATCTCTTCTTTCAGTTTGTTCACAGTATTCCAAAGGCGTTTATGCCATTTTTGGGTTCTATGATAAGAGATCTGTGAACACGCTAACGTCTTTCTGTGGAGCATTACACACATCCTTCATCACTCCAAGCTTCCCCACGGAAGGAGAAGTTCAGTTTGTAATTCAACTGAGGCCACCACTGCAAGGAGCACTCTTAAGCCTTCTTATCCACTATAAATGGGAGAGATTTGTCTACCTGTATGACACAGACAGAGGTAAGCAGTCATTCTCAAAGCATTTTTTTTGTATTTTTCTAAGGTATTCATGCATGGCTGCTTAGAAAGTAATTGTGATTGAAACCAGCAACGACAGGGTTGGGGCAAAAGTGTCAGTAAATCTGCATGCCCAAGGAGCTAATAATTTTGATTCAAAACATGTCATTCAAACAAATTTTACTTCTGTTTGACATTCATGGGTTCCCTGATTTATTGCCCTCGCTAGTTCTAAAACAAATTAAAAACCTGGCTTTTATGAAACCTCAGCAATATTGAAGGAAATAAATTATAATTAGTCTTGAAATAGAGTACTGCAGGAAATGTCTTTGTTTTTTTTTTCAAATTTCAAATTGTTTTATTTGATCAGATTTGATATTTGGGATAACCCAGGAGTTATTTCTGTCAGCAAGAATGCATAGAGATGCTTAGCTGAGAGCATTAGAATGTTCAAATAGCTGAACCCAAGGGATATTATTGGTTGATTGACAGCTCTTACCCTTAGAATTATTCCTCAGTGTTTATTTATAAATGATAAAGATGCATGACATACTTGCAATTTCTGCTATTGACATTTTAAAATCAGAAGTCACACGACACCAGGTTATAGTCCAACAGGTTTATTTGAAATCTACACTTGATGAAAGGGCAATTCTCAGAAAGCTTGTGATTTCAAATAAGCCTGTTGGACTATAACCTGATACCATGTGACTTCTGACTTTGTCCACCCCACTCCAACACTGGCACCTCCACATCATGACATTTTAAAGATTTGACTGATTGACACTTTGATAGAATGGTAGTAAAAGTAGTTCTTTGATATTTGTATTAATGCATTTTGAAGTGTTTTCACATTTGACCTTGTTACTGTGTTCCTACATTGAATCAATACAGTGTGCACATAGCCAAATATTTGAATGGAGAGTATAAGGGGCTGTGGCTGGGAAAGGGGGGTTTGGGGGAATGATGAATGATTGGAATGGAGGGCACAAGAGACCATGGTGGGTATATGGAGATGGCCTGGGGGGTTTGTGGGTGATGTGTGAGGGCTGAAGGGCTATTTTCTATTTTGTCGCTTTCGTTACCTTTTGGGACTTCATCCCATAAAGTCCTACGTCTGTAGGTTGGGCTGAGTCAGGAAATTTCCCAAATCCTTTGACTCTCCCTCATAGTTGAAAATCAAGTCCAACATCATCAATGACCTTAATGATGATGGGGAGTAGGTTGGATTTGATACCACTTCAAGACTGCTTTGTAGGCATAAACATCTTTGTCCTTGATTCATGAGCATACTCAGCTTTTAAAGTGATACAGCTCTTAAAACAATAATAAAACATTTTTTTCCTCCGCAAAAGAAACCAGTACAAAATGTGAAAATACGCACATATTAGGTAATTGCAAAGCTATTTGCATAGAAACAAGAATTACAAATGTATGTATTTAGGAGACTGAGTTTTTCTAATGTGTTGGTTGTTTGACAATTCTTCTGGAGATTTAAACTTCCCACTTTGTTGTTCTCTACTTTTCAGATGTAGATCTCTTGCTTGTTGTTAGAGCTTAGTTGGCTATTGTCAGGATAATCTTCCACAACTTTATTATCCAAGTGCTTTTTGTATGTGTTCCATTCACATTAGCCAAGACCTCTGGAGGTATCCTTTGTCACCCACAACTTAGTTCTGTAGATAACGTGGATGGGAAACATTGATGGAACCTCGGGGTTGCACAGAATGTAAGCACAGTGACACCTCCCTGGATAGCAGGTACACATTTTGCCACGCTCAGAACTTGGGCAAGATTTCCCAATTTGCTACAGTTCCCAATGAGATATCCAAATCATAATCTCCTTGGTGAAGAATGATAAACTGATTTGTTTGACTGCTTCCTTGTGAGTTGTTCACAAGGTTGATTTCAAAACATATCACTTCTCTTGTGGATGCATTTCTCCCAGATCCAAATGAATGCATGTTGTAACCAGGTTTTCTCAAGTTAACAGAGTTAGTTTATTAATTACTAACCACAAGAAGACTTAGTAATGCAACACACATGCATACAAATTAGAAATAAGAGGTGAAGCCAAAAGGATAAAAGTTTAAAAAGAAAACAAATAAGTCTCTAAAGTACTTGCGAGGAGTGGATAGTTAGAAGTTAGTAACTGTTGCAATGATGGTGTAAGCAGGTATAATCTGTTCTTGTTTTGTAAAATTGTACCTGTGAACATATTCCAGAGGGCTGGGATGTTCAGATTATTGATCACATTACTAATGGATGTGAAATTGATTCCTGATTGTCAAGGTCAAGAAAGCTGATCCTACTGGTTATTCCGGCCCCTGCTGATTTCTTCCCCACCTGCTGTCTTCTACCCACTGTTCACTTCTCACCAGTTACTCCCTAACTGCAGCCGCCTACCCCTGAAGGGTTTTGGGAACTTATGTCAGAACTCAGACCTGCCAGAGGGAAACAGAATGTTTCCTTCTATCTAATTAATTTCCCTCACCTACCATTCTATAAACCTCTGGTGAGCCTGGATCATTCAGCCACTGTGTCTGCCACTGTGCTCACACAAGTCTCAGCTGCACTTCCACTGTTGCTGCCAGAGTGCTGCATCCTATTGTAGTCTTCAGTTACATGTCTGGAATGAGGTTTCTTTCAAAGCAAATCTGTGTTCTTTTGCACTGTATAACTTGCAAAGATCTTGAAATGCAACAGCTTTGCCTTGGGAGCAACAGACCTCATTTCCCACATGGTTTGCTTGCTATCTGTATCTTGATTCTGTACCAGTGCTGGTAACTGCACCAAATGCCTGCAGATGTTGTTGTCCAGCTACAATGGCTTCATAGTTTCTGCCGCCTTTTATCAGTGAGGTGATGCCACATTCCTTTCCCTTCAAGGGGATTTAAAAAGATGTTCTAGGTGTTGAAACGAGAACCAGAACCATTATCTGCTCAGGCAGCTTTGTCTTTAAGAAACAATATCCTTTACCCTTGTCCTTGGAGTCCTCAAAGCTGCAGGTCAGGCAGTATCATCCTGACCCTTGGCTCATCTGCAGTTTTAACAACAACTTATATGCTGAGTCTAAAACTGAACTCCAGAGTGGATGCGGGTGGTCACCATTGTGAAATGTTGCCATCATTCACTCTAAAGATTAGGCTTGTCTTAAACTTGCATGCATTTTTGCAGCACAGCCTATATCAGCTGCTTGGTCCCTTGCCCATAGTTGTAAGATGCTGATAAATAAAACATCAAAGAGGATCACAAATGAGTATTTTAACTAAGGAAGAATATAGGAGACAACTGGATACATCTTATAGTAAACTAAGATACCAGTGATTGAATCCTTGGGAGCATTCCTGTGAGTAAGTTCTCAACAATAGAGTTAAGGACAAAACAAAATTGTCATTTGACATAATTTTAAAGGAAAAAAGGTTGTTTCCATTGTCCTACAAGACCATATGGCTGCTGTCTTATTACAGAGAGAAGATTGGTGGTGGTTTTACCTGAGGGTCTAAAGGGAAGGGGTTGAGAAGGAGAATCCTTCATGGTAACCTCAGTGAAGGAAATAGTTGAACTCTCACAGTTGGAATCACTGTGTACTGCAATCCCACTGGCCAGCCAAATGAACAAACCAATCTGTAGAAATTGCACTAACCTGGCAGGGTCACATCATCTGTCCATTATATGCCTTCTTTGGGTGGAAGACTCAACAGCCTGAATATACCACCTCAATCAACAACAGCATGTGGAAAAAGTCTTTTACAAAATGAGGAATTAAGATCTGGAAAGTGCTGCTTGACACTGTAGTTGAGGCAGATTCAAAAAGGAATTGGATAAGAACTTGAACAGAAAAACATTGTAGAGTTAAGAGGGTGTTGTGGGATGAGATGAGTTGCTCATTATAGACAGCCTGCATGGACACGACAGGTTAAATGTCCTTTTTTCTGCTATAATCATTCAATTATTCTATGGTATTCAATTTCATTCACTTTAATGGAATTGGATACCAGCAGAGCTTTTGGTGGAGAGATTCAATATTTTCTTTAAAGCTAGATTTCTACCACTTACAGTTCATATTAAATTTAGGAATTTAGATCAGAGTGGTGCTGGAAAAGCACAGCAGGTCAGGCAGCATCTGAGGAGCAGGAAAGTTGACATTTCAGGCAAAAACCCTTCATCAGCAATAGAGGAAGGAACCCTCCAGGGTGGAGAGATAAAAAAATAGGAATGTTTGTTGAATGCCTAATGTGGTAGGAAAAATAATTATCGCAAAGGATAAATATGACATAATTCTGGAAATCATACAAGCATCTCCAGGATTAGATTTCTTAATGCAGGAAAATCAATTCAAAAAAATTGCTGGGAACTGTGAAATGAGAGTTTCAAGGCTTAGAAGGCAGAAAGCAAGATGATGCATAAACAGAATGAATTAACTGCTTGGGAACTTTGATAAATACAATGATAGATTGTGAATTTGATTGGATTACAAATATTTTAATCATGCTGACTAAAAGGGAACTTTGAATTTGTGAGGAGATATCCTGCATGTGACATAATCCTGGCCTTGCACACTGGGCCATCTATGGCCCATTCTTTGCTTGTTATTCCCAGTCTCTACTGGTTCCTCCTTCATGGACGGGTTGGACCATGTTTCCATGCTGTACATCTCTATGATCTGCTGTCTACTCCCCACTGCTCGCTTCTCACCATTTACTTCCTGACTTCAGCCACCTACTCCTCGCCACCTACTCCTCACCACCCACTCTGCCAATTTCTCATGCTCTCCTTAGCTATCGTTCATTCGCATTTCTAGTCCCTCCTGCTTCTAGCTACCCACTTACACCATGCAATCCCTACCATATACTCTGCCACTTCTTCTTACTCCCTTGGAAGCCACACCACTCTCTTTGTACTCCCTCTATTATTTTGCTGTGCACTCCCTGTTATCAGCTTTATCACTTACTCTGATTTCTGCTCCCTTCTGGTATTTTTGCTGCTCCCTACACCATTTCCAAACAGCTGCCCACTTCCTGTTCTGCTCTCTTGTGCTCACTTCACCGACTCAATCTACCACACATTCCACTCCCACAGGGTTGTCTGCTTTGCCATTCCATTCAATTTCACTCACTCCAGCCCTCTGCTGTCTTTACCTCTCCCTTTCACTGTCCACACCTCAGTCCCTAACATCTGCACTCCCACTCCCTTTGCTACTTATTCCTGCCATTATTCAAGTGGGATGGAGCAATAGGAAAGCAGCAGCAGGTAGTGAACAGCATTGGTGGAATACAAGGAAGATGAAAGAAGGAGGAAGCCCAAAGGTGCAACGAAGACAGTGGTGGAATGCAAAAGGAGAGCTGGAAAATGAGAGAGAGCACCGAAGAGAGTCAGGAAAGGAATGGAACAGCAAGCAGAGCGATCTAACTGGGAGAAATGATGTGTTGGCAGCAGGCAACCAATGTGCGAAAAGGATGATGGGGCAGGAAGGAATGATGAAAGGACTGGATGGTTAGACAGAGTGAGAAACATTTTGGTACTTCCATCCTGTCTTTGTTTGATCTGGACCAAACTGTTTTACTGTACGCAGCTGTCTGGCACTTCTCTAGTAATGACGCCACAGACACTGCAACTGTGCACAGGCGTTTGCACCTTCTTTAGTTGTGGTATCAGTGTGTGCATTTCAAAAATCACAGTTACAGGAAAGAAATTATTAGGTGAGAATAAAATGAATTTTCTTTCAATTGGAATGACATGATAATATTCAAGTGGGCTTTGCCATGGAGGTGGCCTGACATGATTAAAATTGAGAAGTCGGGAAATGACATTTAAGATTTGCTAATGATGTCAGCCTGGAGTGTACAGACATTTAGGAAATATTGCAGGAGTGCGAGTGTCTCAGACTGGATAGAGAGGTGATCTTTACATTGTAAAAAATGTTTAAAAGTACGATATTTTGAAATTAAAATGAGAGGAGAAGAAGAAAGAGACAAAGACTAGAAGGACCTTGGTCATTCCTGAAACACTGAATCGCTATATAAAGGGATATACATTGCTCAGTGACTGATTCAAATGAATTATACAACAAGATTTCATATTTTAAGTCCTCACTGTAACAAAATAATTAAAATCAGTGTTGAATAGACCCCAATTAGAGAGTTGGCAATTAATAAACTTTGCTATAGCAAAACTAAACAACTTCTTAACACAACCAAAAACCCATTCCATATTCATACATGCATTGCACTCTTTGCCAAATTATGGTCGTGCAATTAAAGTCCAAAGCTCTTCCTAACATTGATAGGATCTCTTCTCCCTAATTGACCAGGGTGAATCATTCAGTTTCTTTTAAACAAAGTATACTTCATTCAATCCTTTGAACATCCTCTGGCGATTCAGTGGTTTCTAACCATCAACATCCTTGAGGTTGCCATTGACCAGAAACTGATCTGGAATAGCCTCATAAATATAATGGCTACAAACGCAGGTCAGAGGAATCCTGTGACAAATAACTCATCTCCTGACTCCCCAAAGCCTGACAACCATCTACAAGGCACACGTTCAGGAATGTGATTGAATTCTCCACACGTGCCTGGATGAGTGCAGCTCCAATAACACCCAAGAAGCTTGATGCCATCCAGGACAAAGCAGCTGACTTGATTAGTACTATATCCACAAATTTTCACTCCCTGCACCATTTTGCTCAGTAGCAGCAGTGAGTGCCATCTACAAGATGTGCAGCAGAAATTCACCAACGCTCCTCAGAAAGCACCTTCTAAACCCACAAGAACAATCATCCAGAAAGACAAGGGCAGCAGATACATGGGATATTACTTGCAAGTTCCCTTCTAAGCCACACACCATACTAACTTGAAAATATATCAAAGTTAGAAGTCACATGACACCAGGTGACCTGGCGAAAGAGCAGCGCTCTGAAAGCTTGTGATTTCATATAAACTGTTGGGCTATAACCTGGTGTCGTGTGACCTCTGACTTTGTCCACGCCAATCCAGTACTGGCACCTCCACATTGTGGAAATATATCACCATTCCTTCGGTGTTGTTGGTTCAAAATTGTCAAACTTCCTCCCCAACAACATTGTGGATTTACCTATTCTAAATGGACTGTAGTAGCTCAAGAAGGCAGCTCACCACTACCTTCTGAAGCAAATTTGGGATGGGAAATTAATGCTGACCCAGCCTGCAATGCCCACATTCCATTAATTGTTTTTTTAAAAAGACTCTCCACGGTCAATGACACCACCTCGTCTTCACTAACTGTCCACTTGCCACAACTGGCAGCCTGAGAAAGTGTAAGCATGTGCACTGCAAGGCTAGTTGTATTTTTCCTTTTTGTTCAAAAATTAAAACTAAAATCTGGCCTTCAAGTTGGTTTAGACCTGGCACCTCTCGTGGTGACCAAGTCACATGAGTCTGTGGCTGGGTAGAATTCAATTCATTTTCATATTCTAGGTATTTGTTTGACCATAAGTCATAACAAGGTACATTCTTCTTAAATGTATAGGAAAAGGTAGATAAGGCAATAAAAAGACAAGCAGATTTTGTCTCTTGAAATTGAGAATGCAGAAGCTTCAAGCTAAACTTAAACTCTACTAGCGTCTAGCTAAGTTGCAAATGGAGTGGATTTGGAATACCACTGTAGGAAGAATTATAAAATTATCAAAAGGTAGTCCTTGAGCCTCATTTTATATATGTAATGGTCATTTGTCATCCTCCAAAGACATCTTTTTCTATCATGTAATGTCCAGAGACAGGAAGAAATCCTGAATTGTTTGTTTTTAAGAAACTAGATTATCCTGCTTTTTAAATGAAAAATTAAAATGATAAATGATTGCTTTCAAATGACTACTATTGAAAATAGAATGGGCAAGGTAGCTGCTTCAGAAATTTCCAGTAATGGCCAGGGAAAAAGCAAATCCAGCCTCTCTCTGGAATGTCCCTCTTCTATTTGACTCAATATTCCAGGCAAGCACATAAAGGAACCCCAAATGTTTTGATTAGCAAACAAAATCCCAGCAGACTCACTATGTTTGACTTGTTGTGAACAATTCCACCATTATTCAGTACAAAATATAATGGTTTTGATGAAGCAAGATCGCATTCACCGACAAAAACAGAAATTGCTGGAAAAGCTCAGCAGGTCTAGCAGCATCCTTGAAGACAAATCAGAAGACATTCCGAGTCATGTGACCCTTTCTCAGAACTCATGATCGGAACAAATGCAATAGAGACTGAGGAACCTGGAGAACGGAATAGAGTCTTTACAGGAATGGGATGCATGGGTGTATAGTCCAGGTAGCGGACCTCAGTGGGTTTATAGTGGATTTTGGTGGCCAGTCTATCTCCAGAAATGGAAACAGATGTTGAGGAGGCGGGGGGGTGGGGGGGAGGAATCAAAGATGGACCAAGTGAACGTGAGAATTGGGTGTAAAATGGAAGTGAAATCAATAAATGTTTCCGATCCTGGACAAGAGAGTGAGGCAGCACCAATGATATCATCGATATATTGGAGAAAGAGTTATGGGTGGGGACCGGAGTAGGACTGGAACAGGATTGGAACAAGGAATGTTCCACGTGCCCCATGGAAAGACAGGCATAACAGGGGCTCATGCGAGTATGCATGGCCCCCTCTCTGACCTGAAGAAATGAGAGGAGTTAAAAGAAACGTTGTTGAGGGTGAGGACAGGTTTGACCAAGCAGGTGGCGTTGGATGGAGACAGTTCAGGCCTTTGTTCCAGGGAGAAGTGGAGATCATTCTGGTGGAGATGGATGTGCAAAAGGGATTGCACACCTATGGTAAAGAGGAGGTGGCTGCAGCCTGCAAACTGGAAAATCTGTAACTTGCGTAAGGCATTGGAGGAATTACTGATGTAAGTGGGCAGGAGCCAGGGAAGAAAAGACCGAGTCAAGGCAGGAAGACATGTGTTCAGTGGGGCAGGAACAGGCTGAAACAATGCCCAGACAGTCCTGTTTTTGAATTTTGGGAAGGAGATAGAAGCGAGCTATGCGGGGCTGGGAGACTATCAACTTGAAGACAGTGGTGGGGGAGATCACCAAATGGAATGAAGTTCTTGACTGTAGTAGACAAATGGCTTGATGTTCCAACATGGGCCATAGTCCACAGAGAGATCAGAGGAAGTATCTGAGAGCTGGTGCTCAGCCTCTGCAATGTAGAGGTCAGTCTGCCAGACTACTTACAACACCACCCTTCTTGGCAGACTTAACAAGAAAGTCACTGTTGAATCTGAGAGCATAGAGTGTAGTCAGTTCCCTGGAGGATAGGTTGGAATGAGTAAGAGCAGCAGAGAAGTTGAAGTAACCAATGTCACGTCGACAATTCTGAATGAAAAGATTGAGTGCAAGTGAAAGGCTGGAGGGAAGGGTCCACATGGAGGGAGAATGTTGGAGGTGGGTGAAGGGGTCTGTGGGAGGGGGAGAGGACTTTTGCCCAAAGAAATGAGCACAGGGGTGAAGGCGACGGAAGAAGAGTTCAACATCATGTTGTGCCTGAAATTGATTAAGGTGGGGATGCATAGGGATAAAATGGAGACTTTTGCTGAATATAGAATGTTCGGTATTGGAGAAAGGAAGGTCAGAAAGGATAGTGAATACATGACAGGAGGTGCACTTAGGGGAGGAGATGGAGTCAGAGGGAAAAGGAGGGGCAGAAGGTTCTTGAGGGTATCTCTAAGCTATTGCATCTTGTGTGCCTTGGATGGAGTGGTACAGCCTTGGGTTAGCGTGATGCGATGCTTTTGGAAAGAGGTTTGAGAGTGTGCATATGATGATGCATGGCACTGAGTGTGGATCTCAGGATGTGGCAAGAGCAACTGTCTGTGGAATGTTGAACAAAACAGAGATACATATGATCCTGGTTGGATTCAAAGCACGAAGGATGAACCCTGAGTTGGAATCCACGTGAGGTAAGTGGCAGTCACTGAGGAATGTGATGTGGCTGTGGAAACGAAGTTTAGCAAATACCTGGTCAACAGACGGTGAAGTTAGTGGTTGGCGGGGGAAGAAGAAAGATTGGAATGAAAGTCCTGTCAGGGAGAGGAGCAGAGTTTCTTCGAGGTGGCCATGTCTAGTCGAGAAGTGGCAGTGAGCTAAATGCTAAATAAAAACCAAAAGAACTGCATATGCTGTAAATCAGAAACAAAATAGAAATTGCTGGGAAAAAAACTCAGCAGGTCTGGCAGCATCTATGGAGAGAAATCAGAGTTAACGTTTCAGGTTCAAGTGACCCTTCCTCAGAACTAAGATCACATTCATCTTGTTAACTGAGTGTTTTAACCTAAAATCACAGTCTTGTGACTGAAACTTCTTACTTTCAAATAGCTTTAATTATACAGCTTTGACTCCTTTAAAAATCACACAACACCTTGTTATAGTCCAACAGGTTTATTTGAAGCAGTAGCTTTTGGAGTGCTGCTCCTTCATCAGGTGGTTGTAGACTCCTTTAGTCAGTCTGCAAGTAACATCAGAAGTAAACTTGCCATAAGTCACGGCCAGTACTTGCTTAATCGTAATCTCACTCAAAAGTCTGCTTCTCGAAAAAATGCTGAGTTTCGCCTGCAAAGTGAATTACCAGTTTATAACTGCTGCACCTCCACCTGCAGTGTCACTGCCTCTGAACTCCTGTGTGCACAGCCAGCTGAAAGGGCTTTTTCTAAATATTGTGTTATTGGATTCTCCAATTCATTTGGGTTAATGCCAGTACTTTCATTTCAAGTAAGCTGTAAATTGTAACTTCTCCCCCTCCATTACTCTTTGTTTCTTCCTTGAATGTGTGTATGTGTGAATTTGTGTTGTGAACAATTTCCCTGGGTTTTGAAAGCGTCAATAAAGCATCCTTTATTTTAACTTCAAAGGATTTTTTGTGGGCCATTTTCAAACTGGACTTCACAGAGATGGCTTGGGGAAACATATCATTGTCCATTTTTAAAAGAGAGAAGAAAATAGTAGAATAGATTACAAACCACCTCCATTACGCAGAGAAAGACAGTAAAAATGATTCAATTCAACTCTCCCTTTCATCAATTGCAATGAGAATGATGAATTCCCAATCAGTTGTCCTGGCAGCGCCATCACGTAATTTCAGGAAGGAGTAGCATGGGGTGTGGATGGAGGCTGATCAACATAATTGTAGAGTCATAGAGTTATACAGGACAGAAACAGACCCTTCGGTCCAACTTGTCTGTGCTGATCAAACAACCGAATCTGACCTACTCCCATTTGTCAGCACCTGGCCCGTATCCCTCCAAAATATTCCTATTCACATGTCCATCCAGGTACCTTGTAAATGTAATTGTACCAGCCTCCACCACTTCCTCTGGCAACTCATTCCATACACGCACTACCCTCTGCATAAAAAAGTTACCCCTCGGGTCCTCTTAAAATTTTACCTTTCACCTTAAACCTATGGTTTACCTTGTCAAAGTGCAACACCTCACATTTATCAAAATAAACTCCATCTGCCAGTCCTCGGCCCATTGGCCCATCTGTCCCGTTGTACTCTGAGATATTCTTCTTACCCTGCACTTTATCATCAATTTTGGTGTCATCTGCAAACTTATTAACTATACCTGCTATATTCCCATCCAAACTATTTATGTAAGTGACAAGAAGCAGTGGGCCCAGCACCAATCCTTGTGGCACACTGCTGGTCACAGGCCTCCAATCCAAAAAGCAATCCTCTACCTCCACCCTCTGTCTCCTACTTCATGCCTATATTGTCTCCAGTTGGCTAGCTCTCCTGAATCCCATGTGATCGAGCATTACCACTTCATCTATCATGCAGAAACTAGTCAAGTGCTTTGCTGAAGCCCACATAGACAGCGTCTGCCATTCTGCCTTCATTAATCTTCTTTGTTACCTCTTCAAAAAACTCAATAAAGTTAGTGGGACATGATTTCCCACACACACAATGAATTATTGCCCTGCTGATCAGAAGCCAACTTCACCCCACCTGCTTCAAAATATATTGAGCTTATAATGTACATATTCAAGGGGCTTAGCATCTGTTTTCAGCTGTCACTTGATACGCCTAAGAATTCAATAATTTTAGAAGTAGGATCAACAAAGAGGGTTGCTTTTTGTGCACATTGGGAGCAAATAGACGTACTGCTACTTTGGCCCTTTTAGCTGCTTTAAGCTCCAAAACTAGTCCGAATGTATTGACTTTGATCCCAATTTCATTGCACAATGTGTTATTGAACTTCTGGAATTTTTTTCAATGAACTATTATTGAAACAAAATCTGTACATTCCTCTTGAAAAGGAAATTAGACATTTGTTTGAGAAAAGGAGAATGGGAAAGGTTATGATGAGCTACAAAACAGTTTGACTTAGTTGAACTGACTTGTAAAGACAAACACTGGCATGGTCAAGATCTGCAGTCCTCACTTTCTCCATGGTCAAGATGAACCAAGTACATCTGTATAATAACATTCAATGAATATATGACTCACTAAATTTTTGACCAAGTGATATATTAGCGTATAAAAGATGTTGACATGTCAGTCGATGGCATGTTAGTGACTAATTCATCTGTAGAATGACATAACGATACACATTAGAAATTATTTGACACTCATACAGCCATCAAAATAAAGCTCAATAAAGATAAATGTGTATCGTAAATGTCATGGAGCTTTCAATTATCAGCAGCATCGTTAAGTTTGAAATATTGAGCACGTCATGTTCATAGTCTAAGAGTGACAATTATTAGAATCTCCTTGACATGGTCAATAATCATGGTACACTCAGACCAGATCAGGAATTTGTGAGGTAGCACAAGTAAATGGAAAGGAATTGCTGAACAGATATAAATTTGTGGAGTTGGAATTGGTCTATCTCTGTACACCCAAACTGGGAAGAGAAATCAGAGCCTCCGGGTCTATATACTTACATACAAATAAAATCCAAAATGGCTAAAGACATGCGGGCCTTTATAGCTAGTGGACTAAAACATTGGGGAATAGAATCTATATAAAATTCTAGTTATGCCACAGAATACTGTGAAGGGTTCTGACACTGCACCATAGAAATTATAGATTGGGGTTACAGAGAGTGTAGTATAAAGATAACTGGACTACAGGGATTAAGTTACGTGAAGAGACATACAAACTAAGGATCCCAGGAACTTAGTTAAGGGATGACTTGATAGAAGTTTTCAAAATATAAAGTTTAATAGATTTATAGGTAGTGACAAATTATTTCCGCTGATGTGATCTGTCGGTCTAAGGAGAATATTCTAAAAATTAGAGGCAGATATTTTAGGAGTGAACTGAGGGAGCTTTCTACACTGCGTGACCAGGTAAGGAGGGTTGAATCAGATCCCTTCTTTCAACCACATTGGTTGTAATGTTCTTTTGATTATGCAGCTGTACCTCACTCCAATTATAGTGTCATCAGTTACATCCCTAACATAAAGAAGGAGCCAATGATAAGATTTGCTTGAATGAGAAGAAGAGAAATTTTTTCCTTATAACCTGGAAAGTGAAAATAAAGATGCAACATGAAACACGCACACACAAACAGAAATAAAAAGTTAAAAAGGGAATGGTATACAATAGAAAAAAAAATAAATGCAATTTGAAGTCCTTAGGGTATTCTTGATGTGTTAGATCATAACTGTGATCACAGTTGCTAGGGATATCATGGATATCATGGATCAATGGTAACTATGAATATTGTAGATATCCTTGAGTTTCCAGTGCTCGGATATTTCCCTCCAGCTTTCATTATCACCAGGTGCTTCATCCTTGGAGAGGGTCTGAGAGAGGAGAGAGAGAAAGAGAGATAGACTTCTTCAGATCCAGTTACAAATCAATCTCTGCTACGTTTACCAAAAGCAGCTGTGTAAAATACCACTGTGTTGTGTATTCCAGTGTCTGGGTTCCATGTTTTCAAGTTAAATTTTGCAGGTGATTTTATCTCTAACTTGAACTACACATAAAAGTGTAAATCAAACAGGAGATCGACCTGGTGACTGATTGCAGACTCAACAAAAATTTTAATTTCAGCTCGGGTTCAGATTTTTGTTATTGCTGGTTTAATCAATGAAGCTCAGCTCAACCTTCAGTCAGGTGATTACTATGGCCACTTTAATGTCACTTTTTGTATTCCTCTTTGAAACTATTTCAGTCCTTGAAAGTCCTAGATATTAAAATCAAATGTTAGAAGTTATAAAGTACATATTTTACCACTTTGATGACAACAAAAGGATAGCAAGCATTTAGAACTCTTAATCGTGGTTAATTTTAAATCTGAGATTGTTGGTTTCTTCAGTTTTTGGTTTATTAAGGGGCAAAGGCAAATACGTGGAGTGACGTTACAGATCTGCCATAAACGTATTGAATGGAAAAATTATGTTCCCACTAAATGGACTACAACTATTCCTTTGTCCCTATGTTGTCAATATAAGAAAAGATAAACAAAATACAGAAATGTGAATTGAGGGTATCATTTACCAATGGCATATGTGTGTTCAGTAATAACTCTGAATCAATTGCAAATGATGATCATAATATAAAAGCTGGTGAACCCAGAGTACAAACACTAATGAAATGTCCCTGTTAGTACGATGCCGCAATCCATCCACAAGGTGTAATTAGTGCTTTGATTTTGTTGTAGTAGTAATGGTGAAATGACTGCCACTGACCTAATAAAAGAATAAATTTCACAGCAACTTCACAAGCACAAATATATGTGGAAATCAAGAAGTTACTGTCTCAGGCCCAAATGTTTGTATGTGGATTGGGTGAACAGAGGCAGTAGAAGTGGCTCCGTGGGCGGCACCGAGGCTCAGTGGTTAGCACTGCTGCCTCACAGTGCCATGGACCTGCGTTCAATTCCTGCCTCAGGCAAATGTCTGTGTGGAGTTTGAACATTCTCCCCATGTCTTCGTGGGTTTCCTCCCACAGTCCAAAGTTGTGCAGGTTAGGTGAATTGGCCATTCTAAATTGCCTGTAGTCGTTAGGTGCATTAGTCAGGGGTGAATGTAGGGGAATGGTTCTGGGTGGATTGCTCTTCAGAGGGTCGGTGTGGACCTGTTGGGGTGTAGGGTCTGTTTCCACACTGTGGGGAATCAAATCAACTCAATGCCTAGCTCTGCAAAATTAACCTTTAAAAATGGCTGCCAGTTCTCTCCATCTTCGATCTTGGGAAGCCAGGATAGATTTGGACCCAGGCAAAGTGAGAAAAGTTGAGGAGATAGTTGCATTCTGAGGCACTATAGCATGATATATATGAACAAATAAAACGTAAAACATTCCTCCAGTCCTTATCCCTCACACCCAACTCACTCGCATTCTCATGACCCATCCTTGCTAATAATTTTAACCCATGCCCTTCTACCCATTCCCATGAGCCTTCATAGCCCTTTAATGTCCATGTATCGATATCCCAGAGCCACTGTCTCCCTCCAGTACATTAGTGCCTATTTTCAATCACTACCTTTTCCCCTTCGCCCATTATGCCAACTCACCTAGCAACCACAAGTATCTTTACACGGAGGAGAATAAGATAAAGTTCTATTACTTGAAGTTCTATATAGCAAAGTGCAATCTATTGAGAGAAGTAACCATATTCATAAAAATACATATTAATAGGTCTTGATAGCTTCAAGACTTCTTAACAGACATTGTTATTTCCTGGCTGTTCGACAGCTCTATTTTCTTTATTCATTCATGGGATGAGGGAAGCACTAGACAGGCCAGCATTTATTGCCCATCCCTAATTTCCCAGAGAACAGTTAAGAGTCAACCACATTGCTATGGGTCTGGAGTTACATGTAGGCCAGACCAGGTGAGGATGGCAATTTCCTTCCCTCAAGGACATTAGTGAAAAAGATGGGTTTATCCTGACAATCGATAAGGAATTCATGGTCATCATTATACTCTTAAATCCAGATTTTTTTTGGTTGAATTCAAATTCTACTATCTGCCCTGGCAGGATTCACACTCAGGTCCCAAGAGCATTATCTGGGTCTCTGGATTAATAGTCTAGCGATAATGCCACTGGGCCATCATCTCCCCCTGTTTGAAAGTTCTTGACAAATTTGACACTTCATGACAGGCTCTTGGACTTGTTGACTAGTTTGACAGTTCCTGACAAGTTCAAAGCATTTTGAAAAGCTTGACACTTCTTGACAGATCCTGAAAGTCCTTGTCAGGTTTGACACTTTTTGGCGCTAAGATCCCACACATAACCCCACCCAAGGATTTATCGGATTATATTCACAGGGATACCTCAGCTGTCCGAAGGATATGCTATTAGTCCAAAACAATTGAACTATGAACTGCACTGCTCTCATTATCTAATCTCCACACCCTACATTCCAGACCGCAGGTATTCCAGGGTCAGACTTTGGTTGGAGCATGTAATAATTTAAATGGCCATCTATCTTTGCAAATGGTATACGTACAATGCACAGCCCAGCTTCAATGCTGTCACTGAGAATGAGGAGTACTGGCTTTGGAGGCAGGACTTAGGATTTCCACATCATCTTGTTATATTCTGTCCAGAAAAAGAACATGTTGTCTGCAGTCAGTCTATCAAACCCTTTTATGTCAAACCCTATATACTCGAGTAATAGTCAATCTTTTAAAATACTTTTTTAAGGTTAAATTTGTGGGGTTGACAGTATTACATGGATACTACTTTTATGGGGCTGAAATTCATTCCCTTCAAAATTCATAAAGTATAATTAGCAGAAGCCCAATTGATCTCTAAGTGAATAAAGGAAAAAAACGAATTATGGTAATCCTGAAAATCCAGAACGGAACACAACAGCCAGCGGACTGGAAGACCGGGAGCAGAGCGGAACAACCGGCAGACTGGAAATTGGAGCTGGACGTGACGACCAGCAGACTGACTCATAAATGTTGATCTGTTATCTATGAAGAACTAGGGTCGACTTTTACATGAGATATATGGAAGATTTCAGGTTATTTTGCCAAAAATAGGAGGTTGACATTTATATATCAACTATTACTCGAGATACGCCTCAACATTTCATTTTCAAGAGAAAAACCTTTCTGAGTGTGCATACCCTTGCATTTCTGATCTCATTCTTGCAAGTGGATTGTGCACCCTCTCTAATGCCTCTATTTCCATTTCATAATATTGCGACTGGAACTGCACACTGCCCACACGTGGTCTAACAAAGATTTGATACAGATATGGCATAGCCTCCCTATTTCCCATTCCATCTCACTGGAAATAAAGCCTCATGCTACGTTCCACTTAGAAAAGGCTCAAATCCTGAATGCTGTTATTGACTATGAACCAAAAATACTGTTGGCAGAAGTTTGGAGAAGCAAAACCGTTGTCTATCCCATGTTTATTTACCTACACCTACAAGAATATTTATGTCTATTCTGCTCCAAATCAGTCTTGTAACGCAGAGCAGCCTAAAGTCATTCTGCTTTAGGCCACTCCAGACCAAAGAAATAAAGTAGCTACTACAGTATTCAGCTCCAAAAGAAGCTGTTTTGCCTCAAGGCATAATATAATTGATCCCCTCCAGCTGCCACAGCCTAGTAACTCTCTCAGGAACTTTATCTAATGAGGATTCCACTGAGCCCTTTTAAGACCACCGAGTACAGACCTCACAAATACAAAACTATACACAACATAACTCTCTTCCCATAAAGAGCTGGGGAGAAGGTAAATCACTGGCTCCACCATTGGATAATGGCAGCTCCACAAATTGTGATCCTATCCTGTGGGAGCTATGGTCCAACCTCTCTGGATCCAGAGCTCCACCATTACTCCAGACCAGATTTTCCAGAACCTATATTTATTAATAGCTTAATCAAATCTTAATGCTACTCAAATTTCAAAAGTCGTCAACACAGTAGATCTCAAGCATCATGTCCAACCAAAGATTTTGCTACTCCTGATCCAATTCAAATTAATTTGAGGTGAACAAATCTAATTTATTTTTGAAATATGGCTGGCATGCCAGCTTCAATATGCCATTTCCATTTTCTTTTTTTGTGCGAGTTTCCATTGAATTCAGAAGATATACCTATGTTTTATTCTTTGCACAATGCCTGGTAGTCATTTTATATCAAAGTAAAAAATGAGGTCTGCAGATGCTGGAGATCACAGCTGCAAATGTGTTGCTGGTCAAAGCACAGCAGGTTAGGCAGCATCTCAGGAATAGAGAATTCGACGTTTCGAGCATAAGCCCTTCATCAAACTCAAGACTGTTTCCAGATATGAACAATACATCAATTATCTCCCATGAGAATAAAGAAAAGGAAGACGTTACATCTATATACTAGATTTGAAATCTTCGGGACATCTCAAGTGCTTCATAGCTAAAGAATTATTATTACTTCATGGATAAGAAAAGGACTTGATAAAATAATGAATATTAATGCACATTTGGCTCAAACTAATTTACAATGTGCAAAAAATTGCATTTGTAAACAAAGGAATATTTCCAACGCAATTGAATAGAATGAGAAGCTTCTGTGTTACTTACTAAGATACTAATACCTACTCTTGGGTCACTAGAATCTTTGAAAGGTACCAGGGAACAGTCAGTTAATTAAACAAGACAAGCATGTGCTTTGTTACTACAAATAGAAGAAGAAAATGTATAAAATGCATTTAATCAGTTGTTCACATTATTCTACATTATCTATAAAAACTTATACATTCAATCCAAATCTCTATGGTCACCATGAGATGATGACACTTAAGTGAGTGTTGAAATGAGTCTGGCAGTCAAAGTATTCCTTCTTAAAATTGATATGATCCTGAATGTGTTTTTTGTACTTTTATTACAGTAGTGAGAGAGAAGTGCATTCTTAATGGAAATGGTTTTGGCATTTGATGAGTTCCAAACGCTGTCAGCATTTGTGTAATTATTCATTTTTAACAGATTCCTAATCTATTGTGAAAGGTCTTACAAGAGAGAATATCTCAAGAATGTGTTAAGATAATAGGTTTGAACCAGAAGTGGAAAATGGTTATAAGCCAATGCATTAGAGGATAAGAATCACTTATACTGTCACATGCTTACTGATTTCCAGAAAATGTACTTTCAGCTAACCTAAAATTCACTGCAATTGTAATTGTAAATAAAGTTTAAATGATCATTTATGTTTCAAAGTTAAACAGCAGCTCGGAAGTGTCCCCACATAAATCCTACCTCAGTACAACAGAACTAAATTTCCACTTAATGCTCCTAATGGAAAATCCTTTCTGGCAGGAACACATAATGGAAACTTCGATGCTCACTGTTAGATGGTAGTTGAAATTAAACACCATATATAATGCATTAGTTATTAATGAAGCTTCAGGAAGCAAATTTGTCATTCTGGACATTTTGTCCCTTCTGGAATTGCATGATCTGGAAATTGTTGTTAAGCTTACAATGAGTAACTGAAGTAATTCGATGTCTGCCACCATTAATGTCAGGAATTCAAAGCAACCCGTATTTAGAGCATTGCACGTACATATAGTGAAGGTACTTTCTGCAGAAACCAGCTTGTCACTGCTATAACATTGAAGAAAAGTATGAAACCTGTTTAGGTCTTAAATGTTGGCATGATTGTTCTTCAAATTTCAACTAGATCCTAATCCAAAGCTCTCACCTTATAAAATTGGTATGCCCTCATTTTCATTTGAAGTTCAAATTGCACCAAAGGCTAAAACTTGGCTGAGGTATATGAAGAAGGACAGTAAATCTGTGATACAGGGTAGGTTGTGTAGTAATACAAATACCCAATTTGTTAGTTCTTCTGCTTGAAACAGAGCCGTGTGAGAATTAAGGAAAAACAGTGCAAAAAAGACACTGAAATAGGACTGTGATGAGCTGTTATTAAAGGCTTCCAAACACAATCAAATATTTTGTGCAATGTTGCAAATAGCTTGAATGTTTCCAAACATTTTTCAGGGGGCGGATTCTTACAGGGGCCTGAGTGATGTGGGCTATGGCGAGAAATCAAGGTGAATCCTGTGAGAGTCAGGTGAGGCCTTTCTTGATGTTTGCAGCAACTCGTCGTATTTTTCAGATTTCCAGGTGTTGAGATGGGAGTCTCAGTAGTCGGCAACAATATGCTGTGACTGCTTGTGGTTGGCTTTATTAACTGCAACTTACTAACTTACTTTATTGGGATGTAGCTACCTGTCCTACCATATTCTGTGAGGAAACTAGACATCTATAATTCCCAAGGTGGAAGTCATAGCAGGTACCTTGTGACTTCAGCATACCGTTTGCTCCAAAGGACCTCCCTGCCAGTGCTGCTTCAGGGCCTGTTCCATGGGGAGCAGACATAAGCACCCCTAGCACACAGATGCTGGCATCCAACATGTCTCAGCCTCCCTGCATCATCATGGTACATCTCTGGCTGACTTATAGTGCACTTTGCACTGCGATGTTGGACCTCTAAGAGCACCAACAATCACTCATTACTACTACAAAGGCACTTTATCCGCAGGAACAAGCAGCCAGCTCGCTCATGGATTGTACCAGGCTGCATTTCAGGACTGCTGACTTGCTGTGTTAGTGCTCACTCACTTTGGGCCTTCCTTGATTCTCACATGATTCCTGCCCTGTCTCTCCTTTCTCTCCCTTTTTTTTCCATTTTGCCCCCTCAGCCAGCTGTCACATTCAAAGTACTAGTGTATTGCATTGCCTTTTCACAAATACGCTTAGTAAGGTTATCACAGTCAAGTCAAGTGAGACATCCTTCAGCTGATGGTTCTAGACTACCAAAATGAGCAAACCAGCTGATTAGCAGCTATTCAGAACAAAAGTAACTCACACCATGTTTCGTTACAAACAGAAAACAGATGATTTATTATACTGCACTTTGCTTTAACAGAAATGGAGAAAACAAATGATTTTCAATCTGCTACTATTAAACTTGAACTATACCACTTCAAAAACCCCAAAGTACCTGCACATTCATTGAATACCAAGGAAACAGACAAAAGGAAAATAGTTTAGCACAGATAATATGTGTGGAAAAAAAATAGACAGGATAACCAAAATTCCAAAGATCAAACATCCAAATTTCAATTGCCTCGCTTTTTAAAATATTTTTAACATACTGTTGTCCATAGGGTGATTCAACAATTAATTGGGTGGATCTATGTCTTTTGCTATCAAAATTGTTTTAAAATAAAAAGCTTTATTTTTAGCTTTCTTGGCGATCTGTGCTTTTCTGTCAAGAGAAAGAGAGGGAAATATTTCAGTTTGCAGGCTGTGCATCTTTCTCCCTGTAGCTCTCACAATTGCTGCATTTGACACTGAACCAATTAGAAGGTTATTGCCAGGCACTATTTCCTTCATGCTAAATAACTAGGAGCTGCCCAACATTCAGTTACTCCCCACTAAAGCTCCTCCCACCATCCCACTGCTTCAAAAAAAGCAATACTGTACCACACAGCTCAAAAATATTCAACAATGGATTTTCAGGTTGAAAATTGCTAGACTTTCAGTTATTTAACAATCCAACTTCCATTTTAGTTATAGCCCCAAAAATGAACTAAAATGTGGTCTGTTATGAAAGCAATATTCATGGTGAGAAATGATCTGCAGTCATATGAACTGGGCTGGTATTCCACTGACCCAGCATAATGCTGTGAGGACAGGGGTTCAAATCCCATCATGGCAGATGGTGAAATTCGAACTCAAATAAAAAAAAATCTGAAAGCTCATATAATAATGAGCATGCAACTTCTGTTGATTGTTATGAATCACATCATTTAGGGAAGGCAATGTGCAGTCCTCGTCTGCTCTGGTCTACATGTGACTCCAGTCCCACAGCAATGTGGTTAACTCTTAACTGCCTTCTGAGCAACTGGGAATGAGCAACAACTGCTGACTTTGCTATTGATGCCCGTATCTCATGAACAAATAAAAAAATTGCTGATTGATTAACAAATTGACTCTGATTGGTAGAGACATTGACTTGGAGATTGCACCGCATAATGATGACTGACAGCTAACTGCAGAGCTTTGTTTAAGTTTTAAATCAGGTATGTTGATTTTAATCGGTTTGTTACTTTAGTTTGTTGAGTTGCAATAGGTGCAGTGTATTTGCATTATTTCCGTCGGTAAACAAAAGAGCCCTGTGTGTTAATAAATGTAGTGACCAGTATGTCTCGTAAACCACATTGAGCCCGACTATCAATCCTAAATTGTTTGTCAAAGTAACTTTTATACACTCAGGATGTTTGGCAAGTGCTGTCCAATTGTGAATTGCATCTAATGCTGAATACTGTGTGGCGAATTTTTAAAGCATGGGCTGCTTGGGCATGATCAGTGAGTTGCCTGTTGCAAGCAAGTGAAGGGACATGAATTCAATACAATCCATATAGCCTATATACCTAACATCACATCAGCAAAGAAATTCACATGCCATGTTACTCATTTATGTAATAGGTAGAAAATATCTTTAGCTGGACAGCAATATCCTGTTAGTGGTGAACACCACTCATAGAGTCAGAGAGTCATAGAGATGTACAGCATGGAAACAGACCCTTTGGTCCAACTCGTCTATGCCAACCACATATCCCAACCCAACCTAGTCCCACCTGCAAGCGCCCGGCCCATATCCCTCCAAACCTTTCCTATTCATATGCCCATCCAAATGCCTCTTAAATATAGCATTTGTACCAGCCTCCACCACTCCCTCTGGCAGCTCATTCCATACATGTACCACGTATCTGCGTGAAAAAGTAGCCCCTTAGGTCTCTTTTATGTCTTTCCCCTCTCACCCTAAACCTATGTCCTCCAGTTCTGGACTCATGTTGCCACTGCATTTTTTTTCAGCAATACTGAAGTTATGTATTCTGATCAAATAACAATTGGCCTACCTGTTTATTTAAAAATCCCTTGGACAAGGTCCTTCATCATACAGTTACTGTCAGTGGGCTTCTGTTCAGATGCTCCTTGTGACTTGCCTCTGACTCTACTGTTGTTACCATATGGTAAAATAAGGCTAGCATTCAGGTGAGTGAAGGTTAACACCTTTTATTGGACATAATGACATACAAGGGAAGGTAAGAGAGGACACCTTTTGGAACTTTACAGACTCAGTTTCCAGTTCCATGTGAAACAATATCATTATGTCATAGCTCCTTCTGCACATGCTCAGTAGCTATTCTTAGAATAAAGGTACAGGTCTGTCCTGTCCAACTGGCAGAATGGATCAACCAGAGGTGGCAGCACAGTAATATACATTCAGAAAGGAATTGCCCTGGAAATCCTCATGCTTGGAAGGGCTCATGCCCGAAACGTTGATTCTCCTGCTCCTTGGAGACTGCCTGACCTGCTGTGCTTTTCCAGCAACACATTTTCAGCTCTGATCTCCAGCATCTGCAGTCCTCACTTTCTCCTGGAAATCCTCAACCTAGACTCCAGATCCCACAAAGTTACTTGGCATTACATTAAATATTGGAAAATAAAGCACCCAGAGATTACCATACCACCCACCCTAAACTTATGAATCAGTGTAACTCCATGTTGAGCATACCTGGGAGAAAGCCTAGAGGGGGAAGGACATAGACTGTAATCTAGGTGTGGACTTCTACGTCCATCTGCAAGAGTGGCAAAGTTGCGTCACTACTACTCAGCTGACCAAGTGTTGAAGACAAATGTGGCAAATTGGGCTACAGAGGCACCAACAGGAACCAACAAGACAGAAATACCTACTTGATCTTGTCCTCATCGGTCTACCTGTCACAAATGCACCTGTGCATGACTTCATTGGTCAGAAAAACTACTGCATAGTTCTTGTGAAACCAAAGTCCTGTGCTTATACTGAGTATACCTTTCATTATGTTGGGTGGCACTGCCACATGCTAAATGGGAAGACATGCCAGGTACAACAGCAGCATATCTATAGGTAAGGTGTCAACCTGTGAAGCTACAACATAGGGTGACTAAATATCCCAAATAGCTGAAACATATTGCAATGGGTGGAGCTGAAGATTCTAAAGACAATAGATGAGAAATAAGTTCTGAGTCATGCCACATCCAGTCAGGAATGGTGGTGGACAATTAAATAACGGACCGGCGAATGAGGCTTCACAAATATCCCTATCCACAGAAATGGGACAGCCAACTCAGCAGTGTAAAAGACAAGGCTGCCACCATCCAACCATCTTCAGGCAGAAGTGTCCAGTGGATGATTCATTTTGGCCTCCTCCTGAAGCTGTCAGCATCACAGATGTCAGTCTTCAGACAGTGTGATTCATACCACATGGCATCAAGGAAATTGAAGACAAGGAATACTTGAAAGGCTATTGGCTTGATAACATCCTGGTAAAAGTGCTGAAGACATATGCTCCAGAATTAACCCTGCTTGAACCAAACTGTCCCAGGATAGCTACAATACTAAAATCTACCTAAACACTTGGGATAAGTCCCAAATATGGTCTATCTACGAAAGCAGAACATATTTATGCTGGCCAATTACTACCCCTCTATCTAATCTGTATAATTGGCATTACTTTGGCACAACTTGCTCACTAATAATCAGTATGGACTCTCCCAGAGGCACTCAATTTCATCACTCCTAACAAGATAAACTAAGGTCATGACTCGGGGCATGAGCAAAGGCCATAAGTAACCCTCGTAGTTTTAAGTATCAAGTCAGAAAAACCACATCTGCTCATCCCACCTTCCCAGCCATGTTAGAACATTATGATTCCAGCATGCACTTTTCTACAAGGTGATGGATGGTGTTCACCACTTTGCAGATAAAGTGACTGACAGTGTAAATTACTGTACCTACACAAAAGTCTAATCCATGACCTTTAGCCAAAAAATTCCTGAAATTTTCATTTACCTCATTTAAAAACTGACCTTAATTTTTCAAAGATCAAACTGCATTGTTATCAGTAGTTACTACAGTTCATTAATTTGAAGGTACACGTTGGAGCCTTAGATTTTCCCTCTACCAATTGTAGCAGCAACCTTGCAGCCAATAAACAAGACAAATGTGTACCACATCATCCATCATGATACCTTTCAGAAGGAATAACAAGTACGTTGCTCAATTAAAAATGAAATATGTAGCAAAATTTGCCAAGAAAACTAATAATTCTGCAGCAGCAAGAGGGTTTACTATTTGCAAGAAAATAGTTAACGATTGGAATAAGATTTCTCACAAACTAGAAAAGGTTCCAAAGAATAGATATAAAGCAGAAGAGGACCAAGCAAGTGACCTCATTTGGAGAAAGGTGACAGAATGGTTAATGAGCATTGGTAAAATGGCCATAGTATTATCCACAGAGCCATCTGACTGAATAGCCACAGAGCTGTAAAGAAATATGGTTTTCCAGAATTCACTGTCAGTGAATTACAGTCAGCGACTACACAAAATTCGTGAAAAGGCAAGACTTTGTATTTGACCAGAAGTAGAAAATATCGCAGTGTCTGTCACTTGAATTCAGTGATAAAATAATTAAATTTCACCATTTTGTCACCCCACATAAAGTGATGAATGTGTATAAATCAACCAACACTGGAAAAATGGATAAATATCAATGAATTTTGATGTGACAGGCAGAGAAGACCCTTAGCAAGATTATTGGAAAAAGACATCCTTTTAAAGATGACGGGCTAGAAGAAGTTATTGTACATATTAGTTCCATCTTGTATGACAGATCATACAAAATTAAAGCTAATAGTGACATTCAAATCCAAAACTCTCCCCAAAGAGAAATTTTGGCAAGATGTCATCATCTACATTCATGGGAAAGGCTGGATGGCTGAAGGTAGCAATAAAGAATGGATCACTGATGTATGGAATGTAAGCCAACACAAAGGAACAAGTTTGCTTATCTGCATTATGTTCAAATCCAACATTTTCAGTGATATCATTCATGATGTGAGATTAAATGACATTGACAATGTTGTACGGCCCTTGGATATGTATCTGAGTACATCTCCCAGGGATAGTATCAGAAAGCCGTGGTTTAATTAAACGTTGGAAGATGAAAGGAGAAATGTGTGAACAATTCCATCTGCCATATTGCGTCAATGGGACAAATAACTTGCGTGGAATGAAATTGATCCCAGTATCGTCAAAGAAAATTTCTAATATGTGGAATATCAAATTTGCTCAATAATATGAAGATGAATATTTGTGGAATCATTGTTTGATGATCCAAATGGTGATCAGAGCGATTTTAAAGAATTTCAGTCTGAAGTGATGCATTATGGTATATATTTATGTTACACTGGGTGAAGTGTGTGTAGTGTGCAATGTTTTAAAATGTGTAAGGAATTAATACAAATTCTTTCGGGTAATTGTGGCAGTGATTTTTGGGCCCCAAATCAAGCATGTGTATGAATCCTTCAAAAACATTACTTGTATAAAGAGCAACTCTCTAACTTATGATCTAAATAATTGGTTTCAAAAGTTTAACATTTACACAAGTGCATTCAGCAGAATGCTGCATTATTAGAAGCTACAACTGTTTCCTGTAATCTTGGTGGCTCTGGTGATGCCAATGAACTATTTGGGCATTGAGGAACCAGGTGAGCCTTACTGAAGATGGTACTGACTGCTAAGATGACACGTTCCATCAACCTTCTTCCAGTGTCAAAAGGCTGGGTCATCCTTTATAAGATTCAACTAAAGCCTGTAAAAACTTAAGAGAACAAACTTAAATATTACAACGATCCAGCTTAAGCAGTAAAATGTTGCCATGCTGACTTAAACTGAGAGGCAGTCTGGAAGTACAAGACACTAATAATACTGAGAACCCATCAATAAGATTAAAACGATGCTGATCAAGCAAAGAAACTGGCTGGAATAAAACCAGTGGATAGAAGTCCAATCCCAGCAGGTTTCCAGCAGTAAATCTAGCACACAAAAGACTCTGGTCTATTTATGGATGACAATTTACTGTAATAGAACAAAATGAAAAAGAACTTCAATATCTTTAATGCCTTTCAGAATATCTCAAAATGTTTTGCTGCTAATAAGGGACTTTTGAAGTATAGTCACTATTGTAATGTGGAGATAATGATTACAACAAGACATTTATATCATTGAATTATATTATTTTGATCCCATTAGTCATTCATTCAACAGTTCAAATGTATTGCCGTTTTTCTATTCCACTTTCCCTTCCTTTGAACTTGGTATTTGGTGTTAGCATATGTAAAGACTGAAACTTGGATAACAGAATAAAATGTAAGGTAAGTTGTAGATATGAAAGGGAAAGAATGGCAAACTGTTATAAAAATGAAACCTTTTGACAGTACAACTGACAATCTGTACTATCATAGCAATTCCACCATTTATAGATGTCAGTTGGCATCAGTACACCTAAAAATCATTTGCCACACTCAATCTACAGTATAGTGGATCTACCAAGCTACAAATTACAACCTTTGTTGCATTTGAAATGGAAAAAATGTGTTTGATGAGAATTGTAATACTCTATTTGAGTGCAGTGACATATTATCAATAGAAAAGAATTGTAATAATGGCTGGAAATAAGAAGTTGTGTTGCAAGGTGATATAGACAAGAAAAGCTGGTGAAATGAAGTATAAATGATCATAATCAATATTCCTAAAACCATACTATTCATTCCATGTTGTGCACTTCAACAACTTGATTTATATAATGCCTTTGATGTAAACAAAAGTCCCAAAATGCCTCAGTGAGGCACTAACAAATAATATTTGACACTGAGCCATCAGAAGATATTAAGGAAGATGACCAAAAACTTGGTCAAAGCCCTAAGTGTTAATGAGAGAGTTAAAGAAGGAAAGAGAGGTAGAAAGGATATCAGGTGCAAAATACAGCCTGTTAACTCCGTAAAACAGTTGAGGATGCAACAGCTAAAGTTATCTTATGGTACATTGTTTCTTGAAATAACTTAGAATATTAAGCAATGGGTTCTAGTAAAAAGTCTTAGCATCATAAGTGTAGTTTTCAGCGTATAAAATAGGTGCAGAAAACCAAAGTATGAAGGGAAAAAAACACATTTAAACCTAGAAGTGAAGATTAGTTGGCTTTCGGAAACATCTTACGCCCAGAACAATGTAGATTGTTCACTGCTCATTAATCACAAAATGCTAATAATAGGGGTAACTGTATGTCTTGACAATTTATAACTGACTTTATAACAGAAATTAATATTGTACACCTATCGCAAGTAAGTCAAAACTAACCGACTTTTCGTTTTTCTTCATGTATAATTAGGACAGTGGGAAATATAACTGGAGTAATTGAATTTGATAAAATGGAATACGAGTCATACCAGAATTCAAGTTGTCCTTAGAGACAGACCAGAGAGAGTACTTTGGAATATGAATGAGAAGGATGCATAGAAAGATCCCAAGTCCTAGCGATTACAGTGTCTGCTAAACACCATGAGACCATGAGAACATGGGGCTGTCCATAGAAATGCTGATCATTGATTAGGTATCTCATAGGATTGGCTATACAAAGTAAGAGGGAGGAGCACAGTGATCACATTGTATGTGATTGTTAATAGAAAGTGTGTTAAAATACTGCTTTTTATTGTAAATCTGAGTGCTTCATTGATCTGTCTTCCGACCTGAGCCAAATATTAAAGGAAAAAACGTTTTCCCGTGTCAAGGCCAGATTTGGATAAGATCCTTTGCCCCTCTCCCTGCATAAACCAGTTTCTGCTTGAATAAAAATCTTCCATTAGCTAGAATCCTACCTGCCTCCTGAATCTTCAATCCTGATCAGGGGGAAACACTCCTACGAACAAATGAGATCTGTTGTGATTTAAGATACTGTTAGCAAAGTTTTGGATCATCATAGGTTCATGAAGGTGGCTGATTACAGATGGTTTGTCACAAATGTTAAAATAGTCAGGTAAAGAGATAATACTTGATAGAGAAAATGATTAATGCATCCCTGAGCTTCAGGGGTAGATTGAAGAATCGGGTTGTGTCTGATAGGAAAGGTTTATGGATTTTTATTTTGCTTTATTATTAGAATATAGCATTTCCCCTTCTTTCCCTCCTGATGATGTGTACTGTCATTTTGATGAAAAATGACACATTTTGTAAAAGATTTTCATTTTGGACTAATCAGGTCAATTCACAGGAAATACCAAAAGGGAATCAATATTTATACTGTATGAGAGGAAAGTGTGAATTGGTTGGCAAGTGGTTTCAGACTTTTAGAAGCATTGCCTGGAGAATGCACCAGTTAATGATGGCTGACCACATTGCATTTTTTTCTTTAAGTTTAATGCTATCTTCAATTTCCTTAGTTAAGAATGGTTGCATTATCCCCTTCCCAAAAGACCATAAGAAATAGGAACACAATTAGGCTATTTGGCTCTCTGAGCCTGCTCTCCCATTCAATGGGATCTTGGCTAATCATGTCCACTTTCCTGCCATTTCCTCATTACCCTTGACTCCCCTACTGATCAATAATATGCCTTAATCAGCCTTAAATATGCATAAGGATTCAGCCCCGGGGCTCCCTGTGGCAAGGACCTCCAAAACTTCACAACCTTCAGGGAGAAGAAATTCATCTGCATCTCACTCTTGCATTGTCTTCTCTTAATTCTGGGATTATGCCCTCTGGTCTCCCATGAGCGGAAACATCCTCCTTAATCTTTGCTCATAAGACAATCCCTCCATATCAGGGATCATCCTCGTGAACTTCCTCTGAAGTGTCTCCAAAGAACTAACTTTTTTTTTCAAAAGGGTACCAAAACAACTCTCAGTACTCCGGGTATGGTCTCACGAACATCTTGTACTGTTGCAGTAAGACTACCCTACTCTTGTATTCCATGTCAGGCTATTCCCTTGAAATAGCCTGACATTCTGATCACCATTGCACCTGTGTGCTAGCTTTATGTGTTTCATAAACAAGTACTCCCTCAGTCCCTTTGTGTTGCAGCTTTCTGCAGTTTTTCTCAATTTAAATAATGCTCTGTTCTATTGTTCTCCCTTCCAAAATGAAAAATTATGCATTTTCCCACATTATACCCCATTTGTACAGTTTTTGCCCTATTTAACCTTTCAATATCTCTCTGTAAACTTATGTTGCAACCTGCCTTTCCACTATTTTTGTATTGTCTGCAAATTTGCCTACAGAACATTGACTCCCTTCCTTCTCATCATTAATATTTGTTGTAAACAGTTGGGTCCCAGCATTGATCCCTGTGGAACCCCACTGGTCACAGGACCAGCCTGAAAGAAAAGGTCCCTTCACTACCATCCCCTCTTCAATGTTTCCTGCCAAATCTCTACTCATACCAATATACTACCTGCAACACCATGGGCTCTTACTATATGACTTTCCCTTTTGTGAGGTATCTTGTTGAATGCCTTCTGAAAGTCCAAGTACAACACATCCACTGATTCCCCTCAATCCACTTTGGTAGCGATTTCCTTAAAAAACTCAAATAAATTAATCAGGCACAACTACTCTTTCATGAAACAGTGCTGACTCAGCTTGATTAGATGAGGATTTTCTAAATGTTTGGTTATGACTTCTAAATAATGGATTCCAGTCCTTTTCCAACAATAGATGTTCAGCTAGTCAGCCTCTCAATATTTGCTTTTTGCCATCCCTCTCTTTTTGAACAGAGGTGTCGCAATGGCAGGTTTCCAATCTTCTGGTGTTCTTCAAAATGCAAAGATTTTTGGAACATGACAGCCAATGCATTTTTTTAATATATGCTTCTACACCCTGTCATTCCCTGGCCCATTCAGGGTATCAGTATTTAGATGGGCGGCATGCAATACTGCCTAATGCTTTTGCTTCATAAACTCACACTTCCCTTCTCCTGAACCCTCCACATTTTAGTTTGATCTTTAGGTTCAATTGCATCCAGGTTGCAAATATTTCCAAAAGCTCCTGGCATTCAATAAAAACACACAACACACTTTTTGTAGAAAAACATTAACATGTTTAAAAGGCAGTTTTCATTTGAAACAGATTGAACATCTTTGAACCCAAACCTACTTCATTCAATTAAAATTAATACTTAAGTAGATTACAAGGCTAATGGTTCTGACTAATTTAACAGTATCAGAAACTGGTGACATCCTTTGGGATAGTTATTCAATATATTTTGGTAGGAAGAAGGCTTTAGAAATCTGAAGCACAAATGGTGTTGGCTGTCCTAGTTTAGGATCATCTTAGGGTTAATGCGCAGGTTCATTTGGCAGTGAGGAAGGCAAATGCAATGTTCACAAACATTTCAAGAGGGCTAGAACATAAGAGCAGAAGTGTGCTGCTCAGTTTGTATAATGCTCTGGTCAGACTGCATTTGGAATATGTGAGCAGTCTTGGGCTCTGTATGTAAGGAAGGCAGTGCTGGCATTATAGGGGTTTCCAGAGGAGGTTTGCAAGAATGGTCCTGGGGATGAACAGCTTGTCAAATGAGGAGTGTTTGAGGACTTTGTACTTGATGGAGTTCAAAAGGATGAATGGAGTAGGGGAGTTCTCATTGAAACTTATAGGATACTGAGAGGCCTGGATGGAGTGGACATGGAGATGATGTTTCCGCTAATAGGAAACTAGAACCCAGGGGCACAATTCTTGAAGGGATGACCCTTTTAGAACTGAGATGAGGAGGAATTTCTTTAGCCTGGCGGTGGTTAATCTGTGGAACTCATTGCCATAAAAAGGTGCAGGCCAAGTCATTGAGTGCTTTTAAGGTAGGGAGAGGTTTCTGATAGTTAAGGGAGTCAAGGGAAAAAGGCAGTATAATGGGGTTGAGAAACATTTCAGCCATGAATCGAATGGTGGCACAGATTCAATGGACCAAATTGCCTAATTCTATTCCTGTGTCTTATATTTGTTTTATTTCCTTATGTGAAAATGTAAATTCTGCATATCAGTTGGTTATAAAACATTTCAGTTGGAAACTGTGTAAGCTGCTTTATCACCTGTGGTGACACTGTGGTCTTACTAAGGGAAAAAGGTTGGGTGCCATAACTTCTGTCTGGCTTGCTTTCAAATCAATAACTTGAAACAGTTGGTTGGGCCCCCGGTATCTGGTATGAGAGGAAGATTTGATTAATTACATGGTGCTAACTGTCGCAGCTTGCCTATTGTGCAAATAGGATACTGTCTATTTAAGACAGTGCTAAGAAAAGGACTAAAGCAAGATTATCTGATATGAAGATTGATTTAATTTATGCTCAATCATTGTCTCAGAATGATTTCAGTAAAATTTGACACTTAGAAGGTAAAATTTCTTCTTTAATGGAAGAGAGTAGACTATGTGGCTTTCTCCATAATTAAATACTTGCTGAGGAAATTGTTTTCTTGTGTATTAAGCATTTCAAAGTAGTATGATTCCATTGGTAATACTTTTAGCATTCCTACAGTGCAAATAGAGGCCATTTGACCCATTGAGTCTGCACTGATCCTCTGAAGAGCATCCCACCCAGACCCATAACCCCCTACCTTTGTAACCCTTGGTAAGGAGTAAACATTTCCAATCAGCCTACTTATTTGTTCAAAGAAATATTCATTAAATTCTACAATGTCTTCACAGATGTACACTGCATCTCATAATATCAATTAGTTTTGTCAAGGACAATATTGTCTAAAAAAGTTGCAAAATCAGGAATGATTAGAATGCAAGCTTGTGCATTGTAATTCCCTTTCCAGTAAGCCACACAGTCCTAATCTGTTGATTAATCTTGACCTTCTTATGCCTATTTTTAAAGGGACTATCTCATTCCCTTTTCTGCAAATGAATGATTTATGCCTCAATAACAGTTTGTGGCAATGCATTCTATGGGAGTGAAGCAACAAGGTGAAAGCAGACAGAACCCATGAGACACCCACTCCATGAATGGGTGCTCAATTTTCCTTTCCAACTTTCTAACTTCACTCCTTTTTGATAATTCTGTGATTATAAATGTGAACCATCTCTGCCTCCTACTCATTCTCCAGCTCTTTCCCCATAGCCCTGAAAAATTTTCCTTTTAGCTATTCCATTGAAAATGCAACAAGACCGCCTGCTGATTGCTACAATGTTGATGGCAATACAACAGGCAAGTTCTGTTTTGAAATAGAGAGCCCTGAGGCATTTAACATTCTGTGTTATTTAGTGTCTTAGTTCTTTGTCCCTTATTTCAGCATTAAATCTGGAACAAAATGTACAACACCCACGTGAAACAATACATGTTTTTGGTAATAAAATTCTTTTATTTCATTTGAATCATTTCATGAATTCAGTTATTTTATTTTGCCATTTAAAATTATACATAACTCAGGGATTACTTCCTGATAGGATAAAGGAAGGCAATGTAATAGATGAGTGCCAGACCCTTGGGAACAACTTTGTGTGATGTTGTTGGGTGACAAATTCTGAACTTCGTGTGTTTCTGAGTTTCATTTCTTCCAAAATTGTTCACACTGAATCAGGTGACGTTCTATGGAACGTTTTCAAAACTAATTGTACTGCGAAATTATCCTCACTTTTTTTTTATTCATTGATGGGACATGGGGCAACGCTGTCTGCATTCGCGTTTATTGTCCATTCTTAGATTTCCTTGAAAAGATGGCAGTGAGCTGCCCTCTTGATTTCGTGCAATCAGTTCAAAATGGCAGCTCATTGCCACCTTGTCAAGGACAACTGAGGCTGAGCAAATATGCTGGTCCAGCTAATGAGGCCCACTTCCCCTGAAGGAACTTTTAAAAGCGGAAATTTAGAATGAAGTGCTAGACAACGTGGTTTATTAAACTGCGTCTTCAAGTGAATTATTTCCAGTGGAAAAGACTACATATCCATGGGCATCAATAATCTTCTAGTGCACAGTATCCAGTTGTCTGTCTTCATGTGTAACCTTAGACAGCAAGTGGTGGCAGGTTTTTGGCTGTGGAGAATGTCACACGTTGGCTGCAAACCATTCCCATAAGGATTACTGGGTGGTAATCAGGATGGTAAATATTGTCTGATTTTCTTATTTCTAGTACCAAGAGCTGAAGTTTATTGAACGGCAACCCTGCCTGAGATTAGCTACCTTTAACACACATGATGAATCATAATTCAGACTTTCCAAACTATGTTAACTCATTGCAATGTCTAATAATTTCTGCAGTGTATCAATGCCTTCAAAGACTGCAGCGGTGTTATTAAAGTAAGAGATTTCATGAAGCTTTGTGCCCTACTTATATGACAAATCTGCTGCTAAGTAGTGCTGTGCAGTTGGCACCTATCCATTTGGGTCAGTTACATGCTGCATTTACCAGCAGAGTTGTAAGAGAACAAATAGAAACATAGAAGAAACGAGCAGGAGGAGACCATTCAGCCCTTTGAGACTGCTCCACCATTCATCATGATCATGGGTGATCATCCAACTCAATAGCCTAATCCTGCTTTCTCCCCATGACCTTTGATCACATTCACCCCAAGTGCTATATCTAGCCACCTCTTGAATACATTCAATATTTTGGCATCACCTATTTCCTATAATGAATTCTACAGGCTCACCATTCTTTGGGTGAAGAAATGTCTCCTCATCTCTGTCCTAAATAGTCTACTCTGAATCATGACACTGTGACCCCTGATTCTGGACACACCCAGCATCAGGAACATCTGACCTGCAAATACCCTTTCTGTTTAGAATAGAATAAAATCCCTAGACTTTTATAAATCTCAATGAGATTCTTCCCCCTCCCCCACCCACCACCATTCATCTGAACTCCAGTGAAAACAATTCTAATGTAGTCAATCTCTCCTCATACGTCAGCCTGGTAAATCTCCGCAGCACTTCCTCGAGAGCAAGATCATTCTTCTTTGGAAAATGAGATCAAAACTGCACACAATATTCTAGGTGTGGCCTCACCAAGGCCCTGCATAACTGCAATAACACATCTCTGGTCCTGGAGATTAGATTCCCTACAGTATGGAAATAGGTCCTTTGGCCTAACAAGTCCACACCGATTCTCCGAAGAGTAACCCACCCAGACCCATACCCCTGACTAATGCACCTAACACATGGGCAATTTAGCATGGCCAATTCACCTGACATGCACATCTTTGGAATTTGGGAGGAAACCGGAGCACCCAAAGGAAACCCATGGAGACACTGGGAGAATGTGCAAACTCCACACAGAATGTAGCCCAAGGTTGGAAACAAACCCAGGTTCATGGCACTGTGAAGCAGCAGTGCTGAACCACTGTACTGTACCTGTACGCGAAACCTCTCACAGTGAAGGCCAACACACCATTTGTCTTCTTTACCACCTACTGCACCTATATGCTTACATTCAATGACTGGTGCACACGGACACCCAGAACACTCCCCTCTCCCAATTTACAACCATTCAGGTAGCAATCTGCCTTCTTGTTTTTGCTTCCAAAGTGAATAATCTCACATTTATCCAACTTATCCTGCATCTGCCATTGTTTTGCCCACTCACTGGATAGGATCATGCTGAAGGATCTCTGCATCCTCATCACAGTTCATCTTCCCACCCAATTTGGTATTATTTGCAAACTTTGAGGTGTTACATTTTGTTTCTTCATCCAAATCATGAATATATATTATGAATATATATTGGGTCCCTGTGCCACTCCACCAGTTACTGCGTGCCATTTTGTTTTGTCTCTGTCAACCAGTTTTCTATCCATCTCAATACACTTCCTCCAATACCATGCGCTTTAATCTTGCACAATAATCTCCTATATAAGGGACTTTGTCAAACACACTGAAAGTCCAAATATACCAGATTGACTGGCTCCCCCTTCAAATCCATTAGTTACATTTTCATAGATTGCCAATAGTTTGTCAAGTATGATATCTTCTTCATAAATCCATGCTGACGCTATCTGATCATAAGATCAGAAAGCCATTAGATATAGGAGCAGAGATTAGGCCATTCGCCCATCAAGTCTGCTCAGTTATTCAATGTTAGCTGATAAGTTTCTGAGTACCACTCTGACACTTTCTTCCCGTAACTCTTGATCCCCAAGAACCTATCTATCTCAGTCTTAAATATACTCAGTGACCTGTCCTCCACAGCCTTCTGTGGCAATCTATTCCATAGATTCACTATTCTCTGGCTGAAGAAGTTTCTCCTTATCTCCATTCTAAAAAAATCTTCTCTTTACTTTAAGGCTATGCCCTGAGGTCCTCGTCTCTCTTACCAATGGAAACATCTTCCCAACATTCACTCTGTCCATGCCATTCCATATTCTGTATTTTTCAATTGGACTCTCCCTCGTCCATCTAAACTCCATCAAATATAAACCCAGAGTCCTCAAACGTTCCTCAAATGTTAAGTTTTTCAATCCTGGGACCATTCTTGTGAACCTCCTCCGAACACGCTGTAGGGCCAGTACGTCCTTCCTGAGATATGGGGCCCAAAACTGCCCACAATCCTCCAAATGTGGTCTGACCAGAGCCTTATAGAGCTTCAGAATATATCCCTGTTTTTATGTGCAAGTCCTGCTTCTGCTTTCTAAATTGTCTGCTATAAAGTCCTTGAAAATGGATTTGAGAATTTCCCCACTACCAATGTTAGACTTACTGGTCTTTAATTCCCTTGTTTTCTCTCTATCTCCCTTTTTTGAATTTTGGAGTATCATTAGCTACCTCCCAATCTGCAGCGACTGTTCCAGAGTCTATAGAGTCCTGGAAGAGGACCCCCAATGCATCCAGTTTTTCTACAGTCATTTCCTTAAGTACTCTGGGACGTAGATTATCAGACCTGGGTATTTATCTGCTTTCAATCTCATCAATTTTCCCAGCACCATTTCTCTACTAATATTGATCTCCCTCAGTTCTTCATTCTCAGTAAATCATGCATTCTCCAACATTTCTGATATCTGATTTGAGTCCTCTATTATGAAGACAGAAGCAAATCATATATTCAGTTGCTCAGCCATTTTTGTCGGAGAAAGTGAGGACTGCAGATATTGGAGATCAGAGCTGAAAATGTGTTGCTGGAAAAGCGCAGCAGGTCAGGCAGCATCCATCGATTCTCCTACTCCTTGGATGCTGCCTGACCTGCTGCGCTTTTCCAGCAACACATTTTCAGCCATTTTTGCCCCCTATTATGCATTCATCTGTTTCTGTCTGTATGGGATCTACATTTGTCTTCATCAATCTCTTTCTCTTCACATACCTATAGAAACTCTTAGTGTCAGTCTTTATGTTCCCTGCAAGCTTACTTTTGTGCTGCACATTCCCTTTCTTAATCAATCCCTTAGTACTTCTTTGTTGAATTCTAAACTGCTCCAAAAACTCAGACTTATTATTTTTCTTGGCTAATCTATATGCTGCTTCCTTGGATTGATACCATCGCTAATTCCCTTTGTAAGCCGTGTACAACTGTCCATTTTCTGTTTTATCGATTAATAAAAATGTCTGGTATAGAGTGGCAGCAGTGACACTGTGGACCTCAGGAGGAAACCAAAGTGGATCTTCTGCTCAGCATTTGTGCTGAAGAATTTTGCAAAGGCCTTATCTTTTACACAGATATGCTGATCTCCCTATCATTGAGGGTGAGGACATTTGTTCATTGTTTACCATTATTCATGATATATGTACAGTACTGTTGAACTTTGATTTGATCCATTGTTTTGGGGATTGCTTAATACTGTCCATTGCATGCTGTTTGTGTTCTGGCACACATGTAGACCTGTTTTGTACTTTTACCAGACTGATGACTCATTTTTAGATATACCTGGTGCTGCCCCTGGCAAGCCTTCCTGCACATTTCATGGAACCAGGGATGATTGACCAATTTGATGGAGGTAGTAGAGTGGGGAATATGCCTGACAATAATGTTTCTGATTGCGGTTGAACACAGTTCTGCTGATGGCCCATAGCACCTCATGAATGTCTCGTTTGATTTTCTACATGTATCAGAAGTCTGTCCCATTTAGCATAGTAGTAGTAGCACATAGCACAAGTGAGGGTATCTTCAATCTACCAATATAGTCATGAAAAGACTCATCTACAATAGCTGGGCTGATAAGGATGAGGTCAAGTAAGTTTTTTCTTTATTTTGCTTCTGTAGGGTTCTGGTTTGCACTCAGTAATTTGCTGATTTTTAGATGGTTTGAATCACCCCCAGATCCCTGGTTCTGACACTGGATTTATTTAGGAAATGCAGATGGCAATAGACAGGTGTTTCAGGGGAAAATAATCTCTGTGTTTATTAAATACAAAAGGTAAGTAGAATATAAGAAATAAAAGCAAATGTAATAAACAGTGAAATTTGCACAGTGAAATCAGAGTACAGCAATCAAATACCCTATGAAATCAAGTACAGGTTAAACGCTCTTAGAACTAAACAGCGGTTTTAATCATAGAAAAATTTAATCAGGCTTCCCACCCTTGGGGTCCCATGCGCTACCATCAACCATCTTCCCATCCCTGCTAGTTAGGTTAGAAACTTTGAGGTCTCGGGAGTTTCAGCTCACCACTGAGGAAAACAGATTTAAGTGCCTCTGATTGCTGAGTTTCTTGCCGTCGATTCTCTTGGTTCGGAAAAAGGCCTGTGTCTGGAAGCTCGTGTCCAGATAGCACTTGGTTGGCTTCCCTCCTCTCAGATTACCTTGTTGTGATGATGCCCTAGGTTTGGCTTCCCAGTTCAGCTTCTCTATTCGGCCTGTGTGATTCATGGATCCAAAGCTGCTTGTTGGGACTGGAAGCCTGTGGGGAAGCTGATTCTGCAAAAGCTTGTGGTTGGAAATCAACCCCCCCCCCCCCCCCCCCCCCCCCCCCCCCACCTCCCCCACCCCAGAGTCAGATCAGGGCTCGCGGATGTACAGATTGTGTGCCCTGTTATCTCCTCTCAAAGCTTTGTTGCCATTGTGTTTCTAGTGTTCCCTTAGTGGTCAGTTGGCTTCCTGTTAATTAATCTTATGTGTGAATGTATTTTGATTGAAGTTAAGTGTCCATGCTATCTGCATTGGGTAGCCCCAGCTGTAAAAGTTAGTTTTAGTCCAGAGTGCTAGGTTTGGTTGGTAGTACTCTTGGAGAGGAGGTGTAAATTGGAATTCCAGATTGAACAATAGCCCTAGACAGAAATTATTCTGGCTCTGTGCACATTTGTTGCGGCCTAAAGCTCAGGATTTAGATGATAGGGACTTTTGCTTAATCCTACATACTCACTATTTTGCAAACTCAATCGAAGAGAAATATCCTTCAGGGCTAGGCTAGCTTAGTTAGGTGTGGTACTATTGAGCTGCTGTTGGCGATGGCCAATTGAAGTGCCCCATCGAAAATTTATCATGCATCCTTCTCACCCATAATGCTTCCTGCTAGTAACTTTCAATGTGGAGCAGTACAGATTCATCAGCTAAAGGAAGAAGGAATAGGTGGTAAGCAGCAGGCGCTTTCCTTGGCCATGTTTGATTTGACGCCATGATACATTTTTCAACTGTATACCACGTTACTGCTGCCAATATGTTTCCAGTGGAACAGGACCTATCCAGGGATGGTGACAATGTTGTATGGGACATTGCATGCTAGGATTCAATGAGTTTGACCATACCAAGCTTTTGCTTGGCTAGCCTGTGGGACAGCCTTCTGAATTTTTTGCCCAGACTTTGTAAGAAGGGTCGACAGAGCTGTGTCTAGTTCTCTTGTTCCTGGTGCCTAGATTGATGCCTAGCCTGGTACTCCACTTGATTTCATTACTTAATGATGTTACTGTTGCAGTTGAATACAACTGAGGGTCTTGCTAAATCATTTCAAAGGACAGCTAAGAATCAGCCACATTGTTGTGTGTCTAGCATCACATGTAGGTCAGACCAGGTAAGGACGACAGATTTCTGGTTGGGTTTTTATGAACCATCACCAAAGATTTCATAGTCACCATTAGACTATTAATTCCAGATCTATTAATTGAATTTAAACCAGCTATTGTGAAAAGGCAGGTAACCAATAGTAATGTGGTTACCATATTGTCACTCTGACACTTTGATAAGATGTCAAGTCTAAATAGAATTTTGAAAGCTGTCATCAGATTCATTTAAGTAAGTTATCCATTGGATCAGGAGCTATTCTGCATTATATGATAGTGAAATCCAGAAATGTTAGTGTCAAATGTGCTCGTATTTTTGATTTTTTTTCTTGACGTTTAGCTGTTTCAAAATGTTGACAGACAACTTGACCTTTCATAATCTTTGAAATTCAACTTAGCTACCTGTTTGACTTTTTCAAAGTAAAAACTGAAAGAACTATAGATCCTCTAAATCAGAAACAGATTCTGAGGAAGGGTCGCTAGATCCAAAACGTTAAGTTTGATTTCTCTTCATCAATGCTACCTGACCTGCTGAGCTTTTCCAGCAACTTCTGTTTTTGTTTCTGACTTTTTCAAAGCATTGACAGATGGCTGAACCACTGCCTGCCTTGAAAGACACTACTGGATGCAAGTAGGGAGGCTTTGTTGACGCAGTATTCAGTAGAACCTCATTATGGCTGCTGGCTGATTTTCAGACCCACAAATGGATTTTTTAAAAGAATCCCTTAGTGCAGAAAGAGGCCATTTGGCCAAACAAGTCTGCACCAACCCTCCAAAGAACAACTTACCTTAGACCCAGCCCCCAACCTTATCCCCATAACTCTGCATTTACTAAGGCCAGTCTATTTAAGCTGTAACCAAAAGAGAAAATGCTGGAAAATCTCAGCAGGTCTGGCAGCATCTGTAAGGAGAGAAAAGAGCTGATGTTTCGAGTCTAACTGACCCTTTGTCAAAGCTGACGAAGGGTCAGTTAGACTCGAAACGTCAGCTCTTTTCTCTCCTTACAGATGCTGCCAGACCTGCTGAGATTTTCCAGCATTTTCTCTTTCGATTTCAGATTCCAGCATTCGCAGTAATTTGTTTTTATCCATCTAAGCTGTACATCTCTGGACACTGAGGCAATTTTTAGCATTGCCAATCCAACTCGCACATTTTTGATTTGTGACAGTCTGGAATCAAACTTGGGTCCCTGGCGCTGTGAGGCAGCAGTACTAACCACTGGACCACCGAGCCACCCCAGTAGGGATTGGAAACTGTCATGGAGAATGTTAATTTGACATTCCTTTTGACAGATTAATGATTTACTTAGTAGCTTGTGGTTTTTCAGTTATTTAAATTAATATTTGTGTCCTTCACAGATTTAAAAGATTCTGAAGGACTTCATAACTTTACATTATGGCTTATCAGTTGTTAGTCTTGTGAAAACTAGATGTTTGAGATGGATCTTAGAGAGTGGCATGGAGTTATGCAGAGGTAAGGGGTTAAGGGGATGAACATTAAGGAACCTTACCCTTATCTCCAGAACTGGGCTGATGTCTCAGTAACTGAAGGTGAACCTTTCAATTTAGCTCCTCAACATTGATCCAAGCCATTCTAACCCTTCATGTTCTTCTTCCTGGCATGAAAATAGCATCAAAGAACATATAGCAACATTAGGTATTTTCCCTTTATAGAAGGATTAATAATGAAATCTATTACATGATACATGCAGCAATACTATGTCACACATTGTATCTCAGATAGGAATGGCTGCCCCAAGTGCCTTAGGTTCCTTATTCGAAGGAACTCTTCTGTTCTAGTTTCAGCTACGCTTGCCAGATGTGCTTGTGTTTGAATTTTGGATAAAGATAGAATCAAGCTCACATTTGATGGTAGCACAATGATCACTATACACAGTCATACATTACAAGTAACTAGTTCACTGTGATCCATGGTGAACTAGTAAGATGGACACAGATGTTTTAGTCATAGAAGACAGAGTCGTGGTGGAAAGCTATTTTTGAGATTGGAGATCTGTGACTATTGATGTTCTGCATGGATCAGTGCTGGGACCCTTGTTGTTTGTAATATATATAAATGATTTAGAGGAGAATGTACATAGCCAGAGATGCCCTGTCTCTTTTCCAAGTCCTCACCAACAAGGAGCTACCCCTCCTCTTGCCCGACAGGCTCAGATGAGCCCCACAAGCCCATCTCCATTCTGGGGTCACCTTCGTGTTGCTGGCCCAGTCTAGCTGCAATTTCAGCCTTGGACCTGATGGCACCTCTGCCACCAACAAATAAGCCAGTAGCTCTTGGAGGCAGGCCCTGTGACCATATGATGATGGATGCCCTAACAATAGACAGTTAAATGCCAGTTGGGCAAAGAAGTTGAATTGGGGCTCCCACAAATGGTACAAGTCGGTCACTCCTGGCACTCTGCCCAGTGAATAGAAATACTGCCAGTGCCTTTAAAAAAGCTGTAAGTCTGTATTTCAGGGACTGTTGTATATGGGTCTGAAAGGGCTTTTGCAGAGTGCCATAATCATCACCCTCTGTGCTAATATCATATGAACTTATGGGCAGGACAGCTTAGGATCTCAAAGGAGTGAGTCCTAACATCTGGTCCTCCTTAAAGTCTCTGTAATAATGTCTATCACATCAACATAACATAGCTGCTAACATGCAACAAACTGTGTTGTTAACCTCAAGAGGCTTTTCAAGTTAGATCAGGAAGTGATGATCCTCTCCCACGCCAGAACAAGCAAGTCGCATAGCATCCTGCACTTAAAGGAGGTGGTCGGAGCGACCTTCATCATGTCCAGCATGGTGAGCTAGCTTGCCCAGACAACAGAAACAAACTTTTGGAGATGTTGCTATGTTCCTAATGAGCACTGGTAGCTCACTGACATTGTGCTACCAGTTTGGGTCTCCACCAGAGTCTGACTCAGCACCTAACTCATTTGCACCAAGCTTCAAAATCATTCCTCCTAGGTCCACTAACTCATTGCAAACACAATATATTTTAGCAAAGTATATTTGAATGTATAATCAGTCTGCTCCTTTTAATTCAGGCCAATTTGGAAACCAAGTCCTGCACTCCACGATTGTCCCATTCTCGCTCAATGGTAAGACTAAACCTGATAAACCTGATACCATCTAAGGATCAGGAAGATAGCCACAGCTGAACATTTGCATTTTGCATCCTTTGGCTATTTTAAATTCATTTATGGCTGTGGACTTTTCTGCTTATTGATAATCATCAATTATCCTGGAGAATGTATTGATGACCTGCCATCTTGAACCACTGCAGTCCTTTGTGTGTAGATACACCCACAGTAATAATAGAGAGGGAGTTGCAAGGTTTTGACCCAGCATCATGAAGGAATGGTAATAAAGTTACAAGCTAGGATTGCGTAAAGCTTGGAGGGGAGCTTGCAGGTGATGATGTTCCAATGTTTTTGTGGCTCTTGTCCTTCTAGATAGTAGAGATCAAAGATTTAGAAGGTGCTGTCAAAAGAGCCTTGGTGAGTTACTGCAGTATGTATGTAGATGGTACACACTGATGCCACTGTGCATGAGTGGTGAAGACAATGAATGTGGATAGTATTGGATGGGTTTCCAGTCAAGTGGGCTGCTTTGTCCTAGATGGTGCTAATCTTGTTGAGTGTTATTGGAGCTGCACCATCCAGAAAAATGGAGAGTATTCCAGCACACTGCTCACTTGTACCTTGTAGATGGTGAACAGGCTTCAGGGAGACAAAAGGTTGCCGCAGAATTCCTCATCTTTGACCTGACCTTAGATCCTTTTATGTGGTTACTGCAGTTCAGTTTTTGATCAGTGGGTAGCCCCCAGACTGTTGTAACGCAAACATTAAAGTGATGTGACACCTGGTCTACTAATTTGATGTTCATATGTTCTTATGTCCATACATAAATATATAAAAGTTCTGTCATTTTGCAAACTTTCCTCTGCTGAAGTGAATGAATGTTATTAAAACCAGGTGATACCATTGACATTGCATCAAGGTTACTACTTACTTTAGGAAAGTGGAATATTACAGCTAACACATTCCTTATTGACTGCCTAATCTAAATGCACAGGTCTGCATCTATTTCAATTTTAGCTGCCAATCATGTCAAACAGGTCAAATAATAGATCTTGGAATTTATGGTACGATGCCACTTACTTATACAGCAACCTGCCATTCTATGCAATTGATATATAAATCTTTAACTCCCACAATATTGTGCCTATCCTTAAGTGATTTTCTTAATCTTGAAGATCCAAAGATTTGGTCAACCTGATTTATTTGATTTATCTGCTATGTTGGAGTATTTCAAGCTGTATACAGCCTCACTGACTGACACAGAGAGCTGAGAGTAACAGTTATCTATATACTCCAGTGGAGAATTTCTCCATTGCTGAATTGCAAAAGATGTAATCTTAATGCTATGAAAGGAACTCTTTTCACTTTTAGCATCCAGTATGAATAGCAAACACTCTCACATCAGAGAGGTAGTGTCCATGGCAGTGCTTCGTCTAATTTATTCCTAAAGTGTCCACTAAACTTTGGGACGGCACAGTGGCTCAGCAGTTAGCACTGCTGCTTCACAGCATCAGGGACCCTGATTTGATTCCTGCCTCAGGCGACTGTCTGTATGGAGTTTGCACATTCTCCCTGAGTCTTTGTGAGTTTCCTCTGGATGCTACGGTTTCCTCCCACAGTCCAAAGATGTGTAGGTCAGATGAATTTGCCATCCTAAGTTGTCCATAGTGAATGGGTCTGGGTGGCTTACTCTTTGGAGGGTCAGTGTGGACTTGTTGGGTCAAAGGGCCTATTTCCACTCTGTAGGGAATCTAATCTAAACCAACCTCAGAGATGGAATTAAAACAGAAATTGATGGAGAAACTCAGCAGTCTGGCACATCTGTTGTGAGAAAGCAGAGTTAACATTTCCAGTCCGTGACCCTTTTTCAGAACAGATTGTTTTTGTTTTAGGTCTTCAGTTCTTTGTTTTATCTCAGAGCAGTAATCCCTGTTGAGCCTTTATCACATTGTTCTATTTTCAGTATTAATCATGGTTACTTGCTTTGCTTAAATTTGTTCTAATTGCTTTGAAAGTATAAGTTGATTTGTGACTTTCATCCCTTTAAAAACTAAATTGAGTTTCAAAGTCATTCAATCTTCAAATCTCCTTATTCTGACCATGCCACAGCTTATCTGCTGCAGACACTTCACCCATGCATTTTGTAATGGTCCCAGCTGAAGTTATTACTGAACAAATGAGATCCCAGACTGAAATCTGGCTTGATAGATTTTTAAAAATTTTTAACAAGGTGATCTTTCACTAAAACGCAAGCAAACAATGGTGTAGATTCAGTTCTAATAATAAAACAAAAGTTTATTTGGCAAAAGAAATGATGTTTAGATGGAATAAACTTAACTATTGACTTAGAACACAAGTTTAAAGATTTAGAAACACATATTAAAAATTAAAATTCCATTAATCCCAACAGGCATCCTATTGCACTTCCCAAACAACACGAGGATGTTCATCTCTCTCCAACATGGGGTTTGACTTAAATGTGGCTTCAATTCCCGGTCATTAGAATCTGCTTACTTCTTCTTTTAACCACTTTTTATAACTTTTAGACTTTCTCAGGTAGATCTCTAAGTTAAGAACCGATGACTTTGATTCAGATTCTGACAGTGTGATGCCTGTAAGTTCCTTTTTACTGAAGACCTTTAATATCTTGAATTTCCTTCATAGAAGATGGATTTCCTACTCAAATTGGCAGTTGCTTCATTGCAATATCTCAAGTCCATTTAATTTTATGTATTTCCTTCATGGGGATCAGCTGTCCTGTTGAAGCAGACTTTAGTTTTGCAGAATCCAGGATCTCTGACTCAGATAGTTTCTTCTTGACTAAATATCCTAGAAATTTAGACACTGCCCATCTCTTTTCATTGGTGGCTTCCATGAGGTTGTGTGCACAACGTCTTCAATCTGTGTAAGCAGATGTATTCTCAGTTTATCACTAGATTTGTGTTGAAGTGTGTAGACTCTTTACATTAACCTTTTCATGAACTTGGACACTTTCATTTAAACTATTGGAAAGATGGGAAAGTGAATTCTCTATTTAAACTTGCATGTTATGAATTATACAGCATCGAAAATCAAACCTAAATCTACCATAGCTATTTGTTGACTGTGTTGTGTCATACTTAGAACTATCTGAGTCAAGTGAGCTCAATGAAGTATACTGCTCATTGACTGTCTAGTGTTTGCTCATAAGACTTGCTATTCCTTGTGATCTGAACTCTCTTCAGTGTTGATAGCAGAGAAAAACATTTTTGCAAACCCTGTACAGTCATCGGCTTTACAGTGGGCTTTGAGATCTTTAATGTCTTTGTAGATTCTGAGTGACCACAATACATTGCTCAGCTTTTTTGAGTATAGGAGTTGGAACCTCATGCTGAGATTACAACAGGACATTGATGGGGTCTCATGTAGAGTACTGTGTCCAGTTCTGTTAGCTCTGTTATAGGAAGCTAGAAAGAGTTAGGAAGAGTTCAGAAAAGATTGATCAAGATGTTGCTGGAAATGGAGGGTTTGACATTTAAGGAGAAGCTGGATAGGATGGAACTCTTTTTCATTGGAGTGCAGGATATTGAGGGATGACCTTATTGAGGTGTATAAAATCATGAGAAGTACAGATAAGCTGAATGGCAGGTGTCTTTCATCTAGGTTTGTGAATTTTACGACTAAATGGCATATTTTTAAGGTAAGTGGAGAAAAAATTTAATAAGACATGAGAGGCAACTTTTTGCATAGAGAGTGGTTCGTGTGTGGAATTAACCTCCAGAAGAAGTGGTGAATGCAAGTATATTTACAATATTTAAAAGACAAAGTTTTTGAAAGATTTAAAAGACATTTAAATAAGGACATGAATATGGACCAAACGTAGGCAAGTGGGATTTGTATAGTTTGGGAATACGGTCAGCATGGACAGGTTGGATTGAACGGTCTGTTTCTGTGGTGCATGACTCTATGACTCTACTGACTAATTTCTAGTTCCTCACCTGGCAATTCCCAAGTGTCTATAGTGTAACCTTTCCAGAATTTCATTCTTGCTAAAATGAAGCTGGAATAAGCAATTTCCCAGTATATTCATGATTGTGAAATGATATTGATACTTAAGTTGCATTTTCATGACCAATTCATTGAGAATTTGATCTGACCAATATTCAACAAGACACCAGTGAGTGGTGAGACATTCATGGTCTCTCTTTTCTGCTTCTGTTACATTTCATTCAGCCAATTGTGGCTTGCTGACTATCTCTTGTTGACAGCAATATTTTTATGGAGAAAGTGAGGACTGCAGATGCTGGAGATCAGAGCTGAAAATGTGTTGCTGGAAAAGCGCAGCAGGTCAGGCAGCATCCAAGGAGCAGGAGAATCGAGGTTTCGGGCATCCTGAAGAAGGGCTTATGCCCGAAACCTCGATTCTCCTGTTCCTTGGATGCTGCCTGACCTGCTGCGCTTTTCCAGCAACACATTTTCAGCAATAGTTTTATGCCGATATGACTAATCTCAATGGATTCTGTTTTCTGTTTGGGTTCTGTCATATCTCCAGAGAGGCCTATGAAATCTTCTACCACTTACCCTTTAATCAGTTGTTCCATAACTGACCATTACTAGATCAGTTATTTTTTGACTTTAACTAGTTTGATTCATTTTCTATCAAAAGGATTTATGTCAATATCTTAATATATTCATACTCAATTGCTGCCAAGGTGTCAATTGCATGCGTGGTGAAAATATTCAGAGGTGTAACAGTTGCTGCTTCTGTAGTATTGATATGTATGTTAACCAATTATTACATATTTATTGAATGAGTTTGTTATGATAATAAATCAATAATTGTTTTTATTAAGAAACCTGGTTGATAGATCCTTTTTATTTAAAATCTGATAGATGAACTACTTAATGGGTGGCCTTGGTAACTGGTAAAAGGTATTTTTGTTTTATGTTGTGACCCAAGACATAGTGGGACCAGAACAATGGTCCACTCCTTAAATTTCGGTCAGACATAGAAGTGGGGACTCACATTGAGATATCCGATGCAGACAATTTTTACTTTGAAAGTGGGCAACAAGTAATTGGAATAGTACGGAAGGAAATGCAGCAGGTTTTAGTCGGAGTCATTCAGCGTCAGAGCCCGTTGAGTCAGCACTGATTATTGAGCAAAATGGTTTGACATTTACTAAGAATTTTGTGGGTAAGGGAGATTTATCCCGAAAAATTTGAAAAGAATATTTAAGGTTATGCTAATTAAATTAGATAAGAAATTAGGGCTTAGGTAAAAAAAAAAGCAGGGGCTAGGAAAAAGCACAACATTTGAATCTGGAAGACCGGGAATACAAAACTAATGGTCACTCCATTAGCTAGTGAGAACTCAGTTTCAGGTGAAGTATGTTAAACAGGAAAGATAAATTATTTTTTAAAATTTGTTGAGATTGAACAAGATGCACTCTAGGTAGCAGAAAATGAAAGAGAAGCGCCATTTCAGTTGGAGGAAAATAAACAAAAACAGGACTACAGAGTGAGGAGAAGAAAGAAAAAAGGAAATGTAAGAAGTGAAGACAAAAATGCTGGCGATCAGAGGGTCAGGCAGCATTCGTGGAGAGCAAGCTAACGTTTCGAGACTAGATGACTCTTCATCAGAGCTGTTCATCAGAGTCATCTGGACTTGAAATGTTACCTTGCTCTCTCTCCACAGATGCTGCCTGACCTGCTGTGATTTGCAGAATTTTTTTTTGTTTACAGTCCAGATTCCAGTAGCTGCAGTAATTTGCTCCTAGGAAATTTAAGAAGTTCAAGCTAGAACTTAAAGTGAGGGAATCTGGATAGAGAGAGAAAATGCCAGCTGAAATGGTTGATACTGTAAAAGCAGTCCTCTGAATTTGGGGAGTATTCTGATGAAGAAAGATTGTAGTCCAATACAAGATGTAGTGGGGAGCTGTTAAAATTTGTGCAAAGCCTTCCAAGATTTGATGAGAGGGTCACTGGTGCGCTCTTTGTTTCCTTTGAAAAGATACCTGAGCAGATGAAGTGGTCAGAAGAAAACTGGAAATTGCACAGGCAAAGCAGCCTGTTAGGCTAAGCTTTCTGAGGAGGCATCTATAGATGTTGAGTTGTTACAAAACGCTGTTTCATGTATATAAGTCAATTAATGAAATGGCCAATGATTACAACCTGCCACACAATATAAACATTTTTTTCTGTAACCCAACAAATACTAAGAAGAATTAAAAGGAGAACTAAATAGGACCTCCTCCTCAGGAAAGTGTTGACTGGGAGTGATGTCTGACATCCTAAGTGTCACAAGCTGGAACACATTTGATTAGATTACTGGAAGTTGTGAGTTGTCAGGGTACACAAGATGAGAGCTGAGGATGGAGCATTGATTGAGAATACAACAGGTCAGTTTTTACCTGTAACTCCACATATGCGACCAAGTACAAATACCACTGTATATTCAGGCAAGTAAACAATGTATTTGCAAATTATGGGGAATTATTTTAAGATTTAGATTAGATTCCCTATAGTGTGGAAACAGGCCCTTCGACCCAACCAGTCCACACCGACCCTCCAAAGAGTAACCCACCCAGACCCATTTCCTGACTAATGCACCTAGCACTATGGGCAATTTAGCATGGCCAATTCACCTGACCTGCACATCTTTGGAGTGTGGGAGGAAACCGGAGCACCCGGAAGAAACCCGCACAGACATGGGGAGAATGTGCAAACTCCACACAGACAGTCGCCGAGGCTGGAATTGAACCTGGGACCCTGGTGCTGTGAGGTAGCAGTGCTAACCACTGAGCCACCATGCCGCCCCGATGAGCTAAATAAATCTATAATCATACTTAGAGATAAATAAACCACTCAAACTTTTTTCCTTGGGACTCTTTACCATCAGAGAGTAACATTAATGCTGAAGATTTAATAATTTGCATCAATTGGTGTACGTGCCCATAATTTTGTATCAGATGCACGTAACTGTTGGGGTTATGTAAAGTTTACCGTTAAATAAAATCAACTGACCCTAGTGAATGATTTGGCAGGAATAGTATGGTGGGATTGGAATTTAGGAGCAGAGTATTCCAGCGTAAGAATAGACTCTATATCCTTCCGATCTGTGATGTCATTCATTAAGATTAAGGTTGATCTGTTTGTGGTCTTAGCACTACTTTCCTGCCTGCAGTGCATAACACTTGACTATCAAAAATCTGTCTAACTTGAATTTATTCAATGATCCAGTCTCCGTTGTTGTCTGTGGAAGAGAATTCCATAGATTGACAGTCTTCAGAAAGATGAATAAAATTCTTCTTATTTCAGGATATTATATGTTTCAATAAGATTATGTTTCATTTCTCTAAACTCCAATGGGTAAAGGTTCAATCTGTTCAACCTTTTTTCATCAGAAAAGCCCTTCAAGAATGTATTGGTAGACAATAAATCAGTGCTGATACATGTTCTATTGACTGTTCATTGAATCCTTGGCATAGTGTTTCTGATAAATATTATCCTCCCTTGGTATTGTTGAATGCCATCAATAACCACATATAATTTGGCATTGCATACTTCATATTTGTCCTAATAAATAGACAGCACGATTGCAGTCGCTGATAATAGAATGACATGAACATGTTGAAAGCTACGCAGGGAAGTAATTTGGAGAATGCATACTTATACTTCATTCTGCTGTGCAGTATCTGAACAGTCAAAGAGTTATTAGCTAATATCCTTCACAATGTTGATGATATCTGTGTGTATTTACATTGTTCTGCCAGAAGAAATTAAGTGTTCCATAAATGATGCCTGGATGCTGTCACTTTCAGCTTTCTGTAAACAGATAAGATTCTGTACTTTTCATACTCAGTGGAACAGAACTAAATGAATCTTCAATTCTTTACAACTGAATATAAACACAGTAAAATAAAAATGCAAGAACATTAAGGAGAAGATAATGTGCTGAAATCACTCTGCCTCTTCACTTGAGAGTGCCATGCCAATCTATCTTCCGTCATCAAATTATTCCATTATACATATGTATTCTCCAACATACAAGGAAGAGCTTTTTTAAAACAAACTGATTGAAATTCTTCATAAAGTAATGACTGTTGAGAAAGGTATTGTTGCAGAAAATCTGGATAACATACATTAATACTTTTTGTTTCAGCAGCAGAGCCCTGAAGTCATTAGGACTGAAAAATAAACATTATGAAGTGTGAGAAAAATTAGAGATTTTCTTTCATCCTGATAATTCTGAGAAACCAATTTTCGATTTTCCATAGATGTATGGACAATAAAGGACTTGCTAATAATTTGTTTATTATATTACAATTGCTTATTAGGATTTTATTGCAAATATTTCTTTCTGAAATATTTGCAATAAATATTTGTTTATGAAAATCCTCATTACATTGGAAATGCACCTCTATCTGCCCAGTATGTAAAATAATTTGCCACAGGCATTGAGTAGAGAACCTTATTGTCATATTTTGGCTCATGTCTATGTCATCTTCCTTGACCTTCGTGTAATCTTCCTTCAATGGAGAAAAAGGCATTCCACTAGACCAGGGATTATGCTACAACCCACCCAGCAGACTCATGAATCAATAAATGGAGATGTGAACATTATCAATGCATTCCGTAGATTTAGCATAATTATAAGGCTAACTGTTTTCTTCAAAAAGAGAAGACTCAAAAATGCAACTGATGTGAGATTCCAAGCAGTAATGTTGTGCTATGATGTGTATATACTTTAAGGAAGGTATATTTTAAACTGCGGACAATCAAATGTACCATGATAGGATATGATCTATTAGTCCCATGAGCTGAGGCAGTATGATACAGCAGTGATTGAATATATTATACTTAGCTCCTAGTGAACAGCATCTACATAGTTTATCTTTAAATGAAGAACCCACATCATTGTTTCACCAATCCTTTGGTGTGGTTGTTAGGTTTACGTCCAAGAGTAGAACAAAACAGCTAGTTGCAGAATGACTATTGATACTCTCTGACCTAGCCACGTAACTATGATACTTTCTGATGGACTGCCAAACTGAACAACCTGAGAAACATTTTTATAAGAAGAATGTAAGAAAGGAATTGTAAATATATGTATCTTAAAATCATGAACAACAGCCGATGATGCTACAAATAATATCTACAAGAAACTTGCACTTGAATTCCTGCATTATTTAATAATTTGCATCATCTGTTTTCTTATTTAATATTTTTAAGACACAGGGAAATAGATTCTTGGCTACTAAAGGGATGAAAACTTATGGGGAATATGCAAGAATGTAGAGTTGAGGTTAAAATCAGGTCAGCCATGTTCTTTTTGAATGGTGACATAGGCTTGAAGAGCTGAGTGGCTACTCTTGTTCCTTGTTTGTATGTTCTTCTTCAGTCTTCGGAAATGTCAAAAATGAATGATGCATCTTGGCTGCCTTCTGAGATCCTCATCATTGTAGATTCCAGAATGCAGCCAATTTGATTCTCTCCGTGTGACATCAGGAAATGATTGAAGGTGCTGGAAAGAGCAAAGGCTGACAGCTCAGCTGTAGTACTGAAGGCTTTAGCAAGATGCCTCAGCATAGCTATATGATGAAAGATTGCCCGAATATGGCCTGCCTCAAAAGCTGGACAAATTCAATCCAATTGTTTACCTTCTTCTACAGGACAAAGAACAAAGAAAATTTACGGCTCAGGAACAGGCCCTTCAGCCCTCCAAACCTAAGCTGATCCAAATGTACTGTCTAAACCTGTTGGTCAATTCCTAAGCATCTGTGTCCCTCTGCTCCCCATCTACTAATGCATCTGTCCAGATGCATCTCAAATGAATCTAACGTGCCTGCCTCTACCACCTCTGCTGGCAACGCATTCCAGGCGCCCACTACCCTCTGTGTGAAGTACTTGCCATGTGTATTCCCTTTAAACGTTCCACTTCCCACCTTGAAAGTGTGACCTCTCTTTATTGAATCCTTCACCTTAGGAAAAAGCGTGTCTCTATCCACCCTGTCTATACCCTTCATGATTTTGTAAACCTCAATTAGGTCCCCCCCTCAGTCTCCTTTTTTCTAATGAAAACAAACCTAACCTACTCACCCTCTCTTCATAGATAGCACCTTCCATACCAGGCAACATCCTTGTAAACCTTCTCTGCACCCTCTCCAAAGCGTCCACATGCTTTTGGTAATGTGGTGACCAAAACTGTACACAATATTCTAAATGCAGCCGAACCAATGTCTGGTACAATTTTAACATGACTTGCCAGCTCTTATACCCCGTCCAATGAAGGCAAGCATACTTCTTGTCCACTCTATCCACCTGTGCAGCAACCTTCAGGGTACAATTGGACCTACACTCCCAGATATCTCTGCCCATCAACTTTTCTCAAGGCTCTTCCGTTCATTGTATAATTCACTCTAGAATTAGTCTTGCCTAAATGCATCACCTCACATTTGTCTGGATTGAAATCCATCTGCCACTTTTCCGCCCAACTCTCCAGTCTATCTTTATCCTCCTGTATTCCTTGCCAGTCCCTCATGCTTTCTGCTACTCCATCAATCTTCGTGTCATCTACAAACTTGCTGATCATACCAACAGTGCCCTCTTCCAGATCATTTACGTGTATTACAAACAAACAGAAAGGAAAAAAAATGGTTAAGACTAAAATTGGGCCCTTGAAGACAGAAACAGGGGAATATATTACGGGGAACAAAGAAATGGCAGAAGAATTGAATTGGTACTTCAGATCTGTGTTCACTGGGGAAGACACAAGCAATCTCCCAGAGGTAACAGTGGCTGAAGGACCTGAACTGAAGGGACTTTATATTTGCTAGGAATTGGTGTTTAGTCTGAAGGTTGATAAGTCCCTGGGGCCTGATGGTCTACATCCCGGGATACTGAAGGAGGTGGCTCTAGAAATCGTGGATGCGTTGGTGATTATTTTCCAGAGTTCGATAGATTCAGGATCAGTTCCTGTGGATTGGAGGGTGGCTAATGTTGTACCACATTTTAAGAAAGGAGCGAGAGAGAAAGCAGGAAATTGTAGACCAGTTAGTCTGACCTCAATTATAAAGGATGAAATTACAACACATCTGGATAGCAGTAACAGGATAGGTCAGAGTCAGCATAGATTTATGAACGGGAAATCATGCTTGACTAATCTTATGGAATTTTTTGAGGATGTAACTCTAAAGATGGACGAGGGAGATCCAGTGGATGTAGTCTACCTGGACTTTCAGAAAGCCTTTGATAAAGTCCCACATAGGAGGTTAGTGAGCAAAATTAGGGCGCATGGTATTGGGGGCAAAGTACTGACTTGGATTGAAAATTGGTTGGCTGATAGGAAACAAAGAGTAGTGATAAACGGCTCCAATTCGGAATGGCAGGCGGTGACTAGTGGGGTACCGCAGGGATCAGTGCTGGGACCGCAGCTTTTTACAATATATATTAAAGGCATAGAAGATGATATTAGTAATAACATTAGCAAATTTGCTGATGATACAAAGCTGGGTGGCAGGGTGAAATGTGAGGAGGATGTTAGGAGATTACAGGGTGACCTGGACAGGTTAGGTGAGTGGACAGATGCATGGCAGATGCAGTTTAATGTGGATAAATGTATGGTTATCTACTTTGGTGGCAAGAACAGGAAGGCAGATTACTATCTAAATGGAGTCAATTTAGGTAAAAGGGCAGTAAAAAGAGATCTGGGTGTTCTTGTACACCAGTCAGTGAAGGCAAGCATGCAGGTACAGCAGGTAGTGAAGAAAGCTAATAGCATGCTTGCCTTCATAACAAGAAGGATTGAGTATAGAAGCAAAGAGGTTCTTCTGCAGCTGTACAGGGCCCTGGTGAGACCGCACCTGGAATATTGTGTGCAGTTCTGGTCTCCAAATTTGAGGAAAGACATTCTGGCTATTGAGGGAGTGCAGCGTAGGTTCACGAGGTCAATTCCTGGAATGGCGGGACTATCTTATGTTGAAAGATTGGAGCGACTGGGCTGGAATACCCTTGAGTTTAGAAGACTGAGAGGGGATCTGATTGAGAGGTATAAGATTATTCAAGGATTGGACACTCTGGAGGCAGGAAACATGTTTCCGCTGATGGGTGGGTCCCGAACCAGAGGACACAGTTTAAAAATAAGGTGTAGGTCATTTAGGACAGAGATGAAGAGAAACTTCTTCACCCAGAGAGTGGTGGGTGTGTGGAATGCTCTGCCCCAGAGGGCAGTAGAGGCCCAGTCTCTGGATTTGTTTAAGAAAGGGTTGGATAGTGCTCTCAAGGATAGTGTAATCAAGGGTTATGGAGATAAGGCAGGAACAGGATACTGATTGAGGATGATCAACCATGATCATATTGAATGGTAGTGCAGGCTTGAAAAGCAGAATGGCCTATTCTTGCACCTATTGTCTATTGTCAGTGGCCCCAATACTGACCCCTGTGGAACACCACTGGTCACCTTTCTGCATTTAGAGAAACTCCCTTCAACTACTACTCTCTGTCTCCTGTTGCTCAACCAGTTCTTTATCCACCTCGCTAGAACACTCTGCACACCATGTGACTTCACCTTCTCAATTAGTCTACCATGGGGAACCTTATCAAATGCCTTCCTAAAGTCCAAGTGTATGACATCAACAACCCTTCCTTCATCTATTAACTTGGTCACTTCCTCGAAGAACTCTATTAAGTTGGCAAGGCATGATATCCCTCACACAAAACCATGTTGCCTATCACTGATAAGCCCATTCTTTTCTAAATATAAATAAATCCTATCCTTCAGTACTCTCTCCAGCAACTTTCCCATCAATGACATCAGACTCACTGGTTTGTGGTTACCCGGACTATCCCTACTACCCTTCTTGTACAGAGGGACATCATGAACAATCATCCAGTCCTCCGGCACTTCACCTGTGTTTAAAGGTGGCGTGGTGGCTCAGTGGTTAGTACTGATGCCTCACAGCACCAGGGTCCCAGGTTTTCCAGCCTCGGGTGACTGTCTGTGTGGAGTTTGCACATTCTCTCTGTGTCTGCGTGGCTTTCCACGCAGAGGGAAATGGGTCTGGGTGGGTTACTCTTCGGAGGGTCGGTGTGGACTGGTTGGGCCGAAGGGCCTGTTTCCCCACTGTAGGGAATCTAATCTAAGGATGCCACAAAGATATCTGTGAGGGCCCCAGCTTTTTCCTCTCGCGCCTCCTTCAGCAACCTGGGATTGATCCCATCCGGTCCTGGGGATTTGTCCACCTTAACAACCTCTAGCCTACCCAACACATCTTCTCTACTTATGTCATCGTGATCCAGACTAATCAAACTCCTATCTCTAATCCCAACATTCATCATGTTCCTCTTCTCAGTGAACAGTGATGCAAAGTAATCATTGAGAATCGCACCCATTCTCTCAGGTTCGATACACAGCCTTCCTTCATTATCCTTTAGTGGACCAATCCTTTCTTTAGTTACCTGCTTGCTTCTTATATAAATATACACTAGCGTCATGGAGATGTACAGCATGGAAACAGACCATTTGGTCCAACCTGTTTCAATTATACCAGCCTCCACCACTTCCTCTGGCAACTCATTCCAAACCCATACCACCATCTGTGTGAAATAGTTGCCCCTTAGGTCTCTTTTATATCTTCCCCCTCTCACCCTAAACTTATGCCCTCTAGTTTTGGACTCTCCGACCCCAGGGAAAAGACTTTGCCTATTTACCCTATCCATGTCCCTCATAATTTTGTAAACCTCTATAAAGTCACCCCTCAGCCTCTGACTTGGGATTCTCCTTAATCCTGCTTGCTACAGCTATTTCATGTCTCCTTTTAGTCCGCTTGATTCCTCGTTGGCAAAGTGATGGAATCACATTCTCAGTAATGGAGGAAAGTGCAAAGGCTGAGCACCCAGACCTATTATGATCCATCTCGGCCTCCTGCACAGTTTCCAAGTATCACAAATCCCAGTCTTTAAGGCAAATTGACTGCTGTACGTGATATCAAGAAATGACTGAAGGTATTGGATACTGCAAAGGTAGTGGGCCCTGACAACTTTCTGATGATCGGATGAAGACGTGCTCCATACTAACCACGCTTGTACCAAGCTGTTCCAGTACAGCTACAGCACTGGCATCTACCCAACAAAATGGAAAATTAACTAGGTATGTTCTATATATAAAAGCATGGCAAATCTAACCCAGCCAAATACCACCCATCAGTCTACTCTCAATCATTAGTAAAGTGATGGATGATATCATCAGCAGTGCTCTCAAACAGCACGTGCTCAGCAATAACCTGCTCAGTGACACCAATTTAAGATCTGTAGGGTCACTCAGCTCCTGACTTCATTGCAGCCTTAGTTCAGAGCTACATAAGAAAAGTGAGAGTGACACCTGTGCCATCAAAGCTGCATTCAACTCATTGTGGCCACAAGGAACCTTAGCAATACTGGAGTTATTGGGAATCAAGAGGAAAATTCTCCACAGGTTGGAGTCATATCTGACACATGGGGAAAATGTTGGCGGTCACTTGACTCAGTTCCAAGCCAACTTGCAGGATCTCCTCAAGCTAGTGACCTTGGATTAACTGTCATTTTGTCAGAACCATCATTAAGTCAGAAATGGCGATGTTTGTTAATTATTGCACCATGCTCAGCACCATTCATGTCTCCTCAGATACCTGAAGCAGTCCATTACCAAATGCAGCAAGACAGAGATAACATCCGGACTTGAACTGATAAGTGACACATAAAGTTCACGGAACATAAGTGTCAAGCAATGACTATGTCCAACAAGAGAGAATCTAACCATTCATGGCATTCGGTGGCATCACCATCACCGAATCCATGTCTATCAACACCTTGAGGATTACCATTGGATCAGAAAGTGAATTGCTTTGGTGACATGAATGAATATGATAACTATGAAAGCAAGTCAGAGGCTACAAATCCTGCAACAAGTAACTCTCCTCCTGAGACCCAAAAGTCTGCTACCATCTATGAGGTACAAATCAGGAGGGTGATGTGTTGCCTGTGCTTTGGCCACTTTGACCAGTTTATGTATGAAAAACATTTTACTTAAGCACCCTTGTCAATGAGGTGAAGAAAGGAACACAGAAAGTGGTCAGTGGCTCAGCTCAATTTTAATAACAAAAATTCCTTATTAAAACCACCATAAGAGCATTTCTCAAAATGCCACAATATTTGCTCTCTGTCTTGCTCCATCTGTCTGAAAAAGATCATTACCTGCAATGATCCATGTGTTTGAGCTGGGTAAGTGAAATTTCCTTCCTCTCTGATGTAGAGTTGTCTCTAACGAAGGTGATTCTCGCAGGTTAGGTGGATATTCTCCTGGGTCATCTTGAATTGCTGTACAGTTTTCTGTCATGAGGCTGAATGCGAAGTCTTCACTGAGGGTGTGACTTCTAGGCATGTGTTTTTATCAGCCATGCTCTGTCTGTAGCCTTTGGCCAATGTGGTCATGGGCAAGGTTCAAATAATCCAATGAGATCACACCAACCCCCTTCAGTGTTGCCAAGCCAGTGAGGTGTAAAATGCACAGCCTCAGGCACTGGTTGGAAAGTCAAGTTGCCAGAAAGTCTGACTGATACTTCTCCAACACACAGCCGTCAGATTGGTTGTAACTGGTTCCCTTAAATTTTTGTGTTATCCTTGAGTGTGGTTTCCACTGTACCCTAGACAATAGCTGCTGCCTGTGTTTAATTTAGATTGGCCAATTTTCTGTCAGTAAGAAAGGCTCATAATACGATAAAAGTAGATGCATCTAGAAAGGAACAGTTCTTTACAAAGACCACAACATTAGTTTTCAATAGGTAATTTTTAGATAGTTGGAGAGCAAGTTCAATGCGATGGGGTGAATGAAGATTTTGGAGCACAGTATTGTAGACCAATATGAGATTTAGAAAAATTATAAAAGTAAAGCAAAAGTATGCTCCAGTCAAAAAGGAGACTATTAATTCTTTTAGGATATCTAGGATAATAATGAGGTTAAAACAAATAAAAGTAAAATGAAATAAATGCTAAAGTATATTAAAAATACAGAAAAGTAGGTTAAGAGCAGAACAAAATAAGAGGTAAGAAGTTTACAATTAAATCAACAGAGAATCATTTTACAAGGATACCTGTAAAATCAGAATTGTTAAAAGTTGGCTTCATGAGAAGAGTGAGCTGCCAATTTGTAGATGATTAGAAAATGGCATCAATATTTAATAAGTGCTTTACTGAAGAGAGGAATAATGTAGAGGATATGAATCTTGAAATTGTAATTAATTATTTAAAAGACCACAAAAGATGTTTAGAGCATGCAAGGGCTAAAATGTGGAAGTTAGAATTCACTATTAGTAGATGTGAGGTGATGCATTTTGGTTAAAAAGAATTGCAACAATGTTCATACTTTGAACAGAAACAGCACTGCAGCAGAACTGCAAATGGATTTAAGGGCTGCTGATTCGCAGAATTTGATCATTTGACACAATTTCTCTCCTCAACATAAAAAGCTGTGAAAAACATTTGATAAAGGGATGCATCTGGCTTGTTCAGCATTTAATTACCTTGACATAAAATTAGAATTTATCAAATCATGTGCTGTATTTTATTTGTGTTACGCTATTCCTGATGTGAGAACCGACAGTCGGCAGCACTTACGCTGACATTGTCAGGAGTCAGTGCCACGTGATTCTTGTTTAAATTTTGAAATACTAATGGTGTGTATCACATTTAATCACATAGTGGTGGTGGGTATTCATTAATAGATACCACTTTCAACCTAGGTAGGAAACTATGGCTTATATAAATATATGTGTTGTAAGAGTTCCCTGGAGACAGAGTCCTGTGGCTGCAGACGTATTGAACTTTCAAAGAGTGAAAACCTACGGGATTCATTAATCCCACTAGACTGATCCCCAGGAGCTCTTATAGCCACATGATTGCAGCTGATGACCCTTTGTACTCTGGGGAATGAGCAATGATGTCAAAGTCCCATTTTCTTGCCACCTGGCTGCCCACACTCATGAAGTAATTGATGAATTTATTTTTACAACAGAAGAGAGGATTGGTCACCTCCTGCTAATAAACCTGCTTGTGGCTATTCGTGATCTATCACGTGTTGCTCCTTGACCCCTGGGAAACACTGGTGATGACAGAACTGAGTGCGTGCAGTCATCTCAAGGGTCATTTGATATGGGGTTCCTGCCAAATCCATGTGGCTGCAGATCTCATAAATCACAGTGGTCACATTCCAGGATTGCCTCAGTTGTCTATGGCATTGCTTCTACAGCATTTACACTTATGAATTCTCCAACTGACGATGCAGTGAAGTAACAGTTGATGGTTTCAGTGGTGATATCGCTGGGTGACTATATCTTGACCAGGCTTCCTCCTGGCACTGACTGCATTGTAGCATCTGTTGTCAACCAATAAAACCACCATTTGACACATCCTCTCCTTTTTGCCCACCATCCTTCCCTCTGCCCTCCCTTCTCTCCAACTTGCACTCCTCCATGCCCCAATTCCACCGCACACCCATCCCCGCACAGTCCACCCCTGTTTTGTCTTTGTCATTCTTCTGTTCCCCTCCTTTGTGTCACAGAATTCAACAAAGAACATTTCTGACTTCAGGCACGTCAACAACTATGCACCACAAAATTCTTATGCAGTGCTGACTTAATTGTGAAGGCAGGGCATAATTATAAACATTTTGTGTCATGAGTGCTCATGGCATGTAATTTTATTATCAGTAGGAACCCACCACAGATTAGTGTAAGGCCTGACTTATTGCTGTTGTGTCCCTTCCTAAAGCATCGCACTTTAAGCAATATTTTTGTTTCAACCAAATTAAGTCATACTGTTCATAATATTTCCTGATCTTGTTGGTCCTCAAAAGTATCACCTCATGTTTCACTAGTGGATCACTAAATGTGGGGGAAAAAACAGCCTGCTTTTCTTTTCATTAAAGAGGAATTTCCAACCCAGTATGGCTTATTAGGTGGTTAGGATGTTTGACCAATTTAGGAAGTGGATTTAAATTTTCTCTTTAATAGCAGCCAATAATTGTTCGTTTAGCTTAAAGATTAATCAAATGAGAAATAGACACATAACAGGTTGAAAGTCTTTTTATATCTTTGAATTAAAACTGAAGCCAGTTTAACTAATTCAGTACACAACATATAGTGCTTAGGTCTTTAAAGGCACACACTGCACTTAGATATCATAGAATCCCTACTGGCCATTTGGCCCAACAAGTTCACACCTATCCTTTGAAGAGTAGCTCACCCAAACCCATTTTCCTAGGCTGGTACCTTACATTTACTTCTGACTAATGCATCTAACCTACACATCCCTGAACACTACGGGCAATTTAGCACAGTCAGTTCACCTAACCTGCACATCTTTGGATTGTGGAAGGAAACTAGAGGAAACCCATGTAGACACAGGGAGAATGTGCAAACTCCACACAGACAGTCGCCCGAGACTGGAATTGAACCCAGGTCCGTGGTTCTGAGGGGCAGCAGCGCTCACCATTGAGCCACCGTGCTGCCCCATGTCACTCATTATATGTCTCTCATTTCAAGCTCCATTGGTAAAGCCAACAGAACACTCTAATTTGTTTGTCAAAATTGCTAAATTAGTGGTTAATTCTGAGCAGTAAAATAGTTAATGTCTGTTTCCAAATTAATTTTTTTAATCACCAAGTTCGATCTTCTGTTGTTGAAAATTTCCATATTTAATGTCAAATGCAATCTATTTTAAAATGATAATTATGCATCAACCTATGAATCCTAAGAGAAGTTAATTAGTGTGTTTGTTATGTTCTAAGACAACATTCTAATGTATTTTTTTCGAGGACAATCTAACTTTGCATTGCTCTCAAGTTTTACATTAAAAAGAAATTTGAAATGAAGGAAAGATTATTCCTTACAAATTCAGTGACTTATAGGTAAAGGATATTATCAAAGAAATTAATTTGATTGTGTCTGTCATTGAAAAATACAAAGCAGCATAATTCTTTGTTCTCTCGTGTTTTCCTAGAATCAGTTTTCAAATTGAGAATTTATATTCTGCTGGGATTAGGAGAGATATTATCATCCAAAATCTTTCCATTCACAAAAATAAGAAAGATGAAAGAAGCAGCGAATGGGATGTGTGCTGGATCCAAACCTTTTTGTTTAACATAAGGGTGTTAACTTTTGATCTGATGCCATCAAGAAATGAGATTCCAGTATTTCTTGATTTTCTTGCATGCTGAGTTATAAAAACTGCTTTCTCATAGAAGTAACTACAAATAAACAGCATAAATATCTATTATATTTAATGACATTATTAGTTTTGTATAAAGAAATTTAACTGTCATTTCTGATCACTATATATGCTGGATGTTATAAATGCTGGAAATACTAAGAGAATACAATTGTAACTCAACGAGAACATTGAGTTTCTTCACATTACTCATTTTCATGATGTACATCAGTGACGCATTGCAAGATTCTGTTTGCTTCACTGAGCTAGTTGCTGAGGGGAAATAAAAACTGCCTGGGTCAAATCCAGGTTGGAGCTTGACCTTGTTAAATAATCCTTTGTCGACTCCATGTGCTGAAATTTTGCAATGTGCCATTAATGCACATGTTGAAAGAATACAACATAAAGTAACTGAAAAAAAATACCCAGGCTAGGCATTGTACCTTTTGTCAAAAACTTTTAGAATTGCCAATATTTTTGATTATTTAATAATTTGCAGTGACTGGAAGAAAGAATGTTCCCAAAAATGTTGTTTACTGCTTTAGCGACTCAAATTCAAAGCCTCACTGTTTAGCCTCCAGCACTGAAAGCAGGGATTAATTCGCTTAACCAGTCATGCTAAAATGACTGCCCTCTGGAATCCACTTCTTTGCACAATTATTGATATTCCCAATATTATGACCCAAGTATTTTCACAAATATTTCAACTTACAAGTAATTCTAAGTCAGCCTAAAGGATCCTGTAATTTCTAGCTAAGAGTTTCATTTCTTCTGATAACACACTATTTTGTTCATTGCAACACAATAACTAATAAATAACATACTAACCAAATCTTTTACCATCCCAGACCAGATCCCAAAATTGTTCCAGCTGAGATTAGAAAATATTCTACCATTCAGTTACAGGCTTAATTTTTTAAAAATGAAAACTGATCAAATTTGAAGTTGTAGTTTTTCACTAAGCGAATAAAGGCCCCGAGGTGTCATGTTTTAAAACAGACAAAAGAAATTTTACTGTACAAGGGACAGCAAAGCAAATAAGCAGCACAATCTTATACTGAGAGTTCAAAATTAACAAAGGCAAATATGAACTGTTAGAGATTCAGTGGTCAAAACCATCACAAACTACACTTTGAAATGGAAGGCAAAAAAAAGGCAAGTCTCACAAATTTTCATAGTGAAAAATTGTGGCGCTGAAAAAACAAATGAGACCAGGCAGCATCTGAGGAGTAGGAGAGTCGATGTTTCAGGGATAAGCCCTTATCAGAAATGTGGAGAGGGAAGCGGGCTGAGAGATAAATACGGGAGTTGGGATAGGGCTGGGGGGAAGGTAGGTGGGATAGTGATAGGTGGATGCAGATGGAGGGTAATTGTGATGGGTCAGTAGGGAGGGTGGAGCAGGGCAAAGAAGATGACCTGGAGGGTGCAGCGGGAGAGAGACTCACAGATCCTTGTGGAGGGAGGAGGAGAACTTCTTCAAGGTGGGCATCCTTGGAAGAGCTTTGCAGTAAGATTCTCAACAGCTGGGAGAAAGTGAGGACTGCAGGTGCTGGAGATCAGAGTCAAAAAGTGTGGCACTGGAAAAGCACAGCTGGTCAGGCAGTATCCGAGGAGCAGGAGAGTTGATGTTTCGGGCATAAGCCCTTCCTCAGGAATGTGGAAGGGGGCTGAGAGAAAAATAGGGGAGCAGGAGTGGATGCAAATGAATCACAACATATTTTTAACACTCTGCCTTCCTCCTTAAGTGTTTCAACTCCTCTTTTTCAAAGAGCTAGTCTGACCCCAAGCCAAGAGCAGCTTTACTCAGCTCCAGTTCTAACATAGACTTTTAAGTCAAAAGGCATACTCATCTGATTTTTCTCAAATTTGCTTCAAGGTTCAGCCTTCTTGTTTTTTTTTAGCTGAGCCAAGCTCTTACTGAGATTGTGTCTTCCCTGCATTACAATGCCTACACTCCGGTGTCTAAAGATAGGCACATGTTTGGCTTCTCAGCCACACTGTTGCCAACAATGGCGCTAGGATTATCTTGAGCCCCAACTCTGAGAAGCACAGGGCAGCCAATAGTATCTGGGGCTATCTGAGACTAAAAGAGATCCGAAGAGCTGCAGATGTTGGAAATCAGAAACAAAAACAAAAATTGCTGGAAAAACTCAGCAGGTCTGGCATCATCTGTGGAGAGAAAACAAAGTTAAACATTTGGGTGCAATTACCCTTGTTTAGAACTGTTCTCTCTGCTTTCTATCCCAGATGCTGCCAGACCTGCTGTGTTTTTCCAGCACTTCCTGTTCTTGTTTCTAATTTGAGACTAGGATGTCTCAGGAGAACAGGTGTAATGGTGGCATTCAGCTGCACTGAGCCACTTTCCTTTTCTTATATTCCTGACACATTGTGAACAATTTTTAAATCTCCATTTTAACTCAGTCATCAACTCACATGTTTTTGTAAAGGTTAGCATTCTTGTTGACGTGCTGCACAAGGCAATTTTAGTTGAATGCATGAAGCAGTTCTTGATAGGAAAAACTGAATGTTTCAAGTGTGTACAGTTTAGTATTATTTCACTCACTCCAAATAAATCTATTTTTATGTTTCTAATTAAAATGAATTGCAAACGTGTTACTGCTCTCGGTACTTTACAACTAACTCTGAAAATCGTATGGCATTAGAAGTGAACAGTAAAAGCAAACAAACCTCACTTGAGAAACTAGGTTAAAGACAGATAATTCTAATATAACTGCCATGCCCTCAGTCATTTGAGCAATTTTAATAAAAACCCAGCTGTGGTCAGGAAGTCATTAGCTTTTGAAACTCAGCCAAATGATCATAATGGCGCCAGCTACCAAAACAAAGTATAACAGCTCCAAACAATGGGGCCGTTTGAAACAAATAGGACTATATTTTTAGTTTCTAAGTTGAAACAGTTAAAAGCACACTAGGCTTTTAAGTTGTATTCAGATTATTAGACAAAAATTGCCAAACACTGTTTCTTCAGTTTTGCATGCATAATACTAGTTCTCCAATGGGAAGAATATTTAATACATCCCAGTAAAACTCCAGCCCAAAGTTTCTTACTTCTAACATTTCTCATATAGTTTCAAAATGGCCAGGTACAGAAAAGTTTAAAAGTGACAAAAAAAGTTAAGAGATATATATTTGAAAAGAATGTTTTTGCATTTATCAGTGAATTGGAGTAGTGCTATAAATGGGACCTTGTATAATATTTAAGTAAAGAACATGGAGCTATAACTTTTAGAAGAAAGTTAATTACTATCTCAAGTTTATAGATGTTTGAAGACGACTCATTTCAGTCATATGTGCCAGTTAGCAGGCGCTTAGCAATGAAATCACTCGTTTGCTAAAACACCAAAAGAAGAGAAAATTTGTTCATTAGTTATCAGATGCTATAAGTACCCTTGGAGTTCCAAAATGCACCTACAGCTACTTGGACATTTGTGGTGTGAGCATGCAGACTGCCATACTAACACGTGTAGGAATCATATCATCATTCCGATTTGGGATGTTGCTGCTTACAAATTGAGTGCCTTGTTCCTTTCATAATATGGTAACTTGGAAAGCCCAACATTGGCTAAGATGGTTTTCTTTCTCTGAGGTGACTCTTGGCTTCAGTTTGAACTAGCCACTGCAGCACAGATGAGTTTAAGAGCTTAGCAAAGCAAAATGAAAAGACAACGCGTGCCATTGAAAATCTTTTACTTCATCTCACCATATGGGTTAAATAAAATCTTGTGTCCCTCTGTAATAATTGATTATGATTAATTTTTTTTAACTGATTAAAATACAAACTGCATAGTTTGCAAATTTTGAAAAATCCTTAATCTTAACCTCAAAAGCAAACATTAATACTGTCCCTATGCAATGTCCTGCTGTAAATTGTCTAAATATTTTATTCTTTAGGTTGCTACAGACCATGGTCTGACAAAATGAATTCAGTGGATAAATGGCGTTTTCTTAATGAAAACAGTTAAACAAATGAAATATTTGACTGACCTACAGTGAATTCTATTAATCACCCCTCTGTTGTATTTAAACAGTTTGATTATGTGTGTTGCTTTACTGGAACATGCATGTCTGCATTGCTAAGATGTATATCCATTGTAAAATATAATCACTGATGTTTCAATGCAGTGCACATAAATTCCATTTAAAATCAGTGTACCTTTCAGAAAATCAGAAACAATGGCTAGCCTGGACTTTCACACATGTGCCCCACATTGTTACTCCTATAACCTCTTTTTTAACATTTCATCACTTATGGGACATGGTTGTCATTGGCTGGCCAGCATTTCTTGCCCATCCCTAGTTGCCCTTGAGAAAGTGTCAGTGAATTTATTTGTCAATGATGTGCTTCGCAGGATCTCTCTTCTCTCACAATAGTGGAAACAAGCCCAATTGAATCTCAACCCAACCCAGTTCTTCCAAATGGAGCTCTCAACCAATCAGTAGGAGGAATTTAACTTTTTGGTTGTTAGCAGAAAGAAATTCGGTTATGGCGTACCCAAATTTTAAGTCCCCAACATGATCGTGGGTACATGCAAGTGCAATTTGAGCTCAAAATACAATGTTTCTTGGTTCAAAGTTTGTGAGAAGATTTGTAGCTCGGGTGCTCATTGTTGTGGTTCTGTTCGCTGAGCTGGGAATTTGTGTTGCAGACATTTCATCCCCTGTCTAGGTGACATCCTTAGTGCTTGTTGACAGATTCAATCAATAAGCACATCGACCTGGGCCCAATATACCGACCACTGCAACGGACAGCTGGAACTGACAACCGGAAGCGGCAAATTCAAACCACTACAAATGCCGGAGGAAAGATCAAAGAAGCACTTCACAGGAGGCTCCCAAGCACTAAAGATGTCATCTAGACAGGGGATGAAACGTCTGCAACACAAATTCCCAGCTCAGCGAACAGAACCACGACGTGTTTCTTGGGCCTGGGATAGTCAGGTATATCAGGGCCCAGTAACTTGGGCACCAGGTCCCTCTGTGCTTGGGTCAGGGGCTGGGCCGGGAGCAGCACCAAGATCCATATTATCTTTCCCAGACCTTGCTGCCCACTATATTTATTGAGAGAAAGCAAGTGCATCGTTTATCCATTCTGAAGCAAGCACATCATGACCCTTAGCATATTCAATTAAAGAGGCTAAAGGCCCATACCACAATATAATTCTCCTTCTATGACCACTTCCCAGGTTATTATGTTCCAAATTATGTAATTTTCTACAAGTGAATCTGTTTTATGTATGTGTGAGCAAGAAAGAAGTCAATAGTGGATACTTCATTTTATCAGGGGAGATTTTCATCTCAATTTGACATTCTCTCAGTTTGCTGATGAATTCTAGGTGACGCATTACAGATCTCTCTGGAATCTTTTGACTGCATATTACCTCTATATGTAAAAGGGGGCTGAAGTTCATCAAGGTGGTGATAATAAGTTGCTACCATGTTTAAGCTCCAAAGTAATAATAGCGGATATATTATTTTTAATTTGACAAACATCCTATATTTCAAAAGTATATCATATATTTCACAAACATATCCTCCATGTCATAAACAGATCCTGCAGTTCAAGTTCTTATTCTCTTTGTGAATTCAATGTTAACATTGATATTTCCTGTAATTTCAGTTGTCATGGATAATAATTTCCCAGCTGTCAGCCTACACACACTTAACTTCACCCATTTTCTACCTTAGTTCAGAATTGGTTATTCAGCCACTCAGATGCATTGTCAACTAATTATTAATCATTAACTAACTGTGACAACACTTGAAAAAGGCAGCAAATGGAGAAGTCTCAAATATATTATAGTGCTGAATATTATACAAAGGGTGTGTAGAGATTTTTGGCCTATTCAGGTATCCATTTTCCAGATGCCAAATGGCATGCAAGGCTGCCAATATGGTGTTGCAAGAAAGTTACAAGCTGGAAGTGCTCTGAATGGCTTATTTGTATTGGCTTAAAAAAATCGCCGTTGAGAGTTCACACTAATAAATGCCTCGTGATGCCTTTAATCTCTTCTCTAAGGCCTAGTGTTGATACTGCAGTGGCCTTTCCATCCTTCTCCTTCAACATCACTTCATCTTTGGATGATGACTCTGAGCAGAATTGAATAGGAGTCTGAGTAATAAGTTGCTACCATGTTTGAAGTTCCAAAGTAATAATAGCAAATATATTACTTTTAATTTGACAAACATCCTATATTTGTGGCAGGTTTGAACAAGAAGTCCAGCAAGGCTCACTTTGAAGCAACTCGCTGCCTCTTTTATGCTATCTGATTTGCTTCCTGATGAAGGAGCAGCACTCCGAAAGCTTGTACTTACAAACAAACCTATTGGATTATCGCCTCGTGTTGTGTGATTTTTAACTTTGTCCATCCAACAGTCCGACACTGGCACCTCCACATCTTTAATGCTTATCAAAGTTGGACTAGCAATTTTCTCTCATAAGCACCAGTGAGTTGATAATTAAGGGGGATTATGGCTTCTCAAATACCTTATTGATGCCTGAACTCACCTCATTAATATTCAGCTTTCTATCTTACCAAACAAATTAAACACTGAGAAATCTCAACACAGAAACCAGAATGGGCAGAGGGAGAATTCAGCATGTCACTTGCTCCAAAGTACTGACATGTTAGACAACAGGTATACACATCTCAGTGCATGCTCTATGACACTAGGCACACACACCCCATATCCATGGACTCTGGCATCTGATATGTGCTAACCCTTAGGGCACATCTCTGAATCAATTACAGTACACTTTACATTTCACCTCTGCACATCACGGAGCACCAGTAACCATCATTGTAATGCTGCAGCAAGGACACTGTATGCTCAGGAACAAGCACCCAGCTCATGGACTCGACCTGACTGCACCTCTGAATTCCTTATTCACTGCCACTCACTCTGAGCCTATCTAGATTCTTTCAGCATCCCTGTGTTGCAATTTTTTCCCCTGAGCAAGAGATACAAGATATATTGTTTATATCTTGCCATGGAATGCATTTAGCACAGACAGGAACCTTTTTGTGATTGTTACTTGTCCGCAGACCTCAGTGAAGTCAAGTGGATAGCCTTCAGTAAAGAGCCATAGAACCATAGAATTCCTACAATGCTGAAAGAGGCCATTCAGCCCACTGAGTCTCACTGACTCTCTGAAGAGCCTCTCATCCAGACTCACTCTATCCTTGCATTTCCCATGGCTAATCCACCTACCTGGACACTATGGGCAACCTAACTCGGCCAATCCACCTAACCTACACATGTTTGGATTATGGGAGGAAACCGGACCACCCAGTGGAAACCTACACAGACACAGCAAGAACTTGCAAATTCCATACAGACAGTCATCCAAGGCTGGAAACAAATCCGGTCCCTGGCGCTCTGAGGCAGCAGTGCTCATCACTTAGCCACTCATACCGCTGTTATAGCAAGGTCTCAGGATAGCAAGTCAAGAGCAACCTTAAATACCAGACCAGGGGCTTGGAAATGGGCAGGAAGTCACTCAGGGTGGTCTGAGCCAGGAATCTTACCACATATAGGCTGAGGAGCTGAATGTCACGCAGCCCACCACCTATCTTGACTCTTACTTCCTCATTGTAGGCTTTTTTCTCCAGGAGTAAGAGTGTGGACAATTTTAAGAGAGATGAAAATGGATTCTCAAAATGGATAATGTGTGTGAATTTTGGTGCAGCTGGGGAGGTATTCCAATCAAGTGATTAGGCACCACTGGGGCCAAGGAGGGATAGTCGTGTGAAGGGGTTGGCATTGGAGAGCTCACGTGAAAGATATATATGCTATAGTTATAGGTACAGCATGAACCTTTGTGGGAGGTGGGTATAGAAGCAGGAATAGTGTGAACATGGGGTATCAGAGAGAAGAAGGTGGCACTTAACATGGTGGGTTATGGAGAGGTCATTAACATTCTTTCTATAGTTCTGTGCATTCCTCCAGATAGCTTTAACCTGAGCATGACCTCAGACCAGACTGGCATGCTTTAGTGTCATGGCCTGACCTCCCAGTCTTGGGAAAAGATGAAATCCTGCCTCTGCACTACCCTGTCTAGCAGAACCTCCAGGTGTCTGCCTGTAAAGCGAGGCACCAGTTTCTCCTTCAAAACCACAAACAGAAGTTGTCGGAAAAGCAGGTCTAGCAGCATCTGTGAAGAGAAATCAGAGTTAATGTTTCAGATCTGTTGACCCTTTGTCAGAACTGAGGATTTCTCCCTGTCTGCCATGTCTGGGATAAACATCAGGAACTATGGAGGGTAGTTCCAGACTGACAGTACTTGGCTGGGTGGACAACACATTTTGAAAGACAGCGTGGGTGCCCATGATGCCAATTATAGGATATCCACTGAGGGGAGAGTTGTTCTGGGAATGGAGTGTGGTAAGATGGAGTTGGAATCTGGCACCAGAGAAACAGGATAGCGAGTTAATAAAGTGTGTCTGATAAGCACTGGTGAGAAATATTGTGATGCCTTGCAATAGAAATTCCTCCAAAAAATCTCAGCACAACTTGGAATTAGCCAAATAAATTAAGATTCATCCATTTATGTCCACAGATTTCTGGCTCGATGATCATGAGCACAAAACCCCACAATTGGATTTTGGGCTTATCCAATTACATGCTGAGATTCTTCCTTGCACTCCCTGAACTCAAAGGTCCAGGACATTCATTTTTAGCTAACTTTTGCCAAGTACTACACATGGAACATGACATGACCTCTTAGTAATAGCTTGATGTAGAGTAAGTTGTAATACTCACCTGCCTTCTCAAGTGAACATAAAAAAAATCTCATGACCCTTTTAAAAGATGTGGATAGCTCCTCTGGTGCCCTGACATTTTTGTTTACTACTCAGTAAACATTCCCAAAACAGATTATCTGTTAATTTATCTTATTGTTTGTGGGCCTTGTTATGAACTAGGCCAGACAATAACTTTGCAATTTGTTTCAGGAAATGAAAGTTACCCAGAGTAAGGTAGCTAGGTTGAATACTAGATTTTAAAACAGACCAAACAAAATTACACAATGAAACACAAAGAACAGAATAAAGAACCCCACAGAACTCAGCCGATCCAATTGGATTTAATTATGCTGTATCCTTTACTTTTTGTCATTTACGTAAATGATTTGAATGCGAGCATAAAAGGTACAGTTAGTAAGTTTGTAGATGACACCAAAATTGGAGGTGTAGTGGACAGCGAAGAGGGTTACCTCAGACTGCAACAGGATCTCGACCAGATCGGCCAGCGGGCTGAGAATTGGCAGATGGAGTTTAATTCAGATACATACGAAGTGCTGCATTTTGGGAAAGCAAATCTTAGCAGGACTTATAACTTAATGGTAAGGTCCTAGGGAGTGTTGCTGAACAAAGAGGCCTTGGAGTGCAGGCTTGAAAGTGGAGACGCAGGTAGATAGGATAGTGAAGAAGGCGTTTGGTATGCTTTCCTTTATTGGTCAGAGTATTGAGTCCAGGAGTTGGGAGGTCATGTTGCGGCTGTACAGGACATTGGTTAGGCCACTGTTGGAATAATGCGTGCAATTCTGGTCTCCTTCCTATCGGAAAGATGTTGTGAAACGTGAAAGGGTTCAGAAAAAATTTACAAGGATATTGCCAGGGTTGGAGGATTTGAGCTATAGGGAAAGACTGAACAGGCGGGGGCTATTTTCCCTGGAGCGTCGGAGGCTGAGGGGTGACCTTATAGAGGTTTACAAAATTATGAGGGGCATGGATAGGGTAAATCAGCAAAATCTTTTCCCTGGGGTCAGGAAGTCCAAAACTAGAGGGCATAGGTTGAGGGTGAGAGGGTAAAGATATAAAAGAGACCTAAGGGGCAACTTTTTCACGCAGAGGGTGGTGCATGTATGGAATGAGCTGCCAGAGGAAGTGGTAGAAGCTGGTATAATTGCAACATTTTGAGGCATTTGGATGGGTATATGAATAGGAAGGGTTTGGAGGGATGCTGGCAGTTGGGACTAGATTGGGTTGGGATATCTGGTCGGCATGGACGGGTTGGACCAAAGGGTCTGTTTCCATGCTGTACATCTCTATGACTCAATACACAACAGTCCCAATAAGCAACTCCCTTTAAAAACCATTATAAATGAAACACATGCTTACAGGTTGAAGTTGAAAGGTAGAAAGAGAGACAGAGACAGAGAGAGAGAGAGTTTCCACACAGCTCCCTGTTGAACTTCTCATCAAGTCAGACTGAACTAAACTGCTCAGCTAGCTAGAGGGCTGACCACTTCCCTTTCATTATACAGGTCACTTCTAAAACATGGCCACTTTGGCCTGAAGTCTCATCTGTTTAAATATAAACAAAAGGCCTCTCAAAATCCTTTTCATCTCTGTACCAAACCAGACTGAACGGAGCCCGGCTCGGCCCTCTGAAAAAAGTCAAGGACAGCATCTCCTTGAGTAAAGGAACAGCTTTAAAAAAAAAGCGACTAGTTTTGTGACACCTCCCCCCTTTAAAAAAAACCATCAATGTCAAAAAATGGCTTCATTTTTAACCCTTCAAAACCTAGTCAGTAGTCTTAACACACATATACACTATACTAATTATGACCATGCAAACATCCACAACCCCATGCACATTTTGGCCACGGTGCACCCACCATTGAACGTCTCCGTATCTCATTCGAGTTTCGACAACTCATCAGCAATCACATTTTCGCGACCTGCCACGTGCACAATTGTCAAACTGAATGGCTGCAACAACAAGCTCCATCAAAATAGTCTGACATTTTTTACCTTAAATTTTTCCACGAATGTCAATGGATTATGATCAGTGCATACAATTGTCTGAGATGCATTGCTGGTAATATCACCACTGAAATGTTGTCATGCCAACACCAGGCTTAAAGTCTCTTTCTCCAGCATTGAATATTTCTGTTGATGAACGTTCAACTTCCTAGAAGATTACCCGATGGGTCTTTCTATTCCCTCATCATCATCCTGCAGGAGCATTGCACTGACACCCACATCACTGGCATCGATAACCACCTTGAAAGGCTTTGTGTAATCTGTTGTGACTAACACTGGGGCAGTGGTTAACACAGTTTTTAAGCTGTCCACTGTCCACTGAAACGTTTTGCCCTATTTTACCAATTCGGTGAGTAGAGCAGCCACACTGCTAAAGTTCAGCAGAAACTTTCAGTAAAATTAACTCAACCCATGAATCGTAGTACTGTTCTTTTTGTCAACAGTGTGGGAAATTCCACAATTACTTTCACTTTCGCAGCTCATGGGCCATTTGTCCATGTCCAATAACATGGCCTAGGAAGGTGACTTAGGCTTTGGCAAATTCACTTTAAGCTAGGTTTACCACCAAGCCTGCCTTCCAAAGTTGATCGAACAAGTCCGATAAACGCTGTAAATGTTCCTTTCATGAGTAACTAAAAACCATCAGGTCATCACTATACACCACACATTTTGGTAATCCGTCAATGACCTTATTAGTCAGTCACTGAAATGTGGCTGGAGTGTTTTTCCCATACTAAATGGCATGACATTCCACTGATATAGTCCATTTGGTGTTATGAAAGCTGAAATTGCCTTTGCTCTCTCTGACAGAGGTACTTACCAGTAACCTCTGAGCAAGTCCAACTTAGAAATGTAAGTTGCTTGTCCCATTTTTTTGGCACAGTCCTTAAGTCATGAAATTGGATATGCATCAGTCTTTGTAACAGCGTTGACTTTGCGCTAGTCCACACATAACCATTGGGTACCATCTGGCTTTGGCACCATGACTACGGGTGAGCTCCAGTCACTGTAACTTATTTTGATTATGCCATCTTGGAGCATGCGCTCTATCGCCTTCTGATCCTGTGCCAACTTTGGAAGGTTATGTCTATAAGGATGTTGCTTATTCGGAACAGAAGCTACTTTATCTACCTCATGCACAATTAGCTTCGTACTTCCCAATTCTTCCCATGTTATAGTAATAACTCTTCAAGTTAATTTCAATTTTCATGGGGAAGGTAACTGAATAACTTATCCCAATTTTTGACAACTTCCTTATTGTCCAATTTAATTTGCGGAATGTCCAATTCAGAATCTTCTGAACTTGGATCTTCCTTCTGTGCAGTAATCAGTAACACCTTCTCCTCTTGCTTTCCTTCTCTTTCAAAATACATTTTGAGCATATTCACATGACACACTCGGTCAGATTCCTTCCTCTCTGGAGTCTTTATCAAATAATTCACTTCACTCAATTTCTTCTCAATTTGAACGGTCCACTAAACCTTGGTTTTAAAGGCTCACGCGTTACTGCAAGTAACACAAATAGCTTATTCCCAATTGCAAAATTGTGAATTTGTGATTTCTTATCTGCTTCTTGTTTCATTGTATGCTGTGATTCTTTTAAATGCTGTCTAGCCAATTCTCCAGCTCTATTTAATCATTCACTAAAACTTGACACATAGTCCAAATGGGTGGTCTCTAAATTTCTCCTTTATCAATTTTAACAGTCTTCATGCCCAAAAGTGAATTCAAATGGACTGAATTTGGTCGATGCATTCGGTGCATCTCTGATTGCAAAACATACAAATGGAACTCCCTTAAGCCAGTCATCTGGATAATCCTGACCATAAACTCGCAACACGTTTTTGAGTGTTTGATGCCATCTCTCTAGTGCTCCCTCCGATTCCGGATGGTACGCAATAAATTTGAATTCCTTTATTCCCAAATTATCCAAAACCACCTTGAATAGTTTGGATGTCAAGTTTGATCCTTGATCTTATTGGATCTCTATTGGTAGTCCATATCTAGTAAAAAATTTAAGCAATTCTTCTACAACCCTTTTAGCTGTGATGTTGCGTAATGGAAATGTAGTTAACACTTCCACTATTGTTGATAAATACTTATTCCCACTTTTTGTTTGAGATAGAGGACCTACACATTCAATCAAGATTCTTGTGAAAGGTTCCTCAAATACAGGAATAGGTATTAAAGGTGCAGGTTTTATTACTGCTTATGGTTTTCTGATTAGCTGACCTGAATGACTTGCCTGGCAAAATCAATTATGCCTTTGTATAGTCCAAGCCAGTAAAAATGTCTTTGTGTTTTAACCTAAGTTTTCCTCACCCCTAAATGGTCTCCAAGTGATAGCTCATGTGCCATTCGCAGCACCTCCTTTCTGTACTCTACTGGCAAAACAATTTGATGAATATCTGCTCATTTCTCATTTGCTTGAATGTGTGATGGTCTCCACTTCCTCATTAAGACATCGTTTGTTAAATAATAATACACAGGAATACATTCACTTTCTTTGTATATGCCTTTTGATATAACTGTTTTAACTCCTTATCTTACTGCTGTAATTCAATCAGCTTAGTAGAGCTAAAAATACTGGCATGTTTGCCTATTGCTCTTTCTCAGTTCCACTTATCCAATCAAAGAAGGTTTCGGATAACATATGTCAGCTTTTGATCGCTCCTGCTTCAAATTATGCCTCTGTGATCTTGTGATCACACAATCAGAGAAAATTTCTGGAAAACATTCTCCAGGTCTTCAGTTGCCTATGCCCCATTGGCTTTTCAACTAGAGTAGGCAGCACACCTACCGGTGAATCAGCTATATCATTTGCAAAGACAAGTTGTATTCCTGGTGCTAGGAGTTTGTCCAGTACTCCTACCACAAATTCTCCACTCTTCTCTGTAATGTCTAGCCTCACTTTACATAACTGAGCACTTTTGTCTCACCATGAATTCCTGTTACCAGCACCTTCTCTGGCAAAGTCTCTTAGAAGTACACATCTCCTCAACCGTCAGCATCACAGACTGAGAGGATCCTGTGTCCCTTACCTATTACTGCTGGCATATGTGAATAAAGTTTACCCCTGCATGTATATTTTTTAAGCAGATCTGGCACTTCCTCTTTAACCAATCTCTGATTATCTTGTACACTCTGAGGCAGTGGTCTAACTTCCTTTGTGCTGTTTTTTTACTGGTCCAACAAAACTTCCAGGCTTGTCTGGTTTTCCTACATCTGGCTTTGTCCTAGCTCACCAACACTGTGATTTCATATGGCCCACTTTATTACAATGAAAACACTTGAGCTTTTTAAATTCTTTGTCCCCCTCAAGGGTTTCTTTTTTACCCTGTGGTGAGTTATCCGTATGGTCTTCATTGAGAGCTACCTTTTTCCTTTCCACGTGAGGAATTCTATCTGCCCCAATTTCTATCCCTCATGGACTGAAATTGATTCTGGAAGCTAGACTGTGTTTTATGGACCAGCTCATAATCATCAGCTACTTCAGCTGCTAACCTTGCTGTTTTAACTCTCTGCTCTTCCACGTGAGTTCGCACCATTTCAGGCAGTAATGTTTTGAATTCGTCCAAAATAATTACCTCCCTAAGGTTTGTTTGATTTATAAAGTTCTTATCCATCTATCGGAATTAATCTGTTTGTCCCTTTCAAACTCAATATAGGTTTGACCAGGTTCTTTCCTTAGATTCCTGAAACATTGTCCATAGGCTTCTGGTACAAGCTCATATGCACTTAAAATGGCGTTTTTTCACCTCCCCATACTCCCCAGATAACTCCTCGGATAGTGATGTGAATACCTCGCTAGCCCTACCTACAAGTTTTGTTTGGATCAACAAAACACACATTGCCACTGGCCACTGCATTTGTTTAGCCACCTTTTCAAATGAAATGAAAAAGACATCCACATCCTTCTCATCAAATTTAAGCAATGCTTGAACATACTTAAACAGTTTCACACTAGGCTTCTGACTACCTGGAGATTGCTCATCCTCACTCTCTGCCTCACTAAGCCTACACTCAGCCTTTATCTCCAGCCTTTTATGCTGACTTTTCTTTTTAAGTGTCATTTTTGAAGTTTAAAAGCTCTCCCTTTTTCCCTCTCTTCTGCTTTTAACCATAACTCAAACTGTTTCATTTCTGCTGCCCTTTTCTTTATCTCTCGCCTCGAACTCAAGCTGCTTTATATGCAGGATCAGTGGTGCTAGAAGAGCACAGCAGTTCAGACAGCATCCAGGGTGCAGCGAAATCGACGTTTCGGGTAAAAGCCCTTCATCAGGCTTTTGCCCGAAAGGTCGATTTCGCTGCACCCTGAATGCTGCCTGAACTGCTGTGCTCTTCTAGCACCACTAGTCCAGAATCTGGTTTCCAGCATCTGCAGTCATTGTTTTTACCTGCTTCATATGCAATTGAATTCTTGCCATCTCGATAGATTCTGATAGTTTCTGCAGCAAGTTTAAATGCTGAGCTACTACTGTCATTATCTCTCCTTTCCTCACAGAAGCAGGCAGTTCTAATTCCAGTGTCTCTGCTAATTCTTACAATTGATCTTAATCACTTTCTGCAAAACTTCCGGAGTTGCCGCATCCACATCCAGAAAAGTTTTGGAGACTGAAAGAACCATTTCTATCACAAGCTTTGTCTACCCAACCAAACCAACACCTGAAATAAAGACAGTAGTACCTAACACTCACTGTTTAAAATCCCGGATGGGCCCCCAGTCTGTTATGGACCATAAATTTGCAATTTGTTTTGGTAAGTGTACAGTGAAAATTACACGGCGTAAGATAGTTAGGTTGACTACTAGATTTTAAGACAGATAAAAATTTATTCACAAGATTACACAATGAAACATAAAGAACAGAATAACGAACCCCTACAGAACTCAGCCTATCCAACAAGACTTAATTATGCTGTTCTGAATATAAACAACAGTCCCAATAAGGAAACTCCCTTTAAAACCCAGTATAAATGGAACACATGCTTACAGGTTGAAGTTGAAGGACAGGAAGAGAGAGAGAAACAGAGAGAGAGTTTCTACACAACTCCCTGTTCAGCTTCTCACCAGGTCAGACTGAACTAAACTGCTCAGCTCAGCCCTTCATTATGCAGATCACTTCTAAAGCATGACCACTTTGGCCTGTAGTCTCATCTGTTTATAAATGTACAAAAGGCCTCTCAAAATCCTTTTCACCTCTACCAAACCAGACTGATTGGAGCCCAGCCCAGTTTATTGCCCCTCTGAAAAAAATCAAGGACATAGTCTCCTTGAGCCAAGGGACACCGTTTTAAAAAATAGAGAGAAGCTTTGTGACAGCTTAAATGCAAGCGGGCTGTCAGTTTCCCAACCTTAGAACAGTGACTGTACTTCAAAAGCACTTAATTGGCTGTTAAGTGTAATGGGGCTGTAAAAGGCAGTATGTGTGTAAGTTCTTCCTTATTCTATTCAAATTAATGTCATATGTTATTGAACTGGTATTTCAGAGATCTGAATTAATAATTGATCATCAGATTAACCATTTCTGTTTCCAATTACCCACATTTTTTCTTCAAATCTCTCAACTCTTCAACTTACTTAGTTCCTTTAAGAAAATCCTTAAAATCTACATCTTTGACCTAGCTTTTATTCAACCATCTTTAATATCTTCTTTTCTGAATCAGTGTAATTTTTTAAATACACTGAGACGATTTCTTATGTTATAGCTATGATATATATGTGAGCTGCTGTTACCATTGGGATTACTTAATTGATTCAATCTGTAATCTAGACTGTTAACAATGGAAAAAAGACACAAACTTAATGACTTCAGACTTTTGTGTTGTGTTTTTCCAGGCTGGGCAATATTCTCTTCAATCAGTGCTGTAAAGCGTCTCTAAAGCCTTAATATTTGTGTAATAGTGTGGACATACGGTTTGCCACATTTTTTCGTGCAATTGACATTACTTCTTGGCTGTTTGTATTCTATACTTTTTAAGATAAAACTTAGAATTCTATCACGTTACTTGTATCCTTAGCACACAGGGCTGCTGCCTTTAATATCCTGTGAACTTGTCCTTATCTCATCACTCAGAACAAATCTATGTCTATTCAGAGTATAATTATTGTTCTTTTTAAACCAAAATGCATCATCTCACATATTGGTATTAAATTGCACCTTGCTACATTTAAGCCAAATATATTATCAATATCCCTTTGCTGTTACATTTGTTTTTGTAAGAAGACAACAGAATATGATTGTTGTACTTGCTACATCCTATTAATATTTCCCTGCTTGATTAGAGATTTTACACTGACACCTAGCTCCATATATTTGTTGGATTGCTAATAATTTCCACCATCTCACACCTCCTGCAGTGTCTTCATTTTGGTACAGACGTCTCAGACAGTGTGCCTTGTTGCCTCCAAATTACTGAAGAAGGGCTTATGCCCGAAACATCGAATTTCCTGTTCCTTGGATACGGCCTGACCTGCTGCGCTTTTCCAGCAACACATTTTCAGCTCTGCCTCCAAATAAGGTTTTTATTTGATGCAGACATTTTACTTAAAAGCAGGTACATTGAACAGGATGTTCTGCCTCACTTTTGATTGATTGCATTATCCTTAATCGGCTTTGCATGTAAATATTTAATTTGTTACATGGGGGAATTAATGGTGGTGGTTGGTAGTTTACACAACAAATAACAGTCAATTGTGATTTTGGTGATAGAAAAATAACTCAGTTGTGTGTGAGAGCATTTCTGATGTTAAAAAATGGAAAAGGGAACAGAATGCTCAGGGTTCTTGTGGTGCAATGGTCATGTCCCAATCTGAAGCCAGGATGCCTGGGTTCAAGTCCCACCTGCTCCAGACGTATGTCATAACATCTCTGAACAGGCTAATTAGAAAACGTTGTAACAGGGTGTTACTGACATCAAGATAGGCCTTGCGAGACTTCTTGTTGATTATGCCAAAAAACTCATCATCATCCAGGTTCATCAGATTCTCTACAACATTTCCAACCAAAATGCTAAAGTATCTTTTCTCTTTACTTTTTTGGTTTGCTCTATATTTCCAGTAATTTTATTTTGTTTAGAGTTTCAGAAATTAAATAGAATTTGTGTATTTTGGTGAGAAGTGCACTTTCTCTCTCTCTCTCTCTCTTTCCACCCCCACCCCTACCCTTACCCCCAATCTCTTTTCCTACTATGTCTCCCTCTGTTTGCAAGGAGTTATTTTCTCATCTAAGCCCAAAAACAGATAATAGATTTACAAAAGCCAAGAGTTAGGACTCCCAATACTGTGCAGAGGTATGAAGGAATAGTGACAGAAGAGTGGTGATAAGCCTCCTTCTGCTTGTCTGGCTGTGTCTTACTAGTCTATTAAGTCATTGGCATGCAGAATTACGTGGAGCCAGGTAGCAAGATCCCTTGCTGCCAGTGATAGGTTTCCTCTCCAGCTTTCCTCAATGAGCCAAGTTGGCTCGAGAATAATCAGTGATATTCTGGATTACAGTGTTTTGTCAGCTCAGGTATAAGTTTGTTGAGTCAGCCAGTGAGGATCAGCCCAGTTTTATTCTTCCATCACCACTATACTGTTAAAGACATGTTACTTATTTTCCTTCCTATGAATATAGCCTTGGGATTTGAACCCATTGAAGCAAGTGCACCAACTCTTGCTAACCAGTCTAGTTGATGAGCAGTTCTCAGTATAAATCTCTATCATCTTCCTTTCAGACCCCAAAATTGTTGTAATCCTGTCATTACTCCATTATAATCTGACACATTTCGTGACTAGAATACTAAACTTTTAAACAGATAATTTGCAGTTTGGGAAGTGATAAAGGATGATGCCACAGGTGTATCACGGTAAGGTGGATTTTGTTTGCTACTCTTGATCAGATTCACAAGCTTGTCCAGTTTCAAGACGTATTTCACAGATCAGAAAAACTGAAAAGTGTTTATTTAACCCAAGATGTTACCAGAGAGAAAAATATTACAAGAGAGGAGATCAAATCTCTAAAGGTTAAGTATGTCCTAGACTGGTATCAATATTAATGAAAGGCACAAGCTGGAAGAACAGCACTTCTTTTTCCGCTATAGCCCTTTCGACTTAATGTCAAGTTCACCAATTTCAGAGATTGAGGCACCTTCTCCCATGTCCTTAGTCCAACTCTCACAACCAGACCTTGTTATCACACGGTCTTCTAATACACACAACGCATTGTTAGTCACTAATATTCCCCATTAGTAGCTCATTCATTCTCATCGGCCAATCATCCAACTGTTCTGCTTTCTGTCTTTGGGCTCTATCCCCACCTATTGTTTACTCCTTACCCCTTCCCCCCCACCCTATCTTCTACATTAAAAAATAACAATTTCCGAGCTACCATCAGCTCTGAAGAAAGATCACTGCACCTGAAATGTTAACTCTGATATCTCTACATAGATGCTGCCAGACCTTCCAAGCTTTCCCAAAAATTTCATTTTTTGTTAACTTTAAGTGTTTCTGCTAAGAACTGTGATTTCAGAACAGTTTTATTTTCTTTTGATGCTGTAAGAGTTTTAGTTCTTCCCATACTCAAAGGCAATTAAATGAAATGAAATAGCCAGAGAATGTCCAAAGGGTATCTTTCAAACACACTGCAAGTAGGAGTTCCTTATGTCTGTACATTTCATATCATCTTTTCAGTATTAATAATATCAAATCACTTCAAATGCCAAAACATGCTGCAGATTTGTACTCTGTGAAGTACCTTCTACTATTCTACTGGAAAATGTAATAACTAAAATGACTATTACACCCTTCTATTCCCTGCAGATTAAATAATTTAACAGGCACAGCAATGATAAGGAAATTGATTGAAGATTATTAAGCAGCCAGTTCTTTATAATCCAGCATGACTGTGAAAGGTCTCTAACAGTTATTAAAGCAGTCTTTAATAACCAAAATCTAAAAGATGGAGATTTGCCAGAGCAATGTTGAGTAGCTACAATTTTACCTCTGTTGGTAAGAGACTATTACATCGCACATTCCACCCTAAATCTCTCAAGATCCAAATAAAATAGACAGCATAAACTTGAACCCTTGAAAGGATACTTTAGCCCTGAAGGGAACTTAGTGTATCAGCAATGTGTGTTCAATGTTAGGGCACAATAATGACAGCATATCTGTTGAGAGAGGAGAAACGTATTTTTAGGAACATGTGCAGAAGCAATGAGATTGTCAATATGCAGCTAGAATATATTCCATGACAGAAAAAGACTAACCTTCATGTTACACTTTGAGACATTCCAAGTCAAAAGAGTAGAAAGATCATGAACAAAAGGCAGGATGCAATTACTGTGAAATGCATCACACAAAAGGCAAGCCTAACACAGGGAAAGCAATGTTCTTACTGCAAGAAGGCAAATCAATCATCACACAAATGTTTGGCTAGAAGGACGTACAATAAACAAGTGCAAACTGTATAGAACAGATTGGTTCAGTCAGTCAATAGTTGATACATGTTTATGATTATTGAAATGATGACTACATAAGAACATCAAATCGATATAAAGTATCAAGTGGACGCTGATACATCATGCAACATCTTGACCATCTGAGTCACTATGTAAAGTGGCCCAATGTGATAATCCAACAATGAAACCTTCAAAAGCATGGTTAAGGGTGTATGATGTTACCATACTTTTGCTAAGAGGGCAAATTAGACAAGGTAATGACAAGACTGAATACCTGGACTTCAGATAATTGACAAGTCTAAAACTGCTAACCGTTAACATGACATTTTATGGACCAGACCAGACCCCCTCAAAACATTTCAAAAAGGTAGCCCAGACCCCAACTTTTCTCGTTGTTTTGAGCAGATGTAAAGTGGATATTCCAGGAGCGATGCAGCTGGTCAAACCCCTTGGTTTTAAACCAAACAGAATTTATTTACAGAGTACTGAATAAACCACAAACAAAAGAAAACAGAATAATTTAATCTATCTGAAAACCCAGTTGACTCTATTGCAACTTACTGATGCTGTTTGAAATATTTGCAACATCCTCATAAGCACCCCCTTGGCACAGAAGATAAAATCAAACACAGGTTCTTGCAGGAGAGATGTCAGAGAGAGAGAATCAGCATTGAGCCATTTCCTTGACAAGCAGCCTCAAAAGCATTGCTTGCAAAAACCAAACCAGAAAAAAGTTGAGCTAGGACAAATGGCCACTTCTCTTTGATTGTACAAGTTTTTTTTAAAGCTTAAAACCTTTTCAAGTATATAAACCCAGAACCTGTACCTTTCTGACCTCTCTGAAAAAACAACAAGGACAAAATAACCTTGTTAAAGGAGCAGCATCATTGCAGTCTGAAGAAATTTGCAATGAACACAATAAATGGTTGACCATAAATCAGATCTCGGTGGAGTACAGTGTTCTGTTTACTACTTTAAGATGTCTTCTTGGATAATATTATCCCAAAGTAGAAAAGAGCAAGAGATAAGCTAGCTTCTGCTATTGAAAATTTCAGTTGCCCCAAGTCTTGGTAGAAGATTTGGAAAAGAGGGAGTAACCAAGAATATTCCAGCTCCTACACAATAGATAATAATGAAACAACCCCGGAAAGTTGAGAATATTCATCAACTCAAACGTCAGGGACCCAGGTTTGATTCAAGCCTCAGGCTATATGGAGTTTGTGCATTCTCCCCATATCTGCATGGGTGCTCTGGTTCCCTCCCGCAATTCAAAAGATGTGCTGGTTCAGTGAATTGGCTATGCTAAATTCTCATTGTGTTCAGGGATGTGTAGGTTATGTGCGTTAGTCAGGGTAAATGTAAGAAAATAGGGCAGGGGAATGGGTATGTATGGGTGGGTTACTGTTCAGAGGGTCAGTGTGGACTTGTTGGGCCAAAGAGCCTGTTTATGCATTGTAGGGATTCTGTGATTCTAAATGATTCTCTGAAGAGATCTTACTACCCCGTGACAATCAGCAAAGCAATTTTGCCACTCCATGTAGGAACAAAAATTGTAATTACTTTCGATGGTTACTAGCAAGTGAAGCTGAATGAAAGCAACAATTTTCCAACTTGTCCTGTAGATTGTTCAGGAGATGCAGATGGCTATGCATGCAGTTTGACATTCCATGGCTTTAAAGTAGAAACAATGTAGGAAGCATGTGATGATCAGTGATCTTCCTGAATGAAAGTGATAGTGAATGATCTGCTTGTTTATGGATTCAGCGATGTAATGAAAGACATCTTTGTTGACCACAATCAGAATCCAGTGTGACTGCTACACAGAACTTGTGAGATAATTCCAAAACAGAACAAGAAAAATTGCAATTAAGGATACCTGAAGAAACGTAGAAAACAGGTGCAGGAGTAGGCCATTCAGCCCTTTAAGCCTACACCACCATTCAATATGATCATGGCTGATCATACAATCTCAGTTTTCCACTCCCATTTTCTCTCCATACCTCTTGATCCCTTTACTCACAAGGGCCATCATCCAGCTCTCTCTTGAATCTATCTAACAAATTGGCCCCAATAGCTTTCTGTGGGAGAGAATTCCACAGGTTCACAATTCTCTGAGTAAAGAAAGCCTTCCTCATCTCAGTCCTGAATGGCTTACTCCTTATTCTCAGACTGTGACCCTAGTACTAGACTTCCCCAACATATGGGAACATTCTTCCTGCATCTAGCCTGTCCAGTCCCATCAGGAATTTGCATGTTGCTATGAGATCCCCCCTCATTCTTCTAAATTCCAGGGAGTACAAGCCTGGTCGATCCAGTCTTTTTTCATCTGTCAGTCCTGCCATCCCGGGAATCAGGTAAGTGAACTTTCATTGGACTCTCACAATAGAAAGAATGTCTTTCCTCACACTGGGAGACCAAAAATCATGTACTGACAGAAAAAGATCTCAGGAGAAAGTGAAGACTGCAGATGCAAGAGATCTGAGTTGAGAGTGTGGTGCTGGAAAAGCACAGCATGTCAAGCAGCATCCGAGGAGCAGGAGAATTGATGTTTCAGACATAAGCTCTTCATCAGAAGATCTCAATCTGGATCCTGAGAACTGTACCAATAATATGACCAACAATAGGTGCAAAACGTGGGTAACTATTTGTTAAATTTGTCAACTACTAAAAATGTTCTTACCAAATTTGACATTGCATTGTGAACATTCTTGATAACTCATTGCAAAAGATGCACTAATATTGGGATACAGAACAACAAGAAGCATTCACTTAAATCAAACAACTGTTGCTGGCAATACCAGTGCTGAAATACTTTGAAGTAAATAATGAAATACTGTGCTGTGTTACACCAGTGAGACAGAAAGTAGGCAACCTTAATGCTGCAAGGACAGACAGTTATCTTTGCACTATGGCGTTCATAGAAGAGATAGAGAAAGAAAGCTGCATTGTTTTTCTTAATTTACAAACATTATCATCAATACTTATCTGGAAGAGATAAAATGATGGCCAAATTGGAGCACACGCCACTTCAAAGCATTTTTCTCAAAGTTCCTGCAAAACGTATTGTGGAGCTATCATCGAGATATGACATTCAAGTGAGGGAAGCAGCTATACAGTGGTGGTATGCTGTTGAGTGCAATTCATTCTATGAAGAAAATAGAGCTTTGTATAACAGAGTGTGGAGTCTTCCACACCCAATGTGAACCAGTAGTTTCAACCAGCATCAACCCAGCAAAGATAGTGAATCTACCATGCAGACATCTTGTTCAGATCAAACAAGATGTAGCTCAAATGTTGCAAGGAATATTGATTCAAAGAAGGCTTGAAAACATCAAGCACGGTCCCGTGGTCACAAGATCATGAATGAATTGAAAGCCCGAGATGCTATATTGTACGAAGGAGATAGAGACGTTATATCAAGGAGCTGAGAGGAGAGATGAAGAACCCATCCAAGGAAGACCAAGGTGAAATAGCAAAAAGCCACATTTCATTTTGACTAAACTTCCAAACCATTGCCAGATTTGAGCATTAGAGAGCCAATCAGGATGCAAAGCTTCAATATTCTCAGTAAGACTCAGCCCAGTTGGCAACGTGGGGTCTGCATATCCCAGTTATTATCTGAATCACATTGTTGCAGTGAGCGATTGAACACATATTCACACAAGTAGCACCGCTGTCAACCAGTCTGCACAGATCACAAATCAACAGTCAACTCCAGAGGTCTGCAGCACCATAAGGCATCGATGAAAGAACAACGGTTGCAATTGCAACAGCAATGGACATGGGAATGCCTCTCCCCAGAAAAGGACAATCACTCAGTTGAACAACACAAGACAAAGCACAAGTGGACCATTGAGAGACCACTTATTGACAATGAGCTGCCCAAATTTGGCTTTCATGTCAATTTCAGTGAGTTCAGTGGAGGATGTATCACCATGAGTTCAGGCTTCACGCAATTTCACGGTTCTCACCTCAGTAGGTATGCACCATGCTTTCACAACACCGCTGTGGCACTAGGTTGCGTTCAGCAATGGCGGAAGTGTTAACTGGTGCCAGGACCTTCCATCATTCATCCTCTAGGTGCCATATTTAAAGATATGACTTCTACCATGAGGCAGTCACAACATACATCCATCTTATAGTCAGTCCAGTAAAGACATGGTCAGGCTAAACTGCTGTCCTGCAAGCTTGTATCAATCCTGTTACAATCCCTGCTGAAAAGATCACTGACCAAGATTTCAAGTTGTTGCAGGTAAATTTTGGAGATGGGAATTGTTGAGACATTGGGAATAATAAGTAGGAAGACAAGGTGATCCAGGAGTGGAACAGAAGGAGGTTGGTAGGACCAAGACTTCCAGGAAGTAATTGATCAAGAAGGAAGGGTAACCGCGGAAAGAAGTCAAAATGACGGAGCAGCCAGGAGAGGGATAATACTCATTTGGGATGGTGGGGCTAGACATAGAGTAATGAAAATGAATAGTTGGCAATGGCAATCGTCATCATCTAGTTTTGTTCCTGGTTCTATCGTGATTATATTTTAAGTCATCTTTCTTCATGAAGACACAAGTTGATCACTTTAAATACCTTTGGTTTTGTTGCATACAGAGCAGATTTTTATGAACATAGCCATCCAAGCTCTTTATGTCTGCCACCATTAACATATTTCTGCAGATCCCCTGGAAGGACTTAAGTAGACTCGCAAAATGTAGAAAAATAGTTTGATCGCCTGGCTATGCATTGTCCAATTTTCTTTTCCAATGAGGTCAGAGGGTAGAAATGCTTCTGATTCACTATCATTCATTTCAGGGTTCCAGAAAAATTCAATTTTCCCTTTTTTGATGTTTATTAGCTCAGCAACAAGTCAAACATATGACTTTGTACTCTCTCTTTCAGCTCTCAGTGCCTGGGGATGAGCCAGTCATGCCAGAAAATCAGCCTGCTTTTAGCCTTTGACAGGCAATACAAGAGAAGCAGATTCATCAAATTGGAGTAGAGTTTCTAATTTAAGTTACAAATTCTCCAAAAGGTGTATAGAATTGCTTGGATGGCATGAAAGTGAATCATATGGTATTGCTTCCAGCACTTTTCACTACTTCCTCTTCAGATGTTATAAGGGTGGCATTTCTTCAATATCTGAAAGCAGGAATGTCTGAAGGAGAAGGTTCAGTGTGAGAGAAGGTCATTGCGGTCAAAAGCAGTTTTGTGTTCAACCTATTAGAAGCTTTCTCATCGATCCCAGATAGCGGGATGATTATTGCTGGGAATTAAAATGGTACATAAGGCTAGAGATATTATGCACAATATTCTGAATGCTGTTGGTTGCATCTGACCCAATATTGCTGAACCCAATCTCCTACTAGGGCTCAAAAGGTGCAGTTATAATCCCTTTATTGATGTTTGCTGCACCCTTAGTAGTTTACCCCCTTATCCTACAATAGATAGTGTTCAAAATAGTTGGAAAAGATGACATTGGAGGCTGGGCTGGGGAGGTAATACACAAAGTAATTGTATCAGCAGTATTGCACTAAAACATCTTCTGTTTTCCTTTTTTTTGCAAAAATGCTTCAGAATATCTTTGATTCAACAATGAATGTTTTTGCATTGATGATTGTGCTGGCTGGGAACATGTCCTAAACTCAATAATTTAAGACAGTATGGGAATGTGCAAGACTGGAAGAGACCATTCTGATCTAATGGTCTTAACTGATGCACAGCTGAAGTGACAGAGTCACTCAAACAGCCCCAAAGTTAAAGCATGCACTCATTGATACTAATTCAACTCTCCCTACAATATTCGACTTATTAGTATGGAATGTCAATGATTGTATGGCACTGTCTTTGGGTGATCAATGATTTATCTCATGTCAGAAAAGGCTTATTATCTATCCTTCCTTCATGCTAAAGTAGTCTCAGCTAGGCCTAAGCAATTTGTGATGACAACAATTGTAATTTACAGGCTCAGATCAAATTATTCTAGCATTTTCAACATTGTCATATATTGGGTCCATTCCATTTTCTACAGTGCATCTCTCTTCCTCGACCTAACAAATATTCAGTGGCAATGTCAACAGCCTGATAGATGTAATGTCCCGTTGGACACGATCAACAATCAATATTGTTACAGGCGGTAGATGAAGGCACAATCAGTTTTGACTGTGTGTTTCATTAAATGACATGCTGAAGATTGTCTCATTGCAAATAATGATTGGGCCAGGGTACTGTCCTTTCAATTATATAACACAATAAATAACCTCACAATCTTAGAACAAAAGAGGACAAACAATGCAGATAAAAGCATCTGTATTATAATTAAGTGTCTTCATTAATAGATTTTCTGTGTGATTTTGTTCAACAAAATTGATTTGTTTTGTTCCAGTTGACCGCATGATCGGTGAACTGGCTGGAAGGAGTAAGTAAGTCTGGTATTCTAGAGAAAGTTGAATTAATGTCAATGAGAGTATGCATTAACTTGGGGTGGTTGAGTGATCCTGTCACTTTAGCTGCGCATCAGTTAAAACTATTGGATCACCATGGTCTCTTTCAATCTTGCATATGCCCATTCTGCCTTAAATTATTAAATATAGATCTTCCCAGCCAGTGCAATCATCAAGGCAATAATATTCATTCCTGAAACAAATGTATACTGAAGCATTTCCAGAAAAAAAACCTAGGAAAACAAAGGTGCCTTCATGCAGTGCTATTGCCACAAATAGTTTTTGTAACACCCTCACAGCACAGCCTCCAACCTCACCTTCTCCAACTGTTTTGCTTCACTCTGACATACTTACTAATGTCTGAGCTTGAAAAAGTGCTACTTCACTGAATGTAAATTTAATGTGAGGTTTGAAACCAGATAACAGATCTTTTTTGTGAAAATTCTCTTTACAAAGAAACATAACAGCTTAGCGGTTTGTTCTTTTCATAGCCAACCAGTTCTACTCCACTTGCTCAAGCTATGCTCTCTGTTTGACATTAGTCTTTCATTTACTATTTTGTTAAAAAAAAGGCTTTTAAATTCTGTCAATGGGAAAATAGTATTATAAGGTGATGAGGACCTGAAGTTAAATTCTCTCATCAACACACAAACCAAAAACCAAATACATATACCAACATATTATAATCCTGATAACTTCTTTGTTAACACCAAAAAAATGATTAAGTAATTAATTTAGAATTGTTTTTTGCGGAGAAGGTCTTGTTCTAAATCACCCAACAGTGAGTACATAAACAGTCAGAGTTGTAATGCTAATACTGATTGTGAGTCTTGTGTATGACCCACAGCCTTAACTTAATTAAGATTCAAATCTAAACAGGCAAATGTCTCCCGAGAGAAAGTAAGAGCAATATGAGTTTTTTGGTCTATATTGCAAACTGTGTACATTTTCAAATATCTTAATGTACTGACTGAATTGAAACACATTTCCCCATGGACTGTTATGAGCACGATGCTGGTATTGGTTAAACTTTACAATTCAATTTAGCAGCATTGTGGAAAAATCTCTTGCAAGCTTCGTAAACTACTACTTAATGAATTTGAGGCATGATGAGTTATTCTGTCTGAATCATAAGGAGGTTCACTTGACACGAAAGTACATTGTGAACATGTATTTTTGGTGCAAGCTTATACAGTTCACATAACTGTATTGATATTTTCTTTCTTTATTCCGGGTAATTTTAGTTCTTGAATGTTTTTTGCAATTTCTTTTACACCGAATATATTCCAAGATAGGAAGACGTTGTCTATCCTTCTTTCTCTGACATCTCCTGATCAAAATGGTATCTACACAATTTAAGCGCATGCTGATCTGACATAACGGTTCAATGTTAACTTGTGCAGAGCATATCCTCCGTTCCAGAAAACCAATCAACAGCAGAAATGACTGGCATTAATATTGTGTCCATATTATTGGTAAAACGTCTAACAGCCATCACCTCAATAATAGGTAGCTTTATCCATTCATACCATAAAACAGAATGCTGTTGAGCTTGCATGTATCATGCTGATAAAATTTCATGGGGAGATGCTTCTCAGTTTAGTCAGTACACTAGATAGGTTTTGAAAATATTTTTAAAAAGAACTGCCGGTGGTGGAAATCAGAAACAAAATCAGAAATTGCTGTAAAAAGAAACAGTAAGTCTGATAGCATCTATGAAGAGAAAGCAGAGTTAGCATTTTGGGCCCAGTGATCCTTCTTCAGAACTATTAGATCAAGTCTGGACCTGAAATGTTAACTCTGTTGTTTCTCCACAGATGCTGCCAGACCTGCTGAGCTTTTCTAGCAATTTCTGTTTTTGTTTTGGAAAAAATATTGTTTGTAATATTGATCAAGTAACTTCCAGACATGCCCTCACTTTCTCTTGGAGAACACTATCCTTCTTCAGATTTGAATCTCAGTTCAGTCTCTGGTTTCTATTGTACTAATTGGAGAGTCGAAACATGAGTAAGAACAAAGGACTCTCTCAAGTGGACTCTGATAAAAACAAGCAAATTAAGTAACACAGCTATCATAATGTTACTGTCATGGCAACTTACTTTTCATTTGCAAGGAACTGAAAATAAATTTAAATCATTTTGCAACTAGCAATTCCAAAATTAGATTAAAAACATGTCAATGCACTTGGCAAAACCATCGGCAGCAGGGATAGAGAAGATAGGCAGGAGTTTCAGATGAAGAGTGTTATTCAGTTGTGGTGAAAGAATCTTCCAGAAATGTTTGACTCCTTTTTTCTCTCAGGTACTGACAGATATGCTCTTATATCACCTACCCCCACTGTTTTAACATATTTGTTGCCTTTTTACTTTTGGAAGCAATTTCAAGTATTTTACTCTCAAGTGTGGCACTCTGCTTCTGTTGTCACTGAACCCCAATCCACAGTTTTGGAATGAAATACCCTCACTCCCACCATAGGCCACCATAATAATGTTACACTTTTAACTGTATAACCAGCTGTACTATATGTCACTTTGAAAAGTAAACACAAATCAATAATGTTCAAGTGCCTTTGCAATCTATGTCATTTTTGGATCATCAGTCTCACAGCTAACACATTGCTGATATCGACACCCCAACATTGTTGCGACCTTTCGATTCTTTACATTCTCTATCCTATGAACTGTCAAACACAGACTACAGGAAACAGGGTCAAGTTCAGGATAAGATTTGTTCTGTGATTCATGGGCAGCATTCATTTCACTTTGGTGACCTTTAACTAGCAATAATAGAGAAAGAGGATCTTCAGTTCTTCTGAAATTCTCCAGAGGGGGAATGACAATACTCTGACACAGTATGGCACCGATAACCGCAAGCTCTTTTCATTGCAATAATTCAGAGATTTCTTTCTTTATACTACATAAATGAATCACTAATGGATGGCATAAAAAGAGAGTAACAATTTCCCTACATTTTATGTTTTTTTCTGCTTGCAAGACAAATAATAAGGCTGGACAAAGATTAACGCTGCACTGCTGAGTTTTATTGTATTGTCTCTTAAATGATCCACATCCTCTTCCAACAGCTACAGTTTCATCCCTTTAGGCCAGGATTCCAACTGTGTACTTCAAAAGCATTCCAGGTGATTAAAAGAAAGCTATTTCACTCCTAGTAAATGGTCCACATTTGCCTACTAAGTTGGACTTAGTCATCCATTACTTAATGTTAGCCATATCTATGTTGTAAACACTCCAGAAATACTAATAACACAGAATTAATATCTAGCCAGTGCATTTTTAATCTAGCAGTTATCAACAGTCATGATAAGTATACAATATTTTAACTAACTAATGTTGCTGAGAAAAACCTGAAACTGTGACTTAAGACCATTAAACAAGCCCTTTTGTTTTGTATCAGGTTGGCTCAAAAAAGACTAGATTCAATATCCATGATTTGTCTAAGACATTAAGTATTGCATAGACAGTGGTGTCATTCCTTGTTCAATTTGCCATTTTCTGCTGGTTACACAGATGCTAGAGGATCTGTAGGATTGTTTTGAAGAAGAATAGGGAGTTCTCAATCCTTTACAAATAAGAACATTTTTTTCCCTTCATTCTTGGGATGTAGGCATTACTGGCTAGGCCTGCATTTATTGCCCATCTCTCATTGCCCTTTGATAGGAAGTGGCAAGCTGCCTTGTGAGTTCATTGTGTTCCTTGGAATGCAGTTATACCCATTGTGTTTTTAGGAAGTGAGTTCCAAGATTTCAATCCAGTGACACTGAAGAAACAGCAACCTCATTTCACATAAAGATGGTGTGTGGCTAGGAGGGAAAATTGCAAACAATGTTGTATATGCTGCCCTTGTCCTTTTATGTGGTTCAGAAGATACTTTTGAGGCAGTGACTTGCTGCAGTGTATGTGTAGAAGGTACACTCTGCTGCTGTTGTACATCTGCAGGGGAGTGACTGAATGTTTGAAGAGGAGGGTGGTGTTCTAATCAAGCAGGTTTCTTTGTTCTGAATGATGTTGAGCTTCTTGAGTCTATTTGGAGCTCCACCCAATTGGGCAAATGGATCATACACCACACTAGTACCTTTCTGATGGTAGACAGGCTTAAGAGCATTCAGAAGATAGGTTACTCACCCAGAATTCCTCACCTTAGATCGGCTTTTACATCCACATTATTTATATGGCTGGTCCGGTTCAGTTTCTGGTCGATAACCTCCACAATACTGATGATGGAGGATTCAGCAGTGATATTGCATGGACTATTAAATAGAATATGGTTAGATTTTTTTCTTGTTGGAGATTGTCATTGCTGGTACTTGTGTGGTGCCCAAGCTCAGGATTCACTGTATATCAGCATGGACTGCTCGGTACCTAAGGAATGGTGAATGGTGCTGAACAATGCACAATCATCAGGGACCATCCTCACTTATAATTCATGATAGAAGGATTATCATCAATAAATCAGCTAAAAATGTTGTGATAAGACACTACCCTGAGGATCTTATGCAGAGATGTCTTAGAATTGTGTTGATGGACATCCAACAACATGAACCAGCTTCCTTTGTGCTCAGTATGGCTCCAGCCAATGGAACTTCTTCCTCTTGATTCCAAATTACTTTGGGAGATTAGATAATGCTCCTCAGTGCCACATCTGGTCAGATAATGCATTAATATCAAGGGCAGTGACATACGCTTACTTCTTGAATTCAGTTCAGCTCATTTGTCCACCTTTAGATCAAGGGTGTGATGAAGTAAGAAGTTGAAGAGTGCTGATAAAACCCAAACTGAATATCAATGAACAAATTATTATTGGGTAAGCACCACATGGCACCTAAAATGAGCAGGCTTCTATGTTGGTAGCTAAAAACAATGACTGCAGATACTGGAAACCAGATTCTGGATTAGTGGTGCTGGAAGAGCACAGCAGTTCAGGCAGCATCTGCTTCTTGGATGCTGCCTGAATTGCTGTGCTCTTCCAGCACCACTAATCCAGAATTCTATGTTGGTAGGTCCGGCACAGGCAGCAGTGGAGTTCTCCCTTGAGGCGAGGTGCTGGCATGAACGGGGTCAGAAAGATCAATATTCTGAACTTCTTACTTCTTTATTTTACTGATTTGGTCTTATGCCTGATAATGTTGTACTGTTTATTTCTTTACCTTTCTAATTTTCCTTTGTTTCCTAAGAGTTTGGTCTTGAGTATCTGTACCTCCGTACCTATGTAACTAAAATGGCGCAATAATGTGGTGACTGTAAACTTTTCACTGTAATCATTTGAGTACATGTGACAATAAAGTTAATTCAACATAATAGCCTTGTCGATGACATCTTCCATGAGGTAGTTGTTGATCAAGTATAGATCAATGGGACAGTAGTTGGCCAGGTTTGATCTGCTCTTTATGTACAGGACAAACCACATCGTCAGGTAGACTTCATTGAACGGATTGGTCAAGGCATTTAAAATCCTGAAGCACAAGTCTTTAATATTACTGAAGCAACGTTGTCAGCGCCTATAATCTTTGTAGTTTCTGTTGCCAACAGCAGTTTCTTGTCATCACATGGAGTAAATAGAGTTAGTTAAAGACTGACAATTGTGATGCTTGGTATTTTGAGATGAAACTGAGATAGTTCATTTACTGTATCTCTGATTGAAGATGATTTCAATTGTTTCTGCATTCTCTTGTGCAAGGATGTGCAAAGTCGGGTATATTGGTAAAGCCTCCTCCTTCAGTGAGTTGTTTAATTGTCCACCAGCTTTCATGGCTGAATGTTGCAGGACTGCAAAGCTTAGATCTGATCAATTAGCTGTGGGAACACTGGCTCCATCCAATTCAGTTTTTGATCAGTGGTAACCTCTAGGATATATAGGAAAGGAGGTAGAGATGACATAAGGACAATCTTTTCTATGTAATTCATAAGGAAGTTTTTGAATTTGCTGCTTGTAAGATAGCAGTAACAGATTAAATTCGAGGCCACATGAAGGATTCAATCCATTAGAAGAGCAATAATGAAGTAGAATAACACTTTCTAGTGTGAAACTTCACACTATATGGATTTCAGTACGGCGTTCAAAAAGGTTCCTCATGGTAGACTGTTTAGCAAGCTTAGATCACATGGAATATAGGAAGAACTAGCTATTTAGATACAGAACTGGCTCAACAGTAGAAGACAGAGGGTGGTGGTGGAGGTTTGTTTTTCAGACTGGAGGCCTGTGACCAGTGGAATGCCACAAGGTTAGGTGTGGGGTCCACTACTTTTCGTCATTTACATAAATGGTTTGCATGTGGACATAAGAAGTATTGTTAATAAGTTTGAAGATAACACCAAAATTGGAGATGTAGTGAACAGCGAAGAAGGTTACTTGTGTGTACAACAGGATGTTGACCAGATGAGCCAATGAGCATAGGAGGGGCAGAGGGAGTGTAATTTAGATAAATGTGCAGTGCTGCATTTTGCAAATCAGGGCAGGACTAATACATTTAATGGAGGATCCTGGGGAGTGTTGCTGATCAAAGAAAGCTTGGAGTGCAGGTTCATAGTTCCTTGAAAGTGAAGTCACAAGTGGATAAGATAATCAAGAAAATGTTTGGTATGCTTGGCCATTATTGATTAATTCATTGAGTATACAACCCGGAAGGTTAGTTGCAGCTGTACAGGACATCAGTTAAGCCACTATTGGAATACTGCATTCAATCTGTTCTACTTGCTGTAGGAAGGATGTTGTGAAACTTGAAAAGATTCAGAAAAGATTTACTGAAGGTTGCCAGGATTGGAGGGTTTGAACTATAGGGAAAGGCTGGATCGACTGGGACTATTTTCCCAGAATTATCGGTGGCTGAGGGGAGACCTTACAGAGTTTTATAAAATGATGAGGGACATGGATAGAGTAAATAGAGGTGAGAGGGGAGAGATTTGAAAGGGACCTAAGCGTCAAAGTTTTCATGCATAGGATGGTGCGTGTAGTAAATGAGTTGCCAGAAGAAGTGGTGGAGGCTGGTGCAATTACAACATTTAAAAGGCATCAGGATAGGTATATGAATAGGAAAGATTTAGAGAGATGTGGGCCAAATGCTGGCAAATGGGACTAGATTAATTTAGGATATCTATGATTTTGATTTTGCTGGCATTTTCCTGTGTATTGCTAAAAAGAGATATGTTCCTAAAGATCTTCAAATTGCTGTCATCAGGATAAATGCAAGAATGCCAAATTGAAAACAATGACAATAATTTTCATCACAGGCAAAGATGATACTGATTGGTTGACATGTTGACTCTGATTAACATAGGTGTAGTCAGTCTGTACTCTGTCTCATATGAATAGCTGGGGTAATGTGTTATTGATTCAATCAGGCAGTCATTGGCACATACAGTCTTCTGTACCTCAGATGACAACAGCACTGCAGTGTACTTCAGTAATTTGACTATCACCTCTCATACAGCAATAGGGCTGAGAATTTAAGAATATTGAATAGTGCCCTGACTTTGGCTGAAGCTTTTCACTGTAACTATTGAAAGACTCTCCAGCTTGTCAGCTTCACTCAGTAGTCCTCCTCACTGTGCACTCATCTCAGAGTTGCTGACCAGTTAGGAAACTGGTGCCTTACTGTTAAATACAGTATTAAAGGTTGAACCAGGCCGTACAACCTTGAGCAGATCTAAGGGGATTTCCTATTCACCTCAGAATCTAGTTGGGTAAAACTCATAGGAGAGCTAAATTATGTGAGGATCGTAACCTGATCTGATTTTTAGGAGATTTAAATCCTTGCAAGCACCAAAATATCACACTGCTTGTCTAGGAAAATGTCTCTGATGAAGTGAGAATGACTGATGTACTGATCAACATGTTAAATTTGCATATGGGTATCAATGGGGGAGGGAGAAAGCGTTAGGATTGGATTGGAATGGTGAAGGAATTGATGGATGGGATAGGAATAGAGTGTTGAATTTGCTGTCTGCATTCAATTCCAGTGATAATATTCAGTTTATCATATCATTGCTGGATGGGCTGCAATTATCATTAATTTATTGTTACAGGATTGCAGTTTTAGCTGTCTGTACTCAGTTTTATAATTAGCACATATTTACTCTAATATTGGTATCATATAGTTGTACTCACATTTAATAGTTCTGGGAGCTGCTTGCATTATAATCGCATAAATTATTATTATGGGGTATGTGTGTGCCTGGAAAAATCACAAAGTGTGAGCGGTAGAGCTATGCTTTAATAAAGAATGTCAAGAGCTTGTACATGCTATTATTTTCTTTTAAAGAGCTATTAACGTGAAAACAATCTCAATAACTCAACACAGCAATAAGAAGATGAACTTAATTCACGACAAGCCAGACTGAAAACAAAACTATGGGTTGAGTGTTATTGGGTTCTGCGTGTCATGAGCTATGGCAAATATGTGGCAGAATTGGATGAGACATCATGTGAGGACAATCTCAGCATTGGGAGCATCTTATTGCATTTTTATGCTTTTTACGAGCAGCGTGAGAAGTTTCTCACCAAGCAGTAGTAGTTCCCAATTAAGGCAGATTATAGCTTATTAAACACCTTATTAATAACACACCTCACCTCATTAAATTCAGCTTCCCACCTTATTAAACACAACAAACAAGCTGGATGTAGAGAATCCTCAACATGGAAGTCAAGCAGTCTCCAATACCAATTCAGTGTCTTGGACATAATTGGTCAGCCACTCAGGCCAATCAGAGTCAGGAGTCTTCCATACAAGGAGTGAAGAGCTGAGTTTTGGGCAGTCCCCTACCCATCTTTTGCTGCCCTATTGTGGGCTGTTTTCCTCCTGGAATGAGAGCGCGGTAGAGATTTTGGGAGATGAAGGTGTGTGAGACGGCTGGTATTTTTGGTGAAGGTGGAGGTGTATCTAGCAAGTGAGTATGTAGCACAGAGGGCAAGAAAGTGAAAGTGAGGACTGCAGATGCTGGAGATCTGAGTCAAGTGTGTGGAGCTCGAAAAGTACACTAGGTCAGGCAGCATCCAAAAAGCAGAAGAATCGATATTTCGGGCATAAGCCCTTTATCAGGAATGAGAGCACAGAGGGTCGTCAGGGTTAGTCATGTCAGGGGTTGGGGTGGATGAGAGTGAGTGAGGAAAGATGTAGGAGTTATTAGTGAGAGTGCAGAGCATGAGCCTTGCTGGGATGTGGGGACTACCACTGCTTGGTGAGAAACTTCTCACTGCTCGGAAAAAGCATTAAAAAATGGAACAAGAAGCTCCCAATGCTGAGATTGTTTTCACACGATGTCTTATCTGATTCTGCCACATATTTTGCTATAGCTCATGCCACTCAGAACCCAACTACACTCAACCCATTGTTTTATTTTCAATCTGGATCGTCATGCATTAAGTGCATCTTCTTATTGCTGCACTGAGTTATTGAGATTATAGAATAAGTGTGAGGTATCAGAGAGAAGGTTGTGGCACTTATGCTGGCAGAATGCATTAGGTCGTTGACCACCTTCTCACTGTGCTGGGCATTCCTCCAGCTGGCTGAGACTATACTGACCTGGGTGGCAACCTCAGACCAAGCTAGGCTGGGGCCTACTCTACTGTTCCTGAGAAAGAGGACATCTCGCCTGTACACCATCCATCCAGCAGGACCTTTTGGTCCCTGCCCACAAAGTGCCTACCTGTTGTGGGGCAAATATCGGGAAATGTGCAGGACAGCTCTGGACTGACTTTCCAGGTGGACAGTTGCTGGGGCAGGCGCAAGGCTGCTGATGTTTCAGCAGAAAGCTGCTGAATGGTGAACTATTCTGGGAATGGCACCTGGAAAGATGGGGATAGAATCAGGGGTGAGCAACAGCATTGAGGCAAGTTGATGAGGTGCATTTGATATGAAAAATGGTAAATCTCACTGGGCCCTGCGGCAAGTATCCCTCCAAAAAATTCAAAGCAAATTCTAACAAGCTGAAAAAAAGCATGAAATTCAGCTTTATGTTTTAATGACTGGTCTGAATATTCCATCATTGAGGCATTCAAGAGGCACTGGATAACTATTGGATAGATATAGTATGCTAATTTATGGGAATGAAGCAAAAAATTGTCACTAAGCAATTTAACATTCTGATACAAACATAATCGGCCACAATACTTTTGTGCCACAACACATTTGCTACAAATTGAAAATAAAGATGACAGTCAGGTGGGGCAGAATAGGTGTTGTCTGGTGTAGATCTTTTAACAAGGAATCATAGCATAAATTGGTAAAAAAATCCTCTGAACAAGCATAAATGAAAGACAATTATGTGTCAAAGTTGCAGAGATGGCCATTTTTACAGGTGGAAACTTGTACAGTCTGAGGGGTTTGATGGACAACTATAAAAGATGAAGGAGACTTGGGCATAAAAAGTTAAGAGCATAACTTGTTGTGCCCAAATTTCTCTGGTCTGTTAAGCATGTATTTGACTTGTGCCTAGATAATACATGGACTCAAATCTGGTGGAAAGTCTTAGGTTTACTTTTCATTATAAAGCTCTCATTTTGACCCAAAGATCTTTAGGTCAGTGATGTGCAGCACAAATCTGGAATAAAGCTCTTCAATAAAAGTAGGATCATTTGACACTGTAAACAAAAATGTTCTGCTAGATTGGGTTCCTCAGTTTCTACCTTCTCAAAGGATATTACTTGAATGTGTTGCAAACTACCAAATAATAAATTGTACAAAATTCATCTTCAGAAATAATTCAATGTTTCATTCTTAAATTTGTGCTTCTTTTCTTCTGTCAGGATATTCCATCCTTCAGGTAATCATGGAAGCTGCTGTTCAGAATAATTGGCAGGTTACAGCAAAGTCAGTTGGAAGCATCACTGATGTGATGGAATATAGAAGAATCTTTGAGGAAATGGACAAAAGGCAAGAAAGAAGATATTTAATAGACTGTGAACTAGACAGACTGAATGCTATTCTGGATCAGGTAATTGCTGTTTGTGTAGTTTCTTTATTTTTAACATAAAGAATTACTTTGTATTCACTGGGGTGGCATTGTGGTCCTGTTAAACCTAATGTGGGTAATGCACTAGCAGACTTTCTGTTCTGATGCAAAGCCACATCCCCACCAGACAACTTACTGATAATGTCCAATTTACTCAGCAAGAATCCTGTAATCCTGCTCTCTTTGAGTTGCTGCCTCACATATACATTATAAGAGGATCACTCTAATAGCATTAGCGTTGGTGGTGCTGGTTGTGAAAGATTGTGAGCTCAATTGAATAATGTGCTTTTGAAGGTCAACTCACAAGGTTTATATCCATGGTTGTAAGTGTTACTTACATTTACTACTCCTCTGCTTTTCACTGTTTAAGTAAAAACTATTCTCCCTATACACAATCTGTATCAGGCTAGCTTTTACCCACTGCACCAGTTGGATTGATAACTTCTGTTGCTTGACTAAAGCATCCTGATAAGACAGTCAGCTCTTCAGTTACTAGAAAAGTGGTAGAAGTCCACTGACATTTCACATAAAAGTGAGTGAAAAGGCAAGCTTTATAATCGGAGACTATCTGGTTTATGATGTTGCTTTTAAACTTGAGGCAGCACAGTTATTAGCCAGACTTTTGTTGCAAGTGTAATTAAAATCCCTAGATGGTGCCAACAACAGAATATAGCAACACGATCTTTTGATGCCATAAATCTCATTGATCTTGCACGACGCTGTGTAATTCACTCCTCTTAAATCAGCATACATAGTTTCAGATACATTTATGTTGAGCTACATTAATGAGAAATTGTATTCCATAGAAATGTGGAAGATATTTTTTCCATGCATTCAGGGAATGGGAAAAGTTACACTCCTGAAGACACATGCTAAAAATTAATTGGACAAAAATTATGATTAATGGATAATCCTTCAGTTTGACAAAGACTGCATGTTAAGGAAAATGCAGGCACTTTATTCAAGCATCACAGATAAGGGGCTGGGTTGTTACTTTTAAACAATTTATGGTACTGAATCAAGAAAACAACAAATAATTTTTTTTACAAGTTGATAAACTCCAATTTTTTTTAAGAAGTTGATAAACTCTATTAACTATCTGCTTTCAAATAATATAGATAGGCTCATAGACTAAAGTAGGGAGTGAAAAATAAAGCAGCGGTAATAAAAGGGTGACATTCTAAATCTCTGATTATACAGCAAGAGACAGAACGTTATAGATATTGGAAAGATTGAAAATGTACACTAATTCTAAATGTTGGGGATAGGTTTCCATAGAAACCATATTTTGTAACTCAAACTCCTGTCCTTGCATGCTACATTTGTACTTCAAAATGAGAAAACCAGTCTGAAAGGCCAAGTACCATAGTGCAGGCTGCCATCAAATTTCAGGGAGTGAATGGAGTGGGGGCTGGGAGGTTGGTAAATCAAGAATTAATTTAATGCATAATTTGAGACAGTTTCTAATATAGTCGATGCTGTCTTGATGGGTTTTCAAAGGACAGTCAGTACAGTTTCACACAGGAGATTATTAGGAGAAGTGAAAATGCACAGAACCAGAGAAAGACTGGTGTCATGGATTGGATGATTGTTTGGAAATGGAGGTCCGGAATGGACAATACATACTCTTGATTGATGGCACATGGCAATTTGTGTTGTTGAGGCATCTGTACACAGTCTGACATGTTTCACTACAGTGGATTAATGACATGGATGAAGGAAAAGAAAGATGAAATATAATCTGGGCATGACTGGACTAAGAGGCCTGATACTAACTTGAAATGGATCCTCACGAGGAATTTATCCTTTTGTACATTCATCAGCAGATTGTACTGAATGTCAAACCATTGGTGTTACTGACAGTTTTTTTATAATTAACAATAGACAATAGGTGCAGGAGTAGACCACTCTGCCCTTCGAGCCTGCACCACCATTCAATATGATCATGGCTGATCATCCTTAATCAGTATCCTGTTCCTGCCTTATCTCCATACCCCTTGATTCCACTATCCTTGAGAGCTCTATCCAACTCTTTCTTAAATGAATCCAGAGACTGGGCCTCCACTGCCCTCTGGGGCAGAGCATTCCACACAGCCACCACTCTCTGGGTGAAGAAGTCTCTCCTCATCTCTGTCCTAAATGGTTTACCCCATATTTTTAAGCTGTGTCCTCTAGTTCGGCACTCACTCATCAGCGGAAACATGTTTCCTGCCTCCAGAGTGTCCAATCCTTTAATAATCTTCTATGTCTCAATCAGATCCCCTTTCAGTCTTCTAAACTCAAGGGTATACCAGCCCAGTCGCTCCAGTCTTTCAGTGTAAGGTAATCCCGCCATTCCAGGGATTGACCTCGTGAACTCCCTCAATAGCCAGAACGTCTTTCCTTAAATGTGGAGACCAGAACTGCACACAGTACTCCAGGTGTGGTCTCACCAGGACCTTGTACAGCTGCAGAAGAACCTCTTTGCTTCTATACTCAAACCCTCTTGTTATGAAGGCCAGCATACTATTAGCCTTCTTCACTACCTGCTGTACCTGCATGCTTATCTTCATTGACTGGTGTACAAGAACACCCAGATCTCTCTGTACTGCTCCTTTACCTAAATTGATTCCATTTAGGTAGTAATCTGCCTTCCTGTTCTTGCCACCAAAGTGGATAACCATACATTTATCCACATTAAACTGCATCTGCCATGCATCTGACCACTCACCTAACTTGTCCAGGTCACCCTGTAATCTCCTAACATCCTCATCACATTTCACCCTGCCACCCAGCTTAGTATCATCAGCAAATTTGCTAATGTTATTACTAATACCATCTTCTATATCATTAACATATATTGTAAAAAGCTGCGGTCCCAGTACTGATCCCTGCGGTACCCCACTGGTCACTGCCTGCCATTCCGAAATGGAGCCGTTAATCACTACTCTTTGTTTCCTATCAACCAACTAACTTTCAATCCAAGTTAGTACATCGCCCTCAATACCATGCGCCCTAATTTTGCTCACTAACCTCCTATGTGGGACTTTATCAAATGCTTTCAGAAAGTCCAGGTACACTACATCTACTGGATCTCCTTCATCCATGTTCAGAGTTACATCCTCAAAAAATTACAGAAGATTAGTCAAGCATAATTTCCCCTTCATAAATCCATACTGACTCTGACCTATCCTGTTACTACTATCCAGATGTACTTGATGATAAGTTTTGGGAGGAAGTTTTGGGAGGAAACAAGATGGCCGGGTTGGCACAAAGTTTGGGAAGACTATTGCTCTGCCACAGAACAGATTTTTAAAAGCAAACCTTAACAAAGTAGATCTTTAATTGGTGACTAAAAGAGTCAGTAAGTTCCGAGCAGAGCAAGACAGGTGCTGGTCCCATTCGGCATTCGTTAAGTTACTGAAGAAGATTCCTTCAACATGATTCAGCCCTTCATTTCATTTTTAAGGAACATAATACCTGTTGAGATTGTATGCCTTGGATGTCCAATAAAAAGGGCTTCCTGAATCTAGCAATGGACTAACTCACTGGATAGTTTGGGCACAAGCCATCTCACTGCTAACTCTTTATGCATTGTCCTTTGTTAGCCCCAAAATTGTAAATCCAAATTTGTAGATCACATTAAGGTAAGATACCTGGTGAAATGTGGAAGGAGGTTACGAAGAGAGGTAGACTGAATGGGACAAACCTGTGGCAGCTGAAGCTTGACATTTTTAGAGTGGGATCATCTGCTTTTGATCCATAATAAATGAATTCGACAATTTTCTTCATGGTACAAGGCATGGAACTGTGAGGATTGCTCGTCAATTGTGTAAAAAGGCCAAATGAATAAAACAGAGAGACAGACAGACAGACATAAAGGGATGGTAAAATAGGTTTACTTCCTACATCTCTGATTATTCAGTAGGAGATAGAACATTTCGAACAATGTGTAAATAAATATTTTAAAACCAGTGCATAGATTCAAAAAGAAACATTTTTAAAATGGATTTTACAGCTTTCTGTGAATAGGGTTTTAATGCCAAAATGAGGAAATTATGCAATTTTGCAGAGCCTTGGTCATCTGAAGTACAATGTTCAGTTTTGGGGATGGGTCTCAGTGAAGAAGTAGCCATGGTGGATTCTGTACAGCACCAAATCACCAGAATGAGATCCTCATCTCCCTATGTTAGCTCAAACACTCATAATGCAGTTCATTTTCACTCTGAGTTGACTTTAAAATGCTGATTTATTCAAACATTTTCATAGATTATTCTTTTCTTTTGTGGCATAGGCAGTGAATGTTGGTAAAAACATCCGAGGCTACCACTACATGTTGGCTACTCTGGTAAGTGCTTTCTTTGTGGTTGATTGAATCAATCAGAAGACATATTCATGGGGTGACTAAGTGATGTATGAGTTAGAAATTGATCTTTTAACTCTGAGTTTGCATACAACTCAGATTCAGGATTTGCTGGCCACGAAGGTCCAATTGAAATGAATTTAGTCACTCTACATCCATTGCCAAATGAATATTGGTCCACAATGCCTAACTAATATTAAGCATCACCTTAAGTATCAAAGGCAAAAGGTGGGTGCTCACAGGCTGGGTGTTGCGAGATATATGGAAAATGGTGCATTAATGCATTGGAGGGTCTGCTTCTGAAATTAGTATGTGGGGTACATTATCAGAGTTCAAGAAGAGTATGGAGAACTTCACTCTGCACTAAACTATATTATACTGTACAAAAACAAAATACTTTGGTTTCTGGAAATCAGGAATAAGAACAGAAAATTATTGAAATGCTGAGCAGCTGTGGAGAAAGAAACAGGGTTAATGTTTCGTATCTATATATTTTCAGTTAGAAATGAAATAAGTTTTAAAATGTGAAGGGGGAGTGGTAGAAGATCATGAGAGAGATCTGTTACAGTGCGGGAGATAAAAATGTTTAAAGGACAAAAGAATCTGGCATTGCAAAGCCAAAGAGATTGGAACTGGGACAAGTAAAAGAAATGAACAATGTGTCAAAAGATAGTGTGTATGGCAGAATGATGAACAGCTGCCATTGCAGAAACAAGAGCAAGAGAAAATCCAATCCAGCAAAGGGAAAGGAGACAAAATGAAAGCAGAGGTTATCGTCAGAAATTGTTGAACTCAAATGTTGAGTCCGGATGTTGGAAATTCCCTAATTGAAAGACAAGGAGGCTGAAACTTACAGGGCTAGGGACACAGGCTGCAACTGTCCTCCCAACTGTCCCCAACTCCCAGAAGCAAGATTATAAATTGATAGACCTGACAAAAGCCCCTTCTCCTGCAGCCATTGTGTGCTATGGAGTGCTGTATTGTTTAATTGTAAGATTTTTCTGTTGCTGTCAGCAGAGGTCCACTGTTAGAAACTGATGACCTCAATTGGGAGATGACATTGCAAAGAGGTGAAAGAGAAGCCTCTGCTGGGGGTGAAAGGAGAGGAGATAAAAGACTCTGTAAAAGATGGAGAGAGACTGCACTGGGATCAGAGGGGCTGCACATGGTGAGGGCGTGGAACGGAGACTGAGGACCTGCAAAACAGGAAGAGAAATCGCAGATGGGGAGAGGACTTCCAAACAGTGGAGAGGGAATGAAAAGGGGAGCAAGAGGCTGTAAAGAGGAGTGGGTGTTTGCAAAGGGGAAAGAGGGCCTAAAATGGTGGAAAAGGTCTGAAAAAGGAGAGAATAAAGTTTCAAAGGAGAACAGACAGTTTTAATGAATTACATTTTAATACAGTCGTACTTTTTAACGAAGGAATATTCATCTAACTATGAACAGCAAAACCAAGGTAATGAATTCCTTGCAATTAATGTAGAGTCTTTGGTTTAAAGCTGCAGTTCAGGAGTCACTACATGGGGGGAAAATGTAATTAAAACTGAACATTGGATCAATTGTATAATTTAATATCAAACAGTTTTATTTCGTTACAATTTGCTTCTTCATGTTATCACGTCTCTAAGTATCTAACACACAAAATGTAACTGTTAGAGTTAAATGTACAATGGTTCAGTTGTGAGTTTACGCACAGAAAGCATGTTTTGAGTGATGCCCTTTTGTGTATAGGAGTATGTTAGATTTTTTTTATGAAAACCGTTTTTGCTAACTTATATCAGCTTTCTTGTACCAATTTAAATCCTTGTGATTTTTGGCTTTAAATTTGAGCAGTAATGAACTGAAGATATTGATGAATTCTGCTTCTCAGTGATGTCAAACTCTCATGGTATAGACACAAATGTAGAAGTATTGTTATAAAGTGATTGCACACCTAATTAAGGAATTAGTGAGACTGAAAAAAAAGCCCTAAAAACCAAAAATGTGAAAAGGTAGTCTCCAAGAAAACATGAGAGGAACCCCCTCTTATGATTTAAAGTATAATTTGAATTCTGAGGAGAGAGGTATCTGTTGTAGTTCTGGGAGAGGAGAGCGAAGAAGTACAGGTAATGGGTTATGTCACATTGAGAACTGCCTTAACCACAATGGGGTGGACTCCACAATTGTGGAAAATTAAGACATATCAGAACATATATATGAAAGATTGAATCATCAGAACAGATGCAACAGCAATGAAGATATTGGGAGAGTGGAGTGGATTATTTACAGGAAGCGGATTATGATAGTGTAGTTAAGGTGACGATAGGAGTAGGTGGACTTTCAATGAATATTGAATTCCTAAGAAATTGGGATAGCGATGTTAAGAAAGGAAAAGGAAAAGTCGGAGTTGGACCTTATTAAGATGAGAGAGGAATGGAAATTGAAAAACACAGTTCCAAGGGTAGATTCAGAAGTATAACATGTACAATCATCAGTGAAATCAAAAAAGAGGTGCCTGAGTAGGACTGGAACAAGCACAGTTCTACATATTTCATACAAGGACTGGCATAAAAGGACCCAGGGGCTACCTTTTGTAACACCTCCAATTGAAGGAGGTGAGTGGAGTTGAAGAAAGGTTTGTTGATCGTATAAACAAGTTTAACCAGGCAGAGGACAGTGGTGGTGGATAGAGATTGATTGCACCTCCATTCAAAAAAAAAATGGAGAACCCTAAGGCCGTCTTTGTGATGGAAGAGGTGTAGAGAAATTTTGTGAACATGGTGAAGAGGTGATGTTTTTGAACAAGACAGTGGAAAATGTTAAATTGACACCATTCCAAATCTCATAAAACAATGAAGTAGTCCATTCCCCCCTTTAGTAATACCTGAACTACATTCATGCCACACAAGTATCAGGGCATAACAATACCAAACAGAAGAAATTAACCACCTCCGCATGGACATTCATTAGCATTATCACCAAAGAATCCCCCACCGACAACATTAAGTCACCACTGACTAGAAACAAAGCTGGAACATACGCATAAATACTGTCACTACAAGGGTATGTCAGAGGTTGTTTATTCTGTGGTGAATGAGTTACCTCTGTACTTCCAGAATTTGACAGCCATCTATAAACCACAAGTTAGAAGTGTGGTTTAATTGGATGAGTTCAGTTCAAATAACACTAAAGAATTTGACAGCACCCAGGACAAAGCAGTGATTGTCAATCAGTCCACCACTTTAAATATTCACAACCTCAACCACTGACATACCATGGCTGCAGTGTGTATCATCCATAAGATTTGCTACAGCAACTTGCTAAGGTTTCTTCAGTAGCACCTCCAAAATGTGCAATCTCTTCTACTTAGAAGATCAAGGTAATAGACAATTGAAAACACACATAGCTGCAAGTTCTTTACCATGGATGAGTTGGACGGAAGGGTCTATTTCCATGCCGTACATCTCCATGATTCTATAACTGTCTAACTCATACATCATCATGACTTGGAACTATATCTCAATGCTTTCATCAACACTGAATCAAAATCCTGAAACCCCTTATCTATCATCACCATGTGTACCTACACTGAGCTGGCCACAGTAGTTCAAGGAAGCGTTTCATCACCTTCCCAAAGGCAACTAGAAATGTACCATTCATGCTAGCCTCACCAATAACACCCATGTCCCATTTACAAAAACACCATGCTCCATCTTTTCCCGAGCACCACATATGTCATTTGCCAAGACTGAGAGAATTAAAATTAATTTTTCAACTTCATTCTTACGAGTTGTTTTCAACCTTGCTCTCTGTTTAGGTCTTCATCAGTTTTGAATCACTCGCCATCACATTGTTAGTGCTTTATTTTGCTTGTTCTTTCACAATGCCTCATTACCTTGCATGAGTCAATTTAATTTTCCATTGCTCCCTTTCTGTGTAAAACTTAAGGTAATAAGCAGATGGTGCAATGCCAGAAAATTGCTTCTGGGGCTGAGCTAACGCTGTATGACCAATCTGAAATCAACAGTTGCAATGAAAAATTTGCAATCAATAAAGTCCGGAGAGCAACCTGAGCAATGCTGCACGTTCCCTCTAAATTATGTTTTCAGTAACCCTAACTCTATCGCATAACTGCAAAGACTTTGGCAATATATCATACAGGAGACCAAAAGATAGTGCTTTCTTTCAGATGTGTGCATTTGCAGCTGTAATGCAATCTTAATGGGACTGCACAGAACAAATAAAAATTAGTCGGAACATTAATTGGTTAAAGGTTGCAAATTATATTCTGGCTGTCATGAGAGGGTCCTTCAAATTCTTAAAGGTGCACAAAGTTCTATCCTGGCAATAATTTTAAACAAGATTGAGGGGAGATATATCAACATGTCCAGACATTTAGGGTTGAACAAAAATAGGAAAACAAACCTAAGCAATTTTGAATTCTAACTTGCCTCAGTGTGATGCTCAGTTCAGAATTAGATGCCCTTCAGTAAATGCAGTTATATCAGGGTTTTTCCTCTGCAGGCGTTTTTTCACCGTTACAAAATGAAAAGTGTTTCACTATAAAAATAAATCACAGTTTAACTGCATTCTGAAATTATCTGAGAAAATGCATCCTGCTTCGTAATTCCAAAGATAACCGTGGTGGGCAATTTCACAATTCACTGGGCAACTCAGAAAAATCTATAGAAATAGACATTTGCGAATAAATGTTTTCTGTATTTTTATTTTGATCACTCCTGCTGTACAGTATAGAAATCTCAGTAAGGATTTTTAATCAGGCCTGAAGAAATCCTATCTAGTTTATTGCACAGCAGATATTTCACAATTGGTATTTTGTCAGTTATTGGTTGAACTTTCTCAGTTCAATCATGCATGTGGTGCTTGCAAATGATTGCCCTTTCTTTCTCGAAAGAAAGAATAGTACGTTGCCTCTGGTATTGCCTGAACACCAGCAGAAGCTGAGGTAATGTAGCAAATCAAAACAGCACAGATTTTACTAATTAGACAGCAAAGTACACAGCTTTGCCACATGTCAAAACTGACTGTGTGTTGCCAAAATCCGTTCTAAATACATAACTTTGAGTTCATTAGTTGCTGCAAAAACAGGTCTGAGTTTTTAGTTGATAAATCATTGTGAAGCCTAATGATCAACTGCTGCTTGTGAAACTTCCTTCCTAGCAGCAAGTGTAATGCAGAACAATGGTATCAGTCTGCAAAATGCTGTATTTACTGTTCATTTTACAGTAATTCTCATTCATCAGGCGACTGACTGTGTGGAGTTTGCATATTCTCCCCGTGTCTGTGTGGGTTTCCTCCGGGTGCTCCAGTTTCCTCCCACAGTCCAAAAATGTGCAGGTTAGGTGAATTGGCCATGCTAAATTGCCTGTAGTGTTAGGTGAAGGGGTAAATGTAGGGAAATGGGTCTGGATGGGTTGCGGTTTGGCAGGTCAGTGTGGACTTGTTGGGCCGAATGGCCTGTTTCCACACTGTAAGTAATCTAATCTAATCTAATCATTAACACTATCAAATGCTTAATTTATATGGTGAGCACAATGTTGCATCTAGAGTTCTTCAAGATGGTGTGTTTGAGAAATTACAACTCAATAACTAAAAGCACCCAGTGAAATTAAAGATCCTTTATGCTTTGCTAACTCGTTGCTCAAATGTCCTGCCACCTTCGAAGATCTTTTCAATGAACACCGAAGTTCCTCTGTTCTTGCAATCTTTAAAACCGTGTCATTACTTTGTATTAACTCACCCTATATTTCTGCCAAAATGGATCACTCCATATTTCTCTGCATTAAATTTCATTTCCCACTTGTTTTTCCATTCTCCTAACGTTTCTATGGCTTGTGTCTGGAATCATTCTCAATATCTGCCTCTCCTCTGACTACTGAGACAAGGCAAATAATTAGATATTGTTCTAGAATCAATTAGATTCTAAGCTCTGGGGATTAAGTTGGTTTTAGGAAGTAATATAATGTGGTCAGTGGTTAATCAGAAGCCTTTTGACAGTTGTTTTCCCATTGTCTTTGGCAACTAGCAACTTGAAAAACGTGCAGGGCAGCTACAAACACAGGCTTCAGGATTCTCAAATATGTGAATCAGATCCTAACAAAAGACAGCTGTCCTAAGCATAACTTGCAGTACGAAAAAAATATGGTGCAACTGTCACTGGTTACTGATTTGGCATATGATTCCATGCTTTTCAACTGTCAAGTTGCAGCATCCAGTTATTAAGACACAGAGATTGGTGGGCTATTTGATCGCTGAGAAGCATTGTAGTTGAATATAATTTGATCCTAAACCAAAGTTTGCAGATATGAACTGCACAACAAGTTCCTGGATAGAAAGTTGAGAAAGAAATCCTGACTGACTATGTTCTCCTACCTGCCAAAGTCTCCAATGGAGGATTAAATCCAACCAACTGTGCAGCAGTTGGGGACCAAACCTGGGAGTTTATGATCTATGCATGTACATCACATTGTACTTTCACCCACAGGAGACATCAGGAGAGTCAAGACATGGTACTTTAAAAGAACTTAATAAGACGTTGTGTGGGAAAATAATTACTCAAGATTGTGTAAGACATTACTTTGTTTCAGTGGTTGAATTGTGCCTGTCTTTGTTCATTGCAGGGCTTCTCTGATCTTGTACTTGATAAATTTATTGAGACAGGAGTCAATGTCACTGGCTTCCAGCTTGTGAATTATGACGATCCAATGGTGCAAAAATTCATGCAGAGATGGACAAAGCTCGATCAGAGAGAGTATCCTGGAACTGCTGCCAGCACATTAAAGGTACAGTTTTAACCTGTAAAATATTCAACCACCTGACATTGTGCTGTATTACAAATTAAGTAGAGAGTAGGTCACTCCTTAGAAGTAGAACAGTTGGGATATTTCAGGCTATCTTGTTAATGCTTAAAAGCTTCGCTCTATAAGATATAGGAAAAGTTTTGAAATCAGAAAAAAAGAAAAACTCTTAAAAGTAACTAAAAAGAGCAACATGATTTTAGTCTTCTACATAGCTTCAGTTAAATTCTGATGAAAAATATGGCATATGCTCATATATTAGACAATAAGTTTAGGTCTTTACTTGTCATTTGAATGTCGGGTCTTGTTTTATATGTGAATCATTGAGATGGCTAACACTGTAGTTCATACTGGGGAGCATGGCTAACATGATCCTATATTCTTGCCCAATCAGAAATGGCTGGCTTTTCAGGGTATCAGTTTCCCACTGTTGCCTCCTGCTGTCAGTTTTCTGTTTTCCTTCTTTACAATCTTGGCCCCTGGTCCTTGTGTATTCAAAATGGCAGAAAATTGTTAAACATTCAGCACATAGCCAAATTACATTTACATTGTTTTCTGAGGGATGCAAGACTCTCTAAAAAAAATTACATCCAGAAAATAATATGTCAGTGTTTTGACATTTGATCAGAGCTGAAAAGCTACAGAGATCTCCTCTAGAGAGCAAAGTGGGTGTGAGTAAAAAGACTTAGCCGTATATCTGGTGAAAAGACAAGATGAGTTTTATGAGTTTTAAAATATGAGTTTTTAAGCCAAAATTAGTTTTTAAAAAAAGGGGAAGCCTGGTGAATACCGAGGCTGGTTTCAAGATGATTCCAGGGTGGCTCTGATGTTCCAAAGTGATGAATAGCTAGTTCCAGAGCTGGCTGAAGGCAGTTGAAGAGGGATCCAAGAGCTCTGAAAATGGTAACCAGGAAAGGATATGACTGGAGATACTATGCATAAGCTCTGGGAATGGGAGGTAATGAGAATAGTCCAGGAGTCACGTGAAAAAAACAAAAAGACCAGAAGAAACTAACAAACCATCAAAGGTAATAGAATTCAAGAAAAGGAGAGAAATCTCCTGAGACATTAGGAGGAGACCACAAAAGAGGCAACCAACAGCCAGGGACGAAGGAAGAAGTCCCAGCATGATGCTGCATGGAAGCTCCATGTAAGTAAGGCTATGGGAGGCCTTAGGAGAAATGAAAACAAGTTGCAATTCAGCCAGGGAGTTACTGTTGGAACACAGCCCAAAATGCAAGATTGAAACACCATGAAAGGAGGAAGTGCCTACACAGAGGAAGGTGTTAAAAAATGGAGTCTTTGAGTGAAGAGTGAATATCCCTGGGACCAAGATTCAAGTATTAATAAGATTTTTGTGGCTCACAGTGATTATTGACATCTGGGTGTGGTTGCAAACAAATTCTCGATTCTATCTGCTGTTTACTGTGCAGGATGTTGTGTTTAACCCCAAAACTAATGCATTTTGTGGCTTTATTCTATCAGTAATAATCTGGGATTCCAAACATCATAATTTTTTTTCTTAAATAAAAGCTATTGGTCCCTTACCAGAATGTAACTAAACTTGTGAGTCTGATCGGGGATCTAATGTTTGAGACTTGTTTAGACTAATATGGAGCAAACAAATCTGAACTATAGCACTGGATCTGCATTGCACATCTGCCATTGATCTATACCTTCACTCACCAGGAGTTTTCAAATATGTGAGGTAGCCCAAATGTTTTATTTTAATTCAAGCCAGTTGCAGTTATATAGCAGACATGGCACTACCTGGAGGTGTTTCATGATACATCTTTAAATGTGATTTAGCTATTTCATACTGAAATATAACAGAGATACTGCCAATACAGAAATATATTGCATAACTGATTTATACAAATGCACGCTGTCCTAATTTCAGGCAAAGCTATTGCCTGTAGTTGGCTGGGAAATGAAACAGTTATGATATGAATCTTATAGTCAATTAATTCCTTTATGAGTTCAGTAGTCTGATGGTAGTTACTAAACTGTTTGTGTATGAACTGTTAACTATCATTTCCATATAACTCAGCAAATGTTGCAGTACAAGTTGCAAGGTTGCAATTGTAACAGACAATAAATTAAACTTCTTTAAGCAATCAATCGATATGTGCAATTGTCCATTTGGTTTGCACCTTTATTTAAGTATGGTACAAAGCAAGGACATTCAAATTCATTAACATCATTATTGCTAGTTATTAATATTGCACCATACAATTTCAAGGTCTTTGAGATATATTTTCTATAAGAATGTCTACTCAAGTCTTATGATTAAAATATAAAATACAGAAAAGATTCAGGGAAAGGGATTGAGCTTAAGCACACTTCTCTTGTGTCTTAACTCTCATCCATGTTTCAACCTTCACAAGATTTTTGTTTCTATTGTTAAAAAATCTTTTCCAATCATTTGTCACTAACAGCAGCTCCTACTATTACCAATGGCATATACTGTATTGAAATAAATAATGAATAATTATCAACTAGATGAAAATGAGCAGAAGGCAAAATTGATACTTCAAAATTTCTGATCAGAGAAAAAGGTCACTGAAGGTTAGGTCTCCCAAAGCATCTTTGGAATTTAACTGCAGAGCAGCTTTTTAAAAAATCCTGCAAGGCTTTCATACAACCTGATTGACAGGATGAAGGTTATTCTGGCTGGGAACTGTATTCACAAGGTCAAAGCCTAAAGGAGCAGGTAGAGGTATTGGAGGTAGGAGTATGTGAATCCTGATCATAGGTGCAAGACCAGATGTGGCTGAGGGGATATGGATGCTAAAGTTAGGTTCCTGAACACACAGCGGGACAGGAGGAGTGTTAGTGATGATAGGAGTTCAGTGGAGAAAAGCCACAATAAAGACTTAAGGATTGGATGGTGATTGTGAGGTGGAGGGCAAGGGAGCTCCATTGTTGCTCACTGTAGAGCCGGGAAGGGAAGCAGACAGATTCATGGTGTTGCCTTACAGTGTTAGCTTGTTGCGCCTTTATAGCACTTAGCTCTTGGCCTATAAACAGTGCTGTGAAGTCACTTACCTCGTAGATTAAGCCACTCTCGCCTCCATTAAATTGTCAGGTTTCCCAGAGGCCCAGGAAACCAGGTCATCTGCAGTTAAAAATGGAATGACTGTAAGACTGCAGCCTAGTTTAGTATTGAAACGACCAAGCAAGTTTGTATGAACCATTTGGTTGCCCATATCTAATTCTTCTCTCAATTAAGACCAGTTGGGTTCCATTTCCGTTCACATCAGAGGCACTCAGCCTCTGATGTGACCTGAATCTGTGCATTTTCAGGAGTTTTCATTCAGCCTTTTCTGTCAGCTATTTGTTTCTTACAGGCTCATGAATCTTGAAGCAAGCATTCAATCAGCTGCAAAGTTAAATAGCTTTCATGGCACAGCATCAAAAAGGATAATATCAAGATTGCACATAATTTTACTGAAAGCAGATGTAATCGATCCTTCTCTGTGACTTCAGCAAATTAAAGGCTGATGATCAGTAAATGTAATAATTTCCAGTCTCTAAAATAGGCGAGTTCTTGCAGGCCTTGATGTTACACCTACCCACTTGATCAACCCTGTAACTGCATTTGTCTTGGCTGTCTGCTGGGGGTAGGTTTCTGTTAGAGACAGCACCTCCTGCCAATGGGACCAGAAGACTGTGGTGAGCCAAAGGTCCATGCATGAGTTGTATCATCAAAGCTGGACTAAAGGCTGACAGCTGAAATGGAGTGGGGTCTTCTGGTATTTTCAGATGTTTTCTTTACAAATCGTGCAGGTGGATAGGATATTGAAACAGTCCTGAAGGGAATAGTGGAAGTGTTGGTGGCTGTGTAAGCGGAAGAAATGTCTGAAGCTTGATTAAACACCTAGTTACTCCTTAGGCTGTCAGAGCAAAGGGAAGTCCTACTCCCTGACACTGGCAAGAGGGGACAGGCAAGGCAGAACAAGCAGACTCAGATCAACATTGATCTCTTTTCATCAACATGGCAATGACCTGATGAATTCTATCAAGGTGAGTGGTGTATAACATTATTCAGAGGTCTTTGAATGTGTCTGAGGGTGAATAAAAGGTTTTGACACCCTGTCTAGGCATCACTGCTCAAGCAAAAGTGACTCCTGTGCAGCCAGTGATTGATTGCATACAGGAGGTGTACCTGTTTCACCACATTGAACCGTCAGGCTTTCGGCAACTTCTTTTGATGGTGACTAATAATGGGAATGCACGTGCTTGCAGGAAAGGAGAACTCATACAGTTCAGTAAATATGCAGAAACAAAGGAGGGCTGCCTTCTATGGTCATCCTCACTCCTACAGAGAAAGAAATGCTGGAATTTGTTGGAATGGAGGCAGGCCAGGCTATTATGGATGGCAAGGTGGGTATGGGGCCACAAGAGAGAGTGGCCTGATGAAGGAATCTAAAAGACTCTCATGACAGCACAAATTCAGATGATGCATAGTTAGAGGGATCTGTTGGAAAGCATATTGCCCTTTTATCAGCTTTATAAGTCCATAAGTTTTTAGGTACAGGAGTAGGCCATTCAGCCCTTAAGACTGCTCTGCTGTTCAATAATATCATGCTGATCCGACATTCCCTGCATTCATTTTCCTGGTCTTTCCTGACTTTTTGATTCCTCTACTGATTAAGAATCTATCACAACCTTAAATATACACAAGGACTCTGTCCCCACAGTTCTCTGTGGCAAGGAGACCCAAAGACTCACAACTCTTGGAGAGAAAAAATTCCTCTTCATCTCAGTCTTAAATCGACACCACTTTATTCTGACACCGTGCTCTCTGGTCCTTAATACTGCCATGAGAGGAAACATCCTCTCAGCATTTACCCTGTTAAGCCCTTTAAGAATCCTATATGTTTCAATGAGATCACCTCTCATTCTTCTAAACTCCAGAAGGTAGAATCCCAATCTGTTTAGTCTTTGCTTCTCAAACAGTCCCTCCAAATCAGAAATTATCCCAATTAACCTTCTCTGAACTGCCTCCAATGAAATAGCTTTCCTTAAACACGGGAACCAAAAACGCTCACAGTTCTCCAAACGTGATCTCACCAACATCTTATACAGTTGCAGTCAGACTTCCCTACTCTTATACTCCAAACCCCTTGAAGTAATTGACTGAAGAATTCCATCAGCCTTCCTGATTACCTGCTGCATCTGTATGCACAAGTATCCCCAAGTGCCTTTGTGTTGCAGCTTTTTCTTCATTTAAATAATATCCTGTTTTTTCTCCCTTTTTAAAATGAACAACTTCACATTTTCCCATATAATACTCCATCTTGCCAGCTTTTTGCCTACTTATTTAATCTATCAATATCTGTCTGCAAACTGTTTGTATCCCTCTTGCAATCTGCCTTTTCACCTATTTTAGTGTCATCTGCAAATTTGACTGTGTTCAAATTCACTTCCTTCCTCCAAGTTATTAATACGTATTGTAAATAGCTGTGGTCCCAGCACTGACCGCTATGGAACCCCACTGGTCATACGTAACCAACAAAATAACAGAATTGTAGAATCCCTACAGTGTGGAAGCGGGCCATTCAGCCCATCGATCCGCACCAACCTCTGAAGGGAATACCATCCAGACACCACTTCACCTCCTCTCAACATTTCCCATGGCTTATCCACCTAGCCTGCACATCCCTGAACACTATGGGAAAATTAGCATGGCCAATCATCCTAACCTGCACATCTTTGGACTGTAGGAGGAAACCAGAGCACCCAGTGGACACCCAGCCAGAGATAGGGAGAAAGTGCAAACTCCATACAGATAATCACCCAGGGCTATAATCAAATCCGGGTCCCTTGTGCTATGAGGTAGCAATGCTAACTACTGAGCCACTGTGTTGCCTGTAAAGAATACCTTATCCCACTTGCCTGTGAGTTTCCTGCCTGTGAGCAAATTCTTTATCCATGCCAATTTACTACCTCCCACACTAGGGGCTCTTATAACTTAACCTTTTGTAAGGCATCTTGTTGAAGGCCTTCTGGAAGTATAAATACAATGCATCTACTGGTTCCCCTCTATCTGCTCAGGTTGAGACTTGCTCAAAAGACTTGATTAAGTTATACAGATGTGAACTCGCTTTCATTTAGCAATGCTGACTCTGCTTGGTTAGATTATGATTTTCCAAAATGTTCTGCCATTATTTCCTTAATAATTGATTTCAATTCTTCTCTAACAGTAGATATTAGACTAATCAGCCTGTAGTTACACACTTTTTGCCTCCTTTTTTGAACAGGGGTATCAGGTTAGCACTTTTCCAATCCTCTACAAGTTCTTCAAAATGCAATGATTTTTGGAAAATGGCAACCAATGCATCCACTACCTCTGTAGCACTTCTTTTAGGATCCGAGAATGCAAGCCATCAGGGCCAGCAACTTACCTGTTTTACTTTTATTAGTTTGTCTAATATTTCTACTTCTGTAGTGATGGTGATGGTATTTAATTCCTCCCTTGTGTTCTTTAGTATTTATGGAATGTTCGAAGTATCTTCCACCATAATTTGAAATAGTTAATCTCAGGGTATGACTGCCTTCTCAAACACAGCGTCCAGGTAATTCTCACTCTCCCTGATGTGTTGCAGTGTTCAATGCTATGACTCCAGTTCATCAATTCTGAGCCGGAATTCCTCAAGCAACCAAACCTTTCTGCAGATGTGGTCACTATGAAACACACTGGGGTGCACCAGCTCCCACCTCATGCAGGACATATTGCCTATTCCTGCATCTCTATTTTATTTATTTAGAGTCATAGAGATGTACAGCACCGAAACAGACACTTCGGTCCAACTCATCCATGCCAACCAGCAGTGTTTTGTAGAGGAATAAGATTGTGCTATTCTCTGAGTCTGCAGATTGGAAGAAGCAGAAATGGCCCCTAATAGAGTGGTATGCTCTTTTTTTTTAGATTAGATTAGACTTACAGTGTGGAAACAGGCCCTTCGGCCCAACAAGCCCACACCGACCCGCTGAAGCGCAACCCACCCATACCCCTACATTTACCCCTTACCTAACACTACGGGCAATTTAGCTTGGCCAATTCACCTAACCCGCACATCTTTGTGACTGTGGGAGGAAACCGGAGCACCCGGAGGAAACCCACGCAGACACGGGGAGAACGTGCAAACTCCACACAGTCAGTCGCCTGAGTCGGGAATTGAACCCGGGTCTACAGGCGCTGTGAGGCAGCAGTGCTAACCACTGTGCCACCGTGCCGCCCACTATTCTTGTTGGATGTGGGAGTTTAGGGAGAGTTTACGTGTTACTGAGGATTATATCTGCAATAAATGACATTGGTTGCGAATCCTATCAGATCTAGTGGAACGTTTGGAGCGACAGTTAGAAGCAATGAGGAATTTACAAAAGCAAGGGAATGTGATGAATTGCAGCTATAGGAAGGGAGAAAAGTTGCAGATACAGTAACATGGATGGGTTAACTCTAGGAAAGTTAAGTGAGGTAGGCAGGTAGTACAGGAGTCTTCTGTGGCTTTCCCCATTTCAAACAAATATATTGTTTTGGAAAATGTAAGGAGTGATGGATTCTCAGGGGAACGTAGCCCGAACAGCCAAGTTTTTGGTAAAGAGAGTGGCTCTAATACAACGAGGGGTACGTCGGGTTCCAAGAGATCAACTGGGTTAGGAAACTCTCTAGTCCGAGGCACAGACAGACATTTCTGTGGCTAACAGTGAAGAATCAGAATGGTGTGTTGCTTCCCTGGTGCAAGGATCAAGGATGCCTTAGAGAGGGTGCAGAATGTTTTCAAGGGGGAGAGGGGCCAGCAGGAGGTCATTGTACACATTGGAACCAACGACATAGGAAGGGAAAAGGATGAGATTCTGAAGGGAGAATATAGAGAGTTAGGAAAGAATTTAAAAAGGAGGTCCTCGAGAATAATAATATCTGGATTACTCCCGGTGCTACGAGCTACTGAGGGCAGGAATAGAAGGATAGAGCAGGTGAATGCATGGCTGAGGAGCTGGTGCATGGGAGAAGGATTCACAGTTTGGGGTATCTCTTTTGGGGTAGAAGTAACCTGTACAAGAAGTACGGATTTCATCTAAATTGGAAGGGGACTAATATACTGGCATGGAGGTTTGCTAGAGCTGTTCGGAAGGATTTTTACTAGTAAGTGGGGGTGGGGGGTGGTGGTGTTGGTGGGACCCAGGGAGATAGTGAGAAAAGAGATCAATCTGAACCTGGTACAGTTGAGAAAACAAACGAGGCAAACAATCAGGGCAGGCAGGGGCAAATCAGAGAACAAGGTAGGACTGAAAAACTGCATTTATTTCAATGCAAGGGGCCGAAGAGGGAAGGCAGATGAACCCAGGGCATGGTTAGGAACATGAAACTGGGATGTCTTGGCAATAACAGAAATGTGGCTCAGGGATGGACAGGACTGGCAGCGTAATGTTCCAGGATACAAATGCTACAGGAAGCACAAACAGGGAGGCATGAGAGGAGGGAGAGTGGCGTTTGATAAGAAATAACATTACAGCTGTACTGAGGGAGGATATTCCCAGAAATACATCCAGAGATGTTATTTGGTTTGAACTGGTAAATAAGAAAGTTATGATTACCTAATTGGGATTGTATTATAGACCGACTAATAGTCAAGAGGGAAATTGAGAAACAGATTTGGAAGGAGATTTCAGTTAACTGTAAGAATAATAGGGTAGCTATGGTAGGGGATTTTAACTTTCCAAACATAGACTGAGACTGCCATTGTGTTAAGGGTTTAGATAGAGAGGGATTTGTTTAGTGTGTACAGGAAAATGTTCTGATTCAATATGTAGATGTACCTACTAGAGAAGGTGCAAAACTTGACGTACTCTTGGGGGAACACTTTGGGGCCAGCGACCATAATTTTATTAGTTTTAAAACAGTGTTGAAGTTGAAGTTCTAATCATTTGGATACAGAACTGGCTCAAAGATAGAAGACAGAGGGTGGTGGTAGAGGGTTTTTTTTCAGATTGGAGACCTGTGACTAGCGGAGGGCCACAAGGATCGGTGCTGAGTCCACTACTTTTCATCATTTATAGAAATGATCTGGATGTGAGCATAAGAGGTATAGTTAGTAAGTTTGCAGATGACATCAAAATTTGAGGTGTTGTGGACAGTGAAGAACATTTCCTCGGATTACAACGGGATCTGGACCAGATGGGCCAATGGGCTGAGAAGTGGCAGATGGAGTTTAATTTAGATAAATGTGAGGTGCTGCATTTTGGGAAAGCAAACCTTAGCAGGACTTATACACTTAATGGTAAGGCCCTAGAGAGTGTTGCTGAACAAGGAGACCTTGGAGGCAGGTTCATAGCTCCTTGAAAGTGGAGTCGCAGTTAGATAGGATAGTGAAGGAGGTGTTTGGTATGCTTTCCTTTATTGGTCAGAGTATTGAGTATAGGTGCTGGGAGGTCATGGTGTGGCTGTACAGAACATTGGTTAGGCCACTTTTGGAATATTGTGTGCGATTCTGTTCTCCTTCCTCTTGCACAGGTGTTGTGAAACTTGAAAGGGCTCAGAAAAGATTTACAAGGATGTTGCCATGGTTGGAGGATTTGAATAGGCTGAAGCTGTTTTCCCTGGAGCGTTGAGGCTGAGGGGTGACCTAAGAGAGGTTTATAAAACCATGAGGGCCATGGACATGTAAATAGACAAGGTCTTTTCTCTGGTGTAGGTTAGTCCAGAACTAGAGGGTATAGGTTTAGGGTGAGAGGAGAAAGATATAAAAGAGACATAAGGGGCAACTTTTTCATGCAGAGGGTGGTACGTGTATGGAATGAGCTGCCAGAGGATGGGGTGGAGGCTAGTACAATTGCAACATTTAAAAGGCTTCTGGATGTGTATATGAATATGAAGGGTTTGGAGGGATATGGGTGGGGTGCTGGCAGGTGGGACTAGATTGGTTTGGGATATAGTTCTTAATTTGCTTTTAAAGATTTTCCACTGGTCTTTTAGTTTGTTATCTGTAAGTATTTCTCCTTATTTACTTTTTAACTGAAAGTAACCTGTAATAGACAGTCAAAGTAGCAGCTATCATCAACCAATAAACTTGTCGCTTTCCTGTGATGTCAGTCTTTGTTTTGTGCTGGGTCCCCCAACCCAGGACATCCACTAATCCTGTTAAAAAGACTTTGAAAACTATGAACAAAAAAAGCAAGCAAAAATCACCTCCTCTCCTTTGCACCAAATTCCCACATTGTCTCCAGAATCCCTGGCCTGTCTACTCACTTGGACTGTGTCCCACTCCGGATATGATTTCTCTTTCCTGACCGCATGAAGCTGACTGATCTCCCACAAGTGTGGGGAAGGCAGTAGCATAATCACTGGACTAGTAATCTGGAGCCCCAGGTTCATTATCTAGCTAGTTAAAAAGCTTGGAAGCTCAGAGTTAGAACAAACAGAGTTGTTGTCTCTGGTTTGTTACCCGTGCCACGTGATAGAGAGTCGAGGAACAGGAAGAGAGAGCAGTTTAACGCGTGGCTACAGGGATGGTGCAGGAGGGAGGGATTCCGGTTTCTGGACAACTGGGGTTCTTTCTGGGGAAGGTGGGACCTCTATAAAAAGGATAGAGGTCTACACCTGAACCTGAGGGGCACCAGTATCCTTGGGGGGAGGTTTGCTGGTGCTCTTTGGGAGGGTTTAAACTAACTCTGCCGGGGCATGGGAACCTGGACTGTAGCTTTGGGGTGCAGGACCTTGTGTGTAGGGAAGTTATGAACAAGGCAGCAATCTCGAAGGAGGGTGCCTGTAAACAGAAGGGCGGCTTGAAGTGTGTATACTTCAATGCCAGAAGTATAAGAAATAAGGTAGGTGAACTTGCAGCGTGGGTTGGTACCTGGGACTTCGATGTTCTGGCATCCCTTTCACAAGGGATTCCAATTCCTTATTAAACCACGGCTCCCTCACAAGACCCTTAACTCCATGCCTGACTGGTACATACTTATCACGGACACTCAGTAGCTGTTCCTTGAACAATCTCCACATATCATTAGTATTCTTCTCTTGAAGCCTGTTTTTCTAATCCACACATCCTAAGTCATGCCTCACCGCATCATAGAGACATGGGTAGAACAGGAACAGGAATGGCTGTTGCAGGTTCCAGGGTTTAAATGTTTTAGTAGGGTCAGACATGGGGGTAAAAGAGGGGGAGGTGTGGCATTACTTGTCAAGGATAGTATTACAGCGGTGGAAAGGATGATGGAGGAAGACTTGCCATCTGAGGTAGTTTAGGCTGAGGTTAGAAATAGGAAAGGTGAGGTCACCCTGTTAGGTGTTTTCTACAGGCCTCCCAATAGTCCGAGAGAAGTAGAGGATAGTATTGCGAGGATGATTCAAGAGAAGAGTGAAAGTAGCAGGGTGGTTGTTATGGGGGACTTTAACTTCCCAGATATTGACTGGGAAAGCTATAGCTCGAGGTCGTTAGATGGGTTGGTATTTGTCCAATGTGTGCAGGAGGGTTTCCTGACACAATATGTAGACAGGCCAACAAGAGACGAGGCTATACTGGATTTGGTTCTAGGTAATGAACCAGGCCAGGTGTTAGACTTGGAGGTAGGTGAGCACTTCGGGGACAGTGACCACAACTCGGTGACTTTTACTTTAGTGATGGAGAGGGATAAGTGTGCACTGCAGGGCAAGAGTTATAGCTGGGGGCAGGGAAATTATGATGCGGTGAGGCATGACTTAGGATGTGTGGATTGGAAAAACAGGCTTCAAGAGAAGAATACTAATGATATGTGGAGATTGTTCAAGGAACAGCTACTGAGTGTCCTTGATAAGTATGTACCAGTCAGGCATGGAGTTAAGGGTCTTGTGAGGGAGCCGTGGTTTAATAAGGAATTGGAATCCCTTGTGAAAGGGAAGAAGGTGGCATATGTAAAGATGAGGCGTGAAGGTTCAGTTGGGGCGATTGAGAGTTATAAGGTAGCCAGGAAGGATCTAAAGAGAGAGCTAAGAGCAGCGAGATGGGGACATGAAAAGTCCTTAGCTGGTAGGATTAGGGAAAATCCAAAGGCTTTCTATAGGTATGTCAGGAATAAAAGGATGACTAGGGTAGGTATCGGTCCAGTCAAGGATAGTAGTGGGAAGTTGTGTGTGGAGGCGGAGGAGATTGGAGAGACACTAAATCAATACTTTTCGTCAGTATTCACTCAGGAACAGGACACTGTTGCTGGTGTGAATATTGAGTCACAAGTGATTAGAATGGATGGCATTGAAGTATGTAGGGAAGAGGTTTTGGGAATACTGGAAAGGATGAAAATAGATAAGTCTCCTGGGCTTGATGGCATTTATCCTAGGATCCTCTGGGAGGCTAGGGAGGAGATAGCAGAGCCATTGGCCTGGATTTTTATGTTGTCATTGTCAACGGGAATAGTATCAGAAGACTGGAGGATGGCGAATGTGGTCCCCTTGTTCAAGAAGGGGAGTAGGGATAGCCCGAGTAACTATAGGCCAGTGAGTCTGACTTCTGTGGTGGGCAAAGTCTTAGAGAGAATTGTAAGGGATAAGATTTATGAACATCTGGATAGGAATAACGTGATCAAGGATAGTCAGCATGGTTTTGTGAAGGGCAGGTCGTGCCTCACAAACCTTATTGAGTTCTTTGAGCAGGTGACTAAGGAGGTGGACGAGGGTAAAGCAGTAGATGTTGTGTATATGGATTTTAGTAAGGCGTTCGATAAGGTACCCCATGGTAGGCTAATGCAAAAACTACGGAGGTATGGCATTGAGGGTGCATTAGAGGTTTGGATTAGAAATTGGCTGGCTGGAAGGAGACAGAGGGTAGTAGTTGATGGTATAGGTTCATCTTGGAGTGCAGTTACTAGTGGTGTACCTCAAGGATCTATTTTGGGACCATTGCTTTTTGTTATCTTTATAAATGATCTAGAGGAGGGGCTTGAAAGCTGGGTGAGTAAGTTTGCGGATGACACAAAAGTCGGTGGAGTTGTGGATAGTGAGGAAGGATTCGGCAGGTTACAGCGGGATATAGATAAGTTGCAAAGCTGGGCAGAAAGGTGGCAAATGGAATTCAATGTAGCTAAGTGTGAAGTCATTCACTTTGGTAGGAGTAACAAGAAGGTGGATTACTGGGCTAATGGTAGGCTACTTGGTAGTGTGGATGAGCAGAGGGATCTTGGTGTCCATGTACACAGATCTCTGAAAGTTGCCACCCAGGTAAATAGTGCTGTGAGGAAGGCATATGGTGTACTGGGCTTTATTGGCAGAGGAATTGAGTTCCAAAGTCCTGAGGTCATGTTGCAATTGTATAAGACTCTGGTGCGGCCTCATCTGGAGTATTGTGTGCAATTTTGGTCGCCATACTATAGGAAGGATGTGGAGGCATTGGAACGAGTGCAGAGGAGGTTTACCAGGATGTTGCCTGGTATGGTAGGAAAATCGTATGAGGAAAGACTGAGGCACTTGGGGCTGTTCTCATTGGAGAAAAGAAGGTTTAGGGGAGATTTGATAGAGGTGTACAAGATGATTAGGGGTTTAGATAGGGTAGACACTGAGAACCTTTTACCGCTAATGGAGTCAGCTGTTACAAGGGGACACAGCTTTAAATTAAGGGGTGGTAGGTATAGGACAGATGTTAGGGGTAGATTCTTTACACAGCGGGTTGTGAGTTCATGGAATGCCCTGCCAGTAGCAGTGGTGAACTCTCCCTCTTTATGGTCATTTAAGCGGACATTGGATAGGCATTTGGAAGTTATTGGCTAGTGTAGGTTAGGTATGATTCGGTCGGCGCAACATTGAGGGCCGAAGGGCCTGTACTGCGCTGTATTTTTCTATGTTTTCTATGTTCTATGGATGCCAGCACAAATATGGAATGAACCTAAATACTGGCAGCAAATCTTATGCACTCAGGAGCCTGCATAATTCTCCCATAACTTCCAATGAGAACGACTGAAGTGTGTTTCCTTGTTAGGTGTCATTCTGGAGATTAAATCCAGAATAGACTACAAGTACAGATTATGCGTGGCCTAACAGAGAGAATGAGTTCACCAGGGAAAATATTCATGAAATGCTCAATGTTTTAAGATTTGAGACTCATAAAGGATGATGGATTCCATAAAAAAGGCAATACAATCCACAGTCCCTTAGCTCCAAATAACATCAAATGAAATTTTCAGTCTTCTGTCCAAGGTTACTAACAGTTCCCATTTTACTGCCAATTCAGCTAGTTAATTACAGTGGTATTGTGAAAACTACCAATTAAAGGTAGTATTTTCAAGTGGAAAGAAAAGCATAATTATACCCTATTTCCAATCGAACAACTGCTGTGCAGATATATAGTGATTGCTTGCTTTGATACAAAGCTATAAAGACCAATGCAGATCTGTGTTGATGCCATTTGATGGTCCTGGAAGCCATTCTGCTGAAAAAATATAACATTGTATTGTCTGTGTCAGTCAATCACTCAATTCCACTGAGCAATGCTGCAGCCAGATTGTATGTAAGGTGTTAGCAATTATATGAGCAGCGCAACAGTTGCACTTGAACATCTGTGTTTGACAATTTACAAGGGCTAATTTTTAGCTTTGCCATCTGGGCAATAACGTGATGCTATTGAAGAACTCCTTTGGTTTTCTACACCTGAAGTAATTGCTCCAGCTGATATCCAAAAAATCGTCTCAAGCTGCAAACAGTGTTTACACACAAACAAATGATACAAGTAAAAGACCAGTTACAATTCATCTCTCAAAACCTATCCATCCGTGGAGAAAGTCATCATTCCATGTGAGAAATGTATGTTTACCTCGATGGAACTACAGATTGAAAAATATCTCTTAACTATACTGGCAACCAAGGAACTATCAAAATCAAAATGCTCTGCGGACCAAAGTGCATTACACACTGGGTCAGTGTCATGTACTAGACAATAAGACAGGCAGCAATTATCAAACACGATACAACAGTGTCAACCACGTAGGATCTATCTGATGATCCAAATTACATCTAATGTGGATTTTTCGGAGCTATTTCTGTCAACAATATGTGCTGTTTGATTATTTCTCTGACCTGACTAGCAGTTGCAAAAACAATTAATTCACAATTTGACAACAGATTTTTTTTGCAAAGCACAGAACTCCAGAAGAGTAAATATAAGAAAATTCTCCATTTCATCATTCAGCAATTCATCAGTTTGCAGAACACCACAATTATGAGCATTAAATATCAATACTGAAGGATTCACATGAAAAGTCAAAACGTGAATCTAAACTGCTCATTTGAACAGTGGATCTTGGCAGCAGCAACTTTAGATCTTCTCCCTCCCACCTCACTCCATTCCTTATTTCATCACAGATTGAGGTTCATGCTTTCACTTCCACATAATAAAATGAAGAAAGATTTAAGAAGGTTTCCTAGCTCAAAATAAAACTATTTGTCCGCACCATAATTCACTCGTTCAGTCCCATTCAGCTTTTCAAAAAGCTGGAAATGTAATTTTCTTTATGAAAGTAATGCCAGATCATTAATATGTCATGCATTCCAAACACGATTGATTATTACTGGTTCTGAGCCCCAGAAATGAAGACAACCATTAATCAAAACTATGCATCTCTCACAACTTTGTTTTCAGGAACAGAAATCTCTCTTCACTATTTAATTCACTAGTGACTGATGAAATTCCAATGGTAGGTTAATTATGTCTTTCAAACACTACATACAAACACATGAAATAGGAACTCAAATAGGCTATTCGGATCTTAGAGCTCCTCCACCATTCAGTAAGATCACAACTGATCTAGTTAGGTTTTGAATTCCACATTCTCATCTATCCTTGATGACCTGTGTGTTTATTAATTCATCCATGGGATGTGGGGTTTGTTGGTTGGGCCAACATTTATTGCCCATCTCTAGGGTGTTGATACCATGGCTTTAAGAGATGGCTAATGTCCTGGTTTTCTGTTAATGAAGAAAAGTTGAGGCAAAGGTTGGAGTGGTCTGCTCAATGCCAATAAAGTAAATGGCTTGTGAGGCCTTGGTTTTTTTTCAAGTTGGAACAATAGAAGCAGTTGCATGGGTGGGGTTAAGCTCCCACAGAATCAGGATTTTTAGTTTTAGTTTTCACCAGTTGCTGGTGTCTTGAAGCTGAATGTAGAAGCTCTTAGTCCTCACTCTGTTACAGCTAAAAACTGGCATTCTCTTCCTACTGCTAGAATTGCATGAGATACAATCTATTTTATTGAATTTGCCTTTATCGGGGTGTGTTTATGAGATTGGAACAGTTAATTAATAGCAATTAATATGTTCATTATTTTGTTAAGCATTTCAATAGTTACAGTTGAGCTGATTTTGTGTCTATATTTTAGTGTAAAATGAAGTGTGTTTTGCTTAAAATCAAATAGTTTGATCAATCGAATTATATCTGGAACGCAATCAACAAGGCACAAGCCAGGGTTGCAATGGAATGCTCCCATTTGTCGCTTGAACAATACTCAAGAAGCTTGACACCATCCAAGACTAAAGTGCCTTCTTGACTGATACCACATCCACAAACATTCAGTCCTTCCACTACGAATACATTGTGTACCACCTACAAGACACACTGCAGAAATGTATCAAGATTCTTTAGAGAGCACCTTCCGAATGCATAAATACTACTGTCAAGAAGGACAGAGGGACATGTGTATAAGTTTCCTGCCACAATGCTCACCATTCTGACTTGGAAATATACCACCATTCCTTCACTGTAAGTGTCAAAATCTCAGAACTCCATTCCACACATTTTGGGTGTACTTACACCAGATGGATTGTATCAGTTCAAGAGGCAATCCATCACCCCCTTCTCAAGGACAACCGGTGTTATGGTCTAGGCTATTTTCTGAATATATGCTGAGGGGTTTGGTTTGGTCCATAATACTGGTTGTCCTTGAGAAGGGGGTGATGGATTGCTTTCTTGAACTGATACAATCCATCTGGTGTAGGTACACCCTAAATGCTGTTAGGAATGGAGTTCTGGGATCTTGACACTTACAGTGAAGGAATGGTGATATATTTCCAAGTCAGGATGGTGAATATCTTGGAGAGAAACTTGCACATGTGTTCCCATGTGTCTGATTTCCGTGTCCTTCCTGACAGTAGTGTTTGTGCATTTGGAAGGTGCTGTCAAAAGAATCTTGATATATTTCTGCATTGTGTCTTGTAGGTGGCAGTAGTGGAAGGAGTGAATGTCTGTGGATGTGGTATCAGTCAAGAAGGGAGTTCAGTCTTGGGATGGTGTCAAACTTCCTGAGTTTTGTTCAAGCAACAAATGGGGAGCATTCCATCGCAATCTTGACTTGTACCTTGTAGATTGTAGGCAAGTTTTGGCAAGTAAAAGATAAATTACTTGCTGCTGAATTCCTAATGGTAGTATTTGTTTGGCTATTCCAGTTCACTTTCTTGGCAATGACAATCCTCAGGGCATTGGTAGTGTAGGATTTATCAATGGTAATTCCATTGAATGTCTGAGGATGATGGTTAGATTCATTCTAGTTGGAAATAGTCATTATCTGGAACTTGTGTGGTACAAATGTTACTTACAACCTGTTGGCCAAAACCTAGATTTTGTCTTTGCCTTGCTACAGTTGAACGTGGACTGCCTCAGAAATAGAGGAATCGTGAATGGTGTTGAACATGATGCAGTAATGAGCATAATCCCCATTTCTGATAGGGGGAAGACTATTCATGAAGCGGTTGAAATGTTTAGACTTAGGGCACTACAAAAATGGAGTCAAATCAAGTTTCAAATACTATTTCATAAATATTCAAAGAAATAGTTATAATCCATAATCTCAAATATCACTCCAAAGTGGTAAGAAACTTTAAAGACCATAATTAGAGCTTCTTGACAATATTGCCCTTATGATTGGAATAAAAGAATGTCCTGTTACATGTTTGTTATGAGGAATGCCCCTAATAACTCCACAAGGTTCAGTCCTTTTGAACTGATATATACTCATGTAGTGAGAAAACTCCTTAAATTGATGAATTAAAAATCTATAAACCAAATATATACTTTTGACCAATGTATCATATTTGAGAAAAAGTAACTCAGCATTGTTCAGAAAGCATTTGAAAAATAGCCAACTAACAATTGAAACTGGAGCAGATCAAAAGGCTATATTTTGCAATTTTGTTTCTGGGGACATAATTTTAGTAGTTATCTGTCTCTGGGAAATGATTAAAAGCAAGATTCACTGGACCTTACCAAATGAAAAAAAATTGATGAGAATTATGTACCGAATATTTCAGACAGGAGAAAAAATCAGCAAGTGTGTCATGTTAATAAAGTATGACAGGTAGGAATATTAGACCAAATGTATATTTACAGTCACAAAAGATAAAGGCAGTGAAAGAGAGAAATTGGAATTATTTGATAATGACTTAGAAATTAAACATTCTGAAGTTGATCCTCCAATAATCATATTAGACAATGTGGAGGTGCTTGAAATGTTAAATTGAATATTGTGCTATCTCTGAGAAAGCTAGCAAAGTTACTTATGAAAACTAATTTAGACACAAATCAATTTGCATAAATAGGCCAGTAAAAATGTCTTTGCCTTACATGACGTTTAGGAAATGTGTGCATTACCCATAAAACAACATCCTTCCAGACTCAATCCAGACAATAGCTCAAGTGAGCAATGAGATCTAGCTCTTGGTGGGCAATGACATTATTGAATTAAATCATATAACTGATGTTCACCTGTCATGAAGGTGCCAAAACCAGATGGTCACAATGACTATGTATTGATTATCTTAAAGCCAATACAGTAGCAAAAGTGGTTACATATCAAATTCCATGATTAGAAGATTGTACTAAAGGAGATTAGAGAAGAGGTCATTTCAAAATTGACTTGTTAAAAGGATATTGGCAAGTTGCATTCATGTTATAGTCAAACACATTTCAGCTTTTGTAACAATAGATAGACTTTATCAATGTAAAATCATGACATTTAGAATGAAAAATGCGCCAGCAATTTCTGAATGATTAAACAACAAGGTCATTGAATTAATAAGCTTCTGTGTTGAATAGAAAGATCACTTGGTGGTGTTCAGCCAAACCTGGGAAGAACATTTACAATTCTTCAACACAATTAATTGAGTGCTTTCTGTCATAAAGTTGAATAAAAGTTATTTTCCCCAAGTAGAAGTGACCTTGCACAATGCTTTGCACAAGCTTCACATGGAATGTTATCTCCAGCATGATGCAATGTCTGAAGGGCAATGCTTCAGCTTCCACTTAAAACACAAGAAGTTGCAAGTGCTGATGCTGTTGTGGAAGCAGTAACAGTCCTCATGCAGCACGCTGCCACTATGTCGACAGATATCAGCTTTCAAAGTAATTGATTGGAGTCCAGCAATGTATCCTTCAATATATTACTGAAGCCTCCCTGAGGAAGTCGCAGTGGCACCATGGACCATAGCCAACTGCCAACACTCAAAATGATAGTATTCATCCTCATGTTTTGTTCTATGTGATATCTGTTCATTATCCAATTCATTCTGTATTCAAAGGGGATTTGAGAGTACTTCAGCCTCCCAATATTTTTAAGGGAGCATGGGATTAAGCTCCAGTGCTGGTAGCACTGACATTATTAGAGCACTGCACTCTGACTAATATTGCAATCTATCTGCAAACTTCCAAGGACTCACCTTAAAACACAAAGCCATCATCAAAATGGCATCCTGGCAGAACTATCACCAGAAGTATATGCACCAGGTTGAACACTTCAGAAAGTAAAGCAGTACCTGTCACACAAGGAAATTGAGCAGTAGAGCCAAAATTTCAAAACATGATTCAAAGAGGTGCATATTTCAGATTCTTAGCTGTCGAGCAGAATTTTAAACATGAATCTACAGCAGTCTACAGGTCAAACACAAGTATCTATCTCCCTGCACATTCTCAGAAGTCAGAAGATTTACCAGGATTTGGCCAGGAATGGAAGGGGTTTGAGTTATAAGAATAGGCTGGAACTTTTTTCACTGGAGTATAGGAGATTGAGGGGTGACCTTATAGAGACTTATAAAAACATGAAGGGCATAGATAAGGAGAATAGTAAGAGTCCTTTTCCTATGATGGGGGAAGTCAAACTTGAGGGTTATTTTTTAAGTTGAGAGAAGAAAGGACATGAGGGGAACGTTTTTACACAGAGAGTGGTTCGTGTGTGGAATGAACTGCCAAGGGAGTGGTGGATGCAGGTGCAGTTACAACATTTAAAAGCTATTTGGATAAGTACATGAATAGGAAAGGTTTGGAGGGTTATGGGTCAAATGCAGGCAGTTGGGACAGGTTTTGTTTGGGAAGGTGATTGGCATAGACTAATTGGACTGAAGGGTCTGTTTGCATGCTGTATGACTTTGTGACTCTATCTAAATATACAAGCTAAATCCAATTGTATGCTCCTGTAAAGGAAAATTGTGTACATACTTTTATGGTAGGGATATTTTACATTGAAGAAATGTTTAATGGAAAATGTAATGCATTAACTGACCCAGCCTATATCACCAAGCAAAAGTGGGTACTGCAGATGCTGGAGATTAGAGTCTAGATTAGAGTGGTGCTGGAAAAGCACAGCAGGTTAGGCTGCATCCGAGAAGCAGGAAAATCAGCATTTCAGGCAAAAGGAATACTGATGAAGGGATTTTGCCCAAGACATTGATTTTCCTGCTGCTCAGATGCTGCCTGACCTGCTGTGCTTTTCCAGCATTACTCTAAATTTGCCTATATAACCAATCTTTCAGGAGATTGCTGATTCTTCTTAGATTTTCGAATAGAGTCAATGAAGTGATATGTTATAAAGTAAGAGGCCGGACAACTAAAAGGAACTGTCAATTTATGCCTATATTACTAAATATGATTCCATTATTTTTGAAGTACATTTGTAGAAAATTGCTGGCTAAGTAGTCTATGTAAATATGCTGAACATTGGAGTCTTTACAACAGGAAAGAATTACTTGGTCAAAATGTTACCTACAAAATTCTTATGTTCAGTAGAAAGCTAAGCAAGTGACTAAAAATAACTATGGAATTCATGAAGGAATCATGATTTTAAGCTGAATGAACAGGTATTGCCACTGTTTACTTGAGATCTAATTATGTGATGCTTCTTGCCCAAACCATTGATGCACTTTAGAAGTATCCTAATGCACTGGGAATTCACCGTTGACATTGACAGCCTGCAAATCAGACACCTCTTAGGCTAATTAAGTCCTCGTAAAATGTGTTATTCATGTCTAAAAATATATAGTAGTCTCAGTGCCTATTCAGTGCTGTTGGAGATCAACACCACATACAGGTTAAAAATACTTGGCTTAATTGACCATATTACTTTGTGTTCCTTAAAGAGGAGTTTGCTTTGGTGGATACATAATAACTGGACTATGAATGGTGCAAAGCCAAATTAAATCCAGACAAGCAAGACGTAATAACAACAGTTCACGTGTTGGAGAACCATTCAGAATGAGCATGAACTTTACAACTAGTGACTGAACCATCTCAAGTTAAGTGGCAAGCTTTTCACTAGGTAATGGAAATCAGTTCAATACTGTTTTGCTTGGCTACAAACAAATTGAGACATTGTTGTATTCCCAGCTGATTTGTTACTGGACGATTTAGTTCACAGACTAAAAGCTGGCATGTCACATCTTTTGTTTTGGGTTTTAATGTGGTGGTCCTTCACTGAAACAACTGCATGCTGCAGATTATTGCAGTAGAATAAATTAAACTGTTTATATATAAAACAGGTTTAAAAATTTAAAAACATATAGTAAAATATAATGCCATTAATCCTAAAAGCAGTCCTTGACAGTACTCATACCAGAGAGAATTCCCTTCTCTTTCATATTTAAATGTTTTTGTTTTAACTGTGGCTTCAGCTCCCAGTTGAGAGTCAGATAGTTTCTTCGTAGAGCCTTCTTACAACTGAGCTTATACTTTCTCAGCTTCAAGTAACTTCTTCAGAGTTGTAACCAAATGCTTCTGGACTAGAACTTTTAAAACCAAACTATTTCTTATTAGTTTTTAATATTTCTTAATGTAACCTATTTCTAAATTCCTAAACTATCTCCTTTTTTCAGAAACAATTGTCTTTCATGACTAGTTTCAGCTAAGCCTCCTGAAAAACCTTAAATACTGAAACCCAAAAGCTTCTGAGTCTGTGGGTGTTTCCCTTAACACCCCCACCCTTAAAATGTCTGCACTTTCTATCTGAAGGCCTAACGGACTGTAGTGTTTATTTTGTTTGCTCATAAAATGGGAATAAGCTGCTTGGTCAGAATGAGGGAAGCAGAGAATAAGTATCTGAGAATTTGGGTCAAAGTAGGAATTTGAGACAGAGGGGAAAAGATGTGATTTAATTAAAGTTTACTGCAAATGAAGTAACTTGATGCATCCAAGGGATATACCAGCAACTATCTGTATACTGCTGCAGAAGTGACACTTTGTTCACGGAGACGAGGCAAAGCTATATCTCCAGGCTGGTTGCTTGCTGTCATAGCACTCATTCACTCTGAGCTACTTGGATGCTCACAGTATCCCTGCCTTTTTACACTTTGTCCGTTCAACCCAAGAAACCAAGTTCATATTACTTCTGTCTTGCCTTGCCATTTAGTGCCATTTAGCGAAGTAAAATTGTTGTAGTTATAAGCACACCTCAGTCAGTTTAAGGGAGAGGTGGTTAATAAGATAAATAAGGTATGATGAGAAGTCTTGCTGTGCCTTGTGGTAAAAATCCTTCTAACTATCCCAATGCAAAAAAAAAAGTCAGATTTGGTCCATAGTGTCTATTTTTAATGAGGAATTTACAAAAAAAACTTGAAGAACTAGAGATCCAACTGGCTAGGGAGTATGAGAAATGAAGGAAATTACTATTAGTGAAAAGATTGTTCCGGAGAAAGTTTTCAGCCGAAAAGTGATAAATTCCCAGGCCCTGATATTATATATCCCCAAGTGTTGAAAGAAGAGCCTATAGTGGTAGTTGATAAAGGGAGGTGATTATCTTCTGAAATTCTATAGATTCTGTTTTAATTCCTGCAAATTGGAAAGTATCAATGTCACTTGTTCACTTAAGAAGTGAACGAGAGAAACTAGGGAACTGCAATCCTGTTAGTCTTACGTCAGCAATTAGGAAATGCTGGATTCTATTATAAAGTATGTGATAAATAAAATTTGATAATAATGATCTAATCGGGCATAGTCAGCATGGATCTGTGAATGGGAAATCATGTTTGATGAACTTGATCGAGTTTTTTTATAATGTCGCTAACAAAATTGATGACGGTGAACCAAGGAACATAGTATGCTTAGATTTTCAGAAGGCTTTTGGTAAAGTCCCCAACAGAAGGATGGTTAAATAAATTCAAGCACTTGTAAGAAGTGGTTATGTACTGACATAGATTAATGATTCGCTAACAGACAGAAAATAGCGAGTAGGAATAAATGGGTCTTCCTCACATTATCAGGCTGTGATGAGTGGAATATTGCAAGGATCAATAGTTGGGCCTCTGCTGTTCATAATACATGTCAATGATTTGGAGAAAATATAGAGTTTCAAAATGTGCAAATGATACAAGTCTGTTGTGAGGAAGATGTAAAACAACTTCAGGAAGATGTGGACAGGCTTAGTGCACAGCCAAAAATATGGCAGTTGGAATGTGGAAAAATGTGAGTTTACCCACTTTGATAGGAGGAACTGATATGAAGAACATTTATCAAATTGTAAGAGGGTGGAAACTGTAGATGCACAAGTGACATAGGTGTCCTTGTCACAGATGCCTAACATGCAGGTGTAGCAAGTAAGACTAATGGAATATTAGCCTTTATTACAATAGAATTTTAATATGGGACTAATGAAGTCTTGCTACATTTATACAGGTGCATAGTTGTACTTCACCTGGTCTACTGTACACAGTTTTGGTCTCCTTAGCGGAGGAAAAATATTATTGCCATAGAGGAGGAGCAATAAAGCTTCACCAGACTTGTTTGTGGGGTGACAGGACTGTCAATTAAAGAAAGATTAGGAAAATTTGGCCTGTATTGTCAAGAGCTTTTAAGAATGAGAGGCAATCTCCTTGAAACTTACAAATTCTCAAAGCGGTGGACAAGGTAGATACAGGCATGATTTTTCCCAGGGTTGGGAAGTCTAGAACCAGGGGACATGATTTAAAATTAAAGGGGATGCCATTTAGGTGCAAGATGAGATGAATTTCTTGGGGGATTGTATGCCATTGGAATTCATCATACAGTGATGGAAGGTCAGTCTTTGAGCATTTAAGGTAGAAATGGATAGATTTCTGATTATTAGTGCCTTACTGGGTTATGGGGATGGCTGGACAAAAGCCATTCAAGTGTTTGGTCAGCCACGATCCTATTGAATGGTGTAGCAGGCTCAATGGGATAAATGGTTTACTCCTGTTCCTTACGTTCATAAACTTTCCAAACGTAGCCTCCATGAACAGTATCTCTCGGACTGTTTTATAAAAGAACTTATCATAACTGCAGAAATACTTACAAGGTAATCATTAAACCACTTATGAGACACAGAGCAAAGCCCACATGGCACTCGCTTAAATCCCAAACTCTAAAATAGATTAAAATACATCACAACGTACAAAAACTAAATGTGGTATTTCGAATATTTTCTGGCCACAGCTTACACCATTGTAAAAGTGTAAAACAGCGTGTGAAAATAAATAATACTAAACACAATATTCCAGAATTTCAAATCTGAAAATACAAGTCAAGACAGTTGTTGGATATTAAGCATGACAGGAAACTTGAAAAAAAATTGATGTAGTTATTGACAGCAAATGCCTAAAAGTAGCATGGAAATATAATGTTATAAAACTTGAGCTACAAAACAGAAAAGTAGAACGAAAGCTGAGCAGTTCTGTGCCACCAGTCTGGGGTAAAGTTTCTGAAGAATTCAACAGAACAAGGGTAACAAAGCTGCTAGAGCTAGCCAATTATTTAAATGAACAAATCAGAATAAGGCTTCATCCTTCAAGGTTTAAATAATACCCGAGAAAACTAATATCATTCTAAGCAGAACTTAGATTCAGTGCCACTGTCAATAATTGTGAAAACCTTCAGCGCATTTGCTACAAACTGGCTATTGGCATGTTTAATTTGGTGAAAATTCATTCAAACTGTGCACCCTAAATATTCTTCTCAGGCGTTTTATGTATACAAGAATGCCCTTTGAAATTAACTCAGAAAATTATCTGTCGATGATGACTTTGAAGGAGTCAACATTATTGTGAGCAACACCTGATTTGTGCAGAGATAGTGAATAAACTCAGCGTCAAGAAAAGTGATCTATTTGGATTTTGATTATGACTGAATTCAAGTGCAAAGTTAGAGAAATCATTTTTAGATGCACCTTCACAGCAAAAAACCCTAAACGTCAATGAAGAAAAAGGGAAAGAATTCAAACATGAAAAATCAAGCAACTGTAGCCCAGCATTGTTGATATATGACAATTCCTGCTTAATTCATACACTATAACAACACCACTTAGGAAAAGTGGAATGACCTTAGATTGATGAGTAAGATGAGAGATTTGAAGAATCACAGCATATGGTTTTGGAAACCTCAGAGATGAAATATTATGATGTGATTACATTAGTAAGGATTGACATTGATGTTCTCAATTTGGAAATGGTGCAATGATTTTAGAAGGAAAATGTGTATGGTGTAATTAAAAACTGAAACAGAGTTGATCAGGTCAACGCAAGATGGTTGGCAGAAATACAAAATAGGATGGAAAACTGGAGGGGTTTGGTGACAAAAAGATTCATTGTTCAAGAACCTTTGGGACTAGTAATGAATAAGATAATGTGCAAGGCTGGAGAGTAACGATCCAAATGGACAGCAAAGGAATAAAATGATGTTTCTACAAAATCAGCAAAGAACAAAAGCAAACCAAAATGGAGGGAGCAGTTATAACTTAAAATTGGTGAACCCATTGCTGAGTCCAGAAGGTATAGATGCTGAGTCAAAAGCTAAGATGCTTAGAATACTGGCAATGAAGGTCAGAGTGAGAACTAGGTGGAGAATTGAAATGAGAAGGGTCAGGAAGCTCCGTGTCGTGCTTGTGGACTGAATGGAAGTATTTCTCAGAGCAGTCACCCAATTTGCATTTGGTGCCCCCATTATAGAAGAGACCACATTGTGAGCAGCAAATGCAGGAGTCTACATTGAAAGAAGTATAAGTAAATTGGTGTATCACATGGAAAGAATAGAGAATGGATGGGTTAACAAGGCAGGTAATGCATCACCAGCTCTTATATGGACTGATGCTATAGGAGTGGGAGACTGTGTTCAGGAATATTGTGTGTCTTTTGTAAATTTATACCAATTCAATACAAATGAGTGGAGAATATTTTAAATCTTTTGTTCCAAATTCCGTTTTCACTTCTATCTGGGCAGGAAGAAAAATGAGTGAGCACAGCTAACTGCCTAAGTTCGGAATCTCATTACCTTTCGCTGGATAGAAGAGATTCATTAGATCATAGAATAGATTATAGAACCCCTACAGTGTGGAAGCAGGCCATGCAGCCCACCAAGGCTACACCAATCCTCTGAACAGCATCCCACCCCAAACCAATCCCCCTCCACCTATCCCTGTAACCTGAAATTCCCATGGCTGATCTACCAAGTCTGTACACCCCTGGACACTATGCCAATTTAACATGGCCAATCTACCTAACTTGCACATCTTTGGACAGTGGCAGGAAAATGGAGCACCTGGAGGAAACTCACCCAGGTACAAGAAGGATGTGCAGACTCTACACAGACTGTCACCTGAAGCTGGAATTGAACCCTGGGTCCCTGGCACTGTGAGGTAGCAGTGTTGACCATTGAGCTACTGTGCCAACCAAGGGGACAATTTTAGGGGACACTTTTTTTTGCCAACTGTTCAATATGAGGTTGTTGAATGAAGAGGTCAAAGAAACACAATGTTTCACAACTTGAAGACATGATAAACCACTTTACAATCAGTGAAGTACTTTTTGGTGAACAATTTCCATTGTAATTTAAGGATATATAGCAGCCAGTGTATGTGCAGCAAAGTCCCACAAACTGTTGTGAGACAATGATCAAATCATTTCTTTTCAGGCTTGATGGGTGATGAATATTGACCAGAAAATGAGGAAGCATAATGTTATGGAATATTTAATATAGACAGGCAGAAGGCTAGAACAACACAGCAAGCCAGGCAGCATCAGGAGGTGCAGAATTAAATGTTTTGGGAATATTTAATGGCCACCTCATTCAATTGATGAGGTCTCATTTTTCTTTGAAGATAGTGAAGTACCTCCTCACAACTGCACTGAAGCAGCAGCTTTGAGTGTGTGTTCAAGTTGCTGAAATGAACTTTAAACCCAGACCTTTTTGGGTTTGAGACAGGAGTGCTATTACTGAGCTGAGCACCAGTATATTTGCAGGAAAAGTAGGAATGGACCTGGATGGTATCTTGACAAGAATTGAGCTGGAATCATATTTTGACAGTGAAACTGATCTTAGCTAAACAACAAAAGGAGTAATCTTGGTGAAGTCAGAAGAGATTTTGTCAGGAATTGGGAAATGTTGAATATATTTTAAAAGTTTATGTTAGTATATTTAAAAAGTGAATAGTTCACCATTTAGGGGTGCGGGTTTACAGCTCCTTGAAAGTGGAGTCATAGGTAGACAGGATGATGAAGAAGGCTTTTGGCATGCTTGCTTTCATCGGTCACACCATTGGGTAGAGGAGTTGCAACTGCACAAGATGCTGGTAATGCTACTTTTGGAGTACTGCATGCAGTTCTGGTTGCTCTACTAAAGAAAAGACATGATTAAACTAGAAAGAGTGCAGAAAAGATTACTAAGATGCTAACCAGACTGGAAAGTTTGAATTATGAGGAGAGACAATATAGGCTTGGAATTGTTTGTCCTGGAGTGTAGGAGACTGAGGGGTGACCTTTTCGAGGTCTATAAAATCATAAGAGACTTAGATAAGGTGCATAGACAACAGCTTTTCCCCATGATAGGAGTGTCTAAAACTAAAGGGCATAGGTTTATGGTGAGAGGGGAGAAATACAAAAGGATCCAGAGGGACAGTTTTTTTCAGACAGAGGGTGCTGAGTGTCTGGAATGGGCTGCCAGAGGTAGTGGTGGAGGCGAGTACAATTTTGTCATTTAAGAAACAAAGAAAACAAGTGCAGGAGTAGGCCAATCAGCCCTTCGAGCCTGCACCACCATTCAATACAATCACGGCTGATCATGCAATCTCAGTAATGATAGGAATTGAAAACCAATGTATCCGTTATTTCTAGGGCCACTTCCTTAAGTACTCTGGGATGCAGAGCATCAGGCCCTGGGGACTTGTCAGGTTTTAATCCCATCAATTTCCCCAGTACAATTTTCTGACTAATAAGGATTTCCTTCAGTCCCTTCTTTATGCTTGACCCTCTATCCCCTAGCATTTCCTGAAGGCTATTGGTGTCCTCCTGAGTGAAGGCAGATCCAGAGTATTTGTTCAAGTGGTCTGCCATCTCTTCATTGTCCATTATAAATTATCCATTACCTGATTCTGAATGCAAGAGACCTACATTTGGCTTCACCGGTCTTTCTCTCTTCACATATCTATAGAAGCATTTGCAGTCAGCTTTTATGTTTTCTGCAAGCTTACTTTCATATTCTACTTTCCCTTTCTGAATTAATTCTATGTCCTCCTCTGCTCAACTTTAATTTTTTTCCCAGTCCTCAGGTTTGCTGCTTTTTCTGGCCAATTTATATGCTTCCTCTTTACCTGATTTCCCTTGTTATCCATGTTTGAGAAACCTTCCCTGTTTTGTTCTTACACAAGATAGAAATATGCAGTTGTTGAAGTTTGTTAATGTGTGCTATTATCTGCCTACCATCGACTCGTTAAGAATCCTTGATCAAGTTATCCTAGCCAATTCATGCCTCAAACCATCAAAGTTGTTTTTTTTTTAATTTCAGGATCCTAGTTTCTGAATTAATTGTGTCATTCTCCATCTTAATGAAGAATTCTAGCACATTATGGTCACTCTTCCCCAAAGGATCTCGCACCACAATGTTGCTAATTAATTCTCTCTCATTACACAATACCCAGTTGAGGGTGGCTTGTGCTGGAGTTGGTTCTTTGACATATTGATCGAGGAAACTATCCTGCATACCTTCCAAGGAAAACAGCCCTAGCCTATTCAACTCTCCCTATAGCTCAAATCTTCCAACCCTGGCAACATCCTTGTAAATCTTTTCTGAGCCCTTTCAAGTTTCACAACATCTTTTCGATAGGAAGGAGACCAGAATTGCACACAATATTCTAACAGTGGCCGTACCAATGTCTTGTACAGCCGCAACATGACCTCCAAACTCCTGTACTCAAATAGTACAACTTAAGTGTACTAGTTAAAACTCTAACCCCTTTTGAAGCTCCCCTTCTACAAACAGACAGAGGACAGAAAAAAAGGATGAGTGTTATGGGTAGAGGAGAAAGGCAATTCAGTGGTTCCTGTACAGAGTTTGCTGAGATGATTCTTCTGCTGATCAGAACATAGCTTCTCCCAATATGTTTACCTGTTTACAGGATGCACAGGGTGACTGTTTCCCACTTGTAAAGGTCTTAGACTTATCAATTCAAAGTCACAGCTAACAGCAGCCTGGAAAGGGAAAAGCATTGGTTAACCTCAGGCTTGAGATGCTTTTTATTGAAGAGCAAAATCAGCTCCTTCTCCTCCAGAGATCCAATGGTTTCCAGTAAAACATTTGCACCCCCAGCTACTCAGCCAGCTGGGAGCCTATTGCATAGTTGTTGGCAGGCAGAAGGCCTTTAACATTGAAACTGGTCACTCATCCATAGACCAGTTGGTTACTTGTTGCCTGCCAAAGCTTGATTTGTACACACCCTTTGGCTCCAGCTCATCTGCAAGCTAAGCTTCCACCGTTGCTTGAACAAGCTCTTCTACAAATAGTGCTTACAATGAGAATCAGAAAGCAAGTGTAAATTCCAACATACTTGAGCAATACCATGGGTAGGCCCACTAATGATAAAAATAAAGGTTTGTTGTTGAAATGATGTTTCATTATGAGACAACTATGAATTTGGTAAATACCAATGTCAAACATAAAAGAGACATAAAGCTAATGCATTCAATGTTTCTCAGATTAAAATTGGATCTTTGCTCTTTAAGCAGTTCAAATAGAGAAGTAGCTTTACTTTCTACACTGCACAATCTTTTTCAAGCACTGTTGTAATACAATCACAGAATTAGCAGCTGCACAAAATAGTGTTGGATAGATTTAATGCAAAACACCTTATGTGCATAATAAGATATCAACTTCAAAGAGTGCTTTAATGAGACATTAAAAGGTGACAAGTGTGCAGTTTTTCAGTAAGAGTGGTAAGGAATAGTTAAATAGTTCATGTGGATTTAATTTTTTCAACAGCATGTAAGATTGTAATCTCAGTGCTATTTAACTGGACACAGATGCGTTTCTTTCATTTTTATGTTTTGAATTTTGTTTTCTGTTTAGCTCTGCTCTCTTGGTCACTTTTATTGCATGCTCCACAATTCAGCTGTGGGTGGGTGATTGTCTTATCTGTCAATACTCTCAAGTGGGACATCAATGTAAGTTGGTGATCTCCAATAGCAAGGGTTATACATGTACGAAACAGCTTCAATCCTATGACATCTTGCTGCCAAATGCATCTTTATTTAGGATCTCAGCCAAGAACTGAAAGCAGTAACTGAGTAAAATGTCAATCCTTGGATATGGATATTTCCACAATGATTACCTGACCAAACTTCGCAATTAGGTTTCCACGTTGCATGTTGATAAAAACCACATTATTTTTCTCCTATTCAGTTTACTGCTGCTTTGACCTATGATGGCATATTCGTCATCGCTGAAGCTTTTCGGTATCTACGAAGGCAACGGATTGATATCTCAAGAAGAGTAACTACTGGAGACTGCTTAGCCAATCCTGCAGTACCTTGGAGCCAGGGAATTGATATTGAACGGGCTCTAAAACAGGTATGAGGAATTCTGTTTCCAACGGATGTAACTTGCCAATAGAAGAAATCATATAGATGCAGTTCACATCCACCAGCAATTAGTACACGTTTAAATAGATTTTGTAATTTTTTAAAATTAAGGCGTTTTATAATTGTAAATTAACCTTAACAACTCCCCATTGGAGAAATCAGATTTAAATTCAAAATTTAACTGATGTTTAAGCTTAATTCTTCTCAATAAATTACTTTCATTAATTCACATCTTGGCTGCCTAATCAAGAGAGTTACTCTGTTCAGAATTTTAAGAGATTGAATGAATTTTCATTATTTTCATAATTCTATTTATATTATGTGTAGATTGTAGTGATACCTGTTAAAAAACTAACAGTGTGTTAATCATCTGGGTTTTTATTAATGGACAATTTAGAAAATGCATTCAGGAGCTCAAGAGATGCAGCTTGAACTGTGAGCCTCCAATATATGTTGGTTTATTATGCCACTGCACTATTTGCCTTACACACCACCCCCACCCCCCAGCTAGTTTAAGAAATTACTGGTTTTCCACCATCAGTCTCCAGTAAACATATAAATGAAAGTAGTTTGTGCTTTTTAATGCCAATCAGTCACTGTAGCCCAGAATGGGATTAGTTTGACATGTTCTGACTCATTGTTGACAGAAAAATTTCAATTTTGTAATGGTTATATACTTTATTACTTCTCTTTTCTTGGGACTTACAGAATACTTTCATCATTAGTGATAGAACACTTCAAAAGCAACTTGAAACTCCATCTCAAATAAGATTACAGCCCATTCTGCTGGTTTTCTCCCCTATTATCCTGAAAACACTTACTCATTTTGGGATTACCAGTTCCAGTCACTGGGACTTTACTCTGGTGACCACCTTCATGTCATGATCCTTGGAGTGAGTAAGGATGCAATTGATTTAGAATAACTGTCGTATGTGTTGCAGAACTAACTACTACCAGCTATTAGTCAGATGCTGCCACCAATCCTCCTTTCTGCAATGGATCCAAAGGCTATTATGTTTAATAGTGGTAGAGAATGAACCATTAATATGTCCCAACAAGAAACACTTCTCTAAAATACAGTAAGCCTTAATGGTTACAAGTTATAATGGCAGATTCAACTTAATTATTAAAATGAGCAAGAACCAGGATTTACATATTTGTTAGGAAAAAGTGAGGAGTGCAGATGCTGGAGACCAGAGTTGAAAAATGTGGCGCTGGAAAAACACAGCAGGCCAGGCAGCATCCGAGGCGCAGGAGAATCGACATTTTGAGCATAAGCCCTTCTTCAGGAATGAGGGTGGTGTGCCAAGTGGGCTGAGATAAAGGGTAGGGGGGAAGGAATTTGGGAGAGGGGCGCTTGGAATACAATAGGTGGAAGGAGGTGAGGGTGATAGGCCGGAGAGGGGGTAGGGGCGGAGAGGTCGGAAGAAGATTGCAGGTCAAGAGGGCGGTGCTGAATCCGAGGGTTGGGACTGAGATAAGGTGGGGGGAGTGGAAATGAGGAAGCTGGAGAAATCTACATTCATCCGGTGTGGTTGGAGGGTTCCTAGGCTGAAGATGAGGCGCTCTTCTTCCAGGCGTCGTGTGGTCAGGGTCTGGTGATGGAGGAGGCCAAGGACCCTGCATGTCCTTGGTGGAGTGGGAGGAGAGTTAAAGTGTTCAGCCACGGGCGGTTGGGTTGTTTGGTGCGGGTGTCTCAGAGGTGTTCTCTGAAACGTTCCGCAAGTAGGCGGCCTGTCTCGCCAATGTAGAGGAGACCACATCGGGTGCAACGGATGCAGTAAATGATGTGTGTGGAGGTGCAGGTGAATTTGCGATGGATGTGGAAGGATCCATTGGGGCCTTGGAGGGAGGTGAGGGGGGAGGTGTGGGCACAAGTTTTGCACTTCTTGCGGTTGCAGGGGAAGGTGCCGGGAATGGAGGTTGAGTTGGGTACATATTTGATCCCAACACATCTTAAGCTGTGCTGCCCTCTTGCTCCACCCAAGAATATATGAGTACAGGAAAACATATTCTTCAACATTAACCCTTTCCAAATTATTACCATCCACGAAATCTACCCCCAAACATTAGCACTTAAGTATGCAGCTACATATCTACTTTTACATTGTCCGTTACCCAGCTTTTAAATGCTTATAATAGAAGTGCTCTACTATTTCCTTCTAACACTGTACCTTATTTTATAGGGAAAAGTGTTGCACTATCTTACTTCCTTTAAGTTTCAAATTCTTTTGAATACAAACTTGCATCTTGTATTGTTTGCTGGGAACAGAAGCTGGTGGGGTGTTGGTGTCCTGGCGTTTAAGCAATCAGAATGAATTGTTCCTACCTTTTGTGGAATTAAGCACAATACACATCCTTGTTTCCAATTTTCAAATAAACTCAAGTGGCTGTGGCCTGAATAAATCCTCCCATCAAATCCATGGTTTAAATTGTCTACCTGCCAGTCTTATCACAGTATTAAATATTTTCTTCTTCTGTCAGACTCGAGCTCTAAAACATTTAAATTGCCTTTTTGTTGTCTTAACTCAGCTCTACGATGTTTCTGAGGTTGCATTCTCACTGTAAATGAGTTGAATGACTCTTGATTCATGGTGTGTACTCATTGCAGTGGTGATGCCCACTATGAAGGTAAGTGCGGTAATTGGAATGAGGTCAGCCAGGTGGACCTCATTGAATATGAGTTCCCTGATTGGGGCTGTTAACCTGGCCCAATCAGGGAGTCGTGGCTGACAGATATAAGTGTCACTCTAGGAACGGGCTCTGAGCTAGCTGGGTCAGTGTCATGTGTAAGTATAAGATGATTAGTGATGGGTTGCCAGCCTCATTAGAGTTATTTCAGTAAGTGTTCTTCTTTTATTCCGATTCCTTCCATCCTGATATTTTGTGCAATTAATTAAGATTTTACCCCTTGCTAACAGGGACTTTTTTCCATGAATCCATGAAATTTCAACACAGCTACTTCCCTGTCAAACCTGAATAAGAGCTGCTCCTACAAATCCTTCTTCTCTAAGGACCCCGTAACTGACAAATCTGACTAATTTTTTTTACCCTCTTTCTAGTCCATGTTGCCTTTTCTGCACCTCTTACTAGCTCTGAGGTGAGGTTTTCAGCTGACGTGCAGTGTTCTTACATATACTGGAAGCTAATATTTTAATATACAAAGCCATGTTCTTGCAAATGGACATTTATCTGGTTCAACTCAACAAAAATAGACAGCAGCCATTCATTAGTTTAATTCTTAGGACAATGCCTTCAACAATCAGAGTCAACCTTGCTGATTTAAAATTACATAAAACCCGAACAGTTAACTATTAATCATAATTGGCTGGTACATTTCCCATGGCAACCCCTGGATGAATCGATCTGTTTGCCAACCAACCTGCACTTTCCTCTCATATAGTATAAATGTAGGTATCCCCTTAATTAGCTATTTTTATGAACTACCCTGATGAATACAAAATGACAAGCTTCAATAAAATGTGTCTTTATTAACTAATACTCAAGATATAGATTATTGCATGACTGGAATAGATACAAATTACATTGGTTATTTAGGTATAATTGCTAAGGTGACCCCATTGAACTTGATTTGGATTCCCTCTTTTTCCACCCAACCCAAAACATTGTTACTTGAACTGCTTCTGCTGCATTTAATCCACCAAAATTGCATCACTTGATTTGGGTAGTTGTTTGCTTAATGCCTCAGGTATGCTGAGGTGATAAGTATCAGGTTATGTTTCTGCAAAAGGAGTCTCATTTAATGCTTTAAGATAACAGTTCTGCTTACATCAACCAGCCGCAGCTTATTTTTTCCTTTCTTATTAACCACACTTAGGATTAACTAATATGAAAGGAGATACAAGTCTTACATAGTCAACCATCAAAAAATTGAGCACTGCATCGTACCCTCCTGGTGAAACCAAAGGCCTTGTATTGAATTGATCTGTCCTGAACAAGAAGCAGATTTACTTTGAGTCAATGGTTTTAGAGTTTAGCTTGTCAGTTTTCTTTTGGTACGTAAATGTTTTTTTGAGATGTGATCATCTGTTATGAGTGTGCAAAAATATACAAGTTTAAAATTGTGGTTCTGCAAAATTAACTTGATGATGTATCCCAATCCTCAAAATATTGTGATCCACTTACTGTTAAGCATTTCATGCTTCACTTTGTGTTGTCATTGTTATGACCAGTTTCTTCTCCACAGTTCACATCAGGAATTCAATTCATTTACCTGTATTAGACATAAGTTAAAAAGTTCCATCAACAAAGTTTCTTTAATAAACAAAATATTATTGATTTACTTTAAATCAAAATTTATTGAATTAGGATACATATCTGGTAACAGGTTTAGTTTGTAATATGAAAATATAAATGCTTACCCCTCTAAAAATGGAAAAACACAGACAAAAATGAAGGCTAAAGAGGACAAAAAAATGGATTTTTCTCTACACAGATTCAATTTGGGAAACCAAAAGAACTGCAGATGCTGTAACACAGAAACAAAAAGAGAAATTGCTGGAAAAGCTCAGCAGGTCTGGCAGCATCTGTGGAGAGAAATCAGCTTTAAACGTTTCAGGTCCAGTGACCCTTCTTTGAAACTGATGAAACATTAACCAGAAACATTAACTGTGATTTCTTTCCACAGATGCTGCCAGATCTGCTGAGCTTTTCCAGCAATTAATGTTTTATTCATTTGGGGAAAACATGTTTTGCAATAAATCTTAGTTCTTGAAGGCAGAAAGGTTAATGTTTGAGCTGTTCAGCTGACTATCAATCTGATGTTCTGAACATGTTTGACCAAATCTCCCCAAACGTAGGCATTTGCCTCTGGGATATTGTCTGGCATAGCTTGCTTGAGAAACACCGTATCACAAAGACTTTTCAAGAGTACAACCAGGTTTCACATTTGATTCATCACAGAGATCTTTCAGAGACAGGAGCTACAAGCTGAACAGTTTGTACTTTCGCAGGTTTCTCCCAACTGAAAACCAATAATCAAATGCCAAGACTATAAAACTTTGCAAAAACAAAACAACCATAAAACCCAATCATAAAAAATGTTAGGTGCTTTTGCTAAAGTGAGTCCAAGTGTCTAAGGCCAGCTAATATCTGCAACAATATGGTTTCCAAAAAGTGACTTATTAAGAATAGGTTCAAATGCATCATTTCATTGAACTTTTTTTTAAAAATGCCCAGATTTTCCCATAATCTGTCAAACTCAAGTCCCCCCAAAAAATTAATGTCATCATATAATATATAAGTGTTGCTGCTGAGCAGCCACTTAATAAGCTTTAGTCCTGAAAAGATAAGACACACTTGTGGTTGTGATTTCTCCATTTGGTGTAAACCCATTCTCCAAGCTCATATTTTGGTTCGTTTGACTTTGCAGTTTATTCTGCTTTCCCTCTGAAATTTTTAGTGGCCAGTAGTTACAATCTAAGAATGATCAGCAGAATGCAAAAGTTATAACTAGTCATAAATTTCATAGAATCCCTACAGTGCAGATAGAGACCTTTAAACCAATCAAGTCTTCACCGATCCCCCAAAGATCATCCCACTATCCACCCTATTGCTGTAACTCCAGTGCCCTTATAGATAGATTATATATTGTGCAAAGTAGGATATGACTGGATTATTTACACTTTGTCTCATCCAACATATTAATTTTTAAACTTACATTTATTATAGAATAGTCAAATGGCCTCATTCAATTTTGGATTATATTACAACATCACTTGGTAGATGACTCCTTAACTTGATAGGAATTCTGTAAACTGACCAAAAACAAACTTGTCCATTGTATACAGTGCTAGTCACCAGTGCTAGTGCTAGTGCTAGTCATTTTGTAAACAGCTTGGCCAGAATGTCAGTGGGGGCGCTGGAAAACCACAGCAGGTCAGGAAGGTCCTGATGAAGGGCTTATGCCTGAAATGTTGACTCTCCTGTTCCTTGGATGCTGCCTGACCTCCTGTACTTTTCCAGCACCACCCTTTTTGATTCTGGCCTCCAGTATCTGCAGTCCTCACTTGCTGCCACAATGTCAATGACCTGAAGTGGTGGGTATCGAATTTGTGATTTCTGGGCATTTGCTATGTTGGCCATGAACAACAATCATAAAACATCAATTGCTTGCTTCTATTTTCAATTCTCCAAAAATATCTACTTGGACTTGTTGCCATGATTTTATTGGTCACAGGGTCACTTGTGGAGGCAGGGAAATAGTTCAACAGATTTTCACGGATTGAACATGTTATATGGTATTTAATATACTCTTCTATGCAGAGGTCTATTCTGGCCAGCAGGCTGATTCTTTCTTCTGTAAAGATACATATGTCTCTACTCACAAGCACAGATGCAGGCTTGTGCTTCCCACTCTCCAGTTGAGTATTTGTGTTCAGCCTCTGAGAACAGGTGTAATACGTAAGTGATTCATTCACTTTATTTCAAATACTGCAAAAGTACAGCTCCTATGGCATTCCTAATACATCTGTTGTGACATATGATTTAGCACATACTTTGAAATGAATAAGGAAAGCCAGATATGCTATCCTCATCTTTAAACTGTCAAATACTATTTGCTGTGTAATTGCCCATTCCCATTGAGCATCTTTGCACAGTAGCTTCTGAAGAGGCTCTGCATTTTAGGATGAAATTTGTGATAAACATTAGTCATACCTAGGAGTAATGCCAACTCTGCCACATTAGATAGGATCAGAAGCATATGAATTGCTTTGACATTGTTGTGTACAGACTTTGCACCAGTTCTGACATTCTACACTGCAGAAAGTCAATCACAGATGCTACACATATGCATTTGACCTTGCTGAGCATAAAATTATGTTGTTCAAGTTGAGTGAGCATTGCTGATAATTGCAAATTCTACTTAGCTTAGGCCCTTTTATTGACAATGTCATCATCATGTAGGTTGACCATCCCTGCAAGGCTGAAGAAACAATCTACTGGAATATATTAGAACCATTCTGCGATATTGAAACATTTCTATGTTAGTGACATAAACTGTCAGATGTCAACTTTGCACTATTATTTGTGTCTGTGAATAACTCTATCTCAGTCAAGCTTCATGGTGACTGTGGAGTCATGAACAGCTATTCTTGCATTTCAGGAAATGGATAATATCTGGAATGACAGCTTTGCTAACCGCCTCGCGTAATAACTGGGTTTAATATCCTTGGCGATGAATTGATTCATCCAGTGATACATCCTAGTTTTGAGTCATTTCAGTTTGCAAAATCCAATAATTAAGGAAGGTTTTTGATATGTATAGTCTGCGTCATCAACTATATTAATGTGTACACTGGTGATGTCTGCATTTTGAATCCAAGCCAAATGTTTACCAAACCTTCCCCAACCACCACAGTTCTGCCTTATGCTTGTACAATGTTAGCCAATCCAATATGATACTTTTGCAATGTACTGAAACTGTGATTGTCATTATAAGCTTGAACAGTGTCTGCTAAAGAAGTGAGAGAAAATTGCAATGATACCGATGGTCGAGATTTTCTTTCAATATTCATACTTCTGCACCAACAGGGATAAGAGGTGACATGGAGAGTTGCTTTATGTTATGGATGTAAAAAGGCCTGCATCTAATTTCCAAAAGTTTGTGATTAGAGGGGGAGGGTTTTGCACAGGGCAGGATGCGGGTTGGTGAGTTAGGGATAGGTGAACACATGTAGAGGGTACAACCTGGTGGGTCGATGGGAGGAATGAATCCTGTTAGTAGCTGGAAGGAAGGACTGACCAGAGGAATGGAATGGAGAGCCTCGGAAGGGAATCAGAGGATGGGCAGGGAGGTAGTGTGAAATTGGAGAACTCAATGTTAAGTCGTCCGGGCTATCAACTGCTAAGGAGGAAGATGAGGTATTATTCCTCTAATTTGCAGTCGGAAAGTCCAATCACTGTCCATTTTAATTCCCTATCCCACTCCCTTTCCTACATGGCCGCCTCCATTGCCACTTCGAATCAGACCACAAGTTGAAGGAACAACACCTCATTCCATCTGAACAGCCTACAGCCTGGAGAACGTAACAACAAATTCTCCAATTTCAAATAACCTCCCTTCCCGAACCCTGACTCCCTTCTCAGTCCCTCCCCCTCCCTTCCATTCCTCTGATTAACCCTTGCTTCCAGCTACCAACCCGGTCGTACCCTCTACCTGTGTTCATCTATACCTACCTCATCACCCACTCCCCTGTACCTATCTGCCTTAAAAATATTCAATGACCTTGTCTCCATCATGTCCTGAGGTAAGAGTTCCAAATTGTACAACCCTCTAAGAGAAGGTGATTCTGGCATCGCTGTCATAAAAGGGTGATCTCTAATTCTAATGAAGTTATCCCTCATTCGGGACTCATCCACAATAGAAAACATTTTTTTTCCATTTCCACTTTGTGATGACCATACAGAAACTTATAGACTTAAACCAAGTCACGTCTCACTCTTCCAAATTCCAATTGGAACAAGCACTGTATGTCCAACCTTTCCTCATAATATATAACGTACATTCCAGTAAACTTCTTCTGAACTATCTCCAATGCACTTATATCTTTCCTTAAATAAGGAGACCAGAACTTCACAAAGTATTCAATATGTGGTCTACCAATGCCTGCATAACTGAAGCATAAGATTCTTAATTTTATGTACAATTCCTCTAATAACTAAAGATAACATTCCGTAAGCACTCAGCCATGCGATAGAACATCTCAATTCCTCCGTACCTCAGCTATCTAAGTCTTCTCCTGCAAAAATTAAGATTCTCTACTTATGGTGGGTGAGGAGCCTAATGTTGGGCACCCCTACATCCTTCTGGACCCTTTCCGTGTGTGTGTGTGTGGGGGGGGGGGGGGGGATGGGTGCTGTCTTCTCCTGGATTGTGGAAAAGAGAAGGAATGATTTCGATGTAAATGGGTGACAGAGCTATTAGTGCTAGTGTAGGTGGTTGAAGGGTGATAAGGTTTCCTGGTTGAGTGAGTATACAGTGCTGAGGTAATGCAGGGTGGGTTATGTTGGACCCAGTGTGGTAGAGGAGGCATGAGAAATGAGAGCGGGTGTGGTAAGCTTTTAAAGGCAGATAGAGTACAAGCTTTGGTCAGATGTGGGTGCAGTAGCAAAGGTTGAGAGGTAGCAGAGTGGACTGTGGTGCTTACCCTGGTGGAACAGAGAAGGTTAGTGACATGCTTGTGATACTGCCAGCCATTCCTCTGGACTAAAGCAATTTGGTGGCAATCTGGGACCAGCTGATAGGGTCTAGTGCACAGCCTGTTCTGGTCCTCCAGGGAAATGACACCCCTCCTCTTTACCACTCCATCTACCAGGATCCCAGTTGGAGAATTGCAGGGACATTTCCCCTTCTCCAACGCCTCCTGATGACTCTCAAGAAGCCAGTGCTCGTTCGGGTACACAGCAGCCTTTCAAAAATGGTGTGGGTGTAGAGATGCTCGTCTTTGGCAGATATTCAGTGAATGGCAAGTAATGGAATGGGGATAGAATCTGGTGAGAGGGCAGGGGTGGGTTGTTAATGAGGCAGCTTTGGTAAGATGCAGTGAATGATGTCACCAGGTCTCATGGCAAAAAACCCTCCAAGAAACTTGTCAAAACAAACACTATCAAAGAATTTAAGATTCAGCCTATAGTTCTGTATTTTCTGGCTCCATCTCTTCTTGAATCCAGGAGTCATATTTGCTCCTTTTGAGTCTGATGGAGCCTCTCCTGAATCTAATAGTTCTGGAAAATCATTAGTTACACATTTGTTGCCTGTTATAAGATCCCAGGTAGATGGCAATCAGGACCCAGAGACTTGTCTGCTGCAGCTCCATCAGTTTGCTGGTACACGATCCGTGGTGATCATAACTTCACCAAGATCCTCTTTCTCTTCTACCTCATGATTTACTACTATATTTTTTTAATATATACTCCATAGTGAAGACAGCAGCAAAATATCTATAGAAACATGTGCTGTCCATTTTTGCGTACCTTCATCTCAGACTCTAATTTCATTCAGCTGATTTATCTTAAGTCATTTCCTGCTGTTCTTTATATTTGGGCTAATCCTTGGTCCTGCCATTCATTTTTAACAACTATATGCCTTTTCATTACGTTTGTTGCTTTCCGAACTGCCTTACTGAGTCATGATGCTTGGTCTTCCCCTTAGAAGTTTTCTTTCTAGTAGGAACATATATATTTTGAGTATCATGAAATATTCTCTTAAATGTCTGCCACTGCTTGTTTAATGAACTATCCATAATCTTGTGTCTGAGATCATATCAGCTTGATTAGATTTCAGGCCCGCAACATTGCGTTTATTAAAGTTAAAGACGCTAGTCTTATACGCAATCTTCTCCATTTCAAACTGGATAAAAAATTCAGCCATATTTTGGTCACTGCTATCTAGGGCTGCTTTTGCTCTGAAGTCATTAATTCAACCTGTCACATTACACAATACCAAGTCTAGTATAACTTGCTTAGACCCAAAATGTATTACTCTGAGAGACTATCTCAGAAGCATTCTGTGAACTCTTCATCCAGGTTTCCATTTCCAATCTGCTTTTTCTAGTTAGTATAGGTGGCCCCAGCTTCAAGCCCAAAAATAGATGAGCATTACATCTAGTCCAGAGAAGCATCAGTAGCTTGATTGTTCATGAAGTGCTGCCTGTTTTTAAGTCTGGCAATGTTAGAACAGGGAGAAGAGGAGGAAAACAAACTGGTTGGCATGCTTGCAAACTTCTAATTGCTAGTAACCCCACTGATCTGTGATGAAGCATGTGGAAACATTCACACACCACATGGCCCACCACTGACATTCATTTTTAAGTCAATAAATATTAAGCCATTAATTCCCTATTTAAATGCAGCAGCTTTATCTCTACAATAAAGGGCAAGCCAAAGTAAATGTCATGTGTGAAGGCTCAACCTTAAGCTTTTAATCCCCTGTACAAGAAAATACAACTTATTATATGGTTTGGACAATAAAGCATAAATAAACTTACTTTCTTAGCATTCTTCCAGAAGTATCTTAAATAAACTGTAATATTCAATAAATGATTTTCTCATTTAAAAGAACTGATTTCACTGGACCTTAGAAAATAAAAAAGGAAAAGAAATCCTGAACAAATCAAGCATCTTACATGAACACAGACTATCCCCAAATGTTTCCTAGCCAATGAACTGCTTATGAATGCAGTTGCTGTTGTGTGATAGGAAACACTTCAGTCAAATTGCGTACAAAACACTCCCAAAAAAAAGGAGAGAAAATGGAAAGCTAATCTATTTTTATGATGGTTAATTGAAAGATAAATATTGACCATATGGAATAAAGCCTTTACTCTGCTTTGAAATAGATACCAAGTGATCTCTTATGCCCACCTGACAGACCACTTGGTTTGAAATCACATCCCAAAGGCTGTACCTCCAACAAGATAGCATCTAGTCAGGCCTGCATTGGTGTTTTCATTTTAACTGTTATGTCTGGGTTGTGAAGTGAGATTTTGACTCACAATTTTTCTAACTTAGAGACAAAACTACCAAACATGCTACTATTGTAATGTTAGCAAGCAATCTTATGATAGTTAGTAAGATGGATGAGTACAGAACATGAATATAATTCTCAACAGTAATTCAGTGTATCAAAGGTACAGTTTGACAGGAAATGGAAGTTAAGCAATGGCTCAGCTCTGATTGGAGTAATTGGAAGAGGTGCGACAGATGTTATGCTGAAAAGAAGAACATACAATGCAGTTGTGAGGCCAGCCTTGGAATATAGTCAGAAAACTGGACAACTTCAAGAAGACAGGAATCACAACTAAACAGAAATCAAACAGGGATGTTGAGATGAATGTCTAAGTTAATGAGAAAAGGAAATATCAGGAACCACACATCAGGGAGTCAACAAAGATTGTGGGAGAATCCAAGGAAATAGGCAAGTAGAAATTGAAATAGTGTGTCCATGTGTTATGGAGAGAGGGGAGAAATATGGTGAGGTAGGTGATAAAAATGGAATGCCAGGAATCAGGAGAAGAGGAAAGCTCAACAGTAGCTGGAAAGATTTGTTGGTGAGAGACTTCAACTCAGCAGAATTGGAAATGCTTCGAGCTGGATGAGATGGCAACGGCTGATTGATCAGCATTGTAGTAAAACGTGAGGCCTGCAGATGCTGGAGATCAGAGCTGAAAATGTGTTGCTGGTTAAAGCACAGCAGGTCAGGCAGCATCCAAGGAACAGGAAATTCGACGTTTTGGGCCAGAGCCCTTCCTCATTCCTGATGAAGGGCTCTGGCCCGAAACGTCGAATTTCCTGTTCCTTGGATGCTGCCTGACCTGCTGTGCTTTAACCAGCAACACATTTTCAGCTCTGATCTCCAGCATCTGCACACCTCACTTTTTACTCGAAGATTTTAACCTACTGGAAATCCTCTTGCAAGGATGCCTTCCTTGAAGAAGCTCTTTTCCTCCCTCTACAAGGATTTTAGTGAGTCTCTCTCTCTCACTGCACCCCCCAGGTCATCTCCTCTGCACAGAAGCTCTTCAGCCACATTCTCAAACAGACTCGTTACCACAGCCACATCTCCTTCCTCAGCAGCTACCTACGGAACCGACTGCTCCCGCACGGACTCCGGACTACATTCCAACCAACAAAATTTGGACCCAACCAGGACAACCAGTACCTACAACAAATCCGAAGCCTCCAGCAACAGACCTCCCTCCGGATCCTCCGCTCCACCCTTGCAGCCATGCGTCGCTACCTACATTCTGCAATCAGCCCTACCCTTAATCCTCATTCCTGATGAAGGGCACTGGCCCGAAACGTCGAATTTCCTGTTCCTTGGATGCTGCCTGACCTGCTGTGCTTTGATCAGCATTGTGGTGACCACAAGTGAAATGGCAGAAGCTGAAATAAGAAGGAGATGAGGAAATGGCTTGAGACATCATTGGGGTAGATTTTTAGTTTGCAATGCTAGTACTGTATTATTGAAGCTCTACCTGTTTATAGAGATTGATTTGCATGTGTCATGAAGTTACATCAAGTTGTAAAGTTGAAAATGTATTCCATTATGTAGTATTGTAGCAAAACTAATGTTTTGTTTTAAACATATTGAAATTATGTATTTAAGGGTTCACTGACAACACTCATTTTGTTGTCATATTGATGCAAATATTACTATTAGTGCTATATGTGTGATGTACTTCAGTCCATGATTCAAAATAAATTAAGGCATACATTGAAGATGCAAGTAACTCCAAAAAAGATTAAATAACAGTTCACCGGATTTTAAAATTAAGAGCAGTGTGAGATAAGGGGTTTTTTTGAGATCTGTGTATCAATGACTTCAAACTCTGGCTTTCCACATACTTCAAACTTTGTAAAGGAGCTATTTAAACTTCAAAACAAAGGAGGTCATAGATATTTAAATTCAAAGTTCTTGAAACAATGAAACAAAATAGTCCTGGAGATACACAGCAGGACCATCCGCATCAGGAGAAAAGATAAGTTGATACTTGGAATGAAGATCTTCCAACAGAACTCAAATTTAAATCTTTGGAAAGGATTTAAAATTGAGATCAAATCTACCTGCCTTCACTAAACATTAATCATCTTATATATTTAAAGAACATGCAAGCATTGTCCCGATATCCTAGCCAATATTATCCTTGAACTGGCACAATTGACAAAGTGATTTTGTTAGTCATTGATGTCACCATTGATTTTAGGATGTTCTTAATACAGAATAGTTATTGTGTGCCTACATGACAAAAGATATTCCTTTCAATAATAGTAAGTTGGCAGGTTCATGGATAAAAGGAGGCCGCTATGTCAAAGGTGACTTTTAAATGAGACACTTTGAGCTGTATCATCACAAATAATTATATATAAACCAAAGTGTATATCATATTTTCCCATAATTCTTTTTCATTTCAAAAGAACAGAATCAAGTTTCACATTGAATATATCACAAAGGTGCTTCAGAAATAGAAGAAATGAGCTGAGCAACTTGTTCTTAGCAGACTTTCCCCAAATGAAAACCAAAAACCTGGAGGTATTTTCCTAAAATGAATTCAAGCAAACGAGACCAGCCAAGTGATTCTCAAGAAATGCATGATGATAAGAGTTCCAGTTTTCGTTCATTTAACTGATGAACAAAACAGGAATCCACAATCCATCAAATTCAAATCCACAAAACATATCAAATTTTAAACTATCGTAACACATCATTGTATAATGGGTTAACTGTGGGGAAGAAGAAAACAGCTTTGGGAAAATGTTGTATGAATAATGGCTCTGAAGATGTTAATGGTCATGTTACATTGACTCCACCCCACTCACATTGCACACAGACTGTAAGTGCAGACAATAAGTTTTATTCTGTCAGAGTGAACAAATGTATATTTATCAGTTCGCTAAGGCTTTAGTAATTATGCAGGTCGAATATAGTTGTACTTATTGCTACCTTGCAATAACCCTTCTTCTTATCTAAGAACAGTGCCTCTTCTGTAGATACTTATTTATGTTGGATATTGTATCACAACTCACTAGATAGTCTTATGACAAAGTCTAATAAAGGTGGATTAGTGGCAAGAACCACCTCAAACAATTATTACACACTGCCACGTACTGATAAAGATAGCAAATAACATTAGACACCAGGAATAATATTCTGTAAAATTGTAATTCTTCTTTTGCTGTCAAAAGATAGGAAAGACTTTCATCCCAACAGTCTATGCTGGCTATTAAACTCAGGACTCTAGAAGAGAATTAATAGTGTGTAAGTCACAAACCGCTTCCCTTGAATCCACAGTCACCATGTTTAAGTGTGTAAACTCAGCCAGATTTAAAGCTTTATTCACACTCGAGGTGCAGTTGGGAAAGTGTTGGGTTCTAGCAATGATTCTGTAATTGAGGACAGGTATGAGGAGGGGCAAAGATCCAAATTATCCCCTTGACATCAGGAAATATGAATCATGCTATTTTAAACATTATTGTCCAGAACTCATCACTTCTTCCCACTTTCATAAGTTTCTCCACATTGGAAATGGTTGAGCAAGGCTTCAGACTGCTACCACCATAAGTAGGCCCAAGGCAGCAAGGAAGGTGAATGGATGGTACGACAAGCTGATTATGGGGCCTGCCTCAGTTCTCGTGGACATTGACACATTCTGTGAATGATGTTTAGCTCCTTACCCCTCCATCTCCACCGTATCTCACCTTGATCCCTCTTAACCCACATATACTCCACTCCCATTCCCCCTCATAGCATCCATCCCCTGTATTCCTATGGCCAATACTGTAAGCTTTTGTTCCATTTCCCTGGTCTGTCAGGCTTACTCTGGATATTAATCATCCAAAGCATCTGCTTCTCTGCCTCTCTGCATCTACCCTAACAAACATCATTTAATATCGTCTCCTCTCATTCTTCTAAACATCAACCTACTCATCCTCTCCTCATCAAAAAATCCCTCCATACCCAGTATAAACCTAGTGAACCTTTTCTCAATTGCCTCCAAAGCCAATATATCCCTATTCAACCTTTCTTTAGAAAAGGGGACCAAAACTGTTCTAAATATTCCAGGTGTGTTCTGGCTGGTGCCTTGCAAAGTTTTAGCAAGACTTCCCTATTTTTATACTCCATTCTCTTTGAGCAAAGACCAACATTCCATTTGGCTTCCCTATTACTTTCTGAACTTGAGTACTAGCTTTTGCTGATTTATGCACCAGGACCCCGAAATATCTCTGAGCTGCAGCTTTCTGCAGTCTTTTCCTAGTTAAGTAATATTCTGCTGCTTTATACTTCCTGCCAAAATGCATAATCTCACATTTTCCCACATTGTATTCTATCTGCTATGTTTTTGCACACTCACTTGGCCTGTCCATATTCATCTGTAGACTCTGTGTTATCCTTACTGCTTATTTTCCCACCAATTCTTGTGTCATCCTCAAATTTGTTTATAGTACATTCACTTCTTTCATCCAAGTCATTAATATGTATTCTAAATAAATCTGGACCCAGCACTGATGCTTTGGCAGTCCGTTAACTGCAGCTTTCCATCCTGAAAATGCCCCTGTAGCCCAATTACTTCTTTTGGTGAGCTAATCCATTCTCATATAATACCCTCAGCACCATGGTCTCTTACTAAGTAGCCTTATGTGCCATCCCTTATTGAGTACCTTTTGGAAATCCAAATATTTTATATGTATTGTTTTCCCTTTATCTAGCCTATTTGTTATCTTCTCAAGGTATTCCAATAAATTTGGCAGGCATAATTTCCTCTTCAGGAAACCATATTCAATCTGCTTGATTATATTATGTATTTGTAAATGCTCTTTTATTATTCCTTTATAATGGACTTGAAAATGTACCCAATAATAAATATTAAGCTAACTGTCCTATAGTTACCTGTGTTTTGTTGTTTTCCTCTCTTTTTGAATATGGATGTTACATTGACCATTTTCTAATCCTTTGGGACTTTTCCAGAACCTTCCAGTGTTATTGGAAGGTTAATACTAGTGCATCCATTATCTCTGTCGCTACTTCCTTAATATGCTAGGATTCAATTTGTCCTATCCAGAGGACTTAACAATCCTTAGCTCTATTAATTTCACTGGTACTTTTTCTCTAATGATAATGAAAATGTTTACTTCTTCCCCCACTTTAGCCCCTTGATATTTAGTGATTCTGGAATGTTATTACTGTCTTCTACCATGACGATTACTACAGTGATTTCATTCAGCTCTCTGCCATTTCATGATTCCTGACTATTATTTCCCCAGCTTTGATCTCTAAGGGATATATGTTATCTTTGGCCTCTTCCTTTTTACATATTTGAAGAAGCTCTTACTGTTTGTTTTTATATTACTGCTAATTTGACCTTACTGTTTATTTTCAGCCTCTTAATTATTTTTGGTTAAATTTTGTTGGCCTTTACAATGTTGTATATTTTTCTTTCAATTTGATGCTATCCTTAACTTCCTTGTTTAACTGTGGTCAGTTTATCCCCTTCCTAGAATCCTTCTTCTTCATTGTGATGTGTCTTTGCTGAGCCATGAACTATTTTGTTAAACATTGTCCATTGTTCCTCAAACCAAAAAAAGCTGCAGAGGCTGGATTCCAAAGTAGACAAGCAGGAGGTTAGAAAAACACAGCAAGCCAGATAGTCTCTGGAGGTGGAGAAGCCACCATTTCAGATGTAAACCTTCTTCAAGTTACATCTGAAACATTGATTTCTGCAGCGCCTGATGCTTCCTGGCTTGCTGTGTTCTTCCAGCTCCCTGCTCATCTATTTTGGAATCTAGTATCTGCAGTTTTTTTTGGTTCTAACCAACTTTGTACCACTGTAAAGTCTCTTCAAAGGATGCCAACTTTGAAGATGTTCTCTGCAAGTCCTGAAGAAGGGTTACATCCGAAACATTGACTTTGCCACCTCCTGATGCTGCCTGGCTTGCTGTATTCTTCGAAACTCTATTCTCAGTCCACTCTCACCATTTCCGCCCTCATCCTTATGTAATTAAACTTACCTAAGTTTAGCACAGCTGTTTCTGACATTGTCTGCCTAGCTCAATGTATTAGTCATCCAAAAGTTGAGCAATTGTAATGGGTCCATTTGACAAGTGTGTTAACAAAGCAGTAGAAAAAAATTGCCAGGCATTAATTTTTCAAATGGCTTTGTTACAAATACTTAGCTACATTCTACAATTGGCTTAGCACAGCAGGCAATATTGAAAAGCAACAGAGAGCAGTTAAGCTTTGTTTGATTTGACATCCTGATTACCTTTCAGTAAATTATTCTTTCTAAACTGTTTTTTTTCAAATGTGTGTGTTTATTTATACAAAATTTAAAGGTGTAAAGTGTCTGAAAAATTCTGGCATTGACACTTTTTTTGCAAGGTTATTTTTAAAATGTTACTTTCAAAGCCTCCACTTATATCATCAATTCCAGAATCATTTTAACAACTAGACTAGGCATTGGTCAATTAGCTCTGTATGTGGTGTAGAATGTAAAATGCATGGTGGGTATGGGGTGGAAAGGAGAGAAATTGTGAATGGAAGAGGGCATAATAAGGTCATCTGGAATAATCATGTGGAGCATGGAAGCTATGAGAGGTATTAGCAACAGCTTTTATACTTACCTGTCAAAAGGTTTCTGACTCATCAAACAGATTCCCATAATGTTCACAAACTCGCATAACTAGTGAGATGCCCACAGGCTTCAGGGATCACCCACTTGCACGTAAATATTAGAGCCAAGTAAATTTGCATTTCCAGCAGTGATTTATATTCTAAACCTAATGTCACTTTAAATGAATATCAAATAGCGACCAATCACAATTCCCAACCCAAGGAAAATGACAGGCAGAGGGGTTTCTCAGGAAATGCACATTTTCCACCATGCGCAATTCCATTCAGCTCAGATCTATCCTGAGTTGTAGACAAAAATGCAGCCCAGGATTTATTTTCTAGAAGGTAAAAGTGTACTTTCAAAAATGCACTTTCATAGACAAAAGGAGCATGTGCAATATTCTCTCCCTCTAAAAGTTCTGTTCATCAGGTCAACTACCAAAGTTATGATTGGAATAATTATTTTATGAATTAACTGTAGCACCATTATCTTAGAAGAACATTTTCATGACTACCTTAAAATCTCTGCACTAGATGTAGAAAAATTAATTTTCAGCTAAATTTAATATATTTTAAATGGAGTCATTACTAATGGCAGTAACCGTTATACATCAGACAGATCCATTCTGTTTTCTATTAAACTCATAGAGTCATAGAAATGTACAGCACGGAAAAGGAACAAAGAAAATTTACAGCCCAGGAACAGGCCCTTCAGCCCTCCAAGCCTGAGCTGATCCAACTGTACTGTCTAAACCTGTCAGTCAATTCCTAAGCATCTGTATCCCTCTACTCCCCCCAACTCATGCATTTATCCAGATGCATCTTAAATGAATTTACCACTCTACCACCTCTGCTGGCAATGCATTCCAAACGCCCACCACCCTCTGTGTGAAGTACTTGCCACGTGTATCCCCCTTAAACTTTCCATCTCTCACCTTGAAAGTGTGACCTCTCGTTATTGACCCTTCGGTTCATCTCATCCATGCCGACCAGATATCCCAACCCAATCTAGTCCCACCTGCCAGCACCTGGCCCATATCCCTCCAAACCCTTCCTATTCATATACCCATCCAGATGCCTTTTAAATGTTGCAATTGTACCAGCCTCCACCACTTCCTCTCACCACTCATTCCATACGCGTACTACCTTCTGTGTGAAATACTGTCCCCTTATGGCTCTTTTATATCTTTCCCCTCTCACCTTAAACCTATGCCCTCCAATTCTGGACACCTCCTACCCCAGGGAAAAGACTTGGTCTATTTATCCTATACATGCCCCTCATGATTTTGTAAATCTCTATAGGGTCACCCCTCAGCCTCCGACACTCCAGGGAAAACAGCTCTAGCCTATTCAACCTCTCCCTATAGCTCACATCCTCCAACCCTGGCAACATCCTTGTAAATCTTTTCCAGGCCCTTTCAAGTTTCATAACATCCTTCTGATAGGATGTGATTATCAATGATACAAATATCTCAGTAAGAGGCCCAGCAATCACTTCCCTAGCTTCCCACAGAGTTCTAAGTTACACCTGATCAAGTCCTGGAGATTTATCCATTTTTATGTGTTTCAAGTATATTGTGCTGCATTGTATGAGGTCCCAGGACCTCATACATGATTTTACAATTTGCAATTCATTTTCCTGTGTTTAAATGAAGCATTTTCATTACTAGTGTATCACTTCTGTGCTCTGGATTACAGGTACGAGGCAGAGGACTGACTGGAAATCTACAATTTGACAACTATGGACGCAGATCAAACTATACCATTGATGTTTATGAACTAAGACCTTCTGGACCACGGAAGGTAGGTTGAAATAAAACAGGGCTGTTTTTAGTTTACTGATTTTCTTTTGGTGAATAGCTCCAAGATACTAACCAGTACTGTGCTAAAATGGCCATTATTCACCCATATGAATATCCCATGCAATTTCTTCAATTCTGCAAATACTGCATTTTTATGCCAAAAGCTCGGAAAGAAAAGGATTGAGAAAAATGTAATTTTCTTTGCTCCGAATATATTTTCTGTGGGCGGGAATGTGTATCTGATCTTCTGTGGTAGAAACTTGTTTTCCATTACATTAACTGAATCATCATTGCACACATTCTGCCCCTGTGGATTTATGCTGCACAATGGGAAGTAGAAATCTTGCTCTGTGACTGACTCGGATTATTTTCTGTGATAGAGTAATAAACAGCCATCAGCCAACAATGATGAATCTAACATTTATAACTTGATCATTTCTCAGTGGAGAAGTTGATTTGTGCTGCAAAGAGAACAGGGTGCCTAAGGCAGATCAAAACTGAAAGAACTGCGATTGCTGTAATCAGAAACAAGAACAGAAGTTGCTGGAAAAGCTCGGCAGGTCTGGCAGCATCTGTGGTTAATGTTTCAGATCAAGTGACCCTTCCTCAAAATTTCCATCTGCCTAATGCAGATGTATGAAATGTGTCTTATTACATAAATCTATAGATGTGCAACCACTTATTTGACACAATTCTGGGTATCTGATTCAGCTCCCCAAATGGGACAACTCTTACAGTCAGCTGGCCTGAATGCCATGAGGGCTCCCTTGCCTATATGGTCAGGATCTAGGGAGTAGAGCGGTGAAGGAATTCAATTACGTGCAGGCAGAAGCCAATAATATTACTGTGAAACCAGGATGCTTTCTTGAGGGGAGGGGGCAATTTTGGCATGAAAATGGTTATTTCATCCCCCATCATGAATTTTGAGACCAATAGATAAGTGCAAAGTAGCCAATTTTCTTTGTTCTGTACCTTTGTACATTTCGACGCAGAATTGATTTTTGTTTTTCAGAATGTATTGCTTATCATGACTTCCTCCTTGTAACTTTGCTGCCAAGACTGTCAGCTTTGCTTTGTTACTGGTGTTCCTGCTGCACAGCTTTCCCACAGTTACTCCCTTAGGCCTGTCGCCAGTAGATCCAACTCCCCGACTGTCTCCTTTCTTAATATGTCTCCAAAGCTCTAGAAGTCATCATGGTGAACAGCAGAACATACGGAGTATTACGGAACTTAGGTAGCCTGTCATAGCTAGTGAAATGGCCCCACGTGAATTTCATTAATATGTTTTTGCAGCATTTCCAGCTTGTTTACTTATGAAAATACACTAAATTCCTAATCCATGGCCTTCATTCCTATGACTACACAGATAATAGCCGTAATGCAATTATATGACCTCTAAAACAAAGCATCATTCACAGGCTTTTGCCTTAAATAGTCTTCTTACATTGGCAAAAAAGAGTGATCACTTTGATAAGCTATTAGCCCACATTAGTCAATGCAGTGAGGTGAAGAGAAGTTTTAGCTACTATCATGAAAGAGGTTTTGGTTTACTGTCATAACGAATTAACTGTCACCATTACATATTCTATTGGAAATGTACAGGAAAACGTATTATACAAAAATCAGCATCAGTGCAACATTTCCAAAATGAGTGTTCACAAATTACAATATCGGAAGCTAGCAGGTGAACTGTTAAATTGGTTAATACTTCTGCTGAAACAATGGGTAGAGAAATGTCAAAATGAATATGAATATACCATTAATCCAGTAATATCCACAGTATAATTACAAGGCTCAAATATTACTAATGAATTTTAACTGACCTTATTATTGCTTATTCTGTCTATTTATGTGGGTTTTTGAAAACAACATATTTGTTTTTAAGCACTAAGAATTGATGAGTCATTTGGGGGAGTTCCAGGGTGAGGAGGCTGAAATAACATGATTGCTTAAACATCCTAGGTTAATGACTAATTTGCTCATGTCAGTTTGAATCTTTTGTACCGTCAAGTTCCCAATTCCTCTCAAGATAATGTACTCACTTTTAACTATTCAAACCAGCCATTATCAACTAAGGATGCCCAAACTAATCACAATTCTTTCTATCATTTGCATTTTAATTCCAGTTTCATATTATAGAGCTTCTGCTGGAGATCAGCACTCCCTGCTTACCACACCATCATACGAACAGCAAACCTAAGTAGGAGCACTCATTTTTGTATTCAGCTATTTGCTCTGCCAATGATGATAATAAAGTTTCAGCCTAGCAATTAGGAACAGCCATGCAGCATTTGGACTGTCACGCCATGCAGAGCTTCTACAAAGTTAGTCCAAAACTGAACACAGTTCTGAAGAAGGGTCACTGGAGCTAAAATGTTAACTACTTGCTGACGTCTTCCTGTAAATTCTGTTCTTGTTTCTTTTAGTTTTTAGCCCCAAACTGTATTGCTGCTAAAGGTCTGAATGCAAAAAAAAAATGCGTTGTCTATTGAATTTAGGACACTATCTCTTGAGACTAAGGGACAGATTTTCCCATTGGAAGGCAGGTTCAAATCTAGTGAGGTAAACCCAACTCTGATACCAGCATGCTATCAGAGCCAGTTTTCAAAGTGCTCAGGTTCAACTGACCTTAGAGTTGAGTCTGTCACTAAATTAGTGGGAAGGCAGGGTGCAAACCGGAGTGTAGTATGGAAATGGGGTTGGAATACCAGGGGACTGACCTGTGACTTTACCATTGCTCTGGCTTCCATCTCCATGTGAACTTCAAAAAGTTGAGAGAGTCTACATTTTCAAAGTGACCGTGGCAAACAAAGAGCTGGAATCCAGAAGAGTGTAGGGGATAATCAGTGACTAAAATGCCTTACCCCTCACAACTTCTTTGGTGAAATTTTCATTTTGTTTATGTCAAATGCTGATGCGATTGGTCAGCCTCTGAGACCTCCTAACAGCTGTTTGTCACCATGAAACTCTCAGGAGGTCTCAACTCCTCAGTGGCCTCAGGCTACCCAGCTAATGAGGTGGGCAGCTTCACTTTCCCACTTCCCTGAACTTGATAAAATCGTCAAAGTTCAGAATGGATGTGGCAGACTGGCACATGAACAATTTGTACCATTTTTTAAAACCATTCTGCCTCCATTCTGTCACAGTTCAGGATGGGACATTTATTGGTCATGACACAGTTAATTATCTGTATCGAGTAAAATTTGAATTAAGGTTCTTTTTTCTTGCTTCGATCAAATTACTGGATCATTTTATCACTTAAATGGAAAATTGTACTTAATTGTCAAGGTAATTCTTAATTTTATGGTTCTATTTGACATATCTAAACTGCTAAGATGCTTGTCCTGAGCTATCATTTAACACAGAATCAATCAAAAAGAAGTAAAATGAGTTTCGTCAAAAGGATTACGAAAGAAACATTGACATTTCAAAGAATCATTAACCATCATTCATAAGTCTAACCTCCATGGGAACACCCACGACACAAGTACCAATCTAAATCTTTGGAGAGTTCCTTTGCAAACCTAATTAAGATTTCATTAAAGAAGGATAATGCTATAGAGTGAGAATTTTCAATGCCACATTTTTAAAAAGCATTAAACTCTTTTTCACATCAGGCATTCAGTGGAGAAACACTACTGGATCAGCTGATGAATGTCTCCATTGTACTAAAAGGGGCTTGTATTCTTTTTGTTGCTGTATACTGACCCAAATCTGTCATCATTGTGGAACCTATCGTTTACAAAGTGCACCGCATTAAACAACATGTCACTCTGTGAGAGTCAATCAAACAAAAAGAATCTAAACTGATCCAATTACCTACATTTATTTAAATTTTTAAAAATCGGCAGAAACAACGAACATGGCAAAATTTCTCTCTCCAATGTGTTGCTAGTTGTTTTCAACACCTAGTGTGGTACTGAGCCGTGTGTACAACGAAGACTTCAAATTTGATCACTTGATTACTTCATCTCCCAATGGCTATTGATAGAAGTAATATGTTGTAGTTGTGAAGCCATAGTCTTACTTCACCCAATGCTCCAGAGCTTGGGAAGGAGAAAAGTCAACCAGGGTTCCTGGTATTGATATCTATGTACTTTTCCATGCTGTATGGTACATTATAAGAAGCACAGGTAGCGCAAGTTCTAGTATTTATTTATCTGGTATTTGGTTTTGTTAACTATTTACTGTGTACTTTTAGTCAAACCTGGGCGAGCTTTAGGGAATAGAAAAAGCAGCAACTTTAAGCATGGGTACAAACATTTTAAAGCTCTGGCAAACTGGGTGTGTACTATCTCTGCATATATACTGCTTCAGTCACTGTCATTCTCATCCAGTTGTTTATAAAATTTGGTTTCCTAGAGATTATGGACATTGGACCCTAGTTTATTTCCAGTGAGTTTGTAGTTTTCTAGCAAGCAATAGAATTCACCACCTTCCAACATCGTGAAATTAGCCACAATCAAACGGTGCACTGAAATAAGAGGATGATAAAAGGTAGTCTGGGAGCCAGTATGACAGAAGAGAAAATGTTTGATTAATCCATTCAAACTCTCTCAGTACATCAGATCCACCCCATATTCTATGACTGGCAAGACACCAGTTGAACCGATAATATGTTGTAAGCCTCATATGCTGCTGACCACTATTAAGCTCTCGCTACTGTGCAGTGAGAATTTCAGAGTGAAAGTAGTCAAATTGCAAAGGAACAAAGTAAAGCAAAAGTGTACTTTGACAAATAAAAGTATGCAAGGGAACAACAAATTGAAGTTGGAGGTTGGATTTATATCAAAAGGCAAAATCACAATCACAAACTTTCATCATCTCTATCAAGACCAAAATAACTCATGAGGTTCCTCAGTACCAGCACTTATTTGTTGGCTGACAAGTTCCCAAACATACAGAAACTGCTAAAGGTCTTCTCTGCATATTTCTGAAGCAAACAATGCAATGGAAGTCAGGAACATCAGGCTATCACACTTAGCAGATGAAATAGCTTGCTGACACAGAATATATATTTTAGGAGAAGTATCAGAAAACAGCCAAAGCAAGTCATAGCCCAGGTATGAGTCAGTGCCTTAAGAAAAGATGTGAAGTGCAGAAGGAAAAGATACTGAGTGTTTCTGAATAATATTTAATTTGTTTCATACTGGTCCCATCATTCAAGACTCAAAGTTGTGTTCTAATAGCATTTCTAACCCATGATTATTGGTGCAGACTGTTAATTAATTTTCCTAAAAGTGTCTCACCAGGCGAAAGGTTCTGCAATCAATCCTTCAGAGTATATGGGAAATATGCAGCCAATTCTCTTGATAGAGAACAAAGGAATCCATGTTCTCATGTATCTCCTGAGTCAGGATGTTTTCAATGAAAGTCATTCAGATCACAAATATCCTTTGATTGATTTAGATTTCTTTTCATTAATAAAGATTTCCCAAATCGTAAAAGAAATAGCTTTTTCACGGAATTTACAACAAATTTATAATTGAATGCACAATTCAGAGCCTGTTCCAAAATGAGTATAATGAACACATGAATTCAAGAGTATTCCAAATAACACACTAGACTCTTAACATAATTTAACATCACAACAAAATCCAATTTGTCTGAGTTCTGAAATATACTTAGGCTATTCTCTCACATGAGACTGTGGCTGGCTCTGTGAGTGTAAACTCTGTAGATCCATGAGATTACAGTGAGTAAATTAATTTTTAGCTCAGCCATCAAGTTAAGCCTGGGGTGTAACTGATCCACGCCACAAAAAACTGATGGAATGGCATACTCATTAGTATTGTACACACTAAATTTTCATTTTCCTTCTGTAAAATTGTTTAAAAGAGGGAATTGATTCAATGCTGTCAGTTCTTCAGCTGACATAATAGAGTAAAATTATTTCCTTACTTTTGACTATCATAAAACTCAGTAATACAGCGTCGTAAATTATTCATAGGGCAGAATCTTCTCGGGGCCAGAGCAATGTGGGCTGTGATGAGAATTGTGGAAGAATCAGATGAAAAGTTTGGTGAAAGTAATCTACACTCCAAGATCATCAAACTCCATCTTTTATTCTTTGCACAAGTGGCATAGTGAAATTCCTATTACGCTCCGATAAGTTGCAAATTGGCAGGGCTTATTGCCTGCTAAACACCTGGTTAAGAGCCAAACTCACCTCATTAATATTCAACCTTCCATCTTACCAAACTCGACAAACAAGTTCAATGTTGAGAAAACCCAACAAGAAAGCCAGCGCAGATTCAGCTTGCAGCTTGTTGTGAACGACCTCCATGCTGGAAATCGAGCACTAACATCTTAGGACACGTGCACCCCACATGCACAAACATTGAAGTCTAACATGTACCAGCCTGTATCAACCCTCTTGGCATACCTCTGATTCACTGACAGGATGTTTCTGCACTTCTGTGCTGCACCTTGGGTTGCACTGACAAATATCATTACAATGCTGCAGCAAGGACACTGTGCTGTCAGGATCATGGATCCAGCTCATGGACTAGTCCAGGCAGCATCTCTGGGCTCTTTGTTTGTTCTCAAAGCATTCACTCACACTGACTAGGTAGAAATGGGCACAGCAGATGCTGGAGATTAGAGTCAAGATTAGAGTGGTGCTGGAAAAGCACAGCAGGTCAGGCAGCATCTGAGGAGCAGGAAAAATTGACACTTCGGGCAAAAGGCCTTCATCAGGAAGAAAGAAGTCCCTCATTCACTCACTCTGATATTTGCAGTATCATTGCTTTTCATGCCTTGCCTTTTAGAACTTTGGCCCCTCAGCTAGAGATATTTTGATCAGGTTGCTATTGACTTGCCATGCTGTTTCATACAGACACAAAGCCAAGAAACTTGTCATGGCTGTCAGCAGGCCTTAGTCAAGACAAAGAGGGGAGATTTTATTCAGGGGATCCCAACACCATACATCTAATGCAGCCTTCGATACCAGTTCTGACCCTGCTCAGAGTGGCTAGAATCAAGATCCTTTTGTTTTAATGGATGAGGAGCCCTGCACTGCTCTTGACCCTTCCTGCCTTGTTGAAGATGCTTTCCTCATGGGGAATGAGAGAGAGAGAGAGGAAGGTATAATTGGAGATGAAAATGGTGGCACAGCCATTACTGTTGGTTCAGCTGCGGGAGGTTCCTGAGTGAGTGAGTAGGCAGCACAGTGGGCATACAGTGTTAGTGGTATCGAGGTTTAGGGTACGTGAGAGGATGTTGCAGAAAGTAGTGAGAGTAGTAAAGCATGAACCTTCATGGGAGGTGAATACAGTAGCAGAGAAAGAGTAAGTCTGAGGTTTTGGAACACAGATGGTGGAACTTAAACTGGGGGAATGGAGAAAGACATTGATCCACTTTCTCTTTTGCTGGGAATCCCTCCAGATAAGTGAGACTGCATTATCCCAGGTGGCAATCTTGGTTAACTTCGTCCTAGAGGTAGAGGAAGTCCCACGTTGACATTACACCATTCGTCAGGGCCCCCGGGTCCCTGTCTGTAATGTAAGGTCGCTAATACCTCCTGTCTGCCATGTTAGAGGCAAATGTTAGGAACTGTGCAGGACAGCACCAGACCAACAATGCTTATACTGGGTGCACAAAAGTGCTTTAAAGTTACTGCGGGTCTAAGGCATATTGGTGAATTTCAGGATATCCACTAAGTAGCGAGCTGTTTCAGGAATAACATGTGGTAATGTGGGTGGAAATTGGACATGAGAAATGTCATAGGGGCATTGCAGGTTATTAATGAGGCACATCTAGTACAATAGGGCAAGAACATTTGCTAGCCCTGTGGCGAAAAGCACTCAAGAAGGTACAACATAACTGAACTTAGCCAAAAAATGTAAGATTTGGTCCAAAGTCTTTGCCTATACTTTTCTGAAGAAGGGTCACTGGACCCACAACATTAACTCTGCTTTCTCTCCACAGTTGCTGCTCCACCTGCAGAGTTTCTGCAGCTACTTTTGTTTTTGCCCCATGTACTCTGTCAGCTGGACGTATAAATATCTAATAGAACTCAGCTGAAGAAGTGCAGAAGAGCTATCCCCAGTGTGCTGGCCAATATTTTCCCCTCAATCAACATTATTTATGAAACAGCTTGTCTGTTCATTACCACTTTTTGTGAAAGCTTGCTATGCATAAATTGGCTTTCACATTTTATAATTGTCAGAACACTTCAAAAGTATTTAATTGTCTGTAAAGCAGTCAGGGCTGCTCTGTGGTCTTGATTAGTGCTACATAAATGCACTTTTTTTATGATCACACTGTTCTATTCAATTACTTTGCATGTTTCGAAATGCGCTTACAGTAATCCGTATCCAAAAATTTCATGATTCAGTTGATCAGCTAACTAGGAAACGTTAATATTTTGTGACTGCAGTATACAGTCAAGAAAATTAGGAGCACAAATATGATGCATCCTCCAGGGAGTATGCCATTATCTGTGATGTTCCACTTAGAAAAAATGCTACAAGAAAAGCAAACCACCTGGATTTGCCAGATGGATGATAAAGAACTACAGAATGGGACCTCAGTCAGGAGTCTTTTTCTTTTTTTAAATTTGAGGTCTCTGCAACAATTCTTCCATACAGGAAAATCTAACTTATACTTCTAATATTGAACTCATTGAGTTAACTTCCTGTAATCCTGCTCGGCAGACTTATCCCTCAACAACATACTCTGGAAAGTCAAGCATGCGCTGCACTTCTGGTTAACAGATCTCAGGGCTACCAGAAGTTCTGATATATACTTTCCACAAATAAAGCTGACTGAAAAACAAACACAAAGTTGACAATGACAACTAGTGTATGTAGGAACCGTGCCTTTTAAATAAAATAAGATAGCAAACAGCAAAAAATGGAAAAAAAAACAATTATACTCTGGTGGCAGTGTCTGTTTGTGTGTAAGAGTCATGGGACCAATCTATGAGTTTATAGGTTCCTATTTTACCTTATGTTAGGCTACATATCATCAATGTAACAGAAAGCAATTGTTATGGTGAAAGGCTAATTATATTCCACAGATTTGGAAATGGATATTGAAGATCACTTTTAATCAGTAAGTGTGAGAGAGAAAGAGGTGTGACTGGAACAAAGTTTTCAAAGGTAATTCAGTCCCAATTTTAAGTTATAAAGCAGTAACCTTTTTAAAGATATGTGTCTTGTTTTACATTTGAATATTATTATTTTGTAACATCAACAAAAATGCGGATTTCATGGCTTCTTTATTATAGGAAAATTGTCCCCTGAGACTGCACAAAGATGTAATCAAACACAATGGATGCCAAGGCAGAGAATGAAAGAATTGATCAAGCACATGCAATGCAGGGAATTTCAAAAGTAATGAGAGGAAAGTATGAAATTAGAATTCTTTAGGAGAAACTTCCAGAATATGGGGCCCAGATGGCTGAAATAATTCTCAAAGGATCAAAGAATTGGGTTGGGCAAAAAGCTGTAATCATAACTACAAGAGTTTTGGAGATTGTATTGTTAGAGAGGGTTATGGAGATAGGGGGAGATCTGGGTCATGAAGGGTTATAAACACAAAGATAACAATTTGAAATGAGAAACATTTGGCCAAAATTAGCAACAAAACAACAAGACTTGATGTAGGCTATGGATAAACTGAATATCATTTTGTTTGGAGAAAAGAAACCAACTAGGGGTCCATTTAAATAGTCAAGTCTAACGATATTAAAGGTCGAGAAGGTGAGTTTTAGCACCAGATGGGAAAGCAGGTGATTTTGCAAAGATGGAAATACACAGTATGTCATCAATGTGGTCATAATCTCATTTAGGATATTACAGGGGATTACTGGTGATGGTTTAACCTAAGGGTCACCACGCCTCAGGCAAGTAGAAAGGTTGAAAATGGAGTCCTTCATGGTCAACTCAGCAAGTGCGGGAATGGAACCCACTTAATGACAAGGAATAAGAGTTAAAGACAAAAACTACTTAAATTGTGGTTCATCTATGATTGAATTACAGATAAACACATAGATAATTCTAAATCAGCAGAGGGATCCAAGTGAATGTTGGGAAGGAAGAGCTTTGTATTGTTAACATGCATTTGGATGCTTAACCCAAATATTTGAAGGATGAAAACATCAAGGGTGTCAACGATATAGAACATTTTTCAAGTGCTCAAGATACTCCAAAGTGATTCACAGTCATGAGGCACTTTTGAATTGCTGTCATTGTTGTCATTTATGGAACACGACAGCCAATTTGCAGACAACAGAAGTCCCAGAAGAACCAGTGAGATCATCGACCTGATAATCTGTTTTTCCAGTATAATAAGACAAATAACAATGGATGCATGGAAATCCAAAATGAAAATAGAAATTGCTGTTAATACTTAATAGGTCTGGCAGCGTCTGTAGAAAGGAAGCAGAGATAATGTTTCAAGTCCAGTGATTCTTCTGGAGTTTTGCCAACCATTTCAGTTTTTGAATCTGTTTCTTCAATGATTGAGAGAGAATTGTATGCCATATAACCTGAAAACTCTGTTGCTCTTCTACAAAATGAACCTTGCAGTCTTTCATAGTCACCAGAAGGTGCAGATGGAACCTTCATATACTAACACAGAATTAGATTCTGACTTATGGAGTTTTCAAGGTTGAAACTTATTTTGTTTATTGAATGTAAGCATCAGGGGATATGGAATTAAGGCTGGTAAGGAGCTGAGGTGCAGATCAACCATAAGCTAATTAGACTCATAGAGTCATTGATGTGTATAGACGGAAACAGACCTTCAGTCCAACACGTCCATGTTGGCCAGATATCCCAACCTAATCCCATTTGCTAGCACTTGGCCCATGTCCCTCCAAACCCTTCCTATTCATCCAGATGCCTTCTAAATGTTGTAATTTTACCAGCCTCCACCACTTCCTCTGGCAGCTCATTCCATTCACGCACCACCTTCTGTGTGAAAAAGTTGCCCATTACGTCCCTTTTAATGTTTTTCCCTCTCACCCTAAATCTATGCCCACTAGTTCTGGATTCCCCCACTCCAGGGAAAAAAAACCTTTTCTATTTACCCTATCCATGCCCCTCATGATTTTATTAAGCTCTGTAAGGTCACCCCTCAGCCTCCGACGCTCCAGGGGAAACATCCCCACCCTATTCAGCCCTTTCCTGTAGCTCTAATCCTCCAACCATGACAACTTCCTTATAAATATTTTCTGAATCCTTTCAAGTTTCACAACTTCCTTCCAATAAAGGGGAGACCAGAATTGTGCACAACATTCCAAAAGTGGCCTAACCAATGTCCTATACAGCCGCAATATGACCTCCCAACTCCTATACTCGATGATCTATCCAAAAAAGGAAAGCATACCAAATGCCTTCTTCACCATCCTATCTACCTGCGACTCCACTTTCGAGGAACAATGAACCTGCACTCCAAGGTCTCTTTGTTCGGCAACACTACCTAGGACCTTACCATTAAGTAAATAATAGAACAGGTGTAAGGACAGACTAGTCTACTCATGTTCCTATGTTTTGATTACATTGAAGTGTCAGATCAGATTATGTTTATGGTACTGTGGGATAAGGCTTTGGAGCTCACCACATTAGAATTAGAGATACTAGTTGAATCAAGACAGGTATTCAGACTGGATTTTCATTTACAGACTGAAAAGCCTGAATCAAGCCCTTTTACAGCTTCTGAAAAGTGACCCTACATCTCACTTCCACCATATGTTTGTGTTTGAAAGATGTGGGCAGGAAGAGGTAAGGGATTTGCAATATAGGAGGATAGTGGATGCAGAAGTGGGCTGATTCAAGGCTCAGAGCTGAAAATGTGTTGCTGGTTAAAGCACAGCAGGTCGGGCAGCATCCAAGGAACAGGAAATTCGACGTTTCGGGCCAGAGCCCTTCATCAGGATTCAAGGCTCAATTCAGTTCTCAGAAACAACAACCCAGATACCAAGCTCATTCTAATGCTTTCTAAACGTCACCACTTACCCACTCATCCCCAGCCCCTGCATGCCCTCTCCATGTCACTTTCTATATCTCATTCTCCTTCCATATCGTGTACTTCCTAGGTCCCTTCTGTGTCCTCTCAAATTTCCTGTGCACCATCTCTGCTGCCATTCTTTACTATACAGCTACTCAGCCAGGATCCATGAAATGCAGACCTCAAGACATCTCTCAAATGGCCATTAGAAATAAATCCCTTGCAATCTAATTGATGTCATGCAAATGCACCACAGTAGGAAGAAACCTCTAAGTCATAAACGCTGTTTGTGTGATCGGTCTGTTAATGATAGATACTTTTTTTTGGCATATTGAAGAGGAATAATCCTTTACTGACTTCTTAAAACTGGCAGTCAAAAGGTGAACACAATCCCCTTCTGAGATAAGTGATTTGTGAGTTGTTGAAACTAAGCCAATTATTTATAAAGGCTTCAGCTGTAAAAACCAGGCCTGGGAAATGGAATACATTAAAACCAGATGCCTAGTTGTTCATAGCAGTCCTACACTTTTTTATGGCATTTTTTTTAATTTAAGAGGTATCTGGGCATTTAAATCACTTCAGGTTATTATCATAGAGATAGTGATGTTTTATTCAGGCTTAATACATTGGGGAAAGAACTGTAATGTATCTCAACATTAAAACAATGCTGATCACTGAAATAGTCAACTTTTAACAGAAGAGTCCTAGTGATTTACTGCATTTTAAAAACATTTTACAAGTACTTGTCAGAATGTTGACTCCTGAGTTTTGGCTGGCCCAGGTTCTTCCCCAATAAGAAAAAGTTTTTGAGGGCTTTCAAAACCACCACCAGCACACAAACACAGCTGAGGGAGCAAATTCAAAGAAGAGATGCAGGAAAGGTCACAACGCTTGACAATAAAGGCCACAAGTAAATAGCATGGGTTGAGAAGCCAGGTAGATGTCTATGTTGTAGCTATTCTGAAGCAGCCTGGCTTGGGGCATAGCTAGTTTTAGCACATAAATCTTCAATATAATTGTTGGAATGTAACCAGAGCTCATAACCTTTATAATATCCAGTGCTTTCTGCTATGTCTAAATAAACTGTGGAGTGAATAGAATTGGTTGATTATTGGCATCTGTGATGCTGGAGATCTCAGGAGGAGGCCAAGGTAGATTGCCTACTCCCCGTTTCTGACTTAAGATGGGCGCACATGTTTAAACTTTGTCTTTTGCACTGATTTGCTGAGCTCTCTCATAATTGAGGATGGAGACATTTGTGGACCACCTTCCTCCTCTGGTTAGTTGTTTAATTGTCCAACACTGTTCTGACTGGAGGACTGCAGAGCTTAGTTCTGATCTGCCAAGCTGTGTTGATTTCATGATGCTTGTTCTGTTGGCATGCATGTAAATCTGAGTTGTAGCTTCACCAATTTGATACCTCAATTTTAAATATATCTGAAGCTGCTTCTGGCATGCTTTTAAGGGAACTTGAAGATAGTGGTGTTGCCCCATATCTGCTGTCCTTGTCCTTCTGTGACAGTGGGTTCCAAAGGTGCTGACTAAGAAGCCTTGGTGAATATCTTAATAAATAATTTAACAAAAGAATATCATGTTGTACTCAGAGGAAAAACACTATAACACGATATAAAGAAATATTTGAAATGACCTTCTAGTAAATATTTTAAAAAATCATTTTAATCTAACAATGTTACAGACATCCAAGCCTCAGTGAGGGATCACTATATTTCCATGGTAAAGTTGCATGTAGTTCTGGAATATTGTCTTCAGTTCTCAAATCCACATTATAGAGGGAAGTGATTGCACTAGAGAGGATGCACTGAAGATTTCAAAATGTTGCCTCCGCTGAACAGTTTCAGCTATGAAGAGAGATTGAGCAGACTGGTGTTATTTTCCATGGGGCAGAGGAGGTTAAGAGGGGACATGGTTGCAATGTATAAAATTATGAGGGGCATAGACATAGTAGACAGGAAGAAACTTCTCCCCTGATGGAGGTGTCAATGACCAGGGGCAAAAGTTTAAGGTAAAGGGCAGAAGGTTTAGAGGAAAAGTGAAGAAAAATCTTTTCACCCAGAGAGTGGTAGAATTGTGGAACACACCGCCTGTAAGAGTAGTATAAACAGAAACCCTCATAATATTTAAGAGGAATTTTGATGTGTGCTGTGTTGCCAAGGCATACATGTCTATGGGCCAAGTGCTGGAAAATGGGATTGGAATAGTCAGGTGGTTGTTTTTGAATGGCATGGACATGATGGGCTGAAGAGCCTTTTTCTGAGCTTTAGACCTCTCGGACTATGATTAAAGTTCCTTGCTCAGCTGACGAGGTTTTATTGGTTTCATATAGCCAATTCATTAGGCGCTATTTTCTTTTATTAATGTCTCTTCCTGCGACCCTTAAGCTAGTAACTCATTTACTCCTTCGTATGCTTTCCTCAAGCTCATATCTTCAACTTCCAGAGCTTTCCAGGATATCTTTGAAGTTATCCAGTAAACCTCCCATGACTTTTTTTTTCCAGCCATTCTGTTTGACTGCTAAAAACAGGAGCTCAGCTATTAAGGATTGCTGCTGTCTGAAATGGTTTTTGTCTGAATGAATGTGCTTCTACACCTGCCACTCTGAATTATAAAACTCAAGTCAGCAATCATCTCAGAATAATATTCCAAGAGTGTTCCCCCATATCTGCTGTCCTTGTCCTTCTGTGACAGTGGGTTCCAAAGGTGCTGACTAAGAAGCCTTGGTGAATATCTTAATAAATAATTTAACAAAAGAACATCATATTGTACTCAGAAGAAAAACACTTAGCTGCAATTACATAATTTCTTGGAAATGTTATATTTTACTTACGGGTCAAAAAATGACTTTGAGCTCTTAAATAAAAGTCAGGTCTTCATGAAAGCTAAAATAAAATTTCCCCCATTTCAGAACCCATGTTTCCATCAATTATAGTATATCATGAACCTGCATTATGCAATATATAATAATATTAAATAATTATGCTAAATCAAAACAGGAACAGAGTTCTTGTTTTTAAAACAGAGTTTGAGATATGTCAGAGTTTAGATTAGAGTGGTGCTGGAAAAGCACAGCAGGTCAGGCTGCATCCGAGGAGCAGGAAAATCGACGATTTGGGCAAAAGTCCTTCATCAGGAATTGAGTTATGTCAGTCTATAATGGACTGACTTTTCTGACACTCTGACCCTAATTTATTCCAAATCTACATTTGATCATTATTTCTTCTGAGAAATCGTGGGAGATTGAAATATGATAGATAAATACAGAACAAGGTGTTGTATAACAGAGGAAGCAGTGATTAATCTTAATTTTAAGAGAAATTTGAAATACTTCATTGCAATTGCTAAAACCAATGCATTATGAATACCAGCTGTACAAGTCATCAACAGGCAGGTGTATTATTTATTCTTATTGCATCTGATGTCAATTTCAAACAGAAAGTGGGTCATTCGGGATACATTTAACTGCCCTATCTGTAAAACATATTAACCACATTGTGTGCTATTTCAAAGTGTAATACTTAAGAATCTTTTGCTTTTTCTGTTGGTTTCCTTTAAGTTAATTTAGTATCCAGTTAACCAAAGATTTAAGGGTATATTTTAAATGCAATCAGATGATAACACCTAATTCAAAAGTAATTATTATTCCCTCACCTGGCCTCTGAATAACATGTTTTGGTATATTTAGATTCTCTGTTTTCTGGATTTCCTGTTCAGGTTGTACCTTCAAGAGTGTATATGCACAGGCCAAACCCTGCACAATCTAAGGTGTAGAGTTGACTGTTTACATTTTTCTTCAGAACTTGTTTACACTTCATGGACTTGGGTCACCAGTAAATTTGAATTAATTATGTCCAAATAATTGATGATTTTAGATTGGATACTGGAACGAATATGAAAGACTGGTGACCATTGCTGATATGCAACAGATGAATGAATCAACTTCAGCTGAAAACAGAACAATAGTAGTCACAACTATAATGGTAAGTACAAACTTTTTTTTTATTTGTTTAATTAACTTAAAATTTTTAGTACAATTTACTATAAAAATGTTTCATTCTCTAACTTTTGCCAAAAAATTATTTTGCAGAGAGCTACACAGTGATGGAATTTCACTGACTGACTGTGAGAAGATATTAGTGCAGGCTTAAAAATAAGATTTAAGCTGATTCCCAAATACAGTAATATTTTACTGATGGAGATACTCTTCCATTTTTAAGCAGTACATCTCAGTAAATTATTACCTCCACCCCAAAAGGGGACAGAGGTACTTTAACTGGTATTCCTGTTTGTCTGTCTGTTTGCTTGTTTGTCTGTCTGTCTGCCTAACTGCCTGCCTGCCTGCCTGGCGACCTATCTACACGCCTGTCCATCTGCTTCTGAACAATAAGAAATCCTTCACGGATTTCAACAGGACTTGATATGTAGATTCAAGGGGACAATACCTCAGACAAGTTCAATTCAGGACAAGGTCCAATAATGTAATAATTATTGCATGGTGACCTGTTTCACATTTTGCAACTTAATTTAATGTGATAACTTACTATTATGTGTACGAATGTATACCTCATGATCATCACTTTATGACAGCAACAACCTCTTAAGTGCTGCCAGCTATTATTAAGTAGCATTAAGGTACTGATGACAGATTTCTGAGAAACTGGTGAAATGAATTCTAGGCATCAGCTGAAAGGCCACATGTCAGTGCTAGCCCCACCAATGCCTGAGAATGTTCCTGACCAAAGGGCGACACTGTCACAATGTCCCATCCAGTGGAACTGTTTTGTATGTAAATCTCAAAATTCAATCTTATAAGATATTAAATGTGACTAAATTATACAACACAGTTTCAAAACATCTTCAACTATTTTATCACTGGCCGTGTTCCCTCTTTGATGTATTCATGATCAACTCGGGTTGTATTTTCAAAACAGTAGGATTAATTCTGTTATGTGTAGCTATATTGTTAACAGCATGGCAAATATTTCCTTCATATTAAAAAAAAGCGTCCACATCTTCACAAGAAATATCAGAGAAATAAAACGTTCATAATCACACTTACAACTTGCAACACACACAGAAAAATATCCATTACTGCTATCATGTTATGGCCAAATGATGCTCAAATAATACATTTTATCAATATTGTTTCTTCCTAATATCTTCTGACACAGAGTGAAATGACCCTTTTGAAATTTATTCAGGAAACATTTGCTCCAACAGTGCTTAGTTCAGCTCCTTAACATTCCTTTCTGTGAATCCAACAAAAATGTTAATATGTTAAATGTTTAAAGTTTCAAGCCTTATTATAATAGTATTTTATTTTCATTGCTGCTGTTATTTCTAACATTCAAGGTCCTATGTATACTTTTCTCACCAGAATGGGTGATGTTGTGATGAATATATCATCAGTAGTTGTTAAACTGTAGCTTTGAGTCTGTAACAGGGAAGTTCACTTTATAAATTCCACTTATTGCCATCAACTTCTATTGTGTTCTATTTTATTGTCACATTTTTTCAAAAAGAAAACTCCCAGTGCTGATCAATAAATGTCCATTCATTTTATATCTGATATTGTCACTTTTTTTTCAAATGTTTCCTACACTCGTTCACTTTGTTAAAGTTATCTTGTAGTGGATATTTTTATTTGGATGATACCGCTGAAGTTTCCAGACATTGCAGTGGCAGTCATTGCATGAATGGACTTAACTGCTTTTTGAAATATGCCCTGATAAGATACCTTCTAATTTATTTTTAAACTGATAAAACCACCATAATGGGGCACAGCCTTCTTTATTCACTTTTGTTGCTTTTCTGCTGACAATTAAAGGTTACAATTTGTCATATCAAAGAATCAATTAATTTTGAATCTAAACCATGCATGTTGGGATTTTAAAAAAATTTGTAGTTTCTGATGGCGGCAAGTGAAATGAATTTGAGCATGAGCTCATATTTAAAACTGTAAATCATTTTAGGTTAATTGATACCAACAAAGGTAATTTACAAAACCATTGCTCTAACAGACGTAACTTGCTTGGTTCCCTTATCTGGAACCTACGTGATTGTCTTTTTATTTTAATCAGTAGAAATTGTGAAAAATATGGCTGCAACTGCTGATGCATGGTGCAGAGGATGAGATTTCCTGCCAGGAGTACAATTTTATAAAATTACACCTTGAATATTTCAAAGTTTGATGTATACCATCAGTGAAAAGCACAATATATAAAATTTTCAAATCGATTCTTTGAATGAACATACTGGGAATAAATGGGGTTATTTCTCTGTTACAGTAGAATTGCCATATTTACTGCTAGTATCACACAACATGATTTGAGACCCTAATTTTCCAGCCTCAATCATAAAGACTGCAGAATGGCTGGATATAGGGATTTGAAAGGTTGCACCAGTAGCATGAGCAGCCTAGTCCAGGATTAAATATGAAGTGCATTGCTGGAGGTGCAAAGAGCAGGCTTTAACGGCACCAGATACATCCTTGTACTGATTTTTCAGTTACCAAGGCTTTGAAAATAAAAATGGTTCAAATTCCCATCTCTGGTTTGCACAAAGTAGTTGAACAGGAATGGAGTACTCACATATGAGTCGGATTATTGCAAGGAGAATGAATCAGCATTACCATTCCTGATTACATCAGCAATCACTGCTGGAAAACATACATCTGTGAATATTGCATGAGGCTGGACATTGAACATCCTAATCCCAGCATTGCAATGACAATGAATACTTAATGACTGAACACATACCTTAAAAAAAATAACTTGGGTGAGGAACTACTGCCATGAAACTGTATTAAGCATGAGACATTAACCTTAGAAAGGAGAGTGAAAGATTGAAAATGGAAGTGAAGATTGCAGTATTGTTGGTACCACAGTGTGAGCATCTTCAAGTGATAAAAAAAATTGACAAGCATGTTTGCAATGTCTGAAATTAAAGAGCTGATTTTTACTTGAGATATATTTGGGACAGGGTGGGAGTGAACAAGATTCTCCACGCACTCTTTTACAAATATTTGTCTGCGCTGCACATTCTGCCAAAAGGAAGTGGGAATGATACCAGCAGGAAGTGGTAAATCTGATGTAACATCAAACCCTGGGAACTCAGGGCATATTACATAGGATAAATTTAGTAATGTTGGAGGACTGAATCTCCAGAAATGATGTCAGTGATGGGAGGGTGACGAAGAACCAAGATTTTGATCAGAAAAAAACCTGTGTGCAAGAAGAGGTAATGGCCCAGTGGTATGATTGCTAGACTATTAATCAAGAATTCCAGGTAATGTTCTGGGGACCTAGGTTTGAATCCCTCCAAGGCAAGTGGTGAAATTTGAATTCAATAAAAATCTGTAATTAAGAATCTGATGATGACCATGAAGTCATTGGTGATTGTCAGAAAGTAAAATATCAGGTTTACTAAAGGCCTTTCAGGAAGGAAACAGCCATCCTTACCTAGCCTACATGTGGCTCCAGACCCACAACAACTCTTAACTGCTGTCTGGATAATGAGGGATGGACAATGAATGCTGGTCCAGCAGTGACACCTACAACCTCTGAATTAATGATAAAATGGCCTGGAGCATCACTCCTGCTCCCCAAACCCATAAAATATCTTCACACAAATATCAGAAAAAGAATGACTTGGATGTGTTCTGGTCAATGGTCTGTATCCTGGTAGTGTTTATTGATTGATTTGCTGTTTCAGATCCAAATGGGATCCCAGTCTTAATGGTGTAATCGATCCATGACTTTCATGTGCAAAATTGGCCCCCCATCTGCCTGAATTGATTACTCTCCAATACCCAAATTGAGGTAGTCGAAGAGGTCAACTTTAGATATGTGCAAAGCTCATCTCCGACCTCCATACAGTCTTTCGGAACCTTTCAACAAGACATTCAGTGCATATCATCAAGGTCATAGGACTACATTTTCTGTGGAAGGAACATGCTAAATGGCCTAGATGTCCTTTTTCTGTCCATTACATTTTTACCTGATACTTTGAAATTAATCAATATTAGTTCCTCAGCAGCACTTATTACCTATTAGTTTCTGTCCAAGACATCTTGGAAACAATTCCGTAATAATAAAAATAAGCAGAAGTATGAATATCTGCAAATGTGGAAATCCCATTTTTTTCAGGAAAATGGTAAACCTTCTCATTTGGTCTCAAATCCCTGAACAGTATTTATGAGCTTGATCCATTTATTCATTTTTTTTATTGTTGCAGGAATCACCGTATGTAATGCTGAAGAAAAATCATGAACAATTTGGTGCAAATGATAGATATGAAGGCTATTGTGTGGATTTAGCTTTTGAAATAGCCAAGCATGTTGGCATTAAATATAAACTGTCTGTTGTCCCTGACGGTAAATATGGAGCTAGAGATCCTGAAACTAAAATCTGGAATGGAATGGTGGGTGAACTAGTATATGGGGTAAGTATCAATTTAAGAAGATGGAAAAAATTATATGTATTTCACATCAGAGACAGGCTGAAAATCAGATATATTTTTTATTATTCAAAGCTGCTTGGCCCCCAGTGCACAAACAAAATAATCACAAGTTATTCACATTTACACTATGTGAATTTCTTATCTGATGTTGACACATACAGCACTTCATAATTTGAAGTCATGTTGTAGGAAAATCTAAACAGTTTGATGTTGAGTATATTTATTCTGTATTATTTGTGTTGGTTATTATTTTTTTAAAAACCTTACATTTCATTTGTAAGTCAATTTTAAAAATACAGGACTGCGCAGTGGTCTGATTATTGGAATGTCATGTAGTGGCAAAGATTGACCTTCGATCTCTTAATCTCAAAAAGGGTCTGGATCCTGTCTTCTTTGAGTTTGCTTGGAAATCTGTATAAATATATCACATAGGTATGAATTCTTTTTATGAACAAAATACAAATAAATATCATTCATGTAATTATTCTGCCATTAAACTCAGATCAACAATGGCCACAGTCCAATACATCCAAGAAACTTCAATTTTTAGTTAGCTAACTGCTTCTTTTGCTCCCACTGTCTTGCATTGTATAGTTTCAACAGTACTTCAATTTTCAGTTGCACAGAATTAGAAAGATATCCTTGCAGAATATATTTCTGACGATAGATACATCAGATTTACTGTTCAATCAAATATCCCTTCCAGAAAAGAAAAGGCGATAAATTCAATCCCTTATGTGAACCTAAGATTGGTATTGTGTTTCACCATTGTGATTTACGAGGCTAAATATTTCTGTTCGGTTTAATTCCTTGTCAAACTCTCTTTTTATATACCATACTGGCCAAAGTATTATGGGAATTATTTATTCCTGTTATTTGCCTGTGATGATACATTCTAACAAATAATTATCCAACTTTTCCTACTAGAAGCAAATATAGGATTGGACCATTTCAAATTAATAGCTCAACGTCAGGTCCTTAAATTGAGATGTTAGGCTCAGGGTTGTCCAGAGTCTGAAAATTGCACTACAGAATCCTTAAGTAAATACTAGTCAGACAACGCAGACCAAGTAAAGTGTTGCAGATGCTGGAGATCTGAAGTTAATAACAGAAAATGCTGAAGAATCACAACAAGTCCTGCAGGATTTGTGGTGGGAAAATCAGAGTTAACATTTCACTTCCTAGATGATGTCTTCATTACACTGAATAACAATCTCATTAAGAATCCTAATTTAATCTAGAACCTTAGAAAGGTTATGGCGCAAAAAAAAAGTTATTCAGTTTAAGCCTGTGCTGGCTGAGAGGAAATAAAAAGCTCACCTTCCATTCTATTCCCATCTGTCAGCATCGAGCCTGTAGCATTGCAGCACTTTTTGTACAGATCAAGTATTTTTTAAACAAGTTGAGGGTTTCTTTTTCAGTTACTAATCTACCAAACCAGACAACAAATTCCAGATATCTCTGGATAAACATGTTTTGCTTCATTTCCCTCAAATCCATCTACCAATCTTTAAGTCTTCAATTAATCAACCACCAGGGAATTAGGTCTTGTCTACTCTTTCTGGGCTACTTGTCATTTTGCTTACCTCAGTTAAGTCACACCTCAGTCTCCTGTGTTCTTTGAAAAATAACTCTTGCCTATTCATTCTTGCCTAATGTCTACAATTCAAATTGTACTAATATTCGTGTTAATCTCCTCTGTATCTGTCAAGAACAATAATATCCTTCTTGTAATTCAGTGACTAGTACTGTGGACAAAACTGCTAACTAGCATTTTGTATTCAATATTACACATTTTATCCATAATCTCTCCTTACCTATTTACATTCAGCACTAACCAATGTTGCTCTGGTCCTCAGAGCTCATATTGTTAAAATGGTGAGTATTTATGAAGAATCACAAGTTTCTTCATTTCTTTGGAAAATTGTTATCAGTTGCTGTTTGCTGGTGCATTCTTCGTATGACATTGCTTTATTAGGTACCCTTTGCTGACCATAATAGCAATTTTAATGCTCAGTATGGGTAGTTGGATCTTCAAATGGTCATTGTGGGTTTGGAAAAGAATGAAAAATTCAGGCAGACAGAACAAAAGGAGTTTATTTTAACTTCGGGTGTTTGGAATCAATTGAACTCCTCTCTAAATCAAGGTCATCAGACCTGGGTACACCTGACAAGAGATATCTGACATGATGTTCTTTGACCATACAGTTCATGAGGGAGTCATCTTTTTGACTCTAACTTTCCAGGTAAGATTTGCCATAGTAACAGTCCCTTTAGACATTGTGAAGCTTTCAATTTTGATATATCAGATCTATCTGAGCCATATATGTCAGTCTTCACTAAACAGGTGTCAAACAAGCCACAAAAGGCTAGTCTTCTAGGAATTTAGTTTTTGTCAATTTCCTGATGAAAAGAAGAAAAAGCAAAGCAGTTGTGGGACTTTCATGGTATAGATTGATTTCGAAAAGTACAAGGCCTCACTGATACACCTGTCACCAGGAAGACTGGATGGATGACCAAATCAAGACCATCTCACAGATCCCATGCTTAAAACATGTATGTTACAACATATGACTAGAATGCTGAAACAGAGATTTTGCTGTCTGGACAGATCAAGTGATGACCATAGCTGTTATATAATGTCCTTTTTATCAGTGTTTGCTGATAACTTTGATACACAGAAAGAAAAAACCTTTCTAAAAGACACACCCACAGTCTTAACTGAAAAGGAGAATGAAGAAGGGAAGGAATTAGAAGTGGCTGAAGAGGATCTACAACAAGGAAGTATTAATCATTGTTGACAGGTCTTTGGCCCAGATGTTGCAGCCTCCAGGTAGTTGGAAACTAGACATTTGACTCAGGATACATCTCAAAGTCCCTGGAGGTCATGACATACTGATTCTGTCACACAAGAAGATTGAACTGCTAATGGACAATACCCTGGCACTACAGAACCCTTCAATTATGCCTGGCTATGCGTTAGAGTCAAAGATTCCAAGTGTCAAAGTGCCCAACTTGTGTAACCAAGATGTTGCCCAGCAAATGTTAGGTGATTAAACTCTAATCTAAGATCAGATTACTATGCAACTGACCTCGCCCAATTACTCAAACTGACACCCATACCCCAAAGCTCTCTTGACTTTTGATGTCCCCTCCCCCAACCAATTCCCCATTGATCCCCGATTGCCCTCTGAATCAAAGTCACTAGACCTCACCAGTATCCACTTTGAACTTGGAGCTCCTCCTGAGATCCTCAGATGCAACTGTGCCCTCACCTCACACTAAGAAATTCCATGACACCTAAATGGAAGCTAGGCATGTGAAGAGAGGGCCTGGCGTCTGTGCAGATTCTTGGTGCTGCTGTCTCTGAGAATTCTCACCCTGAAGGAATTTTTTTTAGCCCCCTCCATTAGAAGATTGGTCTGAAAGATCAGGAGATGATAAATTCTCTTCCTGCTCAGCTTTTTACGGAAGGCTTCTGATATTGAGCAGAAGATTCCAGCCATAGAGTTTTAATTTGTAAATATGATCATGCATGAATGTCTTCCTTATAAAATTGACCCATGTAAAAGCTAGTCTGGTTAATCACCCATTGACTCAACTACCATTCCTGTCTGTATCCTGACATACTTGGCAATAAATAAATTCTATATTTCAAAGAGGATGCAAGAAGTTTAGATCTCTTGTGACACCTAGCAGTTTGGTTTTTTTTTACTTCAATGATGTTTTCCCTTCATGAGAGTATTTGCTTGTCCTGTTTGTACTTTGTTTAAGTGAGAGGAGCCTGTATGTTGGCATCTTGCTGCTCCTCAGTATATTCTTGGACGCAGTAGTGTGCTGAACCTGTTTGTACCAGATTATATGTTGGCCTAACTGAGCCGGCACTCAAATAGCTAGTTCAACAGTACTCTGATTGGAGTGACTGTCATGTCAGATGTGGAAAACCTCGAGGTTATTACCGCATCTATCTTGTTAAGATCCCTTGTGAATGGCCAGGGATCCCTACGGAAGCAGAGCCTGTTGATCACTTCCAAGTGAGAAGACTGCCAACAAGATAAACTCAAGTTAACCCTCGGGCCTTGTCATGTCTCCAGTCAATTGGATCCCATATTTTCACTAGTGCCGTCAAAGCATTCCTCTACTTCGGAACTCAGTTCTTGGGAAGCATTTTATAAATGGCTGTGGAAATGTCTCTTGAGGCATAGACTTTATATTTTCCATAGATGTCAAAGCCACATTACTGTACAGTACCTGGTATATAATAGAGAGAATTTGAAACTTTATGACAAAAAAATCCTTTGAAACATTTTGGCTCAGTGATTTTCTTGCAGATACTTCAAGGTACTTGAACTTGAGACTTTGAAGTCACAGGGCTTGACAGATGTGCAAATGATATGCAATTAGTTTGAAGTGGAGTTGTGATTTTTTGACAGAGAATACAGCCAATTAGTGTAGCATTGGAAGTCTTTGTGTCTGTTAAGCAAAGGATTCAAGCTAAAGCATTTTGGATGTAAAAGTTTAAATGTGCAGGAAGTGAGGTTGTGCTAGTGATTTCCAGGCTCTAATTCTGTTAGTGCAATTGTGCTTATGGCAAGCAGAGATTTAATTTGAGTTGTCAATCAGCTAACTTCGACAGTTTTATTCCATTAAAAGGATTTCTTCCTTATTCAAAATCTATGAATGGAAAAGTCAGTATCAACAAGGAGTCTGCTCGTGCAAGAATCTGGAATGAAGTGGTCAGGCCTGAAGACACTTGATCCTCATCTACCTAAAACTGACAAGCTATGGGAACCAGGCATATTGCCAAAGCAGCTGTGACTGGGGACCTGGGAAAATTGCTTGGGCTCCAATGCTAAAAGGGAAAGTTAAATGGGTGGCAGGTATGAGCTAGCAGCAGATCACCATGTTTCTGTGAAGCCAGGAAAGGCTGCTCTTTCTAGATCCACATGAATGTGCATGAAAACCATTTTATTTGCATTTTTTTTGTTTGAAGCCACTGTGGACTGAGAGAAATTGAGCAGAGTGAAGCACACCTCAGTTTATGCCAGGTTCAGCAGAAGGGCCCAAAGACATTGTTAAAGTCATTTGACATATTTGGTGGACTTTATGTCTGTCTTAGTATTTATTCCAGATAGTTTGAAATTGCTTTCAGAGGCGATCAGGAGATAAAAACTTTGCTCAGAAAATGTCCACCGGGATAGTTTTTTGTCAAATTGCATTGCAAAATGCATATGCATGCTTGGCATTGAAGGAATGTTCCCATCAGCAACAAGTAAGGCTAACCTACTCAGTCTCATCTGTTTCAACAAAAGATTCAAAACTCAAAGAGGAAAGTTATGCCCTCAATACTTGTCAATGTACCATCTTTACAGCACCTGTAAATCACAGCAAAATACAATGTTTCCAAAGAATAATAGTACTTTATGAGTAACTGCTGTCCTGTTTTTCCAGAAAATTGCAACAGTTGTATTCCATGGAAAATGTGAAGGAAGCACACGACAATGGTTAAAGTAGCTTTCCTTACCAAATCTAATATCTTAACTCATACGTCTCATGAACAAGGTTTCAAATGCACGTCAAGCCCAGAACCATTCTTTTCAGAATTATGGAATTAGCCCTATTATGTTGCTTTCTAATGGGACTGAATCCCTAGTTGTCATTTATTTTTGTATACCATGTTATTCTCCATTGCCCATCTCAGCCTCCCCACTGAATAAAAACATCTTTCCTCCCCATTCATTACTAACTTTCTTGAACAAGAATGTGAGATATTTCAGGATTTTGCATCTCCTGCACATCTAGATAATGTATGCTGTGATCAGTATACCATACTTCATGGTTGATATATGAATTATCTCCCACAAGATAGTGAACCTGAAGAAAGACAGTTAGTCCAACAAGCTCAATACTTAGGAATATTTATGTCATTTCTGGTTTTGGTACTCACTACCTTTCCTACAAGTCAAGAATGTACATTGAACACTTTTTACATCCGTAGCAAAGATGGCAATCTTAAATTTAACTTTCACCATTACAAATTTGTGTTCTGTAGTCTTTGTGTTGCAATTTATATTTCATATATGTACTTACTACCTTATATATCAATATAAAATCACCTTTGAATTCCCAGTCTATTTTCTTTCATTTAGAAAGATAAAGCATATTAAGTTAAAGATGAAATTCTACTCACTATTAACTTGACTGTTGGAGTGTACAGTTTAACTGTTTCTTTTCAACAATCATTTGTCATTGTCACATTCATTTAATGTAATATTAATGATGTTAATTCAATGAACAGAACTGATTTAAAATAAGAAACTTTAAAACTATGTCATAATTTTCCAGTTAGAATAAATCTGAGGCACATACATATCTGATTGCATGGTTGCACTGCATCATGGGTAGCTATGTGCCAAAATGGAGGAAGCTCAATCCCATAATCCATTGCAATATTAGTATGGTCATTAAGATGATAGAATCATAATGTTATAATGTTTTCTATAAAGTTAATGCAATGTCTGTATGATTGTTTTATACTAATTAGCATTTTCCCCATTTCCAGAGAGCTGACATTGCTGTTGCACCACTCACTATAACTTTGGTCCGAGAAGAAGTTATTGACTTTTCCAAACCTTTCATGAGTCTTGGTATTTCAATAATGATAAAGAAGCCCCAAAAGTCCAAGCCAGGAGTGTTCTCTTTCCTGGATCCTTTGGCCTATGAGATTTGGATGTGCATAGTCTTCGCCTACATTGGAGTCAGCGTAGTGCTTTTCCTGGTCAGCAGATTCAGCCCTTATGAATGGCATATGGAAGAAAATGAAGAAGGACGTGACCCCCAAAATACTGAGCCACCTAATGAGTTTGGGATATTTAATAGTCTCTGGTTTTCTCTGGGTGCCTTTATGCAGCAAGGATGCGATATTTCACCAAGGTTTGTCATTATCACATTACCTTTGTGCATTTTATGGTCAAAAACTGATGCCATGGTGCATATACGTTACTTTTATTCCATCTTTATTTTCAATTTTTTTTCCCCAACAAATATTATTTTAATATCCACATCAGCACGGTAAGGTCCACCCAGCCAATCATCACTCTGCCACACTGCTGAAATGCCTGAGTGGCTTATTCTCAGTGTCATTCACACAGCTATCTGAATAACTTATATACACCATGCCGAGACCGTAAAATGCATAAGGTCTGTCTGTCTCCAGCACCCTTGGAGGGCTACCGTGTTTTTGCTGCATATCGCATTTTACGGTCAACAGTTCGGTGTATATAACAGAATCACGCTACATTTTGTAAGCGCCTCCATTTTGAATGGAAATCTTGAAAAAAAAACGATGCAGCAGCACCATTAAGGAGCACCTCCAAGCCGGTCTTGGTTTCTTTTGAGTTTACATTAATTAACTCATTTTTTTTCTAGCTTGCTTCCATCTTTCAACTAGCTGTCCCATTTTCTTCATTGCATATACAGGTTGCAGTATCCCATATTGTAGACCTTCATTGACAGCGTTTTAACAAAACCACTCCTATAAATTCTGAGTATATTTGGAGATCCTATATTTATTTCAAGATAATGGCAAAATTTAAGCAATTTGATGTATTGGTCATCTATTTATAAAACATCAACGGCCTGATAATTTCTCCTTGATTCACCCATCTCTTGTTTTAGACAATTAAAGAGCATTCGTCATTAAACAAATAATAACTAATTGTAAAGCACTTAAGAAATGTGCAGGTGAAAAGACAAATAAACTAATCTAAGTAAAAAGTATCATTAAGAATGTGCCAAATGGGCACTTTGTTGAGTTTTCAACATCTATTTTTTTCTAATGAGCAGCAAGTTAAAGGAACAAAGTCCATAAATAAAATAAAGGTCAGAGACAAAAAGGTTAATCAATGGAATTTATTGGTTTGTTTGTGCAAATTTTGGAGTTTGAATGCCTATCGATTCCACATAAAAGAGGAAGACTAGGAGAGAAGTAAGGAGTTCCACAATATTGAGATTCTGGCAAAAAGAATTTAGCATGTAGTATTACACTGGCACAGATATGAAAATTAGAATGTTTGTATGCTGGTTTACAATGCAATTAGATATTTTTAATTTATGTTATTTCACTTGAGAAAAAGATTCAGTCATCCCCAATTACTTAAAACTATCTCAAGTTAGAAGTTCACAATTCCCACCATTAATATTTCATCGATTGAACCATACAAATGCTGAGTATTAGTATTATTATTTCATTTCTTAATAAAATGAGAAAATATTAAAAAGAAAAGCCAAAGGGCAAAATCTGCCTTTGGGCTCAAGAAAACCTGAGCTGCAAATTTCAGCAATTTATAAACTGCACATCCGAGTCATGTCTGGCTTCACATGCCATATATGATTTTCACATGGTTGAGTTAACAGTACATTTTGCAAGCAGGTTGTAAGGCCAGCCTCAGTTTTCCAACACTGTGTTCCAGCTACCAACAATATTTAAAGGCCTCTAAATCTCACCTTTACCATACAACTCATCCCAATGCCAAATGTTCCTGTTTCGGATCACCCATGCCACTGCTTAGCTGCTATGTATATCCGTCATAGCCACTAACCTGGCATGTGCTGCGATCAGTCTCAGATCCTATTTAAAATTAATGGTAAAAAAATTTGCATTCCATGGGAAAGTGATAAACCTCACACCATAATAAAAGTTTATGTTTCATTGGTACTGAGAAAAAATGCAATGTCATATGAAAATATTTTAATACTTTATTCATATTGAGTTAGAGATGAAAGTTACAGGTGAAATTCATCTCAAAATAGATTAATCATAATCATCAGTCCATTGTCTGTCAATTAATGAAAAGGAGCAGGTGGTTAGAATTCTTCCAAGTGAAAATTTTTGTCAAATGTCAAAACAATGTGTATTTTAAGGGCCAGAGCCATAAAAATCACAGAGGGAATTATGGTAACACAGGGTGAGAGGACATCTTATATCAATTTTCATTGCATTATAATGGTTTTCACATTTGTAAAGAACTCATATTATATTTGAACAAATGCATAAGGTTGGTCAATGTAAGAGTTGACTTGCCTTTAAAGTAAAAATCCCAATGATAAATCATGGCATTAAAAATGCATCTACATTCAACTACACCGTCTAACTGTGACATTCGAACTGTGAAAATACTTTACACTTATTTTTCAAAACATTTCATACTCTTTAATAGACTTTCTCATTTCTTCACAAACTTGCAAACATGATGTGTGTTTAATGGGCTACAGACTCAGACGAAATTATTATGTAGAGGAACTCTGATTTTCATCATCAATTTAAAATGGGGAACCTGACATCAGCTGATGTAGGTGTGTATTTTGCAGATTAGTTATTCGGAAAGCATCAAAATGCTGGCGAAAATTGGTGTTGGCGCAGAAATGTAGAGTAAAGTCAAACAGCCTCCAAAAGCTAGATGGAAACTGCCTCAGCACACAGATGAAAGTTTAGTCTAAATTGACCCAGAGAAGGTAGGATTTTGAGTATCACTTTTGTGACAGTGGCCATTTGATTTGGCAGAAGTTTGGCAAGTGGAAATCCATTGTCTTCTCACCTCTAACCTAATAAAGTCAGAGCTTGGAAGATTCATGGCTAACTTCCCAGTCCAAGGTTCATTGAGGCCATTAAGTGGTAATTAATTCCTATTTAAGAATGTCACTGCACTACCTCTGGTATTCATCCAGTGGGAAAACCAAAAGAATTGCTGGGTTGCTTTGTGGGCATCTGTGGGGGTGCCTCTTTCAAAAGCATCTATTTGCCACAGAGAAGGGGCAATATGCTGAGAGACAACACCTGCCCTTGAGCCTTCCCTCAACCCCATGTAGAATCCCTTAATGCTATTATTCACTTTTGTCCTGGATCCCTCAACAAACATAAACCTTGGGTGGGAACATTTGCAGAACCTACCATCACTCCTGTTGCTATTGCTGAGCAATATACTAAAGAGATTGGGGCAATATTTTTATTCACCACCCCATGAGTCCCTCTTCCTAGAGAGGTCCTATCACTGTCCACTTAGATGCCTGATTGAGACTTAATTCTGCAAGCCTATCCCAAATGAAACAATACAGGGCTCTACTTGAATGTCCAGCAGTCTGGACAAACCTGATATCTCCATTAAATACTATCTGTAGTTTGCATTGCCATAATAGTGAAGTTGTCTTGAAATTTGCCTAAGACCCCTAAAGATAATTTGCAAAAACTCATGTATTGATTTGGCTAAGTTCAGTTGTATTCCACCAATAATATATTTATGAGACATATGACACAAGAAGTGTTATTATCCGTAGAATATTTCCTGCCCTAGCTCTGCCTTATCCTTGTTGAAAACTGGGGGTAAAAAATCAGTAAAGGTGCTGCTGTTACTGTCCCATCAATATAAATGTAGGCAAAGTTGAAAATGAATTGTTCATGATGAATTGAAGGCACTCCACAAGCATCAATAAAGCTGCCATCAACCCATCTATCCAAGTCCACCTACAAATCCCACGTATTTTGCCTTGACACTTGGCCACCATTCAAAATGTTTTACCATAATGTGCCTTGCTCCTCTTGAATAAAAGGAAAATGTTTTTAAGAAGTGTAATAGCACATTGCAGGTACATGAACATCTTAGTTTGTTTCTTTATAGCTTTCCAGAGAGCGTCTTTTAACATATAGATTTGGAACCACGGGCCAATGAGGTAACCAAATTAAATATTCTATTTGTGAGGATCCAGAGATGAGCTAAAGCTTTGAGGCAGGGAGAAACCATTAACGCTGGAGGAAATCATGGTCCAGATATCTTGATGGCCAAACAATGGTTACAGCAGTGAAGACAAGAGATGCACATTTAGATGGTGCAAAAATCCAACTGCTGCTGATTCTGAGGGAATTATCCAGGAAAATTGAAACTCTGATGGTAATTTTATTTTCCCTTGAATTTTCCAAAAAGGTCTTATAAGAAGAATATGTAACATTGAAACCCACTTAAGCTTAATAGTTACTAAGTTTTATAATAGTTATTAAGCTGGCCTCTGATTAACCGCTGAGCATACCCTCAACTGTATTGCCTGATCTTTGACTCCCATAGATTTGCTGATTCAACACACTATGTGCCAGGACTTGCCCCTCAAACTGCCACCATACATCCGGCAAACAATCCCCACATTCAGAACCTACCCCAGATCCATTCCCTGCAGACATGCCAAATCTGCCTTCAATCCCAACCAAAACCCACCCTGGCCTAAACCAGCCAGAGCTGGCAGCTCCACTTGACTTTACCTGATTGTATCACCCCTCTCCATCCAGAATATAATCTGCTACCCCTCCAATCCCCTCATGAGATGTGACCTGACCCACCATCAGCCTCCCTGTGACCTGACTGAACTGCTTCAGAACATCAACAGCCCCACAAGCTGACTCAAGCAGCCCACTGATATCACCCAAACTGACAGCCTTATCCAGTTGGACCCCATTGAACAGAAGACAATCTTCTGCCTATTACCCACCAACGCACCCAGTGCCCTTCCTGAACAAAACCCCCACCTACCTTCTGCACATTCACCTACTTGGCACCCTCACCCACCTGACACAATTACCCTTCACTCATCCATCACGCCCCCGCCCCTGTACTTACATTATGTTTCTCCCCTTTTATGCTGGGCATTTACAAGCAAGAACAGCGTTGAAATCAACCCTAAAAAGGAATTTTTGTGTCTTATCTGGTACAGTCATTATTTTCATTTCTGTTTTCAAGAATTTAACAATAAGAGCAATAATCTTCCATTTTGCAAAGTGACTCTCTCTGTCTCTCCCACTATTGGTGGTATGGACCATTCTGATATGTTCCAAACTTTCTAAACATTTGTTACTTTCTAAAATAATTCCAGATAATAATACTATGCCAGATTGAGAACCATCAAAACAATGAAAGTGGAGAGTCTCCTGGCAAATAGTAAAAGAAAATATGAAGATTATCACAATTCAGTGAAATATGATTTTATGGCTTTCATCTGTTCCTTAATAACATTCCAGAGCTTTAAAATCTATTCTTAGGTTAGCATTGTTTGCTACTGTAATCTCGTTCACTTAAGGCACTTTTGAGATAAAGAACAGTGGCACATTTATACAGCAGTGAAAGTCTTTTCAGATTTGCACTTACAACAAATTGGTGGGACACAAGAGGAAGCAGTCCTTTAGCCTTTATTGTTACAGTTTTATTTTTGATCCTGTTATTGACAGCAAAGAAGATATGCTTTTAAATGATATCATCTCTCACTTTGATAAAATTTAAATCATTCCCCGTATGGATACATTAAGCCATTCATCACAGATATAAAATTATGTGGCAGAATACAAGAAATAGGCTTAAAAGATGATTTATTTCTTTCGCAAATGCATATCCCAAAAGTCTAGTGATAACATCCTCATTTGCTAAGGTGCAGCATTGTTTGTCGCTCTCCACAAGTGTGCAAGGTGTTTGTGCTTAGACTTAGCAATGGGTGCTTGGCTGGACAGGGGCCTCGGTTTGTCCAAAGCCTTTGTAGTGAGGCCTACTTACACCATGGTAGCTCAAAGCCTGTCATTTGACAGATGTGTTTGTCACAAGGGACTTGCTTCTCATTTCTTGATCCAAACGAAAATTGTTCATAGGTTCTGTTCAGGCAAGCCAAAAGATAGTGACGTTCAAGTTGGCCACTTTATGTATCCATTTTCACATTTTTCAATAACACATTTAGCAGACGTTCTGTACTTGTGGTTGACTTGAAATGGATCTTTGTAAGCCTACAAAAAGGGATACTGCGATTTAATTATTTTTGTCTCTTTTCTGTCTGTTAGGGTTTGCCTTCCTTCTCTGGTCCTAATGTATTTGCATATTTTTACATATTACTAACAGAAAAATCACCAGCCCTCACAACAACTTAACCTGACAATGGAATGCATCCTTTGATTCAAAAATATTGAATTAACCATCTCAAAATTTAATTCTGACTGCTCAAATAAAAATCTAAAACCTCACCTGAGATATTTCATACTAATAATGCTTGTTCCACAGAGGTTAAGCTGTTACAGGGTACAGTGTTCTGCGTGAGGCGTTGGGGTTTTGAAAATTTGAATGTTTTCTTGATACAGCTGATATCCCAAACCATTACATGTGCTGATAACATCTTTAGAACTCACTCGTTTGAGTCAATCAGCTGTGGACAATTCTATTTTAAAGTGACTGTGTACACATTCTTGGCTTCTGAGTGCAAAGGCTTTAATTGAAACTCACTCAGATTCAATCCAAACTACAACAGGCTTTTTTTTAATGAACCAGTCTTCTCAAAGAGTCTTTATTTTAACTGAACAAATTGATTTTGAAGACTCCAGAGTAATTTGTTGGGGACATGTCAAACGAAAGGTGCTGCATATTTTTGCAAAGTGAGTATTATCGTCTTTTGAAAACATATGGTTGAATAAAAATGATTTAGATATCACAAGTTAGGCATTGATCTAAAAATGAGCTTCATGTCAAGCAATGTCATATCTTCCACAGTCCTCCTTTCCCATTGTACATAAGACTCCCTCTGAAACAACACATATCTCTTTTTATTCCACCCTTCATACATTTTAAATAGTAATGCTATCAATTGTATTTTCAATCCCTAATTTGTAAGTTTGAAGCAAGTGGATCAATAGAATGCTCAAAAATGCAATCACTTTTCTGAATTACTTTATAAAACAACTAAGGTTTTGTTTTTACATATAGGATGTTTCAAATAACTGTTATCAACTGTGTTTTAAGGGATTGTTGCACATCTGGTTTATATCTATATGATAACTTGTTTTCTTATTTTGAAGATATTAGTTATTATTGTACATTAACCATTCGAACAAACTGATCATCTCTAACTAATTTATATTCTTCTCTGGTTGCAAGTTGCTGATGTTTTGTGGAAAATTATTTATACACGACTTTTGATAAGTGTGCTTTAACTAAATTCAGATATTGGTACAATGTGCATTATAATCAGATGAATATCTATTTAGCATTTGTTATTTCAATCGTTGCTTTCATTTGATTTGCCAAATGTTTCGTGAATTGTTCTATTGTCCAACATCATGTGCTTTAAGATATGCCTTTTGCTGGAGTGATATTGTCTTTTGGACAGTATCTACACTGAACAATGAGGGAGAAACATGATCAGAAATGCTCGTAGAAAAGGATGAATTGACTCACCTTATGTGTCTTCATCTCAGAAAACCAAAAACATTATTTGACCTAATTTTATTTTAAGAAGGGTTTCTATAACTGGCTAGTATAAAAATTGGCAACAGTGTTGGTCTTGAACGAAAGATGATGTCTCTCCGTCCCATCAGCAAGCCTGGTGTGTATTATCTCAAGTGTGGCAGCAGCTCAATATGATGCATGAAGCAACAGCTGCACAGGGTATAACAGAATAATTAAAAGCATAATTATTCTTATGGACCAGTGAAAGCCACACATCATATTACAATAATATGCATTGTGTCAGTTAGGCAGAAACAAAATCGTGATGCCAATCAGTGCTTTGCTTTTGCTTGTGTGGACATTGATTTTGCGATACAATTGATGGTTTAGTGATAATACATGTTATGAATGAAGAAATGGTTCTTATGACCCATCAGCTTCCCCGATGCTGTGCCAATAGATTTTGAGAAAATTGTGCAGATCCTTAAGAGTCTTAATTAACTGAATTTAGGGATCAACTCTTAACTGGTGAAAATATGTACCCTGCAAAACAGCATAAGCTCTTCAGATAGCAAAGAGCTCTGAACATAAAGCAGGATTTTAGGTATCACTAGGGTTCCAGCTCTTTTGGTGAAAACATCTTAGATCATCTCCCCTGTCCAGCACATTACCATGCAGCAATTTAATATTTGGTGTCTTAAATGGGTGACATGAGAACTCCATACCCTTGGAGGAATCCTGCCTCCAATCAAATGAGTTGGGGGGTGGTGAGGTTGGTGCTGTTTGGTCCTAGGGGCCTAAGAGCAGTGGCAACCCATCGTACTCTCCATTTACTATCAGCCTGTTAAACAATAGAAGGGAGCTGGGATGCAAAGACTTTGTTCCAGTTGTATGTGTACTTTTCCTTTACCATGAACTAAAAGAAGATAGTGTAGACAACTATCATTCATAGCTAACTAAAGACATAACATTCTAAGGCGAATGAATCAGGTTAATTTGTCATATGTAGGGCATTTTCATTTTCTTAAGAACCAGACAAGTATCTCACATAATATCAGAATACAGGGGCAGCAGGGTCAGGTATGGCAATGTCATTTATATGTGGGTGATATTGTGAAAGTGGTAATATCAGCAACTTCAGTAAAAAAAAAATCAGGAAAGAATTAGAGAATTAATAGCCAACTCAATATTGCCTATTTTACATTATTATTCAATGTCAAATTACCCCCTGTTAAGATATTGCTAATTTTTCTCATTGATGTAACATTGCAAAGGCTATAGATCAAATTTTATATGAATGAAAGTTGGTGATAAATGTTATTTATGCCTGGCACTCAAGTTGTGTCTGCCAATACATTGCGATAATCCAACTAAATCATCCATCTTTTATTGGAGCAGGCAAGATGCATAAAGTTACTGCATTATAAATGAGGCGTGCTGCACCAAATGCCTGAACAAACCATTTTGCATACAAGACCATAAGACACAGGAGTAGATGTAGATCATTCAGGCCATTGAGACTGCTCTGCCACTCAGTGAGATCATGGCTGATCTGATAATCCTCAAGTCCACTTTCCTGATATCTCTCAGCATGTCCTTATAGAGACACACATACAGCTTTTCCAGAGTGTCAAACAAATATTACCTCATAACCAAGGCATAGGTTGTCATGCAAAGTAGCAAGGGTGAATTTTCCTGGCTAATCTCTGATAGACAGGTACAGGATAACTCAAATATATTGACCATAAAACTAACCCAATACACCTGAGTTAAGTGTTCCAGGCCATTAATATGATCTGATCAGATTTCCTAGCAGGCTGTTACACTGAGCAACAGATATGAAAAAAGGAACTTACAAGGCCTCTGTCTGTGGTCTTGGTTTCTTCTCATGGGCCATCTAATTGCCATTGAAGAACAGCAGAAAGCCTCCTGTCAAAAATATGATTGGACTCTGAAAACAGATAAGCCCATTAATAAAATCTTAGATTCATGGGAGATAGTGAGGATTGCAGATGCTGGAGATCAGAGTCAAAACGTGTGGTGCTGTAAAAGTACAGCTGGTCATAGTGTTAGGTTCCTTTGCCTCCTTCCATGAGATGGCTCAGATGATGTGGTATGCAACACCTGGGACTGGTTAGAGTGACTTGAGTAAGCTTCCAGGAACTCCCTTTAATTCTGGAGGGATATATGGGTGCAGCCTTAAATTCCTTTAACAGCCAGTACTTTGTGCTACTTACATCAGACATAGAAGTACACAAATGGCTGGCAAGGAGCTACCACTTTTTCATAATAATTCTCCTTATTTGTTGAAGGCTTCTCTAGCACCCAGTCTACATGCCAACTTAGTAACCATTTCCATCTTTTATTGGAGCAGGCAAGATGCATAAAGTTACTGCATTATAAATGAGGCGTGCTGCACCAAATGCCTAAACAAATTGATCCCTGACACTAAATGCTTGTGGGAGTTTTAATTACTGTAAAATTAATGCTCTCCAAGAGGTTCCAAAGGATTCCTCATGCAAGATCAACATGTTAAGTATGTCCCAGACCTTGTTCACAATACATACACTTTCAATGGGCAACTTGTTTGTGTGGCTGGCTAATTGCTAATTCTCTGTCATTAAGGTTGAAGCTGCAGGTCTCCTGTCTCTAGCTCCCGAAGATCATATAGCACTGAAGAAGCCATTCAGATATCAGTGCCTGTGGCTCACGGAGTTGCTGACACATCCATCAAAATGAGATACCTGTCTGCCCACACATTTATCAATTCCTTGAAACAGCATAATAGTCAGTTTTCTTGAGTGGAGTAACTTATTTGTTTTGTAGTTACAAATCAGGTGAAAGAATGAAGTTTTAAAAGATTAAGGCTGAATTTCTGTTGAGTGTTCTCCAATCAATGGCCACAACATAAAGGAACTTCTAACAAATCCCTGACCAACATCTATGATTTATCTCATTTTCCTTCTGAGTGGTATGCTGGTGTATAGATGGTATATTTGCTTTTGACTGCCCAGGTTGTTGAATTCTTAGCCTTTTTGATATGAGGAGTAAGTTGATTTCCCAATAAGGAAGAGTTATCTTTGGGTGTTAACATGTCTAACTTGGAAAGACTGTGAAGCTGATGAAAAACAATATCAAGTGCAGATATAAAGGCGAACATTATGATAAGTTGAGTGCAGTAAATTACGCAAGTTAAAAACAAGTTAACAAATATGTCCACCTATAAGGCATTAAATTGTAGTATAAATTTTCAGGGAAAGACACTGGAGGAGGTGTCATAAATTGTTTCAAGAGGCAAGTGGATGCTTTTTAGGGACAGTTGATAGATAAATGCAGTTTAACAGTGAAAAGGGTTTTTTGGGGACATATTAATATTTTCTTCATCTCAATTCTTTTGAAATTCTTCATTTTAATTCATTATTCTGTAAGTAATCTGGAACAACTAAATTTGTTTCCTTTTTATAAAGTATATATACTTTATGCTGTATTGCATATTGTGTTATACATGGCTTAAACATTGGTGTGGGAGAAAAGGTTTGAATTTTTGGAGCATGGGCACCAGAATTGGGGAAAGAAGGAGTTTTTTCCGATGGGATGGGCTCTACATGAACCATCCTGGGACCAGATTCCTGGCAAATCCAGATAAGGGGACAGCTATGAAAAGGGAAATGCAGTCAATGCAGGACTGAGGGTGTTGTACATAGATGCGCGCAGAGTACAAAACAAGGTAAGTGAGCTTGTAGCACAGATTAAAATTAACAGGTATGATGCTGTGGATATCACAGAAACATGGTTGCAAGAGGGTTGGGACTGGGAACTAAATATCCAAGGATACATGTCCTATGAAAAGGACAGGTGGAAAGGCAAAGGGGCCAGTGTTGCTTGTTAGTAAGAAATGAAATTGGTACCCAGAATTGATACAGAGTCAGAAGGCATAGAATCTGTGTGAGTACAATTGAGGAACCACAAAAGAAGCAAGCAGTAGTCAGGATGTGGGGAAGAAAATAAATCTGGAGATAGAAAAGGCATGTAAGAAAGACACGATTACGATAATCATGGGGGACTTCAACGTGCAGGTAGACTGGGAAAATCAGGTTGACAGCAGATCTCAAGAAAAGGAATTTACAGAATGTCTGCATGATGGTTCTTTTGGAGCAGCTTGTGGCAGAGCCCACTAGGGCACAAGCAATCTGGATTTGCTGATGTGTAATGAGACAGACTTGATTAGGGAGCTTAAGGTGAAGGAACCCTTAGAGGCCAGTGACTAAAATGCCTCGAAATAACAATGCTCGAAAGCTAATTTAGATACATAGAGAAGTTTTCAGAATACACTGTATTCTGGCATCCACATAAAACTGGATGTAATAGAAAGTTATGATTTTTTGATATACAAACTCTAGAATCCATAGAAGAAGCCAAAACAAAGGTGTTTCATGATAAATGTTTGCTCTTTTCTGAACTATACTTTTCACATTGATTCATTGAAATGTTGATTAATATTATTATAGATTTTGGATAACACTTCACTTTGTTTAAGACTAGCAGTAAACAGAATTTTTTGTGTAAATTAAGACTAATTTTAAAACTAATTATAAAATTAGATGAGAGATTATTTCCTTGGGTGTGTGTCTTGTGCTGAAGCCCAGAACAAAACACCAAGAAAAGAATCAAAGGTCCCCCCATGGGCTATAGAGTAAGAAAAACAGTTTATTAACCATTTTTTTAATATATATAAACTAACTCATTATCATTTCATCACATGCTTGCATTGAAAATTTTTCTCAAGGTATGCATTTACTTTATTTTTATCTATTCAGTCATCTCGTACATTTTTACACAATTGTTCTGTTATTTTTTTAAATGCAAAATTAGCTCATTGCATTGACAAAAGTGTCATCATCCAAGCATTACTGTTTATTTCTCAATAATGTCTACATTCTTTCATTTGAAGATTATCTGAATGCCATAATATATTCAGTTAGCTCGTTCAGTGAGGCAACACTTCCCATCAAGAGTCTCATTATTGTTAGGGCAGAGCAAAGGCTTGTTTCATGATAAAATATATCTTATGGAAATCCAGCTTTTATTGCTTTGCTTGTTAGTATATAGACTTCCTAAGTCTAGCTAAAATATGTGATAAAGTCTAAGGATTGCTAACCTATCTGAGATTCAAATGTGGTTTAGAAGTAAATACTATTACTCAATCATATCTCTTTGAGCCACAGATTCAGCTCGACTTGAATATCCCAAGTTTGTTCCCTATGGGCATCGATGAACATAATAGTAACAGGGCTATCTTACTGAATTAGTAAAGCAGAGGCTTGGAATGAAGATCTGGCAACAACGAACTGGAGAATTTGAATTCAGATCATTAAATAAATCTGGAGTAAAAAGTTATTATTGCTACTGATGAGCATGAAACTATGTATTGTAATTAAAAATCCATCTCTAAGGCTGTTAGGTGACACCAGAACAGCAATGATATATGTATCTCTTACCTTTGAAATGTTCTAGCCAGCCCCTCAGTTATGTCAAACCCTCTACCTAATCAGAATAAAGTCAGACTGACCAGTTGACATCAATCTATGGACCAGATAGTACAAAGATACATGCAGCTGCATCAACTCGCACTCACTTAACAGCTGGGAGCATAAACAAAAGTAGGCAGAGCTTCCCCACAAAATGGTCAAAGGAAAGTGTGACATTATCATACTCATTGGATCAGCCCATTCAGGCAATATCCCCAACACCTTGCTGGAATAACGATCAGGAGCTATTAGGGTCACAGCGGCATGCTGCCAGGAGGAACTAATCATGGGAATCATCAATATTAACTCAGAACCCCATGAATTATCATGGCATTAGACCTAACATAGGCAAGAAAGCTACTTGATTGCAGCTGGTGAGTCAAGTCCTGATTAGATTAGATTCCCTAGAGTGTGGAAACAGGCCCTTCGGCCCACTCTCCAAAGAGTAACCCACTCCCCTAACTAATAAACCTAACACTACAAGCAATTTAGCATGGCCCAATCACCTAACCTGCAAATCTTTGGATTGTGGGAGGAAACCAGAGCAGACATAGGGAGAATGTGCAAACTCCACACAGATAGTTGCCTGAGGTGGGAATTGAACCCAGGTCCCTGGTGCTGTGAAGCAGCATGTGCTAACCACTGAGCCACCATCCTCTTCAAGTTCTCTAGCACTTGGAAGAAGGACTGGGCATAGAGGTCTACAACATTTATCACCAAGGATAAATGCGGTTGTTCCCCTCAAGAACAAGTATACCGTTTTGGATACTTGTGGGGGGGACGACTTACCAGGGGTAAGCAGTGGGATTCAGGCCTCTGGCACGGAGCCTGTCCCCGTTGATCAGAAGGGAAGGGTGGAGAAGAGCAGAGCAATAGTTATTGGGGACTCATTAGTTCGGGACACAGGCGGTTTTGCGGGGGCGAGAGAGACTCAGATTGATATGTTGCCTTCCAGGTGCAAGGGTACGTGACGTCTCTGATCGTGTTTTCCAGGTCGTTAAGGGGGAGGGGGAGCAGCCCGAAGTCGTGGTCCACATTGGCACCAACAACGTAGGTAGGAAGAGGGATGAGGATGTTAGGCAGGTTTTCAGGGAGTTGGTTGGAAGCTCAGAACCAGAACAAACAGAGTTGTTGTCTTTGGTTTGTTACCCATGCCACATGATAGAGAGTCGAGGAATAAAGAGAGAGAACAGTTAAATCCGTGCTACAGGGATGGTGCAGGAGGGAAGAATTCCGGTATCTGGATAACTGGGGTTCTTTCTGGGGAAGGTGGGATCTTTAACTCAGGGGCACCAGTATCCTTGGGGGGAGGTTTGCTAGTGCTCTTTGGTGGGGGGGGGTTAAACTAACTCTGCAGGGGCATGGGAGTCTGGACTGTAGCTTTAGGGTGCAGGATCTTGAGTGTAGGGAGGTTAGGAACATGGCATCAATCTCGAAGGAGGGTGCCTGTAAACAGGAAGGTGGCTTGAAGTGTGTATACTTCAATGCGAGAAGTATATGAAATAAGGTAGGTGAACTTGCAGCGTGGGTTGGTACCTGGGATTTCAATGTTGTGCTGAAAACGTGTTGCTGGTTAAAGTGCAGCAGGTCAGGCAGCATCCAAGGAACAGGAAATTTGTTGTTTCGGGCAAAAGCCCTTCATCAGGAATGAGGATAGTGTGTCCAGCAGGCTAAGATAAAAGGTAGGGAGGAGGGACTTGGGGGAGGGGCGATGGAGATGTGATAGGTGGAAGGAGTTCAAGGTGAGGGTGATAGGCCGGAGTGGGGTGGGGGCGGAGAGGTCAGGAAGAAAATTGCAGGTTAGGAGGGCGGTGCTGAGTTCGAGGGAATCGACTGAGACAAGGTGGGGGGAGGGGAAATGAGGAAACTGGAGAAATCTGAGTTCATCCCTTGTGGTTGGAGGGTTCCCAGGCGGAAGATGAGACGCTCTTCCTGCAACCGTCGTGTTGTTATCTTCCATCGCCAGAACATAACAATACGACGGTTGGAGGAAGAGCGCCTCATCTTCCGCCTGGGAACCCGCCAACCACAAGGGATGAACTCAGATTTCTCCAGTTTCCTCATTTCCCCTCCCCCCACCTTGTCTCAGTCGATTCCCTCGAACTCAGCACCGCCCTCCTAACCTGCAATCCTCTTCCTGAACTCTCCGCCCCCACCCCACTCCGGCCTATCACCCTCACCTTGAACTCCTTCCACCTATCACATCTCCATCGCCCCTCCCCCAAGTCCCTCCTCCCTACCTTTTATCTTAGCCTGCTGGACATACTTTCCTCATTCCTGATGAAAGGCTTTTGCCCGAAATGTTGAATTTCCTGTTCCTTGGATGCTGCCTGACCAGCAACACATTTTCAGCTCTGATCTCCAGCATCTGCAGACCTCACTTTTTATTTCAATGTTGTGGTTATTATGGAGACATGGGTAGAACAGGGACACGAGTGGCTGTTGCAGGTTCCAGGATTTTAATGTTTTAGTAGGGTCAGAGGTGGGGGTAAAAGAGGGGGAGGTGTGGCATTGCTTGTCAAGGATAGTATTACAGTGGTGGAAAGGACGATGGATGAAGACTCTCCATCTTAGGTAGTTTTGACTGAGGTTAGAAATAGGAAAGGTGAGGTCACCCTGTTAGGAGTTTTCTACAGGCCTCCTAATAGTCCTGGAGATGTAGAAGAAAGGATTGCGAGGATGATTCAGGAGAAGAGTGAAAGTAATAGGGTGGTTGTTATGGGGGATTTAACTTTCCAGATATTGACTGGGAACGCTATAGCTCGAGTGCGTTAGATGGGTTGGTGTTTGTCCAATGTGTGCAGGAGGTTCCTGATACAATATGTAGACAGACCAACAAGAGGTGAGGCCATACTGGATTTGGTCTGGGTAACGAACCAGGCCAGGTGTTAGAATTGGAGGTAGGTGAGCTCTTTGGGGGCAGTGACCACAATTCGGTGACTTTTACTCTAGTGATGGAGAGGGATAAGTGTGCACTGCAGGGCAAGAGTTATAGCTGGGGCGGGGAAATTATGATGCGGTGAGGCATGACTTAGGATGCATGGCTTGGAAAAGTAGGCTTCAAGGGAAGGGCACAATTGATATGTGGAACTTGTTCAAGGAGCAGCCAGTGAGTGTCCTTGATAAGTATGTACCTGTCAGGGAGCCATGGTTTAAAAAGGAATTGGAATCCCTTGTTAAAGGGAAGAGGGCAGCCTATGTAAAGATGAGGCATGAAGATTCAATTGGGGCGATTGTGAGTCATAAGGTAGCCAGGAAGGATCTAAAGAGAGAGCTAAGAGCAGCAAGGAAGGGACATGAAAAGTCCTTGGTTGGTAGCATTAGGGAAACCCCAAAGGCTTTCTTCAGGTATGTCTGGAATAAAAGAATGACTAGGGTAGGAATAGGTCCAGTCAAGGATAGTGATGGGAAGTTGTGCGTGGAGGCTGAAGAGATTGGAGAGACACTGAATGAATACTTTTCGTCAGTATTCACTCAGGAACAGGACATTGTTGCCGATGTGAATATTGAGTCACAATTAATTAAAATGAATGGCTTTGAGGTATGTAGGGAAGAGGTATTGGAAATTCTGGAAAGGGTGAAAATAGATAAGTCCCCTGGGCCTGATGGCATTTATCCTAGGATTCTCTGGGAAGCAAGGGAGGAGATTGCAGAGCCATTGGCCTTTATTTTTATGTCCTCGTTGTCTACAGGAATAGTGACAGAAGACTGGAGGATAGCAAATGTGGTTCCCTTGTTCACGAAGAGGAGTAGGGATAACCCTAGTAACTATAGGCCGGTGAGTCTCACTTCTGTTGTGGGCAAAGTCTTAGAGAGAATTGTAAGGGATAGGATTTATGAACATCTGGATAGGAATAATGTGATCAAGGATCGTCAGCATGGTTTTGTGAAGGGCAGGTCGTGCCTCACAAAACTTATTGAATTCTTTGAGAAGGTAACTAAGGAGGTGGACGAGGGTAAATCGGTAGATGTGGTGTATATGGATTTTAGTAAGGCATTTGATAAGGTTCCCCATGGTAGGCTACTGCAAAAAATACAGATGTATAGCATTGAGGGTGCGTTAGAGGTTTGGATTAAGAATTGGCTGGCTGGAAGAAGACAGAGGGTAGTAGTTGATGGTATATGTTCATCTTGGTGTGCAGTTACTAGCGGTGTTCCACAAGGATCTGTTTTGGGACCATTGCTGTTTGTCATTTTTATAAATGACCTGGAGGAGGGGCTAGAAGGTTGGGTGAGCAAGTTTGCGGATAATACGAAAGTCGGTGGAGTTGTTGATGGTGAGGAAGGATGTGGCAGGTTACAGAGGGATATAGATAAGCTGCAGAGCTGGGCAGAAAGGTGGCAAATGGAGTTCAATGTAGGTAAGTGTGAAGTGATTCACTTTAGTAAGAGTAACAAGGAGATGGAGTACTGGGCTAATGGTCGGATACTTGATAGTTTGGATGAGCAGAGGGATCTTGGTGTCCATGTACACAGATCTCTGAAAGTTACCCCCCAGGTAAATAGTGCTGTGAAGAAGGCATATGGCGTACTGGCTTTTATTGGTAGAGGAATTGAGTTCTGGAGTCCTGAGGTCATGTTGCAGTTGTATAAGACTCTGGTGCGGCCGCATCTGGAGTATTGTGTGCAGTTTTGGTCGCCATACTATAGGAAGGATGTGGAGGCACTGGAACGGGTGCAGAGGAGGTTTACCAGGATGTTGCCTGGTATGGTAGGAAGATCATATGAGAAAAGGCTGAGGCATTTGGGGCTGTTTTCATTGGAGAAAAGAAGGTTAGGGGTGACTTGATAGAGGTGTACAAGATGATTAGGGGTTTAGATAGGGTTGACAATGATAACCTAGTTCCACGTATGGAGTCAGCTATTATAAGGGGGCATAGCTTTAAATTAAGGGGAGGTAGGTATAGGACAGATGTTAGGGGTAGATTCTTTACTCAGCGAGTCGTGAGTTCACGGAATGCCCTGTCAGTAGCAGTGGTGGACTCTCCTTTTTTATGGGCATTTAAACGGGCATTGGATAGGCATATGGAGGATAGTGGGCTAATGTAGGTTAGGTAGACTTGGGTTGGCGCAACATCGAGGGCCAAAGGGCCTGTACTGCGCTGTATTTTTCTATGTTCAATGCTCTAGGATGGCTAGTTAGCACCACAACTGACTGAGCTACTGAAGATCCTGAAGAGCAAAGCTGGAGAGACTTCTGCAGATGCAAGAGATTCAATACAAGAAGAAAAAATACTTGACCTCATTATCACCAGTATACTCAAAAGTGGGAGTTTACAGGATCCAGTAAGTCTCAAAAGAACAACACCACAATCTGTAACTTTGTGGCCCGAGGTGTTCCTCACTCTACTGTTATCAAGTCAGGAGATTAAACCCAGTTCAATGAGGAGTGTAGACAGTCATACCAGAAATATCATCAGATATGCCTAAGGATGTGTAACCAGTCTATTGAAGCTACTACACAGGATTACATCCCTGTTAAATACCAAAGCAGTTCATGTTGCTAGATCATTGTTCCAGGCTTCTGGATTACTAGTGCAATAATATAACCACTATAGACGTTGAAGTGATCCTGCAAGCAATAGAGAAGTTTAAAGCTGTATTGTGCCTCATCATTTTATAAATGATGGTGGTCAATTAAACAACTAAATGGAGGAGGAATCTGCAAGAGCATCCCTATCCTCAACAATTGCAAAGAGAAGCTTTCAAGTACAAAAGAATAGATAGAAAAATTTGCAACATTGTGCAGCACGTTCATTTCAACTTTTCAGCAACCAGCTAGCACTAGCCAAAAATTTATTTGGCTGGACGCAAAACAAAAAGAATTGATGTTGTGTGTGGATATTACCACAAAATGCTAGCTTGTGGTGCTTAAAACCAACATCTGTTTCTTAAAGGAGATGTTCATTGTGCCTGAAACCAATGACACTGACACAAGGACATGCAAACATATGAATTAGGAACAGGGTCAGCCATTTGACCCCTTTGCCTGCTCTGTCATTCAATATGATCCTGACTGATTAAATTACTCAACCTCCCCTTGATTACCTTGCACTTGCTTTCTTATTAAGAATCTTTGTACCTCTGCCTTAAAAATATTCAAAAACTCTGGAACAAGTGGTCACTGCTTCAAAATAAGGAGTTTACATTTTTAAAAATTCTCACAGAAAGATTTGAGTCTTTGGAATTCCTCTACAAAAGTTGATGTAAACAGAGTTCTTGAATATTTCTCATCAGAGGAAGCATCCTGACCTGGGAGAAATTGATGGATAGGAGAACATGGAAAAGAATGAGATCAAAGTTTCCAAATGCTGGAAAAGTGATTGTGGAGGGGAGAGTTAGTAAGGTAGAAAGACATCTTGTATCTGCAGGAGACCTTCCAGACATACACTCAGCTATAATTAGTACAAGATGATGAAGGGCCTTTGCCCGAAACGTTGGTTTCCCTGCTCCTCAGATGCTGCCTGACCTGCTGTGCTTTTTCAGCACCACCCTCATCTTGACTAATCTCCAGAATCTGCAGTATCCACTTACGCCTATAATTAGTACGAACCCAAAGAATCCAAATGCAGTGCTGCATGAAACTCAATAATCTCACAAATGGTCATGATTGACAAATGAGGCTTCCAATATAAGTTCCTAACAGTTGCATAAGTGTCCACTCACTGTTCAATTTATTACTGCCCCATCACCTGTACTAAGAATGTCACCAATCAGTTTTAGATTAGACTTACAGTGTGGAAACAGGCCCTTCGGCCCAACAAGTCCACACCGACCCGCCGAAGCGCAACCCACCCATACCCCTACCTAACACTACAGGCAATTTAGCATGGCCAGTTTACCTGACCCGCACATCTTTGGACTGTGGGTGGAAAGCGGAGCACCCGGAGGAAACCCACACAGACACGGGGAGAATGTGCAAACTCCACACAGTCAGTCGCCTGAGTCGGGAATTGAACCCGGGTCTCAGGCGCTGTGAGGCAGCAGTGCTAACCACTGTGCCACCGTGCCGCCCATTTTTCTTGTCTGAGATTTGTACACTCTTCATATTACTCAAAGCTGTTGCATGTCTTACAGCTTGCACACACACTGCCAGCTACTCAATATCACCCAAACAAATTTCATGATATTCACTCATGTTAATTTTACATGACTTGGATTTTTTATTCTATTCGGGTGGTGAGCACTATTTAGAGATTCACTTGCATGTGTGTATAGGAACAGACTGCAACTATGATTGTTGGATTAAAGGTGCATAATATCTCTGTAAACAAACGCTTGCAGTTGTATGAAGATTAAGCTCCCCATTCTATCTTTTGCTGCCTGGTTATATGGAGATGTAACAACTAACACACTTCCCTCTTGATTAGATTAGATTCTCTACAGTGTAGAAACAGACCATTTGGCCCAATGTAAATCATCTTTCATGTAAATCAAAGTGAGCGTAACTAAAGGCAGCAGGAGCTGAATAGGAGAAAAGCCAGGGGCAAGATTATATGCACACGCATGTCCTAACACCCTTTGCAGAGACAGCTTTTATGAGGATATTATTTGGTGAGACAGAGCCCATGGCCAGAGGTGGGGCTGAATCCATCAGAGTGATGGTATCCTCATAGTTAATCTCACCTTCTAAGTTCCCATTTATTCCTCATCCCACATTCTTCTGATCCATAAGCTGCAAATGGTGTAACCATGGATCTTGTGCCTCTTCACCCTTCCCAATCCCTAACTTGCTTACCTGCTACCTCAAGCTGTCTCACATCTCAGCGCCGAAAAGTGTGGCGCTGGAAAAGCACAGCAGGTTAGGCAGCATCCATGGAGCAGGAGAGTCGATGTTTCAGGAATAAGCCCTTTGTCAGAAATGCTCAGCACCACAACATACATTTTCTCTAGTAGCTTTTCAGATATTCAAGATGTGCAGAGTGCAGAGGAACAGCATGAAGAAAGCAATGATGAAAATGCGCTGTCACTCAATTTCACTCATGCAGCCATCAGCTCAGATATTAACAATTGATATAGTTCACTAAGGCTCTTCCAATAGCACCTTTGAAATCCACAGTCTCTACCATCCAGGACAAAGATAGCAGATGTATAGGAACACAGTCCCATGTAAACTATACACCATCCTGTCATAAACCAAATCATCATACCTTCACTGTCACTGCAGGAAAATGCTAGAACTACCTTCCTAACAGAATTGCGGGTGCACCTACACAACGTAGACTACAGTAGTTGAAGAAGGCAGTTCAACACAATTATGGGAAGCTGATGGTGTAATGATAATGTCATTGCATGAGTCATCTGCAGGTCTCTTCCATGGACAAGGGATCAACTATCACTATGAATATCATTCTGAGCTATCATCTGAAATAGCATAGCAAACCACCAATTTCAAGGGTGATTAGGGTGGGCAATGCTCACATCCCATGAAAGATTTTTATTTAAATTTGGGATGGGTAACAAGTGCATAGTTTAGAGGATAGCATTAAAGTTGGATCTGCTTACCCTTGTGGGTGAGTCCAGAAGTAAGGACACTTTTTTGTTATGTGGTCAAAGATGAAGAATATGCTTTTCACTCAAGACACAACTTTGGAACTCTCTGTCCCAGGAGGAGGTGGAGGTGAGGTCATTGAACACTTTAAGGCAGAGGTGTATACTAGTTAAACAGAGAATCAAGTATCATTCGGGGTAAATGGGTACATGGAAATTGGAGCACAAACAGATCAGCCACAATCTTATTGAATGAATGAAGTAGGCTTGAAGGGCTGAATAGGTTACCTATGCCCCTAATTTGTACATTCACAGGAACCAGCTTACTGGTTAGTAAGGTCACTTGGGTACTCTGGTACACAGGAGTCCAGTGCATGTGGCTTTGTAAAGAACATGAAACCCATGTTTTCCAACGTGATTAACTCAATGTGAACACTGAACCCAGTCATGATGTAGTATTTGGTGATCATTATTGCAGCACAAGCTGAAGCCATCATTGTTGATGATTACTTTGGAGTTTGTGGAGTGTCTCAACTGTCCTTCACTTGAGGTGCCACCCCAGGGACATAGCAGAGATTCCATGGAATGCAAACTGGCTGACCTCTACCAGGAGGATGAACAGCAAGAGAATACTACTGCTGATGTATATCGATATCCTGAAGGTGACCATTAAATTAGACCAGCCACTGTGGCTCCAAGGGCATGCCAGACACTGGGAATTCTGCAGTGAGGAATTCACCCCATGATTCCCCAAAACCTGTCAACCATCCACAAGTGTGACTGAATGCTCTCCACTTACCTGGATGAGTGTAGCTCCAACTACACTCAAAGCTCTCACATCAAACATGAATGAGAAGCATTGTTTAGCACCTTATCTACCACCTTCAACATTAAATATCACACAACACCAGGTTATAGTACAACAGATTTTTTGAAAGCACTAGCTTTTGGAGCGCTGCTCCATCATCAGGTGGTTGTGAATACTCCACCTGTTGTACTGTAACCTGGCGTTGTGTGATTTTTTTTAAACTTTGTACACTCCGGTCCAACTCCGGCACCTCCAAATCATGACCTTCAACATTAATTTCCTCCTCCACTACCAACACATGGTGTATCGTATCCACCTTCTAAACCTGCATACTTTACCAGCTGCAATAACAAGGGCAGTGTATGCACAGCATCACCACCACCAATAAGTTTTTCTCCAAAGGGCAGACCATCCTGATTTGAAACTATATTGCCATTCTTTCACCGATGCTCGGTCAAAATCCCTGGAATCCATTCCTTAATGGGGCTGTTGGTGTACTTATCCCATGTGGACTGCTGCTCCTCAAAAAAAAGCAACTATTCACCACCTTATCAAGTACAGTTAGGGATGAGTGAGAAATGCTGGCCATGCCAATAAAGCTCACAACCCATAAAAGAATAAAAATGGAAATAGCCCAGGCACTGTTATTATAAGTGATATGAAAAACATGATCTTCCAACCAGCTCTGCTACTTTTCTTGCTGTTGCCTGGGAGCCCAAACAGCTGCTTCTGTTGCTGACATTGTAGAGAATGCAACCAACCTCTCCAGACCCCAGAGTGCTCAGAGTCATCCTCCAAAGCAATCAGCAGTCTCCCTGCCGTGAACAGTGCAGCCTTCCCCTGGCCATGCTGGATAGCCCTCCCTGGAATCACTAGGTCAAGCAAAAATACACCAGAAGACAAGCATGAAGAGAGTTGAACTGTGGTGATTAGTTGACTTTTGCATGCAGTATAAAGTGGTTTGACGTGTAAACTTGGCTCAGAATATTCAATCTGTTGTCATTTTCTGCTTTTGCTTTGTATCAAGTAGACTCTGATGCTGGGGTTACAGAGGAAAGGCAATATCTTGGACTTTTGGTGAATGGGGAATTGAGCTTACAATTACTGGTCTCAATCAATTCTTGGGTAAGTTCATCATGAATACAGTATCTGGAAGGAAGTGTCAGTTTGCCTCCTTTCCTCTTCTATCTTTTTCTCCCTCTCTCGCTCACATTCCTTCTCTTCAGCTATATCCATGCAGTTGATGACAAGATCTGCCCTCTCACAATGGTGAGCTTTGTGCTACATGCATCAGACCATGATCAATTTTGCAAATATTCCAGGGATCTTTCGGAGAGATCCAGGCAGTGGACATATTATTTCAACATATTAGTGGTCTACACTATTAAACTTTGTATGGCTGCCCGGTTTTTAAGATACACATGCTGCATGTGTGTATAGTTGGCATGCTGGAGCTATCGGCCTTGTGGGCTGTGGATAGCTTTGTCACCCAGCAGTCACTTTTTATTTGCTGTGGTTGCTCAAATATAGCTGGTACAGTGGAATCTGGCAGAGGAAGGCATGACGACTGCTGCCAAGGTACCAGATGTTGACCTGCTTGATGCATTGTTCACACACTACCTAGACTTTGAGGGAATGGAATCTCTTTCAATTCCAGTGTAGAACAGAATTGTTCATGGTCTCAAATCAATGTGCAATTGATAGCATCCTAGCCCATGGGGAAATCTCTATTGCTAATAAAGTTACTTGCTCATTTTGCCTACTACATCCTGAATGATGTACGGTTAGTTCTCATTGAGTAGAGTCTTGGTGACCTCTCAGATAAACACTGGATAGCACACGATGAGATGTTGCTAATCTTTCCAGCTCCAGTCTCAAAGGAGCCAGATACACAGAGCTACATTGCCACTTTAGCCTTCACAGTCATTGAAATATGTGGACTATGCCCAGCTCTGAAGTTGGACCTATGGCTATAACATGCAGCAGATTTCAGTAAGGATATCCCAGCTGAAGAGAAAAAGTCATATATTCCTTTTTTGCTAAAGTAAATTCAGCCTTTGTTGTCTGGCGCCCCCTATCTCTTACTGAAACGCCTTCACTTCACTTCTCTGTCTGCTTCCAACTGCTCTGTGGACCATCTGTTCGTTCTCTGAGCCATGTTATACTCCAAAGAAAATATATTTAATGGACTCATACCAGGAACCAATTAGTTTATGCAGAAACATTGTTGTTAGCAGAGGTTGCTTCAGCACTTTTACACCACTATCTGTAGAGTGCTAAAACCTGAAAGGACAATGGAAAACCACAAACTTGGAGAATCAAAGAAACAGCTAGAAGACATCAGCAACTACCAATCATTAATTAGATGAAGGCCCCTTTAACCAGTACTGATTGGAGTTCCTCATTGCTGCTGAAAACCTGTTCACTGTGCCAGGATCAGAAATACTGTTAGCTGGAGTGCAGAGCTCCAAAGTGGTGCCAAGTCAGAATTATATGTTGATTTATGTCATCGTCTGCCTGCTCTACTGACTTCAGGCAACCATTTACTGAGTGCACGAATGCCCACATTGATGTGATATCCAGAGTAGATTTCCCCAATCAAAAATGCAAGCAAAGTGTACATGATATGACTCTATGACTATGGAGCTCTGAGCATATTCCTCGCAGCCAAACAAGGGTGGAAACTGTCTTCAATTCTTTTTATCTTCAGATGTGAAAAAGTGCCTGATCAAACTCAAAACTCTATTTCTCTTTCTACAGATGCCAGACCTGCTGGGTTTCTCCAGCACTTTGGTTTTATTTCCCATTTCTCAGCTATAAGGATCTTCAGACTTGATAGACCTTCTTCCACAAACAATTAGTTACCAATCCTAAACTAACAGGATACGAATATTTACTCTACCCGTTCTTATTATTATTTTCTTCTGCATAACATTCTTTTCAGAGTTCAGCTGTATTCTTCTTTAGCCCTTTTTTATTGTAATTCCCAGCTTAACCCTTTATTTGACCCTGAAATGCTAAACACTTGACTAGAAACTAATCAATAATCCTTTCTAACCTTCAAATTTACATTCATCAGTATTTTCTTTTGCATTTCATTTTTATTAAGCATATACATTAAATTGAATATCTGCACTCTGAATTGAAACTCAGCTCCTGTCAACATTTTTGTTTGCTAACTGCGAATAAATGGGGAGCAAACTTTCTTTAACATTCGGAAATTGATTATTCAGCCAGCCTGTTACTTTTCCAAAATGTTATTCAATAAGTACTCTTCAGTTTTCCCTCGAGTCCTGCACAACAGGTGACAGAAATAATTTTCATTTGAACATTTTGCAAAATGCATTGATTATTGGAATATGTAATTAAAATAAACCATAAGAAAGCAAATGATATACTTACCTTTACCAGCTGAGGCATAGAGTTTAAGAACAGGGAGGCTATGCTTGAACTGTGTAAAATATTGGTTAGGGTACAGCTGGAGTATTATGTGCGGTTCCAGAATCCATGTATTAGTAGGGATGTGATTACACTGGAGAGGGTGCAGACGAGAGTTGCCTCGACCGGAAAGTTTCAGTCATGAAGAGAGATCAGACTGACTGGGGTTATTTTCCTTAGAGAAGACTGAGAGGCATGAAATTATGAGAGGCATAGATAGTGTAGACATAAAGAAACATTTCCAGTTAATGAAAGGAACCGGGACATAGATTTAAGGTAAGGGACAGAAGGGGTGATGGGAATCTGAAACTCACTGCCTGCAAGAATGCAAAAAGCAGAAGCCCTCATGAAATTTAAGAAATGTGAATGAGAAATGTTTGGAAGGATATGGGCCAAGTGCAGGCAGCTGGAATTAGTTTAGTTTGAGATTATGGTCGGCATGGACTGAAAGGTCTGTTTCCATGCTGTGTGACACAATGATTCTGTAATTATTTAGATGTGCATTTGCAATGTCAAGGCATACAAGGGTTTAGGCCAAATGCTGGAAAATGGAATTAGAATAATTAGGTGGTTGTTTTTGATTGGAGCCGACACAATTGGTCTAAGGGCCCTTTTCTGTGTTGTTGATCTTTGTGGTCCCATCTCACAGTTTTCTATTGTTCAATAGTTTTACCAGACTGTCAATATTTCTCAGTATTTAGTGAAGAAAAATAAATTGGTTGTATAGTCATACGTTAATTTATGTCTCCAAATTAGAGTGTTGCCATGCTGTGATGTTCACTGTGTAAAGGTTTGACTACATCTTCAATGTTATGTTCCTCCCTTTATTTCCAACAGTTGAGTTGAATTTCAGTCAGGTTCTTTGCAATATCCCTTCAACCCCATGTTATCATTTGCTGCAATGAAAAGAGACAGTAGTAATATCTTAAGAATAGTATATTTACTGCCAACATTAAGAAATGTGAACTTTGAACAGGCTCAATGAAGTTGCATAAATGTATTAAGAGATTCATTAACTTCCAAGTGAGTCTAAAGATTTTTTGTTTTTATTGCTCTAATTGCCATAAATAAATGGTTACATACATTAAATTCAATCTCAATTACTTTGCCTTCTAAAATGAATATGACCATAATTAAACCACAGACCTTTCATTTTATGTTTAGATCCCTCTCTGGACGAATTGTTGGAGGCGTCTGGTGGTTCTTCACTTTGATTATAATCTCATCATACACTGCCAACCTTGCTGCTTTTCTCACAGTGGAGAGAATGGTTTCTCCAATAGAAAGTGCAGAGGATCTTGCAAAACAAACAGAAATTGCCTATGGAACATTGGATTCAGGTTCTACCAAAGAATTTTTTCGAGTAAGTGCATTTCTTAGATGTTTTCAATTGTCGCTGCCATCTGTAGTGTAATTTTCTTATATAAAGCAATAATTGTTTTGTGTAATGAGGTATCCAGCTGTTAATCTGTTGGGAAGATACAATGATCTCACTTTGATGAAAGCAAAATTTGGGTCAATTTTATTTAATGCTGCCGAATTGTTACCTTTCTCAGACATCTGCTAAGGTTAAGTACAATCAGTAATGTAGTTTACAGTTTGGAATTCCTGTCACACTGAGTGGCTGATTCTAAGAAACAGTTCACTTTGTAAATAAGATGGTTTTACAAGAGAGCGCCAGCTCTGAACATCTAGCTTTGACAGTGCTGTTTTCACACACCCTCAGTGTAGTGTTTGAAGTTTAGTAGAACAGCTCAGAGTTCATAGATTCTTTTTTTTTAGATGAATAGAATATGTAAAAGCAGTAGTGATGCAATGGTAAGAACAAACTTGCCTTTCCTTCGGATGAGATGACAGCTGAAGAAAGATTTTAATTATCCTGCAGCATTATATCAACAGCATTAACAGCTATAATAAAAGCAAAATCTGGATTATATCAACAATCTTTATTAATAGCACTGCCCCAATGTACTGGACAGAATGTGAGCAGACTTTCCTCTGCTTTCGCTTTGATCTGACTTGTCAGATCTGGTGCTAGCTTGCCATTTAATTTTTGAGGTAATACGTTGTATGGTAAATAACAACATGTGAGGACTCAGGAATTTCAGTGTAGTTTCGTGCAATTGGGGATGCTGAATGGCTACTCATTTTATGCTAATCTGCCTGGAATACTTCCCAAATTCCACAATAATGGCTCTGAGGCTACTGAATGGCTTCAGCATGTATAATGTTTCTCTGACATGCTGATTCTTCTGATGTGCTGATATCTCGGTTAAACAACTACTTAATAGTCCAAGCATTTTTCCAACTTTTGTATCACAGTTTCTCAGTTTTTGGGTTTTCATCACCCAGTGAAGATGAGTATTGGGTTACAAAACATTGAAATTAGGCATTTTTTGCTAGTAAAACAGTTTTCATTGCCTTCTTGATGCCTCCATAAGTTTCTATGTGGCCTTTTGGTACACAGAGTGTGGGTGCATGTCTGGAGCAAGTGGTGGAAGCTGATATAATTACAACATTTTAAAGGTATCTGGATCAGTTATGAATAGGAAGGGATTAGAGGGATAAGGAGCTAAAAGCCGGCAAATGGGACTAGATTAATTTAGGAGATCTGGCCAGCATGGTCAAGTTGGAACAAAGGGTCTGTTTTCATGCTATGCATCTCGATAACTCTAGCTTGGGAAGTCGTTAGGTACAAGATAAAAACAGATTCTGGATTAGTGGTGCTGGAAGAGCACAGCAGTTCAGGCAGCATCCAACGAGCAGCGAAATCGACATTTCGGGCAAAAGCCCTTCATCAGGAATAAAAGCAGTGAGCCTGAAGCGTGGAGAGATAAGCTAGGGGAGGGTGGGGGTGGGGAGAAAGTAGCATAGAGTACAACGGGTGAGTGGGGGAGGGGATGAAGGTGATAGGTCAGGGAGGAGAGGGTGGAGTGGATAGGTGGAAAAGGAGCTAGGCAGGTCGGCCAAGTCCGGACAAGTCATGGGGACAGTGCTGAGCTGGAAGTTTGGAACTCGGGTGAGGTGGGGGAAGGGGAAATGAGGAAGCTGTTGAAGTCCACATTGATGACCTGGGATTGAAGTGTTCCGAGGCAGAAGATGAAGCGTTCTTCCTCCAGGTGTCTGGTGGTGAGGGAGCAGTGGTGAAGGAGGCCCAGGACCTCCATGTCCTCGACAGAGTGGGAGGGGGGAGTTGAAATGTTGGGCCATGGGGCGGTGTGGTAGATTGGTGCGGGTGTCTCGGAGATGTTCCCTCAAGCACTCTGCTAGGAGGTGCCCAGTCTCCCCAGTGTAGAGGAGACCGCATCGGGAGCAACGGATACAATAAATGATATTAGTGGATGTGCAGGTAAAACTTTCTTGGATGTGGAAGACTCCTTTAGGACCTTGGATAGAGGTGAGGGAGGAGGTGTGGGCACAGGTTTTACACTTGCTGCAGTGGCAGGGGAAAGTGCCAGGATGGGAGGGTGGGTTGTAGGGGGACGTGGACCTGACCAGGTAGTCACAGAGGGAACGGTCTTTGCGGAAGGCGGAAAGGGGTGGGGAGGGAAATATATCCCTGGTGGTGGGGTCTTTTTGGAGGTGGCGGAAATGTCGGCGGATGATTTGGTTTACGCAAAGGTTTGTAGGGTGGAAGGTGAGCACCAGGGACGTTCTGTCCTTGTTACGGTTGGAGGGGTGGGGTCTGAGGGCGGGGGAGGTGCGGGATGTGGACGAGATGCATCGGAGGGCATCTTTAACCACGTGGGAAGGGAAATTGTGGTCTCTAAAGAAGGAGGCCATCTGGTGTGTTCTATGGTGGAACTGGTCCTCCTGGGAGCAGATGCGGCGGAGGTGGAACAATTGGGAATATGGGATAGCATCTTTTCAAGAGATAGGGTGGGAAGAGGTGTAATCCAGGTAGCTGTGAGAGTCGGTGGGTTTGTAAAAAAAATGTCAGTGGCAAGTCGGTCATCATTAATGGAGATGGGGAGGTCCAGGAAGGGGAGGGAGGTGTCAGAGATGGTCCAGGTAAATTTAAGGTCAGATTGGAATGTGTTGGTGAAGTTGATGAATTGCTCAACCTCCTCGCGGGAGCACGAGGTGGCGCCAATGCAGTCATCAATGTAGCGGAGGAAGAGGTGGGGAGTGGTGCCGGTGTAATTACGGAAGATCAACTGTTCTACGTAGCCAACAAAGAGACAGGCATAGCTGGGGCCCATACGTGTGCCCATGGCTACCCCTTTGGTCTGGAGGAAGTGGGAGGATTCAAAGGAGTAATTCTTAAGGGTGAGGACCAGTTCGGCCAAACGAATGAGTGTCAGTGGAAGGGTACTGTTGGGGACGTCTGGAGAGGAAAAAAACGGAGGGCTTGGAGGCCCTGGTCATGGCAGATGGGGGTGTAGAGGGATTGGATATCAATGGTGAAAACAGACAAGTGACTTTTCCAAAGTCAGGATCGCCATTGTGAAGATCACAGGAGCATTCTAAAGATTTTCATCTACAGGGACTTAGACAGTGCCCAATGGTGAAAATGGGAATTACTGATAGAACATTTAGATTTCCCACTTTAACTCTATATTTGTAGTCTCCAAAGGTTTCTGTCCATTTCACAGCTGTAATAATGCAAACATTGAAGGTTTCACCATTATTACAACCTCCAAATCTGGGCCAATGCATTTGAGAAGGCAAAGCATTTTAGTGTTATTGGCAACTGAAAACAGACAATCATTGCTCCAAGAAGCAATGTTCCTGGGAGTGCTGCATTATTTGAGGATTCTGACCTTGTAAGGCAGGTTTTCAAAAATAGATTGCTGTCTGAACTGAACAGAAGTACTTACAAATAACTTGTATTTGTGCAAAATACCCTGCAAGATCTGTCAAGCAGTCCACTTGCCAGATTTATACATTACGAATGAACAGTTATCTGCACTGCAATCTTGTGAAACACTTGACAGTTTCTGTGTCATCTATGGAAGTGGCACAGGTCTAATTGGAAGCATCTCTCAATCATGTTAAATGCAAGAGACAGGCAAAATTTCAGTCAAAAAGTTGTAAGGAATACTGATGTTGGGGTAGGACGAAAAGGACAGATTAGATTAGACTTACAGTGTGGAAACAGGCCCTTCGGCCCAACAAGTCCACACCGACCCGCCGAAGCGCAACCCACCCATACCCCTACATTTACCCCTTACCTAGCACTACAGGCAATTTAGCATGGCCAATTCACCTGACCCGCACATCTTTGGACTGTGGGAGGAAACCGGAGTACCCAGAGGAAACCCACGCAGACACGGGGAGAACGTGCAAACTCCACACAGTCTGTCACCTGAGTCAGGAATTGAACCCAGGTCTCAGCCACTGTGAGGCAGCAGTGCTAACCACTGTGCTACCGTGCCGCCCTCCTCTCTGACCTATCACCTCCAACCTACTTATTTAAAGCAAGTTGTTAGTGTTATTATATAATTCATTGTGATCGATATTAAAATTGCTTTCTTATCCAGCATATCAGACATAAAAGGCCAGATTTTCATTCCTGAGACAAGTAGGTTAAGTGAGGAAACGACCCACACACTTGGGAACAAGTGCCCCAAAAGCAGTTTCCGTGTTTCAAGGTTATGGGTGCAGATTGGGATCAGGCCTGCTGCCCAGGATACCAATTGAAGGAAACCTCCTGTGCCAAGGCAGACTATTTAAAAGACCCATCATGGTTCTCTGGGACTTCATCCCAGTTGTTTTGTTAATTATTCAGCCCCTGACCCTCATCCCTCACAACCCACCACACCCCATACCATTGATGCACCAGCCCGACATGCCCATATCCCCTTGTAATCCCAATGCTCATTCTCTCTTCTAAACAATGGTCCCTTACAGCCTTCTGGAGAACTCTACAATGAGCAATACCCCATTGTAGTCAAACTTTGCCCACACACACCCCCTGTGTAAACTCAGACAGTATCCATTATGCACTGACCTAAGGAGTTTAGATCAGAGTGGTGCTGGAAAAGCACAGCAGGTCAGGCAGCATCCGAGGAGCAGGAAAATCGATGTTTCGGGCAAAAGCCCGTCATCAGGAATAGAGGCAGGAAGCCTCCACAGTGGAGAGATAAATGGAGGGGTGGGCACCTGGGAAGAGGTTGGAGGTGATAGGTCAGAGAGGAGGGTGGAGCTGATAGGTGGGAAGAGAGATTGGCAGGTTGGACAGGTCATGAGGACAGTGCTGAGCTGGAAGATTGGAACTGAGGTAAGGTGGGGGGAGGGGAAATGAGGAAACTGGTGAAGTAGCGAGTCTATTTCAGTACATGGTTGAAGAGCTTCAGGGCAGAGGAGATGACCTGGGGGTTGTAGTGAGAGAGAGAGGAGAACCTATTTAAGGTAACCTTCCAGGACAGCACTGTCCTCATGACCTGTCCTACCTGCCAATCTCCCTTACCACCTATCCACTCTACCCTCCCCTCTGACCTATCACCTCCAACCCCACCCCCATTCACTTATTGCAGTCTTTTCTACCTTCACCCCCACTCCACTGACCTATGGAGCCAAGTTGAGATGAAATAAAATGAAGATATAAACAATAATTGCAGCTGTCACTGTAATATAAAGATCTGATTCATGAAAGCTTCTTCAGAGCTTCAGAAGCCTCTCAAGTATACTTTTTAATGATAAATTTAACATAAAATACAAATGCTAAACTTCAAATTCATACTTAAGGCCAAGGAAGTTTTGGCATGTGTTTCAGATTAAAATCAGGATGTAAATGAGAACAAAACCAATACACTTTAAAAGCGTTGTTCAAACAAAAAGAGCATGGGGAATAGGAAAACATCATTAATCTTTCCTTTATTGATTTTCAGAAAACATTTGGTAAAGTTCCGTTCAAAAGAACATAAACAAAGAAATGAAACTGCATAAATTTGGAGATAACCTCATGAGATTGAAAATTGTTCTGGAAATATCATGTCACAGAATCATTGAGGATAAAGTGTAGAAAAACACAATTCAGCTCATTGTGCTCATGCTGAGTCTTTAAGAGAACTCTGGAAATAATCTCACACTCATGTTTCCCCATTGCCCAAAATATCTTTATCAGATATTTTTGAGGATTTTAAGTATGTATGCAATTGGTTTTGAAATTTTTAAATTAATTTGCTCCTACAATCCTTTCAAACAATGCATTCCAGATCACAACAACTCATTGCATGAGTAATTGCTACTTCATGTTGGCCTTGCCTGTTTTACAAATTACTTTATAATTGTGTCCTCTGCTTACCAATTCTTTTGCCTTTGGAAGCAGATTCACCTTATTCATTCAGTCAAAATCAATCCTTATTTTCAGATAGGTGGCGAAAAGTAGAGATAAAAGATTTGTTTTCTGACAGTCATTGGCTGTGATATTCTTATGGGTGTGACAGTCTGCAGAATATTTTGAAGCAACCAACATAGCTTTATAACTGTCTCAATGCAAAGTGAAAGCACCCAGAACCAGTTCTTTTCATTCATTGCCCCATAGCTCCACATATACCTGTTGCTCTGATGGGTGTCTTCCCAATCCAGCTAACCGTCTCTTTCCCTTTCACCTTTTACAGAGAGCGCATGTGCAAGTCTAACAGTAGAACCAACCTTTTCTGTCAGCAGAAATTTGGTTAAACAGCTGCTTGCTTCGTTAGCACACTGGAGGACCTGACTTAGCTGCAGGATCCAACCCATATGAACAGTAGGGAAGGACTATATAAAATGCATGAAGCCTGTAATGTGATGCATTCATCCCTTAATGTGTAATTATGCTGGCAAGAGTTATCACAATTAGGCTAATGTGCACCTTCAGCACAGTGGTGCTACTATGCTCACCTTCAGAACAGATGGAAGCCATGTGAGAAATGTTCAAATAGACATTCTGAATATTACTACCATCATCATACATTTGCTGCTGACAAAACCATTATTACCAACAAGTTTCAGGTTGTAGTATTGCAAATGATGATTTTATTGTCACATACTTACAATGTTAATTGCAATGGCATTACTTAGCCATGTTGCAAACATTACGCTCATTCCCAGAGAGACAAACTGGTAAAACTGATGAATGAGACACACTAGTCTGACTCATCCTGTATATTTCAAAATGGAGGACCAGTTCTTCATCTCCAAATATTACTGGTTTTTGCCTCTGGGTTGGAAAATTGCGCACAGATCTGGAGTGGGAAATGACCACTGTGCCAAAGAAAATAATTAGTTAGATTGCCTGAATGTTCAGTCAAAGAGATGAGTATAAAGGATTGGCTTCAACTGGGCGAGGGAGGTTGAAAGGTATATGCGTTTAAAGAGGGAATTTCAAAACATTAATTTTGGTAATAAAGGTTAAATGCACGAGGGTATTACTGAAGGTAAAGTGGCACTGGCGGAAGTTATTAAAATTAGGACAGGTTCACAGATAATTAGAAAATTTTAAATTTGAAGTTTTGGGACCCAGGGTTGCAACCACAGATGAACTGGGATTGGTCATGATGCAGAGTGGAAATAGGTTGGTTTTGAGGATATGTGGTCAGAATATTTATTTGCAGTTGACTGGGATGACAGCAGTCTGATTCAGCATGAGACAAAAGCTGTGTAAATGAATGGAATTGGTAGTAAGAATCAATCTCTTCAGTATTTAGATTAAATTATGGTTACTAGACTTAACCATAACACTAGACTTAATACAGTTAATCTGAAAATCTGAAGATTGTGATGGATTTGAAAAAGCAGTGAAGAGGTAGAACTGAGTTGTTCTCAGATATGTGGAAATTGAGTTGAGGGAAGAATTAAACCCAGGCCACACATGTCTCACCTGCTAGAGAGCAAAGAAAGTGCTACATTACCTCTTTGGGGAAGGCCAGCCATATTAAGCGCTGGTCAAGCAGTTAAATGGTAAGTGCCCAGCATTCCAATGGGCCAAGGACCCCAAGGATGGAATTTCCATTCCCCTCCAAATGTTATTGACAATCAGAGGGCAGCTACTCCATGTTGCTCTAAGCAACAGCAGGGGGACATTGAATGCTAGCTGGCAATGCACCCGGCAGAGGCCCGTGATCAGCAAATGATCCAGGCCACTGGGAATAAGGCTGAGGATGGAGGCTCACCGGCTGAGGAGGGTAAGTTGGAAGAGTGGCCGGGGGTGATTCTCAGCAGGCCTCTGCTCTCCCATTGCCAGTCCTTCAATCAGGTGTGCTGAGGCCCTGAAGGCAGCACCTCCAGCCTGATTAAATGAACCTCCCTTCCCCAACTTGCCTATAGAAGGGAATTGGATTTCTCCCAGTGTCTGCAATGTTGCCACTTAGGAGCTTCATGTATACACGAAAGAAAAAAAACATGGATTTTTTTCTTAAATATTCATTCATGAGATGTGGATATTACTGGCCAAGCTAACATCTATTTCCTTTCCATAATTTGCCATTGAGAAAGAGTTGTTGAGCTGTTTCTTGACCTACTGCACTCCATTGGGTGTAGGGCCACCCAGTTTTGTTAGTGAGGGAGTTCCAGGATGTTGACTCACAACAATGAAGGAATGGCAATACAGTCCCATGTCAGGATGTTTTGTGACTTAGAGGTGAACTTCCAGGTGGTGATGTTTCCAGGCATCTGCTGCTGTTGTCATTCAATGTGATAGAGTTTGTGGTTTTGGAACAAGAAGTCATGGTGAGTTATTGCCATGCATTTGAAAATGGTACGTGCTGCTGCCACTATGTTTTGGTAAAGAAGGGAGGGAATGTAGTAGATGGTGAATGTAGCCAACCAAGCAGGCTGTCTTGTTGTCACAAATCTCTTGCATTTTCTTGGAGCTGCACTCATCTAAGCAAGTAGAGAGTACCCCTTTATACTCCTGACTTGTAGACGGTGGAAAGGCATGAGAGATACAGGAGGTCAGTTAAGCACCACACAGCTCCACGTCTGACCTAATCATTGATGAAACATCTGAAAATGGTTGGACCAAAGGCATTACCATGAGAAACCCCTGCAGAGATGTCCTGGAGCTGAGGTGACTGATCTCCAACAACCACAACCATCTTCCTTTGTGTTAGGTATAGCACCTGAGAGAGTATTCCCATGATTCCCATTGATAGGGCTTTTAATGCCACTCTTGGTCAGATGTGACCTTGATATTAAGGACAGTCACTCTCACCTCAGCTCCAAAGTTCAACACTTTTGTCCACACTTAGATCAATGAAGTCAGATGTTGAACAGCCCTGATAGACTCCAAACTGAATCATTGACTAATTTATTCCTTTGCAAGAGTCACTTCGTAGCACTGACCCTTACATCACTTTGCTGATGATTGAGAGTATATTGATAGGACAGTAATTGGCTAGGTTGGATTTTGTCATAGTTTTTGTAGGCAGGACATATCTGGGCAATTTTCCACATTGCAGAAAATAAACCAGTGATGTAGCTGTGCTGGAAAAGCTTTGCTAAGAACACAACATGGAGATTAGGATGGTGTAACTGTTCATTTAAAAGTGGCTACTGGGGGTGAGATGCAGAATCAAAGACAGGAGAAATGTACTGTGGTCATTTTTGTAGAAAATGGTGTTTCTAGTTTTGGTTATGATCACTCCTGTGAATAAGGCAATCAAAAAGGGAGCTGTGTGAGAAACTAGAATATATTTGTATAGTAAAGTACAAAAATTTGGAAGATGAAAAGAAGGATTGTGATGGAATGATAAATATTGCAGACAGAGGAGTTGAACTTGGAACTTTTGAGAGAGATTTAATGAATATTTAGGAAGATATTAACAAAAAAGGAAACCAGTGCCAACTTGTAATGAGCAGATCAAGTTTTGATTTTTTTTAGTGAAATTTTTCATGAAATTATTGAAAATATCACAGACAAAGGGAAAATAAAATATATAGGGAAGTATTTTTCCTGTGTATTCTCCCACTGATTTTCATGGACAGAGCTGGAGAAATCTCAGAAAAATTGTGTAAATTATATTCCTGTGGTTTTTCAGTTATTCCACTGAACCTAATGCAGACGAGTGACAGAATGCCATAAAAATTTACCCCTTTGACTTTTAAGGAACTGTGCAGTAAATCCCAAATAAGAGATTTGTTGAAATGAACTGAAAAATTTCAGTCAAGTAGAGAAACAAAAATGTCCACGAAGGCAGATATACAATTCATAAATAACAGAGAATTGGGCAGAAAATGTTTGACATGAAAATGGCATCCAGCTTTTACATGCACTGCATTGGATGCAAAAGAGGGATATGAGAAATCCTTGAAAATGTTGAGCTGCAATACTGTCAACAGTTTCATACATGAAAAAGGATATTTGCTGACATGTAAAACATGTAACATATAGTAACTAAAATGAATGACGGTTTAAAAGGATTTATTAGTGATGAAACCAAAACTGAATTCACTGCAACAGAATAACGGAATTATCTCAGACTTACATTAGATGCAATTTAGCCAAGAAAGAAGATCAAATTGGTGGCATGGGTATGGAGTTAATGGAAGGCAGCTTTGCCCTTCCCCATGTTGAACTGGAACGTGCTGCAACTTATTCAGAACTGGATTTCAGATGAGCAGTCAGATAGAAACAATGAAGACATCAAGAGAGAATCAGCTACTAAAGGGCATGCATTTAGAATTATTGCTAAAAGCTTGAAGGTAGAGGTTAATATGTTTTAAAGTCACATAGTTGCACAGAATTTGAGTATGGTTGTAAAAAGAGATGTGTTTTTCGTCTTGCTGTCATTTTCTTACTTGCAAAGGACTATTAGAATGCAGTTTTTATGATGACAATACATATGACTACAGAAAACAAATCAATCCTAGCAGATGTAGTGTCCACATTTTCCTTCATATTACAATTGTTGGATAGAAAGCTACAGTTGAAAAACTCATTAAATTTTGCTGTGTATCCAGGAGATGAGATTCTTAAAACCAGTCTTCGTAGTGAATTTGCTTTCAGCACTCCAAAATTCTTTCCTACATCTAATCTGTCCCAGTATTTCTGTCTTTAACCTTCATAATCTGCTCTGAAATCCTTCTCTTTGCTCTCTTTACGAACTCTCTTTCCCTAAATTTTGTCCTTTTCCCTATTCAGTGTCTCTGAGCATTTTGAAATGTTCCTGTTACATGAGAAGTGCTCAACAAATTTGAATTGTTCTGTAAGTTGCTGAAACACTTGATTTAAAGTACACTGTGTAAACACAGTCACTATCAGGAATAGAAAAAGAAATTTGCTTTGATGTTCACTTGGGCAATTTTGCAAGCTCCAATGACAAGTGGAATCTTAAAGTCTTAAATCTGAAGCTGCACTCTTAACAGTTAATATACCAAAAGGAATGTTAACTTTCATTGGTGTTACATGTTTCAATTTGTAAAGCCAAAGAATTGTCAAAATGGAAAGGTAAACTTGCTGCATCTTCTTAAGGTTAGGGAGAAAATATGTGTCCATGAATGAATTAATGTATATTAGCAATTAAACATTCATTAATATAATGCATATATTTTAAGTAACATATATGTTTTGAATAGCTTTGAAAAACTATTTTGAAAGCAAACCAAGTCAACAAAATCAAATTGACTGGTTCACAAACTTTGCTAAGGCTGAAACTGGTGACTTTTTAATGCAAACCTTTTGTGCTGATAAGTTTAAAATGAAGCAGACGTAGCACAGCAGATGTTTGAAACATACCTTAATAATACAAATTATCTTTCAATTTCTGACTTAATTTGAGAGTACATTGGAAGAATGTGAGAAAGTCACACTTGTACATCCTTTCTGAGAAACTCATTTTAATTTTGTTGAATTTGAAAATGCAGTGTTTATTAATGTTCACTAAGAATGATCACACATTGTAAATATCACCTATAAGAAGCTTGCTGAATCTCAGTTATTTGTGATCTAAAATATGAAGTTTTCTTTTATGGTCTTAAGAATCATAGAATCTCTTCAGTGTGGAAAGAAGCCATTTAGCCTACCAAATCTGCACCAACCCTTTGAAACTGTTGGGGGTTCATATTTATTGTATGATATTAACAACAAACATGTTGATACACTTGCATGAAATTTGTTTCCTCACGATTTTAACAAAACCATTTCACCACATGTTGTTAAACAGACAAATGAATTTCACAGGAAACTGTTCATGCTTATGTTCCTCATTCTGCACATTATAAATCAATTCCCGTGTGCTTAAACAGGTCTTGCAAAATGGTTTTCTTTCACTGTTGGGATATAGGAGATGCTGCAAGGTGCATTTATTATGCACCAATGTTGTTTAAAAGATTAAATTGTTTACCGAGTAGTGAATGTCTCAAATAGATTAAAAAATAATCTGCTTTACATTCACCTCAACCATTTTACAGGCTCCAGTGACAAATGATATGTTAAAATAGTATACAGACAAGGAACTAGCTCTTTGCCTACTGGTTTTAATATAATGCATTGAGTCAAAACCCCAGCATTCCCTTACCTAACAACTGTATGCAAATTTGTAGATAGGCAAACTGGATAATGTGTGCTTTGGAGGGAAATTTTAATGTTTTAATTTTATCATTTTATTACTTATATAATATTATCTAAGATTACAAAAAGTTTTGCAGGAACAGAACTGACTGATTCTACTGTAATTTTACTTTTTTTTAATGATAAACTTCAAAGAGGGAGAGACTGGAAGAGGCAAACAGTGAAAAGGCCTATGCCTGAAATGTTGATTCTGCTGCTCCTTGGAAGCTGCCTGACCTGCTGTGCTTTTCCAGCACCACACTCTGAACAGTAAAAACAACCCTACTGCCCATTGTGCCAGTTTCTTGGCCCTGGTGGCCTAGTAGAGACAGCAGGTAGCCTACATGATGCATTAATAGCCTCTGGCGGTCAATAAAAATAGGTTACTTGTTGATTGATGGATTAGCCAGCACTCCCAGCAGATCTAGAGGCCATGCTTGTGTGTTTGGATGCAGATGCAGCTGTATGTCCCCCACCAAAATGGCTTCCTGACACCACCAGACCCCTCCCTATGCACCCACAACAGCCTCATCAAATTAAATTTAAAGCCAAGCCACCATTTTAAGAAAATTGGAAAGAGACATCTATATTTAAACAGATTTTAAAAGTCCACTCTTCAATTAAGAATTTATTTCAGTTAACCATACACCTGAAAATGCACCATCCCATATTCATATACGATCTATTCATACCAAATTAACCTTAAGTTAACATATCTATTACCTCACTTCACTCGGTCTCACGCCTCCCTTCAAACCACATTGTATTGGTCATTCAGATAATAGTACACAATAGCCTGGGACATATCTACATTAAAGCACCTTCATCCTTGCTCTTGTCTACTTGCATTTCAATCGGGCAGACCTCTAGTTAGCTCTCCACAACTTCAAAAACCTAACTGCCATCATCCGCCACCTCATCTTCAAACCAGTTAAGGGGGTAACTCCATGAAAATTAGCACATGAGGTGTTCCTTCCAGGGTCTGGGTTCCTGTCCCAAGTTCAGATTCCCTTCTGCAGGAGCAAAATACAACATTTTGCAACAAAGCAGTTGAAAAGGAAGAACTATATATTCAGCTGAATCATACATTTTCTGATTACAAGGTGAATTGGGTTTTTTGAAGGGGTTCTCATGAAGAGATTTCTTGTATCTTATCAAACTTTACTAAATAACTACCTTGCCCTGATATTATTCCTCTCTTCTGATTTTATTACCATTTTATCATGTGCCATTCCCAAGCCACTCGCCACTCAGTGGATATCCACTGAAACAACAGTTTCCCACACACCGGGACAATCTTTAAAAACCATTTGTGCACCCTTTTGCATGCTGTGGTGCACAGGCAGAATGTCCACTTGCCCAGCACCAGCAGTGGAAGCCACATCACCAGACCTGGCCAGCCTGTTCCAAGGTTGTCATCCAGTCCGCGCCATCTTAGATAAATGTCCAGCAATGTATTCAGAAGGTCAGTTTTGTTCTCCATTCCACCAGCTTAAGTATCACCATCTTCAGTCCTACACCTCACACTCACTCTTTCTGTGCTGCTGAATTCACCTCCTACCAAGGCCGATGCTCTGCCACTCCCACTATTACCTCTAACATCACCTCTCACTCACTCTCGTAGAGTCATAGAATCATATAGCACAGAAATATACCCTTCAGTTATGAACAGTCCATGTCGAACGTAATCTCAAACTAAACAAGTCCCACCTGCCTGCTCCTGGACCATACCCCTCCAAACATTTCATATTCATGTATCTATCCAAATGTCTTTTAAACATTGTAATTGTACTCACATCCACCTCATCTCAGGATGTTCATTCTGCATGCAAACTACCCTCTGTGTAAAAACATTTGCCTCATGTCTTTTTTTAAATCTCTCTCCTCGCACCTTAAAAATGTATCCCCAGGTCTTTAAATCCCCCATCCTAGGGAATAGGCAACTACCATTAACTCTGTACCTTATTATTTTATATGTTTCTATTTGATCACCTCTGAATACTCTAACAAGAACATAATGGGGCGGCACGGTGGCTCAGTGGTTAGCACTGCTGCCTCACAGCACCAGGGACCTAGGTTCAACTCCCACCTTGGGCAAATGTCTTTGTGGAGTTTGCACATTCTCCCCGTGTCTGCGTGGGTTTCCTCCGGGTGCTCCGGTTTCCTCCCACCGTCCAAAGATATGCAGGTTAGGTGAATTGGCCATGCTAAATTGCCCGTAGTGTTAGGTGCAGGGGTAAATGTAGGGGAATGGGTCTGGGTGGATTGCTGTTCGGAGGGTTGGTGTGGACTTGTTGGGCTGAAGGGCCTGTTTCCACACTGTAGGGAATCTAATCTAATCTGATCTCATAATGCCTCTGAACACTCGTCATCACACTCTTGAACACCTCCCACTTGTCAGACTGCGATCAGTCTACTCCAATCAAGTTCTGAAAGCTTTTGTCTCATACCATTAAAATTTGCCTTACTCCAGTTAAAAACTTTAACTTTTATGAAAGGCTTATCCTTTTGATAACCATTTTGAAACTAATAAAATTACAAAGTTAGTCCCAAAGTGTTCTCTTACTTTTACTGAAGTCACCTGCCCTGTCTTATTGCCCAAAAAGAAGTCTAGATTAGATTAGATTACTACAGTGTGGAAACAGGCCCTTCGGCCCAACAAGTCCACACCGACCCGCCGAAGCGCAACCCACCCATACCCTGCATTTACCCCTTACCTAACACTATGGGCAATTTAGCATGGCCAATTCACCTGACCCCGCACATCTTTGGACAGTGGGAGGAAACCGGAGCACCCGGAGGAAACCCACGCAGACACGGGGAGAACGTGCAAACTCCACACAGTCAGTCGCCTGAGTCGGGAACTGAACCCAGGTCTCAGGCGCTGTGAGGCAGCAGTGCTAACCACTGTGCCACCGTGCCGCCCACTGTGCCACCGTGCCGCCCACGGTGAAATAAGAATTTTGCTCTATCTCTAGTAGGAGCATTCACATATTGATAAGGAAAGTCTTCTTAACCACATTTTACAAATTCTTCACCAGGCAAACCTTTAACACTGTGGTAGCACCTGTCACTGTTGGAAAACTAAAATCCCCCATTATTACAACTAGTTACCCAACCTCAATCTCCATTAAACCTTGCATGCCCTCTGCACTGCCCACTCACTCACTCAGAACACCACCCTTCATGCACCAATAATACAGATTTTATCTCCGGCAATGTCTGTCTCTCCTTATTCCACCAGAAAACAGCCCATAATCAGACAGAAAAAGTCACGTTGGGAGGTGGGGTTGCCTGACACGTAGCCCCTCAACCCTACAGAAGTTGGAGAGATTCCTGGCTGTGATACCCCTGACTGAAAATGCCCATGTCCCTGGGCTGGTATCGGAGGCTGCCCTTGACAACCTGTACCCACTGACCAAAGGCTATCCCCCTTGACTTGACTGAGGCCTGCTGACAATCATGACAAGCTTCCTGGCTTTGTGCTCTGCTAAATGTCAAGGCAAGACAGAAGTATTGTGAGACTGTATGTATGGCTGAGGGAGAAAAGTGCAAAAAGCAAGCCAAATCACTGCAAGCAGGATAATGTGAACATCCAGGTCAGCTCAGAGTGAGTGAGCACTATGACGGTGGGCAAAGACCCCAGAGATGTAGCCAGGTCCAGTTCATGAACTTGTTGTATGTCTATGAGTGCAAAGGGTCCTTGCTGCAACCTTACATTGATAGTTACCAGTACAGCCTCAGGTACAGCATTGAGGTGCAGAAGCAGATTACAAATGTGTCATGTTCTTATAGGCGGGCATGTATTGGACATCAATATCTGAGAACAGGGGGCATGTGGCTGATGTCCATGGTGCATACCCTGAAATGTTGGTGGCAGTTATCCAGTATGTATGTCCTTCAGAGCAAACAACAAGATGAATTCGCCAGGTACCCGCTGTAGTTTCCATGTCAACATTTCTTGATGTTGAGCTTCTGTGGCGTATTTGGTAAGATAGGATGCTGAATATTAATAAAGCGACCTTAACATTAATAAGATGTTTAATGAGCTATAAATGGCAAATTATCAGTGCTTAATGAGAAATTCACCATCCATTAATTAAAAGCATAAAAGATCATTTGATATGCTCCTGATATTGAGATAGGCCTTGCCAGATTTCTCATCGGAATTGCTAAGACCTCTATTAGATTCCGTCCATTTTCTGAAACAGCTGTGAGTTCAAAGACATTTAAATCGTTAATGTGCTGACTTCTCCTGATTTTACAATATCCACTGTGCACAGCCTAAGGAAGTCTAGGGCCACCAGAGTCACAATTATCAATGGAACCTGACAACCATACTCTTTCTAAACAACAATCCGTGAGGAGTATTAACTTAAATATTTTACACCTGAAGCAAAGCACAAAAACAAAGTGACACTGCTTTCCAATTCACTGCGAATGAAAGGACAAAATACACTGAACTTAACTGGAATGTTGTGCTGAACATCTATTTATCATTCCCCACAATACAACAGGATTTCAACATTCAATGCCATTATATGGAATGTGAAGAATTCACCATAAAAGTGTAGGTCAAGGTAAAGTAAAAATAGGAATTGCCTTCCTATCAGTACCTGATATCACACCACCTCCGCCTCAGCAGCCATGGAGTGGGGGGGTGGGGGGCGGGTGCGTATGCTGACTGTTTCATCATTTACTTGTATGTAGGTTAATGCCATCTTGAGTATATACACACTATATATAGGTGTGCCAATGAACCAGTTAAGTGGAACAGAACTTTAACTGTGCTGTTCTGAAATTGACCCCATTCCATCTGAAGAACTAAAATTCTAACTGTTTCTAATATGAAATGTAATAAGGTGAGGCTGAAGAGAAATGTAGCAACATTAAGTCTTAATTTACCGTATATACATTAAATTTGTGCTTCCAGGTTTTATTTGTGAGCTTCAGCATTTTGAACCTAGTGTCCTTTGTAGGACGTATATGCTTTTTGACAAAATTATTTAGTTTGCAGGAGAGAGAATGTAATTTTTTAGAAGATGCCAGTAACCAGAATTAAACAGATGAAAGTGGACTAATTTGAATTTACAACTTAGTCTGAATGATCAGTATATATTTTATTTTTAAACAATTCCTTTATTAGAGAAAAACAAATGTAATCATTTTGTTATCTACTGAACCTTACCATTTTTAAATCAGAGGCACAGTTCACTTAATGTGAACTAAGAACAAATGTTTTAGAGGGATTTTCATTATAATTGTGCAATATAAGGCCTTTTCTTAAAGTGGGTCACATTGTTCATTTTTATTTATCAACACATGGCTGCTTAATGGATTAAGAACAATGTTAAAATTTTGGACTGAATAGTTATTGTTTTGAGTATTCATATACTGTGACAAAATGAAATTCATGCAAAGACATGAAGTAAAAGGTATGTTATAGAATATTCAATAAGGCAACTGCAACATGCTTGAAAATATCTTTGCATTGCATGAAGATCCAATTTAATCACTGGATTCCAAAGTAGAGATATTCTCCACCAGGTTGGAAACCAAGAACAGACCTAGTTATAAAGAGAAGAAGATTTGCTTCCCCTGGTTTTTACCGTGGGTATTAAGTCAACACCCAACAAATTTATTTCTGAGTTACACAGGATCTAGGCTGAACTACTTATGACTCACATATTATAGAAGTTACTCCCCTCGTGACAGCATCATTTCATTTTCATTTTAAAAAGTGAAAGGTGTTGCAAAAAAGATATTGAATAGAATCTTACCTGGACATAAGTGACATGGGTTGGGCAAGATTTGAGGCAGAATCGTACAAGAAGTTTGGCAAAACCTTTACGTTGGGACCTACCCACTGCATCTTTGTGCATCTGCTGGACAGTGAGGTGAGTCATTCACTGGGCAGTGGGAAAAGGTAATTAAACCACAACACAGGTCATTATTACTCAGCTTCTTAGCTTACCAAATGCACCAAACAAGCTAGACATCAAGAATTCACGGCAAGGAAGCCGGGAAGTACCTGGCAATTTCAGGTTGCCCTGACTGTGAGGAGCTTCCCCATAAGCTAGCACCAAACAGCATCTCAGGCATGATCCCTGAATACCAGCTGAAAGTAACCTTCGTTGACATACGTAGCCATCTATCGTTTGTCCTCTGTCAACCCCTCAGAGACATCGTGGCACCTCTTCCATCCCTTGCAGGATGCACAGACTTATTGCAGGATGCACCAACAATGAGCATTGAAAGGTTGTTGCAAAAGCACTTTGCTTGCAGGGGCACGCACCCAGCACATAGATTAGACCAAGCTGCATCACTCTGTCTTTCAGTGCTGGCTTACTTACACATACCTGCAAGTTTTGAGCATCCCTGTCTTGCCTTGCTTTGCTGTGATAATTAGTGCAGTCGCACAGCCTGGCAGTTTTTCTTGCTCTTCAGCGCCATGTGCCAGCAGCTTAGATGGCACACATACAGGGTATGTGCAACAAGGAAGTAGCCAAAGCTCAAAGTCTTGGGAGAATAAGCCTGACCAAATTCCATGGAGGCACCTGTCAGTCAACAGGTTCCAGCACAGTAAGTCAAGCACAGCCTCCAGAGAATTAGCCACATTCAGACGTTCAGTCAAGATGGCCTCAGTCAAAGGGTCCATGCCTCTTCAGTCCAGAAAGTGGGTCACAGTCAGTCCTTTAGCTCCATAATAGTCATTCAAGAGGGCAACAAGTGATCCTCATTCTAGGGACTTATGCAGGTCCTCAGAGAAGAGGACACCCCTCCTGTGTATCACCACATCCAACTGGACCTCCAGGTCGAGATCAGAGAGTTGAGGCGTCACCTCCCCCTTCTCCAGCATAATCGCACTGGCAGCCAGCTTTGGAATGCCAGTGCTCATCCAGATACACATGGAAGGGGACACCAGGGATGCTGGTCTTTCCTTAGATATCTAATGAGTGATAAATTGTTCTGGAAACAGCATGTTGTAAAATGGAAACGGAACTGGATGTGAGGGACGCCATAGGAATAGTCACTAATGAGCTAAGTTTGGTACAATGCAACAAGAAATCTCTCTAGGCCTCATGGTGAAAATTCCACCAAAATGCATGTTGCAACTTGTACTTAGCCAAAGAAAATCATAAAATTAAGCCCATTACTGCTAAACCAAGTCAACAAATGCAGTAAAGTTATTCAGTTCAGAAATTTAAAATTAATATTGATCACATTTGGCCAATGTAAAAATTTCTACATCACAGAAGTTACTATACATCAAAAGCACTCAATGCTGTAATGTGCTTTTTGACATTCAGAGATAGTGAAAGGTGCTATATCAACCCAAGTCGATTTTTCATTTCAAGCCAAGGTAGTGAAATTGAATGAATGACAAAGCACATGAAACAGTACTGTGTCAGGAAAGAGGTGGCAGTATCTCATTTAGGACTCCATTACATCTTCAAATGCTCCAAAGACATACCCTTCATTCCTCAAACCATCGCTTTGCCAACACTGTCATTTCCCTCACTGGGGCCAGCAGCAATGCCCCGTCAAATCCATGGACTTACTTTCAGTCTGTTCAACCTCTACCAGTTCCTCTACTTCAAGGACTGTTTGTACCCCAGCATTGAGGGCAGCACGGTGACTCAGAGGGCAGCACAGTGATCGAGGGTAGCATGGTGGCTCAGTGATTAGCACTGCTGCCTCACTGCGCCAGGGACCCGGGTTCGATTCTACCTCAGACGACTGTCTGTGTGGAGCTTGCATATTCTCCCTGTGTCTGGGTTTCCTCTGAGTGCTCCGGTTTCCTCCCACAACCCAAAGATGTGCAGGTCAGGTGAACTGGTCATGATAAATTGCCAATAGTGTTAACGGTATTAGTCAGAGGAAAATGTAGGGTAAGGTAAGGGTTTGGGTGGGATACTCTTTGGAGGGGCGATGTGAACTTGTTGGGCCAAATGGCCAGTTTCCATACTGTAGGGAATCTAATCTAATCTAATCAGTGGTTACTGCCTGCACTTGGTACTGCTGGGACTACAGGGCTGATGGCCAATCAAATCAAGTCCCTACAATGGGATTTTTATTTCCCCACATTGGAGCAAATGGTCTTGACTCAGCAATTTGTCACCTGTCAGTGTCAGCTAGAATGTGACTTTTCAGGTAGAGGGATAGGAAACCCTTCTGTTTCTTTTTGAATCAGTCTGTTTTTACTTTTTTCTGTACTGCTTTCCAAAATAATTTGTGGCCAAACAGGGCATTAATGAATCACTAGATGTGTCCAGGAAGATTTACTGCAGCATGAGTAATAAATAGATTGTGATCAGTAAGCTGTTATTAAAGTCAGCCAATTTAGCCACACACTTAATTTTAGTTACAGGAGTATCTTTGATAATTGAAAACAAGATGGGAAAATTTGCTTTGCAATTACTGGCATTTTTCCAGAAGCTGTGTCTGTATGAGAGCATGCACAATGAATTAGATTTCAAAGCTGACCATTAACCTATCCAGCTACCTACCCAAGGTGTTTCATCAGCTTTGTCATTTCCGCAGTGAATGAGCACTACCTTTAGGCTGACTATTTCCTCTTCAACAATAATAGGCAAAATTTAACGGCCACTGTCAGTTAAGCTTGTTGATGAGGATAGAGACGGGGGCCATGTAATTGTGCAGGAAGGTGGAGTGTGAAGATTTGCTCCCACCAAGAGACTAACTGAAGTCATTAAATCAGCAATTGCTCTCTTTGTAAGAGCTTTATCCCACCATCACTGAAAATAAAAATGCTGCTGCTGGGGTCTCAGACTGCAGGAGACCGCTATGAAATAGCTTGCTTCAGGTATAGTAATGAAGGGCTTTCATTCAAAAGTGCTCAGTACCTGATCAAGGACGACTCTCCACTATCAGCAGGGAGGAGATGAGAGCCCAGTGAGATCTATCCCTTGCCCTTTACTCTGACCCTTCTCCAACCTCCCTTGTCTGCAAATTATCATCACTTCTCATCCCATCCTCATTAGCTGTGTGAAAGGATTAATAATACTTTCACTCTAGGAGTAACTGCTGACCAGTGGGCGGTATGTTGGTTCAGTGGTTAGCATTGCTGCCTCACAGTGCCAGGGACCCAGGTTCGATTCCTGCCTCTGGCGACTGTTTGGAGTTTGCACATTCTACCTGTGTCTGTGTGGGTTTCCCCCCTGTACTCTGGTTTCCTCCCACACTCCAAAGATGTGCAGGTCAGGTGAATTGGCCATGCTAAATTGCCCATAGTGTTAGGTCCTTTCGCAGGGGTAAATATAGGGTAGGGGAATGGGTCTGGGTAGGTTACTTTTCGTAGGGTCGGTGTGGACTTGGTGGGCCGAAGGGCCTATTTCCATACTGTAGGGAATCTAATCTGTGTAAGGAGCTATGTCAAAGTGACAAATCAGAACACGTGGTATTGAGTCTGTAGGTTCCAGAAGATCCTTTGTACATAGTTCAATAAAGTCTGTTAATGTTCATTTACAAAAGTATAGATTCATCTTACTACATGATGGCAGATGGTAATCGGACCTACCCAACTGCAGGCGTGGCAAGAAGTAACTGAAGCGAAGCCCAGACACAGCAGAGTGCTACTGGTGAAGAACAAGGCTAGTGCAGAGATCTGAGTCTAGAAGTGGAGGAAGTATATGAAGAGAAGCTTAGCAGTGACAGGACATGAAGCAATGAGCAATGAACTTTTAGACACATCTAAGCACTGAACTGAAGAAAGAGAAAACCCATGCAAGAGTTAGAAGTGCCAGAAAAGTCCCATAGCAGATAATGCCGCAAACAGGAGGAATGATTGACCACGTTGAATTACAAATTCCTGCAAATCAGCAAACTTTACAGAACGGGATAACTGAACAGGAGAGGAAGCTTGTGTATTGGACCACAGAGAGGGAAAGGCCAACCAAAGCAGAAAAAGCACACGAGAAAAGAAGCATTTCTGGTCATCTTAGCTCATATAGAGCTTCCAAAGATGCAAAGAACTTCAATCTGAGCATCAAAAAGCACTCAAACTTCAATACCAATTGCTGTAGCTTAGCTACCACAAAAAGACGGCAAACCTAACAGCTGAACTACTAGGAATTGCACAATGTAGTCAATCATAGAGTCTGAAAAAGGAAAGCTAACAGAAGGTTTCTAAAAGTTCTGTGCAGAGACAGCTAGTGTTCTCATACACTCGACATGGTAAATAAAGGCACTGATAAAGGAATAGGCCTTGCTGTCACAGAGCTCCAAAATTTCAGTGAAATATTAGCTGAAGAAAACCTTCTGCTACAATTAATGAGTAATCTAATAAAGGTAATTAGAAAAGAGACTGTTGAGAATGGGATCAGAAATGTTTAAGTTTCCAGATGACTTTCATGGAAAACGAAGCTCTTTTTGATGGCAGAGATCATAGGCAGAAAAAATGATAACTTTCAAGAAAAGGCCTAGAAATAAACAGCAGGAAAAAAAAACTTCCCATCCAATCTACAGACTACAGAGTTATGCAGAAACTTACTCTAGATTCTTGTCCAGAAGTCTATTTCCTCCTCACCAGTGATACACTTCTACTTTCAGATGGATTTGAAAAGGTTTTCTTGTTGACTTCAAACAAGCAGCATCCCACTTCATGCTGTGTTCACCTTCCCAAAATGAGAAAAAAGGATCGCATAATCCTACTTTCTCCATGAGAGCTGAGAACTCTATGGAAATTAATCTCCCAATTGAAAAAGACCTTTTTGAGGGGAGAGGATGTGAGCTGGAAGGAGTTGCACTAATGAGTTAAATATTCACGGTTCAATGTTACTTTGTTGAAGGGGTAGCATAAAAGAACTTAGGTGGGTGGAGTAAAGGATAAATTATATTTTCATTCGAAGAATAATTACTCAGCACATGCATAAAGAGTTATATCATACTGGCATAAGATGACATGGTAATGGAGCCTGAGTCTGTCAGAGGTTCCAGTAGCTTTCCTTCCTTACAGTCCTTCCATATTGTTTCATAATGTCAGTTAATATTCTGTTACAAAAGTGCAGATCTCATTTTACACCATTTATGTTTTTCCATGGATCCTTGGGAAAGCCTAAGTGAATTACTGTCAGCGATCGGTTGCACAGACAGTAATGAACTGGTGTCACTCAGATTGTCTTGCAACTGTCAGAATGACAATCACCTGATGAAGAAACGTCGTTCCGAAAGCTAGTGTGCTTCCAATTAAACCTGTTGGACTATAACCTGGTGTTGTGTGATTTTAAACTTTGTACACCCCAGTCCAACACCGGCATCTCCAAATCATCCCCTACATGTGACATTCCCACATCAGTAATGCTGTGTTCCAGCTGCTATTAGATACCAAGAGCTGTTCTATTTAATCCAAAACTAAAATGCTACAGTTGCTGGAAAATTAGATTAAAAACTAAAAATGCTGGAAGTATGTGGTAAGTCCATAACGGGTTGTGAAGGGAAAAGCAATGTTAAAATTTCAAGTTATTGCCGTGTTGCCAGAAGTTGAAATATTTAAAAATGTAATAGGTTTTCAGCAGGTGTAGAGGCAAGGAAGGGAAGAGTGTGTTGGGGAGAAAAAAAACCCAAAAGGGAAAGCCCATCAAAAAGATGGCAGTTGGAAATACTAACTGTCAAAGGGATGATGGTGGAAAGTAAAATAGAGTGTAATGGGACAGCTAATGAAACTAAAGAGGGAAGAGCAAAATCATTACTAATAATGTCTGAAGAAAATAGAAACAATGTTCATAAACTTAAAATGTTCAACTCAGTATTGAACAAGGAAGGCTAAACAAAAGATTAGATGGTACTTCCATTGATCTTTATTAGAATAGTTTGGGTCAAAGATATAGAAGTCAGAGAATGAAGAGATAATTAAAATAACTAGCTATCCGAAACTCAGAGTCATGTTTGCAAACATACAAAAGTTTTTCTCGAAGCACTTATTTATTTCCTGTCTTGCCATGTCAGGATAAAATTCTGACACATATTTGTAAACAGACAACTTCCATCAACTTCCAATTATCCAATGATGAGAGAAGTAGCATTCATGAACCAGAATAAGAAAAACATAAATATTCAAATTATCAAGTAGTTTGCACTACCAGTCATTGAGAGAGAAGAGCTAAATCATGTTTTCCTACAACAACCGTCTCTCTTTTCAAAAAGCAATTAATTGCAAGAAGCACTTTGAAGCAACCATTTTCTATGAACATCTGTTTGTCAAGTGTATTAATGGACAATTTGGTATATTTGCTGTAACCTTGATACATGGTTTGCCTAAAAAATTGAAGCTGGTTCCATTTTTAATTGGATAGCATTATTGAAATGCAACATAGCCTGATTCTCCAATTTTGTTCTCAGAAACATTTCAGTCATTTAATAAACCTTCACTGAATTTATGCATAATTGAACATAATTGAACCTTTGTTGCCATTCTGTAAGTTTTTTTTTGGAAATGGGCTAGAATAAAGCAAACAAATGAAATCAAAGTTGGCGATCTGAGTTGTCATCCCATTAACTTAAAAATATCTTCTTTCACAAATAATTGACTCATAGTATTTAGTTACATGCATCCCAGTTTCGATATGCCTCTCGCACGTCTCTCTTTAATATAGATTTATAATTTCACCTCAGTTTCTTCATAAATCTTTTTAAAATTCTTCGAACTTTAGTTCATAACTATTAGTACATTAATGCATTGATCTGAATATAATTGAACATTGTTGTCTCCACTGGACATTGATTATTCTCAGTACCTCAAAGTCACTGATGAGCTTGCACTGAAGGCAAGAAGTAGACAGATGTTATTACATCACTTTATCTTTGTCTGTTGTCTCAGATTGAAAAGAATAGTGCTGTTGCAGTTAATTCTCTGTTCCATCTCATAAGTAAAAAATAAATGAAAGGTCTTAGCTGATGTAGACAATTCTTTCAATTTGTATCTAATTGGCAAGCTGATTATAACTGTTTTGGAAATAGACAAAGAGCCTTTCTAACTGAATTGCTTAATTAATAGCATACCCAAGGCTTCAATTATCTTTACCACACAGGTAAACATGCAATGTAAAGAAGTTATGGAAATTAATTATCCTTCTGCTATTGATTTTGACCCAATTAACTTACTTGTGTTATGCATTGCTACATTTAAGAGTTGGATTAATCATGCCCTAGATACATTTCTCAAGATATGATTTGAGCAAAGTCAACATATAATCTGTGATACATTCAGGTTGAAATGTTAGTCTTGACCAAAGTGGCACCAGCATCATCCTACAAGTGCCTCCCTGGACTTCCTTCTGGGAAAAATAGAAGCTAAATAGAAACATGCTACAGAAAAGGAGGCCACTTAACCCTTTAGGTCTGTAACAATGGCTTGAAAGAGGCTATCAAATTAGCTATATACTCTGTTTCTTTAATCATTTTCATAGGATATTGGCATTGTTGGCAAGGCCAACACACTTTTGCCCATTTATAACTACCCTTGGGAAGGTGGTGGTGAATGATTTTCCTCAAGCTGATGTGCTTTATGTAGTTAGGTACTGCCAAAGTGTTGGTAGTTAGAAAGCTTCAGAAATTGGGCTCAGCAATGTTGAAAGCATAAGTGATTTATTTCCAATTTGGGATGTTGTGTAACTTGGTAATAGAAATATGTCCAGGCACCAGCACTGATCCTTGCATTTCCAAATAGGAGAAATTCATGTTTAGAAGGTCCTATCAAAGATGCCTTTTCAAGTTACTGCAGTGGATTGTGCCGATAGAACATACTGCTTACCACAGTACATCAGTGGTGGAGGGAAAGGTAATAGATGGCCTGTCAATCAAGCAGGTTGTCTTGCCTTGGATGCTGTCAAGCTTCTGGTTTTCATAAATACGCTCACCCAGGCATATGCAGAACATTCTGTTACACTCCTGGCATGTGCCTTGTAGATAGTGGAAAGATTTTGGAGAGTCAGGAGGTGAGCCACTCACCACAGAATTCCCAGCCTATGAAATGCTCTTGAAGTAACAGTATTTATGTGGCTGGTGCAGTTCAATTGCTGTTCACTGGTAACACACAATATGTTGATCATTGGATAATGAATGATGGAATATTGTTGAATATCATGGGGAGTTTGTTAAACAAAACCTTATAGTGGAATGATCATTGCCTGATACAAATTTTACATGTCATTTATTAGCGTAAACCTGAATGCTGTCTAGGATTTGCTGCAGATGAACACAGACTACATCATTTTTTTTGGAAGTTAAGATTGGAACTGAAAGTTCTGAAATCATTAGCAAGCACCACTTAAGATCTTGTGAGGCAGAAGGTTATTGATGAAGCAGCAGAATATAGTGCAGCTGAGTTCACTACCTGAGGAATTATTGCAAACATTTCTTGGGGCTGAGATGACAGCTTCCAACAACCAAAACTATCTTTTCGTCAAGTATGATGCCAGCTTTTGGAGAGCTTACCCACAATTCCCATTAATCTCAATTTTATGAGGGATTCTTGATTCCACTTTCAGTTGAATGTTGCTTAGGTGTGAGTGGAAGGCACTTTGAACTCAGCTTTTGAATTAATCTCTTTTGTCCATGTTTGCAACAAAACTGTGATGAGCATCATTGAGCAGGGTATGTGCTGGTTCATTGCACTGTTGCAATCCCTTTCATTAGTTTTCTTATGATTATGGTAGATTGATGGTCAGTGATTAATCAGGCAAGATTGACCTGCTGCATCTGGATGGAACAGATCTGGGCAATTTTTAAATTTGCCAAGCAGCAACCAATATTGTAAAGAGACAGCGCCAGTTCAAGTGCATTACCCAATTGTCAGGCAATGACCAATTCCAACAAGAGAGAATGTAACCATCCTCCACAACTAACATTTTGGGGTTACCATTGACCAGAAGCTGAACTAAACTAGCCACATAAATATAGTGGCTACAGCAGTAGGTTAGATGCTAGGAATTCTGTGGCAAATATCTTGCTTCCTGTCTCATCAGTGCCTGTCCATCAACTACAAGGCACAAGCCAGGAGTGTGATGGAATACTCTGCACTTGCTTGGATGGTCGCAGCTGCAACAACACTCAAGAAATTTGACAATATCCAGAAGAAAGCAGCACATTTGATTTGTACCCCCATCCACCAGCTTCAATGTTCACTCCCTCCACCACCAAAACCCAATGGCAGCAGTGTGTACCATTTACATGATGTGCTGCAGTGACACTCCAAAGTTCTTTTGACAGCACCTTCCAAATCCAATTCTCCCACCACCTAAAAGGATACAGGCAGCAGATACAGGAAACATAACCTACACATACTCATCTAAGTCACCCACCATCCATACTTGAATTATGGCCATCGTTATTTTATTATTTCTGGGTCAGAATTCTGGAACAACATTGTGGTCATCCATACTGCTGAAGGATTTAAGTGGATAAAGAATGCAGCTCTCTATCACCTTCTCCATGGATATTAGGAGTGGACAATAGAAGATGGTTGCCGTGGTTGTGGGTATGTTTGCCAAGCTGGGAAGTTGATTTACAGATGTTTCAGTCCCTTTATGGGTGACATCTTCAGTGCTTTGGAGCCTCCTGTGAAGCGCTGCTGGACGGTGTCTTCTGGAATCTGTTTGATTCTGTTTCTGCTGCTACCGGTTGCCGGTTCTGGTTGCTTGTTGTAACGGCCAGTATATTGGGTCTAGGTCTATGTGTTTGTTGATAGAGTCTGTGGATGAGTGCCATGCCTCTAGGAATTCTCTGACTATCCTCTGTTTAGCTTGTCCTATGATTGTTGTGTTGTCCCAGTCAAATTTATGGTCCTTGTCATGTGTATATGGTTACTAGGGAGAGCTGGTCGTGGTGTTTAGTGGCGAGTTGGTGTTCGTAGATGCAGAAAGCTAGTAATCTGCCTGTTGGCTCTATATAATGTATAAAAGGTGGCCCAGCCAGTGACACTCAGATCCCATGAATGAATTCTTAAAAATTGAAATAAATCAAATTGGCTGAAGAATGTTTCCTGTGATTGTGGGAAACTCAAGATGAGCCAAGATGAATCATCAACTCAGCACGTCTGTGGAATGTGATTAAAAACACTTCAACCTTGTCTGTTGCAAGCTCATTGCTGATGTGTAAATGGATTCTCCCATGACTATTTGCATGTCCAACACCATTCATAACTGAATGTGACAGTTCTCCAGAGTTAACTCTGTTAGTTGTATGATCAATTAGTTATTTCTATAGTGTACTACTTCCACTGTTTAGTATGCATTTAACCCTGCATTTTAGCTTCACCAGATTGGCGCCTCTTTTTAAGGTAACAACTCAAGCGGTTCCTGGTATATTTTTGTTATTCAGTTATTGAATCAGAGTTGGTCGCCTGGTTTGGATGGTGGAGTAGGGTAGTATGAGATTGATGCTGAGGCAAAACGTGGTGAAATACAATTATGCAATTATAGTGTTGGAGAAAAAGATCCACAGCATCTCAAGGATGCCAGTTTTGAACTCCTAGATTTGTTCTAAATCTGTCACATTTAACAAAAGACAGTGTGGTGAACACCTCTATGGATACTACCATGGATACCATATGTAACAGGTAGATTGGAGAGGATGAGGTCAAGTAACTATTTCCCTCAATTTGGCGCTGTCACCATTTACCACTGGCCCATGCTCAAGTTATGTCTTTCAGGAGTTGGCCAACTCAATTAGTGCCTATGCTACCAAGCCACTCTTGCTGATAGACATTTAAGTTTCCCAACCAGTGCATATTCTGTACTCAGTACTTCTAGCCAACGTGGAGACCTACTGATTCATTAAATAAAGAACAGTATTAGGGTTAAAATTGTCATTTGTTTCAGATACCAACAACACGCAGCTTGTAGTTGAGGTAGTTTTCTGCCACCAGGTAAAAACAAGGACTGCAGATGCTGGAAACCAGATTCTAGATTAGAGTGGTGCTGGAAAAGCACAGCCGTTCAGGCAGCATCCGAGAAGCAGGAGTGCCTCTATTCCTGATGAAGGGCTTTTGCCCGAAACGTGGATTTTCCTGCTTCTCGGATGTTGGCAGAACTGCTGTGCTTTTCCAGAACCACTCTAATCTAGAATCAGTTTTCTGCCACCAAGTGAGTCATAAAGAGAAGAGACTCCTGTTTAAACCACAATGTCGTTTATTGCATTTTAACAATCAGATACAAGTTACAGATATTGTTACTAAATCTATGAGAAACCTATGACATAGGTCTTTATTCCACAACATCCTAAATTGTTCTGATGTATCCCCACCAGTACGATATCAGATTCAGCGCAGCTTCCTGTCGTCGCCAACATTAATCTTCTCAGAACTCTTTCAGAGTCATTACTTTATCCTACAAAAGTCAGCCAAATATTTTCTTGTCATTGTGACCTGAAGCCATAAGACTCAATCAGGTTTAGATTCAATGGTAGTTACTCTCAGGACCAGTCCCTCCCATGTTCCACCTTTGCTGCTTTTTCCTACATCAGTGTAACTTTTGCTGATCAAGAAATCTTGGATATTGAGAGATAAGATTTTGAGATTACGACAATGTCATATGACAGGCATGTAGTGCAGTCTCACAGTTTTGTCACAAAGTTAATGAGACAGAATTTGTAGGGTTGAGTGTGCACCCCGATGGTCTCTCAAGTTTATTATTGTCATAATGATATTGAATCTGCTTCCACTCCCCTTTTAAGTGTCAGTGTGCCAACAAATAAGTATGACAGTTTTATTCAGGCAGTAGTACAGTGGCCCCATATTCAATCCCAAGCTAATTTAGTTACACGTTTCGTTAACACAAGTTGTATTATACATTAGTTGTATTTGTTGGTCGTATATTTAATTACAGTGGCCACTATATTGGTTTCTCATGCCCCAATCAGTATGTCTAGACCGTTTTGAGTCTTTTATTGGTCTTTTATTGTTGGTGTTTCAAGTAGACAAAAATGGTATTGTTCCAGTCTAAAACCAGGATGAGATTTTTGATCACTATTCAGTCTTTTTTGTTGAGACAAGCTGTCATGCTAAGATTCACTGACATAGTTCATACATGAATAATGGCCACTTCAGCAAAGCAATCACAATAACTAGTGCCTGTGGAACCATATTCTGGCAGCAAGTCAATGCCTGAAAAAGAATGAAAACTGTTGAGAAGAAAATAGAAATCTTATCAGTGTTTCAAATCTAAAGTTGACTCAAATAAATGATACATAACAAAACTCGTTGCAATGAAATTTGTAACCAGATTTTCATCTTTGCAGCGGTACCAAGTTACTGTTTAACATTGTAAAGGTTGAAATAAATCCTCACAACGACAAAATTTACCTTCACATTCGCAAGTCTCCAGATCTCTGGAGACATATTTCCATTTGCAAAACTTACACAGGCCAACCTCATTATAATGTTCCATTTGGACAGCAGCCAAATAGCGTATTATATAAGCAGGAGTGGTGCAGTGAAGTGTGCGGGCAATGTGAAGGTTGCTTTCTGAAATGAATATTGGCATTCACAATATTGAAACTTGATACAAAGCTTGCTATTTATCCATGGATCCGCACTATTGGTTGTTTCAACTGTTACAACTCAGCTATACACTAATTTGCAGTCAGTGAAGTGCATTCAGAAAGAGTCTAGCATCAGTGAATTCTTGAATACCAAGGGATAAAAGTGCTACAAAATACAAAGAAAATGTAAATTCCAGCATTGGAACCAGGAATGGAATTTATAATATTTGTATCTCACTATATTTTGATGTGCCAGGCCACCTTTATATTATGAAATCATAGTATGTCCAAGATCTGTATATTTGAAGGTTTTGCAGTCAGGCTGGGCTGAGCTAAGGGAGGGTGGGAAAAGCTCTGACCATAATCATGGAACAATTTGATAAGGTTGCCCATTTCTACATTGTAACTTCTAAGTATAACAGGGAAGGGCAGAGTACAGTTTAAATAAACAACTCATTAAACTTAATGCATTAAAGATATCTCAACAATGCAATCAGTTCTTTTGTGATTTTAATTTGTTACCAATAATACTTCCTACTTTGTTGTAGTAATGATATTAGGCCAGTGGGATTTGCTGGAGGATAGACATTCCAATATCAACCTCCTATCTCAGGCCAATGTCCACAGCACCAAGGCACTGGCTGTGGTTGATCAACTGAGGTGGGTAGATCGCATCATCTGCTTGCTTGACATAAGACTTCCAAAACAAGGTCTCTATTCTGACCTTAATCTTAGAAAGCAGTTACCAGGAGGGCAGAGCAAGCGCTTCAAGGAGAACCTCAAAGCCTCCCTGAAACAAATGCAACATTCTACCTTTTGGGAACCTTTAGACCAAAGTATTTGCAAAAGTGCCAACCACTTTGAACAACTCTGAGAGGACCAGTTGGAGGCCAAGCACAAAGGGCAGAAGAATTGTGTGAAAACTCAAGCATCCCACCCACCTGCTTCAGCAACTGCCACCTACCTTACCTGTAGCAGGGTTCGCAGATTCTGATTCAGACTATTTAGTCACTTCAGGGCCCACAAACAGGAACAGAAGACAATTATCTTCGATCCCAAGAGACTGTTTCAGAAGGAAGAGGTCTTAAGTTAGTATTTCACATTGACAAGTTTGAAACTGAAATGAATAATCTCCTGATTTTTAACTTTGCACCAGAAAATAAATTACCATAAAGCTTGTTTGATTGTTGTTAAAAATATAATTCATGCAAAGTATCCTTCTGGAGAAAGTGCCTGATGCACTATCCAGTTCAGGTCTACACCTAACAACAGTCCCACAATATTTTGTTGTTATCAATGCTCTGACAGTGAATGGAAATGGGGAGCATCACCCATGCCTCAAAGAAAATAAATGTTTAATTTCTCATGACAGAGAATCAGCCTTAATAAAACTACCTTCCATTTGACATTATTGCACAAAGAAATAAAGTTTAGTCTGACTCAAAATCTCAGTATTATGAAGCGTTGTATGCAGTCAGAGACCAGAAGGTTTCATTGAGGGATCACTGGATTGGTCCTGAGGGATCATGATGAGCTATTAATGCATGACTATTGAATGTTATGCTGGCAGGACGCTATCTTTGTGCCTCCTATTAATTTTCATTATTTCCCACCTGCAGTCAGCACTAACTACATTGTTGATTACTGCATATGTTAGCAAGGGATTATTTATTCCACGTACCTTTGTCTATCGTGGAGCTCCTGTGCAGTGTTACCACAATGGTTGAATATGGAAGTATCTCGGTCCAGATGCACTTAAAAGAATTGTTGAGGGGCAAAATAATAGAAGGCTTTGGACAGCATAGAAATAGCCAATTAGAATGGAAGAAGGGGTGTATAGAGTATCAACACTGACAGAGATTCAATGTGTTGAATGGTCTGATTCTATGCTATTTCTATCTAATTCTGTAAAATAGCAAAATTGTTCACAAGTTATGTATACAAATGAATTGGAACCATTTTAGGAGATTTTGGGATCTTTTTAAAAAAACAATGTAATAATAGTATTCACAGTCTTCATAGTTTTTATTCTTGAGTGATTATAATGTAAAGGAATACAGTGAATTTGTATAGATTACCATTTTATTTAAATACTTTTTCATTAGTGGTGCTTGTTGTATAAGGCAATTAATACTTTAAAGGGGTTAACTGACATCATGAGATAAGCTGTGCCTGTTTGGATATATTTGATTGCTTCTGGGAGGATTTTACCAGTATTCTAGTATAATCTTGTGTACCAGATTGCTTTAATAGTAGCATTTGCACTTTTCAGTTGAGTCTCCTGTCTCACAAGAGACAATCATGTAACCTAAATATAATGTGATTAACTAGTAAGTACTATATAGTAAGTCTTTGCTGTTTATCAAGATCTTCTGTTGAAATCTTTTTGTGGGTATATTTCCCCATATGATATTAGTAGCTTAGATGAATACCAAAAGGATTAATGGCAATCAGTCTAACTAAACCGTTCCAACTGATTCAGGCACCCAACTATGACATATTACAATGGTGCCAGGTGTAGTCATCTGAAAATGTCATTCAGCCACACAATATAAGATGGTGATGTTGATGGGGACTTTACCAAATATAAGACTACTTTTGCTGAATTCCCACTGCTAGAGGCATCCAATAATGTAAAGAATTTTAGCCAAGTGCTTTTTAAGCATCCAGAATTAACATCATATATGTCCTGTTTGGAGACAACATGAAATATCTGAACCTTCCAGAAGTTGAGGTCACTGCTTGTATTATACTTTCAAAGTATCCTGCATGCCAAGCTAAAAAAAAGGCTTAAAATGCATAATACATTTACTAATCCTGTTTTATAACACTAATCCAAAAAATTCTGAAGAAAATCAATTTTGCAGAACTCTTATGAAATTCTAGGGAAGTTTTTTTTTCTGACAGCTAAAATGTATCTGCTCAATTAACAGGTTTAGCTGTTGTGTTGATGCAGTACCTTAAAATACAAACCATTTAGCTGAGAGGTACTGCAGTAGGTGGTAAGCAGAAGATTTGCATTCTATTTATTAGAGATATTATATAACTCATTCTCCAACTTTGTTTCAATGGTACAGAATTGTGCTTGTGACTTTAACAGGCTAGTAAGGAATCACTGCCAACTAATCTGAAATGTAATACAATTTGTTTTCAGTTTACTTGCATAAAGCCGTAAGCAAACTTTGGATTTCAAAGCACCATCCTGATAAAAATTCATATGCTAACATCTCATTTGCCCAATATCTAGAATGTTTCACCCTATTGATCCCTAATGTATTTTGAAAGTTTCTTTTACGTTGAATATTTGGACCTCTACCAGATTTGGATGATGAAATTGCACAGCTTAAATTAAGTTAAAAGAATTTGACTTGTAACCACATAATTTGTCAAAGTTATGTTATTGCCATAACTTTGGTGATGTTTTGACCACCCATGATCCGTAGAACTGTATCTAAAGGGGGTGTGTTTTCTTAATCTTACAGTTCATATTTTCAGCAGCAAGCATTTTGTGAAATTCATAAGAAAAGTTATTATTTATTTCTCTCACAATTGCCCGGAAGATATTATGATATTTCATTCATTCATCTACATACACTCACACATATACAAAAAATAGTTACAGCTGAATGGAAGACATACTGTTGCAGCTTATAATTATCTCAGGCATTTTCATAGCAGGCCTATCATTTCTTATATGATGCTGAAGCTTTAAAGTTGAGATAGAGGTCTTGGACTGTGAAGTTTCTTATGGTTGATTTTTTTGGCAGTTGGTTCAAAGAGAAACTTAAATTTGGAAGAGGTTGGGAGATTCCTTCTCTCTTTCAGAGGTTCCCCACTTATAAGACATGACTGTTCACCACCTTGGTAGCTTGATGGCCTGCAAGTAATTTAATGGTTTTTAGTGGAACTTGGTCTGCAAAACAGCTTTTTACTGATTTTATATGCAAGTAATCATATCAGGCTTCCAACTGATGTGATTTTTGCAAGTCAAAATTACTTTCTCCAAACAATGGGAAAATTAGTACTTGAATTCTCTTTCATTGTGTAATTTGATGCAATATTATCAGATTGGGTACAGACTGGTCAAGGAGAAGGCAAAATCAAAAACTGCCTCCAGCCTTAGACGTTAAAGTAACACAATTTATTATATATGTGTACTAAATACTGTGATACATGGTAATCATGGATGTACCAGGCTCTGACTTATAGCTTCATTAGTTAATAACTAAGCTATCTTCTTCATGTGTTTGAGTCCTTGAGCTCTCTCTGTATTTCTTCTAGAGAGTCTATTTCTAGACTGCAGTGTTATAGTCTTTTTCCAGAATGTTCTAACACCACCCACTCTCTGGCATTTTTATTCAGTAAATTTCAGCTCCAAGGTTGCTCCAAGATCCATGTACTCTTACACAACCATTTCCAGCATTCCGTGTTGTTGTTTAATCCAATTATTGTGGCTAAAGACCTTCTTCTTGATTCATCTAGTTTGATATGGATGGGGGGGGAAATATCATAATGCACTAAAGGTTACTAGGATCCATTCTCATCTATCTTACAGATGTTGAGTTTTGATGTTCACTAGGGTGAAACAGAGCTTCAAACCAGCTGGAAATCTATTACCATTTTCTGTTGATTCAACCTCAATCAAAGGGATATGTGAACTGCTTGGATGGTTTCAAATGCCCATTCTTAATTAGCTATTTCCTTGAAACACAGGTTAGCTTAAAGGTCATTTGATTCACAGTGGCCTATTTAGTAGACTGCTTATAAACAGTTTTAAGATATAAAAATATTGTTTCAAACTTCACATTGTATTAGGGATGACAGTTGTATACATCCATCAGAGAGTTTGCCCCAGAGAATTAGCCTGGGCTTTTCTAAATTGCTTCAATGTCAGGGTGTCAACTTAAACATATGACCAGATGGCAATGAAGGTATCAGTAGAATGTACCAATGAAGCTGTGAAATGATACAACAATAAAAGACACTGCAGAATATAATTAGCAGCAGCCTTCATAAACCTTATCATTTGATGTAATCTCAATAGTAGTTGAAGTGAAAGCCAGTTAATATGAGGTAATTTTTTTATCTTCTCTAATTTTAACACAATAGTAAAGAGAAACTTCAAATATTGCTGCTGTATGAGAGATTTTTAATAATATTTTCCAATAAAAACATTAATTGTATTATGAAGCAGCTAATTGAAGGATATTAATCCAGTGTTCAAAAAGGAGGAAGAATTATGTGTTCATTATGAGAGTGAAAAGCTGTGTCAATTGAAACATTCTTCAATACCTATTGAAATAATGGCAAAAGTAAACTAGTTACAAGAGTTTAAAAATAACTCACCCAAAGTGGTCAGTAGTTAGAGATACAAAATAGGAAGGTCTCCCGCATGATTTCACTTTGTGTTGAATTTAATGTTGTCGGGCAGAGTGAAAGTATAAGTGCTGTAATGACCATATGTTTCCTAGATTGAGAGAGGGGAAATGGTTATGGTGTATCACTGACCCTAATGCAGTATATATGCGGCAGTATACATGTGTGGATGTTTGATCAGATTTAATTCTTTTGATGGCTTCCCACTTTACAGCAGAATTCAGAATGTCTTGTCCCGAGCACTTTCGAAGAGTTGCCAGCCAAAGTAACATGATTCCTCATAGAAAGTAGAGAATGATGTGTGTAATAGTGAAAATTTTCAAAATAAATCAACTCATTAAGCTATTAGTCAACATACAGAATAGGGGTGGCACAGTGGCTCAGTGGTCAGCACTGTTGTCTCACAGAGCTATGGACCCGGGTTCGATTCCAGCCCTGTGTTACTGTCTGTGTGAAGTTTACACATTCTCCCAGAGTCTGCATGGGTTTCCTCAGGGTGCTCTGATTTCCTCCCACAGTCCAAAGATGTGCATGTTAGGTGAATTGGCCATGCTAAATTGCCCATAGTGTTCAGGGATGTGTAGGTTAGGTGCATTAGTCAGGGGTGAATGTAGAGGAATGGGTTTGGGTGGCATACCCTTCAAAGGGTCAGTGTGGGCCTGTTGGGCTGAAGGGCCTATATCCACACTGTAGGGATTCTATGAGGAAGATCTAAGGTTCACTCTTCACAAAATGTTGTGTTCAGTGTTCTCTAATAATGTTATTAGATTATGTTACTTCTATGTTCCCCAAAGGAGATGGTAGATTGAGAGAGGGGAAATGGTTACGGTGTATCACTGATCTGAATGCAGTATATATGCGCCTGTATACGAGTGTGGCCGTTTGATCAGATTTAATTCTTTTGACATCTTCCCATTTCACAGCCAGAATTCCGAATTTCTTATCCTGAGCTCTGTCGAAGAGTTGCCATAATAGAAAGTAGAGAATGATGTATATTACATCAAGTTTTAGTATAGCACCACCTTCATTTGGCAAAGATTTTCTTGTTTGCAGATATTCAATGTTTTGTAATAAATTGCAAAATACATTATGTCAAATATTTATTAAATAATGTACTAATTACCAACAAATTGCTTGTACAACTTCAAGTATAAATTGCTTGGCTGTTAAGGTTAAAGTTTAAAACACGTTCATCTCCATGAAAAGTAGTTTGGAGCCCCATTGAGAAATATTAGAAACAGAAAGAACTGACTGAGAAAAAAAGTGAAAGCTTAAATTAGTAAAAAAAAGCCTGGTGAAGTGAATCAGATCATAGGGGCAAAGACTATTCCTTTGTGTATTGATTTAATTAAATCTGTAAATTTGTAGGCAAACAAAAATTTACAATTAATAAAAGACAGAAGACAACATCAGATAATATGAGCATTATGACCAGATGAGCAATTTGGTTGCACTCTTTGTTAAACTCCTAGGGTTGGATCAAACACCAAATGTTAGTTACAAACAAATTTTGTTTGATGTTTTCTGAGATGAAAGTGCAGGGGAGCAGTGAGTGGCTGCAAAGGGTGGGGGGGATAGTGAGAAGTAGCCAGTGGTATCCAAGGGGGAAAGGAGAAGTGAGTGGGGGGAAGAGGCTACCAAATGGAGTCTTTAAACTTTTTGAGCTAAGAAAATCTGAAGTAATTTAATGAGTTATTTCCAAATTAACTGTGCTTTTTATGGAATATATTGTCAGTTATTGGTAAAAAAATGTTGTTGCTAACTTACGGCTGTCGTCTGGTACCAATTTAAAATCTGGTGACTCATAAATATAAGCTTACCCTGTGTATTTTGTCTTTATATTTAATGGCAGTACACAATTATTAAGGACATTGATTCGTACTGTTGATAAAGTCTTCTGCTTCCATGAGTCCAAGCATGAACACAAAATCAGAAAAAATATTACTCATGATTGAATCTCACTGAATGAAGGAGTTGATGAAAATGTAGCCCCTGAAAATCAAAAAAGTTGCACTTGAGAAATATCAAAAAGGGCTTGAAAACATTGGAATTATTTTTTCTGCTGTCTGTAACACAATCAGACTTTACTGCTTTGGACACTAAGGTGCATAACAGATTATGTACATCGCTAAAAATGTGGTCACAGAGGCACTGTGTATTAAAAGGGATTGCAAGGTAGAGATATGTCGGAAAGGAATTTCAGAACTGAGGGCCCAGACAACTAAAGCCACTGCCTCCTATGGTGGAGTGATTACAATTAATGATGCTTGTGAGACCAGAATTAGAACAGCGCAGGTATCTTAGAGGGTCATGGGGCTAGAGGAGATTACAAGAATAGGGAGGAGCAAAGCGATGGAGTGACTTGAAGCAAGGACAGCAATTTTAAAATCATTATATTGTTTAACTTGAGAGCCAATATATGTCAGCACGTTATTGTGACTTCACATAAATACATCAAAATTTCAGGAAAGCCTCGAGGAATCCTGCAGGTTTGCTTAAGGGGGTTACTTCATATGAGTTAGTTAACTATGGTATGGTGTAGCAACCAGAGGAAAAGGAGAGATAAGGAAAGAGGAAAAACTTACAGTTGTATGGAGTTCCAGAACTGTTTCAAAGCACGCTGCATTAACATAATTGTCTTGTCATGAACTTGTACTGAAACAAAACAACAACCATTTATTCATTATATGATGCCATACCAATCAATGGATAATTTATTTTTGGTAAAATTAATTGAGGAGGAATGTTGGACAGGAAAAATCTTTGGCTGAAGTCTTCCTGTTTTGGGATCATCAAAGACCAAGTGCATATTTGGGGCCTTGCAGATATCCTGGTGCATGGTGCAGATAGCCTGTTGCAGATATCCTGGTGCCAGCAGTAATTATGATCACAGTAAATTTATCTTCTATAATCTCTTGTGTAACAACAAAAATTGGCCTTACCCACAGAACTGATCACCCACCAAAACAAATCTATCCCAATGATGAACTTCCACTCATTGTACCCACTCAGACCTTTGAAGAGACTGTTAAAATTAAATTTATTTTATAAATGGGTAATGCACCAATGTCTTTAAAGTTTTCAACCTTAAGTAATTATGAAGAAACTGACTCTGGACTCTGATGAAACTGGTAAAATTTTCAGTATCACTTTCTTTGATGTTATTCCTAACTCTTTTAAATTGGATCTCTCACAAGTGATGGGTTGGATGCTGTTATTATAAATGTGGCCTGAACTTTTATTCCCAAGTTGGGAACAGTACCAGGAAAATTCCCAGGTATACAAAATCAACTTGGGAGAAAGTGCCCCATACCGTGGCTGCTGTGTGCAGAAGCAGACTGTGAAAACGAACCCACCTTGGTAATCTAGAACTTCATTACAGCTGCTTTATTTTAAGATCAAGACATTCCTTCAAACTCACCATGTTCCATCCAAGTCACCCAGTGTCACTCATTGTTCAGTCTCCATTCATTATTTTTAACTTCCTTCAACTCCTTAATATCTTATGGAAATACACATCTGTATTCAATGCCACATTTCAAAGACTTTATTAGTACTTAGAGCTAACAATCAAATTGTGAACTAACAGGTACCTTTTTGTGATAATGATAAATCGTGAAATCAGTCATGCAATACACATCCTATAATGATAACTTTCAGGTTTTCTTTAATAGATGTGAAAAAAACAGCAAAGAGATTAAATTTGTGACAGCTCCATTGAACTTGACACATTCCTTACAGGTCTTTTGACAACCCCAAAAGTTTGAGAGATCTAAATGATTTGTCCACTTCTTATGTATAGTCATGTCTACTTTTCCCATTTAAACTCTCCCAAAGAGCACCTTGCCTTTCTTCCAAAGGTGTTCCTGGATCTATCCAAAAGTATCCCCACAGGCTCCACACAAGTACCGTACTCTACCTTTTCAAAGAATTCCTTTTAAAACTTCTCCTGAGAAGGCTAAAGCGCACAAGTCATCTCTAAGACACTCAGTAACAAAAATTGAATCAGTTTGAACATGTAACCTCTGTAAACCATGGATGTATGGAAAACAATCCACCTCAATTTCCCGCTCCCTGATTACCAAGTACACGCCACCCTCTAACCCACCACTATCACCATCCCAATGGCAAAAAAAAAGAAGGAATGGAGACACTGGTGTCACTTTAGCTAATCTGGAAACCCTCTGCATCATTTCAGAAGTTCAGGCTTTTGTGTTAAACTCACTTTCAGCTATATTAATAAAATGACACCAGATTACTAATCTTAAATACATCAAAGAATATTTCTTAATGCGAGAATGGAAAATTATACTCTAAAATCCTATTTGGCTAGACTTGTTATTGGAAGGTTGTATATTTATGATGATGAAAATAAGTTTCCACAGAACCTTGAACTTTGACTTCATTTTGGAAAACCAGTTTTATTTTTAGGCAGTTTAGTACCTAGATTGACAATCACAAAGCAGTAACTCAACTCAATGTGTTCAATGTGAGATTGCTTTTCATTGCCATTCTCATTAATGAGGACATCCAAAGATCTGCCATTGAAAACATCCTTCTCCTTATCTTTACATTCAATACCATGTAGTTCATTAAGGTTTTCACTGCATAGTATTGCATGAGTCTGTTTTGTTATCCTTTGTAACTGGTTTCAAGTTAATTTTGGAGAGGGAGATGCTTAATGCAGTGGTATCAGCACAATTTATTAAGCAACAAAATTATACTTGATGATACTCATTATCCGAGCTGAATAGTTATTGCTTCCCAGCACACTAAGTGCATGGTCAGCTCATGATGTCGTTTCCCTTCTATCTCCCTGTGACTCTTTGAGATCTACGCACCCAATATATATTGATTATTGATTTTTATCATTTGCGTACAGAGCTTTTACAATGTACTTTGGCCTTGTTATTTTATTTCTCAGTCAACATGAGTCGCTTTAGTCAAAACATAAAAAGAATATCCTCAATGTCTAAGCTGTCTTTACGAATGTTTTCTTGTGTAACTACTTGCCAAATTTAGTAAGCAATATGTTCATTGAATTGTAACTCCAAAATCCATTTATCAGTATATTTCAAAGCATATCCTTTGACCACAGCTAGTAATGCTGTTTGGACATTTATATTTCCCTGATCTTCACATCGAAAATTAGTCCTCCAACCACCTTAAAGCTCATATAAAATGCACTTTGAAAAGTCATAGTTCAAAATCTATACAATACAAGGTGCACATTTCCTCCACTTCTGCACTATTTGCTATCTTGTATTCTTTCAGATATTTGAAATCCTGAAAAACTGCAATGCAAGACTCATTTAATGGAACCACTATAGATCAATCTCTGCTCTAAACTTACTATTTTAGGGGAAAATATTTAACTGAAATTTGGTACAAGTTATGTCATATTATTTTTGTCTCTCTGTCTATGCCTTTCTCTCTCACCCAGCGCTCAAAAATAGCAGTATATGAAAAAATGTGGTCCTACATGAAATCTGCTGAACCATCTGTGTTTACCAAAACAACAGCTGATGGAGTTGCCAAAGTTCGAAAATCTAAAGGAAAGTTTGCCTTCTTGCTAGAATCAACAATGAATGAATACATTGAGCAGAGGAAGCCATGTGACACCATGAAAGTAGGAGGGAACCTGGATTCGAAAGGCTATGGAGTGGCAACGCCGAAAGGAGCATCATTAAGGTGGGTGGAATAGTGTAACAATATTCTATATGTTGTTATAGTATTCCACCCACCCTGATGTTTCCAGTCTTTTTTCTCTTTTAATTGTCAAGAATGTAAGGTATCTTAAATTTTACTTTGTTTAAAAGCCTGGGTTAAGTAAGGTTGGTAATACAGAGATAAATTATTTAATGCATCCATTTTACTATTTTGTTAATGTGTTGTCTAACTTTTTAATTGTTTCTTGCTGTCTTAGTTTTATAATTCTTTAACTTTTCAATTAATCTGGTAAAAATTAATGCTGTCACGTGTGAAGAGTGTGTGATTGCATGATATGTTAATTTATTTTTCTTAAAGGCAAATCCCCATCCCGCACACTTCAGTTTTGAACAATGTGATCCTCATGCCACCTTCCAATATTAACACTTTATTTGCCGTGCAAGCGTTTCTCCATTCCGTGAAAATAGCCAATTTGTCCTATTGTGCTCCTTTCACGTACACTTACTACAATTGTTCATTTTCTTACAAATATGTTTTATTGTTTCAAGAAATGCTGTTAACCTCGCAGTATTAAAACTGAATGAACAAGGCCTCTTGGACAAATTGAAAAACAAATGGTGGTACGACAAAGGAGAGTGCGGCAGCGGGGGAGGTGACTCCAAGGTCAGCCTCAATGTCACCACAAGCGGGTATCTTAGTACAGAGTAATCGGCAAGGCTGTTATTATACTTGTGAAAGGAAATGAACTCATTCATTTGTATGCAATATTATCTTTAAGTTGTGATGTTGGTGCAACAGGGATCCTTACCAGATTGACAGCTGAAATAAGTGTTGCACTGCTTGGAAAGTTCAGGGAAAACACATCTGTAATGGTATTGTGTACTTAATGAAATATTCTATTTAAATGATCATTCAAGTTTATATATATATTTAAATGACATTATCTTCAGAATGAATTGGTCCATGGAAAAGTTGCCTTAAACTTTGCCCTTCTTCTCAAGGAAACTAAAGCCAAAGCCTGAAACGGGAGAGAAATTACAGGTTTGTCGGCATTTAAAGGCTGATAGAAAAGTGAATGTTTCTGCTGTGTGTCAGTCCAGTTGCACAAGACAAAATACTATCCTGTCAGAATTTAACTTGACCTAATTTATGGCAGAAAAGTTAAATTTATTCAATTCTCAACTTGTTGACTTTCAAAACTATTCTAACAGATTAATTTCCAGGCACTTTTACTATCCCCACTATCAGTGGGGACTAAAGGCTTAGTGTGCAGGGATGCAAACTCAAGAGGAGCAACCTATTCACAAGCAAGAAGCATTTCCAAATATGAAGAACCTGAAAATTAAGGTCATACTAGCAATTTTTGAGAGGATTTGTAGTGCAGGTTGATGATAAGTCTGTAAGTTAGCTCGCTGAGCTTAAAGTTTTGTTTTCAGACATTTCGTCACCATGCTAGGTAACCTCATCAGTGAGAGTCTCCGGTGAAGCGCTGGTGGTATGTCCTGCCTCTCTATTTATAGATCTTGGTTTCTTAAGGTGGGTGATGACATTTCCGGTTCTTTTTTTCTTGGGGAGGTAGATAGGATCTAAATTACTGTGTTTATTGATGGAGTTCTGGTGAGAGTGCCACACCTCTAAGAATTCTTGTGTGTCTTTGTTTCACCTGTCCTTGGATGTGTGTGTTATCCCAGTCAAAGTGGTGTCTTTCTTTGTCTGTATGTATAGAAACTAGAGATAGTAGGTCATGTCTTTTGGTGGCCAGTTAGTGTACCTATATCCTGATGGCAAGTTTCCTGCTAGTTTGTCTGATGTAGTGTTTTTTACAGTTCTTTCATGGTATCTTGTAAATGACATTAATTTTGGCAAGGTGCAGCTTTGATATTCTGCTGCCGCTATGAGCACTAAGAAAATACACATGTGAGCTGCAAACCTATCTACTGGTTAGAGAAATGTAGTTGCACTTCGTGTACAGGCTGACTTGCTACAGTCATGCCACCTCAACCTTCTCTGCAAGTGCTTTTGTGTGCAGTGTGTAAGAACCATTGCATACATCACTTGAAATATCTGATGTCAGGCATAATGTAGTGGAAAATGTATGGATTTTGAGGTGAAAGGGACAGCGTGAAAGCATCAAGGTCATACATGTTGCTATATTAGATTGTGGATATGCAGAAATAAAGGGATAGTTGAAGTCTGCATCTTGTCAAGGGAATAGATTCTTTATCCCTGAGAAGATGAAAAAACAGATGCTGAAGTGTACCCATACAAGACAAGGAATTGCCTGAGGAAGGCCAAACATCAGCAGTGAGATTAAGGACCAGCCAGTGCAATGTATGCATTGAATACTCAGCTAAGTGTGCTACAGAGCCATTGACGATGTACAACATCCTAGAAAGGATTAGAATGGATGGCATTGAAGTATGTAGGGAAGAGGTTTTGGGAATACTGGAAAGGATGAAAATAGATAAGTCTCCTGGGCCTGATGGCATTTACCCTAGGATCCTCTGGGAAGCTAGGGAGGAGATAGCAGAGCCATTGGCCTGGATTTTTATGTTGTCATTGTCAACGGGAATAGTACCAGAAGACTGGAGGATGGCGAATGCGGTCCCCTTGTTCAAGAAGGGGAGTAGGGATAGCCCGAGTAACTATAGGCCAGTGAGTCTGACTTCTGTCGTGGGCAAAGTCTTAGAGAGAATTGTAAGGGATAAGATTTATGAACATCTGGATAGGAATAACGTGATCAAGGATAGTCAGCATGGTTTTGTGAAGGGCAGGTCATGCCTCACAAACCTTATTGAGTTCTTTGAGCAGGTGACTAAGGAGGTGGACGAGGGTAAAGCAGTAGATGTTGTGTATATGGATTTTAGTAAGGCGTTCGATAAGGTACCCCATGGTAGGCTAATGCAAAAACTACGGAGGTATGGCATTGAGGGTGCATTAGAGGTTTGGATTAGGAATTGGCTGGCTGGAAGGAGACAGAGGGTAGTAGTTGATGGTATAGGTTCATCTTGGAGTGCAGTTACTAGCGGTGTACCACAAGGATCTGTTTTGGGACCATTGCTTTTTGTTATCTTTATAAATGATCTAGAGGAGGGGCTTGAAAGCTGGGTGAGTAAGTTTGCGGATGACACAAAAGTCGGTGGAGTTGTGGATAGTGAGGAAGGATGTGGCAGGTTACAGCGGGATATAGACAAGTTGCAAAGCTGGGCAGAAAGGTGGCAAATGGAATTCAATGTAGCTAAGTGTGAAGTCATTCACTTTGGTAGGAGTAACAAGAAGATGGATTACTGGGCTAATGGTAGGCTATTTGGTAGTGTGGATGAGCAGAGGGATCTTGGTGTCCATGTACACAGATCTCTGAAAGTTGCCACCCAGGTAAATAGTGCTGTGAGGAAGGCATATGGTGTACTGGGCTTTATTGGCAGAGGAATTGAGTTCCGGAGTCCTGAGGTCATGTTGCAGTTGTATAAGACTCTGGTGCGGCCTCATCTGGAGTATTGTGTGCAGTTTTGGTCGCCATACTATAGGAAGGATGTGGAGGCATTGGAACGAGTGCAGAGGAGGTTTACCAGGATGTTGCCTGGTATGGTAGGAAAATCGTATGAGGAAAGACTGAGGCACTTGGGGCTGTTCTCATTGGAGAAAAGAAGGTTATGGGGAGATTTGATAGAGGTGTACAAGATGATTAGGGGTTTAGATAGGGTAGACACTGAGAACCTTTTACCGCTAATGGAGTCAGCTGTTACAAGGGGACACAGCTTTAAATTAAGGGGTGGAAGGTATAGGACAGATGTTAGGGGTAGATTCTTTACACAGCGGGTTGTGAGTTCATGGAATGCCATGCCAGTAGCAGTGGTGAACTCTCCCTCTTTATGGTCATTTAAGCGGGCATTGGATAGGCATTTGGAAGTTATTGGGCTAGTGTAGGTTAGGTAGGATTCGGTCGGCGCAACATTGAGGGCCGAAGGGCCTGTACTGCGCTGTATTTTTCTATGTTCTATGTTCTATAAAGAGCATGGATAAGGCTTGGCATAAACTCTCACAGGAACTGATTATCTTACCACCATTGACTACTGCTCTGACTAATCAGAATTAGACGAGCTGATGTCAATGACTACAATTGAAATAGTAGAATACCTGAGGTGCTTCCACAATGCAGTAATAGTGTCCCTATCTATGGGCTAGGTGGTTCAAGTCCCAACTGGTTCAGAGATGTGCAACAACATCTCTGAACAGGTTGATTAGAAAATATATTGTGCGATACCTAAAAGCACATTTCAGTTTTTACGGCATTCTGGACATTGTGATGAGTGACAACATCCCTCATTTCAAGAGTGAAGAATTCAAGTGTTTCGTGAAGGATTAGAAAATTCAAGAACGTACACCATTACCACACTGTCCCCAGTCAACTCGGAAGACTGAGGCTGAAATGAAAATCACCCAAGAGATCATAACGAAATCGAACAAATCCAACATGCACTCATACAAGGAAATCCTCAAGTGGAGAAATATGTCTACTGAGGTCGTAGAAAGTAATCCAACCCAAATACTGATGTCAGACTACTGACAAACTTAAAACAGAAAATGCAGGAGAAATTCAGGAGATCCAGAAGAGGGAATGGTCCCTGGCACTGAAGATAACTTGAAAGATGTGTTTGGTGGTGTTATCGTGCTGGAGGTGGCAGAAATAGCAGGGGATGATCCTTTGAATGCATGGACTGGAAAGTGGAAACCTGGGGACCATATTGTTGTTCTAGAAGGAGGGGAAGCAGAGGAGGCAGAATTGGAGGAGATGAATCAGACAAGCCTTCTTGGTTCACACTTCCCACCCACCAGTCACTGTACTCAAGGGATTATACCCAGCCATTTTCATCACCTACAACAGGATGTCACCACTAAACAAACCTTATACTCCATTCTGCAAGGACCATTCCCTCTGTGACAGGCTGGTGAATTCCTCTGTCATTCTTAACATTTCCTCACTCACTCACAGCACCTTTCCATGTAACTACAGAAGCAGCAGCACATGTCCTTTCATCTCCTCCCCCATCATGGTCCAAGGCCCCAAACGCATCTTTCAAGTGAAGCAGCATTTCACTCATACTTATTTAAATGTAGTCGACTGTGTTTGGTATTCGCAAAATTAAATTGGTGAGACCAAGCACAGGCTAGGTGACCTTTTTTGCGGAACAACTCCACTCTGTTGGTAGGAATGGCCTTGACTTTCCTGTTGCCTGCCATTTCAATAAACCCCTTGCTCCCATGCTAATGTTTCCACCCAGAATCTGAAAGTTCTCCAAAGAAGCACAATAGAAGGAAGATGAGCATACACTCATTTTCTGCTTAGACACATTGCAGTTTCTAGGATTCAATATTGAACTCCACAACTTCAGGATATGATCTCTGTTCTTCACTTTTCTTTCATTATCACCTCTCCCACCACCACTCCCCACCCCCCCCACCCCCACACTCCCCCGGTCATGTCTTGTTGATGTCACTCTCACCAGAGCAGACCTACTTTCTCCTTTTCACATCTTCATTTGCAACCATTTTACATCTCCATCTATTCCTTCATCACCATTAGCAACCCCTTTGTCTTTTGCTGTGAGCGCCTTCACCATCTGCCCCACTCACTCATCCTCCCCTCTTTCAACAGCATAAAAATGCAATTTTTCAACTCTTTCAGTTTTGAAGAAGAGTCATATCTGACTTAAGATATTAACTCTGTTTCTCTCTCCACAGATGCTGCCAGACCCGCTGAGTTTCTCCAGCACTTCCTGTTGTTTTTATTTCAGATTTCCAACATCTGCAGCATTTTGCTTTCATTTGCTTCCAAACTACTCTTCCTTCTACTGAAAACAGAAACAGTAACAAGCATGAGTTTCAAAGTCAAGGTGAAAAGGGCAGAAAACCAAGTATCACTTTGATAAAGTTAACAAGTACTTCTGAGCTAAGTATTGGAGAGAGAGTTTGTCAGAGTACAAATTTTCAACACTCCCAACAAAGATCAGCTCATCTGAGAACCTGGGACTTGTGTTGAGCTGTTGTCACCTTGGTTAGATGTATCATTATGACTGTAAACTCTGTGTTTCATCTAGGGAAAAATAAGCTATGCTGTTGCTGCATGAAACCGATCGGGAAGGTGTGATTTCACCATCTGTACAGTATTCTCCAACAATACAACAGTTACCATGGTAAATGCAGTCACCATGGAAATGACACTTCAGAGAGAAGGAGCATCACTCTAGCAATAAGCAGATAACATAGAACATAGAACAATACAGCACAGAACAGGCCCTTCGGCCCACGATGTTGTGCCGAACATCTATCCTAGATTAAGCACCCATCCATGTACCTATCCAATTGCCGCATAAAGGTCGCCAATGATTCTGACTCTACCACTCCCACGGGCAGCGCATTCCATGCCCCCACCACTCTCTGGGTAAAGAACCCACCCCTGACATCTCCCCTATACCTTCCACCCTTCACCTTAAATTTATGTCTCCTTGTAACACTCTGTTGTACCCGGGGAAAAAGTTTCTGAATGTCTACTCTATCTATTCCTCTGATCATCTTATAAACCTCTATCAAGTCACCCCTCATCCTTCGCCGTTCCAACGAGAAAAGGCCGAGAACTCTCAACCTATCCTCGTACGACCTATTCTCCATTCCAGGCAACATCCTGGTAAATCTTCTCTGCACCCTCTCCAAAGCTTCCACATCTTTCCTAAAGTGAGGCGACCAGAACTGCACACAGTACACCAAATGTGGCCTAACCAAAGTCCTGTACAGCTGCAACATCACTTCACGACTCTTGAATTCAATCCCTCTGCAAATGAACGCTAATACACCACAGGCCTTCTTACAAGCTCTATCCACCTGAGTGGCAACTTTCAAAGATCTATGTACATAGACCCCAAGATCCCTCTGTTCCTCCACCTGACTGAGAACCCTACCGTTAACCCTGTATTCCGCATTCTTATTTGTTCTTCCAAAATGGACAACCTCACACTTGGTAGGGTTGACCTCCATCTGCCACTCCTCAGCCCAGCTCTGCATCATATCTAAGTCCCTTTGCAGCCAACAACAGCCCTCCTCACTGTCCACAACTCCACCAATCTTCGTATCATCTGCAAATTTACTGACCCACCCTTCGACTCCCTCATCCAAGTCATTAATAAAAATTACAAACAGCAGAGGACCCAGAACTGATCCCTGCGGAACTCCACTTGTAACTGGGCTCCAGGCTGAATATTTACCATCTACCACCACTCTCTGACTTCGACCGGTTAGCCAGTTTTCTATCCAATTGTCCAAATTTCCCTCTATCCCATGCCTCCTGACTTTCCGCATAAGCCTACCATGGGGAACCTTATCAAATGCCTTACTAAAATCCATGTACACTACATCCACTGCTCTACCCTCATCCACATGCTTGGTCACCTCCTCAAAGAATTCAATAAGACTTGTAAGACAAGATCTACCCTTCACAAATCCGTGCTGGCTGTCCCTAATCAAGCAGTGTCTTTCCAGATACTCATAAATCCTATCCCTCAGTACCCTTTCCATTACTTTGCCTACCACAGAAGTAAGACTAACTGGCCTGTAATTCCCGGGGTTATCCCTATTCCCTTTTTTGAACAGGGGCACAACATTCGCTATTCTCCAGTCCCCTGGTACCACCCCCATTGACAGTGAAGACGAAAAGATCATTGCCAACGGTACTGCAATTTCCTCTCTTGCTTCCTACATAATCCTAGGATATATCCCATCAGGCCCGGGGGACTTGTCTACCCTCAAGTTGTTCAAAATGTCCAACACATCTTCCTTCCTAACAAGTATCTCTTCTAGCTTACCAGTCCGTTTCACACTCTCCTCTTCAACAATACGGTCTCTCTTATTCGTAAATACTGAAGAAAAGTACTCATTCAAGACCTCTCCTATCTCTTCTGACTCAATACACAATCTCCCACTAATGTCCTTGATCGGACCTACCCTCGTTCTCGTCATTCTCATGTTTCTCACATGCGCATAAAATGCCTTGGGGTTATCCTTGATCCTATCCGCCAAGGATTTTTCATGCCCTCTCTTAGCTCTCCTAATCCCTTTCTTCAGGTCCCTTCTGGCTATCCTGTATCCCTCCACTGCTCTGTCTGAACCCTGTTTCCTCAGCCTTATGTAAGCCTCCTTCTTCCTCTTTACTAGACATTCAACCTCCCTCGTCAACCAAGCCTCCCTCACACGACCATTTCTTTCCTGCCTGATAGGTACATACATATCAAGGACACGTCGTATCTGTTCCTTGAAAAAGTTCCACATTTCCACCACATCCTTCCCTGACAGCCTATGCTCCCAACTTATGCTCCTCAAGTCCTGTCTTACAGCATCGTAATTTCCCTTCCCCCAATTGTAAAATCTACCCTGTTGTGCGCACCTATCTCTCTCCATAACCAAGGTGAAAGTCACAGAATTGTGGTCACCATCACCAAAGTGTTCACCCACTAACAAGCCCATCACTTGTCCCGGTTCATTACCGAGTACCAAATCCAATATGGCCTCCCCTCTGGTTGGACAATCTACATACTGAGTTAGAAAAGCTTCCTGGACACACTGCACAAACACCGCCCCATCCAATCTACTTGATCTAAAGAGCTTCCAATCAGTATTTGGGAAGTTGAAGTCGCCCATGACTACAACCCTGTGGCTTCTGCACCTTTCCAAAATCTGTTTCCCAATCTGTTTCTCCACATCTCTGCTGCTATTGGGGGGCCTATAGTAAACACCCAACAAGGTGACTGCACCTTTCCTGTTTCTGACTTCAGCCCATACTACCTCCAAAGGCAGATCCCCCTCAAACTTCCTTTCTGCATCCGTTATACCATTTCTGATTAACAATGCCACCCCCCCCCTCCTTTTTTATCACCCTCCCTAATCTTACTGAAACATCTGTAACCAGGAACCTCCAACAACCATTCCTGTCCCTCATCTATCCACGTTTCCGTGATGGCCACAACATCGTAGTCCCAGGTACCGATCCACGCCTTAAGTTCACCCACCTTATTTCTGATACTCCTTGCATTGAAGTATACGCACTTGAGCCCATCTCTGTGTCCGCAAGTATTCCCTGTCAGTGCTACCTTCTCCACAGCCTCCCTACATTCTTGGACATCCTGACAAACAGCTAGCTTACTTGCTGGACTACAAGTCTGGATCCCATCCCCCTGCCAAATTAGTTTAAACCCCCCCCCGAAGAGTGCTAGCAAACCTACCCCCCAGGATATTGGTGCCCTTCTGGTTCAGGTGCAACCCGTCCTGTTTGTACAGGTCCCACCTTCCCCAGAATGCAGTCCAATTGTCCAAATACCTGAAGCCCTCCCTCCTACACCATCCTTGCAGCCACGTGTTCAACTGCACTCTCTCCCTATTCCTTGCCTCACTGTCACGTGGCACCGGCAACAACCCAGAGATCACGACTCTGTCTGTCCTAGCTTTTAGCTTCCAGCCTAACTCCCTGAGCTCTTGAATGACTTCCCCACCCCTCTTCCTACCTATGTCGTTGGTGCCAATGTGTAACATGAGGAGACTTGCACAATTTAATGACTACGTAATACAGGTAGGCAAACGTGAGGACTGCAGATGCTGGAAATCAGAGTCCAGATTAGAGTGGTGCTAGAAAAGCATAGCCGGTCAGGCAGCATTCGAGGAGCAGGAAAATTGACGGTTTGGGCAAAAGCCCTTCATCAGGACTGAAGGCAGGGAGAGATAAATGGGAGGGGGGTGGGGGTAGGAGAAGGTAGCAAAGAGTACAATCAGGTACGTAATACAGTAATACAGGTAGAGAGACTGATGGAAATAGTACTGACTAGACGTAACACAGTTCTGTTAGTGAATGATAATTTTCATTGTTGTCTCAGGTATATTAGGTCACAAGGGTAATTTGTAACCAAATGACAGTGCATGCAAATTTTTTTGTTTTGTCATGAAATCAGATTTTTGCTGAAATGCAATTGTATTTAGTGTACTGGTTGGTTTTTGGTAGTCATATAATCTATGCCTCCATGGGAAGTTCCATTTTGTGTTGTCTGTGGCAAGTGTTACACACATCAACTGAAGCAACAATTAGCTAAAAAAAAGTTTCAGGTGAAGATCTTCCTAACAAAGATACCTGTAGGAAACATTAATCTTAACACAGAAGTAGAGGATGGTAGAAAATAGGAAGAGGAGTAGGCCATTCGACCCTTCAATCCTGCTCTGTCATTTAATATGCTTTCACTCTGTATCTTTTGAGCCCTCAGAATTATAACCAACTCTTTCGTGAAAGCATTCAAAGTTTTAGCCTCACCGACTTTCTGTAACCGAGAATTCTACAGGTTCACTATTCTCTGAGTGAATACATTTTTCCTTGCCTCAGTCCAAACTCTACTACTTTGTATCCTGAGGCTGTGACCCCAGTTCTGGACTTCCCATTCATCGGGAACATCTTCCCTGTGTTTATTCTGTCGAGTCTTATTAGAATTTTAGAATCAAAATTTAGAATTAAAACATAAAGATTAGATAAGGTAGGGGATTTTAACCTTTAAAAAACTGACGGTTTTGGGTCAGATGTGAGGTTAAAGAGTTCTCAATACCCCCAATCTGCAGCTTTAAACAGAGGCTGTACTTGTACTAAAAGACTAATCTCCTCCAGGAAGTGAGTTGATAATTTAAATGGTAAATTGAAGTTGCTGGTCAAATGTAACTCCAGTCAGGAAATGCAGCAGCAAAAGGAAGGGGAATACTGTTGGCCCTAGGAGGTTGGCCTCCCTGCTGGGTCCAGGGATACCAGTTTTGCTGACACCCTACAATCATACTAGCCCCTGACCTTTCAAACCTCACAGTCTCCTCCTTATTCAAACCACTGGTAGTCTGCATTCACTGCTCCCTCACAAGGCATCTGAATTTCCCACCAACCCATGTTACCACATCATCTGATCAACAACTGCCTCAATCCATCTGGGATCAGACCTCCTCTGCCAGAATTGGTCTCGCCCTGGTGCCAGGAGTGAGACCATCTCTCAGATTGACCCTCCATACTCAAAACACGAAGCCTCTAGGTCTGGATTCAAACATACCTGGTCCTGTGGCCCCTTCTACAATAACCCCACACATCAACCCTTGCCAATAGAGTGATACGGGCAATGTATGCAGTTAAATCTTCATGACGTTGCTGAATCTGTTGCAACCAGTGGGTCAAGAAATTAAAATTCTACCCTGTTTCTAGTGATATTTTCTATCATTATTTCATATTTTTGTTACTTTTTCATTTGATCCCTGCTGTTACCAATGCTATTTCTGTCACCATATGTATAGTAGTTTTTTGTTCTTTACTAATTGTAAGAATCACTATAGCTTACCACAAGTATTTTATCATAACTTTACCTCGACATTTAATTAAAAACATGACTTGACCCGTGCTTTAATCAGGACAGGATTTCTTGACCAAGGATCCACAAATCCTTTTCCACAAGAAAGCTTGAAGGGATCTGCCAACTGTCTCAAGAGAAAGTATAGAAACCAGACATTGTGAAATCCAACCACAGCTCTCTTTTGAATGATTTTTTTTAAACCTTCAGCTTGGGCAGCATGATTATTAGACTCAGAAAGCAACTGCGCTCCACTAATCAAGGAAAAAGGCTCACAGCTTTAACCTGATATTAATTCTCTCTGCCAGTCTTCGATCTGGTACCCAAAATTAGCTGTAAGGTTCCATTTAAGTAAAACAGAATAATCAATCTATTCATTTCATTGAGTAACTAGTTTTCATACAATTAAGATACTTGCATGATCAAAGTCCATGGAGCTTTTGTAACCAGGTACTGCTTGTAGGTAGGGGGAACTGAGGTGCTCAGAAATAAAAGACTGAGAATGCCTCACCTCAAATGTGCTTTTGACACTCTCCAATGGATGTACAAAAACTAAATGTCATGTCTAACATAGTTTGATCTCATGATGTAACTCTCATTTCTGGTAAGGCTGAAATGCCATACCTGTAATAATAACAGATGTTATAGAATCTGGTTGCATCATGCCTGGCGTGTATCACCTCTCTTAATAGATCTGATATTGTGGGTTCAACTATTATGTGCTGAAAGAAATATCCTTCAACAATTATCTGACAATATACCAGGTACAAAAACTCTTGTTGTTGACTGAGTAGGGGATAGTTGGTTTGCTCATTACTAATGCTTTAAAAACAGTTTTAATGAGGGAGAGCAGATGTCACATGTGCTTCACTCATAATATCTCCCTGGGCACCATTTGAGTTTTCAAGAAAGGGTAGATGTGACCCATTTCTATCTAACATATAATTAATCTCAAGGGGTATTGCTCTATGTAGAGCAGTTCACAGCTTTAAGCAGATCTCATTCCATTGCTGAACTATAAGAGGGCAGAGGTAGAAGAGTAACAAACTGTTCAATGAAGAAAATAAAGTATCCACTTACCAGGGAACATTTTGATAATAATGCCAGTGTATAATTACATTTTTCCTTATTCCTTCATATGATTGGGCATCGTGGGCAAGACTGGCATTTATTGGCCATCCCTAATTACCATTGAACTAAATAGTTTGCTGGGCCATTTCAGAGAGCAATTAAGATTCAACCACATTGCTGTGGGTCTGCTGTCGCATGTAATCCAGCACAGGTTAGGATAACAAATTCCCTTCCCTAAAGAACATTAGTAAACCAGGTGAATATTTAAAATCGACAATAATTTTACAGATATCATTAAACTTTTAATTCCAGATGTTTTCAATTCACATTCTACCATCTGCAGTGGTGAAATTGTATTTTTTATACATTCTCAGAACAAGGGCATGGCAGCCTAGGCCAGCATTTATTGCCAATCTTTGATTGCCCAGAGGGCAGTTAAGAGTCAACCACATTGTTGTGGGCCTGGAGTCATGTGTAGGCCAAATCAGGTGAAGATGGCACTTTCCTTTCCTGAAGAACATTGGTAAACCAACTGGGTTTTTCTGACTATTGGCAATGGTTTCATAGCCGCTTATTTCCAGATTTTTATTGAATTCAAATTCCACCATCCTGTCATAGGATTCAAATCTAGGTCTTCAGAACATTATCTGGGACTCTGTATCCCAGGTTCTCAGGGCATTGCCTTAGTCTCCAGACTCCAATTACAATGTCACTACACCATTGCCTCCCTTGCATATAGAATGTATATTTCAGAAAGCGGCCATTTAACACAAGTCCACACACAAGTCTCCTCCCAGCACGCGTAATGCAGTCAATATGATCTAATTTCTCCAATACAAGTCACCTCAGCTACTTTTACTTGAAGCAAGTTCCATACTCTATTTACTCTGTATTTCTCCTTAATTATCTGTTCCATTTATTAGCGACTTACTTATATTTATGCCCCCTTTTTTCTGTCTCTCATAAAAGTGGAAACATCTTTTTTACACCTACCTGATCAAATTCTTTCACGAGGAGCCTTCTCTATTCTAGAGACAATAAACTTTACATTGTCAATCCTTGTTGACAGAGAAACTATTTCAGTTGTAGCATCATCCTTATAACCCTTCTTTATATCTTCTTCAGTTCTGGTATTTTATATAAAATGGAGACCAGACTATGTTGCCCCCTAAGAAGGTTGAGCCAAGGTTCTATGTAACTTTTGTGACATTTTGCCTTTTCACTTTTCTGGTAATTTGTCCTAATTGGAAAATTGGAAGTTCTAACTCCAGTGTAGATCACGTTTTTCTAATGCATCACAAGCCAGGGAAGAGTAAACGTCAACATTGGAAGAGGCCACAGAGTCCAAGCCTATTTCACTATTCAGTTATATGTTTCAATTGAACCAGCATCCATGATTATTTGGACAGAGTTTCAGATTTGTACGACCCTTTGTGTGAATCTGTGCCTACTCAGAAAGAGCTAGCCAGTCCTCTTTATTTCCTTCATAACACCGTACATTAGCCAAGTCCCTTTTAAAAATGATTATTTAATTTGTCTTCACTTATTTTGTTCACTCACAGGATATAGGTGTCACTGATTGGGTCAGTATTTATTGCCCATTTCTAGCTGTCTTTGAGAAGATGATGGTGAGCTGCCTTTGTAGCATAGGAGCTAACAGCAGGAAGACATAATTCAACCCCTCAAACCAGCTCCACTATTTGATACAATTATGGCTGATCTAATCTCTGCCTCAACTCCACTTTCCTACCTGCTGTCCATAACCCTTCAAGTAATTAAAAATCAGCCTAGCTTCACTTTAAATTTATTCAAATGTCCCAGCATTTACCACACTCTGGGGTAGGAATTCCACAGATTCACGACTCTTTATGAGAAGTAATTTCTCCTCATCTCTGTTTTAAATCCACTACTCCTGATCCTAAAACTGTGACCTCTCATTCTAGACTGTCCCATCTGTGGAAACATCCTTTCTACAGCTACTTTGTCAATTCTCTTTAGCATCTTTCAATTAGATCTCCCATTCTTCTAAACTCCAGAGACTATAGGCCTGAACTGCACAATCCCTCTTCATGAAACAAATACCTCATCTCTGAAATCAAGGTAATGAATTTCTTCTGAACTGCCTCCAATGCAACTACTTCAAGTAACAGGACCAAAATTATGTGCGTACTCCAGATGCAGACTCACTAATGCCATACACAGTTGCAACAACAGTTCTGTACTCTTATTTATTTAGCATTAATGTCATATTTCCATTTGCCTTCCTTATTCTGCTTCATAGCTCCTTGAGGTAGAGATGCAGGTAGATAAGACAGTGAAGATGGTATGCTTTCCTTTATTGGTCAGAGTATTGAGTACAGGAGTTGGGAGGTCATGTGCGGCTGTACAGGACATTGGTTTGGCCACTGTCGGAATTTCTGGTCTCCTTCCTATCAGAAGGATGTTGTGAAACTTGAAAGGGTTCAGAAAAGATTTATAAGGGTGTTGCCAGGCCTGGAGGATTTGAGCTATAGGTGGAGGTTGAATAGGCTAGGGCTATTTTCCCTGAAGCATCAGAGGCTGAGGGGTGACCTTATAGAGGTTTATAAAATCATGAGGAGCATGGATAGGATAAATAAAGAAAATCTTTTCCCTGGGTGGGGGTGTCCAGAAATGGAGGACATAGGTTTAGTTTGAAAGGGGAAAGATATAAAAGAGACCTCAGGGGCAACTTTTTCATGCAGAGGGGTGGTACATGTATGGAATGAGCTGCCAGAGGAAGTGGTGGAGGCTAGTACAATTGCAACATTTAAAAGACATCTGGATGGGTATATGAATAGGAAGGGTTTAGAGGGATATGGACCGAGTGCTGGCAATTGGGACTAGATTAGGTTGGGATATCTGGTCAGCATGAATGGGTTGAATGGAAGGGTCTGTTTCCGTGCTGTATATCCCTATGACTCTAGTTTTCTGTGATTCATGTGCAAGGACACTCAGATCCCTTTGCACCAAAGGTGTTAGTTCAAATGTTCAGAATAAGTACACTTCTACTATAAAGAAAAGCTCTGAGTGGAGGACCTACCGTTAAACAAAAGAAAAAACTACAGTTGCACAAAGCTCAGTGACAGGTCAGCTTACTCATCAGAATATAAAGAATGGAAGAGAAAGATTGAAATATATCAGAGCATGAGAGGAAACTAGTGAGAAATTTGAAAACAAGAGTTTCCATAGGTCATTAAAAAGAAAAGATTAAAAAAGTGGGATGGTTCTTTGTAGGATGAGAAGAGGGAATTAATAATAAATAGTAAAGAAATGGCAGATGTAATTTATAAAGGTTTCAGTTCTGACTTCCTTATACAGGATAGAGAAGTATTCCAGTAACATTTGTAAATCATTCCTGGTAAATTTCATCCCGATATCTCTAAAGAGGTGGCCAATTAGGTAGTAGGCATAGTGATGTTCATTTTCACAATTTATTAGATTCTGAAAAGATTCTATTAGACAGCCAAGTAGCAAACATAACCCCTGTCTTCAAGAAGGGAAGAACACATAAACAGAAAACTGTAAGCATCTGATGAAGATAACTCTGCTTTCTTCCCACAGATGCTGCCAGACATCATGAGTTTCTCCAGCAATTTCTGTTTTGGTTTCAGATCTCCAGAATCCACAGCTCTTGGTTTTATTTAAGCTAGTTAGCTTAATGCCGTTTGTGGAAAAGGTATTTAATTTAAAAAGCTCAAGTTAATCAAGAAGATTTAGCATGGTTTTGTGAAAGGGCAGTAGCACTCCACTAATTTATTGGAATCCTCTGAATAAATAACGTGTTCTAAGGATAAATGGGAGCCTGTTGATGTAATGTACTTGGATTTCCAGAAGGCATTTGACAATGTGCTACATAAAAGGTTTTTACATAAAGTAGGAACTCATAGTTCTTATGTTCTTAAGTACACTAGGAATATCTCAATTGAATCACTCCTCAACCTTGTGCATTCAAGGAAATGCAAACCAATTTTTTTTTAACAGTACAGACAACTTGTCCCTTTAAACCCCAGTATCATTTTGATGTAGACAAAGGCATTTATAAGATGCTAGTTTGCACTATGGTGATCTGTTTTGTATCAGTATTGCCTGATGTGACTCCAAGGCCCCATTCTTACGATGGAGGTAATTGTGGGCTGAGAAGTTGTAGGAACGATTGAACTTGGTCACCAGTTCCTTGTTTCTCACTATTCAAGGAATAGTCTGAAAGTCTGAAATGAATAACCTCACTTTACCCATGTTGAACTGTGTTTGCCACTGTTGAGCCCATTCACTTAATTTGTAACCTATGTAAGCTTTCCCTTTGCAATTCTCATTCATATCTAACATAATTATTGTGTCTTATAAATTAGAGATATTCATAAATATAGGTAAATACTGAGGTTCCTGTATTTATTCCTGGGAAGTACTATTTATTGTTATCCCGCACAGAGTACATGTTCTTTATCTCAACTGTCTTCCTCAAACAACCTATGTTGCAAAGTTGACTCTATTTCAGGAAGCTTTTATTTCTAATAAGCTCTTGTGCAGAGCCAAATGCCTTCTGGTAGTCCATTTAAATAACATTTGTGGT